>NC_090983.1:46018333-47385000 GCF_041146395.1 Eulemur rufifrons
TGCTGTGGCATAAGCCTAGCTCACAGCAACCTCAAACTCCTGGGCTCAAGCAATCCTTCTGCCTCAGCCTTCCGAGGAGCTGGGACTACAGCCACACACTACCACGCCCCACTAATTTTTTCTATTTTTAGTAGAGACGGGGTCTCACTCTCACTCTCACTCAGGCTGGTCTCAAACTCCTGACTTCAAGCGGTCCTCCCACTTGTGTCTCCCAGAGTGCTAGGATTACAGGCATGAGCCACCACACCTGGCCTTATTGCAGCACTTTCAAACACATTATTTTATTGACTTATATCAGCTCTGATGATACCATCTATATATTGGATATCATCACTTCTTTTTTATAGATGATAAAAAATGTGGCTGAAAGAGTCACAATTTGCACCCATGGCTTGGTATTGCAGGTATCAGGATGCTTTGTTGCTGTTTATTTAAATCACTGCAACTGGTAATAGGATTTAACTGCCTTGTCTGGATGTGTCATTATTGCATTTGCTTAAGCTCTTTACCCAAACTGTGAAGCCTCAATATTTTTGTTCTGCACATCTGAATCAGAGTTCCTAGTCGACGCCAACAACTGGACTATTTTATTAAGAAAGAGCCTCACTACTTCCAGGACTCAGTATCACACCAAGCACATAGAGGCACTTTCTTAGATAACAACTCAACACTCTTTTTAAAACTGTATCTCAAACTTACCTGACAAGAATCACCTGGAGCACTCGTTACATGCACAGATTGCCAGATCACCAGGTTTCTTCCCGGGACACACTGTGGTTTGGTAGGTCTGGGCTAAAGCCTAAGAATTTTTAAACAACTGTTCTAGACAGTTCTTATCATCAAGCAAATTTGAAAATCAATTTCCTAGAGCAGAGTCTCTCAGAAGGGTGTGAAATTAACCTGCTCATGCTCATTTCCTTTTCTGTGCCTTTTTTCTCAGTCGATGAATTTGGGCATCTTTCTCTTTCTTTTTCTTCCTCCTCTGCTGAACTCCTGCTGTCAATGACAGAATTTCATTTAATTGTTTATCAGCCCACTATGTAATTTGAGTTAGGAAAGCCAATTGATCTACAGCTGCTCCTTACGCTAAATTGAATTGGAGTAAATAATTCTGAAATTGTACCCACTCAAGATGATCTAGGCTTTACTGTAGCATAATATCTTTAAAAGACACACATTAATGAAAGGGTTTTGGAACCAGATGATGTTCAACTTAAATCCTTTCCTTATCTGCTCAGAAGGTGACCTGTCTTTCCCTAAGTGACCCCATTTCATCCCTGCAGAAATTGCTAGTCTCTCCCAATAACTCCTAAGTTAAATTCCGTGACGCCCTTGGCACATTATAAAAACAAAGCACACACATAAAGATCTCTTAGGAAAAAATGGCAAATTATGTAATGGTTATTCATGTCAAAAAATAAGATGTTCTGGAAAGGCATGCAATCTAATCTAATCTAACTGTGCTATATTGGAAAAAGATCAGAAATAAACTCTGATCTTGAAAACTGCTAATCCACCCATTAAGGAATCTGTCTTGTCATGTTCCCTCATCTGTTGGAGCATCACCCTAATAGAGTGGATGGAAAGGCACGGGGCCAAAGGTGAAACTCATAGCTTCCAGCTCCTGGGGAAAGAGGCCTCATGGCGTGGAGTTACTTTGGAGGATTTGCTGGGGCTGAGGGGCTGGTCCTCAGCTGGACAGGCTTAACATTCTAATTCAGTCAATTCCAAAGGTGGGTTCAACTTTGTTAAAAACAAACAAAAAGCCAAACTCTTAAAACTAATGTATAAAATCAGACTGCCAATCTATTACATTACCATTATCTCTATGATAAGAACCGGAATCTTCCCGTCAGCATGGCCAGAATCTGCCAGAATTTTTCTCCACATAGGCACACATGGAAACAATTTTATTACCAGAAAGCTCGATGGCTAAATTTTCTATTTGTTCTTGTAGGCACTGCTAATATTTTAAAAGGCCTTCTATGATTTTTTAGCTGATCTATCTTTCTGCTGAATACATAATTTCTTCAGCTATATTACAACCTTTAATTGGGTTACACTTATATATGTTTTACTGACTTGGGAATTATTCTTTTTGGGTGACTTTGCTTATTTATTACTGAATTTACCCATGACCAATCAATCTAACCTATATTCTTATCAACCTAACTACACAAAAGGGTGGCTGAAGGCTTTTTTCTTTTTTTCAGTGTATTCTTTCTTTTATTTGTCTTTTATATCCTCATGTAGCCTATCAGAAGTTATTTTCAACCCACATGTGACATTTTATTCCCTAGATAGGGAAGATATGAATCACTAATTCAGCATATTTAGAAAAAGAAAAATTTTTTTTAGGCAAGGTCTTTACATGAGATGACATTTAACATGAAGAATAATTTACCTTGTTAGGGAAGAGATAATGTTTAAAACATGGATTTTTTAAACTATGGAACAAGAAGCTGCATTAACCTTCACTGTTTTACCCTTTCACATTAACAGTTATTTTGTATTTGGATTTAGCATATTTTCTTCAGTTCTGGCCACATATTAAATTTTTTTATTTTCATTAGGAATTGAAGACTTAAATAAGACAATCTAAAAAATTTAATTTTCTATTTACTTTAGATATCTTTCATCTTTGTCTATTTTTCTGAGCATAATGATTTTGATAAACATTGTTCCATTATTATTTGACTATCTGACAAGCTCTCCATTAATATTCCAAATAGCACAATAGCTGACTTCAATTTGACAAAAAAAAAGATAAGTGTTCTCTGGCTTCCAACATTATTGATGTGTTTTGAATAAGAAATGCCAACTCTGCTTGTGTGCCTTTGTAAAGATGAAGAAAATGTGAAAAGAAAGAAATTGCCAGTGATGATTTTATAATAAGTGACAATTCTATTGGAAAGAATATCCTTAAATAATATTTCATCAGGCAAAAAGGAATATTTACATTAAAATAAAAATCCATAACAGAAAGCAGTTGCAAAAATGTGGAAGACATGGGCCTGTCTGAGGAAGCAGGAAATGTTTTATGCTATTTCAAATTGCTATACTTTTCAAAATTGAATAATTTAATACTATTATTTATCTTTCAAATATACATGTTCATATTATTTTTCTTATTCTAGAATCCACTTATGTTCAAATATTTTGGTGAGTTTCACTGATCTTGCTTAGGTCTTAAATTGGATTGGGAAGGAAGAGAGAACCATGTGCTAGTCACTCCACCACTTATGTTACCTCCCTTGTCACAGTTTTTCATCACCACAGTCCTCTGCAGCAGGTTGTATCCTTCCCACATAGAGATGTGAAAATGAATCTCAGAGAGATGAAGTCACTGCCGAAGGTCACAGTCAGTAACTCCAGAAAAACTGGCATTAGAAGCTCAATCTTCTGATTTAGTAACTCATTCCACACCATGCAATATACTTTGTAAACTATAAAACAACATGCACTTGGGAAGAGTTATAATTATTACCTTATAACATGGAGTTTTGCTAGAATCTTTTACTGTATAAGAAAGCATTGCAGTTGGTTTCAAACCTGATGAATGTTTTAACTCAATTAGTCTTTGATCCATTAGTTCTAGAAACCACCACTCCAAACTCCGTAGTTTGGATCTTTGAATTTCATAAATGGTTTTACACACACACACACACACACACACACGCACTCACACACAGAGTCTCATTACTCTGACCTTGAAATATTAGGTGTAAAGACCCACATTTAAGTCTGGTTTTTTTGGTGGTTGCTGAATCCTCAGGTGTAGAAGCTTGTTACAAGGTTTTTCTGAAGAGCATCAACTTACTTAAGGCCAACTGTGGGCTTCTGAGGAGTTAAACAAAAGGGGAAAATTATAACAGATTAATCACCAGCATTTATTTATCATCCATTATAAGCTAAACAGAGAGTTTTGGTTGTGTAAGTGTATGGGAGTTGGCTGAATTCCCAACCTAATTTAATAAGACATCAACATAAGCAGCTGAAATATATTGCAAATAAATTACAAGATATCATTTTCCTATACTTTCCCAAATGTTCCATAGCAAGAGCCCCTCATTTCAATTCTTTTTTTTTTTTTTTTTTTAAAATCTAACAGAGTCTCTTGTTTTCTTTTATCATTGTGTCCCCTTGAACTGTAGGCATTGTTTCTGGACTGCCATTTTCAAACCTTTTCTTTCTCTCTGTGAGGATGAGGAGCAACACTAATGGCTCTGGTGAGAAAGTAGTCTCTCTCTTTCATTACTTCTCTTTTCCACTTCAGGACATGCCTTAATTATTTCTTTGAAAAAGCAAACCAGGCCGGGCGCGGTGGCTCACGCCTGTAATCCTAGCACTCTGGGAGGCCGAGGTGGGTGGATTGCTCAAGGTCAGGAGTTCGAGACCAGCCTGAGCAAGAGCAAGACCCCCGTCTCTACTAAAAATGGAAAGAAATTATCTGGCTAACTAAAATATATATAGAAAAAATTAGCCGGGCATGGTGGCTCATGCCTGTAGTCCCAGCTACTCGGGAGGCTGAGGCGGTAGGATAGCTTAAGCCCAGGAGTTTGAGGTTGCTGTGAGCTAGGCTGACGCCATGGCACTCACTCTAGCCTGGGGAACAAAGCGAGACTCTGTCTCAAAAAAAAAAAAAAAAGAAAAAGAAAAAGCAAACCAAACAAAAAAAAAATACCTCATTACAAAAATAGCACTGTTTGCTGTAGAGCAAACATATTGGGAATAGAGTTAGGCAACGTGTGAGGGTTGGGGAGGAAGCTAAGAAGGCAAGATCAGAAGAGACAGGTGAGACTGAGAGCAGTACCCAGGGCCGGGCAAAGATGAGCCAGACCCAGAGAGAATCTGGAAGCTGATTGTATGTACAGAGAGAGATGCAGGACCTAGGCAGAGGACCTGGCTCAATACTTACCTATGTCACCCTAGGCAATTCATTAACCTCTCTGAACACCAGCTTTTAATCACTATAAAATGAGAACTATACCCACATCAAAGGGAGTTACAAGTACATGAATGTGTTTGGTACACTGTAACTGTGATAGCATGTGAAGTGTCGCCAAGATGGAGCTGGAGGAGCCGTGGCAAGCAGCCAGGAATTGGGGAGAACTCAGGGATCCAGCAGTGGCTGGCCTTGGGCCTAAAGCAAAGGTCAGGACTGTGTGGTCTGGAGGGCTGCGGGGACGGGGCATATCTTTAAGAGGAGAGTGTGGGCTGAGAGAAATGACAGGCATCAGGCCCTCTTGTAACCTGCTGATCTTCCATGCTTGGGCACGTGCCTGTCCCTGACACTTGGTTTAAGGGTTCCAGCTTGTGTCACTTGTTTCTGCCTTTAGAAGTAGAAGGCATTTCTGGAGCCAATTAAATGAATGTCAGTGGGAAATCTAAAGTGCCACTGAAAGACCCAATTCCCAGCATTGAAACCAGATGATGTTCCCTAAAATAACCCAGGGTTCTAAAGTGTGATTATGGAAGGCTTCAAAGAAACCCTTTTCAGAAGTTCTAAAGCTCATTTCTCTAAATTAGATATCTTAGCATCAGATATATGCGAAAAGGAAAATATATAGATAAACTTCTTTAGCATCTTTGTTTTAGGGAGCCACCTCCTCCCCCATTTCATAACAATTGGTGCGGTCTGGCTGCATATTCATGTTTCTGAATCCCCCGTAACATGTTCTCCAGGCCTGACCAATCAGTGCACTGCAACCAGCTGGCCTCAGCGATTGCTATGGGGTTGGGCTTGTAACTTAACACCGGCCAATTCAGAGCCATGCAGAGTCCTCAGGTGTGTGACTTCTGTAATGCATATGGTTTTAGGGGTACCTGCAACCACTTTGCTGCCACACAGACAAATCCTGTTTGATTTGCAGCAAAGCAGAGGCAAGAGAACTGAAGTTAAGGAGGCAAGACAACAACAGAGTCCTGATAACATTGTTGAAACTCCTGGATTCAACAGGAGATGTACCTTTTATGGTCTTCTCACTTACATTTTTCTGTCACATGATCCTAAAAATGTTCTGGCTTATACAGTTTCCACAGTGTTATACTTCCTATTATGTTATACAATCTAAAACGTTGTGAAGCAAAAATAAAAAATATTTTGTGCTAAAAGTAATTTAGGCCGGGCGCGGTGGCTCACGCCTGTAATCCTAGCACTCTGGGAGGCCGAGGCGGGTGGATCGCTCGAGGTCAGGAGTTCGAGACCAGCCTGAGCAAGAGTGAGACCCCGTCTCTACTAAAAATAGAAAGAAATTATATGGACAACTAAAATATATATGTACAAAAAATTAGCCGGGCATGGTGGCGCATGCCTGTAGTCCCAGCTACTCGGGAGGCTGAGGCAGTAGGATCGCTTAAGCCCAGGAGTTTGAGGTTGCTGTGAGCTAGACTGACGCCACGGCACTCACTCTAGCCCGGGCAACAGAGTGAGACTCTGTCTCAAAAAAAAAATAAAATAAAATAAAAGTAATTTAATTCCATATCATGTGTAAGCCCTGCTGGAGTGTTTGTTTTAGGAATAACAGGTAAGTTTGTCTCACAAAAACCTTCCATGAAAACTTTTCTCCTACAGATCTTTGTCTTTATCTTACTAATCAAATGAAATACAGTTGTTTAGGAAAGAAATAGTTTCTATTATGACTTCAAATACTACATTTCAGATGATCTCAGGAGGTAATGCCATAGTAAACTAAAAAAGTGTGCAGATATTCTTTCTTGGATGTATCTTTTGACAATTGAAGACTGCTTAAAATGTCAACTTTGAAGACATATGTTACCTCATGTACCTTGAAGAGCACCTATACTGAAGTGCTAAAATTTCCAAATGGTTATCATGCCTAAGAAGAGTAACAATAAAATTGTTACAAAACCAATAAAATTGTTTTTCTTTTACCTCAGAAAAACTTTGCAAAGGTCTTTAGTCGTTATTCGGGGTTGTAAAATTAACTCATTATATGACGATGTGGAAAACTAATGGTTTTCTCAGAACATGAAACCATATTAAATTGTTAATTATAAATTCATTATCTTTTTATTCATCAAAATGATTAATTTTTCAAATCTGAAATGAATAAGAGCCCAATGAACTCATTTGGATTCGTGGCTTTCCCTTGGTTTAAAATTTTCAATTTATAACCACTTTTTGGGGAAAAATGTTGAAATATACAAAGTCTTGGAAAAATAATAAATAATCACTTTTTGTATTAGTTATAAAATGTAGAGAAAACTTAACTATGACAACAGATACAAAATAGGTCTAATTTTTAATGATTGAATATATTTTTTACATTATATTATTTCATTGTTTAGGTAATACCAAAATAAAAAATTCAGTGAAAACTATTTCATTCTTTTACCCCATATGCCCAATACCTACCCTATGCTCTTTTTCTTACCTCTCCTCCTACATAGGCAACCATCTTTTTAGCTTTTTAATGTAAACTAGATTCTTCTAGAGTTTCTTTATGCATATATAAAGAAATATGTATTTAAAATCTTAAAGTTCTCTTATTTTTCACACATTTGAAAATTTACTATAAGATCTGTTTGCTTTGTATTCTTTGTATATCTTCTAATAATTAAGAAGGTTTCTTTTTTCCTTCTAGTGGTTGCATTTACGAATGTAATTGTACAGTATACCCTTAGCAGTACATCAATCCTAAGAGAAATGATAAAATTAGCATGTTTCATCTCCATGTATCCCCTTTTTTCTTTCACCATCTGATATTAGTAAATAGTATGATCTTTCTTACTATTTACTCTTACATTCTTAAATATGCCTGTATTTCTATTAATTGATATATCATGTTCAAATAGTATTTTAAATTCCCAGCTATTATAGATAATACAATCAGCATATTTATTTACTTTCTACCTTTTTCCTTTATGCCCTTTCTATTTTAATGGGTTGTATCATTTCTACATCTTCAGAGCATAGAATACATACATTCTGATTGTTCACCCTTATCCCCACTTTTATTCAGTGTCAGTTCTATAGAGAAATCTATTTCAGTCCTCATTTATAGTCTCTTAGCTGTAGTTTTTCTGATTTTGTTTGGGTAAAGTTCACACTTTAGTATTTTCCTCAAGAAGGCTTATGGGACCAACATTCCTGAGTTCTTGTATGTTCAATACTGGTTATACAAAACCTTCATGCTTGAATGATGACTTGGCAGAATATACAATCCTTAGCTCATGCTTTGTTTTCTTGTGAACCTTCTAAGTATTGCTTTACTATCTTCTAGTATTGTAGAACATTGTGGAGTTATATGAATACAAGTGGCATTTTTTCCCCAAGAAGTTACTTCAACTTTTTACTGGACTTCACAAATTGTTTTTTTTAAATTTCTTTTTAACACCCTCTAAGTAAGGACAGACCATATTCTTGAGAATTCTGATTTAATTTTCCCTGAATAATGTGTCCTTTTTATATGTAGACTCACTATATAGACATTTTTTAGAATGTTTTCTAAATTATATCTTTAAATATTTGTCTATTCCATTATATTTGTTTTATTCTCACAGGACTTCAGTTGTACATATGATGGATCTCCTTTTGTTTCTCTTCTATATCTAATATTTTCTTTCTAATTCTTTTAAACTTCATTTTTTTATGTTGTTTACTCTTATTTTTAGCCCAAATAACTCTCACTGTATTCGTTACAGGATTTATCCTTCCTTTGCAATCTTATTTTTATTTCTATGATGGATTTATTTTTATCTTTACTTTCTTCCCTGAGGTCATGTTTCATCTTCTGTTTTCTTACTTGATGCTTAGGTTTTCTCAACATCTCTCCTTTGAATTACTATATTTCAGATTTCTTGTTTATATTCATAGAGGTGATTGCTTTATTAAGTTTTTACATTATGGAAAAATGGTGAATCAAAATTTTTATCTACTTATGATACGTATTGTTCATTTGGTACATTTTTCTGCTCTTTTCTACTGTTTTTCATACTTACTTTTTGTATCAGTACTGTGTCAGATTCCTCAAAATGTCATGATTTAGATTTTCCTGACCCTGTTGTTGGAAGGAGGTGTCTTCAGAGTGTGTTTTTGCTGGCATTTTCTGAGCTTGCGTCACTGGAATTCTGAATATCTTTGCTACACTTTCCTCACCATGTAGCTTCTATTTACTCAGTCTCTATCTTGTTCTCTTCTGATCTGGAATCTCTTATTGTGTGGAAAGGTTTTATTACCTCAGTGATAACCTACCAGAAGCACCAGGCTGGCTTACCAATTCACTTCTCTCCATACTGGTTCTGTTATAATTTTCCTATGCAACATTGTCACTTTGTTATGATTTTAGATGTTTTGGTAAATTTTTTATGTGGATTATAACTGATTTTTTTTTTGGCAGAAAATAAAGTTTCTAGGCTTTTTCTCATTTACTCTGTTGCCTTTGTGTGACATTTGTGGGGAGGAGAAAAAATTCTTTCTTATGCCTGATTTTTTAACTTTTTAGTTTGAACTAATTCTAGACTTATAGAAAAATTGCAAGAGCTCCTTTGCGTACCTCATCCTGTTTCCTCTAATATTAACATCTTACATACCCACAGTATAATTATCCAGAACAGGAAATTAATATTATTAACTAAATTAAGAGACTCCATGAGAATTTCACCAATTTTCCCCTTTTCTCTTACAGAATTTTATCCAGGATTCCACATTACATTTAGTTTTTATTTCTCCATTGTTTCCTCTAGTTTGTGATAGTTCCTTGGTCTTGTCTTTTATGACTTTGACATTTTGGAAGAGTATTGATCAATTATTTTGTAGACTATTTCTCAGTTTATATTTGCCCAATGTTCACTCATAACTGGAGTGAGGTTATGAGTCCTTGAAAAGAAAATTGAGGCCTTTATGCTGAGATTCTAATTCTCATCATATTTCACATATCAATCCATGTGTATGGATTAGCCACTAATCAACTTGGTTCTTCAAATTTCAATTTTATTAACTTGTTCTCAAATGTTGTGGGCTTTCCAGTCTGCCAAATGGTGGAACTATGAGATTATAATAGCTAATTGAAGTAGTGGTGTGTCTTTGGTAGAATTTATCTTGCTATGCCTCAAATGAAGGTAAACGCTGGATGTAGTTGTAGGATGTCTCAGGGGTGGGGGAGAATAAAGCCCACTGAAATTTCTATGCCCTAGCATGAGACCTATGGATATGTTACATTACATAAGGAATTTTGCAAATGTGATTAAGGTTACAGACCTTAAAATAGGAAGATTATCCTGCATTGTCCTGGTGGACCGAATCTAATTGCATGAGTCCTTCAAAGCAAAGAAACTTCCTCAGGTGGAGTCAGAGAGATGTGGCAGAAGGACAAGCCAGATGTATTTGATTATGAGAGCACTTCAACCTGCCATTGCTGGGTGAGGGGACATAAAAGCAAGAGAAGGAATGTGGGCAGCCTCTAGGAGCAAAGACCAGTCCCTGGCTGATAGCTGGTGAGGAATTAGGGACCTCAGTCCTACAACCACAAGAAACTGAACTCAGCCAACAACCTGGTTGAGCCTGGAAGCAGATTCTTCCCTAGAGTCTCCAGCAAGGGGCAAAGCTTTGTTGGCACCTCGTGAGAGTCCACCAGAGGATCTGCTAGACTTCTTATCTGTAGAACCGTGAGATAATACTTTTGTATTGTTTTAAGCTTCTAAAAAGCAGCAGTAAACTAATACATGGGAAAAAGTTTGGTTTGGTGATTAGGGAATAGTTACTGATGAAGACAAAATAAATTTGTTTGAAATAAAAATAGAGCTAAGTAAAAGTTATTCCCATTGTGAAAATTATGTAATTAAGGGTAACTGGGTATGATATGGACTTCGGTGACTTAAATCATCTTTTATCATTGGAAAACAGCTTATGTGGAATTTTCATTTGAACTTAACTAAAGCAAACCAGGATTATGTGCCTTTCTTTCTGGAAATTTTCCAAAAGTTAAATAGAGTTTAAGAAAGAACTCTAGCTAATTCCATTTTTTTTGGGAACTAGGAGGCATCTGTAATCAGCAGATTAAATTACTTTAAGGCTGCAAAATGCAGCTGAGATTGGGTAAAAGCTTTATGGAAGGAAGTAAAGAAAAATGATGAAGAGGAGCGAGAGCATTCAGTGGCAGTAGACTTCAGAAAACAGCAGTTAAAATTCACCCCCTTATACCTAAATATACACAATTTCTATTCATCAGTTATACCTCAGTAAAGCTGGAAAAAGAAAAAAATACCTCCTTATGAGGGACACGCTTTGAAGTTAAAAAAATTCCATATATAGGCCAACACAGTGGCTCATGCCTGTAATCCTAGCACTCTGGGAGGCTGAGGCGGGCAGATCATTTGAGCTCAGGAGTTCAAGACTAGCCTGAGCAAGAGCGAGACCCTGTCTCTACAAAAAAAAAAAAAAAAAAAAAAAGAAAGAAATTAGCTGAACGACTAAAAATATATATAGAAAAAATTAGCTGGGCATGGTGGCACATGACTGTAGTCCCAGCTACTCAGGAGGCTGAGGCAGTAAGATTGCTTGAGCCCAGGAGTTTGAGGTTGCTGTGAGCTAGGCTGACACCATGGCACTCTAGCCTGGGCGACAGAGCGAGACTCTGTCTTAAAAAAAATTCCATATATATATATATATACATATACATGCACACACACACACACACACATATGAATGAGATGGGGGAGAGATACACACACACACACACACAATTACACTTAAAGTGATTCACAAGTGATTAAAATGAAAATTTGGCCAAGAAACGATGGGATGATTGGGTTGGTGATGAGCTGGGCTGGTGGCAGAAACTCTTATAAGCTCAGTTTGATTCAGTTAATCATAAGAATAAGAAGTGGTGGTACACAAGGAACAAAACAAATTTGTAGGAAGCAATTTGTCTCTGTGGTAGCAGAGAAGAATGGTGCCTGCAGGTTGTGAAGTCCAGACAAGCCTAGGAAACTACCCTGGCCCCTCATTGCTCCATTTCTATGCTCCACAGAAATGTTGCAGATGTTGCTGGTTGAACAAAATTCAACTCCTTCAATAATGAGTAATTAAAAATGAACTGGCATCACATCAATGTAAAAGACTGTAAGATTAAAGGAAGACAATATCACTAAAACTTACTGACACACAACTCTGTAGAAAAATACTAATGCAGAGTAGGTGAAAACTGAAACAAAACATTTTGCTATGAATTTTATGTAGAAATCTTAATAAGACAATCACTTTTTAAAAAAGGAAAAGAGCAGAAATGAACTAAGGAAGATGGCATGCTAAAATAAATTATTGAAACTGTGGTTGGAAGAACTTAGGAAAAAAGTGGAAATTTAAAAAAGCCATCATAGAAATGAAAATAAAATGAAAAGAGAAGAGCTAATAGACACAGAAACCATGGTTAGAGGCAGACAGGATTCAAATAACAAAAAAGAATTAAAGGATTGAAGAAGGATGGTAGATACAGAAGATAGGCAAATAAGATGTACATAATTGGAGGCTCCGAAGAGTAAAGATATAATTCAAGAAGGCTTTCTTGAGATAAAAATTTGAACCCACATAATGAATGGGAACACTATGTGCCAGGGACAACTAACCCAGAATGGCCAATAGTGAAAATATTGCTTGATAAAAGTATGGGAATTAAGGATAAAGAATGAATCTTTTGGGTATATAGTCAAAGCATAGAGTCATATATAAGGAAGAAAAATCAGGTTCATTTCAAATTTTGCAAGTAAAATCAACTTCAGAAGATAGTGGAACAACCCTTACAAGATCTTCGAATAATATGTGATCCGATAATTTTTTTAACCAAACTATTCATTAAGAATAAAGGCTAATTACCCTGTTTTGATCATTATGCAATGTACACATGTATCAAAACGTCACCCTGTACCCCATAAATATGTACAATTATTATGTGTCAATTAAAAACAAAATCAAAGAAAGAATGAAGGCCAAAATGAATTGTTTTGAGCATGAAAGAATTCAGGGAATACTTTTCTACCTGCTTTTCTTGAGGTAACTACAAGAGAATAGCAAAAACATTATTTGAAGATAATATGATTATATACCAAAAAACCCCCATGATAATCAATTGAAAACCTGCTGTAAATAAGAGTGGGATGTAGAGTTAATATACAGAAACCAATAGTTTTTATATAAAACTATACAAAACCAACTATAAAATGTAATAGGACAACTGATCCCATAAAATACCTAGGAATAAACACATCAAGAAATATACAAATCTATATTTAGAAAGCTTTAGAATATTCTTGACACAGAAAATGATTTGAATGAATGGAAAGACATACCAAGATTTTGGAAGGAAGATTCAAAATCATAAAATAATTAATTCTCCATAAGATAACATAAATTTAAAGTGATCCAATGAGAAAACCAAGTGTTTATAAACTAGAAGAGCATATTATAAAGTTTACATAGAAAAATATACAAAGAAGAATATTGAGGAAAACTCAGAAGAAAGGACCATTGCTGATAGGGGATAGATTTCCTGATATTAAAACATTTTATGTCTCAGTAGTTCAACAGATAACTGGTACATGAATAAACAAACATCCAGAAATACGGCATACAGAAATTCAGTATATTTCAGGTGCTATCTGAGAACAGAAGGGTGAAGATAGATTATTCAACAAATGGTCCTGGTATGATGAATACCTCTCTGGAAAAAACAAAATTGGACCTACATTGTATATTATATAGCATGATAAATTTCAAAGGTTTCAAGGATTTACATGTAAAAAGAGAAGCCCTTAAAATAAATATTAATACTAGATGAAAATTCAGTTTGTAGTGAGGAAGGCTTTTCTAACTATGAATCAAAATCCAGAAGCTATAATAAAAACATTAGTGAATTTAGAAAAATAAAAGAAAACAATTCTTCAAGGCAAAAATACCACATGGTAAGTTAAAAGAAAAATTGCAAACTTGGAAAAATTTTGCAATCCATATCACCAGTAAAGAGTTAATCTCACCATTATACAGAGAGCTCTTAGAGATCAATAAAAGACCAATATCTCAAAATATGAGGGTAAAAATATGACTAGACAGCTCACAAATAACAAAAGACAAATAATTTAAAAACATATTAAAAGATAGTCAATCTCTCTGAAAGAGACATGCATATTAAAACTATACTGTCACCATTATTTTCTGTCAGATTGGCAAAGTTTTGAAAGTTTTATAACATAGACTATTGGTAACATCAAACAAGTACTCTCATTCATTGCTCATGGTAGTGTAAAGTAACCACATATGAAAGGCAATTTGAGGATATTTGCCCAAATTACAAATGTTTATTGTGCTTTTTGAACAAGCAATTCTATTTTTAGTAGATAAGTTCTTACAACTGAGAAATGATGGATGTATGAGCCCATAGGGTGTGTTGGCTAAGTAGATTATGGTACATCAATACAATGGAATATTTTTTATTTGATAAAAGCAAACAAGGAAAGATTCTATGTACTGATTTTGAAAGATTTCTAAGATAGGTTAAATGAAAAAGGACCAAGAAAGTATAGTATGCTATCATTAGTGTAAATTGGGGAAAATGAATATATAACATTAATTATATATACATGTGTATTTTATATATACATTTACATATGTCTTATATATACATATATAGTTGTGTGTGTGTGTATGTGTGTGTGTGTATAAAACATTTGTTACTAGGGAGGGGATAGTTGGGAACTGGGCAGATGGAGATAGTCTTGGAAGGGCAATCATCACTGTATACCTTTTTGAACTTTGTAATTTTTGAACCATGTGAATTATCTATTACATATTAAATAAATTGAATTAAAAGGAACATCAAGAAAAAATTCTAAAGAGAAAAATGTAGAAACCTAAAATTGACTGAATTTTCAAAAATCAGCTCTTTTTTTCATTCCACTGTAGCTGTGTACCCAATTCCCTCCTTCCCACAGTCAGAATATGAGAACAGATTTTTATAATGAAGGGTATCCAATTGATTGATTGTTCTATAATTCTAAAGTTCAGATTATGCTATTGACATCCTGTAAGTTGCATGACATTACTTATAATAATTGCAACTGCAGTTTATTTTCATAAGGAGTGACATTTTATACTATCTTTTATTTTGCACCTGTTTTCAATATTTCTGGAACAGGTTCCAATCATTATGATGAATGTAGTAATTAAGTTTCAGCTAAAGATGAATCATCATCTATATACGCTGTGTGAATTTTGATCACGCTAATATTTGTCACTGCTGTTAAAACAATTCATTTGCATTTCATCAAGTATTCTTGTAGACTTTTATTTTCTTTTAGTCTTCACATTAGAAAGTTGTTTTTCTTTCAGTACCACAAAATGCTGCCTGTGTGAGATGAAGATTTTGCATTACAAGGCAAGGGTAACATTATTCAGTGAATAATAGTGACACCTGCAATCCTTAGTATCTCAGAAAATGGTAATAAGACCATCTTCATGCTACAAAAATGATGGTTGAAAGCCTCTTTCAGCTAAGCAGGACTCTACCTACTATTGCTTGGTTTATTTTAACTGTGCTCTTCAGTCTACCTTCTTTCTGGAGTTATTTTCATTTTCTCTAATACTTATTATGTTAGTATTTTAAACAGTTTGGAGATGGTCCTAGTATATCCTCCCATTTTGATTTTTTTTTTTTTTTTTTTCAGATACAGACACCTGAGTGAGCTTTCTGGGTTATCTGAATTTCTCTATGTCTAGTTCAGGCTCTATTGGAGTTATGTTGGTATATGAGGTCATATGGTACTTAGTAAGAGCTCTTTCAGCCTAACTCAATTTATCCAATGTGTCAGTTAAACGGTGCTCTATGTTTCCTCTGCAAAACACCTCAATGACCAGAACGAGCTGAATGTGGATGGCTGGGGATTGCTCTCTCATTCACTTTGCTCCTCCCAGGATAGTTACTTACTTTGTCACCACATTTGTTATGACAGTTTTTTTTTTTTTGGTAATTAGAACATAATTTTAATTAAATATTCCATAAACTGACAAGAGTGAAAAGAAATTTGTAGTGTCTCCATGATAACTAAACTGAATGCTATGGAAAAACTCAATTAAAAAGGTCACTTAAAAATCCTGTCAGATTAGGTGATGGTGAGACAACAGGAAAAAATTAGAAAACAAACTTATAAAATATAAAAGGATTTCCTATTCAGATTGTTCTGCAACACTGTATTCCCAAGATGTCTCTCCACGTTACAAAGTGAAAATTGGAAACACTAGACTGCATTATGAGTGTGGTTCACCCAAGACATCATGCAAAACTAGTCACCAGGGTTCCACGTGGCGCACCCATACTTGGAGAGGTTTTGGCTCTGCATGAAAAGAATTAGAAAACAAAGGTACATTTGTATATTTTAAATTCAGACAGAATGTTTAAAGTGTGTATGCAATACTTCTCAATAATTCATCTCTACACAACTATTTTTGATTAATTAGACAGTTAACCAGAGCTGATGTGTCAGAAGAGGATTTCTACTGAACTTGAACTTGGATGGCTATCAAACCATTTGCACCTAAGTTTTGAGAGATAGGTAGAAGTCGGTTTTTGGAAGAATGTATTGTCCTCTTAGGATGCAGGTCAAGTGATTAGAAACATTTAACAGAATATCTGGAATAGGGGCAGGATGAAATGGGAGCTAAATGAGAATGCTGTGGGTCTAGGAGTCACATTCTTCCTATTCCTACTAGAAGAAATCCACAGGTCAGGTCACAAGTTAACACCCCTTCTCCTTTCCTCATGGCTTCCTTTAATAAGAGACAAGCCTTTCATTCCAATACTAAAGATTTTCTAAATGCACATAACTGACATAACACCAGCCATTTCTATTTTAGTGTGAATGAGTTTTCAGGCTGAGTGTAAGTGACTGATACTGGCGAGAACCCTGGCAGATAATGTGGGTGGGAAACAGGAAGAAAAGCATAACCACCAGGCTGGGGCAAAATGGAACAGGGTATACCTTTTTAATCCAACATTGAATGAAGAAAATCTATTTGACTGTACAGATGAAATTATTTTTGATTTTCAAATCGTTCATGCAATCACTGTCATATTGTTGACCTAAGCAACTGAAAACCTTATTCATGTTGTGCAATCTATCTGTTTCATGCTGACCTGCTGTCACCGTGACATCTCAGTCTTAACTATATTTGAGTAAGTCTATTACTCATCATGCCATTTTATTTTACTTTGTTTTGGTTGGAGCAAATGGAGCCAACATGAAATTTATCTTTATTTGCAATATAGCATGATTTGAAAGGAAGTCTCTAAAACCTAAATGAATACAGTGTAACCTGAACACCACCAAATTAGGTGGTGTAAGTTTAGCAAGAAGTCATAAAATCATGTTCCTTTTTCTTGGGTCTTTGGGAAAAAATTTATGCTTTTTACTGAATGATTTAAGAAACAGAGAGAAACAAAGCAATATTGCCACTTTATAGTAGATATAATTTGAGATTGTTCTGTAATATCCTGAATTTAATTCTTTTAATTAAAATTGAGGGGGACTATGTAAACTTCTGTGTTAATAAGAGTAATAATCTTTTAAAAATGTATTTTGAATTTTCATAAATAATTCTCTGCTATATTTTATTTGTTTTCATTTATAGAGATACTTAAAAATTATTTCTTATCTTTGTAAAATCAAGAAATTTTGATAGTTCTAGAACCCAGTTGGCATCAGAGCTGGGGAGTGTCAGGGGTTTTCCAGGTCCCCGATAAAGATAGGGTCCCCAGGCAGAATGTGTTGCAAGAGATGAAACAAACAGAGACATACATGCAGGAATGATTTTACGAGTGTGGGGGAATCAGGGGACCACCAGCACTGCAGTGCCAAGGTGGTGGTGACTGAAACCCAGCACTTGCTTTTTATTCTCTTTGTCATGCTACAAAATACAATGATCTCATGTGAAAAAATCACAGGATACAATGAACAAAAGTCTTGGGGCTCCCCCAAAATCACAAGGTGTCCTAGCTAATTACCCTCTCCTTTCTAGAAGTGAAAACACATAATTCTTTAGTAGGTACAACCCTGTCCTAAGGTAAACTAACTAATTTTATCCCAAGCTCAAGCTATGTACATGGATATCAATCATTAACTACAGTAGCTGTGACCCATTTGATCGAGGAACAAAGAAACTACATGCTTTCCATTGGGAGACTAGTTTTACATTAACTGAGGCATTGTGGAGAGAAAGGGAGAGAAGGAGATTGGCCCGGTGTTCTAACAACGGAAGTCTTAAGACCCTTCTCCTGGGTTGACATATGGCAATCTACCTCTACAGCCATGAGAAGTTTCTATGTCAGGCTGCTCCATGGCTTTTAATGCATGAGACCCCTTAGGCTCTGAGGTTAGAGCATGCTTTGCTGTACTCCCAGATCACTGGTATATGTCCCCAAGTAGGCAGTTAACATCTGCCCTTATTTTGGGCTTCTGCTCAGGCAATTCCTTCACCTCCTTTCCTTCCACAGCCTCAGACATAGCATTCCTAAGTCCCAGTGGTATTAATCCCATCAGGGGAAGAAAGAGGGTGGCATGATTTTCAAGGTAGAAAGACAGTGTTTCTTCTTGTAGTGTCTAATAGTGCCGTTCTCTTGCTAGGGGAGAAAGAAGTCAACTGGAGGAGCAAGGGGCACACTTAAAATAAAAAATGAAATACCATTGCATTGCCATCTTTGATTTCATTGTCAAAAGCTTAAAATGGAAGCTTTAAGTTTGCAGTTATTCTTCTATTTACTCAGGTGAATGCTAAATCTTGCAAAGATTATAGTATTATAATGAAATCTAAATGAAATTCTACTATTATATAATATTCTAATTGTGCCAGTCAACCTGGGAGGATTATTTCATTGAAACTTATTTTATTCTTTGGTATTTTAAATATGTTCATTTTAAAAATAAAATAAAAATATAAAAGATGAACAAAAATGTATTAATAAAAATAAAAGGATTTGTTCTATAAAATTTGGAATTCAGTTAAAAGGCCACACTTAAGGACCTAGAAGGCCACATGTGGGCTTAAGGCAGCAGGTTTCCCACCCGTGATCTATACCATTTGCTCTCCGGCTATCAAGCCACTGGCTTTCTTGGGTGTCCAGGTTGCAGATAGCAGATTGTAGGACTTCTCAGCTTCCATAATTGTGTGAGCAGCCAATATCTTATAATAGATATCTCTTTCTATATCTGTATTTATATTTATATCTGTATCTGTATCTATAGCTATATCCATATCTACTTCTGTATCTGTATCTTTCTCTCTCTGTCCATATGTATATCTGATTTGTTCTCTTTCTCTGTACAACCCTAATATAGAAACCAAATTCTCATTAAGTTAATAAATATTAAATAGAAAGAAGAAAATAGAAGACAAAAGAAAAGGAGAAAATTTGTTGAGCTTATCATGTCTGTGTTCTCGTGAGTCCCTGGATCCTGTGAGGGTCCTAAAGAGAGAACGGTGCTGGACTCATCCTTGTGTAGAAAACTATGGATTTGTGTTGAACAACATAACATGAGATATAAATAAAGGACTAGAATATAGTTTTGGATGAAAAGAATTAATAACATTAAAATTTGAATTTCCTAAATATTAATATAAACATGAAATTTATTTTTAATAAGAACCCCCAACAAGATATTTTTTTAATGCGGTGTTTTAAAAATTCAGGAATAAATGCCTAAAATAAGGGAAGACATTTTTGGAAAAAAGGGATAAAGAAGAACTTGC
The DNA here is from genome assembly GCF_041146395.1 of Eulemur rufifrons. Classification (NCBI taxonomy): domain Eukaryota; kingdom Metazoa; phylum Chordata; class Mammalia; order Primates; family Lemuridae; genus Eulemur; species Eulemur rufifrons. Next base: position 46,038,087 of record NC_090983.1, read on the forward strand.
CTTACCAGATAAGAACATGCTGCAACTTATTGTATTTGAATTAATATGGCTTTGGCATCAGAACAGACCTGTGGAAAAGAACCAGAATCTGAAAATAAATCCTGGTATGGATGAGAATTTAACATATGGCCAAGGTGGTATTTTAACTCATTGGGAAAATCATGGTTTTTGCAACATATGGTGTTAGCCCAATTGGCTATCCATCAGGAAGTAAATAAATTTTTTTCACTGCCTAACACCATATAGACAATTTGGGATGGATTTAAAATTAAATTTAGCAACATAATAACAAACACCTACAAGAAAACCTAGAAGACCACAACTAAAACTATGGGGGAAAGAGGGCATTTTTTTTTTTTTTAAATGAATAGACAAAACAATAGATTTGGGAAAAAATATTTGCAAACAAAACACAGAAGGTTAATAAATATAATCACAAAGAGTTCTTGCAAGTTGACAAAGAGATAATCCAATAGAAAAATGGGCAAAGGATAAAAATAGGCAAATCATAGAAGAGCTAATCCAAAAAAGATCATACTCTTTATAGATAGGCAAATGCAAATTAAACTAGTATCTATATACTTCTCAGACTGGCCAAAACTGAGAAGAAGGCAAGCACCACCTTCCGCTGAAAAATGGATACACAAGGGTACTTTCAGAAGGCACTAACAAAAATGTAAACTATTGCATCCTTTTTGGAAAGTAATCTGGTAATGTTTATTAGAAGAAATAAACAGGACACTTTGATCTAGCACTCTCACTATCAAACCAATAGAAATTATAGCACCAATGAAGACTGTATATAGAATATTGGTTGTAATATTATTCTTTGTGGCAAAGACTGTAAAAGCGAATGCCCACTAACTATAGCAAACTTATAGCATGGACGATTTTATAGCCATTAAAAGACTGTACTTAGAACTCTACTAGGAAATCTGGAAGGATTTACATGACGTATTTGTTGAGCGAGAAAAGCGGGATGCTGATAATATTGTATAATATCCTGGTTTTGAAACATGAGTAAGATCCCTCTACTATGTATATTTTGTAAATACAAAGGAATTTTGTCACCTGGGTGGTGGCCATGGTGGTGGTAATGTAGTTAGAGGAGAGGAAGAGAAAAGAGAAGGGAGTGCATTTATTTTCTCTTGTTGTGTGAAAAATTAACACAAATTCAGAATCTTAAAACAACATACACTTATTTTCTAACAGTTTCCGTGGGTCAGGAGTCTGGGCACAGCTTAGCTGGTTCCCCTGCTGAGGCTCTTGTGAAGCTGTAATCAAAGGTGTTGGCAGGACAGAATTCCCTTCTGGAACTCAGGATCCTTTCCTAAGTTCACACAGTTGTTGTTGGTAGAATTCATTTCTTTGGAACTGCATGACTGAGGGCCCTGGCTTCTCATTAGCTATTGGCTGGAGGCCACCCTCATGTCTTAGAGGACACTGCAATTCCTTGTCACATGGCCCTCTCCATAGGCAGTTCATACGTGGCTGTTTGCTTCCTCAAGGCCAGCAGGAGTCTCCTGCTGCCAAATCAGCTAAGACGGAATTTTATAAAACGCAGTTTAATCACAAGAGTGACATCGCATCCCATCACTTTTGCCATATTCTGTTGGCTAGATTGTAGATTATAGATTCCAGTCACTCAAGGGCAGGAGATGATTATGAGAACATGAATCACCAGGGGGTCAAAAGTAGGGTATGTCTGTCATAGACACTGAGCAAATAATGAAATAAATAATATTTTAAAAAGACCAAAGTGAAATCAAAAACAAACTATTAACATGATCTTACTACATAAAATTATATAACATAAAATTACAAATGTTATGTAATTAAAGACATTTTAAAAAAAGAAAATTACTGACAGATCTCAGACCATTTGTATTATACATTTCATCAGGCTCTTCTGAGACTATGAATACTATACCTTAGTACAGTACCATGTACTTCCTTGGGTTCTTCATATTGAATGTCCCCTTGGGTTTGGTTGTTTTTCTTAAGACTTTGCCTCCATATTTCATCCATTCTAACATGGCATCAATTGTCAGAGGACTATTGTATAACAAAGAAAGAAAAAAAGAACTCTAGTTAAGCTAGGCTTTCTTAGCAAATCAGTTATGAGATATATGCCAATTGCAAGGATGTTAATATGGGAAAATATATTTGTCTTAGATTTGATAAAAATTACTTGGGGGCATGTTTCCCTTCAGAAAGGCCTCTCCCTGTTGGAAGCTCTTAGAGCCCAATGGTTTATCTCCCTTCTCACAGACATTGCCTGCCTCATATCCTTCTATTTCCCTAAACTGTATAAATTAGGAATAACAATAATCAGATTTAGGATAAGCAAGATCCTTTCTATGAGCAAAGTCCTCTGAATTAAATCAATGCTTCCAGGGCACTAGAGTTCCATTTCTAGGTCAATAAAGGCAAACTCTCTAATTATATATATATATATATATATTTTTTTTTTTTTTTTCCTTTTTTTGTAGAAAGAAGCACTGTTAGAGGTGAAAATACCATAACAAAAACTTTGAATTAATTTTCAACTTTCAGCTGCAGATATCTTGAAAATTTTTTAGCTGAGAACAACAAATAGATATAATTATAATATCATGTGTGAGCAATGTTTTCCTTAGATAAAATGGATGCTAATCAAACTTGAAAAGCTATTTTAAATGAACTATCTGTTAAGACAATCTTGAATGCACCAAAAGTGACTCAATGATTTGCTTGAAAGAGATTGTATTTTAAAAAACGATGGCATTTGTCCTTTTTTTTGGTTATTTCTTTGCTCAAAGGCAATTGTATATGAGGAAACATTTTATGAGATATACAGGTTGTTGCAAATTTTTATGTATTTATATAACATTCTCCAGAATGAAGGCAATCATCACATTTTTTTCAGACCTGTGTAAGCATTATCACAAAAATTAGTTTAATATGTTTAACAGGTGTTTGAAATAATTACAATTTTCAAAGACAGCATCCTAAACTGCCATCTTTTAAAAATTAGAGATAGCATTTTTTAATATCCTTGGGTCTTTATTATTGAGATGTCCTTTGCATCCATGAAATATTTTGTAGATCTTAAAGTTTCTCTCTAATCTTTCTCTGAAATTGAATTTCATGGGTGCTATTTTAGTTTTCATCAATAGAAAGCTTTAGCTAGAATTTTAAGAATCTATTTACATTTCCTGTTTCAAAGTGAGTCGAAGGTATAGCTACCTGGTGTTGAAGTTTGCCTTTTGTTTCAGAAATGCATGGGAGCGAATCAGACACAATGTCAAGCTACAGTCTCATTTTCAGTCACCTTTCACACCTCCTCTCTGGATGCCCTGCAGATTAAAAGGCAGCAGTGAGCTGCAGGTGAGCAGGGTCAGCTACCTGTTCCTGCCTTGTCAGCATTACTGTTCTAAGAGGTGATTTTTCTTTCTCTCCGCCTTTGTCTTTGATCTTAGGCATTGCTTGAATTTTATCCTTGTAAATCTTTCTAATTCCCTGTCTTCCGTTTTGTTTTTCTCACACACAGGCAACAATAGATGCCAGTGCTATGGCACACGTTGCTGTACATGAGGAAGGATGTCTTTATCAGTAAACATCAATGTTTAGATTTCTTTTGAGCTAGAAGTACATGAAGGTTTGGCCCTTTGCCCCATGCCTCTCAGACATACATACTGGCTTTAGGATATTGTATGATACTGACAAGTTAAAAACAATGTAAACTGAACTCACATTTTCATTTTTTGCCGTTACTAAGTCTGTTCTCACATGAAACCTGAAAGAAGATTTAGACTCTCTCACCAGCTGTGCATGGCCCTGTCTCTATTCAGCCAGCCAAGAGTTATTTCCCTAACCTAACATAAATTGGGACCACCTGTATCTTGCTCCCTAAGGCAGAGAGCTTTCTTCATGGTATACAGTTCCTGCATGTAGGCAAGTGCCCCAAACTCAATCTCACCTGTTAAGAGTGCAGTGGTGGCAACAAATATTTGGAAGAAATAATCAAAAAGAGTCAAGCTAACTACCTAATCCTCCAACCTCTACATCTATTAATATGTCAAGTCAAAACACCAGAGCACCTGGTACTCCTGGGAGGACTACCTCACCTCACTTTCATTCCATGGTATTTTATATGATTTTGTCTTAGCTTGGGTTGCTGTAACAAAATACCATAGACTGGGTGGTTTAAACAACAATTGATTTCTCACAGTTTCGGAGGCTGGAAAGCCTGAAATCAGGCTACCAGAATGGTTAAGTTCTGGTGAGGGCTCATCTTCTTCGCTTACAGTCATCTTCTATGCAGCATCCTCACACGGCAGAGAGAAGCAGCTCTGGTGTTTTTTCCTCGTCTAATCCCATCGCTAATCCCACTCCTCCTTATACCATTACACTTGGGGTTAGGACTTCAACATACGAAATTGGCGGGGGGGGGGGGGGTAGGGGGGCAGGGCACAAAAAGGGGGTTGCCAGGATAATATCAAGGTGGAATTGTAGAGAGCAGCTGGAGTATAAAAAGAGGGCTGGGGTTAGCTAGGTTTGCTGTGTTCCTGTGATTGACTAATTTGAATAATTTCTCAGGCTCCAGGGAATAGGGACTGTACCTAGTTGTCTGGTCCCTGGCCTTTGAGCAATTAGGGCAGGTGCATAGTGGCTCAGCGTGTGAGAGCCCATTATAGCAGTGGTGCCCAACCTTTTTGGAACCAGGGACTGGTTTCATGGGAGACAATTTTTCCACAGACTGGGGGTGGGGGAGTGGTTGTAGTATGAACTTAATCAGCTGCTCAAGAAGTGGAACTGATTGGCCTCTAGCCAGGGTCTCCAAACTGGGTCAAGTTTAAAAAAAATTATATTGCACATGGTTGCCAGGAACATGATTTCATATTAATTCTTCAGCTTTCATAGAGGTTAATAAGAGGGCTGGCCCTAAGAGAAAGGTTTCTGCATCTTTTAAAAAGTACTGACGGAAATAGTGTTCGTTGGTATCCGTGATATCCATATGAAGACTTACCTTATAAATTCCTCTTAGCATTTAGTGCTATTGCCAAATGTTTTCCAATCCATTGGTATGTGAGCATATCCATTGGTATTGGACTATAAATGCTGTGGCTTCTGTTTCTCCTTTTGAGTACAGACCTTTTCAGTAAACAGCTGCAGTTATGAGCAGAGGCCCCCACCTGCACCTTGAGCACACCTAGTAGTGAGCAGCAGGCTTATTATTTTTATTATGTATTTTAAATCAGGAGACACAAAGTTACATTTTATTATGGGATATATCAAGCAGGCATGTATCTTTTTTGGACTTTGGTGTAAAATGGGAATAAAATCTGTCCTATTAACTACAGGGTTTGCATATTTTTCAAGTGAGATGATGGATGAGAAAGCTTATGACACAGTATTTCATTAAATAATAATGTAATCAAATTACCCAGGCTGCAGCCTGTGGGCAAAAATGAAGTCATAGGTATTAACGTCCAAATAAAGAGGGTTTTATTTTTAGCCACCGTGTGCTTATGGGAGCCCTGCCCCCAAAGCCCCAGGCTCTCTGAGTATATCTACATGTCTTCCAGAGATGTCTTGAAGGTGTTCAGGGGCCTCAGTGGCCCCTCACTAATTTCCCTTCTGTTAATATCTGCTTTGAGAAAACACTCTCTTCTACGCACTGGAAGTCATGTTGCTGGTAACAACCCTGAGCCCCAGGGCTTAATCCTAGTCTGTGGATGGGCAAGTAAAATGTCATCTGCTTTAATTATTTTGTTGTTTTCTGTCTCCTAGGCCCTGTAATGAGACTTCTTGAGACTCCTTGTGCCTGGAATGGCACCTAGAGAGGTATACTAGGTTTGTCTGCTCCTAAACTTCTCTCTCCATGTAGTCTCTACACCAGTCCATTGGGCTGGACAGGATGGATGGTCATTGTTCTGTCACCTCCATCCTCCTTTCTTCCCTCTCACTAGATTCCATTCAGCTCAGTGTGTGCATATGCTTACACATTCATATCCTCTCCTCCTCCTTCCCAGACCCCAAAGCTTTTAGGGATGCCAACTCATGCACATAGATAATGCCACAGTTGCAGTCCAACCACCAGTTTGGTGTGGATTCAAGTAAAACACCCTATTATAATAACAATGATGTTGTTGAGTACCATTTATTGTAAATTAAGTCATATCTTAATTTGGATGTTTTTGTTCTAATTGTGCTCCCGCCACACATTCTCTCTTGTTACAAAAATGCTTCCTTCCACTGGAGATTATTTTTTGTGACCCCATCTCTGAATATGTCCTATTTCTCTTTCTTGTTATTGATTCTTTGTTTCTGGTCCCAGTTTTCTTCTCATTTTGGACTTACCCTTACATCTTGCTTCACTAGGCTCTCAAAGTCCCTAATTTCTGGGACAGTCTTGGCTTCTATCAAATCCAGCTCTGCTATCTGGGACCTCAGCCTAGGTCAGCACCTTTGCTTCCTACTCACCTGGGAATGGATAATGGGTGGCTTGGATGTAGGATGGCATGAACTAATTTCTGAAATTAATATACATTCATTCCTGTCACTTCTGTGTAGGCTCCATATAAAGCACATTTATTTTTCTTACATTGTGGGATACTGTTGTGGCTGCTTTTTCACTCCTGAGCTCGGTAGCAAAGGAATGAATAATTACTCAAAACACACAGCGTTTTGAGAGAAGGGGAGAGTCCAAAATCTGAAGGAGAAAATGGCCTCCTGAGCCAAGTTCCTCCCTGCATTTTTTTCCAAGAACATGTGCAAAGAGGCATGGGCATTTGTTAATTTCTTTAACAACTTCCATACAGGTCAGCTGTTTTCAGCTGACCTTTACACAGAAGCAAGCAGCTTGGGGCAGGCGTTTTCGCCTGACCCTTCATTCATCCTGCTCACGTTCTTTCCATCCATCCATCCATCCATCCATCCTTTCTTCTAGGGCCAGCCCCTACAGAATACTGCTTGACTTGGTAAGAATTTGCTTCAGAATAGTTTATTTTATTCATTTGGGAAACTATTGTATAGTTTTCCTTCTTGTGTGTAGCTGCTCTCTAACCTAATGAGACAGGGCAGTGGTGCTCAACACTGGCTACACATTTTAAATCAACTTGAGTGGTTTTAAAAATATTCCTCACCCAAGATCAATTAAATCAGAATATCTACAAGTGAATCCAAGACATGGGCATTTAAAAAAAAACCTTTCCAACTGTTTTTAATATATAGCTAGGGCTTAGAACTATTGGGAATTAGAAGAAATGTATAAAAACAATCACTTGCTACCTAGTTTTAAATAGTGGTTCTATCTCATACTAAATAGCCTCTTTTCTTTCTACTCTATTCTCTTTATAAATAAAATCATTTAAAGCATACATAACCTCAATTCGTATCTCAGATGGGATATTTGCATATCTGAAAATGGTTAACCAGTCTGTAATGTTCTGTAGTTTATAAATGAAACCATTAATTAGATTTTCAAATCTCATCCTCCAAAGTCATGAAAATGTGTAATTCCCTCCTGAGGCTATTTCCATTATTAAGTAAATGCATTATCAATTACCAAACCAAAAAAATATGTATGAACTGTAATTTACATCCTGTAAATTTCAGACTAAATCAGAAACCTCATTTTTCTTCAGGATGTAATGTTGTTCTCTTCTTGTCTAAACTCATTAACTTAATTATATACGAGTTAAATAATTTGAAACCCTCAGGAATTATATATGTTGGAAAAGACATTTGTTGTTTGCATCTTGCTATATTCACACAAAAATCAAGTTTTTAAAAATTCCTGTTGGAGACCAAAAGGTATGACAACATATGCAAAGGGAGAAAGAAACAATGAATTATTTATATAATGATAGCCAAAAATTTTAAAAATAGTTATTTTGAATGGTTGAAAAATACTTGATGTTATAAAAATGACAAACTAGAGTTTGAAAGATATTAACAGATATCTTTTCTCCTGATATTTCTCGTTAGAAGAGTATGAAAGATCGGAGAGTAGAAAGGATTGCAGTTTCTGGCTTTTGTGTTTCCAAAAGGCTCAGCAGCACCACTGAGGAGATTACATTAGGTGCTCTTTGAAGCAAAAATATTTGATAGAAAAAGTGATTCTTCTATTCTCAAAGGAAGATTAAGTAAGAGGGGAGTTTCAACTGGAGATAGAAAAATATCCTCTCAGTTTGAAGGAGCTTGTGGTTTTGGGGTCACAGAGAGAGGGATGTGTAGGGCTGCTTCTGAGATATTGTCCTGAAGAGGTAGTAAGAAACGACAGGTTTCTTGGACCCAAGATAGGAAGGGATCTTCTCCCAATTTTCAGGCTTAGAGTCTCAGGATGTGGCAAGGCTTCAAAAACGGGATGAATGCTCAATGCATCTGAGCAGACAGGGCACACAGAGCCTTGTACAGATGATTCCTGGGCCACTAAGAGTAATATTCAGGGAGTGGAGGGACCTTTTAGACCCGAAAGGGCCAGGGGGCAGGAATGAGAGTTGTCTCACCAATGTCCTGTATGGGCTGATGACTGAATGGGCTGATGAACAGCTTAGTGAGTATCTGCAGAATCATGAATGGAGCACAAAATATATACCCCTAACCCTCTGGCAGTATGTAAACACTCAGGATTTAGAGCCCCAGAAACATAGGAGTTGGGAACTCAAATTAGCTAAGATTAATGTTTGTGATATAATGCTCTAAATAGAAACTGAGTTTCAAGAGAATAACGAAAATCATATTTGTATGCATGCAACTTTGGAGAAATAAATCTGTATCATTATATAAGACAACAGAAAAGGAATATGAAAAACATGAGTGTTTATTACCATTCATGTTCTTCTAATGGTATTTAAAAAGCTTGTGGTTGAAAAAGTCTTCAATTTCATAGCATTCTAGCCTCTATTCCCTATTTTAAGAGCTTGGTAAATGTATTTCATCATTTTCAAATTCTTGCTCTTACTACTTATTCTAGTTTGGCATGACCCTATTTGCAGGGGGGCTAACAATAGAAGATAACCTCGTTCCTAGAGGAAGGTGCCAACTTAAAATATTTTTGACAGAATAATTTCACACATATATCTTGACAAACTTATAGATACTGTGATTAAAACTGAAAAATTACATGGAAAAATGGATTTTAATTAGATGTCTAAAAGCAATAAACAAAGATTGAATGACTACTTGAGAAATCATTTTAAGTTTTAAAATTCAAATAATTAAAATTCATATTAATATAGAAATGTGTTCATAGTTGTATTCCCAGAGATTCAGACTCATTCAATTACTATTTACTGAATAAATAAATACTTGTTTGGTTATTCACTGCTTCTTTATTTTCTGAGACCCTGCACTTGGCTAATTCCCACTCAAAATCCCAGCAAACTGTGTGCCATTGTTTGAATGTTTGTCCCTTCCAAAACTCATGTGGAAATTTAACTTCCATTGTAATGATATTGGGAGGTGGAGCCTTTAAGAGGTGATTAGGCCATGAGGGATCCACCCTCATGGGTGGGCTTAATGCCTTTAATAAAAAGCCTTTTGAGAGTGGGTTCTCTTTTGCTTTCCTGTATATTCTTTTGCCCTTCTTCCTTCCAACATGCAATAATGCAGCATGAAGGCCCTAGCCAGATGCTGGCACCATGTACTAGGACTTTCCCGCCTCCAGAATTGTGAGAAATAAATTTCTTTTCTTTATGAATTACCCAGTCTGTGATATTCTGTTACAGCGACATAAAACGGACTAACACTGTGAAAGCTCAGTGGTATGAAACGCTCCTGAACTTGCATGTATGATAATTCTAATGTATTTAGGAGGAAATTTTGATAAAAGAGAAAAAAATAAATATTTTTATAACAGGTGATTTACAGTAATGTAAAATCCTACAGTGTCTTAGAATCTCAGTGTTTCATAATGAGTATTTCTCCATCTCACAAACCTCTCTGAATAGGAATCTTTTCAAGCAGGTGTCCACTCTGGGAGTGGCTCTGACAAAGGCTGTAGCATTTCCCTCTGTTGCTGTGGTTTGCTCATGTGACTCTGGTCTTCTAGTCACTGTGAGGCATGATAGGCTGCACAGCCCTCTGCTTGTGTGGGTCACACAATGTCTTCTCAGAGCTGGCTCCTCCCTCATCTTCTGAGGCATCTATAGCATTTTCTGGGCATGCTCAGACTTCTAAATTTCACTCAGTAGTATTTCCCCTCCATTTTGGGGAATTGCCACAGTGTTGTAAATTTTCTATTTGGCCAAGTAGGTATATTAATAAAATAAGCCAATCACTACCCATTCTTATCACATTGAATAAATGGATATTTGTATAAGATGTAAACAGGGAAAATATAATTGCAAAAATTGAGAACATGGAATTAATTTAGCATTAGGATAAACTTGTTATAGTATCTTGTTTTTTCTTTTTTGCACAGAATTAATGATAACTTAATCACTGACTGGCACTGGGCCAAGGACTGAAATTTGGGAGTCACTGTCATAGATTATGCCTCCTTGTTCTGCCCATAATTCTAAATGGTGTCGGAACAGAGATTGTCTTTCTTTGAGGTTTGTCTTCTCTTTGTAGGGTATTCATTTATTTAATAAACACAAGCCAGGCCTGTGCTTTGTGCCAGGGACATAGAGATAATATTCCCTGCCTCCTGAAACTCACAATCTGTAAACAGATAATTTTTCAGTTGAATCCAGTTGTCACTGACTCATGTTCCTGGAAATAGCCACATATATCAAAAACACATAAAGGAGAAATGTGATGCATGCCATCTTTTAGAACAGTAACTCTATTGCCAGTATGCAAAGAAAACTGTCAATTCTATTTTTATTAAATTCTCATTTGTATCTACTCATTTGTTTTTGCAAGCAGAATCATCATTTCTAAAATGATTCTCAAGTAGATTCTTTGTCCCCATTGCTCTCTGTCATTGTATTGTTTGCCTTCCTTGTCAAACTCTTTTGCTGTTCTGCTCTCAATTTGAACCAATAATATATTTTTCAGGCTTTTCTCCTTTTTTTTTTGTCTATTCTATTTCCTTCTTTGGTGGCATTTATTTTTCCAGTAATTTCTCACAAATAATAAAAATCAAACATAACAACACCATGTCTATGATGTTAGAACATGAAGCAGGCAGCACAGCAGAAATGAGACAGAAAGCAAGATGAGCATGAAATATTGGAGTTTCTTTGCTGCTAAAATTGGAACTTGGTTAAAGTCCTATCTAGGATATATGAGACTGAAAGAAAACAAAGATAACAAGCTTTAGGTGTGAGAATTACACAATGATAAGGGTGTGTTAGAAAAGGACATACGGTCCTATGAGAACCTGAAGGGCTAACATATAATCCAGACAGGCTGTGGAGGTTTCTGGAGGCAAGCGGCACCTGAGAAAAGTTATGTTGAATGAGAAGAAGTGAATCAATGATGAAGATGAGCAAGACATTCCCACAAGAGGGAAGAGCTGAAGCAAAAGCATGGAGATGTGAGAGAGATTGCTACTACCATGCAAAGGGAGAATCACTCAGAATGGGGGCTGTTCTTCACAGAGGAGATCATCTGAGCAGGGTGAACTGAATAGGCCACGTGGAAGGTTCAGCAGGTCCCTAAGTTTGCTCTCATTTCTGACTCTACAAGTTCTGGGGTCCCCAAGAGCACTGTTAGTTTTAATAGTTCACTAGAAGAGCTCATAGCACTCAATAAAACTGTTAACTGTTATACTCAATGTTACAATTTTTTACAGCAAAGAATATAGATTAAAATCAGCCAAGGGAGGAGGTTCCTAGAGCTTCTGGTTATCCTTTCCCAGTGAAGTCTTATGGACAATGCTAATATTTTCCAGAAATGATGTGTGACCATATGCATGGAGTATTGCCAACCAGGGAGGCTCATCCAAGCCTTGATGTTCAGAGCTTTTATTGGGGCTGGTCAAATAGACTTGTTTGACCACCCATGTGGCTGACTTTAGTCTCCACCCCCTCTAGAAATCAAGCTGATATCGTTTATCTCAAGGACCCCACCATAAGTCACATTGTTAGCATAGACTCTCTGGCATGGCCCAAGGTTCCCAGATAAACAAAAATGATGCCATCAGGCAGGACAGTCCAACGGCATAGAGGTTACCTCCTAGGAGCCAAGGGCAAAGGCCAAACCTCTCTTTGGGCAAGGTTAATCCTTTACTGCATACCACCAAATTCTTAAATTTCAGCCATATTTCTTTCAGAGGAAGTCTGGCATAAGGCATCATTCACTGGACCAGGGATCAGCTCTTGACTCCAAGGCATCCATTGAGATGTAATAGATCTCAACCCTGGTTGCACATGAGGCTTACACAGAGGTGATTAGCACTGCTGATGTTTTAGTCTGTACCCCCTGTCTCCAGACATTCTGGTTAATTTGTCTGGGGGCAGGTCCAGGATTGGTATGTTTTAAAAGGTCTCCAGATGATTTGAATTTATGGTCAAGGTTGGGAATCACTACCTGAAGTAGCTGGGAAATCGCTGCCTAGTAAAGATGCCCTCAGGAGCATGATACTCTCTCTTGGGGTGTCTGAATAAGACAAAGCATTGGCTCTGGCAGTGGGTGTAGACATAGATGTAGTGTCAGGAGAAGCAGCATAAACAGAGAAGTCAAGTCAAGAGAATGGTTTTCTCCTGGACTTGCTGTGGTTTCCAGATATGCATGCCAGTTTTCATGCGACCCTACTCTACTGTGGCGTAGATTTCCTGCATGGATCTTTATCGTTACACTGGACATCCACTATGTGAGGTAACCTGTCTTCACACTATGCAACCTGAATGAATTTGCCTGCTACTCTGGCCCCTGCCCCTCACCTTCTGGGGCAGGTTAGAGAATCATTTGCGCCCTAGCTATCTCACTGGTAAAACGGATATGATAGTAGCTACTCCGTAAATTGTTTTAAAATTAAATGAACTTTCATGTATGACTTTTATCATAAGCTCCAAAAGTGCCAGCAGTGTGATCCTCAGAGTTACTGAGATGGGTGATCGAAGGCTTATTCTAGCCACTGTGTCAGATTGCTTAACACATAAATGAACTTAATTTTTACAACAGTTCTGTAAAATAGATGCCATTATAATTTTCATTTGGTAGCTGAGAAACTAAGACTGAAAAAAGTTAAATAATTTGTTCAATGTTGGTAATAAGTGCTATGGTCTGATTGTGTCTCCCAAAGTTTCATGTAATGTGAAAATTTTATAACCACAAAGTTGTGCATTTTAAAAGTTTTTGTCCTATAGAGTCACTGTGAGAGTAAAAGCTCATAATCAAAAAACTCATAAAGAATAATAAAACTGCACAAATGAACAATATCAGTGGCTTATGGAGGAGACTGATCTCATAAATGGCTTTTCCCACACTCTCCTAATGGAGGTACATGATTCATCTTAGAGAAAAATTTTATAAAGTAATCTAGTTTCTGTTCAATTTAATTTTTATGTAAATATTCAGATTGCTCTTGCTTTCTTTTTGTACAAATCAGTTTACATCTTGACAAGTAGGAACGGAAAATATAATGTGCCTACATTTTTGATTTTAAAATAGGAACATCAATGAAAAGAAAAATAGCATATAGTGAAAGCCACTTTTATTCTTGCCTTGTAAGATAATTTTTTTTTTTTTTTTGAGACAGAGTCTCACTCTGTTGCCCAGGCTAGAGTGAGTGCCGTGGCGTCAGCCTAGCTCACAGCAACCTCAAACTCCTGGGCTCAAGCAATCCTCCTGTCTCAGCCTCCCGAGTAGCTGGGACTACAGGCATGCACCACCATGCCTGGATAATTTTTTTCTATATATATTTTTAGCTGTCCATATAATTTCTTTCTATTTTTAGTAGAGATGGGGTCTCGCTCTTGCTCAGGCTGGTCTCGAACTCCTGAGCTCAAACGATCCGCCCACCTCGGCCTCCCAGAGTGCTAGGATTACAGGCGTGAGCCACCGCGCCCGGCCTAGATAATTAATTTATATACAGATTGGACTGACATATTTGAGGCCTTTACTATATTAGGTGTTGTGGGTTTTCTTTTTTACTGTTTCTATACTTGGATATGATTTGACTAGAAGAAACACCAGATTCCAGTCTTATAGCCTAGGGTACTCAAAATCTAAATGAATTTCTACTAATGTATTTGTGTAACAAGCACTTACATACTGGAAGAATAAATATGTTGGATTTATGAGAGTTAAGTATTAGAGCATGTTCATTTTTTATTCCAATCTAACAATAGTCTATGGAAAGTTATTTCAATTCATGAAATTCCTTCTCTCAGACATTTTCTTATTTTGAATACTTATGAATTGATGTCTCTTTCTAAGGACCCTGATTAGCCTTAAATACATAATTCACAAGGACTAAATTGTTAAATATTAACCATGTTCATTAAGAATATAAAATTTCTATAAATGAGATTATTTTGACAGATTAATTTGTATAGATTGTTCTGAATACTAAAATATTGTACATATTTGTTTTGGGTGAAATTAGTCCTGGACTGGAGTCCTTTGTGATGAAAAGTATATTTGAGTTGACTCTGTCATCTCATTAGGAGCAACTGAAGAAAATAGAGCTGTTGGTTTGACAGAGTTCAGTGTTGAGGTTGAAATTTTGTCAGCCGAGGGCATGGAAGATGTCTGAGCAGCTAGCCTATCTGTTCTTGTTTTGGGTAAAGTAATGATTTGGCCAGATATCTTTATTAATTTATCTACAACTTTGTTATTTAAAGTTACTCATCAGTTTCAAATATTATAATTCTTTATTTGCTTATTTTTGTACTTTGCAATTCTTCTGCTTTCAAATAGGCCTGATTTTTTCTTTTTTCCTGATTCTCAATTCAATATATATTTCCTGGCAGTGTAAATGTTAAGTGTTAAAATAATTACTAAGGGAAGCTGTGAAATCACCATCTTTGGAAATCTTTAACAGTAGGATAGTTTTTCTGGGGTTATCCTAGGTCATAGGCTAAGGCAGGAGGATAAAATTGCATAATTTACTAAGCGTCTACTAACCTTAGGATTCTGAAATCTGCTATTTCAAGCAAAATGGAAGATGAGTTGAGATTTATATTTACGGACTGTTGATATTGGTTGAGAAGACGAGATTGGTGAAAAGTATACCAAAGAGGAAACACTGTGCCTTGAAATTATTTTGTTTATATTGAATCTACCTTTTGGCATATACATTTGAGACACATTGTGAGGAAGAGGAGTTCGTTCTCATTGAAATCACTTTTTGTTTCTATTGCTATTTTGAGACCCATTTTTTCTGGTTTCTCCTGCTCTCTCCAAGTGGTGAATGGTTTAGAGTTCTGTGATGCTTAGGTGAGTGTTTCTGTGTTATACAGCACCTCTAAATGGTAGTACATGGAATTGGCAGTGGGCTGAATCAGGCAATTGCTCATGGCAGGTTCAGGGAGACACAGGAAACTGGGTCCCACAAGTATAGATGTCCCCCACATTCACTGCTTGAGTGTTGAGTGGACCCAGGTGGGGGTGACTAAGGGGGAGGAAGGGGCAGAGAAGACAAAGGTGATGAGGCCCAAGGCTCTGATTACCTGGGCTTCTGCTCTTTATCCAAACAATTTACTTGAATATCCTTTCAAATAATTTTGAATTTTCAGACACTAAGTGAGTAGTCAAAAAAGCAGAAACTCTTGACATAGTCTGCACTTAGGTTAGCATTTTGCTTTCCTTACATTTTATATATGAATACTTTGTAACCACTATTATATAATTTATTTTATTCTCTTAATGTTTACAGCAATAATAGCTCATATTCTTAATTATTCATGTTTATCTTTGCCTTCTATTTTCTAGTTTTAAGATACTTCATTTTGCTTTTATATTTCAATTTTTATTTTTATCTTTTTTCTCTTTTTTAAAGAAAGAAGAGTTTTATAACTTTGTTATAATTTAGTTTTATCCAACACTATTAAATTTTGAGCTGTTGGTTTTGCCTGACATATTTTTAATCTTCATATTCTTTGTTTTTATTTTACCCTAGCTTTTAATTTCTGACTTTCTTGGTTTTTTAAAAAAATTTCATTTGTTTTAATTTAGTATTTTAGAACAGTTTAAAAATAATTTTAAAATGTAATGCTTTAAAACATTTCTATATCCTTTTATATTTGACTTTAACCCAAAAGGAATGCACCATTTATAGCTCTTTTCCAGGAAGGACCTGTCTGCTCCAGCTGCCATGAGTGCTGTTGGCAGATGGTTTCAGCTGCTTTGGGGATTGCCTCAACTGCAGAGAGCACCTCCTCCAAGAGTACCCTCTGCCCAGGACATCCCGTACTGAGTCTTGATAGAGGTGGAGGTATAACAGGGCCTGGCCATTTTCACCAAATGCAGGGCAACTCTGAAGGTCTCTCGTAGTCCCTGTGGAGTCGCAGAAGCTGTATTTTGGCCTGAATCCCTGTTTGACTTCTCCTTCTGTGCAATCCCACTTCCTTCCTCTCCCTTCCAAAGTAGCTGTTCCCAAGGTCACTTCTTAAGAAACATCATATGTAGTAAAGTCTTTTTCAGAATCTGCTTCCAGGAGAACCCATCCTGTGACATTAACCTTTTATTTTATTTTTTAAAACATCACCTTTATTTACATATAGGTAAATTTACATATAGTTGACCCTCGAACAACATGGGTTTGAACTGTCTGGGTCTACTCATATGCAGATTTTTTTTCAACCAAATGTGCATGGAAAATACAATATTTGCTGGATGGGAAACCCAGATAAGAAGAGTCAACTTTTTCTACATAAGTGGGTCTTGACATGCTAACTTTGAGACTTGAGTATGCCCGGATTTTGGTGTACCTGGGGATCCTGGAACCAATGTCCCCTTATTTCAAGGGACAACTGTACAGTAAAATGCACCCATTTTAAGTGTACTTAAAGTGTTGTTCCTCAAATAATCCAAGCATGCTCTTGTTTTCATGCCTTTGCACTTGCTCTTCCCTTTTCCTGGAAGGCTTCTCTGGCCGTCAGCACTGTTGCACTCATGCAATTACCCTAGTGCCATTTTCTCATGAATACTTTCCCTTTCTGCTCCATTTAAAAATTCAAGACACTTCCACTCTGGAAATTTAGACATACAATTCTTCTTGTTTTATTATTTTCATGGTATTTATCACCTGCTAGTATGTTATATAATGAGTTCATTTAGTTTACTTTCTGTCTATACCATAACCCCCGCAGGGTAGGAATTTTTGTCTGTTTTGTTCATTGCAGTATCCTGAGTAAATTTATAGGTACTGTATAAAAATTCACTGGATTTGAATTTTGATTGTATATATACCTTGGGCAGTAATTTATTCTTCCTGAGACAATTCCTTCATCCATAACAAGGAAGTCATAAAATTATCCCTCTATTGCAGTGTTGTGATAAAAGAATCTAAAGAGATAAAACTCATGAAACATTTTGGGCACCACAAAGTTCTAAACAAACATGTTCCGCAAAGAAAATGAACTTGCCTCACATCTTTGATCCTGATTTTGAATAGGTGATTGATTAGTCATAAGAAACAAATTTTAGGTGGTGATTCCTGGGAAATTTTATTGGTTAAAGGTTGCTCTATAGAGTTATATTTCATATATATCTTCTATAGTCATTGTAAAAAATTCAAATGTTATTAAATGTCAGTAAAGTCATGATAATTGAAGGTATCCATAGCACATTCTAAGGCTATCACCCATAGGATAGCCTAGGGAGAAAACCACAGGACATAAGCCTAGAAATAGGGTAGGCCTTGAAAGGATTAAAGGGATATAAGAGGTAGAGCTGGCAAAGGTGCCATTCTTGAGATGGTAGGCTTCGGGCTTTTTCTGTTTTGGGGGGTGTGTGTGTGTGTGTGTGTGTGTGTGTTCCTGTGTATGTGCCCATGCATGTATGTATGTGTTTAATTAGAATTTTGATTCTAAAATATAATTCCCATCACAAGTAGAATTCACATTAACATTTAGTTCCCAGTTACTCTTTCCTCTCTACCCTTGGAGAGTAGCTCTGATTTTAAGGAGTGCTGAAAGGTACAGTTTGACAATGATGCTTGGAATTTAGGAGGGTTTTTTAACAGAGGTTTAGAAAGCTCTGTCCTTCCTCTACATCATTGGATTGAGGACTTTTTGTGCTTTGTGAAACTGGTATGGTTATGTATCCACCAGCAGAAACAACCTAAATTTCTCAGTGGCTTAAAAAACAGGTTAATTGCTTCCATTTCATGTTCATGATCTCAAGGTTACCAGTTGGAGATATGTTCAACATTGTCCTTATTCAGGGACTTTGATGGAGGAAGGAGGAAGAATTCATTCCTGTTTCCACAATTATGAAGGAATTTTTTAAAGGATATAGAAACTTATGCTTTTGCTTTAAAGCCTTTGCCTGGAATGACACCTAATATTTCCATTTGCATCTCACTTGTCAACACAAATCACAGGGCCACAACTAGCTGTGAGGGAACAGGTAGAGCAGGAAGAAGGAAGCACCAGAAACATTGGTTAGTAGCCCTGATGGGTACCACAGGTAGGCTGGGCTTGGGGCCACCTTCTGCATTGGAGGAGGCTCTTGTCATCAGTAGGCCTAATTGGACTAGGGTAGGGCCCAGGGCAGAGATGGCTCGAAGTGAGTTATTGAAGCCAAATGCTCTCCGTTTTAGGTGAGTGGTTTTAAAATCTTAGTGAGCAAAAATATCCACTGAGGAACATGATAAAAATAGATTCCTGGGTTCTCCTCTACCCCATAATGGTTTATAATTCATGGTTTGAGAAATATTAGGAAGAAAATTTCTCTTTGATTCGCTTTTTCTATGTTCTTCATTGCAGTAGAAACACCTCTAGGTGAAATAGTCCCACAGAGGATTTTAATTCAGCCTGTTTGTTGAGGGGCACAAGTGGTCTTCAGAGTTTAGTGCCCTTTGAAGGGCCAGGTGTTCCAGATGAGGGTGTGCAGATGGAACAGAGTAATGACCTGTGGGGCCTTTTGATTATTTTCCCCAAGAACCTGCAGGGTGGCTAGTTGAGGATTCTGGGATTTGAGGTTTTGAACATCTTTATCTCTTTTTGTCAGAAGCACAATTAATAAGACCATGTACTCATTTTGCTTTACCTTCATAAAGATGTCATGTGACATTTACCTAAGTAATTATTATTAGTGGCTTCTTAACTCGTCTTTCCAGTTAGAGATGGTACATTTCTGATGGTTAAAGACCATGCTTTTCAGGTCTCTGTGATTCACAAATGCATGGAGACACCCTAACTAAAAATTTGTTAATGCATTAAGAATCCAGTGTATATTTAGTGTGTTTTAGGACCTTCAAAAATCCCACCCCCATACCCTACCCTATTGAAGCAATTTTTATATATGATAATGCTTATATGTGATCTGAGTTTGATATGTAAGGAGATGTACAGGTAGACTTCTGTGGTTTGCATTGTTATAGTTTTCTGTTTTAAAATTGTTCACAAGCAGCGACATTGGATCTGAGGCATCTTCAGTTACTGGCATAAGGAGAGGAGAAAGAAACCTCTCTGAGAGTCTGACACATACTAAGCACGTGGTAAATCTTTAATCAGTAAAAAAAGAATAACCATCACCAAACACTTAAAAAACAGTATAACATGTCTTCCAAAGTTGTCTTGGGGTAAATTCCTAGAATGTTGGTACTTCTTACTAGGAATGGCTATTTTATACATGCATGAATTTTCCTTATCAATTAGCAACAAATGCAGATATTAAAATTAATCAGTAATAGAAGGCTTAGGAATAATATGGAAAATATCTACGAACTTGTTTTTTGAAAACCTATAACATCTCTCATTGATGTCTTTTTTCCATAAACTTTCCACTGTATTCTCCATATTCTCGGACTGAACAAATGATTATTTTTATCATTTTAAATAGTTCTCTTTTGGAAATACTTTTTTTTCTTTTCTCTGAATATGACTCTGTCTTTTGTGATAATGCTAATGATTGACAACTTGTTTAAAATTAAGATCATTCAGTTAGTATTCTGGGCAATTTTCAAGAAATAGCAAATTTCCTCTTGAAATGTCTTGTGTAATGTCTTAAATTTGTATTGCTAGTTTGGCAATACCTCAAAGCTGATAATACTTTGAAATAATTAGATTGGTTATCTAAGCACTGCTACATGTAAGTAGAATATCTATTTTAATGCCTGGATACCACAAATTAACCAAAATTATTCTAAATGGAAAACTAAAATAAAATTTTACTTCCAATGTTTCATTAGAATTACTTTCAAATGTAAATTTTAAATTATCATCCTATTGTTTTACTGCAAGTTCTTCATAATTTATAAGTACTTCATGTATAGTTCTGGTCATGTGTAGTTTAGAAAAAGGTAGAAATATTTATTAAAAATCAAAACTAAATTTCTAGGAATATTATATAATTTACCTTATAAAATACCTATTTTATGAAAGTGGTTTATTTTTAACTCAGTGAAGTATTATTAGTAGGTTGAGATATTTCAGAGTGAAGGAGGAATCTAGACATTTTTCTATGAAATTAGAGGAATTTAAATTGCTGCAGTTCTAAAATTATTAATACTCTGGCTCTTTCTTGGTATAGAATTTACATTTTTGGATAATGTTTCTTGTTGACTTTTGTCTTTAAAAATGAATTTAATTTAACACCACATCTTGTTGAGCAAACTAAACCTTCAATGAATTAACTTTCTATTTTGCTGCTCTCACAGTCTGCATTTTACTTGACTACCTTACCTGCATTCTGCCACTGTTAATAAACTTCAACTCACCCCACCTGTTCCACCCTTATGCGGTAATCAATGTGGTCATAGTTAATACAATTTTCATGGAGTGAATATGAGTGAAGCCAATGATAAATTTCTAAACAATTACTGGTAGGAAAGGTGAGAGAACTTCTAAAAGCAATAAAAGACATAGCACACATCAATTATAGTGATGGCCTTAGTCATTCTATGGATTTGGTTCCTCTTTAGTGCTGGCTAAATTAATGCCAAAAATGACAACACAGAGTATATATCAACCTCTCTCACCATGCCTGTAATTTATGTATGTATGTGTGTAGGTATGTATGTGTGTAGGTATGTATGTATCTGTGTATATATTTTAGTACAACCCAAGTGTCAGCCTCTTATATATCTCCTAAGTCTCCTGGGCTCATATTGAATTTTTACATTTAATGTAATTGGCTAAAGCCTCTAACCAGTGTCCTTCCTGATATCTTGGGTTTCTTGAAAAGCCAGTTACTTCATCCTTTGATTGCCTTGGGGGTCTTCTTCATAAATTCTTTGCCTAGGCCAATGTCTGTAAGAGTCTTTCCTACATTTTCTTCTAGAATTCTGATTGTATCACGCCTAAGGTTTAAGTCTGTTATCCACCGTGATTTGATTTTTGTGAGAGGTGAAAGCTGTGGGTCCTGTTTCAGTCTTCTACAAGTGGCTAACCAATTCTCCCAGCACCATTTGTTGAATAGGGATTCTTGTCCCCAGAGTATATTCTTTCCTGCTTTGTCGAAAATTAGGTGACTATATGAGGATGGTTCTATATTTGGATTTTCTGTTGTGTTCCACTGGTCTGTGTCCCTGCACTTGTGCCAATACCAGGCTGTTTTAAGAACCACGGCCTTGTAGTATAGTTTGAGGTCTGGCAAATTAATACCTCCCATTTTGTTTTTGTTGCTTAAAATTGCTTTTGCTATACGGGGTCTTCTTTGATTCCATACAAAGTGTATAATTATTTTCTCTATGTCTGTAAAGAATGATGTTGGTAATTTAATAGGGATCGCATTGAATCTGTAGATCACTTTGGGTAGTATAGACATTTTAACACGGGAAAGGGGGGGTGGGGAAAAAAATATGAAACTATTGTTTTTAACTTGCACTGTTCACTTAATAATCTATCATGAACATTTCCCATATTATTTCATATCATTGTACAAGAAATAATGTATACATTATGAGGACATACTGTATCTAACAAGATATACTGTTAGACTCTTTGATTCTGTAAAATAAAAAAAAAAAAAAGAAAAGAAAAAAAAGAAAAAAAAAATAATTAAATTCTAATATTCAGTGAAATGTTAATAGAAACCACTTATTCTTTATAACACTAAAAAGAATGTTACTAATATGTACAATATATACTATACTCTTCTAAAAATCTCTTTCAGAACTGTAAAGTAAGGAAGAGCATCACTGAAATGGCAAAGTTATTCAAAGAAGCCACAGATTTTCTGAGGAATAAAAAATGTTAACCTCCAAAAAAAAAAAAAAAAAAAAAAAAAAAAGCCAGTTACTGTTGGCTTGAGTTGCTGATGTTGTTTTATCCTTTTTGTCCGTTGTACTATTCATCTTCTATCTCAATTAATTCCTTTCCCATGCCATGTTGTCCCCTATTCTGTCTTTAAATTATCACCATTGCCCAACTTTATTCTGCTTCCAAATTACCATCAACATGGGCTAATTCTCTAGAAAACTTTTGTTGGATATTTGGGACAAAAAAATAATATTATTCACAGTACAGCATACCATTTAAAATTAGATAATAGATATTTGTATCTGTTAGCTTTTGCTTCATAAGAAACTATCCCAAAACTTTAAGCTAATAATCATTTCATTATTGCTCCTAAGTCTGTGGGTTGACTGAGTAAGCTCCCTGACCCCCTGAGAGCTAGTTGTTCTAGGATGGCCTCACTCATATTTTGGTCAGTTGGTGTTGGATGTTGACTAGGGTGATAGGTATGACTGGACAATATGTCTTTCATTATCCAGCAGACTAGCCTTGGCTTTTAACATCACAGCAGCCACAGAGGCCTGAAGAGTAGTAAGAGACAAGTTCTTAATACACAAGCACTTTTTAAATCTCTTCTTATGCCAGATTTGCCATTGACCAAAGTAAGATACATGGCCCGGGCCAGAATTGGTGTGGAGTAGGGGAATACTCAAGGGCAAGGATATAGGAAGAAGAATTATTGAGCCAACTTACAAACAATCTACCAAACATTGTTTAATATTGTATCTATTTTTTTTTTCTATTGGTCATCTTTTCTTATAGGGAACATGTATCTTACTGCTGTGCTGGGCTAACTTCTCTTTTTCTCACCTTTTCTCTCTCTACCCTGATCGAGTAACTCAGTCATGCCCAACGTCTGATTTTGTTTCTTCATTTTATGCAAAGCACTTTTAGAACTCTTTAAAACTCTTTCTTTCTTTCTTTTTTTTTGAGAGAGTCTTGCTCTGTCACCCAGGCTAGAGTATGGTGGCATCATCAGAGCTCACTGTAAACTCAAACTCCTGGGCTCAAGGGGATCCTCTTGCTTCAGCCTCCCAAGTAGCTAAGACTACAGGCCCATGCCACTATGCCCAGCTAATTTTTTATTCTTTGTAGAGACAGAGTCTCAATATTGCCCAGGCTGGTCTCTAACTCCTGGCCTCAAGTGATCCTCCTGCCTTGGCCTCCCAAAGTGGTAGGATTACAGGTATGAGCCACTGTGCCAGGACTAAAACTCTTTTTCTATGTCAATGAAATTCACCTCCTAAAGACTTACTTTTTGTAAACAAACCTGCAGATGAGATATGTTTATGAATAAAATAGCTCTCTCCATGATAGATATTCAGTAGGCAACTCAGTATTTTCCTCCCAAATACGAAGACTAAGATGCTGTAAATATCCACAAAACAGTACTTTTATATATTCAGTACATAAACAAGGCTTGGGATTTATAAACAACTTACAATAACTTGGGGGCCTCTCTGTGAGTCTTTTGTTGTTGACAATTTTGCAGTATGTTTGAAAAATTTTTCAGAAAATGGATATTCCAAAACAACTGGTACAGACAGAGAAATGTGTTGGTGGGGAAAAAGGGAAGCATGAGCATTTTGAAATAGTGTTATTTATTTTTTAAAAATAAAGTTTTATAAAATTACCCAATTTTATTTTCAAAACCTAAGAGAACTTTGCCGCAGAGTTTTCAAATCTAACTACTAGTGATGGCAGCTCTAAAACCTGAAAAATTTTACTTAATAATTTATTTTAATCCTGGGAGTGAAGTAGGATAATGTACCTACCAGACTCCGAGAGATGTCCCTCTCATGATGAAGTAGCAACCTGAAGATCTGGGGGTAGAATGTGTGATTTCACTTTTATGATTCCACTAGAGGGAGCAGAGTCTAGTGCCCTGGTATATGTTGTTATTTAGCAATCTAATTGTATATCATATTTGGATCATTAACAGGCATAATTGAATATCTCTGATACCTATAGCACTGGAATATGTGCTTGGGTAGGGTTGTCTGATAAAATATGCGACATCCAGTGAAATTAAATTTCAGATAAACAACAAATAATTTTTTAGTGTGCCCTATTCATCTGAAATTCAAATTTAGTGGGGCATTCTGTATTTTTATTTGCTATTTCTGGTAACCCTATCAGCTTAGAACAAATGCCTAAGTGCTTTAATGCCTTTGTGGAGAGTTCTCCAAAGGCATTAAAGCACAAAAACAATTCTCTTTTCACCACACTGCTTTGTTCTCTTATAAAACTTTTCTGCTCCTTTAAAAGAACACTTTAGAATGTTCTTGTTTCAGAATGTTAAAGAAATGGGAAAGCTTAAGAGTCAGGACATACATCATAAAAAGTAATAACACGAGGAAACACATCATGGTGGTTTAAAAACATGTATCTACAAGTTCTTTGACACTCCATTAAGAGGTGGCACTCTATTGAGAGGCTGGATTTAATGATTTGCTTGTAATCAACTGAATGCAGAGGAAACGCCTGCATGGCTATAGAGGCTAGGTCATAAAAGGTGATGCAGCTTCTTCCTTGCTTGTGCAGATGCTTACTTTTGGAGCACTGAGCCACCAGATTAGAAGACTACACTATGCTGTAAGGAAGCCTGCGGCTGTGTGGAGAGGCAAAAGTAGATGCTTCAGTTGACGGCCCCAGCCAAAGCCCTACTGAAGTAGCTGCTCAGAGCCAGCTTCCACCACCAGTCATGTGAGTAAAGTCACTTCTGAATGATTCCAGCCTCCAACCATGGAGTAACTCCTAGCTGAAGCCCAGGCATTGTGGAGCACAGACAAGACATTCTTGCTGTTTCCTATCTGAATTCTTGACCTACAGAATCTGAGAGCACAATAAAGTGGTTATTTCAACCATTAAGTTTTGAGGTCATTTGTTATGCAGTAATGGTAACTGTAATACACATGTGAAGTACAAATGGAATGGTTAAAATAATCAGTGCTGCAGGAACTTAGAGGAGGAAGCAGTCACCAAAGGCTTGGGTGGAGGTGGGGGTGGGGAGGACTTCCTTGCTCTGCCTTGCCCCCACATCTGAAAGGCAAAGCTTGATAAGAAGTATAGGATGTGGGCAGTGAGAAAGGGAGGGAGAGGGAAAGCAGAATTAATGGCAAAGATTCGTGTTCTTTTTCCTTTAAAATTCTTTTCTTAGGATAATTGCCATTTAAAGTAAATCAGCTTGCAAGGCACTGGAAAAAAGATTAAGGGTTGAATAGAAGAAGGAATAAATTAAACTCCCATCTTAATTTCTGAGCTATGCTTCTGAGCATTTAAAGATGAAGCTATTATGGCTATGCAGAGAACTTAATGGTCTTTAGGGAGACTGATACACTGAGAAACAGATTGCAGTAATTTTGCATTGGTGACCCACCAGGCTGATTTAGTCAACTTAACTTTCACATTTCTTTAACATTTTGAAACAAGAACATTCTAAAGTGTTCTTTCAAAAGAACAGAAAAGTTTTACCAGAGAACAAAGCAATGTGGTGAAAAGAGAATTGTTTTTGTGCCTTAATGCCTTTGGAGAATTCTCCACAAACTGCCGAAGGACCAAAGATGAAAGCAAAAGAAAGTATTTTGTCCCTATTTGTGGAAGCATTTTTTGAACGTCACCATGTGCAGATGTTGTGGGGAAGATATTGAAGGTTGACTTGTTTTCCTTAAGGACTTTACAATGTCTAAGCTATTTATAATTGAAAGGATGTCTTCCATTACTCAAAATAAAGCTAAAACCTAGAGAGTTCTATTATATTTAGATGTAAAGCGGTACACTCCTTATTGTATGGACTTTGGGCATAATGATGAGGTGGTATTACTGAAACAGGGTCCCCTCTCTCCTTCCTCTTTCCTCTCCTCCCTTCCTCCCCTCTCCAGGACCTCTCCAGGACCCCTCAGTCGCATGCTGTGTGCTGGTCCATCGTTCCTTCCTTCCTTTGCTACCACCTGCCAGCACTGGCTTCTCTGAGCTTGTGTCATTCTATCCTTTGAACCTATCGGTGGCTCCTCCACATGCACTGTCCAAATGCACCTCCCCTTAGTGAGACATAGCAAACATGTAAGCTGTAATACACCTATCCTGGTATATTCCATTGTCTCCATAAATTAAAATTCCTCAGATATCTTAAGATTTTGATATCAAACTACATTTCTCATAACTAATCTTAAATCTGGGAGGGGCCTTAAGTTGTTTTCAGATCAAGCATTTAAATTTCTTGCATAAAAATTCTTATCCCCCACACCTCCTTGTCTCTACTGTGTTTTAAATCACTTTTCTGGTTATTCTACAGCTTTCCTTGGAGATATTGATATCTGTCTTACTCTCTTTGTCCTTGCCCAAATTCTGGCATTTTTCTCATCTATCTATCCATCCACCCATCAAGTTTATTATTCATGCAAACAGCTCATATTATACCATAGCCTCATATTTACTTATCTTCAACTTTGATACCCTTATTTGTTTTTCTATTTAGTTACCTGGCACATAGTGAAATTATATTAAAGAAATAAAAATATTTAAAATACAAACCAAATTTTGAAGAGTATTACCATCCTTTGGTAACAGATAGAATCATATACTAATAGCTCAAATTTCACTGGCTCTCCCCTGATGAAGTGGTACCTTTAAGCCCCTGCAAATTCTTACCAGATTAAGACTTGGACCTTCCTGGGAGAGGGTGGGTTTCACATGTGCCTCACAAAGATTTGTCCATGCATTCACTTCACCTTGTCTTTGTCACTCATGAGCTTCTCACTCCCCTTTGCCTGAGGGGCTGCTTGGCAGTGCTCTCCCCACAGGTACTTGTAGCGAGAACAACCACCCATGCTCATGCCAACAACTCACTCTCTTTGAACTTTCATAGCTGCCAAATGCCAAGATGACAAAGAATGTATCTTATTTGGTTAGGCTTTGTTTTGGAGACTTAAGTATCACTCCTTATGCCTGTCCTGTCTCAGATGTTCCCTCATGAAGCAAATTTATTTTTTATTTTTGTTTTAGCTTTTGACTTCATTTGCTTGTACTATAGATTTACAGCAGGATGTCTCAATCTTGAATCACCCATTTAAATAAATCATGCCTTTAAAAATGCTGATGCTCCACCCCAACAATTCTGATTTAACCCATCTGGGATGGGCCCCAGCATGAGGTGATTCGACTGTGCTGTGTGGTTGAGAACTTCTCGTTTATAGGCATTGACAGGAAGCCGACGTTGTGCTCATCTCCCCACCCTCCTAATGTTTATTCCAGATGTAAAAATACTCCTCCTCCTTCAGATCAAAACAATCAAATAGCCCTTACCCTCCAGTAAGTCATATCAATGCACCCACCTGATAGGTACCTAAAATTGAGAAAAGCCTGACTTTTAGTTTGATGCTCGAGGTAAGAGTCCACAGCAATTTTTTTTTTTTTTTTTTTTTTTGAGGCAGAGTCCCACTCTGTCACTCTGGCTAGAGTGCCATGGCGTCAGTCTCACTCACAGCAACCTCAAACTCCTGGGCTCAAGCAATTCTTCTGCCTCAGCCTCCCAAGTAGCTGGGACTACAGGCATGTGCCACCATGCCCGGCTAATTTTTTCTATATATTTTTAGTTGTCTAGCTAATTTCTTTCTATTTTTTAGTAGAGACGGGGTCTCTCTCTTGCTCAGGCTGGTTTCGAACTCCTGAGTTCAAATGATCTGCCTGCCTCGGCCTCCCAGAGTGCTAGGATTACAGGCGTGAGCCACCATGCCCGGCCCACAGCAATTTTTATAAGGAGAGAATTTCAAGCACACATCAGAGGGAGAAAAACACAGCCTTATTGGTATTGTCAGGTTTCCCATTCTAACTGTGAAAATAATCTTTGGCCAAGTTTTGAAAAGAATTGAGTAGGATAGAGAAATAAGCGTATAGTACTCCCCTTTTATCTTTGACCTATTTGATTTTCCCGTTCACTATATAGAAACACAGTTAATGTCACATATTCTAGATTTTAATAAATTTATCAGTTTTCCAGAATCACAATTTACATTGTGAACAGGAGAATATTTTGGAGAGTTAATCAATTATGCAATTTCTTTTGAATGATCTGCTAAGGTCCATTTAGTGATGATAATGAAACTGAAGCTTTAGGGCCTCTGGGACAGACTCTAGAACTGTGTTCATATAATCATATGTTTTTGTAAAAGTTGTGTAAGAAAGATGTTTTTTTCTTAAAAATGTCTCCTTCCCCAAATTACAGACACTTCAGATCTTGCTTAACCTGATAATGTGAAATCCTTGAGAACATTATGGGATGGGATAGTTACCCCTTTCCTCAAAGGGAAACAGCTCTTGTTTTGATTCTCTCTATCTTCCATTTTCTATTAGAAAAAAATAACAAAAAAGCTTAACACAGTGCTTATTTTATACCAGTGTATACCACCAGTGATGCACAGTTGTTAAATTATTGGACTGTCACTCTATCTGTTGATAAATAGCTGTTGCCTCAAGTTCCTGCATACTGCCCACTATCATTGCATCTAATCCTTGCAACGCACCCCGGCCTCCCGTGACCCAGTAACTACTAGGGACATCAGGGAACAGACCCTGGTCCAGTGATATGGCCACCAGCAGCCATTCTGATTAGTCAATGCCTGTGCTAAGTGAGTTGTTAAATATGTTTGACATCATGCCTGCTTTGAAAAATTCTGCCAGTATACATCACATGTCAGAAGACTAAGTGTTTAATAAAATATCTTTATAAAAGAAGTGATCCCATTGGAAAACCAGTATCTTTTAGAAATTATTTTTGGAAATATGCTTTGTCCATTTAATATCTGGTTAGTATATGTCAAAGAAAACATGTCATGTAGAAACCAGATCTTAGATTAGTGAAAAAGAATTCAAGGAATACCTTAATAGAATTTGTTTTCAACTAGGAGGTTCTTATCATGTATTGAAATAAGGAAGCCAGCTGCTAACACAAAGGAGTACTATTCAATAGTCACTGTGTAGGAGTTTCTGTGAGGACTAGAAAGGAGACAGTTCAGACATTCAGCAATTGCTTAAATCTTCACTTAGAAATACACTGGGGAAAGTGCCATACTTGGACTCTATCTAGAGAAGATCCACGTATTAGGTTTAGAGTTGTAAGCTCAAGGTACTTTCTGCACAATTTGGCAACCTAGAAATAAATAAATCATTTGGGTCAGATTTAATGTATATGAGTGTTGAAAGTAAATGAAAAGTAAATTTAGGACTAGGTTTAAATATATATAAATGTCTAAAATATATATAAGCTCATTTTAGATCATAGACCATAGCATAACCTTTGAAAAGAATAACCCCACCTTATTATTTTAGCAGGCATTTTTATTCATAAATTAAAAAGAATCTATGATTATACTTATAGATTGAAAGCCCTTTGATAAGTTTAATTGTTAATAAATGGATAAAAATAAGTCACAAAAGGAACAGGTAAAAAGTACTTCTGGATAGAAAAAGTGACTTTCATGCATTTTCAAGGCAGTTTTATTTAAATATTACAAATTGCCTTTGAGCACACAAAGGCATACTCAAATTTGTGATGCCATTAGCTTTTCTGCATAAAGACTTGTCTGCTTATTTATTCAACATTCAAAAAACCTTTATTGGCTGCTCACATTATTTATATTATACTACAGAGATGAAAGAATGTAGATGACGCAGTCCCTGTCATATAGAACATAGTCCCAGTGGTGGAGACAAACAGGTAAAGAGAAGACTCCATTTCATATAACAAGTAAGGGGTCTGCAGAAATGAATTAGTCACGCTATATAATTATCTGTCCCTTTAGTATAAGATGCCGCTTGGCAGAAACTCCAAAGAAGTTTTCAAACCTAACACAGATTCCCTCCCACACGTCTGACTCATCGGGAGGAATTACTCTGTATTTATATTAAGTGGAACAACATTATGCTATCTTGTCATTTAGATTCCCTAAATACTTAATTGGGACAGCAGTGGAGTGATGGGACTTTCATTTGATCTCTGTCGATCTCTCCCAATTTTCTGGTCCAGTTGAAGTGCTCTTCTACTCACATTATTGAAACATACATCTATTTTCGAAACTTTAGTAATGAAAGAAAAAATTGGATTCAAGTGTCAACTTGCCCAATTTAATCCCCAGTTTTGATCCCAAGCTCCACCAGCAGGTGGTAGGGAAGTCAAACAGAACTGACCTATTTATAAGTGTTCTGGGCAGTTGCTAAAAGTACAGTAATGATTTTGACACTCCTAAGTAAATGACACCTTCAGTGTTTATAAAAACACTTGTGGATATTGTTCTCCTTTTTTTATTTGACTTGTAAAATCTGTGTATTTTTTCAAATCACACTTACAGATTTTTAGAATTAACGCAGAACTATGACTATTAAAGAATATTGTACATGACTCTGTGTGTGTGGTGTTGATTTTGCTTACTTAAAGCTTATCTCAAATAGACGTAGTCTTTACATTCAAGAAGAATACAACTTAAATATCTGAAAACATAATTCATATGTGTTGAAATTAATATCTAGAAAGATTTTCTTTCTAGAATAAAAAAATGGGATTCTAGTTATTTTCTTTATTTCATTTTTAATTTGCAAATGAACTTAAAGGGATTGGGACTTAACTGACCATCCTGCTCTGCAGGTCCTTGGAGATACTCAGCTGCATGTGGCATCCATCACTCGAGATCCCTGAGGTCGGCCTCCATCCTCTGTGACATGGAAACATATGAACAATCATCAAACACCTGTGGCTGTTTCCTCCATTCATTTCTTCCAAATAATTTTATACAAATCCTTGCATGTAGAATAAGTAATAGTAAAGGAAACTAAAGCTAATTATAAGTAGAATGTCAAACTAATTTCCCTTCACTGATAAACTTGTTACATAGTATGTAGGGCCTGGAAGATTGCTTTTTAAACATATCTTGTATGATATATCTCCATGAATTATTCTGAAAAGAAATTATTTTAAAGAGACATTTATTTTCAAAAGAATTTCTTTGTTTCTCAGGAAGCATTCTGAGATAATTAATTTTTTTCTTTAAGTATATTTCTCAGTTAAGGAAAGTGCTTCTTTCTAACATTTTCTTTTGTATGATAAAAATTTTCATGATTTCAGAGGTTACTATATTTCAATGAAGTAATAAAAATCATAATGACTACTAGTTTGTCAAACAATTCTTTCTGAATAATTCATTTAGACAGTATCATAGGAATAAATATCTGGCAAATAGAATTATTAAGTCATTTTTCTATTGGTAAAATTCTAACATTTAAAAATTTAATGTTAGGAAATAAAGTTAGCTTGTCTTTAGCTATTGCAATCAATATATTGCATACATGGAATATTTGGTATTAGATATGTGGTGTTAACTTGAAGTCTAAAATATCATTTCTGTCTTGACCTCTTATGTACCATCATAAATGCCATTGTTGAAAAATCATTTTGTGGGAAGATGGAGGGGGCAGTGCAAGGATGGTTTGGAGATCTTCTCAAATCCTCACATAAAAATAAACAAAGCAACTAGATAGCAAAATCAATAATAAAGACAACATATTTATAATAAAAGTAGTGACATGGTATTTTCTTGAAGCTCAACAGAAGATCTATGCTCAAATCACCAAGAGCTACAAGCCATGCAAGTAAGTTATTGGTGCATATTCAGGAGAAAGCTGAGAAAGGCAACAGGGAGTCTGAGAGACCTGAGGACAGGGGAATCCTAAACTAACCAAGCATCCATTGGAAAATACAGTGAAGGCAATTGGAGACTAGCAACTGAATTGGTAGGGGGTTTTGCCTACCACAAAACTGTGTGTGTGCAGAGGCCTTTAGTAAGGTCTGAAAGGGCTAGAGAAGTCTATGTCCTGTTCTGTCTTGAAATTGACCAGCTAGGAGTCCCTTTCAAGATAAGATCTCACACCAAGAAGAAACTGTTTGGAGTGGATTAAAAACTGGCTAATAGAGTGACAATATAGAAGACCAAAAGGTAATGTTTAGGTAGGACTGGGGGAAGACAAAAGAGACAGGACATCTCAGCAAGCTGCCTTATTATTTAACATATTATTTAAAATTCAACAGAACAGGGAGCCCTGAAGTTAAAAAAATGACCTGAATTAAATATCCTTCTAAAATTTCATGAAAATTAACTTTACATAAAAACCCCAGAAACTATTGAGGTCAAATCTCAAAAATAAAGTTATTATAAGAATAAAAAGGAGTATAACATTTTTATAGATAATACAAGCACATTAGAAAGACATCTATAAAATAGGTAAAAGTTATAATCTACTACTTTGAAATGAGTTAATAGACATTAAGACAATGATACATATTATAAAAAATAATAGAAATCAAAATTAGAGACTAAGAAAGGAAGTGACAGAATTGGAAGAAATGGTTAGAAATTAAAGAAAAATTATTTTAGGATGCAGACTGAATTAGAAGGAGTGCAAGAGTGAATAAGCATGACAAATAATGCTTTCAGAGAAATATAAGGCAAAAGAGGAAAAATTTATTTATTTATTTATTTTTTCTTTTCATGGTGTTTCTAGAAGTGAGAAAACTTTAAAAGTCAAAAAGAAATGAAGAAAAAAATAAAAAAATTTTGAAAAAGTGACAAATATTGAAGATCAACTACGAAAACCAAATATAGGGACAATAAATTGCTTTAAGAAGAAAAATCATAGCAAGGAAAGAGAATAAATACCAAAACCTGAAATTGAAGAAAAATGTTCTGAAATTACAAAATAAATATATCTGAAACTATATTTTGAAAAAGCATCTCATGTACTTGAGGATATTGACCCTAATGACCACCAGCAAGACATACTGTAGTGAAATTACTGAAAAAAGAAGAAATGCTTTATTTTCTAACAATGGAAACTTAGAAATTGTACAACTCTTATTTGATTGATCAAACTTATATTTGATTAAACAGAAGCATATAAAAGTGTGAATGTGACAAACTTGTTTCTGAGGATGAATCCAATAAAGCTGCAGTCCCCAACTTTTATGGTACCAGGGACTGGTTTCATGGTAGACAATTTTTCCAAAGATGGGGGTGGATGGGTTGGTCAGGGGCAGGCGGAGCTCAGGCGGTGATGCAAACGATGGGAAGTGGCTGTAAATATGCTCAGTTGTCCACCGCTCACCTCCTGCTGTGTGCACCCTCCGTTTCCTAGGTTCCTAAGTTTCATGGAAGACAATTTTTCCATGGACAGGTGTGGGGGTTGGGTGTGTGCGCTATAGCTCTGAGGCCTGGTCCCTAACAGGCCACAGACCAGTACCAGTCCATGGAGTGTTCTATTTATTGCTACATAATAAACCAACCCAAAACTTAGTGACTGAAAACACAAAATATAGTTATTTTCTTATGAATTTTTAATTTTGGCAGGGCTTGGTTGGGATGGCTCATCTCTGTTCTACTTGGTGTCAGAGGGGCCAGCTCAAAGGCAAGAGCATGGAATGGTTCAAGACTTGTTTTCTCGCATGTTTGTCAGTTGATGCTGGCTGTTTGAACAACTGACTACATGTTATCTTACCATGTAGCCTGAACTTTTCCCCTGTCCAGATCCGCTCTGTAAGAGCAACTAGACCTGGGCCCATTGCCTCTTCCTATATATATATATCCATTATGATCCCAAAGACGATACCCTTCTCTCCTAGGTGAGTCTCTTGCTTTCTTTCTGCCTTCTTTAATTTTTCTTTCATTATCATGCTCCCATCAAAGCACATTTTTTACAGCTAAATCAATTTCTTTTTGTTTTTCAGAGCAAATACGATTTCTAGTGACAGAGTGCTCTGAGCACAGTTCTTTTTAATTGCCTGTTGTAGTTTCAATAATTTTCTGGAGTTATTTTTCTGTATCAACTGAAGAAGATGACATATTTCCTATATAATAAGGTCCCCATAATCATGGATTATATAACTAACAAATTAGAGCCAATTTGAAATGGGTGTGTGTGTGTGTGTGTGTGCGCGCGTGCGCGAGCACATGCATGGTGTCTTCTAGCCTGTCAACAAACTTAATTAACATAAGGTTTTAGCCTTTCATCTGTGGATAAAGCTACAATAGTTGCTTGGACCCCACAATGTTAGAATACTATTTAACTCTTTCTTTCTGTACTCTTAAACTCTAAAGCCATCTGCCCTGATCACACCAGAAAACTCAATAGCCAAATGTCGTGTTGGTCTTCAGATGCTAATCTTTGTTCCTAAGTCTCAAGGTTTTTTATGTTTTATGTTATTGGTTGTTTGGCCACTACTTAACCTTTCTCTTATCCTTTTGAGTTTAGAACCAATTAAGACATAGATATGGGAGCTGACAGAAATAAAGATAGCCATTTCAAAATGGGTAAAAAAAATGGGTTGGAGACTGTAGCTTAGATATTCTGCCATATTGGGCTTCCCAACACATCACTCCTGCCTTAATCATCCAGGGCATTGGCACATCCCAACAATAGCAACTTAACACTATGGGTTTCCCAAAGAGTGGAGAGCAGCCTAGAGTTTTCCTTCTCCACTGGTGGCAAGATCCCAAAGAAAAACCCCCAAACATGCTAAATGAAGCCAAACAATGGCTTAGTCACTCTTTTTCTTACGGGAGGAGTGATTATGAGGTAGTTGCAGAGACTCACCAGGGAAGTATGAAACCAGAGGAATAAGTCCTCTCTCCCCACCACCCCACCAATTTATAGGAATGTGTGATTCCTAATCATGGACAAGAGGTTCTTCATCCCCCACCCCCATGTAAGTTAGTAAATGAAATAGATATTAGGAGTATATGGAGGGATTCCCCTCTTCCACATGTCAGTGGTACCACACTTTTAGCTTCCTTGTTACAATCTCCTCTGAGAAGATTTTTGTAGTCTCTGCACAGAGTTTCACTCTCACCAAAGAGTCTTACCTTGGAAGACATAAAGATGGTCAGTATTTTCCCTGGGGGCACTGCTAGGGCCGTAATTCTTGCTACATCCTACGAAGTCAGTGTACATTAATGGTGTTTTCTGTAGGTAAGTTTAACTATCGGGTAGAATTTGCCCCTGTTTCTCCTGACAGGCTCAACTAGTATTCATAGGCATCCTCAGGGATAAGGCCTCTGGGTCACCGAGACCTTTTATGCTTTTAGTTCCCAATTGGATGCGTTAGCAGTACACTGTCCAGAGATGGAGAACAGTGTGTGTGGAAGAGTTGTCTGCTTTGACAAATGTATCAGTTGCCCTCTTTTCCCTCTTCGATTCACTTTCTGATTCCCTCTTTCTTATTCTCGATGGGTCAGGTGTTAGTTAAACTTCTGCCATTCTGCCCCGGGGTATAATTTATCTAAAACCCCTCCATGTGGCTATGATTACTTCATTGGATTCACTTGATTTGTCGTGTCCTATTTTTTCCTGTATTTTGTACTCAGAAGAGTCCCCAGAATATTCAACCCTGAATGGGAAGTAGCTTTCTCTTGTCAGCATAATCATCATTTTCCTCAAAGCAAAACTGAGATAATCAAAAACACTTCTCAATTTTGACTCATTGAAGCTGGTGATAGGAAGATATTTATCAAAACTTATGGGTAAAGGTCTGCATGCCATGCACAGGTATTCCTCACTATTCAAATCTCACTACCCAAATATTTACATACTTTAAAAAATTTTGCCCATAATTCATTCTTTGAACTGAAAACCTGCTGTCTATATATAGAGCATGCTACATCTCAGCCGTTCTCCCAATAAAATTACAGCATGAGTGCTTGTGTTGTCTTAAGGCATTTGCATTATTGTTATTAGTTTTGTCACTTCCTCCCCTGCCCCACCCGCCTCCCAAGTTTAGTCTTAAGTTTCCCAATGTTGCTTCTGAGAGGTATCTGTGGGTACTACAAACCTGGGGTCTAAATTAGAGGACAAGTGTTAATTTTGTCTGAAGTCAGAGGGATGGTTAGTTAACATATGAAATACTCTAATCAGGCATACACACACCATAAGCAGTTAGTTATCCTTTGAAAGAATCTAATCAGGTTTGCACTCCCCAGAGGCACCTGCTACAAGCACTCCCATATCTTACTCTCTGATTAGTACTAGTAGGTGTCCTAATTATAGCATAAGCCAAGTTAGAAATGATTTTTCACTGGCGAAATGAGAGCGTTCAAGATGGATGGATTCGCCGGGCGTGGTGGCTCACGCCTGTAATCCTAGCACTCTGGGAGGCCGAGGTGGGCGGATCGTTTGAGCTCAGGAGTTCGAGACCAGCCTGAGCAAGAGCGAGACCCCATCTCTACAAAAAATAGAAAGAAATGATCTGGACAGCTAAAATTATATATATAGAAAAAAAATTAGCCGGGCATGGTGGCGCATGCCTGTAGTCCCAGCTACTCGGGAGGCTGAGGCAGAAGGATTGCTTGAGCCCGGGAGTTTGAGGTTGCTGTGAGCTAGGCTGACGCCACGGCACTCTAGCCCAGGGAACACAGCGAGACTCTGTCTCAAAAAAAAAAAAAAAAGAAAAAAAAAAAAAAGATGGATGGATTGGTTAGAAATGTTACATAGGCACCACTGACTTATATAAAAAGAGACTAAGTATCCAGTGAGCCAAGCAGCCTAGACTAGTGGTTCTTGACAAGGGGTGATTTTGCTCCCTGCTCCTTCCCTCGACCTTTTATTCCAAACCATTTGGCAATATCTGGAGACATTTTTGGGTGTCACAACTGGGTGCAGAGGCTGCTACTGTCATCTAGTAGGTAGACACCAGGTGTGTTGCTGAGACTTCTACAATGCACAGAATCTTCTGCCCACCCCAACCCCGAGCAATGAATTATCCAGCTCAAAATATTGATAGTGCCAAGGTTGAAACACCTAAGCCTAGACACTTCAGGGTGGTGTCCTAGGTCTAGGACTCTATTTGGTCCCATTCACTGTTGCCTGCTTCTTACCAGAGATTTAGTGACTCCTGCTGCCAGAATATTGCTATAATTTCTTCAAGTGAATCTTTCATGCTAGTTCCTAAGGGGTAAGAGAACTGGGACTTAACTATTTTTGTGCCTGCTTGCTAATATATGTTGAATGTGTTGCAGAATTCAGTCTGACACTTAGTCTTATTGTACTAAAACACCTAGTAGACCAAGAAATGTTGACAGCGAAGACCTATGGCCCTTATCCACCTCTCATTATTAGAGACCATATTTAGCAAAATAATCTAATGATTATGAATGATTAATTTTGCTTAGGTTAGTTCCCAAAAGGAAAGGTACGGCTTTAACCTTATATCACATACATCACCCAGTATCTTGAGGAGCTATTGACATGCTTAAATATTCATCCCTGTATTCAATAGGTTATATTGAGCACTTTCTACGTAGGAGGCACTGTCACAGTTCCCATGGATATAATGGTGAACAAAAATAGACATAGCGCTTACTTATTATAGATTATATTAGAAATATGTCTAAGTTCCAATTGTAAACACAGCTGAGTTCTTTTGCTAGTAGGCAAGTCATTTCCAATGCAAATTAGTGGGTACAAATAAATGGGAGCGTGGGAGTCACATGCTATCCTCAATTTTACATAACAGATAAATTTTACTCTCAGAACTAGGTTTTTCCTATATTTAATGAAAATCTTTGCATATAAACTATTTAGGCTAGTCATTCATAAGTTAGAAAATCTATAAGCACAAGTTCTGCAATCATTGCTATACAAGATAGAAAGTGATGACTCTTTGGTAAAGTCTCTTGTTTATTTAAAATTATAGACCTGAATGCTCCCAACCTGGTCACATGTGGAATTAATTCCTTCCTCCACTTGCTTCAATTCCAATTTACAAAGCACCATTACAGTGTTTTTCATACTACATCACATTTACACACATTTCAGTCTCCCCTGCTGGGCTGTGAGCTGTTTCAAGGTGGGAAGGGCCCCCCTCCACTGCTTACTAAAGAACCTGGCACACAGAGGGAGTAATGTTTATGGAACAGATAGATGGATGAATAACTGATATCATCACTTATTACTACATCCGGAAAGGACACATATAATTTGCATTTATGGTTTCTACATGTTGCTAATGTTCACAAGAAATGGGTGAGTTTTAGTTGTAGATATTTCAAATGGAGAGAGCCAAAAGCCAATACCATGGTCAGGATGTCCACTTGAGGAAGCCTGGGTGACTATCTGCCAAGTGGACTCACCAGTGGCATTTAATATCTTGGTAGGTATGTAATCCTAAGTCTTCGATGACCTCTGAAAGTGGATATGTTAGCCACTGGTTACCTTCCATTAACCAGGGTCATGAGACTGATGTACAGAAAAGCAATATTAATATACCAGTATTTGTGATCAGAATATTCTTGACCTGTAGGCACATCCACCTGAACTCAGAATCAGAGCAGTGAGATTTAGATAGATACAATTTTTTTTTAGCCTGATGTATCCATCTCCCTGACGGGGAGAGCCTTTTCCATGGGATTGTATAACTCTCAGTGCAATTGGCTAAACTGCTTCCTTCCCTGGATGAAGCTCGGATGGGTACTTCCAGTTTGTTCTCATTGGATTTTCATTGTTGATAATTTCATGACAGAATATCCCTGCTTTTCCATATCTTGTACCAATTTACAATAGACATATTCTTTAAAAATATTATTATATTCATTCAGATTGAATTTGGCCTTTTTGGCTAGGGATCTCTGCGCGTGCGTGCTATTCATCAACTCTAAATCTCAGTAGAGATTGTCGCACTGCAGCTTCTGTGAATTACAACATCAACCATACCTGTCTTACCCTCCCTTCTTTCTTCTTTCCTTCCTTCCTTCCTCTGCTATCCTTCCCCTTTTCCCTTGTCTCTTTCAAATTTAGGTCCAGTCTTGCTAAATTAAAAAAATTATAACAATATAATTGTGTCAAAAGATCATTAAAATTACTATTTAATATTATTACCGTTTGTCAAATACCTTTGAAAATATAAATATCGTTAGGAAAAATTTAAGTTCTAATTCTCTAATAGGTTTTATAATCTTAATTAGTCACTCAGATATAATGGCTTAGAAAGAATGAGATACTTTTTAAATACTAGACAACAGATAATATGATAAAAAGATCATATGGTTGTTCATTTTTAAGGACCCTGTACTGATATTTAAATTTATTTCTGATGAGAAAAATTAGACAAAAGTAATAGAGTTTCAGAGGAAGGTTAAGATCTCTAGCACTTGAAAGTCTTTCTAAACATTCAGAATTAAAAATGTTAAGAGAAGGAATTTAAAACTCCAGGAATACTTTTTACCTGTGAGAGAAAAATCAGTGGGCAAGAATTGCTTTGAAGTGTGCTAAAGGTCAAAGGGGGACATCGCTGAGCCACTTCTCCAGATGAAAAAATGAATGTTTACAGAACTGGAGAGAAAAGTTCATGTCTGATTTAATTTCCCCAGAGCTCCCTGTTTTATGCTGTACTAAACATATGATAAGGAGGAAATGAATTCAAACTTATTTACTTGCAAATAGATATATTCTACAAAGCTTTGCTATGAGTAAGGATACTTAATAGCAAAGCTGTGCTAGCAATTTTTCATCCTTCAAATTCCAAACTGAATCTATCAAAAACACATTTTGTTAAAACACAGTCACTGCTTCGTAAAAAAATTCCGCCAATATGTTGAACATTTATTTGAATTCTTTGTGATGCATAATATTATTCAAAGTCAAGTTGTTTTCTCTCTTACGCTAAATGTCTTCTTTAGTTGTGTAGTATATTGAACAAACATCACCTACATATTTAAAATCTTTAATTCATATAAAGACCAAATCCAGTGCTTTTATAATAGATATATTAGACATTTAAAAATTTAAGTCCTTATGGCTCAGAAGTTTCCAATTAAATTCTAGACAAATATACCAAGATATAACATCAAGGCGGGAAAGGAGAAGTTAGTAGACCTTGTCCAAACATGACAAGCCATTGATTTGCTTTTTTCTTAGTTTAGTTTAATCTGTAAATGGCAAGTTAACTTTCTTTATTTTCTTAAAGAATGGCTTTGAACATTAATTTAGTTAGTTAATACACAGAAAACTTTGTACCCCATTTGGTTACAACCACATGGAATACCTGTAGAATTTAGAGTTCTTTGTGTAATAGTGAAAACTATAGAATAGTTTTTAGTTTAAATTGTAGAGATAATTTTTGATCTTTTTATGGTTAGACCTGGACGATTTATGGTTTCTGTCTCGTTCCTGTTAGAGGAGTAGATAAAGCTTAGGAAGAGTGCTGCATTGGAGAAGTTCTAGCCTGGGATAGAAACACCCAAACACTGACTTATGTTGGAAAGATATTTATCCAAAGTTACAAAAGTCAGGGAAAGGGAGCCCAGCTAGAGTCATTGTCCGGAGGGCACCCAGGGTCCTGCTCACAGTTCTCAGTGCCTCAGTAATGCTGACCTGCTTTCTCACCTACACGCTTTTGCCTACTTGTTCCCTTTGCCTGGAACACTCAGTACCCTTTTCATTTTTCACTGAGCTAATTCCCACTCATCTCTCTGGTGTGTGCTTAAGCGCCTCTTCCTCTGTGAAAAGCTTGACGACTCCTCCCCGCAACAAACTGGGTTAGGTGCCCTTTCATTATACTCTAGTAGTGCTTTGTTTTTATCTCTGTGGTGATATTTTATATACAAAATTATAATTGACAAATTACTTATCCACATTTATAACTAGACCTTAGGATAGAAGAAGACAAGCACTATATCTTTCTTACTGCTGTAATCTAGTACTTGACATATAGTATGCATCTGATAAACATTTATTGAATGGATGAATACATAAATAAGTAAACGTCAGTGTAAACCAGTGATTTTCTACTAGAGGCAATTGATCTTGCCTACCAGGGAATATTTGGCAATGTCTGGAGATGTTTTTGATTGACAAAGTCTGGGAGTGATGGTGTTGCAGCATCTAGTGGGTCGAGGTCATTGTAGAATGTATACATCAGCCCTCCACAACAGAGAGTTATGTGGTCCAAAATGTCCATAATGCCAAGATTGAGAAACTCAGGTATAAATAATACCATGTTCAGTAAAACATGTAACAGGCAATATAAAGGTGTCCTTAGAGGATGGTAGTAGAAAAACTGGGCAGTAAAAGTAGATAACTGGGAGGTTTGGAATAAGATGAGGGACAAAGAAAGCAATTCAGCACCAAGGTCCTGGAGAGCAAGGGAGGCCAATTGCCCTGTTACGGTGGCATGTGTGGTGGTTCAAAAGGTTCAGGCTTGGATGTGCTTTCTAATATATTTATCATCCCTTTCTTATCTCTTCTAGTTACTGCTCTTTTATGTTGCTTTAAT
Organism: Eulemur rufifrons; assembly: GCF_041146395.1. Lineage (NCBI taxonomy): Eukaryota > Metazoa > Chordata > Mammalia > Primates > Lemuridae > Eulemur > Eulemur rufifrons. Next base: position 46,079,679 of record NC_090983.1, read on the forward strand.
TTTCTCCTACCATCCATAAAATATTTATCTCAATTTTGAAGTTTTAAAAATAATGTTCTACTTGAACATTATAGATTGTATACTGGGGAGGAAAACTGAAAATGAATCCCCCACAATTTGTAAGAAGATGGGGGAGATAAAACCTGAAGTGCTTTTAATATGCGAAATAAGAAAACATTCTGTCTTTTTGGCCAGTCTTCTTAGAAATAGGTATACGTTATTTCACATCATCTATAAAATATATTTTTGATTACAGTTTGTCTGTGGTCAAGCATAATAAGACCATTTTTCCTACATACACATCTGAAATGCATCTAAATTTACATCAAACTGTCCTTCAAAATCAATGTTCATTATAGCAAAAATAGAACCAATTAGTAAACAAGAAAATCCTTAGAATATTACATAAAGACAGATGATATTTAACTGGCTTTGTAATTTATGGTCCATCATTCTGATTAATAATCAGACTTACTGTATCTATGGAAACGGAAAGGAAAATTACTTCTGCCTCCAACAAATGTACAAAGAAGAGAAGTATTTTGCTTCTCTGAATAATCAGCACAGATGTTGCCCTCCTTGTTAACCTTGTGTTATTATCTACTTTGCTAGGAGAAGCACAAAGTCATGTGAGTGGAGATCAGAAGATGTAAGAGTAAGAAAGTGGATTGAAGTTGCCTTAAAGATAGTTGTATGCTATCAATTATTTGAGAGTTCTGAATTGCTCTCTGAATCAGGAAATAAAAGTGCCCAAACCTAAATGGTTTCTAAGTCAAGTCTGTGATTTGACTCATGAATATGACCACTTTCTGTGCAGTTTTATATGCAAATTTTATTGGAAAAGTCTCTGATTGAGGACATATAAGAATCAAAATTAACCAAACAGGGGAGAGAGTCCCAAAATACATTTCATAAAAATAATATGCCATTATTTTTTTAAATGAGATGCTCTATGGACCATGTTGATATCATTAATCTAGTTTTCATCAGGGTTTCTAGATGAGATTTTCTGGAAGATATCAATTCTTTCTGGGTAATTATCACCAAATATTAAAGACTAAATGGGATTTACATGAGAGTTAGAGCTGAAATGTAATTCCTACCTTTTCATATTCAACTCTTATCCCTCTACTGAAGTTAAAACATTGCTGTGTTCTTCTATTTAGGTTTTAAAAGTTTTAGAATCTTTTTCATATAATTTTTCAAAAAGTGAAGAAGTTGAAGAGCTCTCCTATTTGTTTACATAAGGTTTTTTGTTTACATAGGTTTTTTGTTTGATTTTGTTTTGTGGTTTTGATTTTTTAGAACCAGCTTAAAAACAAAGCTTTTCTCATATCACTATTCACAGTGGATTGATCTGTTCTGTTTATATAGGTAATGATTAGGCTTGATTCTCTTCCTGTGCTTAAGAAAATTTGAGGCACTTGCTCTCCTGGGTGAGGAGAGAGGAGAGACAATTTCCTGGTGCAGCCAGGGAGGTGAACCTTCCAGGCTCCCAGGTGAGAGGTGAGCCTCAACTGCAAGTCCTGACAGAATGCTGGCCAGAGACTCTCATCACCCTGGGAGGGCAGAGTTCACTCTGGAGAAGTCTCTGACTCTACCCTGGCATATTCTGTCAAGTCCCTTTTAGATCATTAGCACTGCTCTGCTGTCTAAGACACTGGTGGCCTGAGAAGGTGGTGAAAGCCACTATTTGCTTCATTTACATACATTATCTCACATATGACTCATAGCACTATGGCCAAGTGAGTATCATTATTTCCTTTTTAAAGAAAAGGAAATGGAGCTTTTGCGTTAAGTAATTTGCCCCAAATTACAGAAATAATCAGTGGTAGGGCTCGGAATCAAACTGAAGTCTCTCTAACTCCAACACTGCTGTGCTCTCTCTTTGCAACTCCTTGTGGCTCCTTGCAAGATCTCTAAAACTGTCTCCCTAACTAACAAAAGAAATTAGCATTGGCCAACTTTCCAAGTCAGATCCCACAGTACCTCCATTTTCTAATCAGAAAATCAGAAGTTGAAGGATTTAATAATATTCTAGAATCTCTTAGTTGGAATCATGACCAAATTCTATTGTTAACTTTGAATTCTAAGCTTTTAATAATCTCAATTTCAACTTCTTCTGTGCAAAAAATTAATCACCACACTATGTTTATGTCATAACAGGTCTTCTGTGGAACATTTAATAGGTGATTTTACATTCATGCTGTGAAACATTGTATAATGAAGGCAAAGGCCGTCACTGATTGGGAACACAATATAGCAGGAATACGTGACTGGTCTTTTGATGTGAATAATATCAAAGAAAAATTGCACTGAACAAAGTTAAATGGGCAAGGAAGACTTTATTCAAGACTATTGCAATAAGGGACAGAGATTGAACTTAACTTCCCCAAAACAAAAGGCTGGAGGGTTTTTAAGAGCTGGGATGGGGAGAATCATATGCCACATCTGTCTGTTAATTGGCCTTATTCAATAGAAAAGTAAAATTTCCATATCTTCATGACAGGAAGCAGTTTTATAACTTGGAGCAAGGCATCCATGGTTGATGATGATTACATTTCAAAGGGATGGTTCCCACTTCCTTGAGAAAGACTTATTGCCCTTAAGTTTGTAGATGAAGAAAGAAAGGACAGATGTTTCAGATAAATAGTCGAAGAAATTTCTACAATATCTTTATGATAAGTCTAAGTGGTCAGTTTGCATATATTATTCTGATAACTTCTTCAATTATTGAATTTTCTTGGACAATAGAGATTTTACTCTTCTTCAGTTCCTATTAAATGTGTAATAGCTAAATCATATGTCAGCTGTTGAAAGAAGAGCAGCCTCCCTCATTAAAAGCAAAACCCAGAAGCTCCGTGGATTTGGCCACTGGAAGGAGATCATTTTGGAAGAGGAGAGCAGATGAATAAGCAGCTGCTTCTTTGTTCTCCCAAATTTATCTTCATCTTGAGGTTCTCTCATTTCAATCATTTCTACTATCATCAAACCATTTTCCAGGCTATTCTGCAGGTCCTTTAAAGGTCTGATTCAAGCACATAAAGAACCCCATCTTTTAGTTCTCTTTATTGTAATCACTATTAACAAAATATAAAACCATAACAATAGGGATACAAGCACAGAAAATGTGTGAAATGTAAAAACAATCTTACTTAACACAGAGTATATTTCTGATCCTAAGGTAACTAGTTCTTTTCCAAGTCTCATAGGCTCTGTCTACTAGGCTAGTAATAAGTTTCTTAGAAATGGGCCTCTCCCTCTAATCTCATCTCAAGCTCTCTCCTACACGTTCTGTGATGTAGACTTTATTCCTACTAGGGCACTCTCTTTCCTGTAGATGTCTGAACTTTTGTACTTGTGAATCATTGCACGAGCTATTCTCCTGGCCAGGGAAGGCATCCTCCCATCTTTTCTGTCCACATATCCTTACTTCTTGAGAGCTCACTCTTTTATTGCTTCTTAGTGTTTTAGACTACCACAAAATTAATTGTTTTCCTGTTTCTCTAGTGCTTTTAATATTACTTAAAAATTTCACTTATACGGTGTTATTTTTTGATCCTATATCTATCCCCTTTGTTAGACTTGAGTTCCTTAGAAGCAGGGACAGGGTCTTAATAACTATCTGCATTCAACAAGCACACAGCAGGTACCCAACTGTTGTTTGTTAAATTACATTGATCAATTTTTTTTTCAACTTCAGGGGTATCTAGTTTTTCACATTTTTTTTTTACTTCCATGGATATGATTTATTAGTTTAGAATTACATCTGCTTTTATTTTATTTTTATTTATTTTATTTTTTATTTTTATTTATTTATTTATTTTTATTTCAGCTCATTATGGGGGTACAAAAGTCCAGGTTATATATATTGCCCATGGCCCCCCATCCCCCAGAGTCTGAGCTTCAAGTGTGTCCATTCCCTAGACAGTGCACATCGCACTCATGTAGGTATGCACCCATCCCCTCCCCCCACCCTATCCCCCCAGTCAGAACTTCAAGCGTGTCCATTCCCCAGGCAGTGCGCATCGCACTCATCAAGTAGGTATACACCCATCCCTTCCCCCCAAACCCCCATCTCTGTCCGATACCCAATTGGTATTATTCCCAAATGTGCACTCAGGGAAACTCTGTGGAAAGCAATGTGGAGATACCTTAAACAGATTCAAGTAGACCTACCATTCGATCCAGCAATCCCATTATTGGGCATCTACCCAGAAGAACAAAAGTCATTCTATAAAAAAGACACCTGCACCCGAATGTTTATAGCAGCACAATTCACAATTGCAAAGATGTGGAAACAACCCAAATGCCCATCGATTCATGAATGGATTAGCAAAATGTGGTATACGTATACCATGGAGTATTACTCAGCTATTAGAAATAATGGCGATATGGCATCTCTTTGGTTCTCCTGGAGAGAGTTGGAACCCATTCTATTAAGTGAAGTATCCCAAGAATGGAAAATTTTTTTTTTATTTCAGCTTATTATGGGGGTACAAAAGTTCAGGTTACATACATTGCCCATGTACCACCTATCCCCCCTGAGTCAGAGCTCCAAGCGTGCCCATTCCCCAGACGGTGCGCAACGCACTCATCATGTAGGCATACACCCATCCCCTCCCCTGACCCCCCCACCTCAGTCTGATATCCAATTGGTATCATTCCCAAATGTGCATTTAGGTGATGTGTTAAATTACATTGATCAATTTTTATGTCACAAATTGGATACCCACATTTTCATGCCAACTGACACAACTTTGAAGATTCTTGCCAAGTTTCTTGTTTTGTATGTCCAACTCCGTAGAAGCATCCCTCTAACTGAACATTTTGATCCTCATCATCTTTGCACTTAAGGCCAGGAAAGCTTATAAAACAAAATCTTGAGGTACAAGTTTCAGATTACAGTGGAGGGGACAGTCAGGTAACTTGCTTTATTTTTAATATTAGACTAAACCTCTTAAAATTGTACTACATAAAATTACACACTTTGGTGTGTAACATAACATTTCCTTACTGTCATTTTTAGTTTTACCTGGAGCAGGTGGAAAGCATGCTTTTGCATTATATTTGAAAAATGCACAGAATTTTTATTTTTCTTAATATCTCAAATCAGATAACAAAACTTCTATCTTGCCTCCCCCAGGTGATATAAAAGGGGAGGTGATGTGGAAAGATCCCTGGACTAGATTCAGGAGATTAGCTTGTATTCTGGCTCAGTCTTCAGCTGCTGCTCTTGTCTTTAGCCCTGTTATTTCATTGCCGTATGCCTCTATTTCCTCACCTAGTTCTTTCCAGGTAAAAAAATAGTATAAGGTGCTCCAAGTGCAGGTTTTTCTTTCTGAGGGTCCTACGCTGATTTGGTTCTGATTTCTCTCATTCTGACTTTTTTAGATTTCTACATAACAGGGAAGATTGAGAGCTGATTAATGTGAGATATGGAGAATTATAAGACAGAAGTAATAGATTAATTTGATTCCTGACATGGGTACAGGACATCTAACCATTACTTAAGGTAAACAAACAAAGAAACAAAAAACAACAGATACAAACGTATTTGCTAGAGGAGTTCACACATAGGGGAATTCACATACGAAAACTCTTAACTGGAGAAAGTGTTTGCATGACTAGTGCTGTCCGTCTTTTGGACTCACAGAGCCCTTATGCATCTTGACTGATACTGCGGCCCTTTTCCTTTGGAAGAGAGAGTCCACATAAGGCTATTTGAGGTTTTTCTCTCATTCTTTTCTCATCTGAGTCTACCCCTGAAGAATTAAACCTGTGAGAATACTCCAACAATCCCTATTTTTCCTTTACCAGGTACTTTTGGGGAGGATAGGATGGTCCTCACTGACTGAGTTTGTGCAATAACTATGAAAAGAAGTTTTTACGAGGGACTAAAATTTGCTTTGGCATAATTAAAAACAGGTAGCCTTAAATCACTTGTTTTATTGTCATCAGACTTGATTTGTGAAGAAAGTTATGACTATCTGTGTGGTCAACAGATGCTTATGTTTTTGGATGTTATTTGCTATTATAAGCAACACTGAAAGCCTTAGGAAAGGTAAGGTTCTTCAGAAGGGGAGAGTAAGACTGACGAGATATAGAAAAGAGGCATGTAAGCTTTACAGCTGGGAGATCATTTTTGTAAGGCATATAATTTATATGAAACAATGGGAAAAAAGACAAGTTTAAATATTCTTTAAATAAATTCAGTGAATGTTTAATTAGCCCCTGAAAGATAAACAGTGAAGTTATATAAGACCAAGGCTTTTGTCGAGCAGGCGTCAAGCAAAGAATGTTTACAAAAGCTGTTAAAAGGAAATGAAACTTCATTAAATATATCTTGGCTTTTAGTAATATTCTTTTATAAAAACCTTACTGTACATTATTCCTGGTAGTTACAATGGCATTAAATACATTGAAAATGGGTTGATTGAGAACCAGTCTTCCATTTAGGTTATAGTAAAATCTTTTTCCACCATGTCATGGGTTAAATTTTGTCACCTCATTCCCCCAGTTCAATGTTGAAGTCCTAACTCCCAGTACTTGAGAATGTGACTGTATTTGGCAGATCCTTTTGAAAGGGTTTTTAAAGAGGTGATTCAGTTAAAATGAAGTCATTAGGGCAGGCCCTAATCCAGTATGACTGGTGGAAATTTGGAAATAGGAAAGAAATAGGAAATTTGGAAAGAGGAAATTTGGACACAGATAGCCATAGAGGGAAGACCATGTCAAGACACAGGGAGAAGACAGCTATTTATAAGCCAAGGAGAGAAGCCTCATAAGAAACCAATCCTATTAACACCTTGTCTCAGATTTCTAGCCTCCAGAACTATGAGAAAATAAATTTCTGTTGCTTAAGCCACCCACCCAGTCTGTGGTTCTTTGTTGTGGCAGCCCTAGCAAACTAATAATTAATGTAAACCTTGAGACTAGAAATCAGTAGTCTCTGAATAATGGATTGTGCATTGCCTTTGTGATAGAAAAAAGTTTAGTTATATTTTTATGTCATTTATAGGAAATAAAGATTTTACATCAAGTTTAAAATTAGAGGCTCCCAAGCATTTTAGGTACCTTTTAGGTAATTCATTACAACTGGCCTAGTGAAGGATTGCATTCCTAATGAAAGTGCAATGTGTATTAGTTTACTACGGCTGCTGTAACAAGTTACAAACTAGGAAGCTTAAAATAACAGAAATTTATTGTCACATAGATCTGAAGCCTGAAAGTCTGAAATCAAGGTGTTAGTAGACCATGCACTCTCTGAAATCTGTAGGAAAATCCTTCCTTGCCTTTTCCTAACTTCTGGTGGTTTGCTGGCAATCTTTAGCATTCCTTGGCTTGAAGCAGCTGCATAACTTCAAATTTCCCCCTTCATTATCACATGGCATTCTCCCTGCATGACTGTCTGTCTGTGTCTCTTCTCTTATAAGGACAGCACATGTATCAGATTAAGGTTCCAGTATGGCCTCATCTTAACTAATTACATCTGCAATGACCCTTTTCCCAAATAAGGTCACATTCTGAGGTACTGGGGGTTGGGACAACATGTCATTTTGGGTGACATGATTCAACCATAAGAGTTTTTTTGTAATATAGTGAATTCCTTGTGGGATGGGCAAATTTAGGAAATTCAAATTTGCTTGTTTATTTTTAGTAATCAAATGAGTAGTTATAGTTTGTTTTGAAGATGCTGCTAGCCTGAACAAAGTGGAAATAGGGTCTGGGTAATTATCTGCATTTAATGAAGATTTATTTAATGAATAAATAATATCTGCATATTGTTTATGATCAGCTACAATGAACCACATGCTGATAGCACCTTTGGGGATAAGAAAGATTTGCTAGACATCTGTCATTGCTTGCTTTTCTCATGGAATTAATGCCCTCTATACATGTTCATTCTAGTCCTAGTCATTTTGTCCAAATCATACAAGTTTATACCAGCTTATTATAATAATTTATATGAAAGTAATTTAGGTTGAAAAAGCTCATTTCTCCTTTTTTGGATATACCATCTGTGTGCTTCCAGGTATGAAGCAAAACAGTTATCCTCTTCTCTCTAACTTGTTCTTTCAGGCTTATGCCAACGGTGACAGTCTAAGTGGCTGTATTATATACTGAAAGCCCTGTACTGATCTTCAAGCTACTACAGACCATGGCACTTGGGGAGAACTAAAATCCTGATTCTTTGCAGAAGAAATCTTCATTAGCAGGGTTGCTTACTAATTTTTAGAAGTTTTTCTCTCTGCTTCACTATGAGCTACTTGAGGGCAGGGACTGAATCCTACAGCAGAGTGCCTAACTCTTAACATTCATTGAAAACTTACATGCCTACTACTATGCTAAGGGAATTATTTCCCACTTTATTGATGAGCAAATGGAGGCCTATTGAGGGGATGAGTAAGGAGTCAAAGGCTCCACAGCAGATGAATGGCAGACAGGATAGAATTCAGGCAATCTGCCTCCAGGGCTGGGGTCAGCCCCATTTAGCAGCATGGATAGCCAGTCAATACATATTTCTTAAATCCATGGTAAGATGTTTATTTTGGAATACACTAAGCTCTCTGTTTCCCTTTCATATTCAATCAAGTTAGAATTAAGTGTCTGTGAGCCTGCAAAACTGTTTTCGGTTTATTTACTTCACTCTTCCCCTTTTGTGTGAGCAGACAACCAAGTACCTTTTAGGAAAAGCAACAAGAAACAATTACATTGCCTAAAATTTGACTTTAGGAATTATATTTTTTGAGGCCTGAGCAGAACTTTAAAATTTTTTATTTATTAGATTAAAAATTACAAAGTAGTACTTTGCTGTTGCAACAAGGTCATGATGAGAGATGTAAAAAGAGACTAATAACGTCCCCTTCAACTCTTCCTTCAGTCCTAAAGTAACCCATGTGAACACTGTCTGCCCCTCCATGCCCCTTCCTGAGCTGACAATGGGGCCAAAATATGCACCTTTCTACAACTTGCTGTTTTCACGAAATAGAAATATTATCCTTTTAAGTCCATATAAAGATAATTTATTTTTTAAAATAGCAGTATAATTTTCTATTGTATAAATGCACTTATTCAACCATTCCTTTACTGACAAGCATTTTGCCTGTTTCCAGGCCCACAGTCCTTTTTGCTGTAAAATGATAAACTTATAAAAAGTGAAAAGTGAAACTTTTGGTCAGTGCACACGTCTATTTTTTAATAGATGTTGCCAGATTACATTATCTGAACCTTTACTAATTTAAACCTCTATAATGTAGACCTTTCTTTTTGAAATCAGACAATGTTGCCTTTTTGATGTGTTAGAAGCTTTAAGTCTGTGTTTTCAAGTTTTAATTATTTCCTATATCTAAAATAAAATTAGTAAGAAAGTCATATCATAAGCTTCATAGATATGTAAGGTATAAAAGAGGACCCTTAAATTTACAACCTGTGTCCTTCCAAAGAGTAGATGGGAATTTAGAAGAAGAGACACTAAGTTTACGTTTTGTTATGGAGTTTCCATGATTTAGGCTGGCTCATAATTTTTGGGCTCCTTCTAGACCAAAGTTCATGGTTCAGAAAATAGAAAGAAAAAATCTTTTTTTTTTTTTTTTTAACGGTCCCTGTGCAAAGATACTTTTAATTTTTAAATTTTAACTAAATTCTTCCTTGTCTTTATCTATCAATAAGGCTCTATCAATTCTCTTTAGCAATTCTGTATAAGCTGTTGAGTGCAATTTTAGAGACTATCTCATGTAATGGACCCGCTGCCACATTCAAACATTCATTATCATAATGTTTGACCCGTTCAACTCTTGTTTTGGTTATTCCAAAAAGTGACAGTCTGCCAGAAGTCTTGTGTGACTATTTATCTTTCTCTGTTTCTAAGCAGTTCACATGTCAAAGAATAGAACACATAAGACATTTGGCTGTCCAAGCTCTGCCATCTGGGAGAAAGAGTTTCTCTTAATCGACTTAATAAAACTCTATGTTTGTAGAACTGACAAATCTGCACATGCAGGATAGGACAGAAAGTTTATTCTAATTAATTCTTCTTAGTTTGGTAACAATATAAATATTTAAATCAGTACTGCAGCACGGTTTAGTAGAAGATGTCAGATGGAATTGAATTTGAAACTGAACTTCACAGTGGTAGTATAGACTTGGTCAAGTTAATTACATTCTTTGAGCTTTAGTTTTTTCATGTATAAAATTGGACTAAAATACTTCTCTCTCAAAGTAATATGAAAAGTAAATCATGTATCAACAAAAGAAAAAAATAGATAAACTACATCAAAATTTAAAACTTCTGTGCATCAAATGATAGAATCAATAGAGGGAGAAAGCAACTCCTGTGATTGGAGAAAATATTTGCAAATCACATATCTGACATGGCTAACATTCAGAACATAAAAAGAACTCCTATAACTCAAGAACAAAAAAGCAAATAACCAATTAAAAATGGCCAAACCCCTGAGTAGACATTTTGCCAAATGAGATGTATATCAAAAGGCGCTTGTAATCACTAATCATTAGAGAAATGCAAATTAAAGCCACAAAAACACTGCTATCACTTCATACCTACTAGGATGGCTACTATGAAAACAAAACTAAACAAAATAACAGGTTTTGACAAGATTCAGAGAAATTAGAACCCCTGTGCACTGTTGTTGGGGATGTAAAATGGTGCCGCCACTATGTAAAACAGTATGGTGGCTCCTCAAAAAATTAGAAGTATCATATGATCCAGGAATTTCACTTCTGGGTATGTTCCTCAAAAGCTGAAAGCAGGATCTTGAAGAGATATTTGTACACTCATGTTCATAGCAGCTTTATTCACAATAGGCAAAAGGCGAAGACAACACAAGTGTCCATTGGTAGATAAATGAATAAATGAAATGTAATGTATACGTATAATGGAATATTATTCAGCCTTAAAAAGGAAAGAAATTCTGACATATCCTACAACATGGATGAATCTTGAGAACATTTTGCTAAGGGAAATAAGCCAGTTGCAAAAAGACAAATACTGTATCATTCCACTTATATGAGGTACCTAGAGTAGTCAAATTAATTGAGACAGAAAGTAGAATGGCCTCATGTCCTAGAGAAGCAGAAGAGAAAAAAATAATGAAAGAAAAACAAAGTAAAATAGTGGTTGTCAGGTTCTGAGAGAAGAGGAATAGGAAGTTATCGTTTAATGTGTATATAAAGTTTCAGTTTTGCAAGATGAAAAGAGTTCTGCAGATGAATGGTGTTGATAGTTATATGACAATGTAACAGTTATATGAACTGTACACTTAAAGGTGGTTAAGATAAAACATTTTATGTTATGTGCAATTTATCATAATTAAAAAATGAATCAGGTAATGTATATATAACATCTAGTATTGTTCTGAATATATAGTAGGTGATAAACAAATAGTTAACTACTAATAGTACTAATAGTGTTCAGTCTCATTGGGTTAATACTTTTCTCTGGATTGTTTTATCTTTGACTAAAAAAAGATCTTTTAATTATGTAAATTTTAAAATGACAGAAAAGGCTAAACAGTACAATAAACATCTGTATATCTTTAGCCAAGATTCATCAAAGTTAACATTTTGCCATATTTGATATATATGTACATATAAAATACATATTAATATTTGTATACATATATTTATATCTATTTGATTTATGTATCATAGAATTTTATATGTCATGCAAAAATATATTTTTGCCAAATCATTTAAAATAAACTGCAGAAGGCTGGGCCCAGTGGCTCACGCCTGTAATCCTAGCACTCTGGGAGGCCCAGGGGGGCAGAACGTTTGAGCTCAGGAGTTTGCGACCAGCCTGAGCAAGAGCAAGACCCATCTCTACTAAAAATAGAAAGAAATTATCTGGACAGCTAAAAATATATATAGAAAAAATTAGCCAGGCACAGTGGCACGTGCCTATAGTCCCAGCTGCTCGGGAGGCTGAGGCAGGAGGATTGCTTGAGCCCAGGAATTTGAGGTTGCTGTGAGCTAGGCTGCCGCCACGGCACTCACTCTAGCCTGGGCAAGAGAGTGAGACTCTGTCTCAAAATAAATAAATAAATAAATAAATTGCAGAGATCATTACATTTTACCTAAATATTCTAACATGCATTTCTTTTTTTTTGTTTGTTTTTTGTTTTTGTTTTTTTTTTTTTTTTTTTGAAACAGAGTCTCGCTCTGTTGCCCGGGCTAGAGTGAGTGCCGTGGCGTCAGCCTAGCTCACAGCAACCTCAAACTCCTGGGCTCAAGCAATCCTTCTGCCTCAGCCTCCCGAGTAGCTGGGACTACAGGCATGCGCCACCATGCCCGGCTAATTTTTTCTATATATTTTTAGTTGTCCATATAATTTCTTTCTATTTTTTAGTAGAGACGGGGTCTCGCTCTCGCTCAGGCTGGTCTCGAACTCCTGAGCTCAAAGGATCCGCCCGCCTCGGCCTCCCAAGTGCTAGGATTACAGGCGTGAGCCACTGCGCCCGGCCGCATTTCTTAAGAATAAGAAAAAAATGCTACATAATCATAATACCATTATACTAAGAAATTAATAACTATTCCCTAATGTCATGTTACTCATTTTTTAAAAAATTTTTTTTTATTTCAGCTTATTAAGGGGGTACAAAAGTTCAGGTTATATATATTGCCCATGCCCCCCCATCCCCCCGAGTCTGAGCTTCAAGCGTGTCCACTCCCCAGAGAGTGCACATCGAGCTCATCACGTAGGTATACACCCATCCCCTCCCCCCAGCCCCCATCTCTGTCCAATACCCAATTGGTGTTATTCCCAAATGTGCACTTAGGTGATGATCAGGGAAACCAATTTGCTGGTGAGTACATGTGGTGCTTATTTTTCCATTCTTGGGATACTTCACTTAATAGAATGGGTTCCAACTCTCTCCAGGAGAACCAAAGAGAAGCCATATCGCCATTATTTCTAATAGCTGAGTAATATTCCATGGTATAGATATACCATTTTGCTAATCCATTCATGAATCGATGGGCATTTGGGTTGTTTCCACATCTTTGCAATTGTGAATTGTGCTGCTATAAACATTCGGGTGCAGGTGTCTTTTTTATAGAATGACTTTTGTTCTTCTGGGTAGATGCCCAATAATGGGATTGCTGGATCGAATGGTAGGTCTACTTGAATCTGTTGAAGGTATCTCCATATTGCTTTCCACAGGGGTTGCACTAGTTTACAGTCCCACCAGCAATGTATGATTGTTCCTGTTTCTCTGTATCCACACCAACATGTGTTGTTTTGGGACTTTTTGATAAAGGCCATTCTCACTGGAGTTAAGTGATATCTCATTGTGGTTTTAATTTACATTTCCCTGATGATTAGAGATGTTGAACATTTTTCCATATGTTTGTTAGCCATTCTTACATCTTCTTTTGAAAAATTTCTATTCATGTCCTTTGCCCACTTTTTGATAGGGTTGTTCGATTTTTTTCTTACTGTACACAAATATCTTAAGCTGTCCCCAAATTGTCTTTAATAAATGAATTTTTCAAACCAGGATCCATTCAAGATTCCTGCATTGCATTTGGTCATTATGTTTCTTTAGACCCTACTCTAGTTTAGTCACAGCTCCTCAGGTTTGTTTTTCCCTATGACATTAGCTTTTTGAAGAGACCAGTGTAGCTGTCCTGAGTAATGTCCTACGTTCTATGTATTTTTTAAAAAAAAGATTTCCTTACGGCATGGTTCAGCTTGTTCCTTGATGTCCTCTATTTCTGTAAATCTGGAAGTTAGTTTTAAAGCCTTGATGAGATTCAGACGACATTTTGACAGGAATTCCTTACCAGTGATGTCTTTATATTTACTCCCAACAGTTACACAAAGGCAGGTTGTCTTCCCACGAGTTTGTTAAGATTGAGCACTGGGTTAAGAGAGGGTCAGTTAAATCTCTACATTGTGAAGGAGAATATGTAATTGCCAGGCAATCTATTAGACTAACATATGAGGCACAGCCTGTTTCCCATTAGCCTTACCTCAGATGGCTTTGGAATTCTTTGGTCTTTGACAAAATCATTATTTCACTGGAGATTTAAAAATGGTGTTGAATTAGAATTCCTCCAAAAAGGCAAGTTAGATGTTGAATTCTTTCCTTTTATTTATCAATTTTCAGAGTAAAGACTGGGTTTAATTGTCTCCTCTAATGGTGGCAAATGAGATTTATTTGTCTTTCACTTTTAAAATACATCCACATCCGCATAAAATACATCCGCATCCACATATTTAGCAATAGGTTTTATGATGAATTCAAAGATTTGTTTGGAAGTCCAGGGCTGACATGGAATTGCATAGTAATTATTGCCATTCTTTTCTAAACTGCTTTATAGTGATTGTAATTTAAGGTAACAAACTTGGAACTATGAGAAGAAGGGCGAAGGCTGTTTAAAGGAACAGAAGGTGACTTTCTTCTCTTGCCTTCCTCCCTAACCAGTTTTCCTTCAGGGTTACATCACAAATGTATTCTCCTTGACTGCCAGAAGAGAGAGATTATTATATGAATTTCTCCCTCGATATTCTTTAGTGAATGCTCTTCCTTCCCTTGTCGTCTACCTCACCAGTCCACACAAAAAGGGATTCTTACAAGCACATAAAACATACTCCTGAGAAGACATTCGCTAACTTCCATTCTTTCAACACCAAATATCAAACAGTTGCTCAATGTCAGGCACAATGTCAATTCCCAGATCTATAGAGAGATAAAAACCACCAGATAAAGTCTCAGCCTTTTAGGCCTTATGGTTCAGTTAGAAACTATCTTTCTGAGGGGAGTCAGCTGACATTTCAGGTATAAAAGAAATAAGCTGTGGACTGCCATGAGGTCATTACAAAGACGACTTCACCACATGGTTAGCTTTACTTAGGAAGTGAACAAAGAATAAGGTCAATTTTAAAAAGGAACTTTTCTGGATAAAGAGACATGGTTCAGTGGCTGCTATGTTGCACATTTAGAATTCTGCTGGCATAATGGGTCATGATACCTTCCTGAAAATTTGCTACTACACTGGACACCTGAAAATTACTCAAGCTTAGTTGACACTCTCAGAAATTGGGTTTACTGGTATTTAAAGCATTTTCTATAATTAACATTATTTTTGTCTTTTTTTTTTTTTTTTTTTTTTTTTTTGAGACAGAGTCTCACTCTGTTGCCCGGGCTAGAGTGAGTGCCGTGGTGTCAGCCTAGCTCACAGCAACCTCAGACTCCTGGGCTTAAGCGATCCTCCTGCCTCAGCCTCCCGAGTAGCTGGGACTACAGGCATGCGCCACCATGCCCGGCTAATTTTTTGTATATATATATTTTAGTTGTCCATATAATTTCTTTCTATTTTTAGTAGAGACGGGGTCTCGCTCTTGCTCAGGCTGGTCTCGAACTCCTGACCTCGAGCGATCCACCCGCCTCGGCCTCCCAGAGTGCTAGGATTACAGGCGTGAGCCACCACGCCCGGCCTATTTTTGTCTTTTAAATATAAATTTATTGTTTAATTTATTAGTTAGCATATTATTTTACCCTGACATAATAGGAAAGTAGCATTGTATATTGCCTTTAATCTAGTAATATGCAATTCTTGCATTTTACCATGATTTTCATTTTAACAATGACATAGAGGAAGAGAGAGATTGTTTTCCTTATAACTTATAACATCTGCCTTCACAGATCCATACTCAGTTTTAGACAAAGACATTAAAAAATAACAGGCAAATAAATCTCCAAAATCTCAAAGTTTGTGGGTAACCATTTTCTTGAAATTCTTTTTGTTTAATCATATCATCTCTTCTATGATTTGATTTGTAGAATAAAACTGAGAATGTTTGCATTTTTCTTTTTCATTCTCTTCCCCTTGGTAATATTTCAATGACACAGATTTTAAAAGAAAGCATATGAAAAACATGATTCTAAAATTTTGAGTTACCAAATAAACTCTTTAGATTTATCCATGAAAATAGCTTTTACTATTTTCCCCCTAATCAGGAAGCACTGAATGAATAACTTGTGGGCTTCTATTAAAATAAAAACCCTGCGAGGAACTTCTGATTTTAAAATGGCTGCAAAGAGGCAAGCCACCTTCTTTCCTCCCCACAAAAAACTAAAAACAAATATATAGCACTAAGATCTTCTCTAGCAACAATTCAGAGCTCAAATATGAGGATAAGATAGTTCCTGGGGCCACAGAAAGGTGGAAAACTCTGAGGACATGGCAGGAGAACTGGACTTCCACATCAATGACATCCCTTCCCCACCGTTCCGCCAGGTACCAACTGTGTAGAAAAATTTCCCCCCAACTCACAGTTCCTATCCTGGAAAAAGTGAAAGCAAGGTGGCCAACCAGCTTCTTCACCTTCTTGGGCTCCTGGGCAGGAGACCTATCCTTGCCCTAACCCATGGGTAGCATTGTGACTAACTGAGGGAAAAAACATCCCAGAGGACAGGCAAAGGCAAACAGGGAAGGTGGGACTACCATCCCCAGCCTAGAAATGCTGTTCTGTATCTCAGCCAAAGGAAATGCCAGATAAAAGTGTTTGTAAGAGTTACATATCCCAGGTCCCCTGGACATGAACCCTAGGCACTGCCAGATTATCCCACACTGGGGGAATAATCCCTTTGGGACCCCCATTTAGGACAGGCAATGCTCATACTATTTACTAGAGCTGAGGTGAACCTGAGCTTAAGGTGCCACCTAGAGCTGAAAAGGGGGCAGTAACCTAGTAGTGAAGGTTGACTAAGCAAATATACTCAACAAAAACCAAAACAAGCTGGACAGAGAAAACTGGGACAAATAACTAATCCTTCAATGCAAAGGCATAGAGGTATATCCACAAGAAACATCAGCAAACAGAGAACCATGTCCTCTCCAAAAACACAAAACAAAAATCCAGTGCCTGACCCTAACAAGATGGTAATTTGTGAGCTCTCTGACCATGAATTAAAAAACAGCAATTTTAAGGAAATTCAATGTTCTCTAAGATGACACAGAAAAGAAATTCACAAATTTATCAGAGAAATTTAGCAAAGAGATTTAAATAACAACAACAACAACAAATCAAACAGAAATCTTGGAACTGAGAAGCACGTTTGCTAAACTGAGAAACTCTTTAGAGGCTCTCAACAGCAGAAGGAACCAAGAAGAGAAAAGAATCGGTGAGCTCTAAGATTGGCTATTTGAAAATACACAGTCAGAGGAAAAAAAAAAGAAAAAGAGAATGAAAAGAAATTAAGGCCACCTATAAGATATAGAAAATTACCCCAGAAGACCAAATCTAAGAATTATTGGTGTTCAAGATGGAGTTGATCAAGAGCAAGGGCTAGAAAGCCCATTCAAAGAAATAACAGAAAACTTTCCAAAACCTGAGAACAATATAAATATCCAGGTAAGGAAGGTATTAGAACACCAAAATAGATTCAACCCAAATAAGACTACCTCAAGGCATTTAATAATCAAACTCTCAAAGATCAAGGACAAAGAGAAGATCCTCAAAGCAGCAAGAGATAAGAAGCAAAAATGGACAATTGGGATTATATCAAACTAAAAAGCTTTTGCACAGCAAAAGAAACAATCAACAAAGTGAATAGATAAACCACAGAATGGGAGAAAATATTTGCAAATTATCCATCTAACAAAGGATTAATAACCAGAATACACAAAGAGCTCAAATAACTCAATAGTAAAAAAAATAATCTAATTAAAATGGGCAAAAGATCTGAACAGAGATTTCTCAAAAGAAGAAATACAAATGGCCAACAGATATATGAAAAAATGCTTAACATCATTAAGCATCAGAGATATACAAATCAAAATCAGAATGCAATATCATCTCACTCCAGTTAAAATGGCTTTTAACAAAAAGACAGGCAACAACAGATGCTGGCAAAGATGTGGAGAAAAAGGAACTCTCCTACACTATTAGTGAGAAAGTAAATTAGTACAGCTGCCATGGGGAATAGTATAGATATTCCTCAAAAAAACTAAAAATAGAACTTTCATATGTTCCAAAAATTCCACTACTGGGATGTGTGTGTGTGTGTGTGTGTGTGTGTGTGTATGTATAAAGGAAATCAATATATCAAAGAGATATCTACACTCTTACATTTAGTACAGCACTATTCACAATAGCCAAAGTATGGAATCAACCCAAGTGCCCATCAACAGATGAATGGATAAAGAAAATATGATATATATATATAAAATTTAATATTATTCGGCCATAAAAAGAAATGAAATCCTGTCATTAGCAGCAATATGGATGGAATTAGAGGCCATTATGTAAGTGAAATAAGCCAAGCACAGAAAGAAATATTGCATGTTCTTACTCATATGCAGGAGCTAAAATAAAGCATCTCATGAAAACAGAGGCTAGATTGGTGATTACTAGAGGCTGGGGAAGGGGAGGAGGTAGAGGGAGAAGAAGGGAAAAGAGGGGAAAGGAAAAAAATGAATGTAAATGTATTTATTACCACTGATCTGTTTAATTAAAAATGGTAAAGAAGGTAAATTATGTATGTATACTTCACCTCAATAAAAAAAGAATCTGAATATATCACAAATATATGAAATAACCTTAATGAAAAGGATGGGGGAGGGGTGCTGCCCTAAGTATTTTTGGAAATGAGTGGAGTCTATAAAAAAAAAATCCCCTGGTCATCTTTCTCAATTTTCATATAAGTATTTCAACATTGCCATCTACTCAAAGTGAATTAGCAAATTCTTTTTTTTTTTTTTTTTTTATTTCATCTTGTTATGGGGGATACAGAATTGCAGGTTACATACGTTGCTCCTGTACCGCCTTTCCCCCCAAGTCAGAGCTCCAGGCGTGTCTGTTCCCCAGGTCGTGCGCATTGCACCCATCATGAGGTATATATCCCTCCCTTCCCCACCCCCCCTTCCCGAGTCAGCACCTTCAAGTGTTACCACTCCCCAAACGGTGCGCAATGCACTCATTGTGTAGGCATACACTCATCCCCTCCCCCACCCCCCACCTCAGTCTGATATCCAATTGGTGTCGTTCCCAGATTTGTATTTAGGTGATGATTAGGGAAACCAATTTTCTGGTGAGTACATGTGATGCTTGTTTTTCCATTCTTGGGATACTTCACTTAATAGAATGGGTTCCAACTCTCTCCAGGAAAACCATAGAGATGTCGTATCTTCATCATTCCTTATAGCTGAGTAATATTCCATGGTATACATATACCACAGCTTACTAATCCAATCATGTATTGATGGGCATTTGGGTTGTTTCCACATCTTTGCTATTGTGAATTGTGCTGCTATAAACATTCGGGTACATGTGTCTTTGTTAAAGAATGACCTTTTCTTTTATAGCAGTTACTGTGTGCTAGCTTTTGCTGTAAAACCTTACTAATATTAGTTATTAATGCCCATATCAACCCAATGAGACAAAGAGTATTATCCTCATTTTATAGATGAGGAAATTGAAGCAAAGAGAGGTTGAATAACTTACCCAATGCTCTACAAGCAGTAAGTGGCAGAGCCTGTGCCCTTATCTCTATCCTGTGCCATTTTCCCATGCAGCCTCACCTGTCAAACACATGGCTATATAAACCCTTAAATTCTTCACTATCTGCCCTAGCTCAGAAGTGAGGTTAAGAAAATGTTAGTTGTTAATGACTGTTTGAAAGGTATGTATTACTCCAATTATTTTAGGTTTTATTCTTACCTTATTTCAAATAATAAGAAAATGATCATATGGAACATTGACCCTTTATAGGATAGCCTTCAATACTGTGCTCGATATCATTCCTTTTATTAATATTGGGGGATGCTATAAGGAACAGCTTCATAAGGCCATCACTGTGTTTGACATGAGAAAGTTACTGAGGACCTACTATATTACTTAGTCTCACACTGTAAAGCCCTGAGTGAGAAATTTATTTTAAAATTTAGTGATAGCAAAGGGATTTGCTTCCACTGATAATCCCCCCCTTTCAACAGTTATTTACAACTGTCCATATTTCTCTTTTCACATAGGTTACTAGGAATAACCTGTATTTTTATTAATGTATAGCTCAAATATGTGTCTTAGAGTCAAGTATGTAACTCAGTATTAAAATTTTTAAAAGTAGGTTCTTACAGTCCACATTTTTGTATTTTATATTCACTACTTTCCTCTTTTTTATGTCTCCGCTTCCTATTTCAGTTTATATTTTTCCTGCTCCAAATTTTTTATTAACATTTTATCACCCCTTTGAACATTTTATGTAAACTACCTCAAATCCCTTATGAAATAACACAGACACAATCTTGTGTCCCCAAACCCCAGGGATGCAAGGAAGCAAAAGACATGGTCTTTGATCTTACAAAGCTCAGTCATGGTTGGGAATATAGCACATAGAGAAACAAATTAACAATGAAATTTAACACATTATGAGTTCCACATGAGTGGGATCGATTAAAAAAATACTCTATGAGTTTTAAGTGAGGTCTGGGCAGTTGGAAAAAACTTAGGAACAAATAGAAACTATGTTGGCCATTGAAGAAAGGCTAGAACTTCAATAAGAGTAGTATGGAAGGGAAGAAGACTTTTTAAGAAGGTAAGTTTATTGAACTGAGATATAGAAATGGAAATCTGGTTTATTCAAATAACGGCAGAAGATTTTTAGGTGCCTGTTCCAACGTCCATTCTCAGCTCTTCCTCATTTGTTGAACCTTAATTTTATTTCAGAGTAGCCATGTAACCAGATAAAAGATGATGTTTCCCATTTCTACTTTGAAACCAAGTTAATCAAAGTAGTATGTTTTTGGCAGTGAAACGTAAGCAGAAAGTGTTGTGTCACTGTATGGGACTTTGAGAAAGTCTCCTTAAAGAGAGGGAATTTACCCTCCTTTTCTCCTTCTACTATCCTACTTCCTGGAAGTTCAGGGGACAGCTGGAGCTCAAGTGAGCATCTTAGAACCTCAGGATAAGGACCACAGTCAAGGAATGGTGGAACAGAAAGTTAGAAGCAGTTGGGCCACAGCTGAATGCAATGCCTACCTGATAAAACCATTTGGCTAGAATAGACAATTTATACAGAGCATAATGAAAAATTATAGATCAGAGCTAATGTTCAACAAACAAATATGAGCTTCATTTTATTACTGTAGGAAATAAATTTGATTGCATATGATTTTTCAAGCAAAAGTTTAGAAGCTGCTTTATTCAGTTAATTAAACTTGTATGAACTACCATGTTGTGTACCAACTCAGCATATTTGCATTTATAACAAACAGAAATATCTACTTACTCTGTGTTTACTATTACTATGAAAACACTTTATAAAAGGACTGAAGATCAAATTAAAATAATTTTTAATTGTGTTCAAAGTTTTAATAGTAGCTAAAGAAATCAGGACTATGAGTTCAGTGAAAAATATTTTCTTTCTTAATTTTATAAATACTAACTTCAGTTTAACAACTCATTTTGAAAGAACAGATTAGAAACAGAATAAAAATTTAACAATACTATGAAATCTTAAATTGAAATTAACTAAAGGAAACTATAAAAAACGGCTATACAAAAAGTTGTTTAAAAAACTTAAACACTAAATCATTAATCATATAAAAGACATTGAAAACTCATTATAAAAGAAATTAGACTTTGTTTTACCCAAGAATGTAAACAGTATCAAGTTGAATATTATTTTTTCAATTTCTGATTTTGCAAGCTGAGCATTAATTAGTCTCTTAAAATATTTTTCTTGGTGAAAAATATTAAATCACTGTATTTGCTTTAGAAACCTTATTAAAGAGATTTTATTTATTGTGAAATGCAAGGAAGATGACAAGATTATACTTTTGAAATCTCCCAATTTGGTGGTATTTCATGGCTAAATGAGTAAAGATTTTTTTTTTTTTTCCAAAACTATTTGACCCTTAGTTTGAAAGCCAGGTATATCACATTCCAGGTTTCTTATGCAAGCATCATGAAAGTAAATGAATAGTACTTCTGCTATAAAACCCTCATTCCCTTCTGGAAAATTTGCCTTAGAGCATCAGGTCACCAGCTGGCAGAGATATCAAGCACAAATATGAATTGGCTGCCAAGAAAATGAAGTTTCTTAGCCATCCAATTGGAACCAAACCTTCTGTGGTAATCAGGTACTTTTCTTACTAATTTCCTAATCCTTGACTTCTCATGGTAATGCTGCAGCACACTGTTATGAGATGGCATCCATGAGAGTGATTCAGAATATCACACAGCTAAATTTGGTTATAGCAGCAAAGAATGTTTCTGTGTTTGAAAGAGTGTTATAACTAATTACTAATAAATAAATTAACTAATCAAGCTTATCTCATCCAGGGCTTTCAACACTTCAAATTGTTCATTTTAAATTATAATTATATAACAAAAAATTTATTGGGTTATCCTGGATTATTTCTATGTTGCAAAGCAGGAACAAATACTAAATCTAGGTATGCATGACAATAAATTTAAAAAGTTTGATTGCCTGAAGTTATGCAAAGCCAAGTTTATAAAAAATATTTGCATAGCAGTGTTGCTACTTAGAATGAAAAGTAAACTCACAACTGGTAGATGGTCTTAGACTGTTAGGAAAGGAAGGAAAGACGACTGGGCAAATTCACGAAAATTCACTAAGATCAGCTTCCTAGCTTTATAAAAATTTCTACTCAAATATAAACTTCAGTACTTTGAAGGCATATCAAGATAAATAGCTAACACTGATGCTTTTTCCAGTTCCATGCTAGAAATCATACCTTGAGAAACTGGAAAGATATATTTAAAATCTAATACACATAATTCACACATTTCATGTTTCATTATATGCATAATAAATATATTATATGTTATACAATATATATTATACATAGCATATATTATTAAAACAAGTAATATATGTTTGGAATGTAAAATAAACTGAAATCTTTTCTTTCATTATTTCCTATCTTGCTTCTTTTTTTTCTTTTAAATCTTCATTGCTAATTATTTTGTAATATTGATGACTAAGAAGTTTTCCAGTTTTACATGAAATGTAACTTGAAAGATAACAGTATTAGAAGGTGTAGGTTCAAAACTATGGTAGGTAAATAGATATAGGAAATGAATTGATTTAAAACAGAAGAAATTTAACAAAAGGTTCTAATCAAGATTTGTTATGGTTTAGTGAAGGGAGAGTGTAGAAGTGGGATATTAAGGAAAGTTGTAGATGAGAGACAATGGCCTGTCTGAAAACAAGTGAATTAGAGTAAGAATGTCAAGCAGAATATCTAGAAACTACCTTGAACCATCCTCATAATCTCTTGCATTTCACTCAAACACTGAGCTTGATGATCCCTGAACTTGCAATTCCACATTCTGTGTATCCTGAACCTACATGACTGATCCACCTTCCTCCACCTCTTATCAGTAATATTTGCAAGTGGGAGCTTATCAGAGGATGGTAACTGTGATGGGGCAGCCTGTAGAATAATTTCTACAAACAGTGGATCAAGTTGTTTTACCTGAAGAAAGGAAGACTAAGGGGGAACTATGTTACCTGTCTTCAATCTCACCCCATAGGTAACCACTACCCTGTCTTTTAAAAATACAGATCAGATCTGCCTGTTTCTAAAACATCTAAATTGAGTCATTCAATAGTACTCTTTTGTGTCTGGCTTTTGCTCAATTAAATTTGTAGGATTCGTATTTTTTTGTGTAGTTGTAGATTATTAATTCTAATTCCTGCGTGTATCGTGTTTTACTGTGTAAATATACTACACTTTATCTATTGGACTGTTGATGGGCATCTGGGTGGTTTCCAGTTTAAGACTATTTGAATGATGCTATAAGGATCATTGTATTAAACATCTTGTTGTTTTTGTTAAATGTATGTGTGCATTTCTGTTGGAAATATACCTAGGAGTGAATTGCTGGGCCATGGGGTATACATATGTTCAGCTTCGGCAGACACTGCAAAGTAATTTTCCAAAGTGGTTGTGAGACAGGCAGACTGGGTGGTTTCCTGTTTTGATGTGGTCCAGAGGAGAAGAGCAGAGGCACCTTGCTGAAGCTGAAGCTTGCCTAAAGCCCCTTATTCAAGCTAAGACTTGCTGAATTCCTAGCCAATTAGAAGCAAGAGATCAAAAACCTATTAACAATAAGTTCCTGCTTTAGAGGGACAGGGACTTTCCCGGAGCCCTTGCAGGCTCAGTGAGGCTTAAACTCCAAAGTATAGTAAACTTTTCTTCATTTTAATAGTAAAAATCACTCCCAGGGGTGGAGATTTAAAATGCTAATGCTACTATATACAATGCATGAAGTATGTAAAGCTATTGCACAGATGCTAGAAAACCCCTCCTATACATGCTTTGATGTAACCCTTCCCTTTAGAAAAGCCCTATAAAACCAACACCCATACTACCCTCAGGGAGCAGCAAGAACTTTTGCTTTCTCAGTGCTGGCTCTCTTGTGCAGAAGCTAAATATTCTTTGCTGCTATGTGTGCTGATCTCTCTTGATTTCCATCCTGGGAAATGACAAGAACTCAGGGGCATTGGTAAGAGTTATCAGTTTACATTTCCACAAGCAATGCCTGAGAATTCTGGTTGCTCCATACCCTTGCCAACATTTCCTATTGTCAGTATTTCTAATTTTAGCTGTGCTAATGGAAGTTTTATAGTCAGAGTGATCTTTTAAAACCGTAAGTGTGATTATATCTCTTCCTTTCTTAAAGCATTGTCCCATAGCTTCTATTTTCATCTAGAATAAAATCTCAACTTCTTTTCATGGTTTACAGATTAATGGATTTACCACTGTATAATCCAACTACTGCCTATCCCTGATTGCATTTTATACCACAGTCTCTTTTGTTCTTCAGATTCCAGATCCACAAACATTGTCTTTCGAAAGTTAGAAACTCTCTTAAATTTAGAACTTTTGCACTAGATATTTATCCCAGCTCTTATTCAATTTATGCAGATTTAATACCAATGTTAAAATGTTTTTTTTTAAAAAACTAGGGGCAGATATAAGGAGAAAAGATAAGCTAAGGTGACATGATTTGAAAAATTCACCTTGCTTGAAGTTAGTATTGAAGTTTGACAATGGTGAGCCCTTTGAAGTTACAGCTTTGTTTTCCCTCTGGATTTAAGCTTAGGCTTTGCTGTTAGCAATGATCAATCAGAACGTGTTCCCCATTCAAGGAGGAAAGAAAACTTTCTTCAATAGCCTTTTGGAGTCACTGGGATGGAAGAAATGTTGACATACCTTCTGATCTGCAGACATTTTTTTTCCTAATCAGAACTTCCTTTGTTGAAGACTGCATGTTTTGAGCACTGACAGTTTAAATACTGTACACTATGATTTACTGAGACATGGAAACACATTTATCATTTTTGGAAATCCTTTCTTTTTGGCGTGGCTTTTATAAATCATTATTGTCATGTACTATGAAAGAACTATTGGCTGTTTCACTTTTGTTATTTCTGTTGTCAGATGTTCTGAAATTTTAATTGATTATATATTTATTGAAAGGAAAAGACTGACATGATCTTGTACCTTTTGACTTCTTATAACACTCCTGTTTTACATGGATTTAAGGCAATTATGGTTGTAGTGTCATTTATTATGCCAGAAGTATAATAATTAATGATGATGGTAAATGCTTTAATATTGTATGATTTTGTATTAAGAACTGTCAAAGAGTTAAATAGGGAAATAGAGCAGCAATTACTATGTATATTAAATGAATACATTAGATGAATTTAGGAAAATTGATTTATTTTTTGAAACAACTGTTAATAAAACTTAAATCTTAATACAATAGGAGACATTAGATTATATCATAATTCAAACCTTTGTAGACTCCTTTAATGTACTTCTCCCATTAAAAAAAAAAGAGTTGTCAAACTGTTTATAGTTTCTTTGAGAATCCTTCACATCACAATTAACAGAAGGATGCCAATCTTGTCCTCTCAAAATTTACAAAGAAGAAAATCCTACAAAATTACATATTAATACATCAATAAATTATCTTCAACTCAATTATACGAATATGAAGAAGAATGTTAAGAGAAAAATGGAACACCTCAAACACATTTTGTACTCATTAATCAAACTTAAAAACAATAGATTTTATGACAACAATTTAAAAACAAAAGTTCTTAAACTTTTGCGGCTATGGCAGTTAAGAATTTCGACAGAAATCCTGTTGAAATGATTGCTATACATGCCAGCCATTTTCAGTAGTTGATGATGAAGGATTTTTAAGATTTGCTCAAGCTATGGATGTTTGTATAAAATTCTCTCTAGGATATATGCTACTAGAAAATTATTTCCTGAATTATATTCTTCTATGCATAGAAAAATTTAGAGACATTATTATGTGGGCCAGTTGAATTAAGAATCTATGTGTAGTGACTGCAGGAACAATCTAGAGATGACAGTGCTGAGAAATTATTATTCTCAAACAATAATATAAAAATTTATAAAAGCAATGACTAGAATTTTAATAACCTGAAATAAATATTTTTGATAAAGTTTTGTTTATTCTTATATACCAGATGTTCTCTCTATGCTGGTGATATTTGGCTCTGGGTAAATATTAATTCCAATACTCAGCTTTCAGTGAAAATGTGTATTCACTGCACCATCAATATTTATTTATTCATTAACAGTATGCATGTACTAAGGTCCTCGTATTTTAAGTACTATGCCTACTATATTAAGTACCTAGTATATTAAGTATATTATGAAATGAACAGAGAAATAGAAATTGAAAAGCTGAGACAAAGATGGTATAAAATATTTTTTTAAATATCATCTTTTTAATTATATTAATAATATGGCTTCTTAAAATCATTAGACAATATTTTAAGAAATAAAACTAGGGCAGTACATTCATCATAAATGAAAGTTAATATAAATCCACTTTATGAATAGTCTTCATAATTTCAAAAATTTAAAGGACTGATTAGATTGTCATTGCTTTCAATTCCTAATGTGACTATTGAAGAACACTTCCTAACAGGAGTGTCAGTTTCCTCCATTTCTTACTGTTTGCCATGTTTTCTTTTGTTATGGTCTATGGTGAGAACTTTTAGGTGGTTTAAGTAGATATTTATTTCTAAAGGTTCCTCTTGGTTCATGTTTGTAGCTACCATCTCAAATAATTTCAATATGATCAGTTCTGATTTTATTATCTTTAAAGGAATAACTGAATTTTATAGTTGGAAAGGATGTTGGAACTTAGGTATATCAATCTCCTCATTTTTATTGTTGATTTTTTTCAGTAAGTTAGTTAAATTTTGTTTCCCTCTTCAATTTACCGATACCATTATGTTCTAATTATCTACCTGAGAATATATTATCTTATTTTTAAGTCAAGACATTGCTTTTCTTAAGGGATATTAATTTATAAAGATTCCTGATAACTAATAATGACGTTTCAAACATATTCTGAGAATATATTTTGGCAAATTTTCTCAGTGCAAAGTATATGCATTCTCATTACATATTCTTAAATGGTGAAGAAAGGGTTATATAATTTTTAAGATGGTTGGCACTTTTTTCAACACACTATAACATAAAAGGCATTTTTAAAAAAAAATTGGGTAATTTGCATGAACAAAGAAGTTCATTTACATATCTCAGAATTTACTAATTATGGCAGGTGGCGTCCACACAGATTAGAAGTAATTTATTTTATTGTAATTTTGGAAATCTTGGTTTTATTATCTTGCTTCTATTATCAAATGCTCTGAGTATCTTGACAAAAACATTCACCAACAATGTGTTTGAATGATGTAACAAACTCAGGTAGCATGGAAATTTGCTGTGACTTTAAGAGAAGCTTCATAGAAATCTTTTTTGGTTTATTGTCTCGAGTGCTTTGTGTCAACTGAAAGCTCTAAAGTCAGAGAAATGATTACTGTGAGTGATGCCGAAATTAAATTTGCCATTTGAGTCATTGCCCAGGAGTGATGTCAGGTAACAGATTACGTCTGTTCATATCTCTTTAGTTTATATGAGTGTTATGAGCTAGATAATATTGACAAGACTTCATATTCAATACTTCAAGTATTTTTCTCTTTATACTTTTCAAAGGATGTCTCGAAATCCTGACAAGATAGATATATCAGATTGCACAAATCCTTTCCAAGGAGTTTCTTACAAATTTTATGGTGAATTATGGCTAACGGAACATTGACTTTATTTTGCCAAACTATTTCATGAAACCAGATTTTTCTATGAAGTGGCAGAAATAAGAAATTTCTAAGGTATATATCCAACATTAGAAGATGAGGCCTTAGAAAGTAATAATAATAATGGTGGCATGAATAAAAATAATGATAATATTATCAAACACGTTGGAGGGCTTACTGAGTGTTGGGCATTAGGCTGAGTGTTGTACCTGCATTATTTCATTGTATAACTCTATAAGTTAAATAATATTATCTCCATTTTATAGATGACGATGCTGAAGCCTTGAGAAAAAAGTTAACTAACTTGCCAAAGTTCACACAAGTGGAAGTGATTGAATAGGAACTGAAATCTAGGTCTGCTTAATTCAATAGCCTACGCTCTTCACCACCTCAATAGATACTTCATTCCTGGAGATGATCAAGCCTAGTCCAGAAGATGGGGCTTGGCAGGGATAGCCTAGAAAGGCTTCCAACATCAGACGGATGGTGAACAAAGCGAAGTGAAACTTTCAAACCCCGAGAATCTGTGATTCTATGTTTATATCAGTAAGAAATGTATTTTTATGTACCTTTAGACTTCAGAAGGGGAATCGTGACTAGAGCTTCATCAAAGATGGATTTAAAATTAGTTTTAATTTAAAGCACTAAAAAGGAATATGAAATAGTTTTAAAAATTTGGTTTCAAAACAAATGATCTCTTCATATTGTAGTTAAATTTAGTCAAAGAAAAATGGTGAAATTCCTTTGAGAGATGCCTTGCTTCAGGCCCTTGTATCTCATCTAAATATCATGGTCCCTTCTCCACTGGTCTCCCTGCCTGGAGTTTTGCCCATCATAATCTACTCTCTACTGTAAAATTATCTACTGAAATACAAATCTGATCACATAACCCACATACCTAAAACACTCTCATAATTTCCTTTGTCAATTTTTTACCGTGGTGTTCAAAGCTGATCACACTTTGGCCTTGAATGTCTCCCCTGACACTTTTCTGCATGGACTTGCCATTCCAGACACATGGAGATTCTTTATATTCCCTAATTCTATTATACATCTTCTTGCCTCTGTTCTTCTGTGTTTTTATCTCCGTCTGAATGCCCTTCCTCCCACTTTCATCTAGAAAATGCCTACTCATACTTTCAGCTTCAGTTTAAATGAAACCTCCTATATATGAAATCTCCCAACTGCTACAAGGCAAATTAATAATTCTTTTCACAATTCTTCCAGAGCACTTGGTATATGTTTTAGTTTTATCACTTTGAACTGTAATTATATCTCCGTGTGCTCCCATGTAAAAGTTCCTCATGGAAAGAGATGACATTTTCTTTAAAAAAAAATCTTTATATAACTTTTATTTTGCACACAATTGCCTAATGCAGTTCCTGGTACACAATAGCTGTTCAAAAATCCTTTTCAAATGACTAGCTGAATTCTGTATCAAAGAAGAGCATGTGGAGGAAGAGCTGAACATTTGGAGAATTGCTTATGCTAACATACCTTCCTTTTTAGAATCTATTTTGCTCTGTCTTTGAGAGCCCTGGAAAGGTATGTTATCGGTTTGGAAAGGTGTCATATGTAGAAAGCTGAATTGATACACTCATTATATAAGTCACCACAGAGAGACCCAAATTGCTTGGCCATGCCATCTTCTGCAAAATCCTGATATCCTTGGCATTCTTTCCACAAGAATGCTCTAGGGGAAACTGGCCTTTCCCATGAGGACACTCCTTCTCTGCAGCCCTCTCAAGTGGTGGCTGCTTTTCATTCTGCAGCTCTTACACAGCTAGACCTGAAAATGGGAGAAGGCATTCTCTTTGATCCTCACTGCTGCTTTCAATTCATTATTTTTCTCTCCTCTCTAAAACTCTAAATTCCATGACAAATTACCCACTGCTTCTCTTTATTACTGTTACAGACAAACTCCCGGGATACTCCAGCTCCCCATTTCTCTATGATTCTAGTTCCTGGGTCACCATCATCCTCTCTAACCTTATGCCATTATTGGCAAAGATGATGTTTCCAACAATTGGCCTCTCATTCCTTTGATCTACTCTTCTATAATGATCTATCTTTCACCCTGCCTCAGCCTCCTACAGCCTTGTCCTGTTCTGCATATCCTCTCCCCACTACCAGCTGCAACTGTGTTATATATCACCTTAATATAGACTATGTAATTTATAATTTATTATGCCTATTTTTAATCATTTGTTTCCCCCAGATAGAACATAAGCTCCTTAAGGTCAGGGATCTTTTTTTTTTCTTTTTTCTATTTACTGATTGTAGGAAACATTGGCTAGTTATTCTTTAAATGTGTTTCTTGCTTCCCTGGTTATACAGGTAGACTATATTTCCAGCCTTCCTTGCTGTTTGGTATATCCTAGTGTTTTGTTTCTGGCTGGAGAACTATGAATGGAAGTTATTCATCATTTCAAAGTCTGGCTTCCACACTCTCTGTCTTTCCCCATCTGCTGTATGGGCACAGAAGCTCCAAAAGAAGACTCTAATGCTCACTATAGGAAGTGGAACCACAACATGGAAACAATCTGGGTTTCTGAATCATCTTCTGATGGCCACACACCAAACATAATCATTGATGCTTTACCTGACACAGACGTAGAATTCTATTGTGTGAAGCTATAAAAATTTGGGGTTGTTACAGCAGTTAGCCTATCCTGAATAATACAATGATGTGTCCTAAGCACCTAGAACTGTGACTGGAGCATGGTAATTGCTGATTAACATATTATTCCTTTTTTTTCCTTCAATATAATGGAACTACAGATCTCAAAATCACCAATACTTGCTTAACCAATACTTCAGAGATAATAATAGACTAAGGCTAACAAAGAGTCTAGCTTGGCTGGAATTACCCTGAATTCTGATGATCTGTGTTAAGAAAGTAGTCGACCAGAGCAAGATTTCCCTGAAAGAACGGGGTCTTATTAAAGTGATAACAATCAAATAGAAAGGCTAGTACATGCTCTGTGAATTAATCTATTCCAGACTAAGTTTGCAAATTAATTAATTATTTATTAATTAACACATTTAACATTTTTGTTTAGCATTCAGGACATTTTTGCTGGACTGGGTAAAGACAAATTCATCTGGTTATTTGTCATTCTCACATTTACTTACTTTATTTACAGTAAAAATTCTCTGGTAGGCTGAACAGAGGTTAATCTTGGGTTCTATTGCTGGTTTTATGATTATCTCAGATATCTGGGGTCAAGAAGTAACTACTTCTTTTCTAGGAATCTCCAAACCAAAAATGTCCCTCTTTTTCTTCACAGATGGATAAAAATCCAATGATTTTAAATGACTATGAATGTACAATTAAAAAAATTTTAAGGAAAAGCTAAGGAAGTTATAAAGATAAATTGAGACTAATTAGATTTTCTGCTTGATTTCATTTATATATCAATTTACCTTAACCAAATGTTACTATTGAATAAATGGAATTATATAATACAGATGGCACAAACTATTTAATAACCTTGCCCATAAGTAGTATAAACATACACACACATACACGCACACACAATCTCGTTGAAAGAACCCCAATAACTTGGAGAAGGAATGAAAATAGTATGTAGTAAGAATAATACTGTTGCTTCTCTGCTCTGTATTATGTATCTAAGTTAGAACAGAGTTCATCAGCTTTGCCCTTACCTATAGTGAGTGATTTGTAACAATAATATGATCTAGACAGAAAAAGGCATTTGTTTTTCTATTTAAGTATGCAATTTGTTTAAATTTGGAGACATTTTCCAGAGATCTGCAAATCACATTTTGATTTCCTAATTCACTCTTTTCTTCTGCAATATGCTATATATACTATGCATAATACAATACCGTGTTGCTGATTATATTATCATTAACTCCTGATTTATGTGTAACTCCTGACTTCTAAATCTCCTGTGTTCTTTCAGAATGATTGGTTTTGTGTCTTTTCACATAATTAATAACACTTGTAGTTTGAAAGATGGGAAATCTAAATTAATAGAAACATAATTCTGGCTTGCAAATTAAATCTATTTTATGAAAAGATCCATCAGGAATTGATTGTATTTGGTGTTTGTTATAATTTTTTCAAGACTTTTAAAAGAAGTATTCAAATATATTTCAAATATCTTTTAAAATATTTTCTCCATAAAAATAGTTTTTCTTAAGAGAATCTGAAACATTAATGATTTAAGGATTCAAAGCTTCTATAATCCAAAGTGTATTATGAATTTGAGAATTTCAAAGTAATTTATAAATATTAATTTTTTATTATGTATAAATCCTAACATACAGTTACCTTCACTGTATACTATCAGCTGTATAAGCTGGATTTAAAATCTTAAACACATCTCTGCTTCCCATTAGTCTTACAAATTGCAATTATAGGAAATACTTAATTGATTACCCACATGGAACATTCTTCCAGGAGTGGCTTGCAAACATTTAGAGAATATGTTGTGGTCAGTTTTTCTACTGTGGAATTGCTGTTTGACCTTAGCATGACCTGTCTGAGGGAATGCAAAACCATGAGTGGAATTTAGTTCTAAGAAGGGAAAATACATTAGTGCTGCATGATCAAGGGATGTAGCAAAGGGGCCTCATCTACTCCAGATAAAAGTTTAGGCCCCAGGAGAAAGAGCCTCACCCCCAAAGGGAGGCAGAAATCCAAAATTTGGGAGAAATGCTCTAGCACTCTTATTTACAAAAGAAAAAATTCCCCCCAAATCCATGGAGAAGCAGCATCTGCCTCCTTGGTCTGTGTGTGTTTTTGAATAAATTCCCAAGTGTTTCTTTGACCTCAGCACAGTTTATTGAGAGCAGTTGGCAGGCACAGATTTGAGCCCACACTCCTCTAATCTGCCTTCCAAATTCCTTCTTGCATTTTGCTTGGTTGTATCCTGTGAGTTTCGGCTTGGCATTTCAGCATTTGTCACTGATCCTATTTTAAAAATCAAGCTTGCCGTTGTTTTGGCTCAGGTACTTTAAAAACAAAAATT
Source organism: Eulemur rufifrons (assembly GCF_041146395.1). Classification (NCBI taxonomy): domain Eukaryota; kingdom Metazoa; phylum Chordata; class Mammalia; order Primates; family Lemuridae; genus Eulemur; species Eulemur rufifrons. The sequence goes on from NC_090983.1 coordinate 46,112,830, forward strand.
GAAAAGCATGGAGCTATTCAGGAGGTCTTGGGAAAGAAGGCAAAACCAGCTGTTTCCTGTTAATAAGAGTTGACTCTGGAACACTGGTTTCTTCAGGCTCTGGTCTAGTCATCTGCCCACTATTTTTCCTCTGGTGTCTAAACAAATATATCCATTGACTTAAGATGAGAATAAAAGCAAATTCCCTTTTCATATTTTGGGGAAAAAACACAAAGTTGGGAATGCAAATGTTTATTTTAAACTTGTGATAGGACTAGAATCACTTTCCAAATCTTTCTGTAATATATTTATAAACTTTTCTTCATTCTGATACAATTAGAAAATGTATTGAATTGTTTGTTTGACTACTGGTGCTTTTACAATCTTGAGGATGTTGACTCTCAATTGCTACTGGTCAAATCTGTGAAGTACAAGACAGGTTAGACGGATGCTAGTAACCACGTATTCACCTCTTTAAATCTTATTTAAAAATTCTTTAAGAAAACTAAGCTCTTAGTAAGTGGCTTAGTAATAATTTCTCTTAAATACTGATGATAAATGATATCAAAGATTAAATAAGTAAAAATAAATAATAATAATCAAGATATCTGAACAGCCTAGTAGGTTGGGTTCTCTATTAATTAAGGTTTTATTAAATGTGGTCAATACTCCTGAATGCAAAATGTTACCTAATTTTCTTCTAAACTCAGACTGTTAATTTTTCAAGAGAAGAAAGAATAAATAAAGCATAAATGAAGTTCTTGGATTAAAAAAAATACTTGTGATAGAAATTAAATTGTGCAGAAGCCTGGTCCTAGGAAAAATTGTGGTATTTATTTTAGGGTAAGCCATTCCCATTTTTATATCCCTCTTTCAGACCCTACTTCTCTGATTTTCAGTGCTATGATAAAAATTGCTATTCAACTTTCTTCTTCAAAACTTAACCTATGCACTAACCTCTCAGAACTGGGAAATAATTAGTTGAGTGACTAATTTATGTGAAAGTATTAAAAGTAATAATTGATATATGTGTTAGCTTTTAAATTTAAGTAAATACTATTGATGTCTTTATCCTAGTATAGAAATTTCTGGCTCTTTCACAAGACATTTCTGAGAGTTTTTTGGTCAGAGTGGGCTTTCCAGTAGCTGCCAAATCATATCACATAGGCATCAGCCTACTCTGCCTACATGCAAATGAATGTATAATAGATCTATTTTTTTCAGGATGTTTGCCTGTGTATATGAAAAGTATGTCAAGTATCTGTATGGATTATGTATTTTAATTAGGACTCACTGGGTGCTGTTGGTTATCTAGGCCTGATTAATAAAAACAACTTACATGAAATAAATTCTGATGTTCTTGATTAATTAGCTCTAGCCTGGAGTCTTTTCAAGAAGAAAATGTCTATGCTCATCATCAAAGGCAGAAAGGCATAAGCTGTGTTAAATAATATCAACCTCAGTTTGTTTCCTATGAAATTTCTTTTATTCCCCCCCTTTTTTAGGGGGGCAGGTTTATTTTAGGAAATGACAATCTGCTAGACAGAGATGGACAGCAAAAAGGTGCTGGACCAGAAAGGATAGGCTGGCTATTTAGAATATGAGCCCTAAAATGAGATGGAAACTCAGCACTCAGGATGTTCAAATGCCTCTTTGTTTTATGCAAATGAAATTCTTAACTAGGGCTATCTATGAAGGCTCTTTTGTTAAATCCTATTTTTATACCTATTTATTCCTAATAATTACTGATATACTTCAATTTGCATTTTTTTTTTTTTTTAGTTTACAAAGTGAGTTCATCTACCAAATGAGCTCTGACTGCAGTTAGTTGAAAGTATCTGTTAAAGATGGAATTATAAAAAATACTTTGAAAGTAACCATTTTGATGAAATATCAACTTGGGGATAAAAACATGAAATGGTTAAGTTTTTCAATAACTTCTATTACTTTTTCACTAGTAGTTCTTTCAAGTTAACCATCTTTCCTGCTGTGTGTTAGTAGGCTTCCTTAATATCCTTTCAGTTTAATTCTATAACATTCTGTCATTTATAGTTAATAAAACATCGTATTTTAGTTGTTAACAATCCTTCTGATTCTCCACACTTGTTCCTCAGGTATTGGTTTGGTGAGGAGGGAGAGAGAAAGTTTTCCTGTGAGGAACCAACAACTGCCAACAGCACACAGCTGTTTGGTTGATTGAACTCTTGCTCTTGGATGAGAACCACCCTTCATGGGTAGTGAAATTGCTGTTCCTTTGTATTGGTGATCACTGATTTTTTCTCCATGCAGCTTTCGTCTGTATGGTGGGCTTTCAAATGCTGGCACTCTTGCCCTGTTGTTGGTTCCTCACAGGGTGTTATCATGGCCTCCTGATGCACAACCTGTTGATATGGGATATCAGTCTCAACATCATCTTTACCACCTTCCTTCCCACAGCTGATGGACCACCTGTACTGCCTTGCTTCTGGGGTACACCCATCCAGTAAGTGGCCCCTTGGAACGGGTACCAGCGAAATGGCTTTCGTCACTTTCTCCATTGTATAGCTGCATCGCAGACATTCTTGTGCATCTTTGCAACAGCACATGATGGGAATGCAGACTGTACTTGTGCCACTTCATCCTTCTGATCTGCCCCTTCTTTGTACTTCAGCCACATCAGGTGCTTTGCATATCAGGAGCTCAGTCACTTCCAAAAGAGATGATTACTAGTACTTGCTTTAGCAGCCAGGGGAGACATTTTGAATACTCCTTTCTTTTGGAAGACTGGGGCTGAAGGATTAATTCAAATACCTTTCCTCAGCTACAGGGAGGACGAAGGGAGGAATGGTTGTTCTCCTCAAACTCAGTAGTGCTCCAAAAGGTCACTTCTTTTTTGTTTCTCTATTTGGTGAAAGTCCTTCTCTTACATCACTATATGGTAAGAGTCACCAAACCAGTTTGGCCTCTGTCACTTACTAATTACATTATTTAATTACCTAACAATTGGCATAAATAGGCCTTAGAATAAATATAAGCAACTGCTGGTAAGAACATAAATTAGAATGTAGAAACAGAAGTGTAGACTCCTGGAAAGAAGACTACATCTCTGAGCTTTCACTGTGCTGTGAAAGTCAGTATATTTTAGAGAGAAACAAAGAGTTTTAATATGACACAAGTCTGTTAATGGAGGTGAGTTAGAGAGCTTTCATTTTAAGCTATGAGGTTTGAGCCACAAAGCAACTTTATGAACTCTAGGTTGAATGATCTGACCCAAACTTTCTAGACAATTAGTCACAATTAGGACATGAAATTGGGTTTTCCAATTTCATTTGTAGGGCTCTTTCCACTGTAATGTTTGTATCCAATATGGTTGGTGAAGGAAATAGAAACCATTATAAATATTTCAAACAGAAGGAATTAATTTATTAGAGGGAACTGGTTATACTGGTAATGTAAGAGAAAAGAAATTGAACAGAGAAAAGTGAAACAACCCACAGGATAGCAATTGCAGGGAGCTGCTATTATTCCTTGGGCTAAAGTGTGTTTCTGGAACCCATGTGTTGGGAGCTAGGATCAGGGTAGGTGCTGCTTGGCAGAAGCTGGGACCACAGAGGATGGGGCTGTCTGCTGGGAGCTGGAGCCATGGAAAAGGTGCTGCCATTATCAGAGAAGCCAACCACGGCAGAGGGAGACAGGGAGAAGTATCTGGATTCTTCCTTCATCCTGTCTACCAGTCTTCTGCCTGTGTCTCATTTCTTTTTTCTAATTCTTACCTTTTTGGAAATACATATGTAGTCATGCTGACAGTATTACTTAGAAAAATATGTAGCTACAGACTAAGAAAAAACATGGCATGTCTAATAACTAAGCTCTAAAATGATAAAAACAGGGACACCCTAGTAAGATTGGTATTTAATTATTATAAAAATAATAAATATTACACAAGCAGTAAATGACAAAATAAGACATCCATTGCACCATTTATTCCTTTTTATGCTCATCACACTCTTTGCTATAATTCTACCTCTTTGTTTTTCCCCATCACAGGAGAAGGAGGTAAATGAAGGAGAAGAATCAGAAAGATGAGATGGGGACAAGGGGAAGACAAAGTGAATCACCAGAGAAACAAATATAGAGGGAATCGAGAAGACACAGACAATAGAGGCAGAAAACAAGGCTAGTAACTGCAATTATAAATTAAAGTTTTGAAGTAATACTATGCATGCTACATTTTAATGGACATTCTCATTTAAATAAGAGGAAAGAAGACAGGTTTGGAGGGTGAGTGGAAAAGAACATACCAAACAAATCCTCCCCTCCCTGCATCACTTGCCCTTATGCTGACCTTGATTTCTTCCCACCAGAGCAAGTATCACAGATGTTTCAGCCTCTGAGCTGGTGGTATGTCCCAAATCCTATGTTTTTATGAATATTTTACATATCTTTTCCCCTTATGACTTAAACTCATCTGGACTCAAGGGCCTAAGTTTAGACAGCAGAAGGAAGCATAAACAGAAAAGGAAAGCATCCTATAGAAGAGAAAATCTTAAACCTTGACCGTAAGCAAGGGAGAGAAGCCAGACAGCTTCAATTATTTTTGTTTACTACTACCTGTCAGAGCTCTTCTTGCTGCTACTCTGAGCAAGTCACCTGCTTCAGTTTCATTAGTGTCTCTTCATTGCCCAGCCCTGGTCTCCAATTATGGTCAGGTAATTGCTTTGTCACCTCTTACCCACATTTGGAAATGTTTATGTTGATAGTCCTGTAACTTGAAACAGGTCACTGAATTTTAAGAAGGTTAGGGTTCTTTTTATTTTCTGCCTTTTGTTAGCTGTTAAGAGATGTTTATTGAGGAACACAGAGACCCCCATTTAAGTAATTTTTACCAAAGACATCCAATATCATGACAGAATTCAGGATGTGGAGGGAGACTGGCAGGTGGGGAAGGAGAGACAGAGAGGAATAGTTGGCAGGCCCTGTGTGCATCATCTTCTCAGTTTAGAAGCCCATATGGTGCTTCATAATGCTCTGTTCAATTGCCATATAGTTTTAGTCTATATCTTATTAAAAATAAACTCTATTAAGGACAGCATTTCAGTTAACTTATAAATCTCACATTATAATTCACAAGAATTTTTCAGAAGGAGTATCTTGAGTTTAATATAGACTGACCTTGAAAGATAAATTGAGACATCTATTTTTTTAATGAAAACATTTTTTCTAAAAGAACTGTTCCCACTATTTAGTTTGCCAAGGACATAAAGATTACACGTCTTTGGTTAAAATACAGTTAAAGTGCAATTTTAATATTGTAAACAAAATAAAGTAAACCAAAATATAATAAATAAAACCTCCCCAAATACTCTCTACCCATAATTGAGGCAGGCCCTCTTCCTTCTGTAGCTTGATGTACAAAAGGAAGGTGAGAGTCTTAATTTTAAACCCTGGGGATGAATTACACAAAGCAAATCACAGTCCCTGCCCTTAAAAATCTTGTAATCTGGCTTATCTGATGCAATGTAGCTATAATAGAGAATTGTAGTGGCTCACAACAACTGTCAGTGAGATATTAGGGTTTAATCTTACAGTTGATCAAAAACCATGCTACTTGGAATTAATCATACTAATCTGTATGTTTTATTTAATTGCCAAGGTAATTTTTGGAAAACATAAATAAATACACTTAAAGGAAACTGGACTTTATTTTCTATAATCTTACTGATAGTTTCAGATCTGAGCTATTCACACTATCAACATTTCATATACAGTCCAGTCACAAACCATGATTTGAGTGGTCTTCAATATCACATTGACTGTGTAAGAGGGCCACCCTCTCCTCCAATGCTATCCTTCCTACCACCCACTGCTTCCTGGATTTGTAACTTAAGGGAAGTAGAGCAGCTGCCTTGAGCAGACTCACTCAGAGCACACTCATAAAAACACAGACGCCTAAAAAAGCCCAAGGAAAAATGAGATATGGAAGCAATGCCCATCAATGATAATTCTTATAAATGTACTCACACTCTGATTTCGTTTATCTGGCTTTTGGACATGGAGACATATGCTTATTTTCATTAACATGATTTCCCCCCAAAAGATAAATACATGATTTTGACAGAGAAGTCAAAACAAATGTGAAAATTGAGAAACATCCAAGTTATTATCTCGACAATTGGCTTTTATACACAGTTGGACATCTTCAAGAACCAAAGATTTATCGTCCATTGACGTAAACCCATAGTGTAGAAATTCTAAAGACATGCCAGGGAACCAAGAGATTTCTATTTCCAAAATAGGTACTGTTCTTTTATTGCCTAATAGAATAATAGAATATACTTTACAGGATAAAATGAGATTCATAGGAATTTTAAATACCAAAAAAAATACAAATAAAATAATTAATGACATCTAATACTTAGAATATACCAGATATTATATGTAATTTAATTAATTCATTAAACTTACAAAAATGTTTAATTAGTATAGAATCTTAGATATTTTCATACATTTCCGGTGATGCTTCTACATAAATTTACTTGGAAAATTTACTTTGTAGCCATTCAGAAAATTTGGACATTTTCTCTAATGTTAAAAAATAATTTGACTTTAAAGCACATACATAGATACATCTGTCAAATAAAAGATCAAAGGCATCAATTTTTTGCTAAATTGAATATAGTTTAAAAAATTCACAGAATATATATTTTGAAATATTTAAGGTTGAGTTTTTAACTTAAATTACTTATTTTCCCTGAAATTACACAGGTTTAGATTATTAAGTGTTAAACTAATTTGAAAAGGCAATGCCTGATTTAAAAATAATCTAACAAAAGTAATATGTTTTATAATTATATAAATTATTAAACTAGGTTAATTAAGATATTTTCAGCAAATGTTTCTAAATGCCTGACATAAAGCTCCCAAATTGATTTTAATTCTGGTGCTTTGGACTTGGAATTGATAGGTGTATTAGTTGGAAAAAGAACTTTAATATCCAGATATAGCCTTAAGCTAGTTATTTCCTGCTCCAGTCACATAAAGCTTCACTTACAATAGTTAATTTGGGATTTTTAAACTTAATTAATATTTCCTTTTCTAATGTGTAGGTAATTAAGTCCCAAGCAAATTTGTCTGTAAACATCCTGGCTAAATAACACTTTCAAATTTTCTTCTGTGTTCGTAACATTAATATTCCATTATCAATTAAATTAGTTTACATATGAACAAATATAGACCTAATGGTCAGTCTGCAATGGTTTGAAACATAGTTTACATGTGTTATAGTTTTTTATAAACATTATTAGAGGTTGAGCATCACAAGAATACTCTAAGGTTGGTAGGACAGCTTTTCTTATATCCCTTCAAGATCATACTGATAAATCTCATGTTACTGAATGTCTCCTTCCAACAAGGACCATGGTGACCTTGTTACATGGATGACCTCTATGAAACTTCATGACAACCCAGTGAAGTAAGTTCTGCGATTAGTACTTTATGTTGGAGGAAACTAGAAATATTAAGCAGTCTCTTCAACGTTATTGAGTTAGTAAGTGGTGAGGCTGGGAATAGATTCAAGCTTATCTTAACCTCTTTTGGCTTTTTATTTGTAGATGAAGAAACTGAAATATAGAGAGCTTAAGTGTTTAGATCACTAGCAAGGAATAGTGCCAGAAGCTGAACCCAATCACTATGAATCCAAATCCAATGTTGATTCTACTCTATCAAATCATTGTAAAAGTCTTCATTAATACAGTTTGTCAATTTAAATCATGTGAGGTTAGCAGTGACTTTCAGTAGGTCTAGATTAGATGTTATTATATATATTTTGCACTGAACCTATCCTCTGAGGTATAAATACATCTTATTTATGTGATTTCTGATTTCATAGTTTCAGCCTTTTTCCTCCTTCCTTCATTTCTTCCTCCCTCTCTCCCTCCTTCCATCTCTCTCTTCCTTCCTTTCTTCCTTCCTAGATAACTCCAGTTTTTTCTGGAGTTTTAGCTAATGGTAATGGGGAAGGCAGTTGGGTTCTCTTGCATGGAATAATCATGAATATACAATTAGCTAATGAATATTCAGTATTTTATGGAGCATTTGGGTGGGGGAAGGTCCTGTGCATATATATTAACATACTTACAGTACTGCAAGTACATAATCATACATTTGTCATTGCTCTGAATTAAGAGCAACAGAAATAAATATATATTTATGTTCATTGTATTTATTGAAACTACTTAAGTGGATGAAAAATTTTATATCAATATTTGACAATCTGTGTACATATGAAGAAATGTATAACTGTGTAGGTCAAGATAACATATTATTTTGAATGTGAAAAATATGGCCTTACTTTAACTAAAAACAGAGCTGATTTTTGATTTTAAAAATATAGAGAATTTGGTTAACTCAGACACTATTTAAGAAGTATTTGTTATACATCAGTGTGGCCAATTTAATAATTTGGCAAGGTTTTGAAGTGGGAGAGATTAGTCCCTTGCAAGATAACCTCCCTTTTTTGTATCTCTTGTCTCTCTCTTCATGTAACAAAGCCCTTCAGCACTGTTGTGACTCCCTGCTTCTTTCAAGAATGATTTGATGTCAGTAATTTATGCCTTGTGGTCCTTGTGTTCTCCAACAGTTATTTGCAATTTAACATTTTTAAGTAATGCTACAATAAAAAGCTTTTTCCTCAAAACAATCTTAGGCATTATCAAGCAAGTGGGGAACATATTTGATAAAAAGGAAAATGACTTCTTGAGCATAGCTGAAGTGAACTTCTAATCTATATCTGCATAAAACTGACCATCCAAAAAATCATTTGATAGGTGTTTTCATAAGTGCTTATTAAAATGATATGCTTGAAGCTCTGACTCAGGTGGGGCAAAGGCAATATATGTAACCTAAACATTTGTACACCCGTAATATGCCAAAATAAAAAAAAAATATTCCTGTTTGGGTTAAATTCAGAACTTTGGTATGTAAATCCTGGGCTGCCTCTGAAGCTCAGTTTGTTCTGGGGATGCAAAATAAAACTAATGCAAGCCCACTGTTTGGCCTAGCAGCTAGGGGGAGAACACAGAAAATCTTGAAAGCTTCCAATTATTTGTGATAGCTCTCGAGCCTCTTTTGCTTCTAATTTTTAATGATACGTATATGCAGAATTTAAGGCTGATTGAGTAACTTGGGAATTCACCAGGAGTAAAATAGACCACTTTTGTGGAACCAACCTCTATTTTGTGATGTTGACAATGAGATCCTTTAAAGACAGTGCGGATGCTCTGGCCATTTCTAACACTGTAGATTGATTTTTGACATGATCTTAGGTATGGATTAGGATAGTGAATGGTGAAGATGTGAATGTTGGGTCTGGCCATAACTCATTACTGCTGCAGGCTCATCTCTTAGATTATTTAATGTTAATGTTTAATTTTACTGAATGAGTACTTTTTACTACTTAAAATTAAAATGTAGTTTTACAAAATTTGATGCCATGTATATTTGATTCACCCAGTTTTAACAAGCTTTGTAGAATACAGTAGAGGAGTACTAGACCTATAATATGTCCACAGAATATTTTAAAATCGCTATTCATATTTATTGACTTTTTTCTGGTTTAGAATCTATTTGTAAGATAACTATCTGATTAATTTTAGAATTAAAAGAAAAACATGTTACAGGAGCCAAATAACTGAAGATATTTTGCTTATATGCATGAAGTAGATAAGAATATAGACAGATCCCAGTTAAAAAAGAAGTAAAAAAATATTGGGGAAAGAATAAAATCTAAAATTCCTTGAATTAATGGTATATGCCCAGTATCTTTTCATTCATTGTATCTGTTCTCATAATATGTACAGAAATGATTGTTCATACATTTATTTAACAAATATAAGTGGAGCACTTACTTTATTTCAAGCCCTGTTCTAGGTTTCTGTGTATATATCAGCAAGAGAGACATAGTCCCTATAAATGTAAATCATGGAGCTTACATTTGAGAAAGAACAGCACACCATAAACAAATAAACACAGGGCAATGTGACTGGAAGTGTCACCTGAAGTTGTCTGATATTTTAGGTTGGATGGACAGACCAAGGGTCCTGGTGGTAACATCAATTTGAAGATATGAGGAAATGGGTGCTGGTAGAGAGAGCAGCAGTCTCAAAGGCCCTAAGTCAAGAAAGAGCTTTGTACGTTGAAGGATTAGAAACAAAAAATGCCAGCGTGGCTGGAGCAAAATCAGTGAGAGGGAGAGTAGCTGGGGAGGAAGTCAGTCAGAAGGGCACTTCTGACACATAAATCAGAGCTCAAAATCCCTCAAGAGTTTCATTTTTGAAGAGCTTCAATCTCTTCCTCAAAATTTGTCAAGAGCTTCCCATTACACCTAGAACAAAATCCCAGGACTGTTCAGTGGTCTCCAAGGCTCTGCATGATCTGACTCTGCCTTCCACCCACCAACTCTCCTGTTTACTTCCTACCAGCAACATGTCTCCTTGCCGATTGTCCAATATGCCAAGTATCTCCAGCCTCAGGATGTTTTTATTTGCTGTTCCTTCTGCTTGAAATTCTCCTTCCATAGATAAATACATGGCTTCTTCATTAGTTTTTTTTTTTTTTTTTTGAGACAGAGTCTCACTCTGTTGCCCAGGCTAGAGTGAGTGCTGTGGCATCAGCCTAGCTCACAGCAACCTCAAACTCCTGAGCTCAAGCGATCCTCCTGTCTCAGCCTCCCGAGTAGCTGGGACTACAGGCATGCGCCACCATGCCCGGCTAATTTTTTCTATATATATTTTTAGCTGTCCATATAATTTCTTTCTATTTTTAGTAGAGGTGGGGTCTCGCTCTTGCTCAGGCTGGTCTCGAACTCCTGAGCTCAAAGGATCCGCCCACCTCGGCCTCCCAGAGTGCTAGGATTACAGGCGTGAGCCACCGCGCCCGGCCTTCTTCATTAGTTTTGTTTATTTAATTTTCATTCTCTGCTCAAATGTTAAAACCTTAAAGAAGCCTTCCCTCAATATCAACACAAAAATCTACCCCTCTCTTCTCTCTATTCCTTTACCATTGCATCTTCCAGCTGCTATGGCTGTGTAGTAAATTATGCCTAAGCTTAGTTGCTTAAAACAACAATAGTTAATTATCATTTCTCACAGTTTTTGTGAATCAGAAATTTGAGAATAGTTTGGCTGTTGGTTCTGGCTCTGGGTATTTTATGAAGTTGCATTCAGACAGTGGCTGTGGCTGAGGTCATCTCTTAGACTTCACTCACACATCTGGCACCTGATCTGGGAAGACTCAAAAAGCTAGGGGCTGGAATGCCTGGGGCTCCTTAGTCATCTTTCTCTTTCTCTATAGGGACTCTCCAGTATGGTGGCTTCAGGGTAGTCAGATTTTTACATGGTGGCTCAAGGCTCTGAAGGCAAATGTCCCAACAGAGAGCTAGCCAGGCAGAAGCCATATCACCATTTATGAACTATCCTTGGAAAGTCAGTCAGTGTTCCTTCTGTGCATTATATTGGTTGAGGCAGTTACAAAAGTTTACATTTTGGAGGGAGGAGGGCAGATGTAGGCCTCATCTCTTGATGGAGAAGCATCAATATGACATTGTAAGAACATGTGGAATGGTATACAGATATTCTCCCATTTGGAATATATAGTCTTTCACATTGCTTTATTCTTTCTCCAAAGTTTTCCCTCTATCACTAGAATATACATCCTATAAAGACAGGACTTCTATTATCTTCTTTGCTGCTGATCAATCTTCTTTGTTACACAGATCAATGATTGGCATATAGAAGGTGCTCAATGTTTTCTGTTGTTGAATGAATAAATATTTCCTGAATCAATGATCTATGAAGCAATAGAAGTATTATGGAAACTAGTGTTTTAGAGATAGAAATTTTTTTTATAATATTCTATAAACTGTTCCAGAAACACAATGAAAGAATAGAACATACTAAATTATCTTAAAAGTGACTTGGTTTTCATGATGTGTACCTAAATAGAAAACAGAAAATAAATGCTTTCTATATAATATTTTGGAAAAACTATGACTTTTTTTTATAACATTATACTTACTGAGTTCTCAGTTGATATAAATCACAATAGTATGAGGAGTGTGACTTTATGTTGTAATCTGCTCATATGCACAGATTATAACATTGAAAATAGCATATTAATCTTTCAGTCACAGCCATACAAACACAATAATCTAGCTCATACTATATCAATGAAGATGAGCTATGTGGTACAGTGACCTTACGTTTTAGACTATTCACTTTATCATTTTCAGTGGGGGTATACCTTAAAGTTGCCCTCTTAATAACACTTCTCAAGGACATGAGAATCATACCAACAGGGAAAATGGGTGATTTTTCATTCAAATTGAAAACACCCTAAATGTTCACAGTTGGGAGAATGGTTCTGTTCATAGTTGGGAGAATGGTTCAGAAAATAATTATATACTACCATCTAAGGTATAGGCATTTAAAAAGATGACGCAAAAGAGAAGGCAAAAGATCATTTTTCATAGCCAACAGGTTTACCTCACTAAAATTGCAAGATAATTAACTAAAAAATCAGGATAGTAAAATTCAATTAGTAGATAGAAAATAATATTAACCCACTAGTTTTCTTATAAACAGCACTGATTAGAAGACATAATAGGAAAATAAGAAATCATAATAGCAACAAATATAAATATAAAACACTTTTATATAAATATAAAATTTATATTTTATATAAATATAAAACACTTAGGACTTATGACCAGATATGAATATGAAGGAATAAACTGAGAGAAAATGCAGTAGTAAAGTGTTTGACTACAGGCTTTGGAATTAGCCACATCTAGGACTAAATCCTGACTCTGTTAGGTACTACCCATGGGGCTTAATCTCTCTGAGCTCAGTATTTCTCATCTATAAAATGGATACAATAGTTGAAATATTGATGTGAGATTAACAGATAACGTACGTCTGGAAAAACATTGGAAAATAATATATATTAAATGTAATTTAAAATGCATCAAAACTTTATTAATAGAGCTGTGGGACTTATGTAGGAATAGAGTGTGGGAACAATAAAACAGCACAGGTGCTTCAGGGACAAATACAGTACTAGTATATCTAAAGATGTACTGTTTGACAAGGGCCACAACACATACTGAGGAAGGCAGAAGAATAATTTCAATAAATGGTTCTGGACCAATGGTGAAATCTTTGGAAAAAAATAGCTAAATGTATACTTTTCCTCTAAACCCAGAGAAATTCCATATATATCAGAGCATTAAATAAAATAAAACTATGTATCAATTAGAGTAAAATCTAGGTAAGTATTGGATGTTGACTTTGGAAAAAAATTTCCAAAGCAAAAGAGCAATAGCAGGACCACAGATATTCTATGGGTAATAATTATAACATATTACTCTTCAACTTTTATATCTTGATTTTTTTCAACTTTAGACAGTATTACTTAATTCTCTACAATATAAGCTGAGAATGTCAGTGATTTATAAACTTCCCTTCACCTCTCATCCCTCTGTTTTTCTCCCAATCTCTGTCAGCTATACCATCACTTTTACTAAGGTTCAGAACATTTATATTTTATTCTGTATCTATAATAAAATCATGTTTTACCTAGAAGTTGAATTCTAAAGACTAAAAATTGACAAACAACATTTGATATTATTGTGTAAGTATTATTGATATACAATATACTACATGCTTGAGACCCACTGAGGAAGAAATGTATTAATAATTCTTCATTTGCTTTTTAAACAACTTTATTGAGGTATAATTTACATACCATAAAATTCACTCATTTTATGGGTACAGTTTGACGGTTTTTAGTTTTTAGTAAACATATCAAGAGATGTAATCATTATCACAATGCAGTTTTAGAAACTTCTCATGTTTTCATCACACCAGTAAAATTCTCATGTCCTTTTATTGTTAATCCCCTTTGGTACTCTCAGCCCCAGAAAACCACTAAGTCTACTTTCTGACTCTACAAATTTGCCTTTTCTTGACATTTCGTATAAACGGATTCATACACTATGTGGTTTCCTGTGTTTGACTCTTTTCATTTAGCAAAGTGGTGTTAAGATTTACATATGTTGTAACATATACCAGTATTTAATTCCTTCTTACTGCTGAATAGTATTCCATTAAACTGGCTCTATCACATTTTGTTACTCATTCACCAGTTGATAGATAATTTGGGTTGTTTCCACTTTTGGGCTATTATGAATATGTTTGCGATGAACATTTATGTGTACGTCTTTGTGTGGACATATATTTTATTTCTCTTAGGTAGATACCTAAGGCATTTAATTTTGTATTTTTGAAACTAGTCTACTCAAAGAAAAATGTTCCAGTCATCACGAGTATATGGAGTTTATTTTTTTATGTCATCAATTACTTTAAATCATTCCATATTTTAATTTAGCTTATAATCTAACCATGGCTTTTTGGTTCAGGTTGTTACCCTTTAAAATAATTTTTAATTAAATATTTTACAAGTACAAAAAGATATAAAGATATTGCCTGTACAACTGCATATTCACTGCATACTCACTGCTCAAGAAATAAAACGCTTCCAAAACAGTTGAAATACCTTATGTATTTCACCTCTGTAGCAATCCGCTTTCTCGTTTTCAGAGGTTACCATTATTTAGAGTTTGTTGTCTATCATGTCTTAAAGTTTTACTAACTACTATATATTTTTCCTGATTAGCAGATGAATAAATGTCATTATACTGTCTAAATTCCTATTGGACTTTATTTTTGCTCAACACTATTTTCATGAGATTTATTTATGTGTATAGTTTTTTTTTTTTTTTTTTACTGCAGGTCATACATTTCACCCTTTTATGAATATGCAACATTTCCAGTGAATGTAAAGTTAAGTACGGTATTTTTTTTTTTTTGCTATGGTTACAACACTATAACTACAGGAAGTACCCACTGAATGCCCTCGGTAGGTTCTCAGGTTCTCGTAACTGTGATTTTAAGAAAAAGGACGCATAGGCCGGGCGCGGTGGCTCAGGCCTGTAACCCTAGCTTTCTGGGAGACCGAGGCAGGAGGAAGCTGTAGCTCTGAGGTTCGACACTGGCCTGAGCACAGTGAGACTCCGTCTCTAGAGACAAGAAGCAAGAAAAAAAAAAAAAAAAAAAAGACAAAAAACCCCCAACAAACCACAAAACCCAGCCGGGCGTTCTGGCGCACATCTGTGGTCCCAGCTACCAGGGAGGCTGAGGCAGAAGGATGGCTCACAGCCCAGGACCTGGAGCTTGTGGTGACTACAATCACCGAACTCTACCCAGGGACACCGAGTGACACTCTGTCTCAACAACAACAACAAAAATACAGGGAAACTGATGGAGTACTTACTTCAGAAAAAAATAAATAAATAAATAAATAAAAGAAAAACGACATATAACGAAACCAATTTTACCAGAGTCTAATTGATATAATCAAGAGTTAAGTTCCTACTGCATATTTCTGGTCACAAAAACATCACCAAACTTCTAAATAAAGACCCAAACACTTCTAATGTTAAACATTGAAATAAATGTGGGCTATACACACATTTAAGACAGATTCATAAAAAACAAGTAAAATAATTTACCTAAATTTTGGTTTATCAGTGAATGAAAGTGGTCACAGGAGCTGGTAGGTTGAATCAAGGAATAAATGTTTGAAAAGTGACAATTGTAAGGAGCACCTCCTCCTACCACGCAGTTCAAAAACAAACTCCAACTAATATGGCTGCTTACTGAGAACTGTCGTACCACATCAGTTACTGTCGTGCATTTGTGTGATTATCGTCTGCTTTGCAAATTTTTATTTTACAGTAATTTGATTTCATTCATTCATTTTCCAGCCTGCTTACTCCAGTTCAGGATCCGGGTGGCCGGAGCCCATCCCAGCAGCTCAGCGCACAAGGCGGGAACCAGACTCTGACAGGAAGCAGTTTTATCGCGGGGCGCACTCACACCCCCTCAGACTCACTCAGACCGGGACCCTTTAGACACGCTGATGAACCTAACGTGCACATCTTTGGGACGTGGCAGGAAACCGGATTACCAGGAGAAGACCCTCACAGACATGGGGAGAACGTGCAGACTCCACACAGTGGCCCCAGCGGGAATCGAGTTTTTTTCCTCATCACTGTTAGAAGCAAAGGGAGTGGAATGGAATGACGCTGTTAGAGGACCTGCTATATTGTTGTGTAAGTCTCATTTCTACATGTAGGAAAATATTTTAGTGTATGTACATTTTCAACTTTCCTAGACATTGGTAAACTGCTTTCCAAAATGATTTTTTGCCAATACACCCACAAGGGATAAGGCTCATATTGCTCCACGTCCTTACCAGTGCCTGGTATCACCAGATTTTTTTCCTCAAAATTATTGGGTGTGGAAGGTCTAACTAGGTATATTTGGTCACTTTAAAATTTCACTGAATACTAGGAATTTTGAATATCTTCTATCATGCCTATTGTCCATTTCTGCTTCTGCTTCTGTAACTTTCTTGTTCATATTTTTATACATTTTTCTATTAACTTGCTTGTGGTTATCTTATGATTTCTAGGAGTTACTTACATATTATAGATACAAAATCTTTGTTGGTTATTTTATATGCATTGAAAATAATTTTCTTAATCCTCTTTTGGGGATTTTCGTGTCTCCCTCTGAAGTAAATGACAGACACACTTACTGTCTAGTGTGATAAAGATAATGTTTCCCTCTGGAGCAAAGATTTGGAATGCTTACAGCCCATTATAAAAGATTCAGGTTCCCTAAGCTCAAGATCCCTCTCCTGAAGCACAATCCGTTGTCTGTGCAGGTGTCATCTGGCTGTCTTGTATCAACTTGTGGGAATTGGGGCTTATAGAAACTGCACAAAACATGCTGATACGCTGTTTTTGGTGTGAGCAATAAATATGGTTCTTTATCTCTGATACTTAGAAGTGTCTTCTAGTATACAGACAAATGTGAGATAACGTGATAGCTTGTATGAATGGTGAAATCTCAGAACTTCCACAGTTCTTAAATATCTTATTGTATCTATTAATAAGATGAGGTATATCAATTTTATTAAACTTTTCAAAGAGTCAGCTTTTTATTTTGTTGTCTCTACAGTCTTTCTGTTTTTTGCTTTATTGATGTCTGCTCTGGTATTTTTTCCTTATTTTTATTTATTTTGTTTTTAAATTGCTCATTTTCTTCAAGTTTCTTAATGTGGATCCTTAGGTCATTGATATATTTATTTTTAATATATTAATATATATGCAGTGCTATAAATTTCCTCCTAGGTACTGCTTTAACTATATCCCACAAATTTTGTTATATTTTAGTTTTCATTCAGTTCAAAATGCTTTCAAATTTTTCTTTTGATTTCTTCTTAGGTTCATGGGTTATTTAAAAAAATGTATTAATTAGTTTCCAAATATTTGGAAAAGTTTCAAAGCGCTTTCTCTTAGTGACTTCTAATTTAATTTCACTGGGGTCAGAGAATATACTTTGGATGATTTGAATCTTTCTAAATTTGAGACTTGTTTTATTTCTCTTAAAAAATATGTTTTTATCTTTTCAATCAATGTTTTTAAAAAATATTCTTGATGAATTTAATTCACTTTTTCTGGAAGCCATCAATTTCTTTATTACTATGATTTATTGTTCTAATTTTGAACTAATTTCTTCCTAGCCCATCTTCATGATGCCAACCTGGGATTTTGTTTTAAATTTCTAATGCTAGGTTAAGTACATGCTTCTGATTTTAGTTCATTACTTTTCCTATTTTTCAAGTATATTAACTCAATCAATTATTTTAAAAGAGTATTTGGGTAGTATGCTTTCTGAATTTGATGCTTCTGAATAGGTCATCATTCATCTTTGTTATTGAGTGATGGTTTTCTGGGCAAGGAATTAAAATTATTTTCTCTACCATTTGCTACATGGTGCCAATACAATGTTAATATGAAAACCAATAAAGTTAGTGCCACAAATACTTAGAACAACTTTACTTATAAATAAGGGTGTAGTTTCTAAACAAAATGAACAACAGCAATGCATAAAAACAATGGTAAATGATTTGGAAAATGGTTCATTATCAGTAAAATCTATTGAATAAATACACTACAGTTAAAAGAAGAAAAATCATGCAATAGTATCAGCAGTAATAAAAACTAACAATTATAGAATAATTATCTTGTGCCAGATACTGTTTTAAGTTCTTTATAACTCATTTAATATGTGAATATTATGAGGAAGATGTTATTATTATGCTCATTTTATACATGAAGAAACAGACACAGAATAGAAACTTGTGAAAAATCACATAATTCTTTCAGTCAAAGAACAGAGACTCAAACCCAGGTAATCTGGATTTAGAGTCTATTCTGTATTACATATTGGCATCAATAGATAGTAATTCTATAAATTTTTTGTCACCATTCCAAATAAAATATTAGGTAAATAGGAATGAAGTATTCTAATAGAGGTAATTTATCTGAATATAGAGTTAAAGCAAAAGAAATGAAAACTATGAGAGATGAGAGACATATTGCAGCAGTTTTTACTGTATATTAAGGAGTAATATTTTCTCAATTTTCTCCCACAGAACTTATATGAATGTTTTGTTTTGGCAAGCATATTTTAATTTCTAAGAATCTTCTCTTGTGTTATTTTTCTTTTTCATATCATAATTTTTTGGTTTAGTTTAAACTGATGAATGCAACATCTCAAATTTTTCTCAATATTTTAATTAGAAAAAAAAAGTTGTACACTATTCCCTAAGTTCTATTCTGTTCTTTTCAATGTGATTTGTTTTATTTTTATTCTTTTAATACATCTTATAGACATTAGTTATAAACTAAAAAAGAAAAATGCTTTGACTTCTCTATATTAACAGAAGTAACTTTTTGATGCTTCCTGAGGCTGAAGATTATCTTGGTCAAGGATTTAAATAATGAACTGTTCTATCCACTTTATTATTCAAAATTTTATTTTATGAAACATTTAATGAAATAATTAAGCTTTTTTTTTTTAGTCAATAGCCCCATCAGCATACCCTGAGGTCTTAAATATCAATATGTATAGAAGTGACATAGTGAGAGCAAAGGGCAAATGAGTGGTAATAATGGGATAAGACTCACTAACACATACTTAAGTAGAATAGTACTCGTTTTCTACCTTGTTAAAGCTGGCCAATGTGAGGGCTTGAAATTTCATGGCATATTTAGAAAATCATCTGTGGGCCCAAAGGGCTTGTAGCCTCAAGGATTTTGGTATCTTGGCTCCTAAAATAATGATAGTAGAGTAAATGCTTTTTATGGAGATTTTTCGCTGTGATTCATCTTTGAGAGCAGAACTTGGATGTTTGTTGACTATTTCATTAAAGAAAAATCTCTTTAGAGTTTATTAAATGAATGTGGCTAGGATTACAAGTGAAGGCATAGTGAAGATAAACTTGGTATTTTCAGAGCAAAGATTAACTTATTTTTGACAACTCTGGTGAATGCTCATAGGAATGTGGTTTTAGCTGTATAAAGCTGTCTGCTAGTTAAAGACATTAAATTCAGATTGAGTTCTGGAAATACCTTGTCTGAGGAGAGGAAAACTGAAGCTTTACTTGACTTAACTTCTTCTAATTTGTAAATCAGAAGGCATTTTCTATAAAATTTTGCATAGGTACTGTTTACATGTGTATTATCAGGACTTTGACTATTAGAGACCATCAGTGTCATTTGAATAGATGTAGTGATTTTATATTGGAAGACTTCTTGTCAATAAAGTAATAGTACCTACATTTAGAGGATTGGCTTTAAATCTGGAGAATGTCTCTTGTTTCTTAGTTTCCTCAACTGTTAAACAGGAATATTACCTACCTCACAGGCTTTTTTAAGAATTAAAAAAGGTAATATGTGTTAGGTACTAAGAACAGTATCTGATACATAGGAAACACTCAATAAACATTCTATATTACTATCTACCATCTTTGAGTATCTCTACCTTAAAACTCAAGGCAAGTTTTCTTGCAGGAAGAAATAAAACTACTGGGGTTTCCAAACAAGAAGAAATATTGCTTATAAGTAGATTTTTCTTAGCAGCTTGCAGATAGCAATAGGTGTTATGTAGCTCACACTCAAGATCTGTGCTTGTTTCAAAGAAAGCATGCCATGTGTTGGGAGCTTGGCTGACAAATCAGTTCTGATTCCTTTTATGTCCACTTTCTCTCATTTTTCTTCTAAAATGCACAAGCAGCAAAGCATCAATTTATCTCCTCTTTTTCCCTCTTTCTACTTCTCTCTCTCTCTCTTTTAAACACACAGACACACACACCTGCTCCTTTTTTCTTCAACACACACACCCTTGCGTTTACACTAGTTTTATTTTGTTTATTTTTAAATCCCCAAAGGATTCACAGAGCAAGCTGTGCGCAGCTGCCGTGTTTTCCACTGGTTAAATTGGCAGTTACCTACTGTGTGGAGTTGCTAGGAGAAGGTGAATAAGCATGATTACAGCATCAGTTGATGTACGTATTCTTGCAGTAACAACCTGTGGAGCTCTGTGGTCTGTCTTCTGTATGGTTCTATATGTTATTTTCTCCTGGTTGTCATTAACGTTTGTTGCTTTTATTGTTAGAGCATGATATATTTTTAAGTGTTGGTTCCAGATCAATTAGGAGACAAAAACCTTGGCATTTAAACAGGCACTTTTTTTCTCAGGGTGGTGCTGCCGATACTGCTTCCTACCATCTGTTTTCTTATTACATCCTGCTCTCGTTCTGTTGGTAGGGAGGAATTCAGCCTCTTCTGGAGCACGAAAGTCATTCACGTTTCTCTTGTGCATAATAGAGCTCCTAAGCTGTAGGAATTCTTACGTGCTTCAGTGCACAGAACAGTAACAGATGAGCTGCTTTTGGGGAGAGCTTGAGTACTCAGTCGGTCAGTAGTACAGTAGCAGGCTCACATGTGCGGATTGTTCCTGTGAGGTCAGAGCATCTGTTTATACTGCTGTCTGCTTGAGGCGGGTGATGTGGTGAACAGGGGATGTGCTGTCAAAGTCAATAGCGATTCTGGCAGAGGCTTCCCTCGGCTTTGCACATCAGCACTGTTTTGATAGATAAGAGATGCTACTGTATAACTGTTTGAGATTTGTAGTGAACTGAGGAATACTTGTTCTGGCTGCTGAAGCTGACTGTAACTGTATTGCCTTAGGAGCATCATCATGGGGTCAAGTGCTACAGAAATTGAAGAACTGGAAAACACCACTTTTAAGTATCTCATAGGAGAACATACTGAAAAAATGTGGCAACGCCTGAAAGGAATGTGAGTATGTTCTTTGCTTGGTTCTATGATTTTATTTCCCACCAAAAGATTTGACTATTAACATGACTAATTGTTGATGCTGTCTGCCTTTGTGGACTACTGTTTCCTTTAGAAAGATTTTCTCTTGAAAATAAAATGTGACCATCTCAGCTAACAACTTGTTGAGGGATGGATGGTTTTTTGCACTTGTGCATTTCATAAAACTAAGATAACTGCCCGAGAACTCACTTCACAGTTATACTACATGGTTTCTTTTATGCATTCTGTACATGCTGTTTGGATATGCAGAAAGGTAACTAGGAAAGCTGATTGCCTGGGTGCTGGCCAAAATAAAATTTCCCTCAGGTAAGTAGAAAGAAAAATAAGACTGATACTTTCTCTGTGATTATATTTTTAAAAACAATGATAGGATTAGTATGATAAATAATTATACTTCATTGTGCTTATTCTTTATGTCTTTAACAATATTTCTATAAGAAAAATGTTTATGTGCTGAAAATATTAGCATCATATCAAACTTATTAGAGAGTTTTGGCTTTAAATTAACCATTTCACTTCTTCTGAGAGTGCAGAATAGCTCATGGTATATAATAAATAGCCCTTACTAAGATAGGGTCAAAAATTGTGCATTTATGTTAAGTGTAAAATGTAATGACCTGAGTCAAACTTTAATTGCAATGCTGTTCACCTTGCTTTTACGCCTTTACTCTTTTTTGTTTTAGCTGTGTAGGCTACTAATTCCTGTTTAGTGTTCCAGCACCCCACTATGTTTATATGATTTATTTTAATCGTGCCATAATTTAAAAATCATATTTAACAATTGGATAAAAATGTGAAATATGAGTATTTACAGGCCATTGTAATTGCTTAGTATATTTATAGATCTCAAAGGAAAATATATCTGATTTTCTATAGTAACAGATGAAGGAATCCTACACCATGCAAAATAGAGTTTTCTAAGATTCATATATCTAATGCTGTGGTTTACATGGTTTTTTGTAAAATACAATATCTGAATAAATTTGGTGTTCCTGTTTTGATATTTATTTTTTAAGGAAAAATTATATCAAACTTTGTTTAGAGGTAAAAAATCTCTTCTACTTTTCTCCATTTGAATGTATTTAATGATGTTTATGTATTTAAATGTTTTCTGTATATTTTCTCACTACTTGAAGTAATACATGGCATTACAGCGCACTAGTGTAAGAGTACACTAACGCAAACAACATTTAGCAGAGAATAACTTTTAAAAAGGAAGCCATCTTTACATCATTTGAATGAACTAGAGAAATCTGTTTCCAAAACCCATTGAAGATTTAGAAATTACAGCTTTTTGGTGAGGTTGTTCTCTAGGGAAGCAAGTAATCCTGTCACAGCAAATAATAGCTTACAAAATTAATTAGCATAGATGCAGATTAAACATTAGCAATCATCAGATGATTTGTATTCTAACCTAATGAGTGGATGAACATTTGCACCGGAAAATTTACATATCATTTTATAACCTATTTTAGATTCTATTCTCTTTAGCAGGATAGGATGTTATGTTTATTTTGTTTTGTTTGTATTTGTTCTATTTTTCTGTAGTTACTTAAATGTATGAAGATGTGGTGTAGTGGATTTATGCATATGTCTTTAAGAAATTTGAAAAGTGATTTTGTGTTTACCTAACACTTTAGGGGCAAAGTTACTGACTTTATCAATTGAACTCAAATATCAATCTGTCATTTTATTTCAGAAAAGTATGATAGACATTCAAAAGTGAATCTTCATGAATTAATAGAAAGGTATATTAATGTATGTACATGCTAAATTAATTTTGAGCTGTGGCTATATAGAGCCACTAAATGACCATTAACCAGTTTTTTCTTAAATCATTATCATAAGACTGACTAAAATAATTGATTGTTTTTGCATTGAATAAAGAAAGAATTTGCATTTTGGTACTATCACTTTAACTTGTACTTTGACTTAAGACATTTTCAGTGTTCTAGGCTTAGGATTGTCAAAGCAAAAAGCTCTAACTCTAAAATCTGCATGACTAATGACAACCAAATTGTTTAATTATGATCTTTTGTGTAGTGTGCATTCAAAGCAGTGATATTAGGGACTCCCTATGCCGTTGCTGAAATTATCTTGCCTATTTAAAATGCAGTATTGATTCAAACAGAATTTTGGCTTATCAAAATTGCTAGTCCTAGAATTCTACTTTTAAGTACTGGCAATTAAAATCATGCTACTCATGAAAGCTATCAAACAATGGTGCAATAATTTTCTTATTTTTGGTAAAATAGACTGAATTAAGGCTTTGAGATATTTGTTTGGAAAGTGATTTTTTGATCTTTTACTATATTTAGTTCTACAAATACATAGGATTATTTCAGCAGGATATTCTGTTTTTAATTGGGTTTATAATAAGTACATTTTGAGATTAAATAAAAAATAGAGACAAAGGTGAAAGTAAAATGTGTTTATTCAGTTATACCTTTAATATAGAAAACATGAGGCACTACAGGTAGATATTTAGAGAAAGTTTTTTATAGGCATTGCCGTATAACATAACATTTTAGACAGTCTTTTGAGTCCACAGAAATAATTTTTAAATTTTGTAACACATGTGGAAAACATTGGTAAGCTAAATTAAAATATCAGTTTTTCTCTACTATTTTGTTGATTTCTTTTATTGAACTTCTAAATCTTCTTCATGTAATATTTGAGACACCATTTAAGGTGATGTGCCAAGAAATCTCTTATTCTTTTGTGAGAACAAAGGTGAAACAGTTTCTTACTCCCATTCTAATGTAGACTTCTATGATATAGTTATTAATTTTCTTCTTTTAGTTACAACTTTTATAATTAGCTTTATTCAATCCATATTCTACCACTAATTTGTCACTCAGTATGACAATTTAGATTTTACATTATAACTCACCATCTATGATGGTGAAACTATGGGTAAATAACTATGGCATAAAGTCCTTAATAAACGAGATTTAAAAAGAATTATATATTTGGCCATAAGTTATTGATTATTTAAGGCCTGGAAAACACATCCTATTTCTTATGCCATCTCAACACCAAATGAAATTTCTTATTCAGAAGTTTCTTGTGAACATGGGACCCAGACTGCTTCCTACCTACTAAAAAAATTTATCTATCACTAGTCTTTGTAAAGACTATTAATTTTATTGATTTCCAATTGGAAAGTTGATTTGAAGATTTTATATTATTTCATTTCTGCATAATTTTTTTCATTTTTAAAAATAATGCCTTTTGGTGTAAGACAATGTTGCTTTTTTCTTCTCTAAACAACAAAGAGCTCCATAACTGTGGAATTTTAAAATATTAAACATAGTGTAAAACATTGGTGCTGCTCTTTCCAGTCAGTGTGATTGTTCTAATAATTCTACCTACGAGGTGACAGCATTTTCAGAAAACTGTGATCACGTAGAAATTGCAGTGGAAACCACATGAAGTTAAAGGAAAAACTAAATCCAAGTGTTATCTCACTCCGTTGTTCAACAGAAGTGAAGAAAGCTTGAAGTGCTCAAAACTATAAACTATTGACAACAGTGTAACACTCACCACTTCCTAGTACTTATTGCCAATTCCTTCGGATTTTATAAATGTAGGACTAGTTAGTTGCTATCAGAATTTCAGTTTGAAAATAACTTAATATCTGATCATGAATTTTACATGGATAGACACATAACCTCTTTGTTTCTCCTATTCTGACAAATGTCCAGATATTAAGATCTGGAATTGTGAATGCAACAATTGAAAGAAGTTAGGCTTCTTTTTTTTCCCTCTTTCTTATATGTGGTAAATATGATACTCACAAGTGAAGGATAAAATGTAGAGAAGCAGAAAGTGAAAGAGGAGGAAGAACTGTGTGATAATCCTTTAATTCTAATGAGCTGTTACTGTTGCAGAGGGCAGTGTGTTGTACAGTTCTCAGATGACGTTGTCCAGGCCCTCATTACCAAGAGGATGTGGCAGAATTACATATTTAGAATAAAAACTAACAAAAAAAGGAAATGACAGGAGCTATTAGCACCATATTCCCAAACTGGAATCATACTTTACGATGAAGCAGCATTTTAGATAAGAAGCAAATCTGATCCTTTAACTATTCTGGTTAAAACCCTTTAAAGGCTTGCATCCATCTGTCCCAGGGTCTCTGTGTACCTGCTTAACCCCTGCAGCCTCATCTGATGCCTCTCCCTCTGTGGTCCCCTCCCAACCAGATCCAGGGGGTTGCCCCAGAGAAATGCTGCTTACCACCCATCTACCTTTGCTCATATTGTTCTCTCCTCTGGAGGAAACTAATCCTTTTCTTCTCTCAGCCAAAGTTGCTCTTGTTCCCCAGGAGGTATTTGGAGTTGTGTGGGGAAGTTTGTGGTGGGTGCAGTGACTGTAGAGTGTTTCTGCTCTTAGTGGGCAGCAGGCTCCAGGCAGGCTAAATGTACTACAGAGCTCGGGGCATTTCCTTTTCAGGAAGAGTTGTCCCACTCAAAATGTTGACAGGGACCTTATTAAAAAATGCACAAAGATCTCTGCTTAAATTTCCCTTGCACAGGAAATCTTTCCTGATTTTCCATACTAAGTTAGTTTTCTGATTTTGGCTCATAAATAACTTGAACTTCCCTTTTCATAACAAAATCTACCTTCCCTACTGGAACACAGCGTCTGAGAGCAAGAATTATGTTTGCTTCCTTGTGTTTGCTCTTGCATCCCCAGCACCTAGCACAATACTTGGCATGTAGGAGATAATGCAATAAATATTTCTGAATTAATAAAATTCTGACTGTTATACTGGCTCTAACTAGAGAATCAGAAGATCAGTCAGGCTGCAAAAATAGGGTATAAAGCCAGTTTGGAGGATTGGAGATAGATTCATAGCTATACTAGGGATGGAGAAGATGGAAAGAAGTAATGTTTGCTTATCATCTACTAGTTGTCAGAACTGTGCAGATATAACATATTTGTATTCTTATTTACTCCTTTCAGTGCTCTTACGAGATAAATATCCTAAGTAGTCACGCAGCTAGTACCTGGTAGAACTTGGGTTTAAGCATAGATCTGCCTAGCTCTAAAGTTGTTATTCATCTTGCTTCCAAAACAAAGACGACATTTGCAGAATGGTTAACCAGAAAGATCACCAGAAAAGAATCTAG
Organism: Eulemur rufifrons; assembly: GCF_041146395.1. Classification (NCBI taxonomy): domain Eukaryota; kingdom Metazoa; phylum Chordata; class Mammalia; order Primates; family Lemuridae; genus Eulemur; species Eulemur rufifrons. The sequence goes on from NC_090983.1 coordinate 46,139,296, forward strand.
AGTGGTGCTCCTTAAAACCTAGTCCCTGGCCTCATGGTAGGCAGACTGGTTGCCCCCCTAGAGATGTACACATCCTAATCCCCAGAACCTGAGAATATGTTACTTTACTTAGAGAAGGAGAACTAAATTAGCAGATGGAGTTACAGGTGCTAATCGGCTGACTTTAAAATAGGGAAATTAGCCTGGGCTACCCAGGTGAGCCCAATGTAATCACAAAGGTTTATAAAAGAGGAAGAGAGATGTAGAGGAGGAGGTCAGAGTGATGTTATGTGAAAAGGACTTTACTCATCTTTGCTGGTGTTGAAGATGGAGAAAGTGGGCCACAAACCAAGGCCAGCCTCTAGAAGCTTGAAAAGGTAAGGTAACAGATTCTCCCTCTAGAACCTCTAGAAATAATGCAGTCTTGCTGATATTTTGATTTTAGCTTAGTGAAACTTCTATCGAATTTCTGACCTATAGAACTGAAGATAATTCATTTTGTTTAAGCCACTAAGTTTGGGGTAAATTTGTTACAGTAGCATTAAGAAATTAATACATGCCTCCTATACCAGAATAACACAGTGCTTAATCAACATGGCCATTCCTGTCTTCTCCTAACACACACACACACTCTCACACACTCTCACACACACTCTTACACACACACACACACACTCACATGCACATACTCACACACACACACATGCACCCCCACACAGGAACCATATGGATGGAGCCCTGCCTCATCTTATGGCATATTTGAGTGAGATACTCTTTCTTCTTAGCCATTAAACAATTCACTATGCTACCATCTAACCCTGCCTTACATGCCCAAATGACCAGTTTTCTCACTAAGCTCTGAGATTGGGGGTATATAGTGGATTCATTTCAAATGTCAGGAGAATGTTTAAGCTGTCTTTCTTGGAAATTGTCTCAGTCTCTGTTCTTATGTTGTTGAGTATGTGACTATTTTGATGGATTAATCAGGCAAACCTGTTTTTAAAAAGCTGTCCTTTAATCATAAAACTAGTTTGGTTTGAAGAAAACCACCTCATCAAAACCTATTTTGGTGTATAGATATAGTGTTAATATAAATCTCAGTCCTTAACATTATGTTACGATTTATAGAATGAACTTTGTTGAGGTGGAATACCTTAGGGATTAAGAAATTGAACTCTGGAGTCAATCAGATATTTTATAATACTACCTGTTTTTAGCTGAGTGACCATGGAAAAGTTATTAACTTCTCTAAACTTCCTTTTTTTTTTAATCTTTAGAAATGCCATTATTTCATTCATAATTCATTCACTTATTCAATAAATATTCACTGATTGTGCACTATGTTAGGTGCTATGTTAGACACAGGGGCTTACATTCCAGTAGAGGAAACAAACAACAAAAAAAGTGAATTATAGACAACAAGTTAATATGGAGTAAGAAGTGACCAGAAGAAAATGCACCAGGTGATGTGATCAGGTTACCTTGGGAAAATATTTTGGATAGTCAGGGATGACTTTTCAGCTAAGACATAGATGAAATTAATATCTACTTTATAAGATGTTAAGAGTGAGAGAGGGTGCTAATGAGTGATACCTATAAATCCCTGCCTAAGTTCAGAATTAAGTGAGGGACAGATTTAGGAGTCCAGTAGGTAAAGAGCAAAAGATCAGCTTTATTGCAGAGTAAGCTTACACTGGAAGTCATGGTTTTGGTGTGCAGCTAAATAAACCAGAACTCCTATGAATTCAACTTACCCCCCAAACTGTAGAACTCCCTAGCAGGAGACGCAATCTTCCCTCCTAAATTTATGTCATGGCCTAGAGCAGGTGAGATTATATTTTCTACAAGCAGAACATTTCTTCCCTGTGCCTGAGAAGGAGAGCTTGCATACCCAGGCCCAATTCCTTCTCCACATTTCATCAACCAAAAGAGTTGTTCTTTATTTTCTGTGAAAGAATGTGAAAAGAAGCAAAAAGAGATCTGGAAGGCTTCTCCAGTGGAAGCTTCTTCCACATAGAAGAAAGCATTAAGATCTGGGAATCCATATATTGCCCAAATTGAGATAATGAAAATTAAATAACATAATGCATTAAGAAATATAGCACATTATCTGGCACCCAATAAGCCTTCAAAACATTGTAATTATTGTTAATAATAGTCCCATTATCTTATCCATTCTTGATTATATTCCAACCCTGCTCTTTAATATCTATATGATCTTCTCCAAGTTGTTTGATTTTTTTTGATGCCTCAGCTTTCTTATCTATAAAATGGACATAATATTATTACCTGCCTCATAGGTGTTGAGTGAATTGATTGAATTAGCACTTGTAAATTGCTTAGAATTCAAGAAATCTTAGCTGTTATTTTTATTATTAATATTACATGCAGAAGCAGAATTTTATATTATGTATTTTTTTCATGTACTTTTCTTATGAGAATCAGTACACAGAGTAGGGTTGTCAAGATGTGGAAAGAAGACTTTCTCTTAGCTCAATGGAAGTGTTCTCACAAGAATCTCCAGGTTTCTCTTCACTGGAACCATTATGCTTGAAGATTTATGTTTCCCTGGGTCAGGAGATAAGGTTATGTAGAGAAAGAGAGCTGAGGAGAAGTGGGCTGGCTTTGAGAGTTTTACTGATAGAAGAATTGTCTGGATGACACCTTCAGTTTAACACCTTGTGGAAGCCTTAGAATGGATTTTAGATTCCTATAATTGTGTATGACTCAGGGCTAGACTGATTTCCTGAGTCACTCTGGCTTGAAAATCTTTCCTTAGGTTTTTCCTTATCCCAGTCTAGGCCTGGTTCACAATGCACTTGACATCTAAGTAATCACTGTCATGTCCCAGGTCCATTCCTTTGCTGATTCACTTTTAGAAAATGACATATTACCATTATACTATTAAGTTTTGTCCTTTAACATATTCTAATCAGCTAGTCAAATGTAAATATTTAGAAGGTCTGATTATCATTTGGTAAAGGAGTGTGCTATAGGCCTTTTGGGTATAAAAGAAACTGTTCATTAACATAATTAAACTGATGATTGTATTAAAGGCTCATGAGAATTGTACTATTCCACATACATGTTCTGAGCAAGTTTTAGGCATGAATGATTAGAATTAAGGAAGGGCATAAAAATGATAATAGGTCATCAGAGGCATATAGATGAAACATTATGACCCTTTTGATTTCTCCTTTAAGCTACAATTTTTTGAAGCTTTTTACAGAAGATATTTTATTTTATATGTTATAAAATGTTTAAAAACATAAATTTTTACTAAATAGGCCCAGAAAATGCTCAATCATGCAGATAATTTTTGGCAAGCAAAATTTTAATATTTATAACTATTAAATAAGTTTACATGAAAAAATAGTATAAATATCTAGCACCAGAGTCTATAGGAGAAGAAAACAGAGGTCAATATTAATTAAACTCTACATAAGCGTGGATGACCAAGGGGTTCTCATGAAACAGGTCCTAGATAATTTAGAAGAAAATCAAAATAAACTTATTAGAAAAGCAATAGTGTACTGACTGTGGTCCACTGAACACCAGACTTTCTAAGAGTTGGTTCAAAATAAGCTGTATTTAGAGCAAGATAAGAAAAAACTGAACAGCTTAGGTATCAGTCACATTTCTAATAGCTTAAACTGTTGAACAATCACCTCATAATTGAATTATAGTAGTAATCATACTTCATAATTCTTTTATGCTTTATACTTTGTAAAAGATTTTCTTTTTTGTCTGTATGGCTCAGCACAATTATCTCCAGTTTTTCTGATGAGAAAACTGTGCCTCTGAGACGTTAAATGACTTGACCAATATTGCATAGTTAGTAAGGGGAGGGCCGGATTCCTAGGTCCATACTTATTCCTTTTAACACTGATTTAGATAATTCCACTTAACACTCAAGACTCACTATCAAATCTGACATTTCATGAGTTAAAAGCTGTTCTCTTGTTTTGAATTTTTCCACAGTCTTGCCATCTGTTTGCCTTGTTCTGCATACTCAAAGCTGAATACCAAAGGGAGTTATCACTTGGCATATGCTTTAGATGTCAGAAACTCCCCTGTTCTGTTTCTCTCCTTCTCTAGGACGTGTACTACCATTACTTCTTTAATTTACTTATTTACACAATGATCCTAGCTAGTGTTTACAAGAGCACTTTCTCTAAAAACTTTTACCGTCTCAGAGCTTGAACCTTTACAAAATCACTAATTTATTTTGGCCTTTGGTACTCCAAACAACATAGAAAGAAAATCCTGAACAGTAGTAATGGCTGGGTGTCCATCCGTGGAGATTTTTATTTACCAATAAAAATAAATCCAGGAATTCTAACCATTAAAGCTAGAGATTTTATTCTTACATAAACTGCTACTTCTGTTCTTGTTATAAAAGATTTTAAGCATGTTCTATGAAGTAAAGGGACTAGTCTTTCCCTCTGTTGTTTGTTTTGGAAAAATTATATGAATGGAGTTTATTCTGCTTTATTTCCCAAATATAACATAAACCATATAAAATACACAGTATTTTTCTAATTCTTTCTTAGACTACACTTCAGGGTGGTTATTATATGGATGAAGGAGCTCCTTTATAACTTTTAGAACTTGAAAAATCTCTAATACCTCCCAGTAGTTCAAGTGTCTTTATATGTGTGGCTCTCTTTATACTTCGTTTCCAGCAAATTTCTGCTTTAATATCTTGAGTTTTCCAACAAGCCTATATTTTTTTTCCAGAAATTATTCCATGTTATTATTTACTGTTGCTGCAATGGCCCAGTTTATTCATGGTTTCCTGCATCTCTTCTCTTGGATAATCTTTCCGAAACTGACACTTGGCCATGAAATTTATTTCAGCCAATGGGGTCTTAGCAAATGAGAAATAAGCAAAGGCTTGGAAAGGGCTTATGCCTTAGAGTTTACTCTTGCTGCTCTTTGGATCCCTCTTACCAGTATGTGAAGAACCCTGGTCAAGTTTACCAGAGCATGGACATGAGATCAAATATAAACCACTCCAGCTGAGGGCCCTCCAGATCTCAACCACTAGATAGTCAACCGCCAGACGTGTTAGTGTGGTCATCCTGGCCTATCCAACTTCCTCAAAATTGTGAGAAAATAAGAAATGTTTATTGTTGTTGGCCACTAAGTTGTGGGGCGGTTTGTTGCACAACAAAAGCTAACTGATACGCACCCACAATCAGCTCTTAGCCTCCAAGTTTTTCATATAATTGTTCTCTGATTTCAACAGTTTTTTTCTTCCTATCACTTTGCTTACTTCCCTCTCATCATCTGCTATCATTCAGTTCTTTGATCTAATCAATAATTAGTAAATATTACAGAGCTTATGAAGATAAAAACTGAGGTCCCTCTTTTTAGAAAGGCAGCCTAACAAAATTCTTCTCTACATTATTTTCACCCACAACAATACCAATGACTTGTGTCCACATATAATATTTCTTCCAATACATGCTCCTTCAGTGGCATGTGTATTGAAGTTGTAGTATGCTTAGATTTCTGTGAACAAATGTAATTTCCCACCAAATAGAAGAGAAGCATAGAGTGCAGCAGGGAAACATAGTTGTGTAAAAGAAGATGGTTCATATCCTGTTACCCTGGCAACAGGCACTAGAAAGGCCAGGGCTTCCCGCACATCCTGTTGCCCTGACAACAGGTCACACAGGGCATGGGAAGCCCCAGTTCCCAGTCTTCTAGGCCTGTTCTTTGCAACCACAAAGAAAAAAGAGAAAGTGGTGTTGCATATTGTTCTTCCCTACCATATATTTCTTCTATTATCTGAACCATTCCATTATGAGATTATCTTTCCAGATGTAGGAGAAGATAAGAAAACAGTAACCTCAAGTTTTACATTCATAAGCTTAGAAACATTTGCTAATTTTTGATTAGTTCAAAGGAGCGAATGAACTCATTTTTTTATAAATAAATGAGAGAGAGAGAATCAAAGTAATAGGGAGAATAAATTGTGGAAACCAGAGAAGTAGTATAGGAACAATCTAGTAGCTGAGAGCTGATTTTAGGTTCGTGTCCTTTAGCCACATTGGCTAGGCCTGGCTAAATTTTAGGAAGTCATCAGAGTTACATATACAAAACAGCTGCTTCTTTGGTTACCTCCATGTTGTGAGCATACAGTGTATAACCAACCATCGTAAAATGATTTTATGTTATAAAAGCTTTTTACAGCTTAATCGTCAATTCTGTACACATTTCCCCTTTTCCATTCTTATTCAGCTTTCATTTTCTTTCACCACTCATCTTTTTTTACCATGTAGGGTTGATAAAAAAAGCAATCTGATCAAGTTTTTTTTCCCTCCCTTCTCTCTTTGTTCCTTAAGCAATTAGTATGATTATAAAAAAGAAATACCATGTGGCTTAATATTTTGAACTATATATTGCTTCATCTTCATAATTTATGATTTATATAAAATAGTTGTCTGTTAAAAACTGACAAATATCATTAGTTCTGTTATTACTAAACTTCACAAATTTTTCTGTGAATTAAAATAAAATTTTAGTTGACTCCTCTGGTTTTGAAGGTAGAGTAATAGCTATAAATTCTGTACTAAACTGGAAGTCTTATTTGGTGAAGATGAAAGTGTTGGCAAAGTCTTCTCTCAAAAAACAGTGAAAAGGATTTGTGGAGAAAAGATTTGAATTTAAATTATATGAAAAAGAAGTATAGACTGGTGAAGAGGAAGTATCTTGTAGAGAATGTTATCATAGTAAAGCTGAATTTTTGAAATACCAGGTGGGAAAGTTTGGGCTTAATCAGAATATCATCAGGTTCAGAGAAATACTCATAATTACCTGAGACTAGATTCGGTGATCCTTCTAAGTACTCTAACTGCACTTCTTGTTGAATTATTATTGTTCATTTAACTGTTCTGCCTTCTGGGTAATCCTTTTCCTCCCTCTGAGGAAACAAGAGGGAAGAAGTAGACTCCATCTGTCCCTTATTTTATCCTCAGTGCCTAGCACAGTACATGACATAAAATAAGAACTCAAGAATAGTTCAATAAAACAAAGAACAGTGATCAGGCAATATGTCACAACTTTACAGCTGAATGGTACAGCTGATAGAAGTCATAATTGTACAGCAGCAACATTAGTTCAGGCTGGAAGGTCAAAAAGGTTTTATGGAGTATCTTTAAGCTGCTTCTGGAGGAAGGAAGAGAATGAAGTATCAGGGAAATCTGACCAGTAGAGATTATTGAGGATGTTACTATATCACAGACAAAAACAACGAAAACAAAAAACAAATGTTGTACAATGGAACTTAGAATCTTAGCAGGACTGTTGGGAGGGATAGAAGTGATGCAATCAAAGTGTCCAGGCCCTGTGACTGGCACCAAATAAGCATGTAAGAATGTTAGCTGTTACTGTAAATTACTTTTACGGTAGAAGAACTATGTGTAAAATGATGAGTTTGTTTTTGCCCATTGATCTGCCAAATTTAAGATTGAGATAAAAGTCAATCCTAGATAGCTGTATGATGGGTAGGATGCAGAGGAGATTCAAATGTTGACTGAGTGACTGAACTTCCTACTCCAAGATTCTAATTCTCTGGGTTCTCTACCACTCGTATCCTTGGAATACTCAACTCTGTTTCATGGTATAGCTGAATCATTAGGGTTATGTTGAGCATATCTTTCGGTAGTGAGTGTTATGGTCTCATGTGGCCTTGCAGCCTGGGGAATTTGTGGTGAGTGGACACGGCTGTGTATCCTGTGAGAGTTAATTGCCTGCTGAAGTTTCCAAACTGTAGTGAGTCAGACACAAGGAGATAAGCTCACTGGACTTGGAGGTGATCAGGTGAAATACTTTAGAATTTACGTCCAGGCCATAGTTTGCTATCCACTACTGAGTTGAAGACTGACTAATGCTCTGTTTGCATGGGTTCTCAAAGAGAAACTTACGCAGCAAGGTAATCTTGAAATTTCCCCATGTGAGTGAGCAATTTTAACATTTTTCAAGTTTCATTTTTAGCAGATATTCAAGGCCAAGTTGTGCAATGAGGCTTGGACAGAAGTCACTGTTTTCAAGCTGTCATTTAATATTTTTTTCTCTGACTTGATCCTGTCCTGTGAATTCATATTTCAATTAGGAATAAATATTTGTGAAATATATACCCAAAGATGCCTCTCTAAAAGATAACTCATCTATCCAAAAAGAGATTATATATGCTAAATGACTTAGAATGTTCCTAAATGAAATTTGCAACCAAAATAATAATGTCCAGTTTAGAAGATTAAAATATTCCTAGCATTAGTCCTCAAATGACTGTATTATATATATTTTCCATCTATTTTACATGAGGCAATTTCTTTAATTCCTTACTGTAAATTGTTTGCCAAATAAAAAAGATACCTTCATTCTTATGTTTCTTTAATTTATAATTCTATACTACATCTACTTATACACTTTCTGTAATTAGACAAGTTGGTTGATCTACTAATAGTGCCTGGAAAACAAAAAATAATATGGAATCACTTCAGAGCACCTTAGACTTAGAAACATATTGCCAAGTAATCTTAAAGTCCCTAGAAAGATAAAGTGTTTAAGTTCAGAGAAAAAATAAAGAATTAAAAAAAAATCTCTCCTTGATAAACTCAGACTGTTTTAAGTATATGTCTTATGGGTAAAGAAGTAAACACTAATTTACACAGTGTGGGTTGCACTATGGTGATCTTAGTCACTGATTAGAACTATCTTAAGAATGAGAGTCATTCAGAGAAAAAGAAAGTTGTAGCCTAAGTTCATGTAGACTATACTGATACTGGTAAAAATATTGAGGTATTTGGGAAGTAGAAATAATATTATTTCATTAACCTAACTCATTTGACTTATTACAATTTATTTGTTCATTCAACAAATATTTATTCACTGGCACATGGAGAGTTCTAGCATTATTCTAGGCACCAAAGATATAAGGATAAACAGTCCAGACATGATCTCTACCTTCATGGAGTTTACATTTTGATGGTGAGGATGGATAATAAACACAAAAATATGTAATGTAATTTTAATAAAAACAAGGTAAGGCAACAAAGTTCCTGGGAGTTTCAAAAGTGGCTATTTTAGACAGCATAGTCAGGGAAGAGCTTCCTGGGACAGTGACTTATGAAGAGGAACCTTAATGAAGTGAGGAGTGAGCTACCCCGAGGCCTGAAGTATTGACCTTCTATGCAGAGGAAAGCAAGAGCACAAGCCCTGAGGGTACTTTAGGCATGTTCGAGGAAAACCAGCAAGACGAGGAGGTCTGGAGCACAGGTAGGGGAAGAATGGGAGAGTTGAGAGAAGGGCAGAATCAGATTATCTGAGACCCAGCAAGTTAGGATTTCATGCCCTGCTTGGTGGGAAGCCTTTGGAGCAGCGAGGGGTGGAGGATCCAAATATGTTTTAAAAAGCTTCTCTGGCCATTTTGTGGAAAATAACACTGAGGAGTGAGGAGGCAGGGAAGGGCACGATTGGAAACAGAAGGATGTGTCGGGAGGCTCTGGCAGTTGTCCAGGTGAAGGTTTGGTAGCTTTGGTGACATTGGTGCCTATGGAAGTGGTAGAAGCATGCAGTTCAGGACATGTTTGAAATTAGAGCTGACAGGACTCACTGATGAAATGGATGGGGAGTATAAAAATGGAAAAGAATGAGACATAATGCCCTGTGTGAATGTGTGTGTGTGTGAGCTCTGCGCAGTGGGTCCACAGTTCCTTATCTGAAACCCCTGGGCCCAGATGTGACCTAATCCATAACTTTTAAGATGTTTAGAAAGGTAATAAGGTGTGTATTGCAAAAATTGCCAAATATTCCCGTGGGGTCTAGCGTAGTCCCTAAAGAATACATCTCCAATGAAAGATATGAATACTCACTTAAATAAAGATAATACATGACTTCTCATCAGTTCAGGTCAGGTTTTGCTGCCACATGAATTAATCAGACCAAATTTTACTGCCAAATGAAAAAAGTCTGGTTTTTAAGGTTTTTGGATTTTCACAGTTCTAGATTAGGTATTGTTAACCTGTACCACTTCCTGAAATTGGGAAGATGACAGTGGAAATAAAAACCTCTTTTGGACCCATGAATTTTGGGATGAATATTAGATGTTCAAGTGACCTTAACAGACAGCTGGACAGATGAGCTCCAAATACACACATTTTAGAGTTGTCAATATGTGGATGTGTTTAAAAATCAAAGGACTTGAAGAGATATTATCCAGGGAGTTAAAGTTGCTATGAAAAAGAAGAGACTTAAGGGCTTAGCCCACAGGCACGCCAACATTTACAGGTCAGAAAGTTGAGGAGAAAGCAAAGGAGGCCCAGGAGTGGCCAGAGTGCCGCAGTGCCTGGAAGCCAAGGGAAGACTGCTTTTCAGGAAGGGAGAATGTCAAATATTGCTGAGAGATCATTTAACATCAACTGAGCATTGATTACTGGTTTGTGCATTGGAGAGATCTCTTATAATCTTGGCAAAACACTCTCAATGAAATAATGGGGACGAAAATCCTCATAGGAGTGGGTACAAGAGAGTATTGCCGGTGAAGAAGTGGGGGCAGAATGTACAGCTAACCCTTTAGAGCATTTTCCATAAAGGTAATCAAGACAAGGGGAGAGCTAGGGGAGAGTTTGAAGGTGAGGGAGTTTGTTAGATGTGGAGAATACTATTAGAGAATTGTGTTGTGAATACAGATGGGAATCAGTCTGTAGGGAGTGAATAAGTCAACGGGGAGATAGAGAAACACACACGCAGAGTGAGAGGTAAAGGGACTGCTCAAGCGTGGTGGTGATTGGGTCTAGGACCAGGGGCGGCTCATCCATGGTAACGGGAGGGAAGGCAGAATGTTGGGAACATTTGCAAGTAGGTAGGTGAAAACTTGATGATAGTTCCCTCTGGTTACTTTTATTTTCTCAGTGAAATGCAATGAGAGGCTATTTGCAGAAAGTGAGGAGGGAGGTGGCAGCATTTGAGGAGGGAGGAGAAGGTGGAGAGAGTCCCTTCACAGAGGAGGAGTGTGGCTGAGGAATTTCCGTGGATGGGGCAGGCAGCGCTGGGCACACCAGTGGTCATATATTTAAAGCGAGATCAGTTTCCCTCTGAACTTTCTTCCCTGCAACATTCAGTTCTGCTGCTACCATGCAGCCTCAGAGCAGATGCAAAACTAGGTTTATAGAATTAATATTTTGCCAGAAAACCTAAGTGCAATGGATGAAGACAGAGGAAACTGGGGCTTGAGGGCCTTTTTAAGGGCAAGCCATTAAACCTTGATTGACCATGAAATCTAAGTTGAGTAAGGAGAGATATGAGAACATTGGGGGGAATGATGACCAGTGAGAAAGGGTGTGAGGTCAGTGGGTTGGAGATGGGGAAGGGGGAAAAGAATTGCTGGAATAGGACACCAGAATCAGCATCCTTTTGTTCTTCTCAAAGGCACAAAATAATATAATGAACATATAGTGGGTGTGGACAAGCTTACACAAGAAATGTAACTTGTGAAATGAATATATGGTAGGCAACTTTATTTTTTTCCTCTTGTAGAAGACCTCTGTGAGCTCCTTTACATTCCGTTACTAGGCTTTCTCTTCCAAACAGAAGACGCCGTTAGAAGCATGGCTATTCCTGTAAAGAAAACAAAGCGGGCAGATCTAATTTTAGGATGCTTTTCCTTGACAACAGCCTTTTAAATATTGCCTATACAACAATAAAAATTGGCTGCAGAAATTAATGAGACTGTGTTTGGTCAAGGAAATTAAATTCCCTTTTATACTTGAATAGTATCATAAAAACCTTTCCCTTCACCTTTCTTCAGTTTCTAAGTTTAACTGTTAACGGTGTTTATGGTGGTGGATGGAAAATTTTAATGTGTTGATCAGTAGCAACAGGCCAAGAGTGTAATGAAGGACTGCTGATGGTTTTAATCACAAGGTTGTGGAGATTGCTTCATTATATAAGGGTTGTTGTGCCTCTCTTTTTAGTAATAGTGATTTTAGTACCTAAATAATTCAGACTTTTAAATTCCCTCTTGAGAGCCAAATTGTTCTATAAGTTTGCACATGCTAAGCAAGCAATTAATTAATTGTCCTTTCTTCTGATGATTTTGTTACCAAGACTGACATTTGCTTTGGTTGAAATTTTATAACAAAATGGTCACACACACACATGCACACACACACAACTCACGTGAAATAATAATGTATAATTATGTACTTTGGTGTAAATGCAACTGTCATTCAGTAACTATAATATCGTGTTGATCAGGTGTGAAAAGAAGTAAAAGTCATTGTTTCTTTTGATTTTTATCACAATTAGTGTCATATATAAAATTTGGTGAATCATGATATTAAAGAATTGTAAGACTTCGATGTAAAGATCACTTGATAGATTTTACATCTACTTTTGGTTTTCAGAAAATTTAATCTTCAGTGTTTCTGCAATAAACAAATTTAGGGATAATTATATATGAGTTATGCCAATATTTTAAGAATTAATCTTTTGAAATTTTTGCTGAATTTATTTAGCATTGCAGAGTGGCTCTTATTTGAAGTTCAGTACCAGGCTGACTACCGCAGCAAAATCATTCTTGCAATTCTTGGATCCTTGGTGGGATGTCCCCATAGATAATGCTGTTCATTTTATATTATAGCTATTTTTTTATGAAGAGTATTTGTGATCTTTTTACTTCTCTTTTTCAAGATTTTTTTTTTTTTTTGAGACAGTCTCACTCTGTCACCTGGGCTATAGTGCAGTAGTGTCATCATAGCTCACTGCAACCTCAAACCCCTGGGCTCAAGCGATCCTCCTGCCTCTCTAGTAGGTGGGACTACAGATGCATGTGCCACCACGCCTGGCTAATTTTTTCTATTTTTAGTAGAGACGGGGTCTCACTCTTGCTCAGTCTGGTCTCAAACTCCTCACCTCAAGCAGTCCTTCCACCTCAGCCTCCCAGAGTGCTGGGATTACAGGTATGAGCCACCATACCTGGCCTTTTTACTTCTCTATATAGCCAGAAGTCTCTGAAATTTTGAATTTGTTAAAACATTTTGATGAAATATATGGGCTTTCTTTTTTCTGACAAATGAAAAATGGTAACTTAAGAAACACATATTCATTCTCTTTTTTATACCTAACTAGATTGTTAAAATTGAGGTAAAGGTCTTTGGAACTATACATTTTTCTCAAAATTGATGTACTGTTTGATCTTACAGCAATCTAAAGAGTGGCTGATAACCTAAAAGTTATATAAATGTTATAAAATCTAAGGTTTGTTTTTTAAATCCATACTTTTAGATAGTTATGGTTATTAGTAATTTTATTTTGTCATTGTGCTTACTTGTTGGTTTTGCCAAAGTCTAAAATTTACCATGGAATTAAAGGTATATAGACTGTTAATAAGAAAATATAGTGACAGTATATAAATTTCATTTCTTGTGAATAGGTAATGAAGGCAAGGAAAAGACAGAGTATTTCTTAGAATTAGAGGGCTTTAGGATAGAAAAGTATTCTGTATCTCCTGTTCTGTAGCTGAGATAGGAATGCTCAACTGGACATTTCTGTTATTTGACCTCTGCTTGAATATCTCCATTAATGAAAAGCTCACTAGCGTCCTGATGGAGTCCAAAGCAATTTTTTGGATAGCTCTAACATTTGACTATGAAGTCTGAAATGAAAAAAAAAAAAACCCAAATGCTAAAAATATTTCATTCTAACTATAGAAAAAAGGGAAGAATTCCCATTAACTCAAGATGATAATGACTGATTTGATCATCATGGAGAAATACAAAGGAATTTATAATATGCAAGTGTCTGTCTTTATGGAGAAAAGACCTGATTTAAACCACAGTGCAAACATCCTAGATTGTGAAACTAGCTAGTGATTGAGCGGATCCAGGAATGCAAGGAAAGTGAATTTGTGGGGGAAGGCACAGAAAAGCATGCACATCACCTTATAGTCCAATCTCCTTTCCTTTCTTCTAGATTTTGCCCCTGCAGAGCAAGTGGCACATGGCCCCGGCAAGTGCTTCATTAAGTTAGAGTGGATCAAGATGAGAAAGTCTCACACTAGTGATGGGAGGCATCTGTTCAGTGGGTAGGATCATTGACTTTAGAATGAGGTAGACCTGGGTTTGAACCAGCTTTACCTCTTGGCCCCTGAGTGACCAAGGAAAGCTAGTTCACCCTGTCTTAGTTTTGTCATCTGTAACTGGGGCTAATGATAACAAAGGTTGTTATAAAAGATAAATAAAATAATATATGCTGAGCACTTAAAGCAGTGCGTGACACAGTAAACAGTTGATGGCTATTATTTATTAAGTTAATTCAACAGATATTTACTGAGTATCTCCTACATGCCAGATACTGCAGTAGATGCTGGGAATACAGCAGTAAACGCACAAATTTTGGCTTTCATGGAGCCTATATTCTAGTGGAAAAGTCTAAACAGGAAGATATACATATATATGTATAAACGTGAAAGATCATGATACATGCAATTATATTTTAATAATAAGGGGTAGGTAATTGTCTCTTGAGGCCTAAGCATAGACCGTTTTTCCTTTTTACAATTGTCCCTAATTATATTATTAAACTCCTCCCTTTCACACAAACTAGTGGCTCCTTTAACAAAATATGAGCCTCCTTTCAAAACTTTTCAGTCACTTTTTGTTATTAAATTAATTCTTTTTGTGTAATTAAAACTTGGTCCTGTTTATTTTAAACTATTAACTTTATATCCAATTTAAAACTCTTCACATCCCTCCCCCAGCCCTAAGTGCAAGAGTGGAAAATGTAGCCCTCTCCTTTCAGGCAACTCCGTGTCCCACCTTCCTTCCCAGCATTAGATCCTCTGATGTGGAATCTGGAGAATAAAGCAGAGTGTAGGCAAAGGTTTCCCCAAGTGGCTACAAAGTACAGATAATGCTCCAGCATGGAAGGAGGGGAGGGAACATCCTCTGCATGAATGCAGCCTCCATCAAAAGTTACCTACTTCTTCTTATGAACCATCTTTTTATGTTAGGAGGGGTATGTGTGTGTGCGCGTGCGCGCACATATGCCAGTACAGTAGTCCCTTAGTGTCTGTGAGAGATTGGTTCCAGGACCCCCGAGGATACCAGAATCCCAGATGCACAAGTCCCTGATATAAAATGGCATAGTATTTGCATACATAATAACTTACGCACATCCTCTCATATAGTAATACTTTAAATCTGTGGTCCCCACCCCCTGTTAGGAATCAGGGCTGCACAGCAGGAGGTGAGCGCTGGGCAAGCGAATTAGCTTCATCTGTATTTGCAGCTGCTCTCCATCACTTGCATCACTGCCTGAGCTCTGCCTCCTGACAGATTAGCTGCGGCATTAGATTCTCATAGGAGCTCAAACCCTACTGTAAACGGCGCATGCAAGGGATCTACGTTGTGTGCTCCTTATGAAAATATGATGCCTGATGATCTGAGTTGGAGCTGAGGTGGTGATGCTAGTGCTGGGGAGTGGCTGCAAATACAGATTATCATTAGCAGAGAGGTTTGACTGCACAATAAATGTAATGCACTTGAATCATCCCCAAACCATCCTCACCCACCCGGATCCAAGGAAAAATCGTCTTCCATGAAACTGATCCCTGGTGCCAAAAAGGTTGGGGACTGCTGCTTTAAATTATCTCTAGATTACTTATATTGAATACAGTGCCTACACATCACTTCATTTGCCTGGATTCAATGTAGTAACCTACAGGTAGCAAATTCAAGTTTTGGGTTTTTGAGCTTTGTGGAATTTTTTTTCCCCAAATACTTTCCATGGGCAGTTAGTTGAATCCACGAATACAGAACCCACAGATACAGAAGGTCAACTGTATTTCTGCTAACTGGCCTTTTTCAGGAAGCCTTTCAAGGAATAGTCCATCTCTAACAGGTGGTATGCTTTCTGAACTTTAAATATTTTCTTTATACTTGGTGCTTTTGCTCTCAGCTATGGGCTTTAATCACCATGTGCAGCTTCCAGCACCTGGTATCATCCCATTTTAGCTGTTAAATAAAATGAGTGTTACTTGACCATACATAGGTTGGTAGTAGATTTTTGTCATTTGGAGCGAATATAATATTGGATTATTTTTGATGGAAAATTATTAGTTTTTTCGTAAGCAAACTTTTCCTTGCTTTAGCTGTCATACATGTAAACACTGTTGGTCAAGCTGGTAAAAGGTTTTTTTTTTTTTTTGTGATTTCTGTTCTTCAGCATAATAGTGCCAAATGTTTAATAGCAAAAGTTCCTTGTAATTGAGAGAGGAAAATAATTTGCACTACAATCTTGTAAGAAGTTTTGTTCTCCATATGAAATAGATATGGTAGAATAATTTTCAACAGCTTAACAGTGACAACAGGACAAAATTTATATTTAGTCCTTTCCTTCCTATATGCCTAAAGAATCAAATGACTTCTGCACTTTAAAGCCTTTTAATAAGGACCTGTGATAATGAAATAAGTAAAAACAAGAAATTGTGATGCAAGATATGTGCCATATATATATAGTACAATAATTGCTATTTCTGTCACATATAATTTATACTTCATTATGTGTTCAACAAATATTTGCTAAATAAATGCAGAATATAAAGACTGAAATGCTGTATTATCTTTAAATTCTTTTTAGCCTTTAATATTGTGCCAATCTGCACATTTATGCATTTTTATCCTTTTAAGACTAGATCAAAATCAGTCATGCATCCTAAGCCTGTGTGTTTTCCTTCTTGCCTTCTTTCCTTCCTTTCTTCCCTATTTTTCCTTTTTATGAAGAAGAGGGTAAAATTACATCTGTGAGCTTGACACTAATGATTCTGTCAATTAGGGGTTGAATTAGAGCTTTCACATTTCAACATAACTTGTAATGCCCAAATTTATCTAAAAATTGTTATGACAGCGTGGTAAGCTGTCAACATAACTATCTCTTAGATGAACTTTCAAGTGGGAGTAAATGTAATGACAAGCATATTGCTTTTATGCATCCTTAAGATTGCCTACAATTGCTGATTTTTATAGAAGTAAAGTTCACTTTCACGTTTTAGGTTTATCTGAGAAAATTCCAACACTTCCTATAAACATATTCTGAAAGGATTATCCATTACTAGAATTAACATTGACATCATTTTGAATTTGATATACTTAAGGCTTTTGTCCTTTTTACTCATTTCTAACTAAATGGGATTAATAGGAGATAATATATATGTGGTTTCAGTAACTTGAAGTTAAAGGAAACTTCATCAATCATATCTATTGTGTTTTGAAGCAATATGGTATATATCTTCTGTTGTATAATAATACAACAGGAAAAGCATCATTTATCAGACATTTGACATTATAATTTAGTTTAGAGAAGAGAATGTTGTGATAGTCAAGTGACCAAAAGCCCAATTGGGGAGCCAGTAACCTTTTAAAAGTGATAAGCCAAGTTTATAACCTCTTTGTCTCTTGCATGATAAGAGATGTGAGGTGTTCACTGTATTAGCTTCCAAATGGGAATAGGGGCATGAGAAGTTATATAGAAAAATTCCATCTTTTCTAGACTAAGAAAAGAGTTTTTACTTGATAAGGAATTGCACAGAGTTTTCCAGGCAGCAGGACAAATGCATTGGCAATGACATCCAGACATAATCAGTCCAGGTACCATATTCGACTCTTGTGTTGTGATTTTTCCAATCTAGCCTGGTTTGGACTAAGGTTTTTTCAGAGATAAATGATATGAGGAAATACAGGAGGCAGACGAGTGCCCTGAAATAAGAGTGATATATATTTGGCATACACATGTAGTTTCCCCCTTCTCTGCCCAGGTCAGACATTGTTAATCCATCACAACACCTTTTCCCACTGAGGCTGGACATGATCCATGGCACAATGCTTCAGGAATTCACTGCCAATTTGTCAGAATTGTGTGCTTGATTCACAGACATACTTAATGAATGCTTTTTCATAAACAAGAAGCTCTAGAATTTATAAAATTCTCTTGCTGTTTTGTGAATTTTAGCAAGTCTAGGGCTATAAAGAAATTTCTTTAGAATAACTTTCAAAATTCTATTCAAAAGTTAACACTTGTCAAAAGAAACAAAAGAAATTTTGCAATGGATCATTTTTATGCTTCAGTTTATGTTGGTCTGAGCAGCTTCTTTTTGAGATGAACTTCAACCCTGCCTGCAGGTACTCTTTCAGCTCCCCTCCATGTTGAAGGGAAGCAAGGATATGAGTCAGGCTCCATGGCTTCTGCAACAAAACCTCACCTTTTCTTCCTACACACCTGGTATCTAGAGAACAAAGATCCCCAGTCCTCCACAAAGGAGACATACATTACCTGATAGGATTTTGTGATTGGATTTTGAACTGTGCCATACAGCTTTTGTCAAAAGCATGGAAGGGCTTTGATTTCCAAACCTTGAGTGGGTCTTTGCTCAGTTTTCACTAACTATGAAATTTTGGGCTTATTTGTCATAGAAGTTTTCTTCTCTGTAAAATGCAGGTTACCGTGATAACTCTCTTTATGTCTAGGGTTTGTTTTGTGACATGAAATTAAATATGTGAAAATTCTTGTGCAGTTTCAAACGAATGCCAGTTAACTTTCAGCCCTTGCATGCTGTGTTTTCTAGAACATGGCACTTACCAAATGTGAAGGCAGGCTGACATGGGAGTTGAAACCATTGTCTTTGAAGCCAAACACATTGAGATTCACATCTCAATTGCACCATTTAGTATGTGACTCAAGGCACTATCCTTGACCCTTCATTTTCTTTATCTACGGTGAGGGAAATGGACTGTAGAATGAAATTGTTATGTGTTTAAAGCAGCTGGCATAATTACTGGCACCTGGTAAATAGTCAATTAATGGCAGCTTTTATCAATAAATGCTAGTTGACTTAATGAAAGTTATAATCTAAGACATGCTCACCACTCTACAATTTCCTCTTTTACCCTCAACGTGAGTCAGATCATAAGAAAGCTACATATATGCATTATTTTGCATTATCCTGCAGTACAATTACTGCTACAGATCTTCAACATTCTATATATTGGATTTTATTGATGTTACTTTGAAGTGATGAAAGTACACTAATGCCTTTGAATTATTATGGATTATTATGGTGTTATTTTGTTTTTTAGTGTCCTAATATAATAACCTATATGAAAAACTCTCAACAGAATTTAAATATTAGAAAAAAGTTTTTTTCTTCTGATTTACTTCTTTTATGAAGTAAAATGAGTTGTTTGTAATGCATAGCATATCCCTCTTTACTTTGGTTGGCAGAAAGCTCAGAGCTATGTTTTATTTACAAAAGCTTTAGCCATATTAAGAATTAAAACTTTCTTATATAATTATTGCTTCCTGATCACTTTTATTATTGGCCTGTTACCCTTTCCTTTTTATGTTAATATATTCCAGTTATGTATCTTCATTTTTTTGGTAAGCTGACCCAAGTTCCTTT
This sequence comes from Eulemur rufifrons, assembly GCF_041146395.1. Classification (NCBI taxonomy): domain Eukaryota; kingdom Metazoa; phylum Chordata; class Mammalia; order Primates; family Lemuridae; genus Eulemur; species Eulemur rufifrons. The sequence goes on from NC_090983.1 coordinate 46,158,740, forward strand.
TTAAATAAATAGGTCACTAAAAATTAGACAACTAGAAAAATATAAGTTATTCAATTCTGATAAGCTTTGATTTTCTACCTTTGCTATCCTGCAACATTCTGAATTAATTTTATTAAATCAGAGTTAATTTTGAGGCTCAGTTAATTAACACTTAACCAAACTGTGGGTACAAAACATACATCTTCATTTTTGCAATTTCACCTTTAAAAGGAAATTGGTCACGATGTTAAAGTAGCTCTTTCAATATTAATATAATGTTTTCTTTTTGCCCTAATGGATAAAAGTTAGCTTTTAATGTGATCTTTTGGAGACAAAAAATAAGAAAATTTGTTCTTTTCTCCTATAGCCTTAAATGCAGCAAGATCTTTATCAACATCCTACCCCTCAAAACTTTTTCTATGTTATCTTAAGGACAAAAAACAAATTAACAAAAATATCATATGTAACATTTTGGTAAGTAAGCAGTTGCAGATTTAAAAAGGGTTCTTCTTCCGTCATAATACTTTTTGCTGAGTAGATGGCCTGAGCAAACTGATAAAACAGTCTTAATGAGTGAAATAAAATGGAATTGTACCTTAACTTCATTAAAGTAAGAGAGTTGAGAAATAGATCTAGTGTGTTTGAGAAGCATTTTGTGGTCCTTAATAATGAAGAAAGAGTAAATAACTAGTATTTTTTCTAAGAGATGTAAATGATTTCAGTCACAAAAAATGTAACCCTAGCTTTCCCAGGATATATTAATAATACAAAATCACAAAGCGATAATGTAAATGGTAAAGCAATATAGTCTGACTCTGAGTTCCAGCCCTTTGGAGTTGCTTAGATTACAAATGCCTTCTCAGTTTGCACATTGATTCTCTTCAGTGAGAAACTCTGTGTAAAACACCAGGCCTGATTTGAAGGGTTTGGGTAGAGGCATGGGGGAGATACAATTAGTTAGTTCACATTCCTTTCCCTGTCTTGCCTCCATGAGTGGTGCTAATCAACGCTCTGTCACCTGATGGCCTGTATCTGCATCTGTCACTGCTGTTCCAAATGACATTGATCTTGGTCTTTTTTTCTGGGGTCTCACATTGACATTGCTGAAGTGGAAGTCATCCCATTTCTGGAATGCATTATTGCCACACGTGTTGAAGTAGAGGAAGGCTCTCTATTCTTATTTGGCTCTCCAAAGTGTCTAAGCTTTCAGTTTCCGTTTTCAAGAAGGTAGACAAGTCCCTGAGGCTGAAGAAGCAACTACCTAAAGAGAATCACAAAGAACTACATCTAAAAGTGCTGTACCAAGAGATACCCCAGAGCATTGCAGCTATACTAACTCTTCTCTCTCAGAGACTATCCATTTCCCATTGAGAGAGAAATTATAGAGGTATTTGCCTTCCCCTTTGTGAGGGAATCTTAATTTTTGTATGTCTGAGCCCCGTTTTCTATATCACTATCTTTTATTTTTTTCTTGGAATTCTATGTTGGCTTCATGTAAGTAGGATTTTGTAGCATCATCTTGGGCAATTGAGAGTTCCTGGTCTTCTCTCTATTTTTTCTTAACAAGCAAACCTCATAGTCTCATTAGGGTATATGTATATACAATTGATCATAGTCCATAATTTTTTGCTATCTTATTGAGGAAGAGCAGCAACTTTATAGGACCTTTCTATAACAACAGGAGAACTAACCTAAGTAAACATCTACTATGTGCTTAATAATAAACTCGTTTAATTCTCACAAGATCCTTAAAAATTAGGAATGTGCATTATATAGGTTAAAAAAAAAAACCCAAAACACCTGAGGTTCAGAGAGGTTAGGTAGCTTGCTTCAAGATCTAAATGAATGGCTAATTATGGATTAGCCATGGCTAATTATGAATGGAGTCAAGGTTCAATTCTAGTGCATTTTATTGGACCCCAAAGTCCATGCACTGACTACTTCTAGGGCAGCCTTTGGCCTCCTTCAGCAAATTTTCTATTCAGCCCTTTAGGGAATTGAATAACCTGCTTTGCTGCTGCACATTATGCCTGAGGCGTGCCTATTGGTGCTTTGCTTCCATAAACATGTTTACAAAGACATTTTCCTCATTCAGAAAGAGACTTTCTTAACTGAAGAGAAAGAGTAAAACTTTTGTCATAGTAAAATCCCTAGATCCAAGTAAATATTTACTCTATATCCTTATTTATCACTTTACAAAAAATGGGTGCATAATACCTACACATTAAACAAATGTTTGTATTGAATTCATTTTTGTGTTGCATTTTAGTATTGAAGGAAGCTTATGAGTCTGGATACTAAAGGTCAGTTTTTATATTAAAGTCCTTCTCAGGTTCTAAATGGATTTAAAATAAAAAAGTTTTAGAGGAAGAGTGTTTGCTGAAATTCTTTGTGCCGGCATAGGGCTGAGCCACTGACTTTCTTGTTGACGTTCACCAAGGAGTTGGAAGACTGAATAGTGTGATAATTTCTTTCCTGTTGAAAAAAATTTTCAACAAAAAAATTCTTAAAAAAGAAGCAAATGACAACCTAAAAAATTTCTTCCCAGAGTACAGTATAATAAAGTCGTGAGTAGTGCATAGCATCTTAATGTGTAAAAGGATTTGGGCTGGCATATCTTGGTGAAGAAACACTTAAGAGACTTTTACCTTACCTTGTATTCTACATTCAAAGACTAGTTTCATTTTATTCCAAACTTGAGAAGTCATAATTTAGATTAAAAGGAGCTCTTTGTTTTGCTTCATTTAAGTTGGGCTTCGTTTGATAACAGCCAGTCATCATACTGTATATAAAAGAGTCCTCAGGACTTCTAATGATTATGGGACTAGGTGAAGTCAAATCTGTGATAGGAATAGGAAAAACTTCTTGTTCATATTTTTAATTTGCCTGACATATATTATTACCTTTGTTATCTCTTTTACTAAATGAATAATTATGGGAACAGATCTCTTCTTTATAATTTTTTAACTGTTTTAAAGCCACATGACTGTAGATTATACCTGGTGGTTTTAGAGAATACTTTTGCTCTGGATATAAACGTATTGGTCTGTAGAGCAAGTTGACTTCCATGTTACCACTTAGAAAATTTAGTTCACTAAACTATGAAGATTGTCATTTGCCTACTCTCTGTTTTTTAGATAAGTGTATATAATTTTAACTATTTGAAATGTTATTCCACCTACATTCAGCACTCAAATACAAAATCACTTAGAACACAGACAAGGTAATTCATGAAAAACAAAGTGCTGTATCAAAATAGTCAGAGTATCTCTATAAAACTGTGAAGTCAAATGTCATCTCCCACTGGATTGAGCCTAATGTGCCATGTGCAAAACCTCTTATTCTAAGTGTTCTATAAAACAATAGAGATTCTCTTCCTTCTGTGAATGTATACATTTATATTACCTACTTAAGGTTCCATGAACAGTGCATAGTGTGTCTTGCATCTACCCTCACTTCATAGGCCGACTCCTCCCCGTGCTTACAGTCATAATTTATAGAAACCACTTTATGAAGCCTTCCTGGATGCAAGAATGGATTAGGAATGCCTCCATTGTGACTTTACAGCACCCTATTTTACTAATTAACCTCACAGCGTTTATGTCTTTATTGAAATTTCTTCTTTCTCTCTCTTGCTAAACTCTAAGTTCCCAGAGAGCAGGGACTGCCTTCTTGTTTACCATCAAATAGCTATTTCTATAATTACCCCTGGCAGAGAATAGCTGCTCAATTAATATTTGGAGAATTGAATTAAACTGAACATTTAGAATGCTAGAAAGCATTGAGCCTTACACCATTGAGTTTGAGGTTAGTGATAGTTTTTTCACAGGTGCACTTAATCAGGCTGAGGCCATTCCTTTTATGTTCTAGTTTTCTGAGAGTTTTTATCATGGAATGGTGGAATATTTTGTCGAATTCTTTCACTGAATCTGCTGCAATGATTGCAGACATACCTCGTTTTATTGCATGTTGTTTTATTGTGCTCCACAGATGTGTTTTTTTTTTTTTTTCAAATTGAAAGTTTGTGGCAACCCTGCATCAAATAAGTCTATCAGTGCCATTTTTTCCAACAGCATGTGTTCACTCTATGTCTCTGCATCACATTTTGGTAATCTTGCAATATTTTGAACTTTTTCATTATTATTATATCTGTTTTGGTGATCAGTGATCAATGATATCTGATGTTATTATTGTAACTTTTTAAATTTTGTAGTTCTCCTTTGACTAAAACTTAAATTTTTTTTATTTCAATAGATTTAGAGGGTAAAAGTGTTTTTTGTTACATAGATGAATTGTATAATGCTGAAGTCAAGGCTTTTAGACCTACCATTCAATCCAGAATCCCACTACTGTTGTAATTGTTTTGAGGCACCACCAGACTGTGCCCATATTAGACAGTGAACTCAATCCATAAATGTTGTGTGTGTTCTGACTGCTCCACTGATTGGCCATTCCCTTGTCTCTCACCCTCTCCTCAGCCTCTCCTATTCCCTGAGACACAATAATATTGAAATTAGACCAATTAATAACCCTATGGTGGCTTCTAAGTGTTCAAGTGAAAGGAAGAGTCACACATATCTCATTTTAAATCAAAACCTAGAAATGATTAAGCTTATTGAGGAAGACATGTCAAAAACCAAGATAGGCTGAAGGCTAGGTCTCTTAAGTTGTAAATGCAAAGGAATGTTCTTGATGAAAATCAGAAGTGCTACTCCAGTGAACACATGAATGATAAGAAAGCAAAACAGCCTCATTGCTGATATGGAGAAAGTTTCAGTGGTCTGTATAGAAGATCAAACCAACCACAACATTAAGTCAAAGCCTAATCCAGAAGAAGGCCCTAACTCTCTTCAATTCTATGAAAGCTGAGAGAGGTGAGAAGCTGCAAAGAGGACATTCAGGCTAGCAGAAGCTGGCTCATGAGATTTAAGGAAAGAAGTCATCTCCATAACATAAAAGTAGAAGGTGAAGCAGCAAGTGCTGATGTAGAAGCTACAGCAAATTATCCAGAAGATATAGCTAAGATCATTGATGAAGGTGGATTCGCTAAACAACAGATTTTCAATGTAGACAAAACAGCCTTATATTGGAAGAAGATGCCATCTATGACTTCCATAACTAGAGAGAAGAAGTCAACGCCTGGCTTCAGATCTTCAAAGGCCTAGCTAACTCCCTTGTTAGGAGCTAATGCAGCTGGTGACTTTAAGTTGAAGCCAATGCAGATTTACCATCCTGAAAAGTCCTAGGACCCTTAATAATTTTGCTAGATCTATTCTGCTTGTGCTCTACAAATGGAGCAACAAAACCTAGATGACAGCACATCTGTTTACAGCAAGGTTTACTGAATATTTTAAGCCCACTGTTGAAAACTATTGCTGAGAAAAAAGATTCCTTTCAAAATACTGCTGGTCACTGACAGTGCACCTGGTCACCCAAGAACTCTGATGGATGTATGCAAGGAGATTTATGTTGTTTTCACACCTGTTAACACAGTATCCATTCTTCAGCCATGGATCAAGGAGTATTATTCTGTAAGAATTACATTTCATAAGATTATAGCTGCATAGATAGTGATTCCTCTGATGGATCTGGGCAAAGTAAATTGAAAACCTTCTGGACAGGATTCACTTTTCTGGAAGCCATTAAGAGCAATTTGTGATTTATGGGAGGAGGTCCAAATATCAATATTAACAGGAGTTTGGTAGAAGCTGATTCCAACCCTCAGGGATGACTTCGAGGCGTTCAAGACTTAAGTGGAGGAGGTAACTGCTGATGTGGTAGAAATAGCAAAACAACTAGAATTAGAAGTGGAGGTCTGAAGATGTGACGGAGTTGCTGTAATCTCATGATGAAACATTAATGGATATGAAGTTGTTTCTTATGGAAGAGCAAAGAAGTGGTTTCTTGAAATGGAATTTACTCCTGGTGAAGATGCTGTGAACATTGTTTAAATGACAACAAAGTATATAGAATAGCACATAAACTTAGTTGATAAAGCAGCAGGAGGATTTCAGAAGGTTGACTTCAAGTCTGAAAGAAGTTCTACTGTGGGTCAAATCTATAAATGGCATCACATGCTACAGAGATATCTTTCGTGAAAGGAAAAGTCAATCAATGCAGCAAATTTCACGGTTGTCTTATTTTAAAAAATTGCCACAGCCATGTCAACCTTCAGTAACTACCACCCTGAGCAGTCAGCAACCATCAACATTGAGGCAAGACCCTCTAAGACCTTCTACCAGCAAAAGGATTAAGACTCACTGAAGGCTGGAATGATTGTTAGCATGTTTTAGCAATAAAGTACTTTTTAATTAAGGTATATACTTTTTTGATATAATGTTATTGCACTTAATGGAGTACAATAGAGTATAGTATAAAAAGTATAGTGTAAATGTAACTTTTATATGTATTGCAAAACCAAAAAAATGTGTGTAATTTGCTTTTTGGTGATATTTGCTTTATTGTGGTGTTCTGGAACCAAGCCTGCAATATCTCTGAGGTGTGCCTGTATTTGGTTTTCTCTCTTTATTCAATGATTTGGTTAATTGCATTGATTAGTTTTCAGATAGTAAATCAACCTTGCATTCCTAGGATAAATACTTCTTTGGTTATGATATGTAATCCTTTTTACATAATGCTTAATTTAATTTGCTAATGTTTTAAAACAATTTTATGTCTATGATCACAAATAATATTGATCTCTAGTCTCTTGTGTTATTTTTGCTTGGTTTTGGAATTAGGGTAATTCTGGCTTTATAAAATAAGTTGAGAAGTTATTTCTAATCTGTTCTTGGAAAGAGTTTGTGGATGATAATTATTATTATTTTTCCTTAAATATTTAATAAAATTCATCACTGAAGCCAGCTAGGTCCAACATTTTCTTTTTGGAAAGGTTTTAATTACAAACTAAAAATTTTAAATTCATATAGAACTGTTCAATTTTTAAAAAGTTCTTCATGTGTGTTTTAGGAATTTTCCCATTTCATTTAGGTTCCCAAATTTATAGGCACAAAGTTATTTATAATATCTTCTTATGATCCTGCAGTTCCCTTATTATTCTTTTAATGTCCGTAGAATCTGTAGTAGTCTCTTTTATTCCTGGTGTTGCCTCTCTCTTTACCTCCCTCTCTGCCTCCTCCCTCTCTCCCTTTCCTCCCCGCTTGCTCCCTTCCCTCCTCCTCCCTCCCTCCCTCCCTCCTTCCCTTCCTTCCTTCTGGTTTCCTTTTCCTTTCCCCCTTTCATTTCCTTTTTTTCTCCTTCCCAATATATGAGCTATGCACATGCTTTAATCTCTAGCTGCCCTTTTAGCCTGGTGAACCTAATAGCTTAATAGACAAATCAAAGTCTCCTCTTGCTTTTGCCCTATGGCCAGAGCAGAGTCGATTTTTCTCTAGGCTCCTATTCATCAAAACTATGTCCATGCCCTGTTGGCTTTTTAAGAATAAGCGTTCTCATGAGCAGAGAGCAGTTAGGAGGAAGAACATAATTTTGATTTACTTCACAACTCTAACCAAAAGTTCTACCTCCTGTACCATGATCATTTGTGTGCACTTTGGGGATGTTTTATTCAAGAGCCCTTTCCTGGAAATTGAGTGAAGAATATGAGTAACACCCTTTCTTTAAAATCTTCAATGACTTCCTATTGTTATAGAACAAAGTACACAGCTCTCTCTGTTTAGTATTCAAAGTCCCCTTCTCTCTGGTCTTCCCAGCTTTCCAACTTTATATTTCATTGTTTCCAATTTCGCCTCTCTCTCCCATTGAGATGGTTTACTGACTATTTTACCAACACATCTGGTGGATTTATGCTTCTGTGCCTTCACATTTGTAAGACTATCCCACTCCTTAATCTCTCCAAGTTCTCTAATTTCTCTAGGTTGTCTAGGAGAACTGAGGCCCAGAGAGGTGGCACAAACTGATCAAACACCAAACACTTTACTAGTAATAGAGAGAATGGGAATAAGAACTCAGATTTAGAGTTTTTCTTTCCTAGCCTGAAGGGTTTGACTTTTATCTGGTGAGAAACAGAGTTCCTTTTAGCTTCCTGGGAAGATAACTCTTGGGAAGAAAATGTGATCTGTGAAAGATAAACCTATGTTTAAATAAAAGGGAGAAAGATGAAACTTGTGACAGGTATAAGAACTAAGAGGCTTGAGCTGTCACTGAGGATACGGATCAGGTCAGAGGTTGTAGGATAAACAGAAAGGTATGGATTTAAAGACATTATAAAGAAAACAAGTGGCAGCACATTCAAGACTTTAGAAATGAAGAACTCTCACTTTACAAAAGAAAAAATAAAGTTTGAGCAACACCTTAAAACTTTTTTGATTACCCTAAATTTTATTATGTTTGGTATAAAAATATTTATATACTCTTATTTATTTATGAATTTTTTTTTTTTTTTTTGACAGAGTCTCGCTTTGTTGCCTGGGCTAGAATGAGTGCCGTGGTGTCAGCCTAGCTCACAGTAACCTCAAACTCCTGGGCTCAAGCAATCCTCCTGCCTCAGCCTCCCGAGTAGCTGGGACTACAGGCATGCATCACCATGCCCGGCTAATTTTTTCTATATATATTTTTTTAGTTGGCCAGATCATTTCTTTCTATTTTTAGTAGAGACAGGGTCTCACTCTTGCTCAGGCTGGTCTCAAACTCCTGACCTCGAGTGATCCACTCGCCTCGGCCTCCCAGAGTGCTAGGATTACAGGTGTGAGCCACTGCACCCAGCCTTATTTATGAAATTTTTTTTGATCATTTGCTCTTTTCAGGCATCATTCTAGACACTGGGGAAACAAGAGTAAATCATTTATTTAATGAATAAACACGATCTTACCATCAAAATACATATGCCCAAAATCTTATTAGGGCTTTTAGGAAAAAAATTGATTCTGCACAGGTTTTTTTTTTTTTTTTTTAAAAAAGATGAAGTAATAATGCTGATTTGGGGATTATTTAGGAATATCTCTCAAGTTTTCCTGTGGATAACTCCATTCAGCAGACATGAAGTAAATATATATGTGTTTGTGTCTAATTAACAAAAATTATTATTTTAAACTGCATCAAACAAATTTTAAGACTAATGTTTTATGGTACAATTTAGATGATGCTATTCCCAAACATTAGGCTTGCCAAAGGATAAAATAAAGAAAATGCTTTCTAAACTGAAGAGTATCTCATTTGCCACTTAAAAAAACACTTGTAATTCCTGTGGTTTGTTAGGGATTATACAATTCCTAATGGAATGTATCAATGTAATCATTTAAAATTTTTTGAGACACTGCTTTGAATTTTTTTTCCCCAAAATGTACTTAGGTTATCAAATTCCAATTCTTCTGTATGTATGCTTGGAAAGGAAAATTGTAAAAATTCTTAGTCATAGACATTTAAAATATTATTGGATAAATAAATGCAAAACTGGTTACTTCACTATGATTTGACAAATAAACCTTAGGTTAGATTTCAAATATTTGACAGTTCAAAATTGTCATCTCTTTTTAAATAGTTATTACCAGAGTCCTTATGAACTAAAGGCACTGTTCTTTTCTCAGCCATTACTATTTATTCTTTATCATTGTCTCAGAATTAAGTGAAATGAAAACAAAAACTGAGATAATGTCAAATTAACCAAAATAAGAGGTTGAGAAACACACTTTTAAGACATTTTTTCATACTTTTTGGTAGTCTGGAAGTCTCACATTTTATTCACTCAGGTATATTGATTGAGTGCTCACTGTGTGTCAGTCCTCTCACAGTGGTCCTGAATAAAGTCTTCTTTACCATGCTTTAACAAGTGTCACTTAAGAATTTTTTTCATTAACACTACTTGGAATTTCAGAAGGTGAACAATCCTAGAATCTCCATGATACCAGTAGCCTAGAGAAAACACAAGAAGTTTTGGGAATTCCAGATCCTTGACATTGATTGGCATAGGACGGTGTCCAGGTCAGGATGGGGAAGACAGATTTAGTAGAGTCAGCATAGCTATCACTATGGCTCCAAATTCCTTTTCATTTATCAAACAGATAAAGTGAGAGGTTGGCCTGGCATAGAAGCAGTTCTTTCCTTGTCATTACTGGCTTAGTCTCCTTGCCAGGAGTTTCTTTGCCAGGAGATAGCTTGGTTACCATGGGCTCCTAGAAGTGTTCTTTGGCAGCCCTGAGTGAATCTAGAGTGTGATTTCATGCTTATGCTTTTCTGCAGCTTATGCTTGTCTGTGATTTTGAAAATTAACTTTGAATTTTTAATAAATGGTCCATACTTTTCATATTACTTTAACTTTATAGGGACTTGGGCATTAATAATCATATATATATATATATATATATATATGTTTTCTTTTCTTTTTTTTTTTGAGACAGTCTCACTCTGTCCCCTGGGCTAGAGTGCTGTGGCGTTAGCCTAGCTCACAGCAACCTCAAACTCCTGGGCTCAAGCAATCCTTCTACCTCATCCTCCCGAGTACCTGGGACTACAGGCATGTGCCACCATGCCCGGCTAATTTTTTCTATATATTTTTAGTTGTCCAGATAATTTCTTTTCTACTTTTCTTTAGTAGAGATGGAGTCTTGCTCTTGTTCAGGCTGGTCTCGAACTCCTGAGCTCAAACAATCCACGTGCCTCAGCCTCCCAGAGTGCTAGGATTATAGGTATGAGCCAGTGTGCCTGGCCTGATCTTTTATATATTTGTTAATCAATATTAACAAAACCTAAGATTTTTGCCTTGTGCAAAGCACTTTTTCTTTCTTTTATAGGGCAGTATATGAGTAAGAAGATCTTGACAGGAGAAAAGAAAAGTATGTCTTCCATAACTCTTTTCTTATGGTAACCGGTCTGATTTGAGGCTATCAAAATTCCAGCAGGTGATTTCTTTTCTAGTACAATGCAGCATAAATATTCTCTTTTTTCACAGAAAGCATTTAAATCAGAGTGGGTTTAATTCCTGTATCTAAAGGTTGAAGGCCAAGGGATAGGAGGTGCATAGCATTCATGAAGATGAGAGATAGGTTAGCTTTGTAATAATTATAGTTTTTTTTAATGAAAAAATATTTTTAGACATAATGAGACCCTTGGATTTTGAGTCATTTTATTAATACGATACATAAAATTAGTCACAGGAAAAATATAATTAACATCTGATTTTAAAACTCATAAATCTAAAAGACATCATGAAAAACATACTCCCTTGTTACTTTAAAATTTCAAAAAATAAAAGAAAAAAATGTTTCAAGGTGTTGATATTTTTATTTTGAATTAAAAAAATCAGTAGAGAAAAATGATCCAAGTATTTCTTGTTGGACAAGGAAAATATGTGCCCTCCCCCCCCATTTCCACTCTAGTACTGTGTTCAGGGCTCCCTGTTTATCTTTTTTTCCTTCTCCTTCCTTCAAAGGTGAAGATTTGCTAATCTGACTAGAGTGTCTAGTAAAATTGGTGAGAACCACTGCATGCTAAAAGGCAGTGTTTCATGTTTTGTAACTTCTCTTTGCCTTCTTCATGCACAGAATGAGCAGGTTAAGCCTAGATGAGGGGAGTCCCTGTCAATTGTCCCTCTTCACAATCAAACCTAAGGCTAATAGAATGTTAAATACTGAGCAAGTTTGGATTTGAGGTTGTTGATCAAAATGCAGTCCTGCTTTTTTAGATAATGGACTCAAATTTCTTTAGAAAACTAACCCTCTTCCATTATCATTGGTTGATCTGGTTTAATTCATTTCCAGCACCAGAGGGAGCCCCTGTTGGCTTAATTCAGCATACACAGTTTATCTTTCTCTTCACTGGATTGGTTCACAGATGGCCACACAACCCAACCAGAGCTATATGATACAAGAGAAATTTTCTGGAGCTTTTGGGAAAAACTGGCTTGGGTCTTGCTTCTACCGGATGCAGAAGCACGAAGACGTGAGAATTTGAGCTGTGCAGCCTTTTTGCTACAAAGAAGACCCACCATGAGAAGGAAGCTTACTCACAGGGAAAGCACAGTGGAGACACACAGAGAAAACAAATCTTGATGATGTTGTTTGAAACTCTGAATCAAACCGCAGCTGAAGGAAGCGCTAGCACTGGAATCTTCATTTGTAGGTCCCACACATTTCCTATTTTTCTTTAAGTCAGGTTGAGCTCAGTTTCTGTCACTCATATGACACAGGACTCTGTTACAGGGAAGGGTAGGAGATTTAGACTGTGCACTACACCATGGGTATGAGATGGCTAGTGAGGGGTTGTTGGTTGCTGGCTCAACGAATAATAATGTGATACTTTGGTTCCCATTTGGCTACTATTCCCAGTGCTTGTCTCCCTCAGGTACCTTATATGGGAGAGAGATGAGAAAGTCATGGTAAATAGCAAGGCTGATTCAACATTCCTGGGTGTAAACACTATATAGGTGTATTGAAAGCCTGTGCCTCATTCTGAATAATATGGTCCAAGGTTTTTATTTATTTTATAAATTTTTTGATGGAAATAACTTAATTTGCAATATTTAAATATTTCCTTTTATGGTTTTATGATATATTATGTCATGTAATATGTGCCAGGGTAGAAGTGGTTAAATTTTACTTTAGTTTCTCATATTCATTTTAGATTCCTATAGTTCTTTGCTGTAGAATACATTTCCTCAGAATTCCAGGTTCCCAAAACACTTCACGGCAAAAAGATTCCATGGCCAAATAAGTCTGTGAAATGCTGCATATGAGGTCACCCTCTGACTACTCACAGGGTACTCTAGTATTAATATATTAAAAGCTTGGACATGTAATAAAATAAAGAAGCTTATTTATTTTTGCTTAGTTCACTTGAATATGAACTCTCATTCCACTTGGCCCTCCACCTTTTTTTTCCTTTTCTTAATGATACCAAGTGCATCAGAGTGGGTTAGATAAGAATGGCACTACAATGACAACATTCTCTTTTACTGAAAGCCTAGTCTTTTCTCATTTGTAGTTATAGTTATTCAGCAGAATGGTTTATTCTTTGTGTTCAAATACAATTGGATATTGGAAGCTCTGTTTTTTGAGTTACTTCTGTTTGTATAATACATACTTAATCCAATTTCTATCCACCAACAATTCTATTTGAACTCTCATTTCATGCATGAAAGTAAAGTCATCTTTATACACTAGAGCAAAGGAAGCAAAGCAACGGGAATACTAAAGTTAAATACAGGTTTCTAGCCAGGTAGGGTGGCACATACCTGTAGTTCCGGCTACTGTGGAGGCTGAGGCAAAAAAAAAAAAAAAAAAAAGTTACACACAGGTCTCAATATTCTATGAGATCAGAGGGCTTTTACTGTTCTTGAATGAAAGGTGGAACTGGGGATGGGAAGTGGCATTCGGGAAGTGGCACTTGAACTATCTCAGGAGATGAATGTGCACCTGTCACTAAAGAGGCTGCCAGGATTGTGAAAAGTAGGAGCTATGAGTTAAGGCCTCAAGGTAGGAGATGTTTCTCTTGCCCTTGAGGGACACAGATAACCTTTATATAGTTATATAGTAGTCAATAGTTAATTATTGATGGATTTTATGCAGATATATGTATATATACACACACACACACATACTTTAAAAACCACTCTGGTGGTAGGTTGAAAGATGAATTGGAATGACCGAGCAAGATATAAAGAAGATAGTATCAGTTGTGGTCACCAACTAAATAACAGGAGTGAGGAAGAAGGAGAAACAAAAGATGACTTGGTAGTTGACAGTGAATGGAGATTGAGGTGACTAAGATGTAGGCTCTTTGACCTTAAGAGTTTAAAGTTGAGTAATATAATGATATTAACTAAGTATTTATTGAACCCCTGTTTGTGCCAGGTATGGTGCTGACCACAATGGGGAAGAATTTTGAGAAAAAATACTGTGCAGGGGACTGTGGATGTTTGTTAGTTCTTTTTTTGTTTGTTTTATTTTTATTTTATTTTATTTTGGTTTTTTTTTTTGCTCACATTCAACTCCCTTTGTAAAATTCCCCATTGAGTGTTGGTAGTTGGAGTTGTACCTCCTATTATGTAAGCCAAAAGTGGCCAAATATTTCCTCTTCTTTTTTCATTTTCTGGCAGAAAGGGTTCCTTTAGGGACCCAGGCTCAGTCAATTAATGCTCTTAACTAGACATAGAATTTGGAGTTATTGATGTGAAGGCATTGGGTCGTTAGAGATTGGTTGTGGGCGAGAGTGCAGCCAGCTAGTATCCTTCTAGTAAATTCCTTTTCTGACCAAGTTTGACTTGATAACTATAAAAATAGGCCCTAATGCATATAAAACAGAACTCAAAACATGATTTAGTAGAATTAAAAAATAGAATTTTAAAGCATGTTGTTAGTATTGAAGAAAATTCTCATGGGCTGACTTCCTTTCTATGCATTAGAGAGGGCCTTTTCGAGGGGGAGGATTATAACATGCCTTCCTCTGAGAACTTAGTTTATATAGGCTCTCTGAACTCTTAAGATGTTAAGGATTTAGTACCTTGTATTAGGACTTCTGTCTTTGATGTTGATGCTTCAAATTTTCATTAATTATATATTGACAATTTACATAGGAATCCTTGTTTGTTGGGATCAATTTAATAGCAAATAAGAGGTGTATGTATTGTTTATTTTAGGAATGACTAAAAATTGGGAGGAACCAAATGTACTAAAATCATAAACAATTTCATGGGTTTAGGGAACAGACTGCAACTGTGTTTATTATGTTAATGTAAAGTGTTTTTGATGTATTATATAAAGATAAAAAAGGGAAAGGAAGGTATTATTAAGCTTAAAGAGTGATCTTTAGAATATGATAGATGAAAAGTTAGACTATTAATGGATAGAAAAGTGGATTGGCACAGTTATCTGTGCAATTATGAGAGCACTTAGAATCATTTTAATTAGTGAGAATTTATGATGATTTAAGTTGTTTTTGCTATCAAGTGTTTTTTAAAAAAATTGTCTACACACCAGTTCTGGCTTCCCCTACATTTTACTTGTTAAGAAAAACTCTTCAAACAAGCTAATTTCCCCTGATCAGAGGCAGGGTGATATAATAAATGAGTATAAGACTGAGTTGGAAATGCTGAGACTTAGTCCTGGATCTGCTGTTTCCTATAATGGTCTCTGAGCTCTCGTTTTCTCATTTTAAGATTAGGCTCAAATGAACCCTCTTTATTTGCTTCAGCATGTTATTGTGAAGAGTAAATGAACATCACATATAAAATACCACCCCCATCACGCCCTATCCCCCCTACATAGCCTGTTAATTCTTATAGTGCTTATTGGACCTGGTGTGTTACTTACTGGATTATTCTCTCCCTGAGCTAGAATAGAAGCTCCATTAACATACGGACTTCATGTATTTTGTTAATTGCTTTATTTCAAAAGCACAGAGAAATTCCTGACACAGAGTATGCACTAAATACAATTTATTTAACTCAACAAGTAAATAAAGATGTTGTTTTTTCAAAACTATGAATAACTTTCTCAGGAGGCTTATCTCAGATTGGGGATCAGACCCAAAGTGTTGGATTCAGGGAGGCTTTTTTATATTTGATCGGTCTTTGTCTGTTTCCCATTGTAACATGGCTACTCCACATTATCTCAAGACAAGATTAGTTGCATCCTCCTGAAATTTTCATGCAAGCTATTAACTACTGTTTTAAATATGTATCTTAATATCATGTATTCCTGGGTTGTATACATTTACTCATATTGATGCCTTACAGATGAATGTTTCCTTTATCAACAGAGAAATATATGGGAATTTTGGCTTGAACCTATTAATAACAGAGCCTAAATTTTGTTTTGGGCAACACAGGTCATAAATAAAGCTATTTATTAAATAGAGTCTATTACATTTCTAGTGCTCAGTGGTTTATCCCCTTATTAAACCAAACGTATTCTCGTTATTGTAACCATTTTAGATTTCTCCCCTGTCTCAGAACTGTTTATCCAATTATTTTATGTGAAGGAAAGCTCCTTCACACAATACCAAAAACAATGTATACATCCAAAGTACTTTCTAGAGTTATTTCTGTTGAGTACTGCTTGTCAGTACATGCTTTCATTTAGAATAATTTACTTATATAAGATTGAGGATTTTCTATTTTGAGGTTTGCCAGTCATCACATTATTTTCGTTGTCACTACCAAAACCATTCATTAGCACTGATCTACTTTGGTATTACACTGTCCAATAGGACCTTTTTATAGAAAAATAGACTTTCAGACTTGGGAGTCACCTTGAAGAACCTAGGATTTTTAATAACACGCTTAATTACCATCTACAAACTTTAATTTTTCCTGAGATTTTTATCTAGTCTTTTTTGTTCACATGTAGTCAGATTTAAATTGCAGGCAGATGGCTGAAGAAAGTCTTGCTTGTTTATAGTATTCTACCCATTTAACTAAATGCTTAATAAAAATATATATAATTGAGAAAAATGGCTTACTGTATTATATGTAGGTAATTTCATAACAAGGTTGTGAACAAAAGTCCTCTGAAAAGGAATTTTGAGGAAAGAGACCATTCCAGTGAGCAGTTTTCTATCCCAGGAGATACAGCCTTCATGGTGTATTCCAGAGAATAAAAAGAGGGTTCACTTTTAACAGCCAAAGTTCCTGTCCAAGTTCCCAATCAGGTCCATTTACGCAAATGAAGGATTCAAATTTGCTTAGTTCTGATTGGTTGATGCAGATAAGTTCTGATTCATAGATGAGCTGAGCTCTCATTGGTCAGTGCAGCCAAGTTCTGATTGGGTGAGGCAGGCCACAGCCTATTGGTTGGTTTAGGAGACCTGAACGGGAACAGTCACCTATGAACGTCTCAAAGTTAAGCAGATATGTGGGTTTTCTGGGAACTCAGAGACGGTGTGTGCCCTCTAGTCAGCAAATGGCTGTTTGGCTCCTTTAGGTCCAAGTTAGCCACTTGGGATTCATCTTGAGGTACTGGCCCTTTCAGGGTCACAAAATCAATAATATAAGATTACCAGAGGCCACCAGCTAGTACTTAGTATTTTACAGTGCAAAATTTTTGTAAAAATAATACAGCAGGGCAGAAAATTCATTATATTGTCTTGACCAATGAATTTCTCCTCTACCAGAGAAAGTTGAATTGTTGCCTGAGATCAAGTACATCTCCCCTGACAACATCTAAACGTGTGTGTGTGTGTTTGTGTGTGTATGAGAGGTCTGTCCAGAAAGTATCCACCCATTCGTAATATAACAAGAATGGTTTGTGCAACATTGGTGTAACGTGGCAGCCAAACAGAGCGGCCTGGAACGCACATGCGTGAACAATGACAACTTCACTGTACTAGTCAGTGGGGCGCTAGATGCAATTGTTTGGATACTTAAGAATGTCTTTAAGTGTCATCATGCCTGATGTGCTAACATAGGGTAATTCATATTATTTTATTATATTACTTTTATTTAAGCATTATATTACAGTTATATTGATTTAAAAATTTATATGGGTGAGTTATGTTATTTATAACATTTAGGCTGATAAAGGGAGCCTAAATGAAATATTCGTTATTTAAAATGTCTTTGGTTCAATGCAGTGATTTTGAAACTTTAATGTGCACCAGGATCTCCTGCAGGCCTTATAAAAATCCAGATTGCTGGGCCCCAGCTCCAAAGGTCTGATTCTTAGACATGGGAGGGGGTCTGGTGATTTGTGTTGCTACCAAGTTCTCTGTTAATTCTGATACTGCTGATCCAGAGAGCTCCCTTTGAATTCCACTGGTCTAATAGGTTTGAGAGCCTGACTGGAGCTCAGCAACCCTGATGATCAATGGAAGTAACATTTGTTATCTATATTGAGTTCACGTCTATCTGCTTTCAAAAATATCAATTAGATCTGAATTTTCTGGAACTAATTTGATTAAAAGCATAGCATGATACATCAAAAATAATACAAATATAAGTTACTTTGAACAGTCAGCACACACACATACTTGTTAGCAAATTCTTCCATTAAAGCAATGCCTTGCACAAAGAAATATTTTTCTAAAAAATGAACAAATTCACAAATCTTTTGAAAAGTAAGGAGACCAAATTGGGCATCATGCTTCCACTTTGGCTATGAAGTGATCTTGTTGACATTTTCTAGGACTGAGAAAAAATGGCCTGTATCAAGAGATGTCCCAAAAAGCATCTTGTTTCTTTTATCACCCTATGAGCTTTATAGTGGATGCCCAATAAGCATAGTGCCAAAATAAAGGAAAAAGCCTAATGAGGAGTCTGGCCATTATCAAGCTTTGCTGAAATGGACCATGAAAACTTGAGCAGAAACTATAATTTATCTGTCTACTCTTAGGAGTAAGAGTAGGCATAAAAGACATGTAATTACTTCTGGTCACAAAAAAAAATAATCTCAGTAATCGTGTGCATGGTTTATTGTAATAAAGTGTCTATCTTCATTTAAGGTAAAAGGGTTTTGTAATCTCTCAGCTTGCATCTATTTGTGGGGACTGGCCATGGTAGGAATAGAGGTGGGGGTGCCGTCACCTTCTGTACTTTTTTCTTGCCCAGTACTTCACCTGCATTCACAGAGCTGCTTCATGTTTACTAGGTTGAAGGTCTAAGGCAAGAAGATCTAAGACAAGGGAGGGAAAAGATCTAAGGCAAGAAGGCATCACTTGATTGTCCTGGTTTTGCTATAGTGATGAAACACTGGCCTTGAGGGCTTTGGCAGACTCTGCTGGAGCACATTTGAGGGTTATTCATGCCCTGCCTTGGTGTGAGGGAATTGAGTGAGTTTTCTCTGCCAGTCACTGTCCCTCAGCTCCTAGGCATCCTGAGGTCCTTCATTTTTCTTACTGCTGAGGTGTTTGCACACTTCCAGGGGGCTCTCTTTGGCAGGATCTAAGGCAATCCCAAAGCACCCTATTCTCTTCCAGGGCTGCAGTTAGTCTGTGAGAAACTTACATAAATCTTTCCCCACCAACCTGGGAAGTGCAGGCTATCCCCAGTGCAGCAACTTCTCTTCTCCCAGTTGTCAGTCAGTATTTTGCCCTTTAGATGTCTCATGGGTGAGTCACAAGTAAGACCATGGTGTCCTCTACACTCCAGGAGACACCTGTCAATCTTTCCAAGTGGTGTCTCCAAAGCCCCTCTCCCTAGGTCACAGGAGAGGGAAAAGCAAAGCTGTGCGTTCCCTCACTGGGAGGGAGGTGGTTGTGGGGGACTCAGAGCTCACCAAAGTCTGTTCTAGTTCCTTACATTCCTTCTGGCCCCTCAAACCCTGTTACATGGAAATGTGTGATTGCCTGTTACACGGAAGTGGGTGATTGCCTTGGGATCACAAATTGGCCCTCAAACCCTTCCTTTGCAAATCCTACTTTGATGGGCCTGCAACTCACTTCCAATCCTGAGACGAACTGTCACCTTTTTTGCATGAGGCTTCAGTGGATACTGAGATGGAAAATGTCTCATTGTTACATTGTATTCCAGTAAAATATAGTGGATTGGCTAACTCAGCAGAAAAAAGATTTTGTTGATTGGTGGTAATCATGGAATGAAGTTGCCAGAAGTTAAACTGCAGAATCATGCGCACATACACACACACAAAAAAAAAGAAAAGAAAAGAAAAAAGACAACAAGCTTCAAGGACAAAATGCAAAAGAGGCAGGAATTTAATCTTTGTCAGGGCAGAATGTGTCTGTCTTGTTCACGGCTATATAACCAGTGCCCAGCAGAGGTTCTAGCTCACAGCTGGCCCTGAATGTTGAATGAAAGAAAGTGAAAAAAAGGAAAGCAGAAATGCTTGGAGGAGAGCAGTACAGAGCAGAAGCAGACAAAGCAATAAAGGGAACAGAAGAGAGGGGCAGCTGGGAGCTGTCAGAGGGGACAGCGGCACTGCACAACTCCGAGCATCCTCAGGTTATCTTGTTTTCTTTCAGTGTTCATGGTGCCATCAAGAGTTTAGGTAACTAGAGTATAGGTTGTGTACTGTGCCAGTTCACACTGACATGTGACCTTGAAAGAAGAGCAGAATCCTCACTGATTGATGATGATTCGTTATATAAGATCAGGAGTGTATTATACATTTCAAAACATTTTTTATATTAATAAAAAGTTATTAAAATTTTTTAAAAAGCTTAGAGTCAAACCTCAATTACTTAAACAAGTAAGGTACAGTATGCTCTGATGGCACCAATTAATAACAAATATATTTGGGGGAGAGTGTGTATTTATGCCTTTTCACATTTCCATGTGCATACTAACATATTACTATGTATTTATATATTTAAAATATTATTTAGGAAGAGAAAAACATCTTTCAAACACATATTTCTATAGCATTGGTCATTTAAATGAGATTCAGAGCCTAACCTTCATTAACTTCAATGGGAATTACAGAATACAGGCTTAAGTTGTTTGTAAATTAAATTTGTCAGAAGGAAAGGACTTGCATAGGGTGATTCATGTAATTTTGCTATTCTTTATTGTTTTCAGAAGCTGATCGAACAAACAGTGACTGCTGTAGATAGCAATTTTTCTTCCTTTTCCTTTTGTAGTCAAGATACATACATTTTTGCAAATGTGAGCAATTCTTATTTTTGTGTTTTATGTCTTTTTTTATAGATAGTTAAAAGCTAGTGTTTTACTCATTATAATATTAATGTAACATCTCTTTGATGAAGAAATAAAAATTTCCAAAGCATGGCTCCTCGGAAATCTGAAAGACAAAAACAATAGAATTGAAAGAAATGAGACTGATTTGATCTTAACTAGCTCTCTTAATTAAACTGCAGGGGATTTTCATTTCTCTAGTAATGTTGTTTATTTTATTTAAAAAAAACATTTTTGAAGACTAGCTTGATGTCATTGGTATATTGTTTTTTGCCATGAGCTAATAAATTCACTTTCATGGGCAAATGCTTATTTGGCCCATAGAGGCCAACAGAGGCACATGAACTAAGGTGGGGTCATAAATTGGCTAGCCCTGAATTCCACTCATGGAAGATTTTACAGCTTATTTCTCCAATTGGAAACTTTGTGGGTCAATTTGGCACTTTATATCTCTATTTCTTCTATTTTTTTTACTTTGTCCATTCCTTCATTCACTCTGGTTAATAAATTCTGTGGGTACCACAGTCATTCGAAAATATGATATGTGCTTGAGGATGCTTTTATTTCCCTTGGTGGGGAAAAAAAGAGAAGGCAGTTGGTAGTAGGAGTTATTAAAGATAATGCCAATGATAATAATGATAATTAAAAAATCAATGTTTATTGAGCTCTTATTAACAGGTACTGTGCTCAGAAATTTATGTATATTCTTTTCTTTAATCTTGACAACAACCCTCTGAGGTAAAAATAATTTTAGCTAACATATTTTATGTTGTAGTATTATAAATGCTTTACATGGATTGTCTAAGTTGGTTTAATTTATTAATAGTTTTGTATAATAGGTGAGGTCTAAGTATTTAAAAAAAATTTAAATGCTACATGCACTATAGAGTTGTCAAAATCAACTCTGATTCCATTTAGTTATTAGGGCAGCCCTATGAAGTAGTTATTATTCTCAAGTCTATTTTACAAATATGGAAACTGAGGCATAAAGATATTAAGAAAATCATCTTATGCCAAATAGCTAGCAAGCAGAAGAACCAATATTCAAACCTAGGTCTTTTTCATATCTGATTTTATGAATATTAGGACTTTATGATTCTACCCAGTTATAGATATAAAGGTAAAAATGCCAAAGAGTGAGTGTTGAGTGCCTCTCAGAGAACATAGAAAACAAAACTGTATGGAATAAAAATCGGACAGATACACTTTCTCTTTTCAAATTGAAATGCTGTTGACAATGTTTCAATCACAAACACCCTCCTTTGCTGAAGGAGTAGGGTAGAGGTAATTAGGTGAAGGAAGTTATGCATCCCCACCCCCAGCCCAATTCTTTTCACTATTAATGCTACAGAATGAATTTTCCGTTAAGGTGTCTTATTTTTTTTTTTTTTCTTTCGGTAAAGCTTTTCATTTGCTTTTTCTTTTTTGGTAGATTTTTTTTTTCTGGGTCAGCTTACATATTTGGCAGGGATCCTTCCAAATTTTGAATTTGTTGTCATATTGTGATGCCTTTCATTTACAAGTTTATTACAAAGTTTGACAAGACTAGTAATATAAGAATATCTAGAAGTATTTCCTGGTGTGTGTGTGTGTGTGTGTGTGTGTTTGTGTGTGTTGTGTACTCCTGTAGATAGTACAATCCTGTCAACCTCCGATAGTTATTATTTTAAATTTAAACCTACATTTGAAAGCATAAAGGAGAATTAACTTTAATTTTATGGAATAGAGGAAAAGGACACTGCTTTAGTAAGTCTTGTGGCCTCAGTTTCCCTGGAGGAAAATACAGAGTCTGAACCAAGTAATCTCTGTATATAATACCTTTCCACACTAACACCATAACTCATGTTTATACCTGCTATAAAATGGAATCAGAGTAGATTATGGCAACTCTGTAATGTACATAGTCTTTAAATTAAAAAAAAAAAACATCATTTAGATCTCAGCCACTAAGCCACACTAAATTAAACCAACTTAGAACTCTGCTGAAAGGAATTGTAAGTGAATACATTTGTTGGTAGATGAAAATTGGCTGGCAGGCACAGTCATTAGCAGTGGGTGATAGTTTTTTTGGATGTAATGTGGAAAGAACAGAGCAGTTCTGGAATGCCTTTGAAGTTTTTTCTTTCAGTTCTAAATACCTGAGATTCTTTACAATTTTCACAAAAGAATGGTCTATAATTTCTGCTGGGTCCTAAAAAATCGCATATGCTTTGCAATTAAGGAGTTTCAGGGTACCTGTAAATCAGACTTAAGGGAAAGTCATAAATTGAAGAGATTAATTCTAAAGTAACTCTAAATTACCTGTCTTTAAAATCTGCTTTAAATACAAAAAAAAAAAAAACAGTATAAATCAGGGGTCCCCAACATATGGTGAGTTATATAATTGTTTCATTATATATTACAATGTAATAATAATAGAAATAAAGTGCACAATAAATGTAATGAGCTTGAATCATCCCGAAACCATCCGCTTACTCCCTGGTCCATGGAAAAATTGTCTTCCATGAAAACAGTCCCTGGTGCTGAAAAGGTTGGGGACTGCTGATAAATGATAAGACTAAGCAAATGGTGTGCTTTTATTTGTTTATTTGAAACCTATGCTCTGACATGGTTCAAACCACTTAAAATAAGGAATCAAGAAAGGAAGGAAGGAAGGAAAGAAAGAAGGAAATCAAAAGTTACTGAGCATACCTAATGTGCCAAGCATGAGTGTTAGAATCTTGAAATGTTAGGAAAGCCAAGGATATGCAAACTAGAAGAAGGTTCACTGAACTCACTCTGTAGCACTAAAATGTTAAAATGAAGCTTGTGGTCATACAGCTTAACTGGGATCTGGGAAAACAGCAGTGACACCCAGGGCTGTGGAGCAAGATCACATGGTCAAGGAGATAAAGCTAGAGTTGCAAGAAAAGCTTGTGTTCTAGCCCCATAATGTCAAAAAGTTGATAAATGTTCATGCTCAGCAGCAGACATTCCTATGGCAGACTATGGATGGAACTCTGAAGCACAAGGTCATCTGAACAGTTTAGACACTGTTCAAAGAGGGACATTTGATGATATTCATTCATTCATTAATGCATTAATTCACCAACCATTTATTATCTATAATCACAAAAGTCTAGTAGGGAAACATGTCTTAGACATAAGAAACTCCAGCACATAGTAGAAAGTGAATCATGTCATAAGAAAGTATAGTTAAGATTTGTGGTTGTGCAGATGGGGAGAGCAGGGAGCACCACAGAAAATATGGTTGAAAAGACGGCCTTTGAGCTGGGCTTTACAGGGTAGGCATGCATGCCTTGTAGAACAATCCCTTGGTCTCCAGGCCTGCATAGCACCATCCTTACTGGAAAGTTCAAGAACCCTTATTTGGTGGTGGTCTACAGCATGTTTCTTTTATTTCTCTCTATTTGTGATACATGCTGCCATTGGCAAAAAGGGCTCTTTATGAACTGAACTGGTAGTGGGGAAGGTTTTGGGGGCAAGTGTCATTGGTGAGAATGGGAAGAAGTATGGGTCAGGCGTGTGCTTAGTCTGGAAAAATCTTCCGGCTAGTTTTGAGAGGGTCTTCTTACACAGCCATGCTCCTCTTTCATCCACTTGGAAATTATTGTTCATAGATGACTTGAGATAGTAGGACATCAAAACTAAGTGCAACATTATCTATGGATAATGAGGAACACTAAAATTTATAGGGGGAAATATCATGTAATAAAATGAAATATGAAATAAATGAATAAAGAATATACATGTATATATGTGTGTGTATAAATGAAAAAATCTTCAAAGTAAACAGTTTCCCACTTTTGAACCTAACCAACTTGTAAGTCTAATTCTAGCGTTTAATGTATAGATTAAAATGAAAAGACAAAGCATTTTGTTCCAGTTTACTATGTATCAGGCATTTGTCTAAGTGATCTACATATATTATCTCATTTTAAAAACACAGAAATCCCAAGTGGTCATGGTTATTTTCCTTTCTTTGCAAAAGAGGAAATTAAAGCTTAACTTTACAGAGGTTACATGTCTCCTTAGAGGAGGAGCTGAGTTTCTAACCAAAGCAGGCCATTCCAGAATACATGCTCTCTGTTCTAAACAGAGAAGGTTGCTTAAAATTAATACTTAATAATTTGAACTGAACATCCCACATGTGTGATGTAGGTCAGTTAATTAACCAAATAACAAAATTAGCATATTTGTTAATTTTTTTCTCCTTACATTTCCATTTACAAAGAAAACGTCAATCTGAATAATTATTCTTTCCTTCAAAGTAAGTGGGGATCTGTCATCAGTTCTTAAATCTGACATTTCAGAGAATTCTTAGTCTCAGTCAAGGTATATTATAGTAACCACTCTTGACCAAACAGGAGACTACACTTAATTTAATAAACATTTAATGGCAATAAAATTTCTCTCTACCCCCTGACCTGATATTTTCTGTAGGAAACAGCATGCTTTTATGAGATCAATAGCTAAGATAAATTTATCTTTGTCCTGTGTTAACTGAACCTTGTAAGAGTTTTACTTCACTGGTAGGCTGTCTAATGGAGCTGAGTGGTACGTAATCTCTTCTACGCAGGAGACTTGATAACTTGGCATGTCTTTCATCTAGTAAGCATTTTAAGATATCACAAAATATTCCTGGAAGCTATTGCTAACCACTTTACTTTTTAGTTAATTTATTCTGAATATTATATTTAAAATATTAATATAATGATAAAAGCTGAGACAATGTAAACACTGCCATCACTATGATTTAAATGTAAATGATTGAAAAACTTACTTGTACTCTTATCTTGCATATTAGCATTTTAAATAGTGATAAATACTGAATATTCATGGCTCAGCATGTTACTTCATTTCTATCATGACTAATTGCCTAATGAGGTTTGGTGAAATTCTCTTTTGATGCTAAAAGCCCTTGAACATATTAAAAAAATTTAAAATATGAAGTCATGATTGAGGGTTAAAGAAAATACTTTTAGTAGGCATGTGTGGTTTTATGACAACATATTAATCTTTAAACCAGCTCAAGTATTTTTAAGCTTCAATAATGGAAAAAACAACAATATTGGGCATGAATCAAATAGGATGTGTTTAAATTTTTATTGTCTTAGGTAGAAACTGTATAATATTTTGGCTCTTAATATTGTCTAAATGGTTGAATTATATTGTTATGCTATGGATTTTCCTCTTTTGTATAGTTTTCACATTGGAGCTAATATGGTTTTTGTTGGCATAAAATATTTTTCTTTCAACTCCCAGATCAGCTCTCTAAAACAATATTTATCAGTTTCAACTCTCCTGAAGGGAATCACCAACATCCATGGAACCTAGAAAAAATAATTCTGTTTAGAAGCAAAACAGTGTCATTTGATTCTATGTCAAATGGGAAAGTGGAATGTTTATTTTGAGGAGATAGCTCAAGGCATAAAGTATTTACCCTAAGTTATTTGTTTTACTGTTGTTTTTATATCAAGAAAAAGCTGACTTTGGTTGATTGTATTAACCCTATTGAGATCTTAATATTTATATTTAGAAGGAAGTTCCTTTATATTTCCTCATTGTCTTTTGGAAATATTTATATTTCTATGTCTTTAGCAAATGTTGTTAAGAAGTTAAACTCTTTCGCTTTTTGCTTGCATTAGCCTTAAGTGCTGAGAAAAATGCAATCAATCACTTTCTAGCAGACGTATACTCATTTAATTGCACTGAATGCCCAACCATCACATCATACATTTCCAAACATAATTATAGTATGGCTCAACATGGTCTAAAATTCCATTTTCCACAGCCAGTAAAAACAATTTTTTGGCCCAGATCCAAAGTATGCCAAGTTTAACTTGTGTATCTCAGGACTGTTTTAGCATAATAAACCCCAAAGGATTAGCAATCTTTTCCATTCTTTTTCCCTGTTCTATTCAGAAAGAAGAATAAGAGTACTAAATTAAGTACTAAAGACATTCTGTTGGAAAAAAATATAGTTACATATGTATACATGTATGTGTGGATAGATAGAAATGTCTTTTAGTAGATAATAGTATTATATGTAGAAGCTAAGGTCTTGGTGCTAGGTATGCCCGTTGCTACTGAGCTGTCGTTGCTTCCTAGCCTTCTCAGTGGACTGAGCAGGAGACAGATAGATAGATTTCTCCCCAAACTTAAAATTTGTAGATAGCAATTTGCTCAAGTATGATACAGATATGAATTTATAAATTGAAAAGCTGCTTCATGTAAGACAGTGTTAAGGTAGTGGAATACAAAGATGAGTTATTCCCTCAATACTGAACAAAATGAGATGGGAAGGTTGCAGTTAATGGTAAATGAAAAGAAGCAAAAGAGCTATTGCAATTATGTTTACCTTGGAAGTGGAAGTAAAGATGGTCAACAGTCACAAAGAAGGGACATCTATCTCAGATTTGATTATCAGGAAAAGCATCTAGAAGCAGGATATATCCACACTGAAGGTTGATGTTAAGCAAGAAGCAGCTGGGGGAAGAGTTTGAAGGCAGCATATTCTAGGTAAAGGAACTTAGAACCTGTGAATTCCTGGAAGGAGAACATAGTGATTTAGGTGAACTGAAAGTGGTTCAATGTGGCGGAAGCCTGAATGTGTGTCTAGGTAGTGAGTGAGTCTGTGGGGAGATTTTGAGAGATATAGCTAGACTATATCTCATATATGTATATTATTTATGAAGCTTAAATGTAATATATAATTTTTCATTTTATATACTATGATATTAAAGAGTTTGACCATCTTGAGGGCATCTGGAAGCCATCGAACAATTTTAAGCAAATGGGATTTCTACACTTAAGGAGTTTTATTTAGTTGATTATCAGAGATGATGTGTGTATACATAATTATTATCCAAGGTAGAAAGTTTTATATGTTCCAGGGAAATTAGAGAAACAACAGCATGTGAGTTAAGAGTTGGAAGATTATTTCTACTTAAAGAGCTCAGGTAAACCTTGGTGAAGGGAGAACATTTTGGTTAGGCTTAATACTCATCAGGGTTGTAGATTACCCCTTTTATTATTACTGATTGTTTTATTTTGTTTGTAAATCACTTTGAACACAAACAATACACAGATGTCATTCTCCCAGTTGTAAATCTTGCTTCTGAAATATGGTATCTTAAAGTTTTGATGTAGCAAAATTTATGTAAGACACAAAATTTCAAGATAATGCTGAATTATACATATCCTTTGACTTTTCAGTCTAAGATTTCAATATGATTTAAAAATTAAAGTTGCATCAAGTTTTTAGAAAACTTTTTAATTTAATGTAATTTCAAAGTCAAAGTTACAAGAATAGCACAAGGAACTCCAAGAACAACCATTTATATTTTGCCCTATTTATCATTCTCTCTCATGCTTTACATGTATAATTAAACAGGCATATAAATATGAATTTTTATTATATGCGTATGATAAAATTAAACACACGTTATATAATGAATACAATTTTAATCACTCATTTGCACATTTACAGTACAATTATTAAAATCAAGAAATTTAACACTGATAAAATACTACTGTCTAATCTGAAGTTCTTATTCTAGTTTTGTGTTTGTTCTAATAATATCCTTCATAGCTATGTCATTCCTAATCCAGGATCAAATCTAAAATGATATATTGCATTTAGTTGTCACATTTCTGCAGTCTTTTGATCTGGAACAGTTCTTCAACTTTTCCTTGTGTTTTTTTGACCTTTACACTTTTAGAGTACAGGCAAATTATTTGTAGACTCTCCTTCACTTTGGATATGTATAGTATTTGCAGAGATAAGAAATTAAAAATTTTTATTTCTACTAAAATGAAATTTATTTTTGTGATGTTGGCTCAGGAGGCACATAACGCTGTTTGCCCTAATAATGATGCAGTAGCAGTAATATTCCCATTTTTAATTCTTTGAATTAATTACAAATTAATAGAAAGATACTTTGATACTATATAAACACCCTGCTTCTACCTTATCAAATTTTCACCCACTGGTTTTAATATTCACTGATTTTTCTAGCTCCATCAATCCTTTGGTATTTATTAGTTGGTGTTTTCTGATAAGGAAGAGCTTTCTTCCCAATGTATTTATTCATTTATTTATGTCAGTAATGACTCATGGATTCAGATTTTATTCAGTGGGTAATAATACATTGCTATCATTACTTATTTTGATGCTCAAATTTTCCCATATTTGATCCATGGAGGCTTTTTGAGCTGGTTCCCACATTATTTTGATATGTCCCTATCATTCTTTGAATGCATTCTTACTTTCTAGCACAATATATTCCAATTTCATCTTGTACTTTGTCTACTTAGTCCTAGATTTATCCTATTTTATAAAGAATTCTTATTACTTTTAGTAGCAAGTGGTGTATAGAAACAAAAATTTGGGTGGTAGGTGTGCTAATTACTATTGGTGTGCCATTGTTTCTTGGTCTTCTCACTGGACATAGCTAGGATTGTATATGTTATATATAAAAAGCCTATAGTTTATACTAGTACCTCCAACTTCTATCCAATGCCATAACATCTATTCTAGTCTTTCCCTTTCCATATGTGGAATTCCCTGTCCAACCATGAGACACCTGGCTCCCATTATCTTCAAAATTCTTCTGCTCAAATCAATAGGACATTTTTGTATATAAAATGATTATATATAAACATAAGTTTATGGAGAAGAATAAACATGCATTAGTATGCAAGACAAATTTTGTGGGGGTGCAGAAACTGAGGGAAGGCTGGCATTACCCAATGTTTAAGCATTCTAAAAACTACAGCAATTAAAACAGTGTGGAAATAGTGTAGAGAATTCAACAGAAGGGAGATAGAGCCAAATAAACATGAAAGTTAAATGTATGATAAAAGTAACATTTTAAACTAGTAGGAAAAATAAAGGATATTTTAAACAAATAGTATTAAGATAGTAGGTATTTTAGATAATTTGGAAAAATCAAATTATATCATAATATTGAGAGTATGCCTTAAATTTTATGTGCTATTAATTCATTCCCCAAAAGGAAAGTATTGCTGTTTGAAATAGATCTTTGTTTAATGATGCAAAAATATGTCAAATATTTATTATTTATTCTTCATGAATAAAAACACAAGAGGTGATTATTACAGTTGAATGGGAATATATAATGCCTGAAAATATGAAAATATGTGGTATAATTTAAAAGGCATCTATAACTAAATAACATCCTATCAATCTGCCATAATTACTAACTGTTAAAGTTCTTAATACTCATGTTCTGAAATGTAATAGCAGTTATTTATCATCGCCCAATATACTAGCAGATTTGATTTCTTCATTAGGTCAGCTGTCTTACAGTACCATTTAGAGCCAATAAAACACAGAATAGATAAGTTTTTATAGAAATTAATAAGGAAAGAAAATATGTAGAATGTTAACTCTAGAGAGTTGCTGCAGTTTGGGACTTGAACTTTCAGAAATCAAAATGTGACCACTGGGATTCTGGAAATGAATCCCAAAAGAAAGATGAAGATACATGAGAGACAATCTGTGCATACTTAAATTATATGCCTAGGACTGCAGAGTGTCATTTTTTCTATATACATAATAACCACAGAAAGAAGGTTATTCAAGTCAATGCCAAGCTGAGGAGGACATTGGGCAACTTTGTCTTAATCATTTTTTGGTTCATACCTCCATTAAGTTCATGTACCTGTCCTCCCAAAAGAAAACATTCCTTAGAAACTTTAAATGAAGGCATTATTAAAATAGAAAACAACAGCAGCAGCAGCAACAACTTCCTTAAAGCAAAATATTGTCATGTAAACAGATGGTCATATCTCTTCTTTCTGTGATGTCAAATATTTTTTACAGTTAGCCCATATCTTCCTCTTATATTTATTTCCATAGGAACAATCGACAAAATATTTGTTTAGTATAACTAATCAGAAAAATTGCCCCAATCTCCACGGTTTTCTTGGTTTCAGAGCTTTTTGTCTTAACTGAACATGTGATGGTTCTAGCACAGAAATTGCTTTCATTAAGGCCACCAGTTATTTCCATATTTGCCAACTTTAATGGAAATGTTTCTGTTCTTCCTCTTTGATTGCTCTGCAGCCTTGACACCAGTGACACCTTTCTCCTACTTGACACCCCATCCACTTTGGTTGTAGGACAAACTTCCCCTCCTGACTTCCCAGCCTTTCTGACAGCTTTGCTGGACACTCCTCCCTGCCCATCCCCTCAGTTGTCAGGGTTTTGTTCTTGGGACTTTACTTCTCTAATCTGCATGTTTTCTATGAACAAGACTATCCACATTCATAGTTTCATTTTATGTAGTTCCCTACCCTTACCTTGTATGCTTCCACCTGCCCACCCCCAATACTTTATCTCTAGAACTGATTTCTTTCCTCTTTCATCAACTCTCCCTCAACCCCCACACACCTCTCCATCATAATTCTTTCTTCTTGTTACCAATCTGGGTCTTCTTATACCATCCTCCCAGATAACAAACCAGAAACCTAAATATTATCTTAGAATCCTTTTCTTTCTCATTCAGTACACATAATTATACACTAAGCTCTATGCATTATCCCTGTTAACATCTCTTGAAAATGATTTCTCTTTCTCAATAAATGCCTTTGCCTTACTTCAGGCCACAATCATCTTTCACCTAGATTACTTTAACAGACTTTTTACTGATACTCCTGCACGCACACTTGTAATCCTCAAAAATATTTTGTATATTTTTATCAGTGAGATCTTTCAAAACTGCAGATGGGAAGGTGCCATTTCCCTGATAGCAGCTCACCATGGCTGCCCCCTGCCTATTGGATGTAGTCTCAGCTCCCCAGTATGACATATATGATTTGACCTCTCAATTTTCCAGATTTATCTCCTGCCACTCCTCCTCACACTTTTATTCTCCAGTCATACCAAGATACCTGCCACTTCCTGAATGCTGTGGTATTTCATGCTTCTGTGTTATTTTCCACTCTCCTTTGATTGGACTGCCTTTCTCTACTTTGTCTTTCTGATAAACAGTTCTCTCTTGGTGAACTTCTAATCACTGGCTAAATCTTGCTAAAACAGCATAATTTCCTCTGTGTCTTCCTCTCTCTCCCTTTTGTGCCTCTTTAGTTCCTTGTACTTATTTTATGAATGCACTTATTGAATTGTATTAAAATTGCTTTAAAAAGTAGATTATATTTTCCTTTTAAGCTTGAGGAGAGGAGCTGTGTTTTAATAATCATTATTCTCCTAACACTTAGAATATCCTTTGTCACACTGGCAGGGGAGTTAAGCTGTGTTACTTTTAAAAGTAGTGTATAAAGCAAAAATTTACCGAAAGTCAAAATTTACCTTTCAGTATGCCTTAGAAACGGTCCCATTGACAACTTAGGACTCCTTAGTAAGACCAACACAGCCAGTCTTCTCTCCATTGCTGGAGCAGATTGTTGTTTCTTTGATTGTATATTGGGTGAAGAAGTTGGTGCAAGAAAAGCCTCTGTCTTTAGATACAAGTAGCATTTAACAAGATGAAATTTTCATATCATGGGAGGTCTGGAGGTTGGAGATCAGGGAACAGCAGATTCACTTCCTCCAGCTCAGACACTTTCAGGGGAGCCCTCTCTGAGAGGAACTGCAAGAGGAATTCTGCAATGGTTGGAAGGGTGAATAGCTTAACCTTGAAGGTCCCTTCAGATTCCAGGAGTCTGTGATTCTATTTATAACAAATAACTCATTACCTCAAGGTCAAAAAATAGATGTCGGTGAATTCCTATACTGAAACAATATGTACACTCAAAACAGCAGCAGTGTTCTGTATTTGCAGAACAACTGAGGAAAGTGAGTTCAGAATCTCCACAAATATAAGGTAAGAATTAATTAATATCCTTGTAGCCCATTGCTGAAAAAGAAGTTACTTTTGAAACAGGTGCAAAAGAAGTGAATGAAGATAAAAATACAAAATCATTGTAAGGAACAAAGGGAAAGCATCAAAGTGAATCATATTTGATGGCCCCAACCCTGGAAGGCACTAGTAATTAAATGTATGGGCTATGGAGGAAAGCAGTCCTAGGTTCAAGTCTTTGCTTTGCCAGTCCCAGCTGTACCATATTAGCTATCTCTAAAACAGGGACACTAATCCTATCCCAGATT
Organism: Eulemur rufifrons; assembly: GCF_041146395.1. Taxonomy (NCBI): domain Eukaryota; kingdom Metazoa; phylum Chordata; class Mammalia; order Primates; family Lemuridae; genus Eulemur; species Eulemur rufifrons. The sequence goes on from NC_090983.1 coordinate 46,191,394, forward strand.
GTCTGGGAGAAATCAATGTAGTAGGGTCTATAGAGCCCTCAGCAGTGCTTGGTACATATGTGCTCAGTAAATGGCAGCAGTATTTTAGTGAAATATAGGGGCTGGGTAATCTCCTTGATAACTCTGAGCTTGACAAGTCTATGAATGGACTTTTTAGTCCATCTATCCTTTTTAGTGAAGATGAAACTCTTATGATGTGATTTAGAAAAAAGGTAGGGGATTTTAATTAATCAATTAACTTTTTTATGATTTGGGTTATTGTGGGCATAATTTTAAAGAGAGAATTGCATTACAGACATAACTCAGTATTGGAGCGCCATTCTGTATGTTAGGGATAGAACTACAACTTCATTTGTATATTTACTGTGACTTGATTTTTTTTCCTAGAGTTTCTCAGTAACATTTTGACCAGAAGTTTTATTTGTCCACTTCTGTTCAGTGAAGATTATACAGCAAGTAAATGGCAAAACTTAAACTTTCAAGCCTCCAAATATTTAGTCTTCTGCTTTTTTTGATTCACTGATCCATCCAGGTGTGAGGCTTATACTGTGTGAATGATCCAAAATAGACAAATGTGTCTCTGAAATCAAGTCTGAATTGCTGCTAGGGTTCTACCTAATTCACATTATCAGAGAATTATATTTTTATAGATATAGTCAACCAAATGCTTTTTTCTTTGAGGGTGCTATTAAAACTAAGAAAATGATCATGCAAAGTAGTGCAATATGTTAGTGAGAATAAAGATGTCAGCATCAGATACAACTGAATTCAAATCCTCTTACTGTAATATACCAGCTGTATAGCCTTTGGGAAATTATGTAACTTTTCTGAACTCCAGTTTCCTTGAGTGTGAAATGAAGGTTTGAGAGTCTACCTTTTAGGTGCGCTGTACAGAATTAACTGAAACAGTGTATATGAAGTATAGTGCTTGACACATGGTAAATGACTGACAAACAATGTCAACTTTCCTACTTCCATATTTTCCATGGGGTCAGGTGGAGAAAAGAGCAAATGAGGATAAATTGTTATTGTCTAGGACCGTTGAGCAAGATGAAGGCTCATAATGTTGAAAAACATGCAGAATTTCTAAGAGGGACTTGATTTCCAATATTCTATTCTGGTATTAGGCTATGCATCAGATGATGCAGCAAATAATGTGTCTAATATTGGGCTTGGGAAAATGTCATTGACCAGTTTAAATCCTGCATTAATTTAGGTTAATTTGAATTTGAATTTAGAATTTAATTGAATGTACAAATAAATTATGGTAAATATAGCATGTCATAGAATAATTAATAGTAATGATGCATTGATATGAAAAATGAGGTAGTAATTCCAGAGATGACATTGGTAAGGATAGATCATTACGATGGACTTGGAGTTGGGGGAATAGTCAGTAGAAGCAAAGAGAAAAGCTGGAACTGAAATGAGCTTTTTGAGGAGAGGAGACGGTACAAATATATGTGGTCTGCATTTATTCTCTCTGCTAATAACTCATTTTTGTTTTAGAAAGGTAATAGGAGTAGTGACCTATAACATTTGGGTTATTTACACAGAACCTACCATACATGCCATTAAAAGTTTGGCAAACTCAGTGGCTGCTTCTATTCAAAGTCAGCGTGAGTCATGATTATCTCTGTTGCTGTCTATTTCTAAAAGCTTGGAGAAGTCTGTAGGTTAGCATTTAGGAATTTTCCATTTATTGACATTGATTCAGCTCATGTCTTGGTGGTAGTTCTACACATTTATTCATAGGCATTACTGGAAGCTTATGAGAGGTTTTTTTAAAAAAACTACTGATTGAATTTAGAGTCATGTTGAAACCAAACAAAATATGGACGAAAGCTGGTAAGAATGAATCAGTACTTAAGTTGATGACTTAAGTGATGGACTTCAGAGCTGCAGAGAAACTAAACCAGTCTCAGTACCTTTGAACAAATTTTCACTGACCAAAGAATTTCAGATAAGAATATCTTTGGCACGTTTGGGGAGTAATGAAAACCTCTGAATCACATGCTCTTATACTTTGATATCACATGGATCGTTTCTCTAATTATAACACATGAGCCTCTCTAATTCTGGAGGCTAATGCAGCATGAACCACAGCATACCGTTTTCATCCACAATGTGTCCTCTAAATCATGTGTTGTTGCGTGGTGCTTAGGGCTTGCCTTCCCTCTTATCCTGCTTATTGAATACCTATTCATCCTTCAAGCCCCTGTTCAACCACTTCCTTTTTAGTCCTCTGACTCAAGAGAATTTTATATTAAAGAGGCTGCTTTTTGCAATGTTCCTTTAACTACCCAGTATACAAAAGTCTTTTCCTTTTATGGTAGATTTATATATTGCCTGATTACACGCTTAGCAGTGGGTGTTTGGCTATGAGAATCTGTTTTACATGATTTCCTTTGTTGTTGTGGTTGTTGATGTTTTCACAGAATGTCACACTTTTCAAAGGAAGTTGTTTGACTGCCAGCGCTAACGGCTGTCAGAACTTTGTGGGAGTGCTAATTGGAGCCAATCAAGTATTAACTGACCTGCTTCTACACTTCAGTGACAAAGAGGAATTTCTCCTACTTTGTGAAGTAGAAAAGCTCATTTCAGATGGATTTAAATGACTGGAGAGTTAGCCAATTTGGGGAACATAGTTTCTTTCTCACTAGAAGCTATAAATCTGGACTTTATTATTTAAGAAAATAATAATTCTGGTATATTTTGTTATTGAATCAGTGGCTAATAACCTTTAATTCTGACACATAAGTCAAGAGAATCAAGTATAAAACTATTTACTAGATAGAATCTTCTTCTTTCCTCTGAGGTAGAAAACATATTTGGTGAAATTGAGAACCATTTCCAAAGTGATTCTCAGTTGTATTGCCAATATTAACATTCTCGTTTGCTATGATTTGAATGTGGCCCCTCTGAAATTCAGGTGTTGCCAATATGATAGTATTAAGAGATGAGGCCTTTTAAGAGGTGATTAGGCCAGGAGGGCTGCTTCCTGCTTACTGGAATTAAGGCCCTTTAAAAAAAAAATCTTCACATTTGATTAGCTTGTTCTTCTGCCTCTACCACGTGAGGACATGGTGAGAAGGCCCTCATAAGTTGCGGGCACCTTGATCTTGGACTTCTCAGCTTCCAAATCTGTGAGGAAATGAATTTCTGTTCTTTATAAATTACTCAGTGTAAGGTATTTTCTTATAGCGGCACAAAATGGACTGAGATACCATTGTATTTGATCTCGTGAATGTAAAGTTCGTGACTTGAAGAAATGTAGTGACAAATATTTTAAGATGAATCACATATGTAAGTATAAGACAATGTTTTGAAGCATTGCAAGAGATCAGTAAGAGTCTATTTTTAGGTTCTTACAGTCACATATATGAAGAAAATATATTTGTGGTATAATTTGACTATATTTATTTTTATAGTAGTTAGAAAGAATTAAATGTTCAGATCTTTTCCTCAGTTACTGCAACCTGCGGAACGGGTTTTTCATGTGTTGAACAGATAAATTTGTGAACAAAAAATTACACAGATGATAATATACACAGATTATGATATGATACTTGCAAGGGGAGCAAAGACAGTGCTGTAGGTACAGGTATATGAAATTCAGGTGGAGTTGTCAGGAGAGTCACCTCTCTGAAGAGGTGACACTGCAGTGAAATCTGAGCAATGAGCAGAATGAAGAGCATTTCAGAAAGAGGGAACAGTATGTACAGAGAGGCAGGAAAGAATATGTAGTGCTTGAGGAGCGAAATGCAGCTAGTTGGGGAATGAATCAAAAGTCATGGTTTTGAGACTGAGGGTTCAGGTAGGTGAGGGCCAGATTAGGCAGAATGTTAATGCTGCAGTATGGTGTATTACTCATTATGCATACTGAAGGGTATGAGTAAGAAAGCTTCATAATGTTATGAGGATACTGTACTTTTCTCTCTTCCATTTTGATGAGTATGACCTTTTCCTTGTCAGCCAGAGATACCTATCTGCCTCATGCAGGGGTGGGAAGTGGTATTAATATTATCATAGATGAAAGCAAAGACAAATCAGAAACCCAGCTTTGAATAACTAAATGGAACTTTTGAGCCCCCTGTAAGAGCTTTCTTCACAGCAAAAAGTATTTCCCAAATTCCTGAAGCTCTACATGATTGAGATTGTGATCAAGGCCCATAGACTGGAGTATTGGGTTTATTATAAACCATAGATGTAGGGCCCTCAGGAGATAAATTAAGAGATTTTCTGTCATGTAGGATGGGGAAAGCATATCTCTTCTACCTTGATGAAGTGTAGAAAGGGGACTCAAAAAGAAGGCATTTAGTGCAAATGGTCAAAGTATTTTCAGTCCTTACCTGTAAGCTGAAATTTCAGGATGAAGAGCATGTTTGGTTGAAAGTGAAAGCCTAAAGCAGAGAAGATTTTGCTGTGGTTTAGTGAGTTAGCAGTGACAGAGTAAAAATCGTAGGATAGTGTGGCCAAGCCCAAGCCTTCCTCAGTGCCTGCTTGTATGGGATGTAGGGTGCAGGAAGTCCTGTCAGCTCTGTGGGGATTTCAGAAGCCAGCTTAGATGGGACAGTGTATCTGTCACTAGCCTGGCATGCCCATGGCAAGAGGCCAGGGGATCCTATACAGATGCCTAAGGGTTAACAGCCTCAATGGAGATACAGATGGGGGATGTGGGTGAGACTCAGAGGATCTAGAAGCAACAGTGAAGGCTGAGATTGACTCAATCAGCAGCAAATGACCATAGTTCCCAGACTGAGTCGATTGATCTGAGCAGCCGTGGATTTTAGCTGTAGGTGTCTGCAGGGAACCAAGTGATCAAACAGACAAAGAACATTATTGCAGAGACCGGAGGACCTGAAAGTTTGCAACTGAGGCTACCTCTTTCCTGTCACCTCAATGTCATAGAAACCCACCTCCTTACAAACTCAGATGTATCCTTGAAGAAAAACAGTGGGTTGGAGAAAATATGAAAGATTCCCTATTTGGCAGATATGACTTAGTTTTTAGAAAAAGAATGTTTAAAGAAGAAGATAATAAGGTAGCATCGATGATCACTTTGTTCATGTATTCATTCATTTAGTAAATAACCACTGAGTGTCTGTTACATACCAGGCTCAGGGAATATAACAGACACCAATTTCTGCCTTCCTGGAGTTTACATTCTAGTGAAGGTAGTTCCAAATTGAAGCTGTAAGGAAAAAAACAAAACAAAACCATAACTCAATTAGAAAAAATAAAGTTGCTACAATTTGTTTTAAGTATTAGGCTATATTTTTAATCGTACAACAATGATGATGAAGAGTATTCTGGTGGTATGCATGACCATGTTGTGGTTAAGAAAAGCTAAAAATTACTACAGAGTTTATTCTTGGCTGAACAATAAATTTAAATAACTTGACATTTTATCATAGGGTCAGTCAGAGAGTCATAGAATTTTAGAGCCGGAAAGGTTCTTAGAGGTCATCTGGCCCAACCTCTTAGTTTGACTGGTAAGGAAACTGACTGGTAAGGAGTTGAAGAAAAAAATGCTGCTAAAACTAGGGTTTAAATGTATGTTCTTTGATCTTAGTCCAGGGCTCTTTATAATAGAATGAAACTTCCATTCAGATCTTAGGAAATATTCATTGATTCACCTGTTAAGTTCACCTTGCTATCAGAAGGCCCTTTGTGAAAATTTCTAGGGTTGGCTCTTTTAAGTATTGGAAACATAATTGGAAATATTATGACATTTAAGTAGGGAAGGTGGTTAGGAGAAAATAGACCCTCACTAGAGTGCTCAGTTCTTTCTCCATAAAATGTTAAATATAGCTCACAAAGAGTACCCAGCAAGGTGACACCTACATAGTAGGAAGTAAAAGCTTGGGCTCAGGAATGAGACATCTGAGTTCAAATTCTAGCTGTGTCATTTCTCAGCTAGTTTCTTAATCAGTTGTGAATCTTGTAGCAAGAAATTTGTTATAAAAAAGTGAATAAAATGTTGAAAGTCAGGAATGACTTATCTTGAAAGGCTAAATCAGGTTTAAGTTATGTCGAAAATGTTGCCACTCTCATTCACTTACATGCAATAGTTTTTCCCCTAGAGGGAAAGGGAAAGGGTTTTGGTTAGTTCTTTGGGAATAATTCATACTCTTCCATTTGTCTCATGGTATAGTTGACCAAGTGGTGTTACACTTTACTGATGCAATACTTATAGCTATGACAAATGAAAATGATGGTAGTCCTTGCATTTAATGCACATGTTTTACTTTTCTTAGTTTTATTAAGGACTAGGTACTTTTCTGAGGGAGTATTACATGTATATTTCATCTTTTATGTATGATATATCAAAAAAATAAAAGAATGGGAACAACCAGACTGGTAGTTTAGGTATATGGGGTACTGTAATCGTACACAAAGTTAGCTTTAACCTTGGTGGAAGGTGGAGAGGCAAGAGTGAAAGAAGGTTTTTAAAAAAGAAATTAAGATAATATGTTATATATATAGTGACAAAACCTAAAATGCCATCTAATCCTTTCTTTTTTGAATTTCCTTTTCTCTCTTCCACTTAATTTAAAATTCACTTAAATATAACTTGTGACATTGTGTTTAATTAAATTGTGTTTTAAAAAAAGAACACTCACTTGGTCTAAGACCGATATTTGACTAGACTTATGTGGTTAAAGTGATAACCTGCAGATATATTCATTTTCCAGTGCTTGGGCTGGCATCATGTCAAGTGATCTTTTTGCCATCGCATGCTTTGGCACTTGTATATTACAAATAGAGCCAGAGAACAGGCTATAACAATGAAGGAAATAAGAAAAAGAAAAGCTTACCTGTCTTCCATGATGGTTAACAAAAAATACCATGATGCTCTTAGTGCCCTTTTCGTGGGAAAAGTCATGCATGTCAATTTTGTATTTCACCACACAAAATAAATTAGTTCAGTTATATTGGTGTGTTTCAGCTTTGCATTTTAACAAATTAATTTCACAAATATTTACTGGGCACCTATTATGACAGTCTCTAACAATACTGAGTAGGGGAGGGTATGCGTATGTATGTGTTGTATGTATGTGTACGTGTGAGTAGGCATATTGTGAGTGTGCGTATGTGTGTGTGTGTAAGAGAGAGAAAGTGCTAGACAAAGTCAGCCTGACTTTGTTTTTCCACACCAGGAAAAATATAAACACCATTTCTGATCCCTGTCTTCAGAAAAAAAACTATTTATAATAAATCATAGTCTATATAAGAGAATTGGCCTGGTTATTTATGTCATAAATTTTAGTGTTTTGCACAGTACAGTTGTGTTAATGTAAGGAATATATTTCTGTAATTTAAGCAATAATAATGAAGTCTTTTTATCTTATTGAATACTACATTAAAGTTGAATAAGTCAATAAAGTCAACTTCCCACAGTTAATTTAAATTCTCTTTGAGAAAAAGTTAATGAAAACATTTAAAAAATACTATTTTTGTCTGTGCCAAGTGAATATTTAATTTACTGGTATCTTCTTATTGCTCTTTAGAGTCCAAGATTGGGCTTAAATATAGTGCTTAACATAAAAGTAAATCTAAGCTTTCTGCCTTAATCACTTAAGAGAAAAAAGAATATAAACCTAATAGAAGGAAAGAAGTTATGGCTTTCTTATAATTAATTTAACAGCTCTCAGTTTCTTCAGTTGATAACCAAGCCTTTGAGCCTCAAGTTTGATTGTATACTTGCTTGTCATTTAAACTGTACATTGGCTAGATGTTTAGTAGTGCTTGTGTTGAGTTCCTTCCATTGTGTTCATGTAGAAATCCTTTCACATTTCTAATTCAAAAGTAGACAAAATGAAAGTAATTTTTAAAAGTTGGTGGCCTACTATTCTCTTGGATTGTCCCTCAGGAAGAGTATTTATGCTAAATTCATAGTAATATAGATAAACCAGGACTACAGAAATTGAATGCCACCCACAAATACAAAAATCCTTCCAGAAGACCTGTATAATGTGTTATTACTTATGTACCTTCCTATATACAAAGAAAGCCAAAGCATATGTTTCTAACAAAGTGCTTACTCCAAAGTCTGCATGTCAGTTTGGAGTTGGTTTCCATATTTAACTGCTATATTACACACATGTGATTTTTTGATTCAATGCTTATTGATAATGAAGGGAACATTGATTTAGATATTAACATATAAATAGAGTATCTATACAAATATATATGTCATATACAATTATCTTCTTTTTATTTATAACATTTTAATTTATTTATAAGTGTATATGGTAAGTGTATAGTTTTTGGAGTATCAGGCTTCATAACTTCTATGATAGTTTCTTTGCAAGAAGCAGATTAATCATATTTAGAAATAACATAATGGTACCATTAAAGCTGGAAAGGAACATAGACTTCATTTAGTATATAACTTCATTTTACAAACAAGAAAATTGGGCTTCAGATAGGTCAAGAAATTTGCCCACAATGGCCCAGCATATTCATGATAGAACTAGGAGTAAAATTCATTTATTTTATTTTTAGTTCAATGCTCTCTCGGGCTGATTACATTTCTTAGTGTAGAATTAGAACTGCTTGACAAATCAGTGATTTCTTTACAACTCTCCTCTCCTTCCTGATCTCTCCTCTGGAAGAAAAATAAAAAGGTGATCTTGCTCCATGGAAGTATTTGGAGAGTGCTAATGACGATAGATTATATCCACCTTTATGACATTTGATCCTTATTTTTACGGATCATTCAACTACAGTCGTTCGTGTGTTGCTCATTTTTTTATCTTTTATTCCGTGTATATTTAAAAAATGTTTTAATCATGCTTTGATATGGTTTATCTTATTATATGCCAAACCTCTGGCCTGGAATCTTATGACATTTTGATTGAATAGAAACTTTGTTAGTGATCCAGATATAGGAAAGTCTCCAAAATAAGTTACATTAAAATACAGGGATTCACTTATCTGTAACTAGAATAACTGTTCCTACGAGCTTAAGTCTAAATCTTCTAAAGAAAACAATTTTTAATGTCATTTATTTTCAGCTATTCACAAATTCTCTTTTATGCTTGCTTTACTTTCCTTTTATTTTTATAAATTCAAATTTCTTCATATAGTGTACAAACACTAGGCTCCCAGGCAGTTTTGAGGGCTTATTATGAAAAAGTATATATATGTGTGGGGGTGGATGTATATGTTTCCATCTCTTTTTTTTTTTTTTTTTTTTTGCAGTGTCCCTCTTAGTTGGAAAGCTACATTTGGGTACAGACATTTGGGTTATAATGTCACCGATAGAATTGAGCAATTTTTGTTTTTCTAACTTTCGGAGTTCTGGCCAGTTTCACATAGGCTTCTATCAGTTGAAATGGTATCTTCAGCTTCAGCCAAGTGCAGGTTATTAGGTTACAAGTGCTAAAAATGATGAGTCGTTCTACACTTCATCCAGCGTGAATAAAAGCAAGTTTGTAAAATAATTATAATCTCCTGAAGCAGAGCCAGCCATGCAACCCGAGCCCATCTTTCTTAATTAGTTTGTATACAGTTCTTGTTTTAACAGAACAAACTTCAGAGGATACTCACATGGGACTGCTGAACCAGCTGTACAACTTTTATTTTGAAGAAGAAAAGTTGAGCCTCAGAACAGGCTGTTTTAAAGACAGGGAGGGACTTATCCTTTCAGAGCTTGACCAGCATGTGGAAGGAGAGCTCCCATGGCTGCAATAACTTAGGGAGTTCCTACCTGGGTGACACTTGGGGCAGGAAGTTTTCTGTTTGTTTTGTTCCATTCTGGAGTGTCCCGCGCACTTCTCTTGCCCGGATCAACGTGACTCTTGGTTTTTGCACACCCTGCTCTGTGGGGGAGTGCTCCAACGTGCCTGTCTTATGTGGCCTCTATGGACACACTGCTCAGCTGGCAGAGAGCAGGGAAGTTTTCTCCCAGCACCCAAAAAAAGAAAGAGGAAACTACTTTTTCTTTCTGGGCTCCTTGAAGCACAATAGATCAGAATAAGCTTCCACATTCCCTCCCTGGATTTTCTGGAGTAGTTTCCAGGAAGAAGTTAAACCTTCACCTTTAAATGGATGAGCATGTCACAATCAGAAGGAAACATCTCCAAAAACCCATCTTTAGGTAAGTAATACTACATCCCAGGTGGCTGTGGGGTTGTCAGGAACAATAACTTCTCTCCTTCGTCCTTAACTTGGGAGTTTTGGCACTAAGCTACAGCAGAAAAATAGAGTGTGCCTAAAGTTAATTTCATGTATACTGAACGAGTGTTTTTATTTTCTGCTTTCTGAAACTCTGTACACAAGCTCTTATCAACTCCTGAAAATACATTTTCGAAAAATCTCAAGCACATGAATGACATAGCACTGGAAAAACTTTTGCAACATTATGCAATCCCCTGCTGTTTCTGAGGACTGTTCCACAGTCCTCTAAATAGGAAATATTGTGCTTAGTTCTTTCAGCTGATCATACTCAAGGGCAATGTTTTAATGCTACACCTTTTTGGAGTTATGTATCTGGAGATAAATTTGAACTTGATAGCTATGGTACTAGAGTGCATATTTTATAGCTCGGTCAGGAATATCAGACCAGTAGTTAAAGAAACCATAGGGCTATAGGAAAAATTTCACATTGTGGTGGAATCTATGACCAGGCAAAATGTAGGTACAGTACAATGGATTGAGCTAAGGTTTTATTTTGGAGAAAGGGATACTCTTTCTCTAAGGCAGCAGCAATTTCTTCATTGTCTCTTTAATGCTTGATTCTTTAGTCACCTGTTACGTACTTTAGAATTTAGAATTGGGAATTTATAATTTTAAAGTAGCTAGAAAATGAATACAAACAATTTCTGCCTCCTAATACAGATTTTTTAGAATGTCAATTATATGTCAATTTTATGCTTTCCCCAAAATAATTTTCTAAAAACAGCAGAGACACTACATGTTAATATTATTAGATGTTAAAGTCAAGTTGCAGCCACTGGTCCTTGATCTAGTATTAATTACAGGATAATAAAAATTTATGGGTGGAATTCCTGGCACTCTATGGTTGTTACATAATGAATAAGAGTGGACCTCAAGGAATATAACTGTATAAAATATGGCCATTTTTATGTATTGATTAAACATTGCTACAATATTATTATTAGCAACATTATACTTTTGTAATGTTTAAAAGAAAATGCCAACTTGTCTGTTTTAAAATCTTATTCTGAACATAAATTATACTACTTAAATCTACCCATATGGAACTAATATTATAATCCACATCTACTTAAATATGCATTTGTTAGTCTTATATGGCAATGTCAATAAGTAACCAAAAATCTAAAGTGAACCCCAAAATCCCCTACCATATTTCCTGTAAAGTTCTCCCAATCGTATGTAAATGATCTCTGTGCTTTCCCAAGTGCAGGGGTGACTTCAAAAAGGCATGATAATTGCAAAGGTGATTCTAAACTTGATCCTAGTGAGGCACCCCTTGAAGAGGGCACCCCAGCAGTTTGGGAAGGCAAGGCTGTGCTGGATAAAATCAGAAACACGTAGTCACCATCTTTGTTGTATCACCTCATCAGGGAGTTGTTGGGATTGAGGCAAGTGGTCTCCACCACTGATCTATGCCAAATCCTCATCTCTTCCTGATGAATTATATGTCTACGTGCTACTTGCAGGTGGATTACAACTTAACTACACTTCTTTCTTTATGCAAAAAACAAAGCCTTTGTGAAAGTTGAGATTCTTTGCCTAAATAATTAGAATAAAATTTGATAAATTCAATTGATCGCTTCTTGATCCTGGTTGGTCAAGAGAAGGAAATGAAGCTACCAAAGAGGCCATACTTTGACCCAGGCAGTTGTTTCAGGCAAGTGTAGAAATGGGAGCCTGACTGAAAACAGGTTGTGGCTAGATGAGGGAGCAAGATTTCTTGGTCATCTGGCAGATTGACAGCTGGCATTGCTTTCTTTTTACCAGGGTGAATTGTGATGAGGGAAAAGGGAGTTGGAGAGTATCTTAAAGGATTCAAATAGCTAGGTTGAATTCTGCAGAGAAAGTTAATTTTCAATAAAATACAGCATAGACTTCCTGATAGCTAGTTGTCCTTTTAGGGAAGCTGGTAAATGGGTTAAGCTTGCTTTTGGTGCTTTTGCCCTTATCTCCTGCCCCCACTTCATTTTCTTTGTCAGCCTTCTTTCCCAGGTACCTTGTTTTTTTGGCTATCCCGTGGCTGTCCAGTGTCTCACACTGAGACATCTCGCTCAGGCCTGACTTTTCAGAGATCCATGTATCAGACCTTTTTTTCTTGATATGTACTTGTCTACACTTCCTAAGGGCCTTGCACACTGGTTATCGGTCCACTCGATGGGCAAATCTTTGCTGGTCTGTTTCGTATGTGCTAGTGGGGCCAGTTACAAGTTTAACAGAAATTTTGTGCAAGTAATATCTTGAATGTTTATAAATAATTAATTTACAGTTTCAGATTAGTCTAGAATTTTTTTTTTTAAATATCTTATGTATTGATGCCATTTCAAATCTCTATGTACAGGCTAGTTTCTTCTATAAGCGAACCAGTAGCTATAATTCAACTCACCTGGCTTTCACTGACTGCCTATGGGTGTCCACTTATAGTCCATGGTGTTTGGGAGTTCAGACATGAAAAACCCTAAAAAACAATTATCTGCTCTCACAAGACATGTCATCTAGAATATACCTAAATAACTGTGGTACAGGCAGACAAAAGGAGGTAATAATGTCCCCGGAGATTGAAATAGAAGAGACAGATCTCAGTAATGATTACCTCTGATACCGATATGACCTGAGAGAGATGAGAGTAAGTTTTGTTTTTTTAATTTAATTTTCAAGACTGAATTAAAATCAATTTTTTATCAGCACAATCTCCCTAAATTTCAGAAAGTAAAAATCATCCATCAAGTAGAAAAAGTTAGCTGAGAGGTTTTGGAGTAGATGGTAGATATTGAAATTACATGGCTGGATAAAATACTGGGAGGCCTGGCAGGAATCTTACATAGTATTTAGATTTTTTTCTTTAAGAATGTCTGGGCCTCCTTACAGTGAAGATTCCCTAATCATTTCCCATAGGGAGGTTATCAAATCTATTTTTTTTAAGTTTTCCTTGGAAATTTTAGATATATGTTTTCACACCATTTCTGTGACATAAAGAACAAAGGCAAAATTCTTTGATGGCAAAGCAGGAGTTTATATTATCTCTTTTATAAATATCATGTGAAACTTTGTGATCAATGAGACTATTCAGCCCTGAGCATGTATACATGGTACCTCTTGAACACACTGTGGTTCTTACTGCAACGACTCTTATAGCTCTGACTTGTATAGAGAAAAAAGTGACGCTCCTTTTACTCCAGAGAAACTCTTTGGGTTTTATAATTTCCTAGGAAGGAAGCAGCATCACAGAAGTACACTAATGTGTTTTCAATCAACAATACTGAGTTCTGTTCCTTAGCACTTACAAAATAAAATTACTGTATATAGATTTTTAAAATCCAAGATGTTAATCAACATTTGACATATGAGACCTCACATAGACACATTCCTTTAGGCTTTTACGAACCTCTTTTTCTGCATTACCAGACAGCTATATCTCTGGTAGTTATAACAATTCATTTCTTAATATAAATAGACTCATCAATTTGTGTTTCAATATTACATGATACATGTAATATATCACATTCAAATGAAGGATCATTGTGTAACTTCGGTAAAATAATTGCTGGAGGCGTTTCTACCTTATTGCATTGTCATATTTTTTAGTAAACCTTCTATATTTCCATGTGATGAATCAACCTGAGACTATGATAGCAAGAAAAATCCACTTCTCCTAATAAAATTTCATCAGTCAAAATATTTCTTATCTGAATTTCACTGCCATTGGCAGTTTACGTCTGGGCTTTTGTTATGATTATCTACTTTTACTTGGTTTGATGTTTCATTATATCAAATTCTACTATATGTCCATATTTTTCTGTTTTGTTTCCTCAAATTCTTTCTAAAAGTAGGTAGTAAAAAAATGAATTTAAGAAATATATTAAAGTGATTCTTACATGTTAAACTTTAACATTCTTTGAACCAACAACTTTTTGAACCTCTTTCAAGGTTCAAAATTGAATATGTTATTTTTGTGGTGATTTTCCATTAGAAGTGACACTAAAAAGCCACAAACAAAATCATGCAAATAGTTCTTTATCAGCCCTAGAATTGAGAACTGGTCTATGCATCCAGGATCAGAGACACTAAAGTGCAAGGCAGCCAGGGCCCAAGATTAATGAAAATATTGGGATCTTGACGGCATTGAGAACATGCTGTTTCTTCTCTTTATGTCTTCTCAAAAGTTTTATTTTTACAAGTATGTCAGCAGAGGAATTCTGAGTGTGTATTTGGCAGGCATATTTTCTTCACATAAAAATGTAGAAAGTAGTAGGATGAAATAAGAAAGCCTAGAAAAAGAAAAACAGATCCTAATTTTGTTTGTGGATCTAATGGGGCTGGTTAGTAACCTATTGAGGTATGAATTCTAATTTCAAGGTTATGACATGTGCTTTATAGAGGAATATCATAAAATATATGTTATTTATTATAAAACATTTGTTATATATTTAAAATTACAAAACTTTCAGAGTGTAATTGTTTTTATTTACTTCCACATTTAAACTCAGTGTATTAACATCAATGTCAAAGCTAAACCAGAAGTTGCTAACATGCAGGGGCCACAGTGCATTTAAGGTTTTTACACATTACGGAGGTGGATCACCTGACTGACTTCACGGATTTACAGTAGTTTTCTAGCATGTTGTCCAGATAATAGTCAATTATTTAGATGTTCCAGGTCCATTTACTGCAGTGATTTGAGACCCATAAAAAACCTGAACAAATAATATAAAACATAAAATTGCATCAAAATATAAAGAAATCGTGACACATTATTGGAAATTGATATTTTTATGTCATAAGTATTTATATTAGTTTTTGATTTAAGCATCTTTTTAACACCTTCCTCTCACCAGAAATATATATTTTAGACAGAAATATAATTTAATACAAAGTCATTAGAGTGGAAAGAAAGTACATAGAAAAAAATCAAGTATGAGGTGACGAAGTGGTAAATTCAGTATTTCTTTGTTTATATGCAATGAATTTCCTCATAGGAAAAATTGCCACGTTAATCAAATCTGAAATATGATGCAATTCTACATTTATAAAAATATTTTACCAGTTTCTGGTTATCAGATGAAAGTGCTTGTGAATTTGTTAGTGAGCAAAGAGAGAGAGAAGAAAAGAATATGAATTTACCTGCAAGGATGACAAAGTAGCTGGAAATTTAGTTACAGGGTTTTGGAAAAACTGTGAATGAGTTATGTTAGTGATATTTATTAATTGACGGAACAAAACAATTATATTTATGTTATTCTCCCTTGCTATGAAAGTGAAAAATACTTTTGAAAAATAGACACAGTGAAATTAAAGTTTATGACACTAAAGTACGAGGCAGCCAGGGCCCAAATATATAGCAATAGAACATTTATTTTATAATAGATATGTTTATTAAAAATTAATCTTTTTGTTGTCTAGGTCAGGATGTTATTGCTGCTGGTCAAAGGCTATATGATTTATAGAGCAAGAAACAGACAAAAATTAATTTTTGAAATAGATTGCAAAGATCAAAGCATGACGATAGACACATTTGTATTTAAGGCAAGTAATTTTTTTATCATGAAAAAAATGATCAGACATCACAGAGCCTAGTTATTTTTCCAGGAGTGATAAAAATAGCTCTAATTTTTAAGTGGTCATCATCACCAATAGATAAACTATAATTTGTTATAAATTTTGATGTCAGGCAGTAATTTACTCCTGCTGGCATTATTTCACCCACAGTCAACACAAATTTAAATTATCTCCAATAATTTTCATCATCATTACCAGCAGCAGCAGATATTAATATCAATACTAAGAGCTTCTGTCCATTGAACACTTAATATATTTTTAGGCAAGTTACATGAATATAATCTTTAGGGCAACTCCATGAGGAAGTATTAAATCCACAATGAATAGTTTGGGTATGGAGTCAGGAACAGAGCACAGGTTGAAACACGGGAAAGTGTTTCTCACTCAGGAGATACACAGATCTTGTTTTCTGAGCTAGAGCAGCTTGATGGTATGTGCATTTATCTTAAACATCTGTGTGATTTAGAAACAGCTTTTCAAAGATTTGGAGTGTCTGAAATGAGGAAAATCAAGATTGTGCAGGTAAAATGATCTACTGGGAATATTAATGGTTTTATACCATCTGGAAAATTTTACATTTAGAGAAATCAGCCTGTTACACATAGTGTTTAGGTAAAAAGCAATGAAAAAAGTCATTCTGGTGGGTGCTTGTTTAAAAGATGACCTGCAGGTTTGTAGAGATGGAATAAGGTTCGAGAAGTCTGCAGTATTTATAAACCTAGTCTCTTCAGTTCTGTGAGTGAACATAACATAGTTTTGACAGTCAGTTCTCATGGGAAAGCTTCAGTTTATTTATGTAGTTGATTACAGCCACTTGGACGTGAGCTCTAATTGAGGAAAATCCAACATTTCCTGAGCTGGAGCTGCTGGAAGTGTACGGGGCAAGTCATAGTGCATTTGCAGGAACAGATGATAATATTTCCAGATTTGCTATCTTTGTAACCCTCCAAGCCTGCTCCATTATTATCATCCTTTTTGTTATGTACAAGCATTAGTTCTGAGTAAAATTAGTGTCCGTTTTTAGTGTTTTGGTGGCTCTGGCCTTTAAAGTCTTTGGATGTCATCTTTAGAATAGTTTTATAATTAAATCAAAACAGACATTTAAATATTAATTATATATTTATTAACCAACTGTTTATAGGCATGGAAAGTTGTGGGCTTTTATTATGAAAACCATCACTTCAGCTTTAAAAATGTTAATATTTAAGTTTTTAAGGATCAAAGAGCTTGGAACAAATTGATTAGAGACCAGTGGTAATGAAAAACAATAAGGCTGTGTTCTTAACATACAAAAGTGGCAATTTTGTGTCTTCTAATTGAGGAAGGAAAAGAAAATCCTACAAGGTCAAGTCATTTTAAAGTTATATCATTAAATTAAATTTGGATGAAAGTAGGGATATGTGACAATCCGGGGCCACCTGTTTGTTCAACATGAAACAGAAAAAGAGACTCTTGCTGATTTCTAGGCCCACCAATTAGGAATTTGCTCTTCAGTCCAGCTGCATCCAATTGTTTCTAACACTGAGATTCTGTACCATTATATCTGCATCTCTTTTACTGCACATATCCTTTCATTCTATTATAATTACTTAAGTGAAGGGATAGGCTCTTCTACAAAACTGTAAGATGCTTGAGGCTAGAATCAATATTGAATTCATCTTTGTATTTCTCATAACTTTTAGTAAAATGTATTTCATAAATAAGTACTTACCCAAGTCTTTAAATTTAAATACCCAAAGGAACCACATTGGTATTGTAAATATGTGAAGTAGCACATGCCACGAATTGTGGTAAATGGAAAACAAAACACATTTATTTTTACATTGTTGAAAACACTGAAACACTAAACAAAATCTAGCTGCAGACTGCTAGCCGGTGACCCTTGAAATGAATGAGTGATAGAATGAATAGTTTGTTTTGTTAGATCCACATAGTTTTTCTCCCCGTTTTCAGGGTCAATGATGGCAAAGCTTGGCTGAAAATTTTGGCAGTTGCATCGAAGAAGATTACTAAGGGGATGGGTACTTATTTCTTGTTTCTAATACTAATTAAAGAATGAGAAAACCAATATACTCCACAGCATACCCGTACTGATAAGTTGTATATAATTTTGTAGTATTAAAGGAGTAGATGAAAAAACTCTCTTTCACAGCATAGCTTTTCAAACACTGAAGAAAATTGTATCAGCTATTGCTGTTTATAAATCTCCCCAAAACATAATGGCTTAAAATGACACGAGTCTATGGGTCTGTTAAGTGGTTCTGCTGATCTGTACCAGGCTTGGTTGACCTTAATGGGGCTTTCACATGCATCTGTGGCCAGATGGTGGATTTGCTGTGAACTAGCTGGTCTAGGGGGGCCTTGGTTATATGACTTGACTTCCCTCCACTGTATCTCATATCCCTCCAGCAGGCTAGCCTGGAAAGTTTTTCAAGGTTCTAACTGAGTCTGACTGAGTCAAGTTGCTACTGTTCCATTGGAAAAAATCAAAAAGCCACATGGCCAAGCCTAGAGTTGGTGTGGGAAGGCATAACCAAAGGGTATATAGACATAGGGAAGCATGTATAATTGTACCCAATTAATCCATTCTGAAAGCTTTTATTTCTTTTCTGATTCTTCTTTTCATTAGTCCCTCTATACTTCATTCAGCCGTTGAAGTGACAGTACATAGTGTGAATCTTTATTTCATGTTATTAAGTGGTCTGAGTGACCAGTGAGGACAGGAAAAATATATATATTAACAAAGCAGTAGGGTCCAGATAACACTCATGTGGCCCAAGGGTCAAACATGGCACACCTGACTCCAGCATTACAGCATGCCTGAGGTTCCTAGTTAAAAAAGTTTTTAACGGTTAAAAATGGATCACTTAATTGCCTAAAACCTGAGCTATTACACCCATAATGACTGCCTTTATTTTCCCAGTTCCTTTTGGATAATTGATTTTTACCAAATGTCATGCTAGCAGACTTGAGGAAATTAGTTATTTAATAGAAGCTGAACACAATTAATTAGACAATTTTGGACAATTCAGTTCCAATTCTACTAAAACTATGGCATGGAAAGGAGGCTTAGGAATAGTAATAATAAAATAAAACTTCCTTATGCATTTGAATCATATTTGAGTCACATCCATAATGTGTATTCTTTTGGGATTTAGGTTTATTATGTTTTAAAAATTATTTATTCTTTATGGGATAGATTTAGGATAATGTTTTCTATTACAGAACCCTCCTAAGCATCACTATGAGTAAATCTTTTTGTAAAAGTCACAAATATGAATTTTGAATCAGTGATTCTCAAAATGAATCTGTTTGCTATTGACATTAGAATTGCAGTTTTAAAAAAACAAAACAAACAAACAAACAAAAAACAAAACAGGCTTCTGCATTCCTAACCCCAGAGATTTTGATTCAGTAGGTCTGGGTGTAGAAAGGTTTGATGTATTTCTACAAGCTCCCCAGTTTATGCTGATTTATAGCTAGACTTGGGATCCACTTTCCTTAATGATATAATTTATATACACTAGGAATGGAAAAGCAATTTGGAAAACCTTTTGATAAAATCAGTATCATCACTGGACATATAAGCCAAAATTTTTCTTTTCTTTTTCATTACAAATCAGTTAGGTACAGGCGATATCTGAATGCAAAAAGGATTAAATTTCTCCTCTACAAAATCTTCAACTCTTTTTTAAGGATATAGATCTATAAAGAACAGAGACAAACTACCATGAACTTTAAGGCAATGGATCTCAGTATTGGCTGTGTCTTGCAATCACTGGGAGCATTTAAAAACCTCATTGCCCAGGTGATATTTCAGACCTATTATATCAAAATTGCTTGGTGAGACCCAGGGATCAGTGTTTTTCTTAAACTCCCTAGTTTTCTAATGTATATAGCCAAGGTTGGCAACCACAGCCCTAAAAAGAAGCCCATGTGAAAGGACAGTGACAGAAGGTGGCAAAACACTTGAGGGTGAACATTGAAAGGTGACTTGGATTTTGACATGCAATTGGAAGAAGGAAAGGACATCAGGACACTGAGATAGCATGAAGAAAGGCATGGGAATATAAAAGTGCATGAACTGTTTGGGGAGTTTCAGAAATAGGGAAAATTCCTGATTGGCCAGTGCAGAACTGAGCATCTGTATGTGTATGGAGGCATGTGTGGCTCAAACTTTGGTTAGGGCTAGAGTCAGGGCCTTATTGCATTTATTTTGTGACTATGTGCTGTCACCCATGTGATCTGATGTTAAAACTGACAAATCCAATGAACTGAACTCCTAAGCTCAGCACTTTCAAAATGCAATTTCATCATAGGACGCCATTCCCCTGAAGTACTCTGAACAAAAGCTCCAAGTAAGTTAGGGAAATACCTCCAGTCATACTCATTCTCCTCTTAGGATTTAAAAAAGATATTAGATGTTGTTAAGTAAAACTTGTTTGTTTACTCTAATATTTCCCCCAACATATTCTATCTATGCATAATGTTTGTTAATATTCCCAAAGAAACACATTTCTGTTCCAAAGAAACACATTTCTGTTCCCCTAAATTTTTCCAAAACATGTCTCCTTTATTTTGCTGAAATTCACTTTGCTTCACCTAGTCTTCTTTCTTTCTTTTATTATTTATTTCCTATTCTTGTTCCTATTTATGTTATCTGGAAGATAGTCTGTCCCCAAGAAATTTCTACATAGTTAGCATTTTTTATCTCCTCTTAGAGAGGAAATAAACAAAGTTGCCTAGTTGAGAGAATAGTTAATGTTTTATTACATAACTGTGATGGTGTGAGTTTAAAAAAAGGAAGAAGAAATATTTTGAAAAGATTGAGAGACAATGAACAATGTCACATTATTGAAACAGCTGAGGGTAAATTAAGAAATAACAGATGGAAGTTATGTGTGGATTATCACACCCAGGTGCCACTGTATACACGAATTTGGCAGCATTTTACCTAGTTCTTGTGCCTTTTTCCTTGCTTCATCCTGAAGAGATTTCTTTTTTTTGTTAAAAAGTCATTGGCCTTAAATTCACACTTAGTGAAAAGTAGATAGTTCAAAATCTACAAATAATGCCATTCTGAATAATGATAGCTTGCGGTAGTGCAGAATTCCATGTCGAGATTATATTTTTTAATTTTTCTACATCTGTTGTACTATTTGTTCACATATTATCCTTGTGAGGTAGAAGGAAACCATATAGATCCCCATTTCATAGGGGAAGAAATTTAAGCTACAGTGGTCACAGGAAGTTAAAGAAAGAAACATTTAAGGGTACTGACATTAAGAGCAAGCAAGTTAAATATGGCTTGTCATTATAGATTTCATCTTCATAATAGATAATGTTAGGAACTGTAATATGTATGCCAGGTCAGCCATATGATTCTTCTTTGAGCTATAACCCATTGTCACTAGCCAAGGAAGTCATTTGAATTCCGTTTAATTTTTTTTAGCTACTCAAAATTATTTAATACCCATAATTTTCAAGAAAATTTTCTCTTCTAGAGGCGGGAAGAGACAAAAACTGAGTAAAAGTCAATTGTCATATGTTCTCTGTGTCAATTTAAAATCAATTGTCATATGATTTACTGTGATGACTATACAAACATAGATTTGGCATGTCACACATGATGCACTTACTAGGAATTTTAAGACAAAAAGTACTGTCTCCAGAAGAAGTAAAAAGAGAGGAGGGAAAAAGAAAAAGTTCAGGCAGTTGCTTTGAAGGTGTTTCTAAACAGAAGAGATTTGTTGTTATCATAATATAAACAACATTTTCCTCTGCAGCAGAAAGACCCTTGTAGATGCTGAAGGATGTGGTTTCTAGGCTGAACAACACTAGAAATAGATTTCATTGTGATTTCATTAATAGAAATGATTAAAATGTGATTCATCAGTAGCCATCCTATTAACCTATGTTTTCAGGCGTTGTTTTCCATCAATTTCCTAATATTCAAAATGCTAAACATTCACTGTTTTAATGTTTATTTTAATGTACTCAGGACCATTCTTTGGTGCCATAAAGCTTCCATGTTTTGTTATTTTAAAATATTTTACCTTATTGTAATTTTTTTCTGAAATATTATATAAGAATTTATCTTCTAAAGAGAAAACAAATCCCACATTCTGTCAGGCAAATGATCTAACTGCCTAGGAAGGCTATTTTCTCTTTCTTAAGAATCAAATATTTAGAAAGTCTTTACTAAAGGCAATATATTTTAAATTGTACATAGTGGTAAAGACAAAATTTCTTTAAAATGCATTTCATTTCTAGTGTACAACCAATATTTCATGATGTTTGCTTTAATAATAACCTGTCCAAAATCAAAATTTCATTTAAAAAATGGAAAACAATTTCTGACAACATTCTGAGGATTTAAACAGCTATATTAAATGATCACTGAGTTAAACATTATATAAAAATTCTCAATTCTTCTGTATCAGCATTTAGATAAATTGATATGGAAGTTGAGCTGCTGACGTTGAATAATTTTGTATCAATGTGGACAATCTGGATAATTTGTTGTGCTTTATCCTTCTTCCTGCCCACCAACACATGGTTTTGGCCTCTCCTTATTAGCTCTGCTGGAATTTAGCCTCACTCATGCATTTAATGAAACCTGTGCCAACACTGAGCTGGTGAAGGACCTTAGCTTGCACCTAATTTTCTTTCTTTCTCATTTATATGTCTAAATAACAACATGATGTCCCTCCTTCCCACTCCCTGCTCTTTTTTTTTCTTCCTGTTCTGCCTTGCCAGGTGCCAGAATGCTTACATGAGAACAACTTGATATATACTCAGAAAACTAAGGGTTATGCCAATTAGTGAGTTATCCTGAGGAGTTCTACCCACATCTGTAAGGAAACATCAGGGCATTTAAGGCCACTTTAGAGCTATGTGTTTAAAGCTGAGCAGACAGTGGCCTTAGGACTCCCAGGTCAAGTGCTTCTGGGTTTTCCCTTAAAGAATGGAACGCCTGGGGAAGGGTCTGGAATTCCACATTTAGCATCATCTTAGACTAGAATACTTGAGTGATATCTCTATAACTTACTGAGTTACTCGGAGATGTCCATTCTAAAACAATTTTCTCTTAGGTTTTCGGCTCCATCAAGTCACAATCCAATCTCTGTTCCTTTCACTCATTTGTCTTTAAAATGTAGACCAAGATCTGTCTTCTACATCCACATCTTCTCATTAAGTTCTCCAGTCCCCTGAAAAAATACCTTTTTCATAATCTCAGCTATCTTCTCTGTTAGATGATTCCTAAATTTACATTTGCAGATTTTAATTCTATCCTGGGTGGCAATCTACATTTCTTTATATCTCTTAGACATGTCCACCTGATGACCACCTGATATCTGATACTAATCTATTCAAAAGAGATTTATTATAACACATATTTATTCTTTAAGAATAAGTATATGAATGTCTCTCCAAACTTTGTCCTTTGCAATACTAGTGTCACGTGAGATTTAATAGTTCCTCTCTCTCTCTCTCTCTCTCTCTCTCACACACACACACACACACACGTACATACATAGTTTTACAACAGGATTTCCTAGAACTTTATCATGTTTATGTTAAATGTAAGTATTTAAAACAAAGATATGATATTTAGTGTTTCCTAAATTCACAGTGGAACTTTTTTCTGTTGGGTATCTATAAACATATCAAAGTCTCCAGTAAATTGTTTTTCAAGAAATATTACTTAAAGGAACAGCTTAGCTTAGCTGCTCTGAGCCTCTTTGTTGATAACTATTAAGAAAAGTTATTTTTCTGTACTTTTAATCCTCTTGTCATTTAGACTTGAAATCTCAGTTATTTTTGATGTCTCCCTACTTCTTATCTTCTATAACAAAATAACTCTCAAGTTCTTTTAATTACGTCCTTAGAAAATTTCTTATTTCTCTACTCTTGTCTTCGTGCCTCTTCACTTCAAAGCCTTTTCTCTCTCCTTTAAAATTTTGATATTTTTCAAATTGGACTTCTAATCTTCAGCCCCCCTTCCACAGTTCCTTGGTTCTGTGGGTTAGCAGATTAGTCTTTAGAGCTTTGTCATGATTATGGCACTTCTTTCGTCTGTAATTTGCAATGACCCTTCCTTTTCTACCAGGTGAAACACTTATTCGTCTGACTTTCCAAAATGTTATACCTACTCTCCATCTACCTTATCTCTTTCCTCCTTTCACGACTCCTATGTTACAGTCATTCTAGATGACTCTGTCCCCGAGCACCTGTAATGCTTTCCTTTCTGAGCCTTTGTCCACTCTGCTTTCTGTTTCATCGCTTCTCCATCTCCTGTCTCAATTAGTTTTCATCCTTGTCCATTCTTCAAGTCCTTGTTCAAATGCCACTGTCTTTATGGAGTGATGCCTGATTCTTCCAGCTAGAATAAGCTTTTTTTCTTTTGGAATTTAATGGTGGTACACTTTATTTGTGGCTCTGTATTTCTGAGTATATTTCTCAGAAATTTGTGTTATTAATGTATATTTAATGTATATTCTATTTCCCCTTCTTATTTATTGAATTTAATGATGGCTGAGAGTTTATCATATTTGTAGAATTATAGGGTGATCAAGTTGGAAAGACCTTATATCTAGTGCAACTCTCTTATTTCAAAAATAAAGGAAAAACTCGTAAGCCATTAAATGTTTCGACCAAGTCCTCACAGCTAGTTAGAGGTAGAGTTAGGACTAGCACACAAGTCTGAACTCTCAATCCAGTGCTCTTTCAAGTTTAATTTCTTTGTGTCTCTTCCTCCTCTAGACCATGACAGTAATAATCGTCAAGCATCTGCTATGTTCCAGGAATCTAATCTACATCATATCTAATTGTAAGAGTAATACTAGAGTTTGTGCAGTAGTATCCCCCTACTACAGATAAAGAAACTGAAGTTCGGTGAGGTTAAATAAATTTTCTAGGTAGAAGAGAGTTTGGAAAAAAACCCAGGTCACTTGATTTCAGAACCTACACTCTAGGGTTAAAGATTGAATGAATAAAGAGGGCTATCTAGTTTAGGGTGGGAGCTTGGAATAGTCATATTGAGAACCTGAAGATTTGGATAACCACCTAAGAAACAAGTCTCAGGCTTTAAAATGACTATATTTAGTTGTCAGAAAACTGCAAATTAAAACCTCAGTGCAATACAATTATGTATCTTCTGGAATGGCTAAATGCAAAAATCAAAAATTTACCAAGAGTTGTTAAGGATTTAAAGCAGGGTTTCTCAACCTCAGCACTATTAACATTTTGGAACAGAAAACGCTTTGTTGTAGGGGCTATCTTGTGAATTGTAGGATGTTAAACACCATGCCTGGTCACTACCCACAAGATTCTAGCAGTATCCCCCTAGTTATGAAGACCAAAAATGTCTCCAGGCATTGCCAAATGTCCCCTGGACATTTGCAAAATTATGCCCCATTGAGAACCACTAATTGAGAGCAATTGTAACTCTCTGACATGTCTGGTGGGCCTGAAAGTAAGTACAACTTTGGAAAACTGTTTGCAGTATGTACTAAAGGTGAACATATGTATATCCAAAAATTCCATACCCAAGAGAAGTGCATACATTTCATATAGTCATCAAAGACCTACAGAAGCATATTCTTAGAAGGACTATTTATAATAAACTCAAACACAAAACCACTCAGTGTAGAAAAGATAAGTAAACTGTGTGGAATGCCATACAACATTGAGAAAGGATGAACCAAAAATGCATGCAGCAGTATGTGCAAAGATTGCAAACACAATATTGAATTAAAGAAGGAAGATACAAAGGAGTACATACTGTATGATTCCATTTCTTTGAGGTTCAGGAACACACAACAGTAATATAGGACAGTGGTTTTCCTTGGAATCACTTGAAGTGAGCATGAGAGGGTTTTCTGGGATGTTGGTAACATTCTGTTTCTTTGATCTGGCTTCTGGTTACATGGGTGTGTTTAATTTATGAAAATTATGATTTATGTAATTTTCAGTATGAATGTTATACTTTATTAAAAAGTTAGGAAAAAAAAAAAAAAACTAGAGCAACTTCTATTTGTGGGAAGACACAAACTTTCCAAATTAACCAAATCCAGATCAAGCTTCACGGAAAACCTGATGATGGTGTTAGTGTGACCTTGAAGAGGGATATACTTTGTAAATGGCCATGATGTGGCATGGATAGGCATGAAAGAAATGGAAGGTAGTTCTTTGCTGTGCCCTGTCAATCGAGACTTGTCAAAGAAATAGTAAATGTGGAGGACAACTGAAAGTTGGTGAGCATACATTTAATTTTTAAATCCTCTATGTTTACCCACATATCTTACAACTTTTATTATTCTACATTATTACTGAGAGTGATTATACTATCTTCATGAGGTGGAATTTGAGAAATGAAAATGCGTTACACCAATGACACTGATCATGTGAACTTAGGTGTATAATTGTATTATACACCCATCTATTAATTGTGCTGCAATTCTTATATGTTCATTAGATAGCTACTACCACAGTTATATTTAGATTGCCTATTATTATTATTGAGAACAATTGGTAAATATACATATTTACTTTACAATAAATTGCATTTTAATAAATGTTTATTCATAGCTTCAAACTGTGGGTGCATTTTAAAATAGTAAATTAGCTAGCTGAACTGTCTATTATACAATTTTTAAAATTATTTCAAAAATTTATTCTTATAAAGTATACATTTAGGAACCATTCATTACAAGACATCTTATGAAAGATCTACTCTGAAGACAGAAGAAAACAGGAAAATACATTTGTTATTTTGAGCTTTTTTTATAATGAAAATTCTTATTCTTCCTATTGATTATGATTTGGCTATGTAATAATGTGATTTGAATGTCTCTATTGTGAAGGAAGAAACATCATATTTAATTTATATTAATATTTTGCTGATAGACCATATGGTAAGTATAGTTTTAATGTTTCTGACCACTGCAGTTGAATGAAATCAAGAAGCTTGGAGGTTCATCAATAAAGATTTCCATTTCCCTTACTTCTATGGTGTACCTGGTGATCCTCCCATTCACTCCATTGCCATGAATGGAATAATAAGCAAGAGGCACCCACAGACCTATCAGGAAGTGAGAACATGGTTATTTCACAGCAGCTCGTAACTTCTGTTTGAAGTATATTTCATGGTTTATAAGCTATACACTTAAACTTTTACAATTTTCTTAGTGTTTGTCTCTTCTGCTAGAATGAATGTGTGTTCTAGGTCCACAGAGTGGGAATTGAGTTTGTACACATTTTATCTCCAATGCCTTGTACAGTATCTCCTACATAATAGGTGCTAGATAAATATTTATTTATTAAATGAATGAATACCTCAATGAAATTTTTAGAGGCTCAAGTTTTACTTAACTTTTATCTAATTAAGTTTCTATCCAATATTTGAGATTAATCATTGAAGCCATTACTCCATTCAGGTGCAAATTTCTAGCAGGTTATTCACAATCTAGGAGTGGAGCTGGAGTGAGACTTAGGAGACACTTGGAGAGAGAAAGGTGCTAGATAAAGAAGGGGACAAAAGATTAGGTTTCACGGAAGAAGGTGTAAAAGGAGAAAGGAAGAGAGTTGAAAAAAGAAACAAGGAAAATGTCCAGAATTAGGAGGAGAGAGGAGAATTAGGGAAGATTGAGGGAAGATTGAAGGGAGAATGAAAAATTTCAGAGCAGCAACTGACCAATAAAGAAGCTAGAGCAAAAGCAATTACTCTGGAGGCAGAGTACCTCTGGTCAGCCTCCCAGTGTCTCTGCTCGGCCTCTTACTAGTGGAACAAATCGCCTTACCACTTGAGCTTCAATTTTCTCTATGCAAGGTGAGTGATTTGGCTTCTGGTGGATCCCCAGTTCCCTTCTCGTGGATTTTGCAGCCCCTGAATTTTATGAAAAGTTTCTGAGCAAAGGCCATAGACTTGATGTTCTTTATTGGTAACATTTAAGTGCTACCTTAAGGTGAATGAAAGAAATTGGGCAGTTTATGAACACTGGGTAGTGATAAAGAGGGAGTAGTAAGTGTAGATCATTTATTTAAACAATTTATGAGAAACTAAGTTGGTAACATAGAAAACAATGAACATTAATTTCAAATGGTCTTTGGGGAAATAAAACCCCTTTTTTCAGTCTACCTTTTATTACAGGTAATTACAATTACTTTTCCTACTTTACCTTGTGGATATACACCCAGGAATAATCTGACATTTAAAAAAATGCTAACAGTAGATAGTCTCAAAGATGAGAACATGTCAGTGTGTCTGTACATACTGGCAAACTGCCACCACTTGTTCTGCTGCCTGACTGGTTAGCTGCTGCTGGAGGAATAAAACTAGAAATCAATTCCAAGAGGAACTTTTAAAACTATACAAATACATGGATATATATAATACTTGATAATAAATGACTGTGTTACTGGTTTATGTATTTACTATACTATACTATACTTTTTATCATTATTTTAGAGAGTACTCCTTCTACTTATATATAAAAAAGTTTACTGTAAAACAGCCCAAGGCAAGTCCTTCAGGAGGTTATCTTGAAGAAGGCATTGTTATCTTAGGAGATGGTAGCTCCATGCATGGGATTGCTCATGAAGACCTTTTACGGAGACAAGATGGGGAAGTGGAAGGCAGTGACATGATCCTGACAGTGTGTGAGCCTAGGGTAATGTACATGTTTGCATCTTAGTTTTTAACAAAAAATTTTAAAAAATAAAAAAGAAAAAACTTTAAAACTAGAAAAAAGGCTATAGAATAAGGATATAAAGGAAAAATATTTTTATACAGCTGTACAATGTGTTTGTGTTTTGAGCTAAGTGTTATTACAAAAGACTCAAAACATTTTTGAAATTTAAAAGTTTATAAAGTAAAGAAGTTATAGTAAGCAAATGTTAATTTATTATTGAATAAAGAAAATTAAAAAAAATTTAGTGTGGCTTAAGTGTACAGTGTTTATAAAGTCTACAGTAGTGTACAGTAATGTCCTAGGCCTTCACATTCACTCATTTCCTCACAGACTCATCCAGAGCAACTTCTAGTCCTGTAAACTCTATTTATAGTAAGTGCCCTACACATGTGTACTGTTTTTTATATCTTTTATGCAGTATTTTTACTGTACCTTTTAGATATGTTTAGATACACAAATACTTACCATTGTGTTACCATTGCCAACAGTATTAAGTACAGTCACATGCTGTACAGATTTGTAGCCTAGGAGCAATAGGTTATAGCATATAGCCTAGGTGCTTAGTAGACTATATAGCATCTAGGTTTGTGTAAGTATACTTTCTGAAATCATCTAATGATACATTTCTCAGAACACATCCCCCTGCTTAAGCGATGCACGACTGTATATTGAAAACCCTCCTCATCTCTTCTTGGTCATGCTGGTGCCATTACTCAACATAACTGTGATGTGCATTGAATGTCACTGAGTCATACATCAGTTTTGTGCAATCCAGTCTGTTGTCAGTTGGATATTGTTCACCTGTAGTAGACCTTCTTTCTATTGCGTGGTGGTTTTGGTTAAAAACAATCATTCCTTCTCCATTTTTCCTTTGAGCTGCTCCAAAAATAATAAAACAAACTACCTAGGGTTTTTCTATAATTCAAAAGACTCCTCTCCTATTGTTTTAAATTTAAATGTAACACAAGGTTGAGGGCAGTGGTAAAGGGTAGCATTTTATGATTCTTATACCTATTACAAATTAAATGACTATGATTTGGAGACTGGGTGCAGAATTACAGGTCATGTGGTGAGTAAGTAGTGAAGTCTCACCTCTGCCTTTACAATCCAGAGCACCTTCTATTTATGATAAAAGTTTGTGGTAAAAATGCTGTTTTGTAGCAAAAAGTATTGGATTGAGAAGTTGTTATAGTCAGTTGATAAAATTTAACTATGAATTTGGAGTGTTTTATTATTGTTTCAATATTTTATTTTGAAACCAAGACTGGATTACCCTATTTGCTTTTTCAAAATTCCTATTGAATAAATAATCAAGTTAGGGGAGAGGTTTTAGTGTTATTGTAATCCTAATTCCAAAAGTGATTAGTAAGCAATTCTGAAAGAACAATTTTGTGGTACACGTTTTTC
This sequence comes from Eulemur rufifrons, assembly GCF_041146395.1. Taxonomy (NCBI): domain Eukaryota; kingdom Metazoa; phylum Chordata; class Mammalia; order Primates; family Lemuridae; genus Eulemur; species Eulemur rufifrons. The sequence goes on from NC_090983.1 coordinate 46,221,237, forward strand.
ATCACTGTCTTATTTCTGTCATTTTGGGAGCGGAGGAAAGATTGGCCACCAGAAAAGCGTCATTTAGCAGACTTGTGCCCAAATGTAGATCTTGACAGCCTGTCTTCTGTTATTTCCATTTATAAACATTATGAGACCAACTAATCCAGTCATTTTCTCTTGAAATGTGTCAGTCTCTGCCCTCTAACCTAAACTTCCCCACTGCTTGCCACTGATGGGGCTTAGTTTATTTTGATAAGTAGAGCTAGAAGCAGTGGAATGCTGGTAAACTGGCTCTATGAAAAGACATTCAAAAAGCCTTGCCAATTTCCAGAGTGCAAATATTTCCATCATGGTCAATTTCAAGCTGTGATGTGGTATCACCTGTCACTGGACTTGGAGTTGGGAAGAGATGAGCACAACAAACACTCAAGTGCTAGCAGTAGCACCAGCACACCACTGGAAAGGCGATCACATCACCACCCCATGACCCCTCAGGTCACAGACAACAACACTGGGGCTAAATCAGAAGCTACTATACACACTCTTTCCCCCCTCCAGCTATGGGTGATTAATTTAGTAATTTACTATTAACTACCTGAGGAGTAGGGATGGAGGAAATTGATCAGAAAGAGGAGGCAGAAGTCACTGTGAAGTGTCCATGGGAGACGAGATAAAGCTAACACGTTGATACCCAGGAGCCAAAATACATCAATGAGAAGAGAAATACTATTCCTACTTACAGACATTACTCCATAACCAAAACAGGTTTAGACTGACTTTTATCAACAACCAATTTAGAAATCATTGTGTATTGGATGGGAGAGATATATGTAGCCTCTAGAAATCTATTACAATTCAAGTTTTTTTTTTTTTCCAGTCATTGGGAAAGTCAAAGCCTTACTTCCTGGTAGTACACTTAGATGCCCAAAAGTTTCTAGTTCAGAAGTTCACCTTCCTAGGACACAAAATGTATGAGGGAGAGTGTCCTCCAGGATTAGTCAGAATAATAATCAACAGATTTTTTTCTCTGTATTCTCTCATGTTCTTTTCAAACTCAATCATGTAATTTAGATATTCTCTGAATTATAATAATTACTTTCTTTGGATTTGAATTTAACACCAGTCATTGACTTTTATACCCTAAATTTAAATCCCCTAAATTAATTATATTAGCATTGTGTATGTCAAGTTTTTGCCTGTGAAAGAACAGGTATGAAATGAAAATGAGAATAGTGATAAATCATATGTCTAAAAAAAAAGAATGAGTAGTCAAATAATCAAATTACAATTGAAATTATAGTATGTAATCAGATTTTTAATCTTTTACATTTAGAAAACATATTAGCTATTTAAACAGCAGTCCAAATACTAGTGAAACCCTTAATTGTACTAGTCCTAATTGAATACTTTTTGAAATGAGGGGACTCAGAATCTAAAAGAACTGAAAAGGCTAATCTAAGATAGCATTGTTTTGTAGTGCATTCTAACACCTGACTGCTTGCCAGCTTCAATTCATTATGTAGATCATGTTTATTTACTTTAGTTCATATAATACCAAGAATAAAAAACTTGAATTTTTAATTTTTCTAAAGATACTGTGGAGGCTAGATTGAGATAAATTAGAGGGTCTTTAAGGCCAGAATGGATGGACACTAAATGTTTCAATTTTCACATGGTTCTAGCTACAAATCAATTGCACACAGAACATTAAAATTTTTGATTTTATAAATTGAGACAAAATTTCTCTATTGACTGCTTTTCATGTATGAGTTAAGCCATCTGGCTGTGAATTGTGCATGATTTCATAATTTGTACTGCACTCTTTGTGTTCTGAGATATAGATTTACAGGCTTCAGAAAGGCTTTAATTCTATTATAGTTCTTTGATTAGTTTAATGAATAAGTTATAGTCACACATTGCTTAATGATGAGGTTACATTCTAAGAAATGTATCATAGGTGATTTTTATCTTTGTGTGACTATCAGAGTGTATTTAGACAAACCTAGATGGTATGTATAGCCTACCATACACCTAAGTTATGTGATACAGCCTATTGCTACTAGTCTGCAAACCTGTACAGCATGTTACTATGCTGAATAGTGTAGGCACTTATAACACAATGATAAGTACTTGTTATCTAAACATATCTACACATAGAAAAGGTACCGTAAAAGTATGGTATTATTATGAGACTATGGTTGTATATGTGGTCCATTGGTGCGCAAAACATTGTTATGCAGTGCATGACTATACACAGAATCCAGACACTTACGAAGAAACCATTCTCAAGAGGTATGAATATGCCGTCTCCTAAAGTTAGTTTAAAACATACCTAAACCCTCACAGAATAATACAAGATGGCAAGACAGGTGGCGTCACAAATTAGTAGGTGACTCTTTGCCAGTAATTGATACTAAAGGAATACTGTGAATTTACTGAGATGAGGGATCAGTGATTCTGATTGGAAGAGTCAAGGAAGACTTTATAAAAGAGGTAGAAAATGAAGAAGGATGGGAGCTAGATATATGGAAAGAAAGAAGGTTGGACTTCTTAGGTGGGGAGAATAGGATGGGGACATGATTAGTCTATATTTGGATTTTTTTTTTTTTCTGGATATGAGGGACTTGAAAAATTGGCTTCACAGTGAATTATTAGGAAAAAGTTAGATTGCAGTTGTCAAGTAAGAGAAAAAGCTGGTCTTCAGCTTTCTTTCTTGATGTAGAAAGGTTTTCCTGGCATGTCATTTTGAGAACCAAAGAATGAGTCATCCATCTTGGAAGTTGGCCTATGGAATATAAAGAATTTCCTACAGTTCCCATAGTGATTTTCCCTCTGCTCTTCTCCTGGGCCAATAGGCAAAGAATATCCGAGAGAAAAAAAGGTGGAGTTGTCAGGTTTGGGGCTTGGATGAATTTCCAGCCTATCTGTAGCCTGGAATTTCTTGGTTTATTTTGTATTTACTGAAACCATTTTCAAAGCATCATTTTCTTCTTGTAGAATATGGTTTTAAAAAAATGTATTCCTATTGACATAAGCAATACCCTAAATTAAAACTGACCTTTTATTTTCTTCTGTGGAGAAAAGCCTTGGAGGATATATAGTCTTTTTCAAGTACCTTTATGAATCACAAGTAGGGACTTACAACAAAAAGTGAACACCACTAGAATAATAGACTCCTGTCTGGTAGGAGTCATTAATGTTTTATATTAGTAACTGGACATGATGGTAAGAAATGCTCTTACAGTTTGGAAAGGTGATATTCTCTGCCAAACTTTATGCAAGAAGGCTCTGTGACAGGTTTAGAGCAGGTCAGCCAGCATCGTGCCTGCCATTATTCACCCCAGCAAGTAGTGCTGCACATGCCCCATCCTGCTTTAGGCTCAGTTTCCTAATCTTTTCCTCAACCCATCCTTTCCCCCACTGTATTAAATTCCCCCCAAAAACAATTCTACTTTTACCGCTTACCTTAAGAGAGTGACTTCTTTGAGTGAAAACATTGTTGTGCTTGATCCTTCAGTAGTGTAATTGGAAAACTCCCCTGAGAGTGGCTCCTGAGAGTCTTCTGGAAGGGTTACTAGGGCTATAGCATCTAGGGAGATATTGAGAGGATCCTTTGGGTAAAGATATAAGGAGGTGGGAGACAACAAATACACACGTGTACTGAAAGCTCTTTCTGCTGCCGTACACAAAGGCATGCCATCGTGGAGTTTATCCATAAAGGGTTTGTCTTGAAATTATTACAATGTAGATGGAGCAAATGTTTCTCATTTTTGTAGAAGTATATTCTAACATGTGAAAATATATTGCCAGGTTGCAAACTTGAGACAATGCTGGGGAAAAGATAAAGGAAAATTTTATTTTAGTTTGCTCAAAATATGGAGTGTCAAGGACATGTAACATTCATTTAATCATGGGACAAAGACAAATAGACCAATAGAAATGTGTTCAATGATATGGACAAGGAACATAAGAAATAAAAAGTCAAGTGACTAACAAATTTGTAAAAATGCTACTCTTCTGTAGCAGTCAGTGTGAAGCAAATTGAAACAAAATTTAGTAGTTTACCTATCAAACTAAGTAAAATTAAAAAGACTTGTAGCATCTATTGTGGGAAAGTGAAAGGGTATGAATTTTTACTACCTTTTGGGGAAATAATCTGAGAGTATCTATTAGAAATAAAAATACATGCCATTAGACTAAGCAATCTTGTTTTAGAAATCTTTCATGCAGAAGTAAAAACACCAATAGGTAGACTATTTGTTAATTTCAGCACTGTGTGTAGTTGCCTAAACTAGAAACAATCTTAATGTCTTCCATTAAAGAGAATTGGTTACATTAATTATATTATGATCAAATTATGGAACATTAGGTTGCTGTTAAAAAGAATACAATCAATTCCTACATCAATCTGGAAATATTCCTAAATATGTTAGTATTGAAACGGTAAGCTGTAAAGTCTATAATAGAAAAGTTTCCCTTAAAAAAATAGGAATGTGACTCTATAAGTTTAGATATATTAATATTTCTAAATATTTTTATAAATTTTTATAAATTGAGCATTGAGAAAGTTGTAGAAAGGTATGTACCATACTATTAATGTTGATTAGCTTAGATGGATGAAATTGGTAAAAGGAATGGGAATATACTAGATTTTAAATTTATATACAAGGTATATTTTTAAACTTTTTACAATAAGTATGTATTAATTTCATGAGTAAAAACAGAAAATTGAGAGAGCATACCAGTAGTTTCCAGGGATTGGGGGGAATTTGACCAAAAGGGACAACATGAGGGAATTTTTTAGCTAGTGGAACTGTTCTATATCCTGATTGTGATGGTATAAATGACATAAATTTATATATGTGTCAAAATTCACAGAATTTTACACCAAAAAATATATTTTCTTGTAGTATGCAAGTTTGAAAGAAATTGTAAATATTAATGAAGGAAAAACTATGAATTTTTTAAAATACTGAAAAATGGATAATACAAAGTCCTACAAAATCTGCTAATTATAGGCTAAACTGAGAAATTTTTAAAGAGAAAACTGGCCATAATTTTGAAAACTTTATGGTTATTTTCCAAATTGAGCCTATGTAGTCATTGGTGATCAATAGAATAAGTCAATAGGTTAGGCCAATAGGTATTATTATTCATCCTGTTTTATAATTAGCAAAACAAAAATTTAGGAGAATTTACCAAGAGCTAAGAGGATTTCACATTGAAATCCAAACTGAAAGAAAAGAAGTTAAGATTTCTAAAAGTAAAATATGTAGAAGCTACAACTGCAGTCCCCAGCCCCTGGGCCATGGGGCCCCATACTGGTCTGTGGTCTGTCAGGAGCCTGCCCGCACAGCAGGAGGTGAGCAGCTGAGGGGAGGTGAGCAGCTGAGGTGAGGTGAGTAGGGGAGGTGAGGTGAGGAGGTGAGCAGCTGAGGAGGTGAGCAAGCAAAGCTTCATCTGTATTTACAGCTGCTTCCCATCGCTCATCACCACATAAGCTCTGCCTCCTGTCAGATCAGCAGTGGTGTTAGATTCTCATAGGAGAGAGCACAAACCCTACTGTAAACTGCACCTGCGAGGGATCTAGGTTGTGGGCATCTTATGAGAATCTAATGCCTGATGATATGAGGTGGAGCTGAGGCAGTGATGCTAGTGCTGGGGAGCAGCTGCAAATACAGATTATCATTAGTAGAGAGGTTTGACTACGCAATAATAATATGCTTGAATCATCACGAAACCCTCCCCGTGCCCTACCCGTCCAGTCCATGAAAAAATTGTTTTCCACGAAACTGGTCTCTGTTGCCAAAAAGGTCAGGGACCGCTGAAAACCATTTCTTTGAATTAACTATAAGGCAGTAGTGAAAAAAAAAAAAAAAAAAAAAAAACTAGCAAGATTTGAGATAGAAATATGCTCCTGTACAGTAAGAGTAATAAAACAGACCTTAGACATAATACTTGTGGCCTGCACTGATCCAGCCACCCCTGAAGGCTCAACGACTATAGTGATCCCAAATTACCATAATCATCTCATTACAGTTCAATCTAGAATGCTGAAAATAAGGTAATGTAATACATTTACAAAGAATCTTAATTCAACTCTGCAAAATAACTTGACCTCCACTCTTGTAAAGGAGCTTTTAATGAAAATAGGGGATAAAGGGTCAATGGTAAGTGATTTAACATGGTATCATCATAATTTTAAAAAGTATAATAAATTTGAAATCTGGTAGCACTATGTTCGTATGACAATGTTGAACTCTGTGTTTTTATTGCAATAGGAGTTAAGTGGCACAATAGATCAGAGTTGTGTATTCAAGGCTGACAGTTTGCATTCTCATTCAGGGATATGGGTATTTCCAGTATGAATATTAAATATCTGTTTGCCTTTTAAGTGATCATAATTCAAGATAGCACATTTTTAAATATAAACTGTTTTACAAGAGTGGAATAGAAATTCCCTACTGACTTCATCCAACTCGTTTTATTTTTTTTAACATTTTCTCTGTTTTTGTTACTTTTTCAGTGTCAAATGCCATCTTTCATTTCTTGCCTCATGTATGTAAATCATGTCCATCCTTTCTCAGCTCAGTTGAAATCCTATGTCTTTCATGTAAACATCTTTGGAAATAATTCTCTTTATTTTCTGAAATCTCACTATACTTACTACAGTTTTATGAGAGTTAATTTCAGCTCTCCAAATAACTTGTAAGTGCAAAGACTATATTATGCTTCTTTTTATATTTCCCTAGCATCCTTTGATACAATCAAGTAGATATTGATTACCTTTTCTATTCAAGGCACCATGCTACCTGGTGAGGGAGATACCACCATGATCTAAAGCTGGTCCCTGATCTTAAAGAACTTACCATCTAGTAAACATAAAATGATCTACATGTGACTCCAATACTGAACATTACATGGTATAGAGTAATGGGAAAAAGAGACAAAAGATACTGTAGTATTGCTGCAACAAGTACAAGACATTTCTTCTAGCTGATCTTTGAAACAGTCAATGAAACTATTCTCCTTATCTGGTTGCTTATCCTAGAATTTTTTTTTTTCATTAACACTAATAATTCTTAAAATTATATATTACTTTTTTCCCTAGGAAAGAGTTTATTGAAAAATACCAATTTTTATTCTGATTTACCTGATTTTTTCCACATTGTAGTTCTGTTTATATCATGTTTTGAGGGCCTCCATAATGTTTTCTGTAATAGCTTTACTAATTTACATCCCCACCAACAGTGTGCAAAAGCTCCTCTTACTCCGTATCTTTGCCAACCCATGTTATCTTTTGTCTTTTGCTAGTAGCCCTTCTAACATATGTGAGATGATATCTCATTGTGGTTTTAATTTGCATTTCCCTGATGATTAGTGATGTTGAAGCATTTTTTTATATACCTGTTTACCTTTTGTATGTCTTCTTTTGAGAAATGTCTCTTCAGGTCCTTTGACTATTTTTCAAACTGATTATTTGTTTCCTTGCTATTGAGTTGTCTGTATATCTCATATATTTTGGATATTAACCCTTATCAGATATATAGTTTGCAGATATTTTCCTTATTCTGTAGGTTGTTCCTTCACTCTGTTGATTGTTTCCTTTGTTGTGAAGAAGCTTTTCATGTTTATATAATCCCATTTGTCTATTTTTGCTTTTTTTGCTTGTGCTTTGGGGATCATATTCAAGAAGTTATTGCCCAGACCAATGGCATGAAGCTTTCCCCCTGTGCTTCCTTTTAGTAGTTTCATAGTTTCAGGTCTTAAATGTAATTCTTTAATCTATTTTGAGTTGATTTTTATATGTGATGTGAGATAAAGGTTTAATTTTATTCTTCTGCATGTGAATATTCAGTTTAGTCAGCACCATTTATTGAAGCAACTGTCCTTTCCCCATTGTAAGTTCTTGGTACCTTTGTCAAAAATCAGTTGATTATATTTTATTTTATTTTTTATTTTATTTTATTTTTTTTTTTTGAGACAGAGTCTTGCTTTGTTGCCCGGGCTAGAGTGAGTGTCTCCCTCTTCCTCAGGCTGGTCTCGAACTTGTGACCTCGAGCGATCCACCTGCCTCGGCCTCCCAGAGTGCTAGGATTACAGGCGTGAGCCACCGCGCCTGGCCCCCAAAAAAATCAGTTGATTATAAATGCCTGGGTTTATTTGTGGGCTTTCTATTCTATTCCATTGGTCTATGTATCTTTTTTAAATGTCAGTACTATGCTGTTTTGGCTACTATAGTTTTGTAGTATATGTTGAAGTCAATTAGTGTGATGTCTCCAGCCTTGTTCTTTTTGCTCAAGATTGCTTTGGTTATATGAGTTCTCTTGTGTTTCCCTATGAATTTCAGGATTTTTTTTCCTATTTCTGTAAAGAATGTAATGTAACTGATATTTTGATAGAGATTGCATTCAAGCCGTAGATTGCTTTGGGTAGTATGGACATTTTAACAATATTAATTCTTCCAATCTGTGAATACAGGATGACTTTCCATTTATCTATGTCTTCTTCAATTTCATTCATAATGTTTTATAGTTTTTAGTATAGAGATCTTTCATCTCCTTGGTTAAATTTATTCCTAAGTATTTTATTTATTTATTTGTAGCTTCTATAAATGGAATTGTTTTCTTGATTTCTTTTTTAGATAGAGCATGTTAGTGTATAGAAACACTACTGATTTTTGTGTATTGATTTCATATCCTGAAACTTTCCTGAATTTATTTATTAGTTCTAACAGTTTTTTTGGTGGGGTCTTTAGGGCTTTCTATAAATAAGATTATGTCATCTATAAACAGGGACAATTTAACTTCCTTCTTTCTTTTCAACTTGGATGTCTTTTATTTATTTCTCTTGCTTAATTGCTCTAGCTAGGACCTCTAGTACTATATTGAATAGAAGTGGCAAGAGTGGGAAACCTTGTCTTATTCTGGATCTTAGAGGAAAAGCTTTCAACTTTTCGTTGTTGAATGTAATGTTAGTTGTGTGTTTGTCATATATGGCCTTTATTGTGCTGAGGTACATTTCTCCTATACCTAATTTGTTGAGAATTTTTATCATGAAAGAATGTTGAATTTTTGTCAAATTCTTTTTCTGCATAATTGAAATGATCATATGGTTTTTGTTTTTAATTCTGTTTATGTGGTGAATCACACTTACTGATTTATGTATACTGAACTATCCTTGCATCTCTGGGATGAATCCCACTTAATCATGTGAGTAATCTTTTTGTGCTATTGAATTTGATTTGGTAGTGTTTTGTTGATAATTTTTACATCTGTGTTCATCAGGAATATTGGCTTTTAGTTTTTTGGGATTTTTTTTTTTTTTTTTGGTAGTGTTCTTGTTTGGATTTGGTATCAGGGTAATGTTGGCCTCATAAAATGAGTTTGGGGTATTCCCTACTTTTCAATTTTTTAGAAGAGTTTAAGATGAATTGGTGTTAGTTTTTAAACATTTGATAGAATTCAGCAGTGAAGTTATCAGGTCCTGCATTTTCTTTGATGGGAGGCTTTTTATTACCGATTGAATCTCCTTATCATTAATTTATTACAGTTTTCTATTTCTTCATGATTCAGTCTAAGCTTGTATGTTTCTAGGAATTTATCCATTTCTTTTAGGTTATCCAGTTTGTTGACATATAATTGTTCACAATGGTCTCTTATGATCCCTTATTTATTTCTGCTGTATCAGCAGTGATGTCTCTTTTTTATCTCTGATTTTATTTGAGTCTTCTCTTCTTTTAGTCTAGCTAAAGGTTTATTGATATTGTTTACCTTTTCAAAAAAGCTTTTATTTTTGTTAATCTTTTCTATTGTTTTTCTTGTCTTCATGTTGTTTGTGCTCTGATCTTTACTATTTCCTTCCTTCTACTAACGTTGAGCTTAGTTTGTTCTTGTTTTTCTAGTTCCTCGAGGTGCAGCATTGGGTTGTTTATTTTAGATCTTTCTTCTTTTTTTGATATAGTTGTTTATTGCTATTAACGTCCCTCTTAGAACTGCTTTTGCTATATGCCATAGGTATATTGTGTTTGCAATTTAATTTGTCTCAAAACAATTTTTAAATTCCCTTTTAATTTCCATTGACCATTGTTTTTTCAGGAGCATGTTGTTTAATTTCCATGTATTTGTGAATTTTTTGAAGTTTTTGCTGTTATTAATTTCTAGTTTTATATTATTGTGCTCAGAAAAGATAGTTGATATGATTTCTATTTTCTCTTTTTTTGAAATTTTATTTTATTATTTTTTATTTATTTTTATTTCAATAGATTTAGAGGGTACAAGTGGTTTTTTGATACATGGATGAATTATATAGTGGTGAAGTCAGGGCTTTTAGTGTACCCATGACATTGTACCCCAAAGGTAATTCTTAAAAAAATTATTATGGATACATAATAGTTGTATATCTTTATAGGGTACATGTGATATTTTAATATAGGCATTCAATGTGAATTAATCAAATCAGGGTAATTGGGGTATCCATCACCTCAGGCATTTATCATTTCTTTGTGTTGGGAACATTCCAATTCCACTCTTTTAGTTATTTTAAAGTATACTCTAAACTTATTGTTGATTATAGTCACTTTGTTGTGCTATCAAATATTGTTCATTCTATCTATCTATATTTTTGTACCCATTAAGTATTCCCACTTTCCCCCAACCCTGCTACTCTTCCCAGCCTCTAGTAACTATCATTCTGCTCTCTGTCTCTATGAGATCAATTGTTTTTAATATGTGGCTCCCACATATGAGTGAGAACATGCAAGATTTGTCTTTCTGTCCTTGGCTTATGTCACTTAACATAATGTTCTCCAGTTCCATCCATGTTGTTGCAAATGGCAGGATTTCATTCTTTCTGTGGCTATATAATATTCCATTGTGTATATGTGCCACAATTTTTTTTATCCATTCATCTGTTAATGGACACTTAGGTTGATTCCAAATCTTGGCTATTGTGAATAGTGCTGCAATAAACATGAGAGTGCAGATAAGACTTATTTTATGGCCTGATATATGATAAGTTCTGGAGAATTTTTCATTTATAGTTTAGAAGAATGTGTATTCTGCAGTTGTTGGATGGAATTTTCTATATATGTCTGTTATGTCCATTTGATTTAGAGTGTGGTTTAAGTCTGAAATTTCCTTCTTGATTTTCTTCTTGAATGATCTGTTCATTACTCAAAGTAGGGTGTTGAAGTCCCCTAGTATTACCATACTGGAGTCTACCTCCCTCTTCAAAAGAAGTCCTTTAAGAATGCTGTTTGCCACCATCCCATGAACCATGTAAAGCAACTCTTCATTGACATCTCTGGAAACCATTCTAACCCACATTTTGGCTTGATCAGATGTCCTGATAATGAATTCCGAAGTTTCATGATTAGGCTGGAAGGAGCATGATAGTGGAATGGGAGCTAATAGAAAGCCCCTGTTCTTTCCAATATCCTACCTGCAAAACAACTTAGTCTTTATTAAAAATCTTTTAGAACTCTAATAGTTATATTTCTTCTGAGAAATGTAAAAAAAAAAAAAAAATTACAGTTCCTGAAGAAAGAGAAAATCTATCATAATCACATCAAAGTAATCATATAATTAGATTACGTACACTCCTGTCCTGACCACCTGTAGATCCTAAATGCTTACAGCTCATTACTACTTCTACTTGCATATCACTGCTTTGGATCAAATACAGTCATCATCCCTGCTCTGGCTAGTAGGCTTGACTATGAAGTCAGGAGGCGTTCTTCTGCCAGTCACTCTGCAGCATGCCCTGTGTCTGACTTCTCCCTTCTAGGGTATTGATGGATCCTTGAATGCTTTTCAGCATAGCAACTGGTCTTGGCCCTGCTGAGGTTTATTTGGGTATCCATTGCTTCATTAAATAACCATAAGTTCTGATTATCATGTGAGTTGGATTTTATTAGGTCCCATCAATGACTTATAATTATCCTAAAGATGAAGAACTAATTTTCCCAATTAAAAAAAATCTATAAACAGGCACTTAAGAAAAAAAAAGATAAGGTCACTTGAATACAAATTTCAAATTTTTCCAAAATGATCCTTTCAAAAGATCTTGCTTAAGATAAATTTTAAATAATTATTTTTATTTGTTATAAAATTGGAATATATACCATTGTTCTAAAAATGAACAAGAATATGTATCACATTGCCATGAATGGGCAGAGGGAATTCTATATGGATAGGAGAGAAAGAAAGCTGGGAAAGTTTAAAAAGGACCTGAGTTTTCTAAAATGAGTTGGTGTTGGAGAGGAGAACCAGGGAGAAAATGGAAAAACACAGAGAGACATGATAGAGCAAGGGACTACAGTGAGCATAAAGGAGAAGGTACAGCAAAAGATTTTAGTGGATCTTGTCTGCCATGCTTAGAAGTGCGTCATAATGATGGTGTCCAAAATCTCCAGCTTTGTATGTGAATTGCTGCAAAGTAAAATGCTCATTCAAGTCCCTGAACCATCAAAGATGAATTGAACAATGGAAAAGATCTCCCCCCTCACCAAATCCAGCCCTACTGCTTTAATCTAAGCAAGATGATCTTGACAAATACCTTCTTTTGGAAAGAAAAAATATTTCATAAATAAATACGAGACTATCTTTATTTTAGATGGAATCTTTAAGTAAGGACAATGCTGTTAACACTTTATGCATATAGTCTTATATTTGTATTACTATACATTTTGTTCCACTTCACCTTTGCAGAATGATGCATTTTTATTTCCTCCATTGGCAGGATTATTTAGTCATGCAAAATCCTTGCTTTTGAGTACGGCTTTATTCCTGTTTGTGCCGTTAAAGTTCAGCCAGATGGAACTCATCCAAGCCCTTATTTCTATCAGACATTTGAACAGCTGGGATTCTGTGGTTTCTAAGTTTGAAGCAAAGGATCTGCAGCACTCTTGTCAGCAAGGGCCATGTACTTTCATGATCTCTCTTACTAGCTTTATATTCACATAGTTTCATTTGGAAAAAAACAACTAACATCTGTAGTTTGTGCCAGGAAGAAAGAGAGAGTCAGAAGGAATTGCATCTAATATCTGGCTTTTAACATTGCAGGACATTTGTGACTGCTTTACTAAATCGATTTTAGAAAATTGTAATTATGTCATTACTCCATCTTATGAAGTATTTGGCGTGAAACATAGATTTAAGTAGTTCTGGGATGGAACCACTTTTTGGAGGGGGTTAAGATTCACCATATTTAACTTAGATTGCTAACTGGAACATAATTATGACAAGCTGGTGCTAGTATAGCACGTGGGATTTAGCTGAAGGATTTAGTGGGTTTCAAAAATTTTAAGTTGTTTTTTAACACTACTGAAAAATAACGAAGTTGTTATTTTAAATTCTGAAAGTAGATATCAGTGGGATTTAAAGAAAACTATTTCTTCCCTATTCTCATTTTTCGATCACTTAACATAGTATTCATGAAAACTAACTTTAAAAGTTTTACCAAAAATAAAATTCAAATTGTTGCATGTTGTTCTCGTGGGGCAAGTCTAAACAAATGCTGTGCTCAGATTAGGGCTATTGGGACTATTTGATGCAAATAAAGCTATGTTAAAATAAGAAGGACCTTTAAAAATCCAAAAATATTGGATAATAAGATTTTTGTAGTAAACAGTTGTAATAACAAGAAAGCAAGATTTTCATAGTAATACAATTCTGACTGGAAGTGAAATTGGAAGATTTGAAGATTGAGAGCCTTTGAATAATACAATAACATGACATCTGAGTCACATATGGTAGCATTTTATTTGGACAGCTCATTAGTTGCAAATTGAAACTCTTTAAAAAGTTATACAATGTTAAGCTTTAATACAGTAACATGCAAATGGCTCTAAGTATAACTTATAAAGTTCTGTCAATATTTATTTTTATTGCAGCTAACAATTAGAAAATTATTACAGTCCTGACAAAAACATTAGAGTTGGAAGGGACACTTAGAATCATATGATCTAAATTCAGTCTTTTTAATTAATTGAAACATAATTTACAGTAAAACACAGATCATAAGTATTTAGTTCAATAAAATTTGACAGTTGTTGACACTATATGCAAACACAACTCCCATTAAAGTATTGAACATTAGGTACAGTGGCACACGCCTATAGTCCCAGCTACTTGGGAGGCTAAGGCAGGAGGATTGCTTGAGCTGAAGAGTTTGAAGCCAGCCTGGGCAACATAGTGAGACCCTGTTTCAATTTTTAAAAAAATTGAACATTTTCATTTCTTCAAAAAGTTTTCCCATGGCCCAGTCAATATTGACACACCCTCTCAATCAGAGGCAATCTTTGTTCTAATTTCTATTCCCTTATCTTAGTCTTGCCTGATCTAGAACTTCATATAAATGAAATGATTTCTTATGTACACTTTTGTGTCTGGCTTCTTTAGTTCAACATAATATTTTTGAGATCCATCCATGTTGTTTTGTATATCAGTACTGCTTTATTGTTTAAATACAACATAATTTGTTCATCACATGTTTATTTCCATTTTGGGGCTGTTGTGTACATTCTTATGCAAGTCTTTTTGTGGACACATGTTTTCATTTCTCTTAAGTAAATACCAAGGAGTGGAATTGCTAAGTCATAAAGAGGTTGTATATTTAACTTTATGAAAAACTGCCAAACTAACTTCCAAAATGGTAATAAAATTTTTCACTCCCAGTAGTAATTTAGGAGCATTCTACCTGCTTCATTTTGTTGACAACATTTGACAATGTCATTTTCATACTTTGTTCCCCATTCTAGTGGATTTAAAGTGGTTAATCATTAGATTAAATTTGTACTTCCCTGATGACTATAGTGACATTGAACATCTTTTTATCTGCTTATTGACCACTTGCATGTCTTCCTTTGTGAACTGTTTATTCTGGCATTTGTCCATTTTTATTGAGTCCTTTTCTATTGATTATAGATTTGTGGGAGTTCTTTATATATTCTATACATCTTTTGTCAGATATATGTCTGATGAATTTTGTCTTGTAGCCTGTGACTTGCCCTTTCATTTTCTTAATGGTCTCTTTTAAATAGTAGTTTTAAAAGTAGATTGTTAATTTTGATAAAGTTAACTTTATCAATTTTTCTTTTACGATTATAGTGCTTTTGTGTCTAAAGAAATTTTTGCCTATGTTGAGGACACAAAGATACCATAGATAAAAATTAATTCAGAATAAATCAAAGATGTACACATAAAGGATAAAATTATAAAGCTCACAGAAGGAAAGATAGAAAAATATCTTTATTACTTCAGGATTGTACATATAAATTTTAAATCTCACATATAAAAATAATAAGTATATGATTTAATTAATTCTTTGCTAGTCTTAAAGATATGTGTGCTCTATGATAAATGTCATTATGAACATGTTTATTTTTCCCATATGAAAATCCACATGTTCATAATGATATTTACATATCAGTCTTTGAGAGCTGTCTATTTCAATTTGATCCATGAGTAAATGTACATATAAATTTTAAATGTTACATATAAAAATAATAAACATATGGTTTAATTAATCTTTTACTAATCTTATATGTGGATTTGTCTACCTACCCTAATTTAAAATTTTTGAACACTAGTACTCTAATATTTCTCCTTCACCATTCACCAAATAGTAAATATTTATTGATTGAATGAATGACTAAGGTGGAAGAACTATTAACATTTATTGTTTTTTATGCTTTTCCATTTACCATATATCTTTATAATCCCTTTACAAAGCTTTCACATGGTTTGGTAACTAAATGAAGTCATTAAATGAAAATGTAGTTTCTTTCCCTGTGTTATTAATAACATTTCCTCTTGCTTTCTTGTCATATGTCTCCCCCAAATAGTCCTTCTTACATGTATTTTTTTAAAACTGTGTCTCTGCCTTAATTCCTTCTTCACTGCCTTCACAAACTCAAGTGTGAAAAAATTACCCAGTTTTCAACTTTGCTACTCACCAAATACCACCCTTTATCTTTCTTCATTCCTTCACTTCTATGTTTCTCAAATGAAGTACTATGATATATTTCTAGTGGTCCATGACATTTCTATGAAAACCTCAAGTTTTCATTTTAAAGAAAATCTATGAAACTGCCTTATTCTGGTTCATCTGTATGATTACTTTAAAACAAAGTTGTAGAATGGCCCTTTGAATTTGTGTTTACAAGTCCAACATGACCAAATGATAACCTAATGACTAAATTTGTTCAGGTTCTCAAACATAAGAAGTGTGGCTTTACTAATAGATGTGGGAGAAGTAATTTACACTGTTGATTTCTTTGCCCACTTATCCCCTTCTTTCCTTATCAATCCCTTGTCATTTGGTTTTGCCTTCCATTATTTTATTAAAATTAGAAATTGTTCTGTTAACATACATCATAGGCCCTCCCATAGGCCCATTCCAAAAGAGGCAAGTTGGATAGTAATTGGGTCCCCTCCATTACTGTTACAATGCAGTGTTTTGTACTACGTCCCCAAATTTAGAATGCATGACCCAAGTAAATCAGCGAGGCCCCTGTGATCCCATTTTCCTCCTAGTCTTCTTCACTGACAACCACAGGTAAGACCTGACATTCCTTGAGGTCATGAAACTGCTGACCCTCCACAATTCCTCCTTGTCACTACATGGTATTGCAGTACACAAGGCTTGGACTTTTGTCTTAGTCTCTTTTTCTTAGTCATGAGTAGATCAGTGACCTGTACACTCTCCCCACCCTCAATCCCTGTCCTTATGACATACATCCCTGTTTTCTGTGCTGCCTTGTTCCAGCCTATACTTCTATCCAGGAGATGGAATCTTGTCTCATGGCTCAGCTTGGTGTTTGAGCCTTTTCACCTTATGGGAAAGGAACACCCCCAAGGTGATAACTATTGGTCTGCCTTACTCTTAAGCATTCAACCAGTTCCTAAATTTCTCTGTGTTTCGCACTGCCCCTCAGATTGGTTCTCCAGTATAAACAGCTTTTGAATTTGAGCCTGAGGTTGTGGCATAGCGCCCTCTAGACACTGTCCAAAGCCAGACCATGGGGTGGAGTGTGTTCCTCCGGTCCCCATTCTGCCTAGACTTGGATTCCTCACTAATTCAGAAAGTTGTGCATCCTTTGTACTGAGACGATATCAGCATGTAAGAGTATTACTTGTTAAATTCTTTGTCGTCTCTATTTTCACATCCTGGTCTGTGACCTGTTCAAAGTTTTTCTTAAAAATGACTTAAAACCCAGAAAAACACTGATCTCTATTCTTGCTTAAACAGAGGTGAAATGATCACCATTATTACTTCATTTATCAAACAAATGTTTATTGAACTTATGCTACATACCTAACATGAAGTTAAGATGAATTCCCCATTTTTACCAATACCTTCTTCTCCCCATAATGCCAAACACAGTGCTTTCCTCATAGCAGTTATGCAGTAGATGAGTGGAATAAATAAAGGTAAAACACAGTTTTACGGCAACCTCAAAAAACTCATATCTTCATAAGCAAGTCAAGTCATACACATTTGAAGAAAAGGATGCTAATTAACAATAATATAAATACTTCAAAATTGAATGATGTTGTAGGTCATTTTAACACTTAAAAGTAATAATGTAAGATTTGTAATAAGGCAAGATATGACTAAGAGTCAGGTACATTTAAATAAATAGTTATTACTATCCCCTTTGGGAGGGGTCATTGTTATCCTAAAGAGCATACATGGCTTCCTGAATCTCTAGAATGCAAATGGTTTAGGGAAAAAGTGTAAATGTGTCTATTAGAGGGAAACTGTAAATGTTCTTCCGCCTACCTGCTGAGACATTCTGGAGAAAGTTTATACTTTTATTTGAAGCTTTTTGTCTCTTGCCTCTGTGCAATCCTCTCCTTTTGCTTAGCTCCCACAGTCCTGTTAATAATAAACTTTTATCAGAATAAGTTTTCATCTCAGGAGATCTGATAGTCATTTTTAAAAATAACATTTCAAATAAAATATTGCTTCAAAAAGTTTCTTCTGGTTTTCTTCTCTTAACAAAACAAAATTTAGCAGGACCTTGATCTTAAATAGGAACTGATGCCTGTAAGTATTAAAAGAATAATTTAATATGGAAGAAATCTATATTTAAGAAATGTTTATAATGCATATTTTATAACTACTTTTTCCATAATCTTTTTTTGGAACTGTTGTTGTAATGTTTTTCAAAGATTTTAGAATCGAGTGACATTAAGTTGTGATTCCACCCAGCTGCTGCTTTGGATCGGCAAAGATTTTCTGCCTAGCTTGTACCGCTGGGAAAACTTTTTCTCTTATATTTTTCAGACATGTTAATTCATCCCATTTGAGTCATTTTCCCTCTCTTTTTCTCTGTCTCATGATAAGCTTGATAGAACCTCTCTTTGCATTTTTTTTTTCTTTCTTCTTTTCTGGGTCTTTGTTGCAAGGTTTCTGAAGGCTCTTGAAAAATCAAAACTTCAGTATCCTTATTGATAATCCATTTAAAAAAACCTCTTAATTTCCTCTAATCCAGTAACTTCTCTATTTCAGCAACACAATAATATGGTCCTGTTTTTGAGATCTTGAATTTTGAAAGACTGACCACAGTCTTGTATCTACATTTCCATAATGCCCATGAGCTCATCATAATCCTTTCCTTCCAGTTTGTCTCTCACTCTTGGCTTTTTCTCTCTTCCTACCCAGACTGGAGCTCATTTTAAATCTAACAGCAGTCTCTCCAGTAACAACAGCCTTGTCACATTATTTGAGTCCTGCCTTGTCTACTCTCGGTTCAATCATCTGCTTCCTTCATGCCTGCTCCTTGCCAGAGTGGTGCTCAAGGAACATTGTCTGACACTGTTGTCAATCATCCTTAAACAAAATTTCCAGCTGCAGTCAGCTCTTCTTGATTCCTAATCAGTCTCTCCCACATTCTCTCACCACCTTCTTGAAATCTTTGCAGCTTTTCTCAAACATTCAACCTATAACTCAACAAACTGTCTATTACCGTACTTTCAAGAAACTAAAGTCCATTAGGCATGGGACCTATTCATTTCATACATCTCCACCTCAAAAATTATCTGATTAATCAGCCACCTTTGCCTCCTCTTTTCCTGTCTTAAAGGAAAAGCTGAACCTCTTTTTCGAAGGCTTCCTTCAGATTTCCCTTTCTCTTACCTTTCATTTGCTACCAAACTTAATTTTAATTCATTGCTTCTAATTCCTCATTTCTGGTTTATTCCTTATGGTGCTGCAATTTAGCTTTAGTCCTTACCATATCCATGGAACTCCTTCAAAGTCTTACGGCATTACCAAAGTTTGTTTTCTGAGTCTCCTTTTCTTCTCATCTTCCTTGACTATGTTGCAGGATTTATCACTACTGACCACTTCTCCATCAAGTGTTCTGCTTCCTTCATTTTTATAACATCCCAGAGACCTGAAATTCACTTTAGTTAATCTTGGTAAAGATGCAGCTAACAGGGAGCACCTCCGCCCATTTCCAATAAATGCTTTATCAAACTGGAAAGGGACCACTTATATTCTTACTGCAGCTGTCTTTTAAGCAATCGAATAATTCTATTTTAAATAGGTGAAACATAATTTTATTTTATGTCCTCCAAATTTAAATAAATGTTAACAAAATGAAACAATTACTAAACCTATGTGATAAGCTATTATGTAAAAACAGTGTATCAAGAAGGTTAAGTTAATAAAGGTATACATTGCACTGGCTTGTGAAAGGAAACGATGGAGTCACTGAGTTAGGCACACTTGCTAGATGGATGACTTTTGGGGACATGCTTAGGGTAGAGAATGCAGAGTGGAAAGGGTTACTAAGTATCATACTGAATCAGGCTTGCTGAGGATCAAATCTGAGAAATATGGGGGAAGATTCAAAGGAGATAGATAATGATTCCTGCTTGATTTGACATTCCAAAAGATTCAGTGACTATTTAAGCAATTCTTTGTCCAAGCCTAACTCCCTACCATGAGGCCAATTGAAAAACCAAAATATCCTACTACTTTAGATCAAAACCAAAATGTTCTTTTCCAAAGAGACAAATAATAAAGCTCGACATAGTAATGTAAAAGCAGCCATCCTTTAAAGAGTGTCCACTGTGGTTAAGGAAGGGATTTCATATACTTCATCTCTTAATCACTACCCCCAACTCTGTAAGGAAAGTCTTATTATCCTTATTTTTCAGATGTGGAAAGTAAGTCTCAGAGAGTTTAGATGACATGCCCAAGATCACTCAGCTGAAAAACAGAATGGACTCCCAGCCCAAGTTGTGGATCTTCAGATAGATTTCTTGCTCCTCCTTTTCACTGTAGTGTATAGGCCTCTAGATTCCACAACAGAGAATCTGAGTTCCAGCCCTGTGTTTCTGTTATTTAGCTATGCAACAACAGATGACTCATTTAAGCTCTGTCAGTCCCAGTATATTCTTCTGTAAAAAAGAGGTGATAAGAAGTATAAGGAGAAAATCAGCCAAGTCTGGAATATGGGCATCCTATAGCACAAATGACATGGTTTCTTCAACAAATAAATGACATGAATAAAAAGGAGTGGGGAGGTAGAACTGTTAGAGGTTAAAAATGTCTTAATAGGAATATCAGTTAAATGCAATATCTGGCCTTTTTGGGGGGAGTGAAGGGTGAAGGTGTTCCTGATTTAAATAACAAACTGAAAAAATATGTGTGAGAAAATCATGAAATCTGAATATGAACTAGGTATTTATTTGATAATGCTAAGGAACTATTGATAATACTGTAAAATGTGATAATGGTATTAGGAAATGTTATGGAAATAAGTGTTACCTGTTAATGACACATACTGAAGGGTTAACTGGTGAAGTGATATATTAGGTGTGAGATTTGCTTTAAAGTACTCTTTCAAATATAAGTGGTGTGGAGATGGATGAGAAAAGATTGGTAAATTACTGATAATTGTTGAAGCGATGTGGTAGGTGGGGTGCATGGGAATTCATTATACTAACTTCTCTACTTTTGTATATGTTTTAAAGTTTCCATACCATAATAAAAAGTGAAAAAAAGACAGTGATAGTTTCACAGGTGTATACTTATGTATAAAATCATCAAGTTGTATACATTAAATATGTACAGCTTTTTCTATATTACAATTATACCTCAATAAAGTATTTTTTAAGAAAGAAAAAATAAAAATGGTGAGATATTGCAAAGTTCTCATTCACATGTAATTTTTAGTTTAATTCTTAATTTTTATGGGTACATAATAATTGTACATATTTATGAGATATATGTGATATTTGGTACAAGCATACAATGTGTTATGATCAAATCAGGGTAACTGAGGTATCCATTACCTCAAGCATTTACCTTTTCTTTGTGTTAGGAACATTCCAATTCTACTCTTTCAGTTATTTTGAAATATATAATAAATTATTGTTAACTGTAGTCACCCTATTGTACTTCCAAATATTAGATCTTATTCCTTCGATCTCACTGTGTTATTTTTACCCATTAACATCTCCTCCATGTAACTTTTCAAAAATTACATATTATAGCCTTTGTGCATGGCAAAACATTATTTTATTTTTCAATTATATATTTTAAAGTATTAAATAATAATTGGGTTTTTAAAAATTCACCCTCACTAATCTACAAACCCTACTCTTCTCACTACATGCAGTTTCATACCTGAATTGGCTTCACTACATTAATTTGTCAGGACTTTTAAGAAGTTAAGTTCTTTACTTCCATTTCCTTGATTTTGTTGGGAAAACAATTTCTTACCACCAGAATTCGAAATTTATTAGAGTGCTTTTTCTAACCTTTAATACAAGTTTTATGTTTTTAATACTTATTTGAACTTGAACCATATGAAGATAAAGGATTACAGAAACCATGATGAGAAAATTTGCTGTTTGTATCACATAATATGCAAATCATGCTCTTATGAACAAATCAGCAAATTATGTGGCATCTAATTCTAGTCATAAAAGACTAGTTACAAGAATTAATAATAAATAAATAAGAGATAATTCGTCTTAAAGAGACTTAATATTTATACGCAGCTGGCATATACATTTTTTTCATCTTTTCCATGTGATTTCTAAATCAACGGAATCAATAAAACAAGTTTATCTTTTCTAACTTGAGTATTTTATAAACTATTAAATATTTTTGACCAAAAGAAGTAGGTTATTTTTTGTCATAGTGACCAGTGATAATTTGAAGAAAGATAGTCAACAAGTACTTGAAACTCCTTTGCTTTCATTGTTTGTTTCATGTTTTGTCAGATTAATGGTTATCTTGTCATAGTATAAAAGCCCACAATGATTTATCCCAAGCTTGTAACAATGATGCTTTACTCTGTTTATTTCTGTACCACTCTGATTGCTCAAGGACCTGCTCTCTTTGTTCCACATTAGCTACAAATGCCAAGTCCACTAGTCAAAACAATTTCACAATTGAACATTAATGGACTCAAGAACATTAACAGAAGCAAATATAAGCAGGATACCATAGTAACCCATGTAATCTGAGGAAATGATGCTCTATTAAAGGGAAAGATAATGCCCCAAAATAAAGCTTTACATAAACAGTCTGTCTTCTTGTACTTAAAATGTTTCTTCATGTGAAATGAGCTTCTAATTCCATGTTGTCCATATTCCTAACTATAATCACAGTACTTTTTAAATTCTGTTAATAATTAATTAATTTTTAAAATTTAAGAGCAATAGATTATTAAATTAATGACAGTAGAGGAGAAGATTATTTTATATAGAGGTAGTTTGGGGTGTTTAAGGTTATATGATACATTTTAAGAGAAGTAATAGTCAAATTATATTAATAGTTAATAGAGTAATGTGATTTTTAGGTTCAGCTCTACAGAAATGTCACCTTGTCCATAAAGATACTTGGTAAACACATCCCTCATTCTATCTCTTTTTTCTCATCTTTTTACTTATATTGGTCAATCACCTCTCTACAAATAAACATTTATTATGGTGGATTTCATCCTTTTTGTGTTTGAGGCAAACTCTTTAACACTTGAACTTTTTGAATCACCATTGAAAGGATTAAAAAGGTCAAAATAGCACTAAACACATGAGGAATAAATTTTCAAAACTACTCTAGTAGAGGAACTTCGTATTTATTCCTATAAAAGTAATCACAGTTTCTCACAATTCACGTCATCACCTTTCAACAGTGTGTCACTGAATGTAACAGTTTATTGCCAGATGAATATCTCTTAACACTTAAGAGGCAGATTCCTGCACGTTGCACTCGTTTTGATATCTTTCAGCGGTTGGCACACACCTAGGAAGGATATGGTAAATAGCAGAGGTGAGAGCCATTGATTTATTGAAGGTCTACTGGGCACAAAGCCCTATAATAGATTTTGTGCCCTTTTAAAATCTGTAGTTTGATTTCAGTTACATGGAGGACAATACAAAATGAGGAATACATTTCTAATCAAGGATGTTAACAAGTGGATATTTTTTAGCATATATTCAGTCAAAAGGATTCTGGGGTGGGTCTGTGCATTTTTAATAATGAGAAACAAAGTCAAGTCTAAACAATATTAGTTTTGTCATTGTAGGCCCAAGACACCAGTAAGATAAAAGAGGGAATAAGGAGAAAATATAGGGTAAAGGCTGAGAAGGAAAGAAGGAGCACATGATGAGCTAATGCGCAGCCAAGAATTAACTTAGGGGCATGCATTGCCATTAGTTTTATAATTTATCTACTTTGTTATTGGGAAGTTGATTTAGTTTAATTTGATTCTCCTTGCTTCATAATACATATTTAATATGCTTATACCAAGCTAAGTTAAATGTATAGCATTCAATGTTATGACAGCCAAGGAATGATCTAAAGAAATTTTGTGAAGACAGAAGAAAACAGCTATAGTAGAAGTAATCAGTTATTTTAAAGGTTAGCTTGCAAAACAGGAATAATATATATTCACTGTGACCCATATGTAGGAAGATTGTACCTGTGTATTTTCCTGGCATCATCTCAGTTTACACCTGCTGTCCCTGCATAATTATTAAGAGTGTCCTATTTCATTCTAAAAGCGTTCTGGTTCACATGATAGGAAATATAAATACCCTACTCATAAATTGAAATTATAGTGATGAAGAACTTTCCACTAGTTAAAATTGCCCAATAATAGAAGGCGTTGCTTTAAGAGCCAATGGAAAACTAGAAAAACTATCAGTTAAGAGTTTTTAGGAGGCCTAAATCCATAATGGGTAGAGCAGCAGATCTGTTTATTTGAATTATATGAAAATGCCAATATTTGGCTGCTTTAGACTTAGAAAAATGTCATTTATATATTTTTCAACCTAATACAATATCTGACAACACTCTGGGAGTCTATTTTATATTTGCATTTTTGTAAAAACACATGCTATGTTTGAAAAGTAATCTATGAATTTTTTTATTTTAAAATCTTAAAAGTTTTCTATCAGGAAGCAAAAAAATTAAAATATAGCTTTATTTGTTACAAACTTAGTAGGGTATTTAAATCAGAGGGACAGGATTAAAAGCTGGGAGAAAAATTAGTATATTTTGATGCCAAGCTGTCCTGAAATGTCAGCTATGTAGCAGCCATTCCTGTAATGGGTATTCCTAGAAAAGAGTTCAGAGTAAGGTATTTTTTAAAAAATGTTCTAATATAGTCTGAGAATGCTATAAAAGTCATGTTAGATTAAACCATGATTGATAACATTGAAGATTAGTGAAAGGCTTACATTATTGATTTGTAAGATTGCATCCTAACAGTGTTTTTTTGAAAGGGAACAGCTTCAGGGACCCCTGTCATATGGGAAATTATATTAAGTTACTCCAGGAATATTAAACAGTAGACATTCTCAGGAATCAGAGGACAGAGAGACTGAAAGACTCAAATAAGATGCCTGAATCACATGTTTTATCGAACCAAACAAAAATATACAGCAAGAAGCAAAAGGAAAGAGATGGGGTTAGGTTAACATACACAGGATAGGGTTTAAGAGGGGTAGAAGGACCACACTATCTGAATCCGGTATTGCATGTGTCTATATGTCCTGTCTCTCTCGGCCATATCAACCTTCCTTTTTGAAGGTATGGTTATAAGGACCAGAGTTGTGTTGAAGAAAGGGGCTCAGTGAAGGAAGGTACCTGGAGCCAAACATGTCCTTGTTCTATTGAAGATATTTGGAGCCAAGACCTGGCTAATTGCTGTAGCTTTCACATGACCTGCTGAATAGCCATGCCTTTTCTCTGTACATGTGGGCAGAGCATAAATGGAACCAAAATGGAACCATGATGCATATTACAAGTGCTTCTCTGACTTAGTGATGATATATTTTTCAATCTGGAGGTGGCAAGATCTGTATCATGTCTTGGTCTTTCTATCTGTTTCCATCTATAAGTGATATTTATTGTACTCGTTTTTAAAAATCATATATTCCATTCATTCTCTCTATCCATAAGATAGATAGAGATCCATATTTTACAAGTTACTAATTTACTTTCTATCTATACTTAAAACATCTTATAGATTTTAACTATATCTCACAAGCCAATTGCTTGCTCACTATCTACACTTAATATTTCTTATAAGTTTTACCCATCCTATTTCTTTTTCTTGTTTTCTATATAGCAGAATTATATATTCTTAAGATGGCAAATACACATTGGAGCCTCCATGGGAGGAGGGTAGGGGAGAAAATCAAGAGTGAAAGGCTGAGTGTGTCCATTTTAGCTTCAACCTGAATAGCTGTGATTTCTTAGAATTTTGTGTATTCTGTATGAGATGTTGTGTGACAAAGATCTTCCAGTGCAGTTAATAAAAGAATCTGAAAGCCAGTGCTGCAGAAGTTTATTTACATTATTATTTAATATCTAGATTTGATTAGGAATTCCATAATCATAAATAAATTTTAAAATGCATGATTACAACAGTGTTGGAGATTGAAAAGAAAATGCTACAGGAATTGTAAATAATATGTGAGCCTATTATTTCAAACCATGTAACACAGGCTGAAATGAAAATGCTAGTAATGGAATTTTACTGAAAATCAGATTTCATGTTTAAAGTGAATGATAGCAAAATAAAAATATCTCCTAAGGTGAGAAGTTATGGTTTAAATAAATTGAGTTGTGCAAGGTCATATTCATTATTTCATTCATTCATCAATCTATCCATTCATTCATTTTTTTAGTAAGTGTTACTTAGATACCACATATTGTTCTAAAAGCTAGTGATACAAAGATGCGTAAGTCTTAGTCCTCATGCTCAAATAATTCAGCCTGGTAGAAAAGATAGAGAAGTAAAGTATCAGCTAAAATCCAGTGTAACTCTTTTAAAGGGATCTGCTTTGAAGACAGAAAAGTGGGATGGGGCGGCACAGTAAAGGAAAGCTTCATAGAGAAGCTGAAGAATGAGCTAGAATTTATGGAGGTGGGGAAAGAATTGGAATGAGAGTAGGAGAAAAACACTAGTTGTAGATAAACAAAGGAGTCTCATTTTAGGGCATACATGCAAAAGTGGATGCTGATTCTACATGAAGAATCATCAGGAAATGAGGCCTAGACACATCAGATTATGAATGGCTTTTGTGCTCTGAAATGAAAATTAGAATTAATTCTGAGGTTGAAGGAGAGTACTTGAAGAATTGTGAATGTCACTATCATGTTTCCATGAGAGGAAAGAAGGGCAAGACTAGGTTGATTAGTAGACCATGGCAGTAGTCCACATAGAAAGGGGTTGGCGTAAAGAATGAAGGAGGAGATTCTCAAGTTATTTAGAGAGCTATTGCGATTAGATCACATCCCCCCAATTTCTAAACAGCTGATTATTTCTAGCTCTTCACACCACTGTCACATATGAAATACTGGCTAATACCATACACATTTATAAAATATCTTTTGGCTTAAATTTCAATTCTGTAAAGTGTGTTGACTTTATGGTTATTTCATTTGTTACATCAGAACGCTTTTCCCCAAACTTAGGTCTCTGTCATAAAATTTAAGACTGATGAAATTCACACATATTCATGAAATACAACTACTATGTTTAATTAATATTACTGTAGTTAATATCACTGTTGCCTGTTATTAATATACAAAGTAAATTTTTGGCTAGTATAAAATTATGTTATTCATGTTATGTAGAACAGTTATTTTCTACAATAATGTATCTATGCTCATTTTATAATGTAACAGATACTCTTTCCTTTTTATCTACAAAACTCATGAGATGTATACATCATATAATTATTGTACATACTTATCAGAGCTCTAAGCCTCTGGAATCTTGTATGTGTAGTTTACAGCAAATATCTTTTAGTGAGACCGTTACCTTGTTAGTTTCTAATTCTAGAAACTTTAGAAAGTAAAGGCATTAATCTCTAATACTGCCTCATAAAACCACTCCAGAGTGAATGATGTTGTTGTTCAATGTCTTTAGCCGTCCAACTCTTTGCCTACTCAGTAATACAGGCTGCAACTAAATGGGCTTGGAGAATTCAAATTTCCTTTCTAGTCTTACTCTGTCTCTAGCCACACTGGATTTTCCCTTTTCCTGAAACACATAAGTTTGCTCTCAGCTTAGAATCTTCACATGTGTGATTCCCTGTGGCGAGAACACACTTTTCCCAGATCTTGCCACGGCTCCTTCTTTTACCTTCCTCAAATCTATATTCAAATTTCACCTTCTTAATAAGGTCTTCCGCTACCATCCTAATTAAAGGTGGTATCCTGGATCAATCCTCCTGCTCTGTTCTAATTTTTTTCCAATAACACTTGGAATTGTGTAACAGATTATATACTTCATTTATTTATTGTGTTTATTTTCTCTCTTTTCTGCTCCATTAGAACATAATGTCTTTGAAGTAGGAAATTTTATCTTGTTTTCTTCTCTCTGTTTTGTCTAGGGATATATATGTATATATATGGGTGTATATGGGTGTGTGTGTGTGTGTATATATGCATGTTATTGGTTATTAAATATCAACAACCACATTCTATATAGACAAGTTTGAAAATAAAAGGTGATAAAATGTAAATTGAAGATTTAAAGAAAAATAGCATCTTAGGCATCTTGTGTCAGTTTATCTGGGTCTTTCTCAATTTTAACACTGAAAATCCTTTGTCCTGGAAACCCTTTCTACTCTGTGCAAACTGGGACAATTGGTCATCTTTTATTCTTGTGGTTATCTGTTATTGTATAATGTTTTTTTATCACCTGTTTCTGTCTTGGTGTGAGATGGCTACTCTATGTTTTTTTCTTTTTTCCTCTATGCTGCTGTTCATACTACTATGGTTTCCAATAATTCTTAATAAGATTGCAAATATTTATCCCATATAAAGGCCTGGGGAGCTTTCTCCTTTAACTGATAAGTCTCTAAATTGTGTCATTTTTCTGGTATTCTGGCTTGATTTGCAGAGCAAATACATGTTCCTTTTGCAAACACTTCTCATTTTATTATGAAGAAGGTGCTAAACTAGCACACAAATACGGATTCTAGTGCAAATTATGTCACTAATCTGCTCAAATCACCAACCTGGCCTTAGTTTTTTCTTTCATAAAATGCGAACAGATGCCAAATTGAATTTTTTCTACCTGTAACATTCTAGGATTCTATTCTAGGGGGTTATTCTGACCTGCATTTGAAATTCTTCCTTTTACTTGGTAGATGGCATAACCACTGCTCCCCTCAACCAGAGAAATTGGCACCTGGGGAAAAGCAGGAACCTTTCTGAACCACAAAATGTCAAAAGAACTCTGGTTCCCCATCTCTTCTATGTCAGTGCCTAAATTCCATTTCCCAACTAAGATTTCCATGTGATAAAAAGTGTAATATAGCTCTTAAACATTTTCCTACTCAAGTGGCTATATTCCCTGCTAAATTAATTTGTTAATTTGTTTTTTAAGGGATCCAACTGTCTTTTGAACAATTTAAACCCTAATTTGAACTTAATAGTTTACCAGCAATTTCCTAATAATATATGCATGGGTATGACTAAAATAGTATATATATACACATGGATATGAGACTGAACTGTATGTCTGTATATATAAATTAAAGGAAACCTGACAGTTTGTATTTTTTCATTATCTCCCAAATATTTAGGTTTTTGTTATTCTTTCATGAGTTCAAGTAAAACCTAGGAGACTAACAAGTAGTTTCATCTAAATATAGCTTTCATGTAACACTTAGATAAAAAATGCTTTTGGGGAAAAACTGTTAGTAAAAACAAATATCATTTGCAATTAAATACTTTGTATTTAAATGATGCTTAGGTGTTTAGAAATCACTTACTTTGTCTATTGATCCTCACAGTGACTTTGGAAAAAGTGCAGGTGTTCAAATCAAATTGGATTCAGATTTTTGCTCTACCACTCACTAATTGTAGGTTCTTGGAGAAAAGCACCTCAGCCTTGTGACTCCCAGTCTAGGCAGGTGTATAATAGTGAGTGTAGTGTCTGCCATAAGTACTTAACCCCTTTCATAGTTTTGGTAGGCCTAAATGAGGTAATGCATTTAATAATAATGTACTTAGGAGAGTGCCAGATAAATAAGCTCTTGTTAATATTATTATTCCTGTTTATAGATAAAGAAACTGAGTGTCAGGGAAGTTAAGTGATTTGTCCAATTGACAAAACTCATAACTTGAGGACCCAGGACTTGTTTACAAGTCTATGGCTCTTTCTCTGAGAATCACAGTAATAATTTGAAGCTTGTCAAGAATCCACGAAGCAGAAGAATAATAGGGCCAAATTATGATTTTCTTGGGCCATGAGCATTTTTATCTTCAAGGACTCCTTCTACCACAGGAAAAAAAAAATTAAAAGAAATCTAAATGGGATTCATTACTAGTATATTCACTTTGCCTTCGTATTTTGAAGGGAATTAAAATTAGAACATTTTTATGGATCTCTAAATGTATCATAAGCCCTGGGCACTGTGCCCACTGTGCCTAATGGTCAAATAAAACTCAAGTTAGAAAAAAACTGCTTCATATGGAGACAAACTTAACAAAAATAAAGGATCTTTCTATCCCTATGTTTGGCCTCGCAATCCAGAGTGTTCTAGTGAGGTCTTACAGCCGTCCCCACAGTGTCTCAGTAAGTGTACTATAGTTAGCTTCTAAACGAAGTTAGATAAAACTGGGACACGTGCCAAATCCTATTGCTTCACTCTCTGTGAGTGATGGATGTGGTTATACAAATTTAAAAGTCCATGATAAAGAAGTTAATATTTTAAAAAATGTAAAACACAACAATTCTTCCATGTCAGATAATGAAACCCAAGATTAATCACAAACAAACGTGTGCTAGGAAATGTAGTAGTAATTCATCACATCTTCTCCAGAAGTGGCATCTACGTTAAATGTTCCCAAACAGTGTCAGAGTCCGTGTCTGGAGTTGTTATAATCAGAAAAGAAAAGGAGCCCAGAGTCATACATTTTACATGTATAGGTTTCATCGCATGATCCTGTCAGAAAGAAGAATGCTATATTGAAATTTCTGTAGCATTTCCTTCATGGCATTTGGGTTTCATTTTGAGGGCTCTATAGAATTCAGGAATTCAGGGCTTGAACTGTACAAAATCACTGGGCCATCTTCAAGAAACAAAGCTAAATAAACATGTCATTGCTTGGCAATCTCAGGATAAGCCTGCCCTTCTTTGCTGGGTAGTGTTTGGTGTGGTGTGACCATCTGAGTTTCCTCAGACAGGAAGGTTTATGAATGCAGGGAATAGCAGCTCATGGGAAAATGCCTTTTGTAACCTTTTCCCTGTTACTTTTCTTGACTGCTGGGAGCTTTCTTCTCAGCAGCATAAAGTATGTCTATGGCATACAATCCCATGCAGATTTTAACTACTATATTACTATCCAGACATGGATGTCAAACAACAAAAAAATACTTCATTAAAATGACATCAGTAATCTTTATGATGCATAAAAAGGATGTTTCAAACTGAGGGAAATAGTGTTAGTACAGATACACACTTACACATTTAAATCCTTTGTCCCAGAAATTGATTTCAAACTGCAAAGTCATTTACATTAATCATTGATGTGTCAGCTGAAAGCCTGTAAATTTGTCATCTCTAAAAGCAGTTTTATGTTATAAAGTCACTCAATAGAATCCTTCAAGTGTAGGACAGAGGGGTTTATTGCCATATTTATTATAAGTTTTAACATGGTCATTTTGGATTTGCTTTTAAAAAAATCAATTAAATGAGTTAGTATGCTCTGAAAGAGTATACTTAAATTTTGCTTCAAATGGATTCTGGTTATCATCAATTTCAAACTAAGGAAACAGAACTGTTTATGTAAAGTTTAACTTAGGTTTATTAAACTTGTTAAGAGTTTGCTTGGGAAGAAGCTGTACCTATCTTTCCCAAAGACCTACTCACGCATGTTCAAACAATATTAATTAATTTGTTCAAGAAACATGCACACCTACGTGGTTATGAATAAATAGGTGCTAAAAAGTCAGAAAAGGAAAGAAAGAAGAAAAGAAAGTAAGGAAAGAAGGGAGGGAGAAAAGGAGGGAGGGAGGAGGGAGGGAGGAAGGAAAAGAAAGAAGAATGACAAGCAATGTAGCAAATTGGTTAAGAACAAGTATTATGGAGTCAGATGGCCTGAGTTTGAATGTCATCTCTTCTAATAACAAGAAACAAAACCTGAGGAAATTACTTCTCTCTCCCTCAGTTTCCTCATCTTTAACATTGGGATTGATAATGGTCCAACCTTCTAAGGCTGTATGAGAATTAAATGAATGTATGCATGTATATTGCTTAGAATCTCGCCTGGCTGCCTGGCACTTAGTCCTCAATAAATGTTAGCTATTAACTGAATATTGTTGCTGACTAGAAACTCATAGCAAGATATAGATGCAACTATAATATAGTGCAGTAAATATTATACCATGATATAAATCTCAACAAAGTGCTAGAAGAGGCACAGAGATGATACCAATGAAAAAAATATAATGGTGATTAGGAAAAGGAGATGATAAAGGATGAAAAGCATGACTGCAGAATAAAGGAAGAGAAATTAATTTGAATAGGTGGGTCAGATAAAGCTTCAACGAAGAGGTTATCTGAAGCATATTAAGATTCATTGGTTAGGTGACCCATGAGGGAGAGAATGGCTCAGTAGCGGGAGATAAGTCTGGAAAGGAGAGTTAGGATTAGGCTGTCTGTGGCTTTCCAGGAACTTTAACTTATGAACACTAGGAAGCCATTAAAAGAATTTGCATGAAAAGGTGACATCATTGGATTTGCCCTTGAAAAGATAACTCTGAGCATGGAAGAGTGCAATCATTTATACCCAAAGCACAAGCCTAGATAACTCAAGCAATTGTGAGGGAAAGGGAATGCGGTTGAGAGATGGTTGAGAAGCAACCAACAAATAAATATCCATCCACTCGAGCCAAGAACTGCAACACTGCTCTTCACAAGGAAAGGGGTGCCAACTGCCCATCTCTCTCCATCTCCCTTGATCTAAGTTCTAGAGCCCGCTCATCAGTGGAGCCATGTGCTGCCTCAGGACAAACTGCTTAGAAATCTAGCTTATTATGTATTTCAAGATCAGCTGATAGTAGTCAATTTATTTCTTTGAGGCATGTGCCTTAACTAAATGGAGCTGTCTTTGAAATGTATAATGGAGCAATTTAAATTAAAATCAAGTCTGGCACCCAGTATTGCTCAGAATACAACAGAGTTAGGTATAAAGCTAGTTTTTTCCCAGACTCCATCCAAGGCAATTTAGTAACTAACGTAAAAAAGGGACAGACATTGTAATAAGGTATTCTTAATATTAGGGATTATTTATTGCTTAGATTTTGAATAAAGCATTACTATGAGGCTCTATGGAATAGAGTAATAATCTTTGTGGTCTATTTAAGTATTTATTATCTTTTCAAATGCTTAGTGTTTTGAAAATCTTGGCTCTTACAGAAACATGTTAAAGATTGGTACAGCCTTTCTTTGGAGAAATAAAAAGTGTCTTTAGTAGTTACTAGGAGATTAATATGAATTTAAATGTATTTTTCATTTTAATATTATTTTGAGCTTTTCATTTGAATCATTTTGATTTTAGAAAACACTAAGGGAATTTTGTGCAAACATTCACATTTCTCATAAATATTTTCTCCAGGACATTACTAATATTAATGATTCCTGCTAGGATCTGATATATACAAAGTAGTGATAGTCTTATTTAAGTTATAGTGACCCTAATAGTCAAAGAAATAAACACACTTCCTGCAACTCTCAAAATCAGTTACAGTGTAATAACCCGGTACAGCTCAGTCTTGCAATATTGTAGGTTGACTTCCTGGTCTAATGAAAGGCCAGTGTATTTGTGATGATTCATGTAATATTGTTTTTTAAGCTTTTTCTTATATACATCAAGATGATTTAAAGCAAAGAACTTGAAAATATTGATGTCATCCAAGTGTTCAGACTACTGATTCTCTTCTCTCCCCTCTCTGGTTTTCCTTTACTCATTTATTTACTTTTTCTTCTTCCTTGTGTGTGCACTCTCTTTTTCTCTCAGTTGCTAATTGAATCATCATTTATAAAGAACCACTTATTAAAATTATTAGATCACAAGGCATCAATGAGAAATCTGTTAGTATTAATAAACTATTAATTATTAACAAAAATCCTTAATGTATGATTTTACATTTTTAAACTTAAATGCAAAAAGGTATGTAACATAGTATATATGCCCAAGGCCATGTAATCACCTAATTTTTTTTATCCTCTAGAATATTGTGCTAAAGTATTCCCTAGTTACTGTTAAAGTCTTTTTTCTTTGGAATTTTAGTAATATTGCAAAATATCTTTTCATTTTTGTATGGTTTAATTGTTTCTTAATATCACCACTCAGCAGGGTAGTTCAAAAGCTCTTATTACCAATCAAAATGACCTTTAGCTGTCTGCAAATTGTGTAACTCTTACACGTGAGATATTATATTCCAACTTGGACTTTCCTATCCTGGAATATGAACAACTCTTATAAAATTATTGGTAAACCTAGTTTCTCTCCAAGTCCCTATAAATTAATGGAACTTGAAAATATTTCAAACAAATCATTTTAAGGGGAAGTGTCATTTGAAATCAAAAGCCTAAAATTTCATTAAATGTGTTCTCAATTAGAATTGTTAACTTTGAATGTTACATTGAAGAAACCACATTGAAATTTTGAGTTGTCTTAGAAACAGCATTGTTGCCAAAACTCTACCTTAATTAAAAGCCTATTTTAAAATTTTACCAAGAAATTATTATTTTATTATTTTTTAAATTTCAGCATATTACGGGGGTACAAATGTTCAGGTTACATGTATTGCCTTTGCCCCACCCGAGTTAGAGCCTCAAGCATGTCCATCCCCCTGATGGTGTGCACCAGCCCATTAGGTGTTTATATACCCATCCCCTCCCACCCCCCCTCTGCCCAACACCCGATGAATGTTACTACTATATGTGCATTTAAGTGTTGATCAGTTAATACCAATTGGATGGTGAATACATGTGGTGCTAGTTTTTCCATTGTTATGATACTTAGCTTAGTAAAATGGGTTCCAGCTCTATCCAGGATAATACAAGACATACTATATCACGATTGTTTTTTGTGGCTGAGTAGAACTCCATGGTATACATATACCAGATTTTATTAATCCACTCATGGATTGACGGGCACTTAGGTTGTTTCTACATCTTTGCAGTTGTGAATTGTGCTGCCATAAACATTCTAGTGAAGATGTCTTTTTTATAGAATGTCTTTTGCTTTTTTGGGTAGATGGCCAGTAATGGGATTGCTGGATCAAATGGTAGTTCTACTTGTAGCTCTTTGAGGTATCTCTATATTGCTTTCCACAGAGGTTGTACTAGTTTGCAGTCCCACCAGCAGTATATGAGTATTCCTATCTCTCTGCATCCATGCCACTATTTATTGTTTTGGGACTTTTTGATAAAGGCCATTCACACTGGAAGTAAGTGATAACTCATTGTGGTTTTGATTTGCATTTCCCTGATTATTATTGAGTTTAGCATTTTTTCATATGTTTCTTGGCCATTAGTCTATCTTCTTTTGAAAAGTTTCTGTTTATGTCCTTTGCCCACTTTTTGATAGGGTTGTTTGATTTTTTTCTTGCTGATTTTCATGAGTTCTATATAGAGTCTAGTTATCAGCCCTTTATTGGATGTGTAGCATGTGAATATTTTCTCCCACTCTATAGGTGGCCTGCTTGCTCTCGTCATAGTTTCCTTGGCTGTGCAGAAGCTTTATAATTTAATCAGGTCCCATTTTTTTATTTTTATTGTTGCTGTGATTGCCTTTGGGGTCTTCTTCATAAATTCTAGGCCAATGTCTATAAGAGTTTTTCCAACATTTTCTTCTAGAATTCTTATAGTTTAACACCTTAGGTTTAAGTTGATTTTTGTGAGTGGTGAGAGATGCCAATACTGTTTCAGTCTTCTACATGTGGCTACCCAATTTTCCCAGCACGATTTATTGAATAAAGATTCTTTTCCCCAGTGTGTGTTTTTGTCTCCTTTGTCAAAGATTAGATGGCTATAAGAGGATGGTTTTATATCTGGGTTCTTAGTTCTATTCCATTGGTCTGTGTCTCTGTTCTTGTGCCAGTACTATGCTGTTTTAGTTACTATAGCCTTGTAGTATAGCTTGAAGTCTGATAAATTGAGCCTCCCAATTTGCTCTTTTTGCTTAAGATTGCTTTTGCTATATGGGGGTCTTCTCTGGTTCCATACGAAGCATAGAATTATTTTTTCTAGATCTGTGAAAGATGATGTTGGTATTTTAATAGAGATCCCATTGAATCTGTAGATCACTTTGGGTAGTATAGACATTTTAACAACGTTGACTCTGTTGACCCATGAGCATGGTATGGTTTTCCACCTGTTTACATCCTCTGCTATTTCCTTCCTCAGTGTTTCGTAGTTCTCCCTGTAGAGGTCGTTTACCTCGTTAGTTAAATATATTCCTAGGTATTTATTTTCTTTGTTACTATTGTGAAGGGTATTGAGTCTTTGATTTGATTCTCAGTTTCACTGTTGGCATATAGGAATGCTACTGATTTCTGTACATGATTTTATAATCTGAGACTTTGCTGAATTTGTTTATCAATTCCAGTAGTCTCATGGCAGAATCTTTGAGGTTTTCTAGATATACGATCATATCATCTGCAAAGTGATAGTTTGACCTCTTCTGCCTCCATTTGGATGGCCTTGATTTCCTTCTCTTGTCTGATTGCTCTGGCTAGGAGTTCCAGCACTATGTTGAATAGAAGTGATGATAGAGGACATCCTTCTCTGGTTCCAGTTCTAAGTGGGAATGCTTTCAATTTTTCCCCATTCAGTATGATGTTGGTTGTGTGTTTGTCATATATGGCTTGTAGCATTTTTAGGTAAGTCCCCTCTATGCCTGTTTTGTTAAACATTCTTATCATAAAAGGGTGTAGAATTTTGTCAAATGCTTTTTCTGGGTCTTTTGAGAGGATCATATGGTCTTTGTTTTTGCTTCTATTTATGTGGTGAATTACACTTACAGATTTGCATATGTTCAACCATCCCTGCATCTCTTGGATAAAGCCCACTTGGTCATGATGGATTATTTTTTTGATAAGCACCTGAATCCAGTTTGCTAGGATTTTCTTGATAATTTTTGTGTCTATATTCATAAGGGATATTAGTCTGTAGTTTTATTTTTTTGTTGTTGTTGTGTCCTTTTCTGGTTTTGGTATCAGGGTGATGTTGGCTTTGTAAAACATGTTGGGGAGGATTCCTTCTCTCTCAATGTTGTGAAATAATTTCTGCAGGATAGGCACCAGTTCTCCTTTGTAGGTCTGGTACAATTTAGGTATGAAACCATCTGGTCCAGGACTTTTCTTTTTAGGAAGGTTTTTTATTGCTGCTTCAATTTTGGTACTTGATATTGGTGTGTTCAGGAATTGTATTTCTTCCTGATTGAGCCTAGGGAGGCTGTGTGTTTCTAAGAATTTTTCCATTTCCTCCACATTTTCAAGTTTACATACATAGAGGTTTTTATAGTATTCATAGATGGTATTTTGTATTTCTGTGGTATCAGTTGTAATTTCTGCTTTTTCATTCCTGATGGAGCTTATTAGAGTCCTTTCTTTTCTGCTTCTCGTTAATCTAGCAAGAGGCATGTCAATTTTGTTTATTTTTTCAAAGAACCATTTTTTTGTTTTATTAATCTTCTGTATAGTTTTTTTTATTATCAATTTCATTTAGTTCTGCTCTGATCTTTGTTATTTCTTTTCTTCTGCTGAGTTTGGGGTGGGTTTGCTCATCTTTTTCCTGTTATTTGAGAAGATTCATTAGATTGTTTATTTGTGATCTTTCTGTCTTTTGGATGTAGGCATTTATGGATATAAATTTTCTTCTCAGCACTGCTATAGCTGTGTCCCACAGATTTTGATAACCTGTGTCTCCTTTATCATTTAGTTCAAAGAATCTTTTGATTTCCATCTTGATTTCCTCCTTAACGCAATAATCATTCAGCAGAAGGTTGTTTAATTTCCATGACTTTGTGTAGAGATAAGAGTTTCTGTTGGAGTTGATATCTAATTTTATTCCACTGTGGTCTGAGAAGATGCATGATATACTTTCTATTTTTGTAAATTTGTGGAGACATCTTTTGTGGCTTAGGATGTGATCAATCTTAGAGAATGTTCCATAAGCTGATGAGAAGAATGTATGTATGTTCAGTGGTTTTTTGGTAGAATGCTCTGTATATGTCTGTTCAGCCCATTTGCTCTAGATTTCTGTTTAAGTCCATTGTTTCTTTGTTTAGTTTCTGTTTGGAGGATCTGTCCCATTCTGTCAGAGGTGTGTTGAAGTCCCTAGCTATTATGGTGCTGCTGTTTATCATGTTGTTTAGATCAAGTAGGATTTGCTTTATGAATTGGGCGTACCTGTGTTAGGTGCATAAATGTTTAGAATTGTTATGTCTTCTTGTTGAATTGTTCCCTTTACCATTATATGATGACCATCTTTGTATGTCTTTACTTTTGTTGTTTTGAAGTCTATGTTATTTGATATGAGAAATGGTACACCAACTTTCTTTTTGTTTCCATTTGCATGGACTATTGTTTTCCATCCCTTCACCTTAAGTCTGAATGAGTCCTTGTGGGTTAGATATGTTCCCTGGAAACAGGAGATACTTGGCTTCTATTTTTGTATCCATTCAGCCAGCATATGTCTCTTGAGTACAGAGTGAAAGCCATTCACATTTATTGAAAGAATTGATAAATGTGGTGCATTTTTGCTCTTCCTATTGAGTAGAACTTTATTGCTCTGTTTTACCTCTTGAGCCCATGTGGTGACTGGGTTCTGAACTTTAGCTTTGGGGGTTTTTACCCTGGTGGGCATTTATTGTACTGATCCATGTATAGTGCAGGTGTGAGTGCTTCTTGCAGGGTAGCTCTGGACTTAGCGAATTCCCTCAACATTTGCTTTTCTGGAAAAGACTTAATTCTCCATCAAATGTGAAATGTAGTTTTGCAGGATACAAAACTCTAGTGTGGCAGTTGTTTTGTTTAAGAAGATTAAAGATGAGGGCCCACTCTCTTCTGGTTTGTAAGGTTTCCACTGAGAAGTCTGCTGTTATCCTGATGGGTTTTCTTTTGTAGGTCAGTTGTTGCTTACATCTAGCTGCTTGTAGAATTTTCTTTTCCACTTTAACTTTGGTAAGGTTAAATACTATGTGACTTGGAGATGTCCTATTTGCTATGAATCTTCCTATAGTTCAATGACCATCTTGTATCTGGATGTCTGGATCTCTGGCAATACCAGGGAAGTTTTCTACAATAATTCCCTTAAATAGAATTTCCATGCTTTCAGCACTTTCTTCTTCTTTCTCAGAGATACCTATAATTCGCATGTTTGTTTGCTTCATGTAGTCCCATATCTTTCTAAGAGATTGCTCTGCCCTTGTTGTTCTCTTCTCTGCCCCTTTAAATGATTGGATTAGCTCAAGAGCCTTGTCTTCAAGCTCTGAGATTCTTTCTTCTCCTTGGTTTAATCTGTTGCTGAAACTTTCTGCTGTGTTTTGAAAATCTTTGAAAGATTCTATCATTTCTTTAAGTTCTATTATATCCTTCCTAATTTGTCAAGCTCTTTAGTGACTTTTTCATTAATTCCCTGAAATGTTTTTGGGCTTCTTTTGTTGGTTTTTCAACTTTCTCTTCAATTCCATTCATCTTATTTGCCATCTGTATTCTGAATTCCATTTCTGTCATTTGAACAATTTCCTTGTAGTTATAGTTTACTGCTATAGCTCTGTTGTGATCACTTGGGGTGTTGATCTGTTTTGGTTTTTCTTGTTGCTAGAGTTCTTTTGCTGGTTTCTTCTTATCTGAACCCTCTTTTCTGAGTTCCAGGTTAATAGGTTTGCAGGACTCCCGCTCCTAGCTGGGAACTCTCTAGACAGTTGTAGGACGTTCATGTTGGAGCTGGATGAGACTCTCTTCACTGAGAATGGTGTTGTGGGGATTTCTGTACCCAGGGTCTCCCCACAGAGGTAACTGCAGTAGCTGGATAAGGTTGTTGTTGGCTCCCCAGTTGTGGG
This sequence comes from Eulemur rufifrons, assembly GCF_041146395.1. Taxonomy (NCBI): domain Eukaryota; kingdom Metazoa; phylum Chordata; class Mammalia; order Primates; family Lemuridae; genus Eulemur; species Eulemur rufifrons. Next base: position 46,260,798 of record NC_090983.1, read on the forward strand.
TGATTGCACTAAGCAGGTTGCATTCTGTTGGCAGCTTGAGGCCGGGGTTCCCTGTTAGGGTGTTGGACTTTGGAGCAGCTCTTCCAGCCTTGGTTTGGGGGTGGAGGCTCTGGGGTGGGGTCTGGGGTTCCAAGTGCAGTGCTGGAGACTTGGGAATGGTGTCTTGTGCCTGGTGGGATTTCTGGAAGCACAGCGGCAGAGCCACAGGCTGTGACGTGAGAGCCTCAGAGCTGGGACCAGGAAGGAGCTGTGTGCAGAACCTGTGAGCAAAGCATCTGAGCCAAAAGTGGAGCTTAGCGGGTAATCTCACCAGGAGGACCGGGTTGGGGCCAAATAAGCAAGAGGCAATCAGGGCCCGGAGGGCGGAGTCCAGCCAAACAAGGAGCTGGATCCTTCGCAGGCGCTGGGGTCCCACTAATGCCAAATCAGGCGCGCTGTTGTTGGCTTTGGCGGTCCAGGGACTGTGGGGCTCTCCATGCTCCTCTTGGAGCCTGCCCAAGCTGCCACCCCAAGTGTCTCAGTTTATAGTTCGCTGTGCTCCTGCGTGAGAGCTTCTGAGCCATAACGGGGGTGGAGCTGGAAGCAAAGTCTATGCGTAGGGGCTCTAAGCCAACTGTGGGGGCCGTGTACATCACAGGCTGACCTGACCTGGAGGGCAGGGTCAGGGCCAGGCAGGCGGGAGGCAGCCGGGACCTGAAGGGCAGGTTGTGGGGAGCAAGCTGCAGGCTGCTTCTAAGGCACAAGGGTTGTGCAGATGCCAGGTCAGATGTACAGAGGTCGCAGCTCTCCAGGCCCCACCCAGGACCCGCTCAAGCGGTCACCCAAGACCTCTCAGGGTGAAGTCTGTTGGCCCTGGAGTGTGAGCCTCTGAGCTGGGACTGGGGTGGAGCCAATAGTTAATGTGAGTTAAAACACAAGGCCTCAACTTACTCCCCCTGTTCTCTAAATTTGCTTTGCATATTTATTTTACCAAGGGATTTGTGAAATACATAATCCATTAAGTGAAGTGTATTAACACTTCAAATATGTTCTGGCTATGTTAGTTGTCACTAATTATGGATCAAAATACTCTGAGGATCTTATTAAAAATACAGAATGCATTTTGGTTCATTTTACTAGGTTGGAGGTAGGGTCTAGGAATTGTGTTATTAAGTACCCTTACCCCCAAGTCTTATCAGTATAGCTAATCTACAGAACTGCAGTTAGCCTCTGGGCTAAGGTTCCAGTTTTCATTTAAAAATAGTTTTCAAGGTAATTTTAGGTACTAATATTTCAAGATTATCTGGCATATATATTCTATTAATATTTCTTAAATTTCCTCATTTAAAATTTTTTCTGTTTAATAGCTACAGTAATTTTCCCTCCTTTATCCAGCAAAAACCCCAACATGTTATTTGTTCATGCATATATGTTTTTTTCTCAAGTACCAGTTACCATCGATGTTTTTCACTCTGGATTTTCTCTTAAAATGGAGATAGTGGCCTTAGTTGCCAACCTGTTTTGACACAGTCTGAAAAACCACAAATAGCTGCAATTAACTGTTGATGACTGACTTGTGTCATCCAGATGGTTGCAAATAAAGTCTAGTTTGGAATGCAACCTTTAGGTAAAAAATGTGATTTTTCTGAGATTAAAATAGGCTTGTTATCCTCCTAAGGTGAGGGGGAACTGCATGTTTGATAGTATGTGACCTTGTTCCTGTTTTCAAATATTTTAAATGGATAGATTCGATAGTTATGGAATGTCTACTAGCAGTCACCAGTGTGACATTGTGTGTAGTACAAAATAGCTGGGCATTTATTTCTAATGGGAACTTACAGTATTCAGGATAGGACGGATTATGCTGCAGTGTCAAACAACCTCCAAATCTCAGTGGACTACACAAGAGTTATTTCTTGCTTACTCTGCATGTCAGTTATCAATTAAGGATTGGCAGGGCTTTCTGCTCTATGTCATCCTCACTCATGGATCCAGGTTGACTGTGGGGTCACTGTCCGGGTGTCTCTACAACAGGAGGACAGGAGATCTGCAGTGTCCCCCTGGCAATTAAATGCATCCATACCAAAATGAAACACATTACTGTCACTCATATTTCATTGGCCAAAGCAAGCCACGTGACTGAATATGACCTCAAATGGGAAGGATGGTCTGTGTGCTTGGAAAGAGGAAAACTGGAAATATTGTTAATCTTCTCCAGTATCAAAGAGAACACATATGTTCTGTAAATACCTGGTAAGTTTTATTTTTCTACCTGACAATTTATTCTGTTTAGTTCAACTCATCTAAGACAATGTTAACGTTATATAATTAGATTCATTAAAATTAGATTAAATAAATTAAAATTAGACTTATTTAACCAGAGAATTTAAGTACTGAGAAATTCCAATTTTTAACCATGCTGATTAGTTGACATCTTATTGTAGTTAGTAGTTTATAATCTACACTTAGTCTCACAGAAAGGAAACAGATGGTTTTGTGTATTGTAAACATGTACTTTCATTTTAATACCAATTCTAATTACATAAAAAGAATTGTCATTCTCTTCTGATATGTGCATATGTGCATACTGTAGATGTGCATATACATTTATAAAATTGTGTCTTAGAACTAGAAGGGAATTTATGAAAATATCTTATTATTCCATCTGTCTTCTGTAGATGAGACCATAACAAAATATCAAAATGTATTAAAATACCAAGCAAAAAAAAATTCCTAGCAAGTTAGTGAACTATATTTTTTATTTATACTTCAAAATAGAAGACAAGGGTTATATATATTCAAATATGGAGCAATCAGTGAGTTTATATTTTCATTCCATAAGTATGATTTTCATAATATACATTTTACCCCAAAATTCTGGATTTAGCAAATGTAATTAGGCTGCTCCCATGGATAAATGCTGACAGTCTAAATAATTAATTAACTGGTTAATTGTACAAAATATGTGAAATAGAAGCATAATTTAGCTCACTGTGCCTATCTACTGTGATCATTAGCAAGGGTCAGTTTTTTAGCTTGTAGCTGTAAAATTCACATGTGACTTTCCTGTATGTAATTGTGATAGCAGTTGTCAAGGTACATTTTTGCTTATCTAGATATTCATATTTGACTAGCTCTACTTTATAGTTATCTCGTTGGAACTCTTAGGCACAGCCCAAATAAAATACACTGTTCAAGTATTGAATTTTTATTTATGACTCACATATTTGAGATACACTAGGTTAAATTGCTGAATGTTTTTGAAAAATGATTTTAAAGTTCACATTTTAGAAGTAGAATTGTCTAATAGTTTCTTTAACTCAAGATGAAATGTATTTGTTGCTTAACTGAATGCAGCAGCTGTGTTTTGTTTACAAAATCTTATCTAAAATAAAAGCTTTCTGCCACATGTCAAGTCAGTTCCTATATGCAACTCTTTTAGTCCAGCTGGCAATTGGGCAGAACACCCACACAATTAAGAGAAATTTCAGCCTTTTTAAAGAAAACAGAGTATCACTTTACAGTAAATTGAATGTCTTTGTGTCAATGTCTACAAAATAGTTTACTTCTTTCCTTTTTCCTTAGTTATGTCCTCTTTCTTTTGTAGTTCCATTTTCCTTCGAGATCCCATTTTTATTTTGTTTCAGTATTTTATATTTGAGCCCCTTTTTCTTAGAGTAGATTTAACCCTGTTTACAAGCCAAGAAGTTACCCTGTTAAGGCTTCACGGATGCTGGCAGAAGACACGAGACTCCTGGGTCAGAAGTGAAAAACTTTACACACAGCACAGTAAGCAGCATGAGTATCAACATGTGCATTGATTCCTCTTGCCCCCAAGTCCCACGGGGCAACATGACATGGACTCAGGTGGACAGTGTTCACTTAGTGGCTTTGCATCACAGTTGAGGAACACTGCACTTGAGAACCCACTTTTTTATAGCAAACAGTAAGCAAGCCTACTGTTCGTCCTGAAGGGAAACATTACCTCATCCTCTAAGGTTGCTTGCGGCAAATATAACTTGAGAAATGGCCTGGGTAAAAAGTGGTCATGGCCCTGCAGTCTTGGCACACATGGCAGGACATCTAGGAGTACTAGAGTCTCATGAAGGACTCCATCTTACAACATCCTTATGTGTGGAAATTATAAATGTTTTCACATGGATGACTCCTTTAGGTAGGTATGTGCACATATTTCTTGTATATTTTTGATACATGACTAACGGAATGTGTATGTGATAAACTATGCACATTTCTGTTAACTTTCTTAATCCAGATTATTTCCTATAACATTAGCCTCAAGTGAATTATTAATATCAACTAATTATGGTTCAGATTCATTTCCTTCAAAAAGTAATCCTCTATGGTGCAGTAAAGTTTATCTGCACAAGAGAACAGGGATGACAGAGCCTTGGCTGTGATTTTATTTTCAGAGGCTAGTGAAGACTGCTATGATTGATCACAAATGTCAAGGCAAGGTGCCAAGGATGACACTTGAAACAACTCAGATGAAATGATTCGTTTGTGATATGCATGGATACACATTACGCATTGCAGTGAAAAATGACATTCTCTGATATCACCCTGTTGGAATATTTTCATCTCCTAGTCAATGTTTTCTTCAGTATTTCTATTTTAAATTGGCACTGATTTTCCGCCACTTACAGCTTGATCATCAGGCCCTAAAAGATATTTGCCAATGTGGCCAATCACCCTACAACTTTCAAAGTTATTCTCTAAGGAATTGGATTTCATCAGTTGGAGACAGATAAAAACAAGTGTTTAGAAACTACCCCCTACCATGTTCGTTGTTAATGTATTAGAAGGTTTAAGCACTTACCAGCAGTTACAGCTATTAAAAATGGGAATTTTGGCAACTACTTGGGGAAACACAGGTTAAACTGAAGAAGCAATGAACAAAGAGGGCAAAATTATCTGTAGTCCTCAAGTACTGCTAGGAGATGTTGGAGTTTAATGAAATTATTTCTAGAGTCCCTAGGAGACAGGGTCTGCTTATTTCAAATGCATTTTTTTCTTCAAATTATCTCAAGAATAACATGTTCTGTTGCTCAGTGTGCTTTCTATTAATACTGCTGAAACAAGAACAAGCAAAAGGGCCATCTTTTACTGTAAGCCAATTTTGAATTTATCATAGTTCATAAAAATAAAAAGAAGCTATATAAGTTATAGAGTGGTAACAACCAGAGCTATTCCTTGGGATAAAATCAGGGATCAGAGTGTCATAGGGCAGGGAGTAAAGACAGATGGGAGAGTCAGCTTGTGAGGGGGATATTGGTGGTAGGTAGGGTGGGGGTCAGTACTACCCTCAGAGCTGGATGCTGGCAGTCTCCATCCTGGTCCCTGCTCTGGCCTTCCACTGGCCATGCCCTACCCCACAGACTGAGGGGTTCATGGAGACAACTGGAAACATCCTCTTAGAGTCTGCACACACTTCTCTTCTTGACTATATTTGAGATACCCGGAGCCCCAGAATTCCATGCCCAAGTGAATTAGAGTCTGCTTCCAGGCTCTGCACGAGCTTCTTCCCAGATCTGTCTTCCTGAGGGTGGACTGACTCAATGGTGATAATTCCTACCATTTACTTCCCCTGTCGTGATATGTTTTCTTCTACATATACTTTATTTCACTTGGTACTCATGTGATCTCAGAACTTCTTCCTCAGGCAGAGGCAGGTTTTACTTCAATGTCAGAACTCTGCAGTTTTCTGTAGGTTTAACTTCATCTACCTATAGTCATCAAACACTGTAAAAAGTCAGATTGCAAATGGTCTCTTCAATTGAGAGCTCACCAATCTTACTTTCAGATATTTCTCTCACTAATACTCTGATTTATAGAACTTCAACTCACAGACACGTATTGTGTGTTTTTTCTCTGAGGACATGCTTGACTTTCAAGCCTTTTTTGTGTACCTTAGCTGACCTCCCTGAACTTGGTATCTCGCTTGGTTTTGCTATTTTTCAGCTCTCTCCTTTTCAGCGAGTTTCTTGTTCTGGTCTCTTTCTGGTCAAGCCATGGTATTTTCTCTCCCCGTTTATTATCATTCAATTCTTTCTGTATATTGTCTTTTACAATATCTTTTTCCTTCTATTTCACCTCAAGAGTGATTTTGTTTTTCATTTTAGTATTTTAAATATAATTACAAATATTGACAAAAGGTGTAAGGTGATATTGGGGGAGGGGAGTCTACCATAAACATTTTCTCTTGTAGGAGTATCCTTGTTGTCAATGGCCATTTTTGTATGTACCTAGGGCTGACTTCATGGTGTGCTACCTGTGTAGTCACATAGGGCTCTAGGATCAGAAGGGCCTCACACTGGATTTGAAACTATGCTGTTGCCATCTTAACATTACTACACAATTTATCCTTGAACTTCTGTGCTGTAAGCAAAGCTCAGTGGGACAGTGGCACATGTGCCAAGGCTTGGAGCCTAGGCTCATTACTGGGGGTGCCTAGCATCACCCTTTGGATCACCATTCTTCCCTTTTCTGGGGCAAACATCCCTTCCCCTCCCCTCTCCCTCCTCTGACCAGTGACCAGTGCTACCCTCTGTGAGGTGGGGAAGGCAACCCATTGTGTGCATGGGAGGAGGGGTAGGAAGAGGATGAAGAAAAGGGAAGCCTGCATTCACTGATTGCCTCTAACACTGACAGAGAGGTAAGGAAGATTGGGGTCCAATACAAGGAGTCTCAAGGTGGGATGTAAGGGTGACTGTCTCTGCCATGGGCTGGTAGCAACACAGCCCATTTTTAAAGATCCTTGGTAGTTGCCTGTTTGCAGTAGTTTGGTGTGGGCTTGTGCAAAGGGGAGTTGCCTGTCTTTTTTACCCCAGGGCCTGCCCCAGCGGGGGCCTGGTGTGTTGCTCCGGTTGCTGGTGAAAGAGGCAATCCAGCAGCCATGAGACCTGAGCTTGGACCTGACCTAGCTGTGGGGCAGGCCCCTGGTTGCCCGTTGAGATCTGCACTCAACTGTGAGAATCCTGGCCCTCAGGGAGCATTTCCTTGGCCAACTTTGTGCCTGGGGAACCCTCTCTTACTTCAATCTTCCCGAGTCTGGCTTGGTTTAGTTTCAGCTAACTCAAGGCACTCTCTGAAATAATTATGCAATTTTGGTGATTTCATATATGAGTTGAATTCTTTTATATTTGCATTTAAAGCTAACATTGCACAACATAGACATAAAGAATAAAGTTCATACTAAGAATTTAAAATCTTTAATTTTTCTTTACTTAAAATGTAGTTATATCACAAATAAGTGTCACCACGACAAGGCAAGAAGAAAGATCATGGAAAAAAGGAAAAAACTTTATATGTTTAACTGCAATTTTTTCCTGCTTTTTAAAAGAGAGGCTCTGCATTTTTATTTTACATTATGCCCTGAAAATTATGTAGCCATATAAATGGCTATGTATGTAGCCATTCTTTGTGAGAAACCACTTCTGCTTATCCTCAAATAAATATATAGTAGCCAGCACACAGAACATAAGCATCCTCTATAACCCAGTAATCTCACTCCAAGGGAAATAACTAATATAAAGGCATATATATATTCATCTAAAGTCATGTACAAGAATGTTCATAGAAGGCCTGTCTCTCATGGCCCTAAACTGAGAAATATCCAAATGCCCATTAAACTGTGGGAGCAGATTACATCTGCAAGCAACAATACAAATTCATCTCATGAAGTTAATGCTGAATGAAAGGAACCAAGCACAGAAGAATAAATACAGTATAATTTTATTTATGTAAATTCAAAAAAATAGGCAAAACTAATCTATGGTGCTTGTTACTATGGTGTTAGAAGACAGGATAATGGTTATGGGGCAGGGATGGGTAGAGTAAGTAGTGAAAAAGGGCAAACAAAAATGGAACTTATGCGTCCTGATAATATTCTATTTCTTGATCTTGGAGCTGATGTTCATTTGTGACAGCTCATCAAGTTGTAACTTAATATTTGTGTACTTTATGTACATTGTACTTCACCAAAAAGTTGGAAAAAAATATAAGAGCATGAAAAATCCTCCATTCTTCTGTTCATTGCTACTATTGTTTAATACCTGATTGTGTTAATTTGGAATTCTGTTAATTGGAATTTCAGTGGGTGAGATATAGCAGAAGAAATTTATTTATTTTTATCTTGGACTTATGAAGGTTATATAGACAAAGAAGTAGAAAAAACCATTGTTTTTGACCCAGAGTTTATAAAAGTAGAAAGAGTAATGAGGAGCAAAATATATTGCTATTACAAAAGTCCCCCCAGACAATGATTGGCAATGACTTGGATTAGGTGGCATTTTAAGAGATATCCTATGGAGTTTAGGTCAGGAATTAGAAACATACTTAGTATCGGGTGTTCGCGACGCCCCTTATATAACTGGTTCCCCGGGCAGTGTGTGTTGCAAGAGATGGGAGAGACAAAGACACAGACACAAAAAGTAAGGTCAAAGGGTATGGGGAAGTTAGGGGACCACCAGCATTCCCGTGAGCCAGGTGGAACTGACTGAAGTCCAACATCCACTTTTATTCTCTTTTTCATACTATAGATTACAATGATTTCACGTGAAAAGCTCGTGGGTTACAATGTGTAGAAGTTTCAAGTCTCCCCTAAAAGTCACAAGATGCTTTAGCTAATTACTCTTTTATCTATAGAAGCAGGAACACATAGCTTGTTACTAAGCACAACTATGCCTTAAGGTATGTATAGAGAGCATCTCTGAACTCAGCAGCTGTGGCCCATTCGATTGAGGAACAAAGAGTTTAGTACTTCTCATTGGGAGGTTAGCTCCCCATTAACTGAGGTGTTCTACCAAGAAAGTGGAGGGAAGGAGCTCAACCTGGTGTTTTTAAGAATTGGAGCCTGACATCCCTTCTCCTGGGCTGACATTTTGCAATCTTCCTCTACAGCCGTGGGGTGACTTTCATGTCAAGCCACTCTGTGGTGTTTTAGGCATGAGGCCCCTTAGGCTTTAAGGTGGGAGTTTGCTTTGTTGTACTCCCAGATTGCTGCAATGTCCCCCAACTAGGCAGTTAACTTCTGCCCTTATCTTTGGCTCCTGCTCGGGCAGCATTCCTTCACCTCCTCTCCTCACATGGCCTCAGAAATGGGGTCCCTAAGCCCCAGTGGTCTTATCCCCATCAACATAGTAAGGTCAAAGCAATGTGTTTTTGTAATTAAACTTCTGTTGAGTGTGCAAGAGGAATTACTCCTATTGATTTAGTCCAGCTACATTTTTTTCCCCTCTTCTTAGTTATCAATATTGACTTATGGGAAATCAATTGAGACAATTTTCAAATATACATATACAGTTTTCCTCATAGGAGTAATGAAAACTTAGTATAAACTTGGTAAATTGGAAAGGGCTAGCCAAATATAATTTCTCACAAAATTTAATAATTGTAGACTGTTTAAAATAACTGATATTCTCTATGTTCTCACCTTTTGTTAAATAATTTCAAGTCTAGGAAGGATGAAAAATAATAGAAAAATAAACGATCACTGGAAGAGTTTTATTATTATCTGTCCCTTCTGTATCAATAGCTTCCTAGGTTGGTCTCTTTAGCCTAGTTCAACTTCCTTTCTATCATAGAAGTTAATTATTCAGAACCAAACCTAAAAATATTAATTCTCTATTTCAAATCTTCAGTTTACTTCAGTTATGACCTATTGAACAAGATCCAGTCTATTTACTTTGGTCTATAATGCCATTCACAATCTGATCCTCACCTTGTCTCACCTGTTCCTCTCACCTTGTCTTTTGCCATTTTTCTCCATCTTTCATTAAGGCAGAACTTATGGTGGTTTCAGAATTATGTTATGACCTCTCATGTGCCTGCTATTTTATTTTTCCTAGAATGTCTTTATTTCCCTTTGTCTTCCATCCCTGTCCAGAGTTAATAATTCTCCCTTAGTCATTTTACAGAATTTTGTTTATACCTCTGTAATAGTTCTTAGCTCAAAATATTATCATATTTATGATCACATGTTGCTAAACTATGAGTAAACAAAGTGAATTCATTCCCATATGTGAGGGGATTAGGCCAGTGCCTGGTTCATATAGCTGGTACTCAACTATGTTGCATGAATGAATGATTATTATAAAAATCTGAAACCAGCTTGAAACTGATGAATTTCTAGCATACCTTGCTTTTAGGAAAAATACTTTTTATCCTTATATGGTAATTAAAAATGTTTTTTAGTTAACCATGAACATTAGTTTGAGCATTTCTGCAGCATTTTGGAAGTTGAGGTGGCACTGACTGAGGGGGCAATTAACTGTTTGAAATTCTAGCCTACTTTTGTTATATAACCACAGCATAATAAAACATCCTCCTACCCTCCAGAGACATTAGATTTCTTTACTTTTAACTCTGTATGTATATGTGTATTTGTATTTGTGTATTAATTTTCAGACCAAGTACCATGTCTAGAAGACTATGGCTTTGGAAAGGAATGCAGTTTGACACATCTTAATCTTCCTAATCAGAAGATTGATGGTTTACAGAAATTTCAAGTGCCTTTCAATGTCATAAACACTATTAAAAATTCCACCAACGTGATCTCTGACCAAGAAAAACAAAAACATAACAGAAAATCTAAACATAAATGCCTGTCACTGAAAAGATATTCCCTTCAATTTGTTGTTGTTCTTAAGAATGCAGGGACTCAATGGCCATATTACTTTGCTGACCTATGTTGGCTCTGTTGGCTCAGTTGGAGTTCGGTATTTGATTTTGGCAAAGAGAAATGGAAAGTGTGTCTTTTTCAGACATATTCTATGTTTATCCTGTTTATTTATGAAATTAAAAAAAATTAAATTGTTCACCCACAGAGCCTTCTCTTTTCTTCGTGAGATCCATTTTGTAATCTTCGGTATATTGAAATACCTCTCCTGGCATCCACAGCAAAAAGCTTTCTGACTAAGTAAACTTAGCAGTCAAAGGTCTGGTCTGTACACTCACTTGGGTTATTTTCCTTTCTCCTGAGACTGAAATCACCATAGCAATGACATTTTATTCTACCTAGATCGTTATTGGAGATGTCTATTAATATAACATTTATCAGAACAGATTAGTTTATTTTAGTGTTACAATAACACTTTTTGCAGAAATTCAAGCTATCCTACCTCCTTTGCACAGCCTTTTCTGAGTTTTTTCGTCTATCCACAACAAAACCACGTAGCTCAATATGTTTTAGTAGAGAAAAGTACAGTACAATTTGAACTCAAAATTTAGAATAAGATTCAGTTACCTCCCAGACATGTTGTAGCCCAAAGTGCTGGCACAAGGTAAGATTTTGAGATCCAGGAATACAACTGGGAGTGTAGCTAGACATAGAGCTAAGTTGAACTGAGGAAAACGTTCTGGATTGAAGAAATGGAAGGGAATGCAGTGGACAAGAGAGTGCTGCGTCCAAAGAGTCAGTTGGGTAAATGTGATCTGTACACCTTAGGAAGATGTGCCAAAGAGAGGAAAAATAGCTGGAACATGAGAGAAGAACCAGGAGAAATTCTCTGAACCATGAAAGAATAGGGAAGGAAACTTTTTCTAGGGTCTCTATGGCCCTTCTTATAGGTGATCTGAGCTGATTCATATAAGTAATATATACGCTGAAAGTCAGAGATCACAAAATGGTGATGTGTTCTGCACATGTTCATTGGCTCATTCACCATTCCTGTCTGCTCCTCTCAAGTCTGATCATTTCCTCTTCTTAACGGAAGAGTCTAACAATTGGCATGAGTTACTGAAGATTCCTTGCAGCATACACAGAATGAAGAAATGATATCTTTCTACTTTTACTTATTTTCCTTTGCCCACACTGGCTTATCTAAGGCTATTAACATAAAGCCAGTCTTTAACTTAACAGATACTTTATTTTTCATAGAGATGATTTGTGCTCACAGCTAACTAGTAGATCCCAAATAAATGACAAACATATTGGTTGGTTTTACGTCAGCATAGCACGGGTGAGTTTGAGTTTAATGATCTCAAATCTCTAGGAGTGGTAATTAACTTTAATGTGTCATTTCATTTGTGGCTGGCATTACAAACCTTTTTTATTTCTTCATAAAAATACTTGTTGCTTCCTATAAAGATCACTATGTATCACCATAACTCATAACCATAAACACATAACCATGTTTTTCCTTATATTTACACTATATCCCCTTATCCTAGCAAAAACATCTTTAAATTTCCAGCTTTTACACACTTGTTCATGAAGATATTCATGATCCTCTCTGTTAAAGTGAATGTTCAATACTTTGTGCTAGCATAGGGCTTTGTTTATATTTCCCCTATGCCTTTGCATTATAATTATGTGCATCCTTATCTTTTCCATCAGTTGATAATTTCTTTAAAAATGGGGAATATACCCTATTCATTCGTGTTGAGCAGTACCTAGCATGCACCTGTCTTAAATTAGGCACTTGATATGTATTGGAGAAAGAGTTGCACTACATGGTTAAAAAACAGTTTTCAAGTACTGAATTCATTCTACAATTAACAAATATTTCAATCCATGATTGTATCAAAGACAAAGAAAGTAATGTTATTACTGAAGATCATGAGGGAAACATAATTTTAACAAAATTAATTGGATATCCAAGTGCATTGATATTGAAATGGAATATATGTGTTATTCAGAAACATAGCACAAATTAGCTATTAAACTGAAGACTCCGTCACTTCTTGGTCTTTTGGCTAAGATCAAATGTAAACTGAACACTCCAAAGGTTTTATTATAGTATAAATTTCTGAGTTTGCGACTTTAGATTAGATTAGTAGTCAAAGTTAGGCAAATTGCTCTCTTTGTAGTAGAATCTGTATATACTTCCTTCCTCTTAGCGTGAGATAGGTCCAAGTACATATCAAAGGGAGATCTAGAGCTTTAAGCAAAATTAAAATTAAAACATTCCTTTTCAGGATTTAAATCAAGCATTTTCTGACCAAATGACTCTTACATTTAGGCCAGAGAAAAAAGCAAAACCCAGCTTTTTGATATCTTCTTTTTCTTTCTGAAATGGATGAGGACTTAACCACTAACAATCAGATCTGCCTTTACAAACCTTTATGTCAGACTTTGTCTCAAAATAATTTTCTGAAAAAGAATACAGGGCCTTAATACGCTACTTCTTAACTGGCTGCCAAATAAAAGGAAAGTACTGGCCGGGCGCGGTGGCTCACGCCTGTAATCCTAGCACTCTGGGAGGCCAAGGTGGGCGGATCGTTTGAGCTCAGGAGTTCGAGACCAGCCTGAGCAAGAGCGAGACCCCATCTCTACTAAAAATAGAAAGAAATTATATGGACAGCTAAAAATATATATAGAAAAAAATTAGCCGGGCATGGTGGTGCATGCCTGTAGTCCCAGCTACTCGGGAGGCTGAGGCAGTAGGATCGCTTGAGCCCAGGAGTTTGAGGTTGCTGTGAGCTAGGCTGACGCCACGGCACTCACTCTAGCCTGGGCAACAGAGTGAGACTCTGTCTCAAAAAAAAAAAGGAAAGTACTGGGCAGGACAAGTGAATTTTTTCCAAAGTCTTAGGTAAAATACTTGAATATTTTTTGTTTGTTTGTTTGTTGTGGAGTTTAGATTCAGACTAGTATGAGGTCAAATCCTAGCTCTGCCATTAATCCTCTGAGTGATCATGAGATTGTCATCTAAATTCTCTGAATTGATTTTCTCATTTTTGAAGTAGGAATCGACTCTCATTTGTGTAAAGATATGTCAGTATGCATGTATGCCTTCATTTGTATGTATATAGATCATTTCTAGAAGGTTATGGAAGAAACAGTTTCCAGGAAAGGGACCCGGGTACATTGTTGGTGGCAGAGATACAGAGAGATTTACTATTTATGGTATACTCTTTTATACCTTTAGAAAATTGTACCGTTACATGTATTACTCTTTTAAAAGTAAACTACTTGATTAAAAAAATAAGACAATAAAATGTGAAATAAAATTCCCAACACAGTTCCTGACATAGTACTCAACAAATACTGCTGTCTTTACTTTCTCTATTTTACCTCCAACTTACCCTCCCTGATCTGGTATCCACAAGAGAGCATGCCCACTCTTTCATTGAAATTTTAGCTCTACTATGTTTTATCTCAGTCCATCCTTGCGTTTCATTAAGGGAATTTTAGGGTTTTACTTTTATAAAAGTTTCTGACCATAACATAAGTTAAAATTCAAGATTAATTTTTAAAAGTTCCAAGTTTTTTGGTTTTGTTTTTACTTCTCAGTGATAGAGAAGTAAATAGTGATAGATTTTAGAAAGCTAAATCTTTTAGATTATTAACAACTATTAATAAAATAGACAAATTCTAAAGATGTAGATTTTTTAGAATATCCAAACTTTGATGTCTTAGCTTGTTATCCTTTTTTGGTAAGACACATAAGTCTAAAAGCTTATAAGGATAGCATATTCCTTCCTTCAAGAAATATTTGTGTTGTCTAATATGACTATGTCCATCACTATTCTAGACTCTTAAGTGACTTCATTTGAAGGTAATAGGCAAATTTCTGTCTCCTTACAGTGGTTACACTATAGGAAACAGACAGTAAACAATAAACATGGGGAATAGGTAAACTATTCAGTATGTTAGAAGTTGGAGTATGCCATGGTAATAAGACAAAGAAAATCAGGTAAAGGGAAGTGAGAGTACCAGCAGCTTTAACTGTGGTGATCAGAGTGGCCTTGATGAGCAAAGTGTTGAAGTGGATGAGGGAATAAGCCACACAGATATCTGGCGGAAGAGCTTTCCTGGCAGAGGAAACAACCATTACAAAGAATCTAAGCAGCAGCATGTCTGCCTGTTCAAGGAATAGCAAGGGAACCAGAGTGGCTGCAGTAAGCAGGAGCAAGGGAGCTGAGGCAGGAGAGGGGTCTGGTGTAACTGGGGTAAGACCATGTAGAGTCTTTTCGACCACGTTTAAAAGGTCACCTTTTATAATACTTTGATTATGAAAGATAGGAAAACAGGGATGGGTTTTGGCACTTTGAACCCGAGCTTTAGAAAAGTGCTGTCCTAAAATTTTTGAAATCTTTGTGTGTGTGTGTGTATGTGTGTGTGGGGGGAGAGGAGAGAAAAAATGAGAAAAACAAGCAAAGAAAAACCTACACACATAAACGCTATTACTTTAAAGATGTGAACAATTTTCCATCTTGCAAAGGTATAGATATGAATATGCTTTTGGTGGTGAATTTTTCTTTGTCCAGAAAAAAAAACACAGGTGTGTTGAGATGGTTGTAAATCAGAGACCATGACTAGAAGTTAGAAGTCAGGATGTTTAAGAAGCCAAGACAATAATGAGCTGAATGCCCTGAGTGATTGTGTATAAAACGGTGTGGATATATGTATGCTTAGATCTCTACAGACCATGTTTACTGTATAACGTAGTTACAAGTTATGGACTCTGCCATTAATTTGTTTCAGGCATTTTCTTTTTCTTTTTTTTTTTTTTTTTGGCCTTTTAGCAGAGATGGGTTTAATATTAAGGCCTGAACTTAGTTGTGTTGTGGAATTTATAAGAGAAAGTTTGCTGTCTGTATTTTTGGCATTGAGACTACTGTGTGAGCAGGACCAGGCACCCAGGTGAATGTCAGAGGCCCAGCATGACATCATGAGAGCTACAATGGGCAGCCTCAGAGAAGAAGTAGAGCAGTGCCCAAAGAACCAGGAAGACAATGAATGCATTTACAGCTTGGTCTTCCAGAGACACTTAAAAATGTGGGCAATCCCAAAAGGAGGACTGAGGTACTGCAGCTCCTTAGGTTGAGGCCAAAGCTAGTAGAATCTTACATATCTGTAAGTGTGATTTTATTCATACACTCAGGGTGTTGAAGCCTGCAGACAAATTATGTTATTAAATGTAATTAAATTACAATAGCAAGGAAGATTGAGTCTGATTCGTAGTCATTGCTAAGAACAGAAAAAGTCAGTGTGCAATGCATTGTGTACACTTATCTTCCTGGGTTTTCATTTTTTAATATTTGTTCATTATTTTCTTTGTAAACATTATAAATAGCTTATTGCATGTTTGCAAGATTCCCCATATTCATATATCTGTAGCGTTACACAAAATACAAGCAATATTTTCAATGAAATTTCAGAGATGGCATCAAAACATTGATTAAGTAACTACTATGTCTTACATGTTGTAGTATAAGTCAGGAGTGCTAAATATGACCTTTGGATATTATTGCCAGAGATAAAACATTTAATATTTTAATTTTGAAAAATGAGAAATCATGATTGGTAATATGTTAATTCCACCACTTTGATATCCAATTTAATCATGATGATTTTAGTAAATATATTACCAAAACACTTTGTCTTGAAGACACAGAGCTACATTAAATGCCAAGCTAGTCAAATAGGCCCCCAAATTTTTCTGTGGCGTAATCAGAGCTTACTGTAACCTTGAATTTACAGGCTCAAACAATCCTCCTGCCTGAGCCTCCTGTGTAGCTGGGACAACAGGTGTGTACCATTACATTCAGATAATTTTTAAAAATTTTTTTGTAGAGAGAGGATCTTGCTATGTTGCCCAGGCTAGTCACAAACTTCTGACTTCAAGTGATCCTCTTGTCTCAGCCTCCCAAAGTACTGGGGTTACAAGTGTGAGCCACCGTGGCCAGCAAGGCCAAAAAAATTTTTAAGGATAAGAATTTTTAAAGGTTGGGGCAATTTTAATGACAAATTTTCTAGTTGTTTTTTATCTTAGAAGAAACATTTTGCACTAGTTTTTGTAAGAAAAAGATTCAAAAGATCACCTTAGGTCTGTTGTTTATGGCATCAGATTGAACATCTTCAAAACTTTGTTATATTTATACTATATATATATATATATATATATATACACACACATATACTATGAAGCATATACTTCATAGTATACATACTATACTTCATACTATGTATATTATGAAGTATATATATACTATCAAGTGATTGGTTGGTATAGTGTTATGTAGCCATTAAATTAAAAAATTACTGAATGAATACCATATGCTTATACAACAGGCATTCAACAGATGTGTATTGGATTTACATTATCAATCAGCCTTTATTTCCTGATTTTGTTTCTCATATTATCATCATATAAAGATATTTATTGTACTAAAAATTTCATTTTAAATTCAAAAGCCATATGAGAAAAGAAATAATTTATTCATATTTTCCTAATTTATTGAAATGAATAATTAGCTCATTAATTGTTAATCTTTTTTTTAGTATATACATTTAATGCTATGCATTTTTCTCTGTTTTGTCTGCATGTAATATTTTGCTATATTGTATTTTATTTTACCATTCAGTTTAAAAATATCTCATATGTCTTCTTTGATCCATAAATTAATTACAAGAATATTTCTTAATTTTGAGACATAATGGGGGATTTTTTAGTTATTTTTTCATTATTGATTTTTAAGCTAATTGCATCATGAGCAGGGAACACTCTCTATATGTTTTCAAGTGTTTGAAATTTTTTGAAATCTTCTTTATGATCCAGTGTATTACCAATTTTGTAACTTTTTCTGTGAACCTGAAAAGAATATGTGTTCTGTAGTTGTTATGTACAGAGTTGGATGCAGGTAGGTGCAGTGTCTACATCCATTAAGTCAAGCTTGTTAATGGATTTGTTCAAGCCTTCAGTGCACTTAAATTTAATTTTCCTTCCTTTTCACAAGTGCTAAGAAAGGTTTGTTAAAATATCCCACTATGATTTCAGAACTGTCTATTTCTGCTTGCAGTTCTATCATTTTATTTTATATATAGGCTATGCTATTAAGAAAACATTTTACAAATTCTTCTGAACTGAATTTTCTGTGTTTATGAATGGTTCTCTGTATCTCTCTAGCAGTAATTTTTGCTTTAAATTTTATTTTGTCTGATGTTAATATAGTGATACCAGTTTTCTCTTGGTTAATGTTTACATGGTATTTCTCTCTCTTAATTTATTTTTAAGTATTCTATATGCTTATATGTATCTCTTTTAAATAGCATTTGATTTTTAGTTCTACTTAGTCTATTTACATTTAATGTAATTATTAATATATGATGGTTTAAATAAACCAATCTGCAATTTGCTTTCTTTTGTCTTATGTGTTATGTTTCTGTCCTTTATTTTCTTCTTATAAACTAGTGGAATACTTTTTATCATTTCATTTTTATCCCTTTATTAGTTTGAAAAATACATACTCCTTTTCTGGTCTTTTCAGTAATTCCCTAGAAATTATAACATTGCGATTGGCTTATAAAAATCTAATGTCAGTTCATACTTTTATCCTTTGCTTGGGAAATGGAAAATATTAGACTTCTTGAAATCCATTTATTCCCCTTTTAGTTTGTTTTTAATGTATTTTGATTCTGTATAAATTTTGAAACACACATGAAATTATTATTACTGTTTCATACTGTCAGTGTTCATTTAGGTTTACTCATATATTTACCACTCTAATGCTGTTTGTTCTTCGTGCATCTTTGACCTTTTTTAATTCTTTAGTTCACAGCCACAGTCTTCTCACACATTACCCTAAACTCCATTCTTTATCTCTCTCTTGTCCTTCTGGTACTCTAAACATAATATATATGTTAGATATTCAAACTATATCCTCTGTCTCTTTTTGTCTTGATTTTGGAAAGTTTTTTGAGTAGACTTCCAATTTATTCATTCTATCTTTGACAGTATCCGATCTGCTGTTAAATAAATCTATTGAGTCCTTAATCATAGTTATTGTATTTTTTCAGCTCTAGAATTTTCATGTAAAAATTTTTAAAATCTATGTCACATTTTATAATTTTCAGTTTCTTGATGTTCTGTTCAATTTGGTATTTATCTACTTGTTTATTTTATCTTGTGTATTTGCTAATTCCAGTATCTGGGGTCTCTGTGACTATTTCTGTTGTTTATTGTGTTAATTTTCATTCATTAGCTCTTGCTTCCTTGTGTATTTCTTTGTCTGCTGAACATTGAATTAAAACATTTATTTTTAGAAATAATTTAAGAGTTAAGGTGACTTTATCTTCCCCCAAAAGACTTTCCCCCACCACTTTTTTCCTACTAAGCTTCTGAATCTCTAGCAATTGCCTTTACCAAGTTCATGGTTTGAGATTATCTAGGCCAAATAGATGACTCAAAGATGAGTACAATTCCATTACTATTACTTATAGAATGAAGCCCTTCAGAATCCCAGCACAAAGCTGATGAAGATTGTCATGGTGCTTTACTAAGTTATTAGAATTCAAACTTTTGTTTCTGTATCCACATCACTCTAACTTCTTAGCTACCTTTTTCATATTAGCAAATGTCTCTGTAGCAAAAGTGGTATTTTCTGAGAATGAGCCCACTTCTCTGAATTCCCATCTCCCCCAAGATCTTGATCCTTTAATTTTTAATATCTATATCTATGGTGATTTAAATAATATTTTAAAATATTTTGTTCAACTTTTAAAATTGTCTTCAAGAGGAGTATTAATGTGAATTACCTAGTCCTCCTTTATAGGAAGCAGAAGTGATGAACAGCAGTTGTTATGTTCACAGTTACAGCTCTAGTTACTACTGTTGTAAAGAGGAAATGTGGAGAACCTTATTCTCTATTATAATGTTTATATTTAGTTTATTATTTACAGCAAAATGTTAGGTCCAGAAGGTCTCCCTGTCTTCCTCTCCTTCCCGTTCTCCCCACACCTCCACCAGCCCATTTTAAAATTCCTTCCCCTACTGTCTTCCCATTTGCTCAACATGTGATCATTCATTCAGAAATAAACTGTGTGTCATTAATGTGCAGAGCACTCTAATAGGTGCTATAGAAAATAGAAACTCAAATGTTATAGTCCTTGTCCTTGAGGTTTAAGATCTACATGACAATTCAAAATATACTTACAAACTATATTTAAAGATAAGAATAACATCATGAGCACTAACTGGCCACATGACAGTTCAAAACAACTTTGAGTGCCAAAGGAAAGAGTAGGATTGGTTGTTATTATTGGGTTGTTTGGAAGATTGATAATTAAGGATAAGAGGGATTGCTATTTAAATAAATTGTTTATATCAATCAGAATAGGAAGTTAGCCAGGAAAAAATACAATAACTATTAACTCTAATTTATAGTGAATAGGCTGGAGTTAGAACTGCCTGCTTAATGTTAAATATACACCAAAAGGCCAAAACAAAACAACCATTACCTGTGACTATACCTGAATAGACTGTGTCCTTGTAAGCAATCATATTGTAAATTGAATTATGCACAGGTAGATGAACTGATTCACACAGAACATGTTGGTGATCAACCCATGAGTATTATGGGCCTATATCTCTCAAAAGTTTCATTTTTAAAAATCATTTTCCCCTGGGTTTCTTACAAAAAAAGGCTGAAGGAACATGAATATGCTTATGCACTGTTCATTAAGTGGAAGTCTACTTTCAAACCATGTGCTATCTCTGCTCCACGGAAATATAATCTTTATTCTATTCCAACGTATTCCTAAAGCAGAAGTAACAAAACAAAGTTCTGTACAATTAGCCCGTTTGACACACTTAACTATTTATCATCATTATTTTCAGTACCTAGATTTCGGTTAATTTCCTTCTGTTTTAACCTCAGGGCTATAGAAAAGCTAGCTATTGTCCCTTACGTTCTAGCTATTTTATTAATAGTCGTATGTAACATAACGATATAATTTTCAGGAAAAACTTTTTCTTACCCACTTTTCCTCCTTAAAAACATGAAGATACTAGATGTAGTTCAGGGCTAATTTTTTTTGTATTATTTCTAATTTCAAACTTTCCATTTTCTGCTATTTTATAAAAAGTAGCTCATGAAGTTAGTTTAGTGCATTTAGCTTAGTTTAATAGCCAAAAAAGAAAGGAATATGGGGACCAAAATAGCCTTTAGAAGTTTTGTTCTTCAGTATTCATTCCATTTGGAGGGTCTCTGAAAGTTTTGACAGCAAGCTATTCTTCAGGGATGACAGCAGACATTAGCCATACAGAAGTTATGGTGGAGTATTTTATTAGACATACTTTCTGAAGAATAACATTTAAATTTGGTGTAATTTTCCTGGAAGCAAATAGAAATACAGGTTGCATATATTACAAGTGGCCTTAATAGCAGCCATTCGCTTATTTTGAAACTCTTTTGACAATTCTATAAATCTACAGATTGCATATACTTCATTTTATTGTTTACCCTGGCCTTGTCATAATTCAACAATCCTCATAAATTGTTCTTTAATAGAAGTTGCATTTTATAGTACAATCTCAGTGACCTATGCCCAAACTACACAACAGGGGCTTGCTTTATTAGGATTATTTGGAGACATGTTTACATCTCTAGAATGAAGTAGGATATTGAATATATGACTATCACTCCTCTATCCCAAGTAAATTGGGTTAAGAACTTTAGAAAATGAAAAATCTTTTTCTTTTTTTTCACAAAACATAAGCATAAGAGCAAAAGGTTTATGAAAACTACACAAAGTAGACCTCTTCAATCAAAATTTTGTGGAATGTTAATCTTTTTAAAAAGTTCCACAAGTGATTATGCTAGGCCGTTTTGGGAACCACAGCCATAGATGGAAGTAGAATATTTTATTTTCCTTGAAAAGAGGTACTAGCCTTTGCCGTATGACTCCCAGTTGTTCAAGATTTAGAAGTACAGTAAGTTCCCCTACACTGAACAGAACTCATAGAACTGGAATCAATTTTATGTGAGCATTTTGACCCAGAGAATTGGATTGAGTCACTTTTCAAAGCAATTACATTCTGATGGTTATTCAAGATTACATATTACAGCAATGAAAACATCTTATTCAAGTTAATTAAACTTAATGTTTATTGAATCTAGATTGTGTTTAAATTTTATAGCTCTTTTAAAAAGTAATTTTTAAGGACTAGATTTTTATTGCCATACTTTCATTTATAAAATAGACATTCTTTGGTAGGGCATGGTGGCTCATTCCTATAATCCCAGAACTTTGAGAGGCCAAGGTGGGAGGAACTCTTGAGGCCAGGATTTTAAGACCAGCTTAGGCAATATAGAGAGACTTCCTCTCTACAAAAAAAAAAAAAAAAAAAAAAAAAGAAAAGAAAAAGAAATGAAAAGAAATTACTCAGCTACTGAGAACTACAGTGGGGATGAAGGTTCAGGCAGGAGGATGGCTTGAGCCCAGGCTTTCAGGGCTTCAGTGAGCTATGGTTGTGCCACTGAGCTCCTCCTTGGGTGACAAAGCAAGACCGTTTCAAAAAAAAAAAAAAAAAAGACATTTTTGGATAAAAGCATATAGTTTATACTAAACATTTTCTTAGGTAACTTGAGAAATAAAAAGGTAATATGAAATGAGGGAAGGTAAAATAAATTCATTTTTAAGCAATACAAATTTCATTGAAAGATTTCACCATCTATGTGGAAAAGGTTCTGTTTATTATGTCTCCTTTAGTCTTTTAGTTCTACCACAGAAGTCCTCATCACATACTCTAAATTTCCTTTCGTGCAATGGTACTAAGAAAAGGAAATATACTTTGAGATTAGGGCAAGGTTATCCTATCATAAACATAAAAAATAATGTCTTTAGCTTATTAGGAAGACTTTAATTAAAATTCATGTCCTTCAGAAAGGTACCAATAATCATCTACTGAAAACAACGTTAAAAGTTTCAGAAAGCTCATTAAGCGCAGGCTGGTTGCCACTGAAATATTGGTTACTGCTATTGGTGCAGTCATGTAAGAGAAAACAGATGACTGACTTGCTTGTCATCTCAGGCCCTTGCCTCCTGGTTACAAATAAAACCATGTACTTAGCAGAGAAGTGGAATCAGTGACAGCTAATGTTGGGATGACTAAAGTGATTCTGGTTGCACGGGTGTTTATGCAAGTTAACATTCTAAGTGCTAAACCACCAAGAAAGAAATTTTCATGTTAGTTCAAATAGGTGAACTAACATATATCTGTATTATGCCTGTTTTACAGAAGTGACCTAAGTAACTCCACATAAAATAGTTAGTGGTAGAGTCAGGGTTCAATTGTAGGAGTTGCCAGCTGCAGCATCCTCACTTCTCCCCTGGTGCATTCAAGGAAGGAAGAGAAGGAACTCAATGGATCCAAAATATCATGTGTGTCTGAATGACTATCTCTTCTCTGTAGCCTTACCTGTGAAATGATGGTATTAGAATATTTTAATCAGTCCGAACTGTGCTAACAGTATGTAGGTATTGCTGAAGGACATTTAAAAAATGGAGGGTCCAGTAGGAATACAGCTGTAAGTCAAATATGATATGGACCCTAAGGCTCTATAGAATATCAAATGACAGGTAGCTCATTGAGAATCAAAACTGACAAGGAAGGTTTTTGTTAATGTGTGATATCTTGGCACAGATATTACCAATGACAGTGGGATATCACACTCTCTTTTCTTTGAAAGGGAAAAAAAATACCCTAAATTATCTGTAGCACACTGAAAAGGATCATTCTACTTTTTGTCCAACACGCAGCAACACATAGTTAATACAATTTGACAGAATTCTTCCCTGTGAGAATTACTAGAATAGGTGACCTTTTTAAATTAACAATCAAAACCTATTGACCATGTATGGGGAGAGGAAATCAAGTAGGTCTTCCTGATGAGCTTCTGTTTTCTCCCAAATGCCCTGGCATCAGAAAGTATATGACAAGGCCATTCTCTAATATATGCGGAAACTCTGGTGAAAAGCTAATTTCTAGATTCCTGGGGCTAATTTTTACAGTTGATAAGATAAAATAGTATGTTGTTTACCAAAAGTTTTAGGTAATTAGTAATTTTAAGACTTCACAAATGACATATTTATTCATTATTCTGTCAAAGATTCTACACACACTCTCCCATTTAGATGGTAAATTGAATGTAACTCAGTTATGATGTGGTGAACTAAATATGTTTCATGTGCTGCTTACATGAAATTAACTGTGAGGCTCTTAACATGTAGGATATTTTCTTTCCTTCATTTAATGTTCTGCTCTATTTTCTTATGTATTTCTTTCATGTGAAAGTTCACAATTTTTCTCTTTTTCTGCTCAAATCCTTTCTCTGCATTTGAGGTCTTACACTTTATACTATAGCACATTATGCAAAGGATATAGATTCAAGCTTTAGGTAAAGAAAATAAAACCTAGCATGTATTTACTACTCTTGTAAGTACTTTATATATGTATTTATATATGTATTTCATTTTAACTCTTGCAGCTGACTTGTGACATAGGGCCAATGTTTTTTATCCCTTTTGCAGAGGAGTGAACTAAGGCACAGAAAAGTTAAATAATTTAGTGCCAAGATTCAAATACTGAACTCTGATGCTTCTGACCAGCCACTCCCTAACTGTGTGATCTTGGCTAAGTCACTAAGCCTCTCTGCGCCTACCTCTGCTCATCAGTAAAGGAGGGCAGTGGGGATACAAAATAAATAGATAAGCTTCAAAGAGTGCACAGTCTCTGTGGTGAAGATGTTCAGTGAGCAGGTAAAAATGTAACTCTGGAATTCGAGAGGCAAGGTGGAGCCCGATGTCTGGAAAACAGAAATTGAGGGCAAACGAGACCTCCAAGAAGAATACATGGAGTGAGAAGATTTCCCGGTGGGCAAGGGCGAAGGGGGAGCCTGCCTTGGAATTAAGGAAGGCACAGGAGGAAGTAAAGGAGGGCGTGGGAGAGAGGTTCCAGAAGCTGGAGCAGAACCAAGAGACTGATGCTGGAGAAGCCAAGAAACTAGCCAGCGAGGCCAAACATAACTTTTTATGTTCTGAGGACTAAAATCAGATCACTGTGCTTGGCAATGAGGTCATCACTGACCTTTTGAAAGACCCTTTTCTAGCGCTGCAGCGATGGAAGTGGGACTACAGTGGGTTCAGAGTGGGGGAGGACAGGAGGTGGAGGCAGCAGGGGGGTCACTGCCCAAGCAGTCTGGCAGCCAGAGACGAAACAGGGCTGAGAGAAGGGCCCGCACAGAGGGGACACTTATGTGTGTTTCTTAATAACATTTGAGCATCAGAGGAATAACAGGGAGATGGAGAAGGCTAGGGAGTGGTAGAGTAAGAGAGAGGAGAAAGAAGCAGGCTTATAACCCTTCTGAAAACATTTTTATTTTCATAAATTCTGTCAGTTATTCTTATTACCCAAGAAATAATGACAGTAATTTGAGAGTCAGTCAATAATGAATGTTTATTAAGTATGCACTATTTATCAGACACTGTTTTAAGTGCTGGGAATACAACAACAACAGCAAAAACAAAACAGGCAAAGTCCTTGTTTTCATGGAACTTTCATTGTAGAGCCTATCTAAAATAAGCAATAAACATGCAAATGAATGGACAGAAAATATGTCCAGCGGAGATAAATAGTATGAATTGGAGTAAGGAGGTAAGGGCCTGGAGGGGTGGTGGTGCTTTTGTAGATAGGAGATAGGAAGAACTATTTGATAAGGAGACATTTGAGTAGACATCTAAAGGTAGCAAGGGACTGAATTTTATGGATACATGGCCAGAAAAAGTTTTAGACGGAAGGACATGAGTGCAGGAGCCCACAAGTGCAGAGATTTTGACAGATTCAAGAAATAGCTAAGACACCACTCTGGCTGGAATGGAATTTGAGAGGAATAGGAGCTTGGCAGTTTAAAGTGTACACCATATCCAGTCGTCTGCTATGCCTACAAGTAAAGACAGCTCTAGGAATGGATTGATTACATTTGAATTATTATTTTATTACATATAGTTTTTTATGCCTTAGGGATAATTTTTACATTTGGAGATCTTAGGCCATTTGAAAACCTGATGAAGGCTATGGATTCTTTCCCTAGAAAAAAGCACCTATTTACACAAAGAAAAGAAGTTGTTTATAATTTCATAGTGTTCTTGGAGCTCCAGAATCCCTTCCATAGACCCTGAGTTAAAAGTTTTTGCTGTGGAGGAGAGATGCTGTTCAAAACTGCTCTTCAGTGTTACTTTGATTCTAAATCATGCAGACCCTTACTCACCTGTCCCTAAAGAGTTTAAGGGTTCACTGTCACTCTCTCCAGTCATATTTCATGATAGTTGCACATAAAACCCCAGTTCCCTGATTTCCTCATTCCAGGTATTCTCCCCACTCCCTCAACCACCTGCTCCCATGGCCATCCTTTAGACCTAATAACTGTATCTTTTCCACAAGCTCATTCTAACATTTCAGTCTCCAGCCTCTGCCTCCTATCTTTCCAGTTCACTCCCTCTAGTATTCCAACTCCAAAAAGTCTTGATCCAAGTAGAACCTATAACCCATTAACCCTAACATGTTTTTACTATGTCCCTGAACTATACCCTTCTTTCTTTCCCCATACAGCTCAGACTCAATGATCTGTCATTGCAATAACAACCTTCCATACACTGTCAATGCCCTTGTTCAATTACTTTCTATATTATTATTCTGGCAAAATCCAAACACTGTTAAATTAAACTTTCAGACTATTTGTACCAGGACTTGGGCAATGTGGCTGAATAAAAGCAGAGCTGTGCTTAATATTCTGTGTTTAAATTCATGACTGCCAACCTCAAATAATCTCTTAATGTTTCCTGGCAATCATACTGTTTCCCTACTGCTTCAGGCTCAAACACTCTCTTAGAAACTATTTCACACCTTCTTGGTCTCTCCTCCCATATCACTTGCCCTTTCACTTTCAGATGAAGTCTTTGTGACTTTGTTTCCTGTTTCACTGAGACAATAAAAGCAACCAGGGGAGGACTTGGGACATTCTTAGCACATCTATCCACCTAACTAACTGCACTGGTGTTCACATATTCTGCCTTTACTCTGTAAAAACAAATGAATAACTGTATAAGAGCCTTAACATGTGCTTTTAAATGCTGAATAAACAAAAGAGCCTGTCTGTTAAAGCCATCACTTCTACTTATGTGCTAAGTTGCCTTCTTTCTCACCTTTTCCCTTCATTCCAGACCTTGCTTTCTCTCTTCCTTAAATGAATGTGTCCTGTTGGGTCAGTGCTTTCAGCATAAAAACATGTTTTTGTTTTTTCCATTTAGAAAAAGCCTTTCTCAGCTCGACATTTCTCCCAGCTTTCTCCCTACTCTTCTTTATCATTTACAGCAAAATCCATTAGGATTTTATCTGCATGTACATTGTCTACTTCATCTTCTTCCATACTTGAATCAGGCTTTGTCCCCACATCTCCACTAAAACAGCTCTTGTCAGTCTTCAGTGACCTTGTGTTGCTAAACTCCCTGGTCATATCTCAGTGTCCACATGGAGACTATTAGCAGTATTAGAGATGACTAAATGCTTCCTCCTTCTTGAAATAATTTCTTCACTTGGTTCTACCTTCACATCACTTGTTGGTCACTTCATTCCAATGACTTCTGCTGTTCCTTCCTCATCTCCTTACATTTAAAACTCAGAGTACTTTAAAAACCTCTGTTCCAGCCATACTGACCTCCTTACTCTTCCTTGAGCACCCAAGCATATCTCTATCTCGAGGATTTAATTGGGTTCTGCAATTAAATTCCTCTTTGCTTGGAATGCTCTTCCTGTAGATATTCACGTTGCTTCCTTTTCCTGTCATTCAGTTCTCTGCTCCAATATCACATTATCTATGTTTCCAATTCCCCACCCTATTCCTCCCAAGCAGTCACTCCCTCTCCCCCTCACACTGCTTAAGTTTGCCCCAGCATTGATCCCCATCCAGCATTACATATTTACACGTTTGCTTATTGTCTGTCTTCCCTTAAAGAAATGTCAGCTCTATTAGGACAGGAACTTTGTTTTATTCACTGTAGTGTCCCCAGAGCCTACAATAATTCCTGGCATGTGTTAGACATTTAGTAATTATTTGTTGAAAGAATGAGAGATGATGAACTAATTTAGCATCACAGGTGTACATGTGGGGAGGTAAGGTTTATGCAAAATAGTCTGTGAACTTTTTGAACACAGGAACCATAGCCTGCTTATGATATAAATAAATGAATAAGAACCTTAACATGTGCTTTTAAATGCTGAATAAATGAAAAAACTTCATTGCCAATATTCGGAGAAAAATAACATGTGTGCCTCCTTGCAGTCTCTGACCCCAATTCACATTTATACTTTTTTTTTAATGGCTCTTAGCTCACCCTTGTTGAGTAACTGCAGGGATATTATTCTTTTTTATTTTATTACTGTAAAATACACATAACATAAAATTTACTGCTTAACATTTAAGTGTAAACATTTTTAATTGTACCATTCCATGGC
The DNA here is from genome assembly GCF_041146395.1 of Eulemur rufifrons. Classification (NCBI taxonomy): domain Eukaryota; kingdom Metazoa; phylum Chordata; class Mammalia; order Primates; family Lemuridae; genus Eulemur; species Eulemur rufifrons. The sequence goes on from NC_090983.1 coordinate 46,289,033, forward strand.
ATTAATTGCATTCACATTATTGTGCAACCATCGCCCCTATCCATGTCCAGAATTTCTCATCATTCCAAACTGAAATTGTACTCATTAAACAATAACTCCCCACTTTCTGGTAACCACTATTCTACTTTCTGCTTCTATGAATTTGACTATTCTAAGCATCTCATATATGAATTTAACAATTCTAGATATTCTTATGTATAATTCTAAGAATCATTACAGTGTTTGTCTTTTTATATCTGGCTTATTTTAAATAGCATAATATTTTCAATATTTTATCCATGTTGCAGCAAGCATATACCAGAATTTCTTTGCTTTTTAAGGGCAAATAATATTTTATTGTATGCATATGTCACATTTTGTTTACCTACTAATTCATCAATAGACATTTGAATTGTTGCCATATTTGTCTGTTGTGAGTAATGAGCCTATGCCCATTAGTGTACAAATCAATATCTGTTGGAGTCCCTGCTTTCAGTTCTTGTGGATAGATATCGCTACATCATTTGATATTCTCACCAGTAATGCACAAGGGTTCTAATTTCTCCACATCTGTGCCAACATTTGTTTTCTAGTTTTTGTTGTTGTTTTTTGTTTTTTATTTTTTTTTTTAATACTAGCCATCTTCTCATTGTGATTTTGGTTTGCATTTTCCTAATGGTTAGTGATGTTGAGCATATTTTCATGTGCTTATTAGCCATTTGAATATCTTCTTTGGAGAGATGTCTATTCAACTCCTTTGCTCATTTGTAAACTGGATTGTTGAGGTTTTTCGTTTTTGGTATTGTTGAGTTGAAGGAGTTCTTTATGTATTCTGGATAATAATTCCTTGTCAGATATATGATTCACAAATATTTTTTCCCAATCTATGAGTTGCCTTTTCACTCTGTTGATAATATCCTTTGATTTACAAGTTTTTAATGATAATAAAATCTATTTTTTTCTTTGGTTACTTGTGTTTTTAGTGTCATATCCAAGAAATCATTGCCAAATCTGATATTATGAAACTTTTACCCTATGTTTTCTTCTAAGATTTTTATACTTTTAGCTTTTATGTTAGGTCATAGATCTATTTTGAGTTAATTTTTGCATATGTTGTATGGTAAGGGCACATACATACTTTCAGTCACATTTGGTGTTATAAGTTGGCATAATATCTCTGTAATACTAAATTAATTTCTAACTAAAGAGTCTGTATTTGCCAATTGCTATCACACTTGGGACTCGTATCTTCCTATTTCTAATTGTTCAGCATGGCCTTCATTTATTACGATTTTTGCTCCTCTTGACTTATCAAATGTTCATTTGAACCCTGAGATGTTAGTCATGAGATAGAATTGGTGTAGGAAAGAAAAAAAGCAATGAATTCAAAGTCAAAATCTTGGATTGAATCCCAGCACGAACTTGTTCCATGACCCTGAGCACGTCATTGAAATTTTCTGAGCTGCAGGAGTAGTAATACTTACCTCAGAGTTTGTTGTGATAACCTCTGTGAAAATAACTGACACATAATAAACACCTAAATTTTTCCTGAACATGTTGCCCAAGACTGAACCACTGAATTTTTCTGAATGACTAATCTCAGCTGACTTGGTCTTGCATCAAGGGCAGTCAGCCAAACAGTAGGTAGAGGATGGAGAGGGCAAACCACCCATGCTGGAGGGGAAAGAAAAGAACAAGTGCCAAGAGATATCACGGAGATCATGAAGAAATGTAGACGTGGGTTGAACATGTTGCTGCAAAAAGTACCCAGAGAGCAGAGATTTTGTTTTCTTTTATATCTGGGGCAAAATATAGAACTTTAGGCAAAAAGTAATGGCAGTGATAGATTTGACCTCTGAAATTGAGTATGCTCGGCATTAGGTAGAAAGTCTAAATGTTTAAGACTACACAGAAGGCCTCTGATTTCTATCTGCTTTTGATTTTCTCATATGAAGGTAATTATGACAAGTAAGTTACTATGTTTTAGAATTCCCCCAAATTTAGGCATTAAAATTACTTCGGCATATCATTTTCATATTTAACATAATTAGAATTTTTAAATATGCCTAAAATTGTATACATTGATTTTCTCATATGCATGGTCTCAAAATGGAAGTGGATTAATGTGATAGATTCAAGGTTTTGGTGAGGGAATTAAGGTTGGATAGGTTCTGCTCCCTGCTCTCTAACCACTGACACACAGGAACTTAAGTGTTATTCCTTCCTCAATAAAACTGAAATCATATTTCTTTCCTATCTCCCTCGCAGTAATATATAGAGCTTTAAATGAAATGAAGCAAATAAACTTGTAATGAGCATTTTTTCCAGGCATCTACCTAGGAAATAAGCAATAAAAATTAATAGCATCACTGATATTTATGGGCCTGTCATCCACCCTCCTATGGTGTCTTAAAAACAGTAATGTCTTCACTAGTAGTTGTGGTAAGTCTCTGATCAATTCCTTGGCCCACTAAGAAAATCTGTGCTGTACCAAAAAAAACCTGTTTGCTACTTGAGAACCCTGTGCAGCATCTCTGCAACCCCAGGTCCTATAGCTTGCCCAGGACGGTGCTGCTCTGTACTGACACCCTGGCCTACTCTGCCAGGGGGTGGGGCTCTGGTGGAAACCCCTGGAAGCTGGCACAGCCTCATACCACCAACAGTAGCAGGGTGCCTCAGAGGGCTGCTCTCAGAATTCCTGAGATACTATTCTTGCGATACCATCCTCCTTGTGGTCCATGGGGGCTTCCTGCCCCCGTTCATTGATGACTGCTGGACCTTCCTCTCCTGACAAGGACACTGCAAGCAGTGCTCATGCTGAAGATGGATTTTTCCATAGCTCCTCTGACCGTGCACTTAAGTCTTCCAAAGAATTCCTTCTTCCTCCATGGAGCTGAAAGAAATTTTGGCTCTAACTGCTAGACATTGAGGCAGAGGTAGAGATGTTTCCCAAAAGTTTCTTTTGTTTTTGGCTTGGCTCTAGCCTATATTTAACTTCCTGATAATCTCTATCTTCCTTCTCATAGAAAATGCTCATTATTATAGTTATTACTTCTCTAGTAAAGAACTTCTTTTTATAATTTTTGTGACTGAATCTCTCCTGTTGAGATAAATAGCTATTCTCTCTATTTAGAGAGGGGAAATGGGAAATGGGAGGATGTTTTGTTTGTTTTTGTTTCCATAAAATTATGATCTATATTAACCAGCACTGACAATAAAAGAATATTTTTAATTCACAAAGAAGAGAGAAGCTGGGTATGTTTTCCTGTCCTTTTTATATATGTGTGTATATATATTCTTGGAATGTCCTTATTTTCTGCTGCTTTAATTTGTTGACATGTCCAAAGGCTTTTATCAAGCCATTCATTTTAGATTTGTTAAAATTCATAAGGTTAAAATAACATTTGTTTTATTTTGTAATAAATTAGCAATGACAACTTTTCATGAGTCTTACAAAATGTAGAATAACTATATTATATATAACATTCACAACATTGAGTACTCTGAGGCATTCAGAGAGAACTCATTTTGTGGAAACTAAGTGTAGTTTAAAAATCTAACTCATGAGGTTATGATATTATTTTCCTGGAATGTAGTCTCTGATTTGATTTCTGTGCCTAAGGGCTAGCTATTTATTGATTTTTGAGAAGCCATTTAATTTGTCTACTTTATTATTTCTGTTTTAAAATAAAAAGAATATAGTTTCATCTACCTTCTCCACTGGAGTGTTCTACACAAATGCTTTTACTAAACTTTATAAAGTATTCTGAGTCTCTTAGGTGAAAAGTCCATCAGTATAAAAATGAAAACTCATGATGAATCACATAACTTTTTAATTGTGTAGCAGAAAGTTAGCCTCATGAGAAATGAATTCAGTTTCTAATGTACAGGAATCTGTGAAGTCTGGAATTGATTCTGTGGCTTTCTATATGCCCAACACCATAGTAAGAAATTTCCATACAATATTGAATTAAATCCTGATGACATAGATTATACTCTTACCTCCTTTTATGAAAGATAAGACTAAGGTTTAGGAAGAAAACCTAAAATTTTCCCAAGATCACACAGCTTGTAAGTGGCAGAGGAAGAATAAAAGTGCATTGTGACTTTGGGGTTTTTATTATACCTCCAACATATAGTGATGGAACAGCAGGCTCATCTCCAAAAAATAATTACCTTGAAATTATAAAGCCAGAGTAAACCATCATTTCCTAGAAACCTGGAAGGGTGAAACTAGAAAGTAGCTTAAAATACCTAGGCTAGTGGCTTATAAATTGGGCCTTAGCTGTGAAACTCTTCCTTCAAATAAAATCTTACTTGGAAGCTTAAAGACATAAAACATACATGTTGGGAGAGCTCTGTTAAAGAGAGAAGGAGCAAGGCACAATTCTTAGCTTGAGGTGTTTTCTGAGTTCCAAAAAATCCTTCCAGAATTAAGTCCTAGGGGAATAATTTGAGAAACCACTATAAAGTCCAAAATCTTCATTCCATAAATGAAAAATAAACCCAGATTTTTAGCAACGCAGTTAAAATGAAAGAATCATTTTACTTTTTGTCAAAGTAATAAAGACCTCCTTCCTTTGTGGCTTTTCTTTCTTATCTTTGATCCATACAGTAGGATGCTGACCACATTTTCTTCTTCTTTTCATTAATTATTGACACTTATTAGCACAGTGCCTGGAACTTAATAGAAACAAAAAAATTTTGCTAAGGTTTGAGAAGGAAATGTAATTTTTATAGCTACATGTTGATGTGTAACTAAAATCTTCAGGCTTGCTCTAACATATTGCCTTGGAGAGAGCTTGTGAACTGTTAAAAATGGGACACCATGTTCCTTTACAGAGAAATAAGCAAGAAGTAGAGAAGTATGCCAGTTGGAACTATAGGAGAGCTCAGAAATTCTGGCTGTGATCTCATGAATTGGAATCCAATTAGAGGGTACCAGTAAATGTTCTTTCTGGAAAATGCCATTACTTCTGTTTTTAATGATCATCTTGGTTTTATATCTCACTCAACACACAAAACATCTATCTGCTTTAAATAAATAGTCACACATAAAGTCCTTTTTTTGCTATTTTTTTCTTTTCATTGAAACCTGATTTATTTTCTTTAAGCGCTTTGTTAGAACCTATTGCATGAGATTGAATGTGTAAATAGTAAGATAAATTTGTAAGTTATTTAATTAATAATTACAGATTGTACACCTACTAGTGAAAAAGGACAAAATATTTTGCAGATATGTAATATTTTACATGTGGGATATTTTTTATTTAGAATATACCTTGGAAATCAGATCTCCTGGAGACAAGAGTTACAAAATAAGTAACAGCAAACCTGCTATTATAAACCATCAGGATCTTCTGTCAAGTGATATATGTAAATTTATATTGATCACAAGTCTTTTGTAATAACTACTCCATTGCACACTGTTCAACAGAAGTTATCTAAAAACATAAGAAGGATGATGTAATGCTAATAACAATAGCTAACTTAAAAAACTGGTTTTATTGAGTCCCCAAAAGAATGAATTCAAAGCAAATACCTACTTATTGCTCATGTCTACCTATTGAAGCAGCAAAGATAAACATACATTTTATTAAAAGTGTTTCTTTGGTTCCAGAAAATATTGTCCTTTTATTCTCATTTGGATTTATACCACAGTTTGAAAAGATAACCATTATTTTAAATATTATTTTCTAAGCCTGCGTAAAGCTGTATTTTTTTCTCAAGTTTTCTTCTGCAGATTTCCTCTTGGTCAATGTGGCCTACATGAAGACAGAAACCTTGTATCCCAGAACCTCACAGAGGATCTGACATATTACACTAAGTATCTGCTAAATAAGTATATACATGCTGTAGCCTTTATACCTGCATCCACCCAAACAACCAACTAAACCAATCAACCACGTTCTCGGGTCTCAGGTTATAATAACAAAAGAAATAGATAGGAACTTCCTATGTTGAGCATATGTTGGCACTTGATATCAGTGTCAACACCTAACCTTCTTTATTAATTAGGATATTTATTAATTAAACAGTTACTATATTTTTCCAGACCTCACTGTGAGCCAAGACAACTTGTATGGCCCTTATTTTATAGCTGTTGGTGAATGAAAGGCATTGAGTGTAGGCAATACAGGGGCTACCAGCTGTTAAGTCCACCAAGGAAATGTCGACCACTGACATAGTATATAGTATTCTAAAGAAGAAAGAAATTTAAAAGTGGAAAGCTGCTTCTTGATTTGTGATAGCCTCAGAATCTTATAGAGATTCAATAAATATTGAGAATCTTACAGTCTAACCCCAAAGAAAATAATCCCATTACATGCCAATTAAACTATGTGCATCATCTGTATTTGCTTTGCCATGCCAATTTTTGGAGGAACTATGTCTTTCTGTGTTTTTGGTGAGTTGCTGTGCTTGTCAGAAGGAGCTGAAGTCATTCTGGCAGCTTCTGAAAAACAACTATATAGATACGGATGACTCAGCTCAGAGAAGAGGAGAGAGGGCTTACACATGCTTCACACATATTGTCCCTGTAGGTCTCAGAAAATCTGCTTGCGGAAAAGTATCCCTTAGGTTGTCACAGGAGTAAATGAAATCTGTATAATGATATCATCCTTTTAATGCATAGTATGCTAATTGTTCAAGCAAAGTAACTTCTGTATAGAAGTATAGGAGTAAGTAAAGATACAATGACTGCTAAATGTAGATAGATTTAAGATATAAGGTTAAGGATGGAAACATAATGAACATTTTAAAATTTGTTGATTAATTTAAGTCCCCAAAAGAAAAGGTTAAGCTAGGATTTAGGACTAATTTATTGTAGAACTTTTAAAAAATCTTTGATCACTAAAACTTTTATTAACAATGTCATAGTTAACAGTGTTTGTATGGCAATGTCAATAAAGACCTACTAGAATATGTTTAGGTATGCAAAGATTAGATGTTGTCAGTTTTTCTCCTAACTCCATATAATTCTGTTGAGATTTTGAGCCAGTAGATTCCTTTACAGAAATCAAAAAGAATCATTTTGTTCTGAGGTAAGAGGCATAGTGCATAATTCCTTTTTCTTTGACAAAAACAAAAATTGCGAAAATAGGAAAATCAATATATGATGAGAAATAATCTTGTACTTTCAGGATATGAAGGATAAAAAAAGAGAGGTGGTGATGGAGTGAAAGGAAAATATTCATTCTCAAGGTAGTTCTCAATGCATTTGTATAAACATATGAAGAATGACTAATAGGAGAATGAGTAATTCATCTGAGAATGCTAAGACGTGTTGAAATAAATGTAGGCTGAACAGTCTTCTTAAAGGTTATTAAAAAAGAAAAGACTACAAAAGCACCCATGTCATATAGATCAAAAATTAGGACCGCTAGTGTTCTATGCAATTTTAGAAACCACAGAGAATCATCATGTGCTACAAAGACAATACTTTTCTCCTGGAGTCTCCAGGGCACTGAAGTGAGCATTTGGCAGTAGCCTCGGTCCTGTGGGTGAAGTTCTTTTCATCCACATGATTGTCACTTGGACATCAAGATGAAGGGCTCCCGGGAGAGTGTGAAGCCAGCACGCTACTATTACAGCATTTAATTTTCTGCAAAAGAGCCTTACCACTGCATATCAATGCTTTCTCTGAAAACCGATTCTTGATTATAGGCATTTATATATATATAATAGCCAATATTTTTAAATGAAGAATATTGAAAATGGCAAATGATGATCATTTCTCCATGTGAAGTATCATTAGGAACAGTTAGGCCAGGCATTAACATGGTGTGGTGTAGTGAATTTCAGTAGGGGGCGACTGGGATAGAGGAGTAAGTGTAGGTTGAAAATGTCATTCCATTGTAATTTCGTATTTGGAAATAAAAAATGATTTAATTTATATTACAAACTATACATATTGAAATTCTTGGCTAATGAGAATATACTGACTATAGGGATCTGTACTGAGGGGATACATTAGATCAGCTTGGAGTGTCGGGCTGAAATTTTAATGTTTGTGAAAGGCAAAAAAAGGTATTAAGGGTTTGGGAAATAGGTATAATTGAAAGAAAACAGGTATTAGAGCTAGAAAATCCTGTATTTACATCCCAGCCTGGCTTGTTGTATAGCCTGGGGCACCTGAATTATACTTATTGATCAATAAATTGGGAATAATCATATCCACACACAGTTAGACAATTATATCTATACATTAAAATAAAACACATAAATGTGATGGTATTTAAAATGCTAGGCACATGGATTCACCAAATAGTAATTCATTCTCTCCCCCTCTACCTATTTCTTTCTCCCTCTCCCTCTTGCCATTATTCTCTTTCCAGTTTCCATATCTCTGTTTTTTTTTCCCCACTCAGCATATACGCATACTCAAGAAAATTAAAAACTAAAATGGGAACCACCTCCATAGTTCCTAGGTCCCACCTCATTACCACACTGGCTCTCTTCATCTCCTCACAGTGAAACTTCTTGGTCCACATTCACTGTCTCCACTTTCCCATGATCCAGTCAGTCCTCCACCATTTGCAGCTGGGCTTAATCCCCATCCATCCCACTATAACCGGTCTCATTAAGGCCCCCAATTCCCTTGGCTGCCAAATTTAATCAGTACTTTTAAGGATTTTCTCACTGGACCTAATCTTCAGGAGCACTGGTGCTATAATCATTCTGATGCATCCTTCCTTGATGTTTTCTCCCTCATCTTCCTCTCTGCCTGTTCCTTTTCATACTCTCTCTTTATACAGTTCACTTTCTCCCCCCTGCCTTTTACATGTTATCACTTTTACAGTTCCATGTTTAGTGCTCTTTCCTTCTCTCTTTATAGTCTCTTGGAGAGGTTTATCCACATCAATATCTTCAATTACTCTCTATTGCTGAGCATGTGGTCTGTGAACTATCTGATTTGGAATCACTTAGGAGCACTTAACAACAGACGTGCAGATGTGAGGCTTGACTCCATACCCACCTTTGTCCGGAGTTCTGATGAATTCCAAGTCTTTGTCACCATCTCAAATCTCTTTCCTTAGTGCCAGAAACAAGTGCCCTACTTTCTGTTAGACAAGTTCTCTTGGATGTTCCATAAGTGCTGTAACTTTGGGGTGTCCAGAATTGAACCCGTCATTTGTGCTCCTCCCCCTCCCATGGCCACTCTCATGGTGATGCTCCCTAATCCCCCAGTTTCCTAAACCCAAGTGTCTCCCTTTCTTTTATTGCCACATACTATTAGTCATCAAGCCCCCCTCTCCACCCTCACTGCCTTCTCATGTTCCTCATTTGGATAACAAACAGCCTCAGAGTTTCCCTGCAATAATCCCATCCCTCTTACATTTGTCTTCCACAAGATTGCAACACTGCACCAGTGCCATTGTATGCTTTAAATCAGTTACTGGCTCCCTCATTGACCTCTGAATAAATTCCAAACTTCTTAATGGTGTGTGTGACCCTCCCTTGCCTCCCAAGATCATCAACTGCCACACCTCTGACCGGGGCCCTAAGATCTCTTGTCTCTAATGATTTGCAGTTACTGAAGGCTTCCTGTTCTTGCATGCCTCCAAGCTTTCAGACACATTGTTTTGTATGCCTGTGCTTTCCTTTGTCACAGCACTCATTGTCCTATATGGTGATTGACAGAGCACTTGTCTGCCTGCATTTCTATCTGTGAAAGTGAGAACTACACCTTCATTTTATTTTTTTATTTATTTTTTTATTGTTAAATCGACTTTATCAAATTGTAAAACTTCTACCCATCCAAAGACATTTTGTGAAAATGAAGAGGCAAACAGCAGATTGGGAGAAAATATTTTCAATGGATATATGTATCAAAAGATTTTGATAGTTGTGTACATACATTTGTATATTTAAGTATCAAATATATATGTTTCAAATCCTTTGAAACATATACCATCTATTTTAATTGTCTTTATTTGAACAGAAGTTAACATATACTTTTTTCTTATTGTGGGTTGTATTTTTTTCTTATTGTGGGTTTTTTTTTTATTTCATCTTATTATAGGGGATACAGAATTTCAGGTTACATACATTGCCCATGTACCACCTGTCCCCCCAAGTCAAAGCTCCAGGCGTGTCCGTTCCCCAGACAGTGCGCGTTGCACCCATCATGTAGGTATATATCCCTCCCCTCCCCACCCGCCCTCCGCCAGTCCGCACCTTCAAGCGTTACCATTCCCCAAACGGTGCACAATGCACTCATTGTGTAGGCATACACCCATCCCCTCCCCCACCCCCCACCTCAGTCTGATAACCGATTGGTGTCGTTCCCAGATGTGTATTTAGGTGATGTTCAGGGAAACCAATTTTATGGTGAGTACATGTGATGCTTGTTTTTCCATTCTTGGGATACTTCACTTAATATAATGGGTTCCAACTCTCTCCAGGAGAACCATAGAGATGTCGTATCTTCATTATTCCTTATAGCTGAGTAATATTCCATGGTATACATATACCACAGCTTACTAATCCAATCATGTATTGATGGGCATTTGGGTTGTTTCCACATCTTTGCTATTGTGAATTGTGCTGCTATAAACATTCGGGTACATGTGTCTTTGTTACAGAATGACCTTTTTTCCTTTGGGTATATGCCCAGTAATGGGATTGCTGGGTCAAATGGCAGGTCTACTTGAATCTGTTTAAGATACCTCCATAATGCTTTCCACAGGGGTTGCACTAGTTTGCAGTCCCACCAGCAGTGTATGAGTGTTCCTGTCTCTCCACATCCACGCCAACATGTGTTGTTTTGGGTTTTTTTGATAAAGGCCATTCTCACTGGGATTAAGTGATATCTCATTGTGGTTTTGATATGCATTTCTCTGATGATTAGGGATGTTGAGCATTTTTTCATGTTTGTTCGCCATTCTTATATCTTCTTTTGAGAAATTTCTATTCATGTCATTTGCCCACTTTTTGATAGGGTTGCTTGATTTTTTCTTGCTGATTTTCCTGAGTTCTAAATAGATTCTTGTTATCAGTCCTTTATCTGATGTGTAGTATGCAAAAATTTTTTCCGATTCTGCAGGTGGTCTGTTTATTCTCGTGACTGTTTCTTTGGCTTGCACCTTCATTTTAGAATCTGGCACAACATGCACAGTACCTGGTGCGTAGTAGGTGCACAATATACATTTGTTAACATAATGGCTTGTGAACGTAATAGTTCTTTAGGGTGGATGATGGCAACAAAGGTGCAGTTGATGAGTGAAGAGAAAGGTACTATTTAGAATTTCTTAGCTTAATGAATCATGGTTTTATCAAATATGCTTTTATTCTTCAAAAAATGTGTGAGAAGTCTTCAAAGAGCATCTGTTTTCTTAAAAAAATTAAGCATAAATATTTAAAACAACTCTGGAGCTACATATCACTACAAGTGTCATAAGGTATAAATGCATGAGAGTGCTAACATCTGGTTAGCATCGAAATATGTTTAAGTGTGTATTAAGATACACTTGCATAACTCAACTTGTCTAAACTCCAAACCAGAAATTTATTATTTGGAAGCAAGATGAAACCAAAACACAAGCCTTTTAAACCTAAACACAGGCTGGTCAGAGGAAGAACAATGAAAATATGTTCATCCTTAAAGTCTTACAAAAGGATATAAGTAATTTTTCACTCTTTTTAATGAGCATGTCAATCCAACAGCAATTTGGCAGATTTTCTTCACTTAATACTAAGCCAACATGTTTCAGAAATGAGATAAATATCCATGTTTTTACCTTTGATTTTCAACAATTCAGATAATTTTTAAATGTTTTAATGTATTAAGTGTGAAGTCTATATAATACCTATTAAAAGTACTATTCATAATAATCTGTTGTAAACAGTTTAAAACAGAGTAAAAATTAAAAATAAACTCTTTATTCCTGATTCTCTGAATATCCTCTCTTCAATGCCCAGCCAAAAGTGAAGACTCCAGCAAGCTTTTTGCAAAAATTGTTAGCTATTAACAAAACTGGCTTTGCAAATCCATTCTTAATGTGATGCACTTGGTAGAATGAGAAGAAATTTAGATTAGAATTCAAAAGACCCAGTCTTATCTGGGCCACTTACCAAATATGTGGTATTGGGCAAATCACTCCTCCCCTTTGAATCTCAGTTTACATTTCTATAACATAGAGATAATCTCATTTACTTACTTAATATCTACTTAATCAAATCATAAAAATACATGAAAGTAGTTTGTAAAACTTTGTTCTTTTCATTTTTTTCTTTGTATATGTTCATGGTGTACAGGTGCAATTTTGCTACATTGATATATTGCATTGTGGTGAAGTCAGGGGCTTCATCACTGGAGCAATACACATTGTACCCACCAAGCAACCTCTCATCTGTAAAACTTTAAATATATGTAAACTAACAAGATCAATATAAGTAATACATTGCAACTTTACAAAACACATTGCACCTTTCAAAGTTCAACCCATAAATTACCTCATTTTTATGTGACAGTCTTCTGTTACCCTACTGATCATGTGGATGAGTTAAGATAATCTTATGGTACATCTTACTCCTTGAGAACCTGTGCAGAATGTCTTGAACTCTGAGATGCACCTGCCTCGCCAGGTCCTCCAACTACATTTAAAGACTTAACTCAATTACTGCTGGGAACACCAGGATGTTTCCTCTGATTTTATAAACAACCTTCAGATTCTTCTGGTTCCTGACTTCATCAATTTTTACTGCTTGTGAAGTCATTTGTGGGCAGAGCTTTGCCATTCTCCTATCACCATTGTCTCCAGTGGAAATAGTGATGTGTTTGCTGGTAGGTGTTCTCTCTTGGTGTTCCTAACACTGTAAACCCTTGAAGTGCAAAATGTACACTGAATTTCCCAAATTCTCTGTGCTGAAACCACAGGGCAGGCCTTGAAAGTATGGGAAGAATACTTCTCTCCCCTATTCTGTGCCATACTGAATTGCCAGGCACTAAAGCATCCTGCTTGTGCCCAGTGTCACATGAAGTCCTTTATGAAAATGGGTATCCCAGCTATGTGATCATTCTTTCTGAAAGAATATATCCTTTTAGATGGGCATGGGGACCATTCCCTGAGACAGACGCAGCCTGCCCCTTTCAGCCCCATGACTTCAACTCCTCTTCCCAAGGGACTCACAAGAAATTCTTCCTTTTTAACCAAAATACCTTGGAAAATAAACTCCTGGTGTGACTTCCTTGAATGGATGATCAGACATTGCTTTCTTTTCTTTTTTGCTATAGATTGATCTTTTAATTGTATGCATTTTGCTTTTAATATATTGGCTCATGTATGCATCCTAGCCTTTTGGAAGTAAGTTCCAAGAGAGAAGTTCTGTTGTCAATTTTGCCACCATTGCAGCTCCAGTTCTTGGCACATAGTAGGTAGTTAAAAAATAATTCTTGAAGGCCGGGCGCGGTAGCTCACGCCTGTAATCCTAGCACTCTGGGAGGCCGAGGCGGGTGGATCGCTCGAGGTCAGGAGTTCGAGATCAGCCTGAGCAAGAGTGAGACCCCGTCTCTACTAAAAATAGAAAGAAATTATATGGACAACTAAGATATATATATACAAAAAATTAGCCGGGCATGGTGGCGCATGCCTGTAGTCTCAGCTACTTGGGAGGCTGAGGCAGTAGGATCGCTTAAGCCCAGGAGTTTGAGGTTGCTGTGAGCTAGGCTGATGCCACGGCACTCACTCTAGCTCGGGCAACAGAGTGAGACTCTGTCTCAAAAAAAAAAAAAAGTAATAATTCTTGAAGAATGGATGGATAAATAAATACAAGGAAAAATGTACTCAAAGCAATAGTATTTTAAAAAATGTTAATGGAAATGATTGGAGAGATTAAATGCATATGAAGACATTTTAATTTTGGCCTTAAGAACCTTAATTTTTACAGAGATAGTTTAATAGCTTTAGAATCAGAAAAAAGTGTAATTTTAAGAATTAATCAAGGAGTGAAAACCAAAATATTTTACTAAGCCATTCTATGATGATTTTTGAAGATATTATAGTGTTTATAGAATTAGCTTTTACAAAATCCAGGGCCTAGATAAGAAAGCATACCTTCCAAATCTCTGAGTCCTCATCTTTACACACTGTTTTGTTTTCATATGCTTGTAATTGTGATGGTCTCAGAAGAAATTTAGTTCTAAGAAAAATTAATTTAAATGGATAAGAATTGTAATTTATCCCATGGTTTCTTTTTCAAAATAATTCATTTTTATTCCATGGAGCCGAATTCCATTATATTGATATATTATAATTTCTTTATGTTTTCATCTATTGATAGACATTTGGGTTGTTTTTAGTCTCTTTGGCTATTACAAATAAAACTCTTAAGAATGTTCATGTACAAATCTATGTATAAACATATTGTGTTCATTTCTCTTTGGTAAATACTTAGAATTGCTGGGCTGCATGAGAAATGTGTGTTTAAGTTTATGAGAAAGTACTGTGTTTTCCACAGTGACTATACTATTTTGTTTTTCTACAGTATATGAGTTCCAAGTTGCTCCATCTCATTGCCAGCACTAGATATTCTCAGTCATTTTAAATGTTACCCTTTAATTTTTGATTAAATAAATATTTACATAATTAATAAAGTTATTTCTTAAGTGGACTTTTTCATAATATCTCTCCTTTACAACCTACTAATATTTCATCCTGTATGTAAAAAAGATTCATAATCAACTAATCAATTAAAAAGGTGTTCCTTAGTCAATATTAATAGCAGTAGAAGCCACACACTTACCATTTCTCAATGTGCTCATCAATAAAGATCAATACAGGTGAAATATGAAAACATACCAAAAGAAGCAAAATATGAAAAGAAACTGCCAACTATAACAAGTTAAGGATGTCTGCTCTCATTGCTTCTATTCAATGTGGTGCTGGAAATTCTAGAAAATGCACTAAGACAAGAAAAAGAGAAAAAGTTATCTAGATTGAAAAAAAGGATCAAACCATTATTTGCAAAACATATGCTCCCTATATAAAAAATTTGATGTAATTTACTTATAAAAACTCCTAAAACTAATAAGTGAGTTTAGCAAGATAGTAGGATACATAATATTTACAATGGCAATAAAAATTATAAAAATACTTAGAGAAAATCTGAAAAACAATGTACAAGATCTTTACACTAAAAATTATAACACATTGCAGAGAAAAATTAAAGAAGTCATAAATAAATAGAAAGGCATACTATGTTTATAGTCAAGACAGTTAAGATGTCAATTCATGCTAAATTGTTTTATAGATTCAATACAAACTTATTCATAATCCTAGCAGAGTTTTTTGTAAACATAAAAAGTTAATTCTAAAATTTATATGGAAATGCCAAGGACCTCCAATAGCCAAAATAACTTTGAAAGAGAACACAGTTGGAAGACTGACACTATCTGATTTGTGAAATTATTAAAAGCAACAGTAATCAAGGCTGGGTGCGGTGGCTCACACCTGTAATCCTAGCACTCTGGGAGACAGAAGTGGGAGGATTGCTTGAGCTCAGGAATTCGAGAACAGTCTGAGCAAAAGCGAGACCTGTTTCTACTAAAAATAGAAAAAATTAGCCAGGTGTCATGGTGAGCACCTGTAGTCCTAGCTACTAAGGAGGCTGAGGCAGGAAGATTGCTTGAGCCCAGGAGTTTGAGGTTACAGTGAGCTGTGATGATGCCACTGCACTCTATCCAGGGAAGCAGAGTGAGACCCTGTCTCTAAATAATAAATAAATAAATAATAAAATTTAAAAAAAAAATAAAAACTAAAGTCATCAATAGTGTGGTATTGTTATAAGGGAGACAAATAAAAATAATATAATAAAATAGAGTCCATAAATTGACCCACACATATGTGGAAAATCTATTTTTCACCCAATGGTACAAAGGCAATTTCATGGAGAAATAACGTTTTCAACAAATGGTGCTCCCACCAATTGGATATCTATATACAAAAATAAAATAAATTACTAACAGTATCTCACATCATGTGTAAAAAATCAACTCAAAATGAATCATAGACCTAAATGTAAAACCTCAAACTATAGCTAGAAGGAATCATAGCAGAAAATGTTTGTGATTTTGAATTAGGCAAATATTATCAAGATATGACATAAAGACTACAATCTACAAAATAAGCAATGATGATAGGCATCATCAAAATTTAAAAAATACACAAAACATCTGCTTTTCAAAAGACACTACTAAGAGAATGAAAAGATGCCATGGATAGGGAGGAAATATTTGTAAATCACGTATCTGAAAAAGGACTTATATCAATATATAAACTTTCAAAACTCTATAAAAAGACAAAAGAAAAGAAAAATAACCCCCTTAAAAATGGGGAAAAAATTGAAAAGACACTTCACCAAAAAAGATATATGAATGGCAAATAAACACATGAAAGGAACTCTTAACAGTAGAAGTATTAGTCACTAGGAAAAATGCAAATTAAAACCACAATGAGATACCACTACACATCTATTAGAATGATCAAAAAATTTTTTTAAATGATCATATTAAGTGTTGGTAATGATATAAGGTACTAGGATTATACACTGCTGTTGGGAATACAAAATAGTGCAATCAATTTGGGAAAATGTTTAGCAGTTTCTTAAAAAACTAAGCTTACACCTAATATATAATCCAATCCTTCCATTCTTAGGTATTTATCCAAGAGAAATGAAATCATATGAGATACATAGACTTACACATGAATGTCCATCAGCTGGGAAATAGATAAACAAGTTGTGGTTCATCCATGCAATGAAATAGTACTCAGCAATAAAGAGGAACACACTTCTGATAGAGGCAATGACATGAGTGAGCCTTAAATGCATTATGCTCAGTGAAAGAAGCCAGTCACAAAAGGCTACAGATGATATATTACCACTTTTGACATTTTAGAAAAGCAAAACTATAGGGGCAGAAAACACATCAGTGGTTTCCAGGGCCAGAAGTTAGGAGGCAATTGATGGAAAAGGTCAATGATACAACTTTCAGGGGTGAGAGAAAGGTTTTGTATCTTTATTGTAGTGATGGTTATACAACTATGTATGTATATATGTTAAAACTCATTGATCTGTACACCTAAGAATGATTATTTTTATTACATAAATGATATATCAATGAACCTGCCTCTTAAAGAATAGAGTTACACACACTAAACAGTAAACAGAACTGATGAACGGTAGAGAAAACCAGGAAGTGCTGAAGTGATCAGGAAAGTCTTCCTGGAGCAGATTCATTAAATTTGGTCAGAAAGTAGAGTTCCTATCTAAATAGGTGAAGAGGAGAAGAGTGAAGTCATAATATTAGTTCGGGAAGACTTACTACTGTACAGTAGCCTGAAATCTTGATGGCTTAACATAGTAATGGTATGTTTCTTGCTCACATGGCAGTCCACTTCAATATTCAGAAGGCAGTCTTCCAAGAGAGGATGCAGGATCCCAAGTCTTGAGAGTCCAGGAGGCAGTCTTCCAAGGGAAGATGCAGGATCCCAAGTCCTAGAGAGTGTAAGTCCTTGGATTCCTACACTGCCTCTTCTGTATCTGACCTGGAAATAAGGGAAGAAAGATAAGGAAGCAGTGCACTTGTGTGACAGAGACTTATGGGAGATTTTGGAGGCCAGACATAGAAGTCACATATATCATTTCTGGTGACATGGCCTCATTTATCTGCAAAATGCTTGGAAATATAGCTTAAGCTGAGTTCCCAGGAGAAAGAGGAAATGAGTTTGTTGAGTACATAACAATGTCTTTGCCTTGGGTGTGGAGGTGTGCAAGTGAGATGTGCCGCCATGGAGCAGTGAAGAGTTCACTCTGGCTGTAGGAAGCTGGTAAAATTTGTAAGGGAGTGTGGGAGTAACTAAAGGAGAACATTGGATGCCAAGTTTAAGGAGTTTATATTGTCCTTGGGGAAATTAATTGGCCTTAAAGATGTCTTTGTAAAATAAGGTGATACTTGCCTACCACTCAAAGATACACTGAAGATGGAATAGGATAATATATTGAAGTTGTCTTTCAAGGTTCATAAAGCACTAAATGAGCTTATGACACATTTTGTATTAATTAAAAAAAATGTTTCTGGAGTTGCAAAGCAATTTTTTTCCTTTCCAGTGATTTTCTTGGAAAGTTCAAAGTTTTTCCACAACTTTTGAACTTTGCTAATTATTTCTTCCATACCCCCCAAAGGAACAGTTATGTCCTTTGCCTGTCTTGTTCCTTTCTAAGAAGATATTAATAAGGTATTAACTATAAAGGAAAGGAAACCACAGGATTTCGTAGAATACTTCTTCACAGTCTTGCTTTGTTGTAGTTAAGATTACAGTGTTCCATCTGTGCTAATAAAAATGACAATAATGTGCACAATAATGTTGACATATAGAATGATAGATGCTATTTCAAAGAAATGAAATTAAGTCCTGGTTTCGTCTCTTCTTTCTGCAGATTTCATTTTTGCCTTATCCATATTTTCCTGTTATTTTAGTATATTCATTGTGTTCTGCCTCAATTACTCCAATAATTCTGCTTCTTACCTTAGGGCTGTCTGCCAACTAGTTACTTCCAAACCCAATTTGATGTTCTTCATTATGTTGGCATTCTCTTCCTCTCTCTTTTTAAATTGCCTTCTCAGTGCCTTTGAATCCAATTTTAACTATTGTATTGAGTTCCAAGGCAACTTTCCCACCATTCTTGAGCTATTCACATCAATCACATGCAGTTATTTCACTTCTCTGTATCTTTATGTCAGAAACACTCTAAAAATTATCCTTTTGATATTTTCCTACAATTGTATTTTCATGCGTATTTTTACTTGACTGCATATGTCTGCACAAAAAGTTTTCTTCAATTCGCTCTTCCCAACCTTCAAACAACTGCTCATTTTCCAGTGAGATTTTGACTGAAATGATTGATTTGATATTCAAATTGAGTAGACTTACCCTTTCTCATCTTTGCTATTTTCTTATCAGAGTTCATGAAACACGGATACAGTAAAATACTTTACCTTCTTATAAGATAATTGTGATTACATCACTGAGAAGCTGGCCCTC
The DNA here is from genome assembly GCF_041146395.1 of Eulemur rufifrons. NCBI lineage: Eukaryota > Metazoa > Chordata > Mammalia > Primates > Lemuridae > Eulemur > Eulemur rufifrons. The sequence continues at coordinate 46,308,055 of NC_090983.1, forward strand.
TAAGTTTCTCCTAGCATCTTGGGTACTTACTTGTTCTTTTCATTTTCAAGACTGCACATTTCATTACCAGAAATGGAGATGCTTTAAGTTTTGGTTAGGTGTAAGAGCAATAAATTTTATTGTGATTACCCATTGTTATTGAATTATAGTGATGGTATGATCGATATAATTTTCTATTTTGACATAAAATCTCAATAGAAACATAACACACCATTTTTTCTATACTTAATTTTGTAACATTTGAAGTGAAAAACATGGTTATGTACAGTAAAGGGATAGGCCAGGTGTGGTGACTCATGCCTATAATCCTAGCACTTTGGGAGGGTGAGGTGGGAGGGTGAGGTGGGAGGATTGCTGGAGCCTGGGAGTTTGAGACCAGCCTGAGCAAAACAGTGAGACCACATCTGCACAAAAACTAGAAAAATTAGCTGGGTGTGATGGTATATGCCTATGGTCCCAGCTCTTCGGAGGCTCAGGCAGGAAGATTGCTTGAGCCCAGGAATTTGAGGTTGTAGTGAGCTGCGATGATGCCACTGCACTCTAGCCTGGGCAACAGAGCCAGATCTTGCATCAAAATAAATAAGTAAATAAAATTAAAAAAAGAAAGAGATAGTTAATAAGTCTTGTCTCCTTTCAGAATTCATAGCAATTGAATCTCTGAAATAAACACAAAAACATATCTAACTTTTTACATGAAAGGAAAACCTGGGGTTCATAAAGATCTTATTAGGTGAATTTGCAAACTCTCTGTTTTTTCCCTATGTGTTAGGCGAACGTGATAACCACTACACTACGGAAACACCTGTTTTTTCCCTATGTGAATCTCTTTGTCACTTATTTTTTTTTAAAAGCAAAACTAATGCCTGTTTTATAAACTTGTTAATAGATATTTACCTGGCATTTATGATAAAGTGTAGAAAGAAGGACATAGATAAGTCAAGGACACAAGAAATACTATTTTAATTTAAAAAGGAAAACCAAACCTGGAAGATTTCTCGGCATGCATATGTGCTTTGTGGACAAGTTGTACCATTAAGCTGAATTTTAATCTATGCTGATAGACTTTTGTGGGATGCATGCTACATTTTATAGTGAAAAAGCATATATTTTGCATCCAACTAAATATAAGAAAGCATTTGAGTTGTTTCATACATTTTTATACTTTATAATATAATCCATGCTGTGTCTGAAATAAAGATATATAGACACAGCAATGGATATAAGGATGGAGGAGGCAGTAATTCTAAACACCACGTTTCCCCCCCATCAATTAACCACATTTACATCATAATTGTTCAAAGTTTCTAAAACTGTGCTAGACCAAATCTCAGTTTTTATTACAATTTATTCATTTGTTCTATAGTTATATCTGTTAATTTCTAGATCGCTCCATTTTATTTCAAACTTTTAAATATTCTGCCTGGTTAAAAATGAAAGGGGATATGACTCTTAGCATGGATCAAAAAGATATAATATAAAATAAAATTTGAAAAACTGAAGTGGGAGAAAAGACCCATATAGAGATTTAGTTAATTTATAGTTGCTTATTATGCCAAACTTTGCTTGCTTTTTAAATTTTTCAATTACTTGAAATTATATTTCAGGCCCTTTATTAAAGATTTATAGCAATGTATTTTATTTGACACTTCAATATTTAATATATTTTTAGCAATTTAAAAGTGATAATTTGCATAACCCATATTCATCTTTATTGGAATTAAATAAAAGCTATTTCTCTTACATTACTTACATAATTGATTTAATTATAGTGTTAGGCTTTAAAGAATAACCTTTTCATGCTTCTAAGTTATATTTGTTACATGTGATATATTTTCCTGAGTGCTCTAAGCTGGATGTGATTTAGTTCTGATTTAGGCTATAATTATTAAACTTGTACAGAATAACATTGTCAACAAGGCCTGCCATATTAAAAAAGAATAATTTCCCCAGTGGACATTATTTTTCAAATTTAATTTCCATATAATTATCCATGCCATAATGCTAAATGTGCAATAATAATTGCATTTAGCTTTTTGAGGGACTTCTATACAGTTTTCTAATTTACAGTCCTACCAACAGTGTATAAAGTTTCCCTTTTCTCAACACCCTCATCAATACTCATCTTTCAACTTTTTAATTATAGCCATTCTGATGGATGTGAGGTGATCTCATTTTGGTTTTAATTTTAATTTTCCTAGTGATTAGTGATTGTCTTAGTCTGTTTTGTGTTTCTATAACAGAATATCACAGACCGAGTAATTTATAATGAATAGAAGTTTATTAGCTTACAGTTACAGAGACTGAAAAGTCCAAAATCAATAGGCCAGCAACTGGTGAGGACCTTCTTGCTGCATCATCCCATGGTGGAAAGGCAAGAGAGGATGAGGGAGTGAGAGCACAAGAGGGGGCAAACTCATCCTTTTATAAGGCACCCACTCCCATGGGCATGATCCCACTCCCAAAATAATCCATTCGTGAGGGCAGAGCCCTCCTGGCCTACTCTCCTCTTGAAGGTCTCACCTCATCATACTCTTACAATAGCAATTAAATTTCAAAATGAGCTTGGGAGGAGATAAACATTCAAATCATAGCAGTAATGTTGAACACTTTTTGATATATCTGTTGGTCATGTGTATGTCTTCTTTTGAGAAATGCCTTTTAAGTTCCTTTGCCCATTTCTTAATCAGGTTATTTGGTTTCTTGCCACTGAGTTGAGTTACTTATATATTATAAATATTAAACACTTAACAGATATAAGGCTTGTAAATATTTTCTACCAATCAATAGGTTCTCTCTTCACTCTAATTGTATCCTTTGATATGCAGATGCTTTTTCGTTTGATATAATCCCATTTGTCTATTTTTACTTTTGTTGCCTGAGCTTTTGGGGTCATACCCAAAAACTCATTGCCAAGACCAATGTTGTGTAGTTTATCCATGTGTGTGTTTTCAGAGTAGTTTTACATTTTCATGTCTTATATTTAAGTCTTTAATACATTTTGAGTTGATTCGTCTATAAGGGTTGAAATAAGGGTCCCATTTCATTCTTCTGCATGTTTTCCCAACACTGTTTATTGAAAAGACTGTGCTCTTCCCATTGTATTCTTGGCACTTTGTACTATAGTTTGAAATCAGATAGTGTGATACCTCCAGCTTTGTTCTTTTTGCTCACGATTGCCTTGACTTTTGGGGTTTTTTGTGGTTCCTTATAAATTTTAGGATTTTTTTTCTCTTTGTGAAAAATAACATTGAAGTAACAAAAACTGTACTTTTTGAGTTTCCTCAAAAACTAAAAATAGAATTACCATATAATGTAGCAATCCCATTTCTGTACATATATCAAAAGAATTTGAACTCAGTGTGTTAAAGAACTGTCTGCACTCCCATGTTCACTTCAGCACTATTCACAATAGTGAAGTTATGAAGTCAACCTCAGTGTGATTTAGCAGATGAATGGATAATGAAAATGTGGCATATATAGACAATGGAATACCATTCAGCCTTAAGAAAGAAGGAAAGTCTGTCATTTATTACAACATGGATGAATCTGGAGAACATTATGCTAAGTGAAATATGGCAAAGAAAGAAAAATACCACATGTTCTCACTTATATATGGAATCTGACACAATTTAATTAATAGAAAAAGAGAGTAGAGTTGTGGTTACCAGAGGCTAGGGAATAGGAGAAATGGGGAGATGGTCAAAGAGTACAAAGTTTCAGTTAAACAGGAGGAACAAGTAATAAGTTTTTTGTGATCTATTACACAGCATGGTGAATATAGTTAATAATAGTGTATTGTATATTTCAACATTGCTAAGAGTAAATTTCAAATCTTCTCATCACAAAAAATGGTACGTATTTGAGGTGATAGATATGTTAATTAGCTTGATTTAATCATTGCACTTTGTATACATATGCCATATCATAATATCACTATGTACCACATAAATATATACAATAATAATTTGGGAAGAAGTTAATTCCAGCCCGCATGGATGACTTCGGGGGGCTCAAGACTTCAGTGGAAGAAGTCACTGAAGATGTGGTGGAAATAGCAAGAGAACTAGAATTTCAAGAGCAGTTTATGATATAATGTTGCAATCTCATGATGAAACTTGAGCAGATAAGGAGTTAATTCTTATGAATGAGCAAAGAAAAAGTGGTTTCTTGAGGTGGAATCTATTCTTAGTGAAGACAACACTTCACTAGGTGAGCATTGCTGTGAGCATTGTTAAAATGATAACAAAGAATTTAGAATATTACGTAAACTTAGTAATCACGCTACTCTTCTACTACCTGTTCTAGATTCCTCTCATCCTTGGCCAGTACTTCTATAGATATAGATTTCTTGCCCTGTGGGTAACAAAGACTTTAATCCTGATGCATCTGAGCCCCTGATTACCATGACCTTTTCAGACATAGGTTGCTGTAGTTGTTTGTCCACGGTTATAACTAGGAATGGAAACATCAAGAGCTCCTCAGTGAGTCCTTTGAATTCTAAGACATACTACTTGCTCTCATTTTGTATCAATATCTCTTTCTTATCATGCTAATTAAAGTTCACTGTGCCAGTGTATTCACTATTTTCTTTGCCTTCTGATTTACTATCATCAGTATAACAAAATGACCAGGTAGCAGCCATAGTTTAGTAGACTCCTTACTCTGTCCTCCCTTGAAAACCCTCCTCCCTCACATACCCTGTCTCACAGAGCTGAGTTGAAAGTAGTGTATGGGAAGCACAAATCACCTAAGTGGGTTACTGGGAGACATAGTATAAGGGACCACTTCTAGTTTAACCTTTTTGTATTCTAGCTATTAGAAACACAGAGCCATGTATTCTAGCTATTACAGACACAGCACCACACAATAACCACTAGCATTTAAAGAATAATACCCCAGTACCATAGGGTTAAATTATCATTCATTTGTGCCTTTTAGAGCAGGCCAACAGATTTGGGGTAGCAATATATTGTAAAATGAGTGATATTTCACAGTTGTGTACTTTTTATCAACTTTCCTTTGCTGTAATATGAGTCCTTCAGTTCACAGAGATATTGTACACCCTCCCATGATGATAAATCTCCCATTTTCCAAGTCTTTGGATAGTACTGCTGGATGAGACACTTAGGCAGAAAAGTCAAAAGTCATATCTAAAATATTTATTGATCCTGGTAATGACAAATTACTGCCTTTCCCAGGAAGGAAAAAGTCAGATATTAACAACGTGCAACCAAATGGTTGCTTGGTTTCCTCAAGGGGTTGTATCATATCAAATGGTCACTACTGGTCTCTGATTATGAGAAATCCATCCTTTAACAGAGGCAGTAGCTAGATGAGCTTTATACGAGAGAGCCCATGCACAGCCTACAGCCATGCCACAACAATTATTCATTTCATGGGTCATTGCACAATAAGTGTAGCTGCCAAGAAAAACAAAACAACTTGTTCTACTCGACAGTCCTCTGCTATAGAGGACATTTATATAAGACACAAAGATCTACACACTTTGTGCCTACTTCTATAATTCTTTCCACTATTTCTTCTCAAGACACTGTTATCCTCAGTCTTCCAATACTCCTCTTTCCAAAGCCCCTTACCAAACAATCACGTCATTTGCCCACTGCTCAGTAGGCCATATATATCCTTTGCTTGGGCCAATTTTCCCCCTGCACAGCTGATGGCCAGACACACTGCTCAAAGCTCTGCCCACTGGGAGAATTTGCCCATACTGTTGTCTTTCAGAGCTATCACTGAGTGAGGAACTAGTATGGCATTTTCAGCTCCCAACAACTTACTGCAAGGGCCTATCAATGAACCAAGCCCAGATTTTTCTCCTGTTGATCATATGGGAACTCCTATGAAGCCATCGGTGTGAGCTGAGAACGAGGTATCAGTGTAAAATGGAAGTTTAGTCCACCTGTTCCTGAAACTTAACTCATATTTATTTTCTCAGTATATTCAGTATATTAGGCTTTATCCCAAATGTAACATCTCCGTATGATGGATTCTGTTCTGTTTGGCATCCCAATCACCTGAAAAATAAGTCAGAGAATAGTCCCAAATTGGGTATGAACTAACTGCCTTTAACTGAAAAAGACATGTTTAAGTGCTGTATTTTTTCTTAGTGTTGGATATGTAAAGTAAAATAACTTGTTCTTTACCTTGTATGTTATAGCATAGCATGTCCCAGATAACTGGATGCCTAAAAACTTCACCAATGTGGTATCCCCCTAAATCATTATAGGATTTATCTCCCGCCATCTGTCAGACATATGTCATAGTGTAGCTGTCCTTAGCACTAGCTGTTGCTCAAGTTTGAGAAGCATGCCATCATCAATGCAATAAACCACTGTGACGTACTATAGAATATTCAAATGATCAAAGTCCCTTCAGATTATATTGTGTCATAGAGGAAGAAATTAGCAGTCTTGGGGCATAATCATGAACACACACTGTTATCCAACCATGTGAATCTGAACTGCTTCTGATCCTCCTTTCTAATGGGTATGCAAAAGAAAAATTTACCAATTCAATAGTTGTATATTTGTATCAGAGGTTTGTTAATCTGCTCTAGAACAGATAACACATTTAGCACAGCAACTGTAAATGGAGCTATTATTTAATTAAATTTGTAATATTTAGTTGCCATGTGCCATGATGTAGCCTATTTTTGCAGGGCCAGAATGGTGAATTAACTGGGGATATGATGGAGATAACCATCCTGCACCTTTAAGTCTTTGATAGTCGCACTTATCGTTACCATTTACTCTAGGCTGCCACACTGCATTTGCTTTACTCTCCTGGCCAGAGGGGAGGAAGCAGTTTTAAGGACTTATAGTTGGTCTTTCCTACCAAAATGCTTCTTATTGTAAAGATCAGGGAACAAATTCAGAGGTTCTGTCAATTGCTAAGTATATCTATCCAGACTCTGTATTCAAGGATGAGGGAAATGATCACAGAATGAATCCATGGACACATTGGATACACTGTGAAACAGACTTGGGCTAAGACTCCATTTATTATGTGGCATCTGTATACTCTATAACAGGCCATGATAGCATTTAGGGTCCCCTTCTATCCAACATGCTTTGAAATATGTATTTTTTCCCAGTATTCAGAGACCTGGGTATTTGAGGGGAAATATTAGGGAATTGCTACTCTATATGCTTGTAAGGCACTGCAGGATCCTTCTACAATGGGACTTTGCTTTCCTAATTGAAAAGTTTTGGGTCTAAAACTGGTTCTGCTTGGGACACTGGCTGAGAGATTATAAATTTCCATCATAGCAGCAAATGTCAGCCTTTTCTGCCTATCTTCATCCTTTTTCAAATATGTGTGCGTGTGTTTGTGTGTGTGTATTCAACCTTATATTTCATTCATTATAATTCAGCCCTTAAATTCTAAAATCCTTAAAACCTATTCTCAGGCATATTCTCCCAGTTTTTGCTGGTGCATAATATCAAGATCCTACAGCTTGCTTGGCAAATAATAGAAGGGACAGTTTCTCCAGCCAGGTCATGCTGAGGCTTAACCTTAGCTATTGGTCTAGAAATAATGAGGCAAAGTGGGGGAAGATCAGCTTGTGAGCCATTTGCCTCAGGTGACATCTTTGCATAGTCTACAGGGAAATAAAGACTGCTCTCCTCTAACAATGGGAATGAGACATTTCTGTCAGGGTTCCAGGAAATCGGAGGGCTCAGTGTTACCAAGTGCGTCTATCCAGATGTTCCCATCCCACATTTTATGGTCATGATTCTTTCTTCTGAGGAACTTACTTTAACAGAAAGGACTTACTGGTTCTGTGTTTTAGCCTTTCTCACAATTAAGGAACATATTCCTCCAGCTATAGGAGATGGATGTCTGTATAAATGCTGCCACAAAGACTTTCTGGCCTCACACTTTGCCCAAAGTTGAGAGTGGGTTCAAGTGACACTGTCACTGTCTTGCTTTAAGCACTGCAATGGCACTTAATAGTAACCATCCAACTTGGTAGGCGCTATAATTACAGTGCCCCCATTGGTAATTATACTATGCATATACTTATGCACACACTATGCATAAGTATCTCCTTCCATCTGTATTTTATCCCGAGTCTTCACAGGTGAGATAACAATTGTGGTGCTGTAGCACACCAACACTGCTGCAGTTAGAACGAGCAATGAGATTCTTTTTGCCATATGGCTGGCAAGTTATCCAATTCTACCAGCCCATCCTGAGTATCTGCTTTTTAATATAAGAAAATACTGTCTTTGTATATGATCCCCCAGGGCAGGCTAGGTTGTCTCAGGAAACATGGTAAGTAAGGGGGATAGTGATACAGGAGAGAATGTGTTATCAAGCAAGTTACCACTGGGCGACTGGAGCTTACTGGGAAACTCTAGGAAAAAGTATAGATCATACACTGTGCAGTTGTACCATGCAAGGCGGGAGCTGGGGTATTCATATATCAACCATTACTGTTGTCAATTATTGATTGAGGCTGCTTCCAGAATAAGCATGATGTTTGCACAGAATAGGCTCTGAGCATTCAGGGAAAGTCCTCAGGTAAAGAGATTTAGGTGCTAGATTTTGGAAGTAAGGGACACGTGGGCTAAAATGGTAAAGGCTGAATAGATATAGGCAATGCACTGATAGCATCTTTTGTAAATGACTGGCCTAACAGCACAGTGTCTATACATGGTAGAATGGAAACAAGAGCATAGGTGTTCTGACTCATTTTGGTGATCCTATGTTGGACTACTATTTTCCATCTGTGCTCAAGAATATTGTCTAGTTTTTACTTAAGAGTGGCATATATAAAAATGAGTTCTTATCCAATTTAATGAAAAAAACCCATTTGTTGCTAGCCCAATGATAAAGATAAATAAATAAATAAACAAACAAAAAAGCACTTATCTTTTTGAACTGCTGTTGACTTCAGCTAACTGAAACCTCTGAAAGCGAAACCTTGGATAAGGAGGGGACTACTGAACAACAAATAAATATGTGACAGATAATATAAATTAGAGAGCAATTCATCTATGCTCATTAATGAGAATTTTTCAAAATAATCTCGGTATTTAGAAAGTGTGTTTTTTATTTAATTTTAGCTCTTATGGAATAGAACACTAATGTTTCTATGGAATGGCTATGCTTTTAATAATAATGGCTTTAATGACTCATATATGAATAGAATTGTATGATTCACAAAGTACTTTCATATACATAATTTCCATTGAGCATTTCCACACCCTTGTGAGGTAAGTGTGCTAGGCAGACATTGACAAAGTTGCTCGCACATTCTATTTTAAGGGAAAGTCTAAAGTCTTATCTCCAGAATCCCTACAGGCAGATGTGTTTAATACCACATTACCCTGTGCCTTTTAGCACCAACTAATTGGGCAGAAGGTGAGCACTGATTCAAGGGTGGGCAATTTATAGAGTACCAAGCACTGTATGAGGTAGCCTGGCACAAAAAGTTAACCTGTGACCAATAGATTCTCCCTCTTAAAAAAATGTGAATTGGGAAATAGCAAGAACCCAGCAGTTAATAGTTTCTAACCCAGAAAGGGTGTTTAGAAAGAAGAGCCATGAGGTATTATACAATGCAGATCATAAGGAATCATGGCGGATCAAAGTTAGGAGGGAGCAGAAGGAAGCAGAAACACCATGAAAGAGAGACCTTTGGCCCATGAGAGAGAGCAGGTTATGAGTGGTGCCTAGAGTTGCCCCAGTTTTCTTTGGGTACCTTCAGGTAACTTGGTTAAGTCACTGTTTATTGCAACCAAAAGAGACCAATCAAAATAATAGGTAGTCTTATCTCCATTTTATAAATCGAGTAACAGAAGTTCAAAAGAATCGAAGTCACGTATCTATTAATACAATCACAATGGCCATAAACGGTTTTAGTTGGTAGTGAAGTGTAAACCTTTTAAAGCCAAATAGATGTTTTCTTCATCATTATTTTCTTAAATCTAGAAGATTGCCAGAATTATTAGGAGAGTTTTCAAAACACAGATTTCCAGGGCCTGACTGGGACCTACTGAATCATAATCTCCAGGGATAAGACTATTGCTTAGTTTAAGAATTTTAAATAAATTCCCCATTGTTATTCTGATAGTCATCCAGATTGAGGACAAAAATATGTACTTTTAAAGGAACTTAAAACTTTCCAAATTTGTCTCTTTATAAAATCAGCTAAAGACCTATTTCTGAATGAAATATATATAATACACAAAAGGTGAAAGAAAATGTTCAACCTAATGTTATTAAACAAGTACTATGAAAATGCAGAATCCTGGCTGGGGCTAACTAATGATTCCTTATGAGGAAAAGAAATTGAAATTTTGTGGACGAATTTATCCAATTCTGTGGTATACTTTTAAGATATAAGCTAACTAATGGAAATGTTCTAAATTTTGAAAAGGGTATGTGTTTACAATAACTAGTCTATGTATTTGTTGAAATTCATTGAGCAGTATACTTCAGATTTATGCATCTCATTGTAAGTAAATTATACTTCAAAAAATATATAAAGAAGTTACATGTATGTGCATGATGTACTGAACTAAAAACGTGGCACTGAGACATTGACAATTTTTTTTAAGTTTTTGAAATAGTATATAGAATGTGATCTAAGTTTTATAATAAAAAGTTGTGCTATATATATATATATATATATATATGTATATTTGTATGTATGCATATTGTAACCATTGGAAAAATTTTGGAATGCCAAACATCAATCTTTTAATTTGAAAGAGAGAGAGAGTTTTACCTTTTTATGTTCTCCTAAAAGATGTAGCAATAGTATTTGTGGTTTCTACTTTCTTGTTTGTTTTCTGTATTATAAAATATAAAAAATAAAAATACTACATTTTATACTATTATTCAGCAATACATAATTGTTAAGAATAGACTCTGAATATGCTATGAGAATATACTTTGAATCTTGAATAGTTTCACTATTGTGGAATATGTATTTTAAAAAGAAATCATTATCAAATCCCATGGCACAGATAACCTCAGCAGAAATTAGGGCTAAAAATATTACTTTAACTAAAAATGAATAAAAATATAAAAACTCATGAAAAAAGGAAAAACTAGTAAAATAATTTTTTGTTTGTAAATATCATTAAAATGATCAGATCTGTAGACACTAGAGTCTCAGATGTTTAATTGTTGAAAACTTAGGCATAAAATATAGTTTAAGGCCAAGAATGGAAAAACAAATACCACAGTACTCACCATTAAATTGGTACTAATTTATCAAAACTAATGTGCGCATATGGGAATTAGCATTCACAGGGTGTTGAGCAGGTGGGAGGGGGGAGGAAGGGATGGATAAATCCACACCTAATGGATGCGGTGCATGCTGCCTAGGGGATGGGCACACTTGTTGGATGGTGCAAAGGCAATTTATGAAACCAAAGCGTTTGCACCCCTGTAATACTTTGAAATAAAATAATAATAATAATAAATATATACTTTAACACAACCAAAAAAAACTCTTCAAGGCCGGGCGCAGTGGCTCACGCCTGTAATCCTAGCACTCTGGGAGGCCAAGGCGGGAGGATTGCTCAAGGTCAGGAGTTCGAGACCAGCCTGAGCAAGAGCAAGACCTTGTCTCTACTAAAAATAGAAAGAAATTAGCCAGACAACTAAAAATATATAGAAAATATTAGCCGGGCATGATGGCGCATGCCTGTAGTCCCAGCTACTCGGGAGGCTGAGGCAGGAGGATTGCTTGAGCCCAGGACTTTGAGGTTGCTGTGAGCTAGGCTGATGCCACGGCACTCACTCTAGCCTGGGCAACAAAGCAAGACTCTGTCTCAAAAAAAAAAAAAAAAAAAAAAACCTCTTCAAAATATCTGCAATATGATATGCAGCCTTATTTGATCATCGAATTATTATAGAGAGAACTTCTGATCTTTCAGAAGTTCATAAAGATAACACTTGTGAAACCATTTATACATACAAAGTATATCCAATAATTTGAGTATTTCAAAAAAAGAATACCTCTTACCTTCATCATACAGATATGTATTTCTAAATTAGTGATACATTATTATAGATCATATTGTACTATTAATCTTTTAAAAATCAAGAAGTATGTCATTTTTGAAACTATAAGTAACAGTCGTGCTTCCTGAGCATCCATTTCACCCTGCAATGATTCAAAAGAATATGTGGGGAAGGGGGAACACAACAAATATATTTGTATTTAATACTTCAAATTGCACACAAAAAGGTAATCAAAAGAGATTTTAACAAAAATCTTACAAATGTCAGAATTTATATCCTAAGAATTGGCAAATAATATTTTTCCCCAAAATTCAGCAGTGCCCTTTCTGCAGCAGCCCTCAGCACTGTCTTTTTTGTAAAGGATTTTGTTATCCTTCTGTGCTTGTACTATTGCAACCCATTTCCTACTTGTTTCCTGGTCACCATTTTCTATCCTTTCTAAGTTATGCTCTAAATTGTTACCAGATTATATTCCACATTAAACACATTCTATTTAGTCTCTTAGGTTCCCAGAGGGAATTTGTATATTTTTCTGCTGAAAACTTAAGTTGGCTAGCCACAAAGATGAATAGCAATAATCCAAGGCTTCAAGCAGTTCACAATCCAGAGGCAGTAGAGTCATGTAAACAATCATTCCAGCGTGGTAAATAGAAAAACAGAGATATGCAGTACGTGCAATACTGTCATCAGAAAGGATTAACTCTACATCAGTAGGTCAAGAGGAATCTCACCAAGGAGAAAACATTCGATCTAATTCTTGAAGACTGATGTGCAGTTTGCCAGAGTCTTCCAGGTATGAGTATCCTGAGGCATTTGCTTTGGGAATCTCTGAAAGCAGTAGGGAGGCTGCAGAGTTTTACCTTGGTTGAATGTGTGGTTTACTAAGATCACCACAGTGGTAGTGTAAATGAAGTATTTCTAAGGCAGGGCAGGAGGGTGGGAGAGCAGCCAGTTAGTAGACTGAATTACAGTCCAAGCAAGAGATCAGAGCTCAAGTCTAACCATAGAAAGAAGAGGAAAGGTTAAATAAATGAAATATGATGGAGAATCAGTGACATTTAATGACTAACTGAGTATGATGGGTTAGAGCAAGTGTAAAGTCTGAGATAAGACTAATTATCACATTTCTAGCTTGCAGGACTGGGCGAGTGGTGGTGCCATTATATAAAAGTGTGGAAGGAAAAGAGCAGGATTTGGGGAAAGTTAATGAGCTCCATCTGGGGTTATGGAGCGTGAAGTTACTGAAGTTCTAAATAGAGAACTCAAGTAGGAAGTGCTGATAGGTGGCAGTGGATTGGGGGTGCGTGGGGCATGTAGACTAAAATGAGCAGAAAAGCAAGGATAGAACCCTGGGCAAAACTAACATCTAAGCAACAACATGAGAAAGGAAACAGTGAAAGGCCCTAAGAGGTAGCGACCAGATTGGAGCAAAATAAGTCAGTGAGTGTCATTGAAGCCATGGAATACAGTTTAAAAGGGGAGAACATGGAGAGTCCCCTCCAGGCAAGCTGGGGGCTGGACTTTTTATTTTCTAAAGTGGGGGCTGGACTTTTTATTTTCTATGTCTAGGGTAGAGACTCATCTGTTATAGTTTTTCCATGTTTTGAGATTAGCCAAGATTACGATAAACCCTACCCTTGTTTCTTTCTTTTTATGCCTACTTAGTATTGTTAGACAATAATCTGAAGGTCGGCCAATTAATAAACACTTGAACTCTTTTAGTGTTTCTACCAAGAAATTTGGAGATTATTAAACATTTATTTTATTTTATTTTGAGAAAATAAAAAAGCTTATCCATTTCCTTTCTCAAGTTTTGTCATTAATAAATTTTGGTAATTCCTGAACTTTAATGGATAAAAAAGGCTAATTTTTCTTCAGAGCTAATTTACTGATGGTCTTAATTACTAAACATATTGCTTTAGAGTATGAGACTTTCTTTTTAATTTGTTATTTAATTACACATGAGAGTTATTTAATTTTTATATCTTGTGTGTTGCTTATGGCATGCAATTTTTTTCTAGCAAAATAAAACAATTTTTTCCTTTATCAGGATAATTAAATATAAATTTTAACAAAGTTATTTGGAAATCTACATAAGGTTTATGTCAATATGGGATACTTTTTGGTCCATACATAGTTGAATCTGTCTCAAGATAAGATTATATTTCTAGTTATTTTTTTAATATATTTTATAATTTTTGAAAATAATCACTTATTTTATTTACATAGATTTTTAAACATCAAAAAATTAATTTATAGATTAAGAATAATAGAATTAAAAAGAGAATTTGAGAATTTTATAATAAGTATATACATTTGCCATTAGTAAACAAAAAGCAATAAGTTTCACATCTAGAGATTCAGTAAAGGTATTGAACAAACTGCTATGTTTGAAAAAAATAATTGTAGAAAATGTCCTTACATTTTACTGTTATATGTTAAAATGGCCCCTCTTGAAACCTGAAACCTGAAACCTGAAACCTGAAACCTTGAAACCTGCTTTTATTTGAAACCAGAAAGAAAACTAAACAAAGAGGAGTTTGTGATTAAAGAGGAGATGTAATATTAAAACACAGGGAGTGATGTCTATCCCTGGTTTAAATATTTACACACATGTTATTTAGCTTGTTCTAGCTGTTATATTATTACTACTTCTCTGTCTCTGTATCCTTCTATGTGAAGCTGGCTCTATCCCCCAAGTGATCTAAGAAGTTCTGAAAAATACCTGCCCAAAATATCTTCCTTCTTGGTCTGCTATATTCCCTGAAATCCCAGTCATACAGAAGGTATGTTTTTAAACAAACAAAGTTTTATTTAGGAAAGGGAAAGAAGTATTTCAGTCTTTAGCCTCCATTAAGATAGCTACTGGGATTTATTTATGAAATTTTCTACTATCTAAGTACACAGAAAGAGAGCACTGAGAATAATGGTAATAGAATAATTAAATATCACTGTTGTACTAGGGGTGGGAGAGGATGCTACCTTTGGAAATTTCCTAGATTCTAAAGGTCCCAGAGGCCGGGCGCGGTGGCTCACGCCTGTAATCCTAGCACTCTGGGAGGCCGAGGCGGGTGGATTGCTCGAGGTCAGGAGTTCGAGACCAGCCTGAGCAAGAGCGAGACCCCGTCTCTACTAAAAATAGAAAGACATTATATGGACAACTAAAAATCTATATAGAA
Organism: Eulemur rufifrons; assembly: GCF_041146395.1. NCBI lineage: Eukaryota > Metazoa > Chordata > Mammalia > Primates > Lemuridae > Eulemur > Eulemur rufifrons. The sequence continues at coordinate 46,323,237 of NC_090983.1, forward strand.
AAAATTAGCCGGGCATAGTGGCGCATGCCTGTAGTCCCAGCTACTCGGGAGGCTGAGGCAGTAGGATCGCTTAAGCCGAGGAGTCTGAGGTTGCTGTGAGCTAAGCTGACGCCACGGCACTCACTCTAGCCTGGGCAACAAAGTGAGACTCTGTCTCAACAAAAAAAAAAAAAAAAAAATAAAGGTCCCAGGAATCCTAAGGAATTATGAACAAGAAGAAGCGCAAGGTGAGGAAGTACAGTTTAGCAAAAAGGACAGGAATCCAGGAGCAGGGGGCTGGAGATCTAGTCCCAAGTGTCTCTAATAGCAAATCTCTCTGAACTGATTTGATTCATTATCAAAAGAAAGATCTTAAACCAGATTACTATAAAATTCCTTAAAAATCTGAAATTCTGAAACCTGTTGATTTCATAACTTCTAATGTAACATCAGTTCTAATATTTTACTGTATTTAAGCAGGAATGGGGTTGGGGGTAGTGATAAAGTAGCAAAGTCAGAGAAGGAACCAAGTGTTGTGGTCCACGGAAATGCCCAAAACAAGTTTAGCAGCTCCTTAAGGATAACAAGTCTAGCACTGGTACTGCATCCGTGCTCTGTTTAAGTGTTCAAGTTTCCTGCAAGCTAGTTGTACTTGCCTTCTCTGGCATCACACATGCAGAAACTAACACCATAGGTAGGACTTGGGGCATGTATTAAATTGCTGGCCATGAAAGCAATTCGGGGTAGATTTGTCAGAATCTACTGTGCCTTACATCATGCAGGAAGACTGGTTGATCATTCTAGACCAAATGTAAAAGGATGCCTTACTAAAATAATGGTACTCAAACATAAGATAGAATGGCTGTTAATAGACAAAGCATGTTGCCTGCAGTTTCTCAGTAGTCAGGATATAGTAATTACATTGTGATTTTCAAATTGCATTTGTATTGTGTATAGTGTTTACCCCTGATAGCTTGATAGCTTTCTGACTTCAGGAAAGTGACTTGACCTCTTTGAGCCTCAGCTGCCAAAGCTCACATAGTTCTTGTAAAGTAAGCATGTATATGGCACATCAGAAGTTCCCAGCAACTGTTAACTGCTATGATTTTATTACTACAAATATTCTATTGGGAGGCAACAAAATAAAAACGTTCATTTCACATTTGCAGACATCAAACTAAAATTATACTATTAAAATGCTTATTTGGCCGGGTGCAGTGGCTCACGCCTGTAATCCTAGCACTTTGGGAGGCCGAGGCGGGAGAATTGCTTGAGGCCAGGAATTCAAGACCAGCCTGAGCAAAAGTGAGAAGTTGTCTGTACAAAAAAATAGAAAAATTAGCCAGATGTGGTGTTGCACATCTATAGTCCCAGCTACTTGGGAGGCTGATGCAGGAGGATTCCTTGAGCCCAGAGTTTGAGGTTGCAGTGAGCTATGATGACGCCACTGCACTCTAGCCCAGGCAACAGAGTGTGACCCTGTCTTGACAAACAAACAAATAAAAAAAACCAAAAAACACCACAATTATTAAATAATAAGAAATTTTTTTCATTGTTTTAAATACTAAGAATTTGGCTTTCCTTATAATACTATGTTTTTATTTGTTTTCTTTTAAATATCATGTATTAAATTTGTTCTACCTTTGAAGTAAGATTCTTCGACATAAACAAGAATAAGTGAGTTCATTAAATTAAAGAAGATATTTTGCTTCAGGCTGAGAAATTAACTGATTTCACTACATGTAAAAATAGAATTGGGGTGGGGGGAAACAAGTTCCTAAGTGGAGAAAAACATATTGTGTTTTCTACACTCAGATATTCCATTCAGATTTTTTGGCTCAGTGCAAAGAGAAGAAGTTATAATTAAATTGGTCAGTTAAACAATTCTTTAGGCATAATTTGACCAGTTTGTTTCTTAGTAAGTCTGGCTTGCAGCCATAATGTGGCTTTTTAATGCTAATGTAAGAAACAAACTTGTTTTGTCTTTTTCAACTCCGTAGAGTTGGCTAGAGGGATGAAAGTGTGCCTAGCACACAGAAAATTCAACAAACTTCATTAGTGAGTCAGACTTTACTGAACACCAACCATGTGTCCAACAGTACTAGTATTCTAGGTAATAGAGGTCAGCGGAGAACAAAACACTCAAGGATCTCTCTCTGCTTGTGGAAGAATTAATAGATAGGTGAACAGACTACATAGAAAGATAGATGATAGACAAATAATATATAGAAAGAAAGATATGAAATTGTCACAAGTACTATGCAGAACATTAGAATAGATTTACGTGGTAGAAACTGACTGAGTGATTATTTTAGATTGGGTTGTCAGGGAAGGCTTTTCTGAAGAAGTGTCATTTAAAATGAAGTCTTAGTACAAGGAAGATACCAGCCATGTGAAGATTATGGAAGAGTATCCTAAGAAGAGAGAAAGACTGGTACAAAGACCCTAGGAGAGAACTGTGTTTCAGGTGGTCAAGGACAGGAAGGAAATCAATGTGAGTAAACCATAGTGCACGATGAGATTGGAATGAGCCAAGTTCAGAAAACTAAAGAAGGAATAAGGTTATGAAGTTCAGGGTAAGGCGTTGGGGTTTTAGTCAATGTGCTACTGGAAGACATTGGAAAATTTAAACATAAGAGTGAGATAATCCAATTTATGTTTAACAAAAAAACCTCTGGCTCCTTCCAGAAATTGGACTGTAGGAGGACTAGACCAGAAGGATAGAGTCCAGTAATGGAGCTGGGTCAATGTAAGGTTAGTTGCTCATCACACCTATTACCTCTCTTTCTTTGACAACCAGCTGGATTGCCTTTGCCAGTCTCCCTTAAAGTTAGATGTGACCATATGACCGATGCCTGCTTAATGTAGTATGAGTGGAAGCTTTGGGCACCACTTCCAACTCTCAACCATAAAGCTTTCCACGTACAATCATCCATGTTCTTTCCTACTCCACTGGCTTAATGTGAGTGAGTGCTGTGACCATGGAAGCCATGTATTGAAAATCGTGGCACCTTAGGGTGGAAGGAGCTTAGGTCCTGAATTATTCACTAGTCAGGAACTCACAACTGGGACTTCTTATAAGTGAGAAATAAACCAATTGTGTTAAGTACTGGATTTGGGGTTTTATCTCTTACAGTGGTTAATATTACCTTAACTAAAATAGGTATTGGTGCAGTAAAGTACAGGTGGTGGTGGTAAGGATAGAGACAAGGTGATAGATGACATATATAGGAGATAAAATTGAAAAGATTTGATTGCAAATTGGACAAAACGGGTAAGGAGGAAGTCAGAGAGGACCCCCAGGTTGCTCATTTGTGAGCTGTATAAAACAAGTTGTCATTTACAATGTTAAGTATTAGTATCATAGGAGGAGGAGACATGAGCTCATTATGACACCTGTTTATTTTGAGGTCTCTAAGTGCCCTCCCAGTTTACTAGTAGCATATATGATTTGAGTCTGCAGATAAGGACAACGTTTTTTGCTTAAGCACACATTAATTGGGCTCATACTATGCCATTGTGCTAAGCACTATACATACATTACTTCATTTAATTTTCTCAACAACTCAAGTAAAGCAGAATGTTGTTTTTCCAACTTTACAGATGAAAACACTAAGACTTACGTAGGATAAATGACTTGCCCATATTAAAGTCCCAGGATGAGTAATGGAGCTGAGCCTGTAACCTCCCAGTGGTTTATAACAGTAAACATTTGATTTCTTGCCCATTGGTCTTCTGTAGGTTTGCTGTTTCTCTGCTGACCTCAGCTGAGATCAGCTGGCCTGGCTCCAGGCTGCAGGTTAGATTCAATTCTGCTCCACATGTCTCCTCAATGTCCTCATCCAGCTACTGCTTGGGGCATATTCTTTTCATGGTGGGTCACAGGAGCCCAAGAGGCCAAGCCAAACTGCATAAATACATTTAAGACTGCTGCTTGTTTCAAGACAGTAACTTTCCCCATTGGCCAAAACAACTTATATGATCAAGGTCAACGTCCATGTGGGAAATGGTTAGGAGGGAGGGTTACACTCGACTCACTCGATTGCACAGCAAGGACACTTAGCAGAGGGACAGACGGAAAACTGAGAAAAAAACACTTTACCCCAACAAACAAAAGTAAGATGATGGCAGAGAAAACAAGAGAGGAGAAAATTCTGAAGAGTGTTCAGAAGGGAAACACTCTGAAGAGCTTTGAGAAGCATGAGGACCAAGGAGTATCCTTAGATGTAGCCATGGAGAAGTAATGAAGACAGAAGCAAGAGCAGTTGCAGAGCCCCGGGAAGGGAATCTGAGGTAAGAACAGGAGTATTTAGGAGGAAATTGGCTATGGATAGAAGGCAAAAGAGTACAAGAATGGTAGCTAGAGGAGAGTGAGGGCAGCTTGGTACCTAGTGCAGTAGTTAAGACTGCATGGCTACATATCTAAGAAAATATTAACTAATGGTGTAAGCTTGGACAAGTTATTTAACATCATGGTGTCTCCAATTCCTCATAACAAATTTAAGATAAATGTAAATTACTTCATATGATCAATGTAATATTAAAAGAGTTATATGTAAAGTGGTTAATAAATGTTAGCTATTATTATTTTATTTCCATGATGGGAAAATATTCAACATGCTTATATGTTGATGACAGGGCTATATAAAGAAAAGATTAAAAATTTAGGAAAGAGGGGATTTTATGTTAAAAATTATTTTTTAATTTAGTTAAAAAATTATCACCTACCTATATTTTCTATTGACTTAAGTGGATGGGAGAAATCTTATTTTTATTCTGAATCATTTTAACCAACATGTTCCCTTTAAACAAGATCAATTTGTTGCATATCTGATATTTAATAACATTATAATGTATTTCAATTTATATTCATTTCCCTCCAAAATATATTTTATGTGCATTGTAGCAAAGGTAGTGAAAACAGCAAATTAGACAAGTTTCTCTAAATTTGTGAGTTTGCTCAATTTGATTTTATGTTTGCTCAATTTGTATTTTAATTATCAGTAATCTAATTAAACTCTTGGTGATGCATCGGTCACTAAAATACTCTAATGCAGCTAGTTATTTATTGGTATAAACATAATTTTGCATTTAAGGTTCTCTCTAGCTAAGAATTAAGCCAAATCAATCTATCAAAAACTGCTTTTATCACAACCATTTCCTAAAATCTTTCATGTTCTCTAAGGCCTAGACTCCCCAAGCTAGAATTAGTTAATTTATCTATTTATTTTCAAAATATTAAGGGGTACAAGTGTTCTTGTTGCATGGATGAATTGTATAATGCTAAAGTCAAGGTTTTTAGTGTGCCATCGCCAGAATAGTGTACATTGTACCCAATGGGTAAATTTTTATCCCTTACTCCCTCCTCCCCTGTACTAGTTGCCAGTGTCCATTATACCACTTTATGACTGTTTGTACCCATCATCTAGCTCCCACTCATTAGTAAGGACATGTGGTGTTTGCTTTTCCATTCCAGATACTTCCCTTAGGATAATAGTCTCTGGTTCCATCCAAGTTGCTACAAAAGACATTATTTCATTCCTTTTTATGGATAAATGGTACTCCATGGTAGATATCAACCACATTTTCTTCATCCACTCAGGAATTAATGGGCACTTAGGTTGATTCCTTATCTTTGCGATTGTGAATTGTGCTGTGATAAACACTCGGGTGCAAGTGTCTTTTTGATATAATGACTTCTTTTCTTTTGGTTGGATAGCTAGTAGTGGGATTGCTTGATCTAATAGTAGACCTACTTTCTGTTCTTTGAGGAATCTCCATACTGTTTTCCATAGAGGTTGCACTAATTTGCAGTCCCACCAGCAGTGTGTAAGTTTTCTTTTTCACCACATTCACACCAACATCTATTGTTTTTTTGATTTTTTAATAATGGCCATTCTAATAGAGTTAAAGTGGTATCTCATTGTATCTCTTGGTATCTCTTTAATTTGCATTTCCCTGATGATTAGTGATGAGGATTTTTTCATAAGTCAAACTAGAATTTAAAATTGTAGACAGTGGGGCCTCAACCTTTCTTGTCAGTACTATATTCCTTTGTTCTTTCATATAAACCATCTCCTTACCTTACTGCCTCTTGGCCTCCCAAACTCATTCCTGCAATATGCCAGGTATGGGCCAACAGGTCACAAGCTGTTTGAAAGCTGGGACTTAACTCAATTGTACCCAGGACCAAAAGAGGGTATGTACGTACTTGACTGTAGTAATTTTTATTATTAAAGAACCACCTCCTTCAACTTCTACTGCCCCAGTAATCCTAAGTGGCAATACGTATCAGGTGTCATTGAAGTTTTGTACCATCCTTAGAACAAGATGTTAAAATGGGTTTAATAATATATAATCTTTTAAGAGCCATCATGCTTTTCACAAGCGTAGGTGTGTTGCCATGGAGTCTTAGCTAACCACTAATTTCATCAAAAGCATTCTCCTGTATCTGTACTCTCACTTTATAATCTTCATATTTTTGTCAAAAAATGTCAAGTTATAGTGATGGTCCTTGTGTCTTTTGTTTTGGGGTCAAGAACCCAGTTCTTAAGCATGATTTATTTTCTTCTGGATGACTGTATCTTTTATTTCCTTCCAGAAAAACTTCAGGTTTGTGTCTTTCTTTGTTAAACTAATGATTTTACTCCTTATTTTTTTTTTCTGAGCTCATAGTTGAAAAGATTAAAAAAACACATAACAGTTTTATAATTGAATAATACCAAAAGCCCAAGGAGAGCCCAATACTATTTTACCATTTTTTCAAATCTAAGAGTTTGTTTTGTATAGCATTGAACAAAGGCTGCCACAGAGTTATAATGCATGTGTGGGTGTGTGTGTGTAAAACTCAGGTACCCTTCACACCAAAACTATGTTCTCATATTGTTAAGACTACTCATATCCCTCAAAGGGATAACAGTGTAAGCAGTTTGTTGTGTTATGCTTGGGAAGATTTGATAGTCGAAAAATTCTATCAGAATCACTTACAGGTGTCCATTTACTACTAAGTGTAGGACTTACCTGGCTGTACATCAGTGGACACTCAACAGATGTCCAGTGATTTTACTTTGCTATTAAAATACATTTCCTAATCCTTAGTAATAATTACATTGAGCCAACAGTTTAAGGATTTGGGAAGAAAACATTTCTATCCTCTTGCTTATTGACATAGATCAATATTTAAGATATTTACAAAATATAATCTTAGTCTTGTTTTCAGCTTAATACAGATAAAAACAGCATAGATTTCTGAGAAATCTACTTGTTTTAGATACACTGCTTCCATGATTCAATTGTATGGACGCATACCAGTTAGTTAAAACTTTAAGCCTCAGTGTAGGGCCAGGCATGGTGGCTCATGCCTGTAATCCTAGTACTCTGGGAGACTGAAGCAGAAGGATTGCTTGAGCTCAAGGGTTTGAGACCAGCCTGAGCAAGAGTGAGACCCTGTCTCTTAAAAAAATGAAAAAAAAAAAATGAAGCCTCGGTGCTCACATTTTAAAATTGAGACTATTTCACTAGGGTTTTTGTGAGGATTAAATAGGTTTTAATAGTTTATTGAATTAGCTGGACTACCAGTGAAAATTTAGGACTAACAGATTTATTATGTCATAAGACATGCATGTAGACTATATGTTCATATATTGGGTCAATGGACATGCTTAAAGCTCTGGCTCGGGTGGGGCAAAGGCAATATATGTAACCTAAACATTTGTACCCCCATAATATGCTGAAATAAAAATAAATAACTAAAAAATTAATTAATCAATTAATAAAAAAAACAAGGACACCTATTATCCTAATTAGTTCAAAGTGGCGAAAGGGTTGAATTTCATTCACACAAAAAGTTTGTCTTAGGGAAGATAACTGATAGCTAAAATCAGGGTAGGGGATCAGAGGAAAGGTTGCCAACCTGAAAAAACACGTGTACACAAGGATGCTGCAGTGATTTCCCCTGACAGTGACCATCTCCTCTTGTAGCAGAGAGATAGCCAAGACCTACCTGAGCATGTGTACTAGAGGAAGCTTTGCATAACAGGGAATAATTAGAGGAAAGGGCTCAAGAGCAAGGAATTAGTGAGAACGAGTGATGAGAACAGTGGTGGAAGATTAAGATTATGTTAACTATCTTCTGTATGAGTGACAGGTGAGTAAGTTGAGCCACCAGCGTTAACTGGATGGGCCTATTACCATTTAAAGATTAAACTAAGTGGCATAACATCCTGTCTGCAATAATATCATGATTGCATTGAATGTGATATTGTTCCAGATAACAGAAAGGCACAGGTATTGAGGGAATGGATCTGGGTGATCAATAATAAGCATACAAAATTGTATCAATCTTTTCTTCAACATTTTAGTCTCAGGTTTATTTCTCTAAAATTTTTGACTGCATTCAATATTCAATTCAAAAATAATTTGGCTATAGTATTAGAAGCTAAATTGACCATTTGTTTATTCATGGTACTAAAAAATATTTTCCCCATTCAGTCAATATTCACTTGTTAAATCAGAGTGAGTGTACAACACTCTAAGCATCCATCGAGAGAGGTAGGTTTTAAAAATAATAACATTTTCATAAATTCATTTCTTTAGACACTCTGATATTTGTCACACTCTGCTGACTTCCTTCAGTTCTCTTCTGGCAGTGAAAGCACATGGTGAACATAATGTACATTGAGTATACGTGGTTATTTTTTCCTTCTTAGAAGCAGAAGCAGTAGCAGTATCATCTGCTCAACATCTGGCTCTTTCAGGGAACAGTTGATTTTTGGAGTCCAGATTGAGTCTTCTAGTCCATGAGGTTAGCATTCGGATAGGTTTTGTGAGATTACTTAGCTATTTTATTGGTATCATTTAAAGTCGCATGATCACAGGCTTTGTTCCACAGGCTTGTTTTAAGTAGTTTCTTTGAAAAGCAATGTTCTTTTATTTTTTATTTTTATTTATTTTATTTATTTATTTATTTATTTTGAGACAGAGTCTCACTTTGTTGCCCAGGCTAGAGTGAGTGCCGTGGCGTCAGCCTAGCTCACAGCAACCTCAAACTCCTGGGCTCAAGCGATCCTCCTGCCTCAGCCTCCCGAGTAGCTGGGACTACAGGCATGCGCCACTATGCCCAGCTAATTTTTCTATATATATATTTTTAGTTGTCCCTATAATTTTTTTCTATTTTTAGTAGAGACGGGGTCTCGCTCTTGCTCAGGCTGGTCTCGAACTCCTGACCTTGAGCGATCCACCCGCCTCGGCCTCCCAGAGTGCTAGGATTACAGGCGTGAGCCACCGCGCCCGGCCAGCAATGTTCTTTTAAACACCACTAAGACAAAGCATTCTTTGTAATCTTCTTTGGCATGATTTTTTTCATAGGACATTTTAAAACCAAATTGCAGTAGAAAACCAGCATCTGTGTTACAGAACTTGAGAGAGTATCACACCTTCAAATGAAAATGCTAACGTAGCTGATGAAAACAAAAGATTAATGCTAAAATTAACAAATGAAAATGACTCATGTATTTTGGAGTACACAGGCTTCCTTGAGTTTCTAGATCAAACTCGATTCTCCCTACTATCTAAATGGACTTCCATCTATAATTCTTTATTTCTTATTTCTCTAGTCATTCTACCTGCCCCAGAAGAAACAAAGAGATTATCTTCTATTTGTGAAAAACACTCCCATAATTTATTTTAATACCAAATGGGTAATGTCCATTTGCACTAATCCTGTAAGTTTCCTGTTTCATTGAAAAGAAGTTTTTACTTTACAGCTAACTTATTATTATCATTTGCTAATTTAGTTGGGCAACAAGAAAAGAAAAAATCTTACTTTTAGATAAAGATGGTGGATTGTCATATCCATTTTCTTTCCAACTTGAAACCCCCCAAATTATAAACTTTATAATTTATAAAAGAATAAAAACTTATAAACTCACAAAATCAAAGAGAAAAAAATAAAGCTGTTGGAGAATAAGATTTTTAATGAATTTTTGGAACATGTAAACAGGAGGACTAGTGGTAACTTGTAGAGCAGAGTGACCATACATAGGACTCCCCATTGCAGAAGAAATGAAGCAAAGCTTTCAAATTCTGAGAGAAAATGCTCCTATATCTAGACGACTTTGTCAAATTATCATTCAAATGGGAAGAAAGGACAAAGATTTTTAGTATTATGTCATATGTACGCTTTCTTCGAAACTACTGGAGAATGTGCTCTTTCCAGCAAAACGGGAGAATTTGGAACCAGAAGCAGAGCATCCATAAGGGAGTGTGGTCAAGTGGGGGCTCACGTTGACAGCTGTGTATAACATCTGGAGAGCCTCTCATCCAGATTTGAGGCAGAAGATAGAGCTCCAGACAGGGATTGCCAGCATAAAAGGGGGAATTACTGATTAATATTTGGAAGGTGTAAATGGGATTTTTGGGAAAAAAGTTAGGATAGACACGGAGAAAATAATGCTAGTAAAAAATGAGGTAATTAACAACTTCAGGTAATTTTTTTTTAAATCCAGGCATGGAAATGCAATTGTCAGACACTATTCAGGTATATAATGAACACTATATGCCTGATCATAAAAATGGAAACATTGATTATTAATAAGAGTATTACAGAACGATGTTGGGAATTTAGAATAAGGTAAAATGGGGCAGACATGTAAAACACCTAACAGGTAGCCAATAGGTAGTATCCAATATCAATAAGTCAAGAAATAGCATAATAAACATACCATTTTAAAATTTGAATTAAAATCCCAGAAGAAATGATCAAAATATTTTTAAAGTAGATGCCTCAGGTAAGCAGAACATAGGGTGGGACTGAGTGGGTGAAGAAACTGCTAATTTTTAAGAAAGGATTTCAGAGATAGATAAGGAAAGAGAGAGACAGAGAGAGAGAAATTAAACATATTTAATTATATAGGATAAAACTATATATTTGTAAATTAAATATGCATTTTAATTTTATGCAAATTTACTCTGATTATGATGTCTTAAAAGTGAAGGCCAAAGAAAAAAACCAAAAAAAACCTTCATATTTTAGATCTTACAAAAATCTTTTTCTTAATATAGGTGGACGCAATATATTTGAAGCCCCAAAGGCTGCAGGGTAGAAAACGAGGATTGATATCCTTCCAAACTTATTGACTGTGGAAAGAAGAGGAAAGCAGGGTTCTAAAAGTCAGGTCCATGAATGTATAGTCTACAAAGAAGGTTACTCTTCCCAGTAACCAAAACCACTCTGTTTTGATGGTCATTGGTTCCCCAGGGAAGCAAACTGATAGCAAATGGGTCTTTGATCTTTGATATTTGGATTATTGCTTTCTAACTCTGGGAACATAAAAGACAGATGCAATTTCTATACTGTAAGATTATCCTGGGAGTTGAAAAACAGGAATAGCAATGAATTTACTCAAAATTTAAGCCCAAAGGGACACGGACCTTAAATAAGGCAGCAAAGAGAAAATAATCATTTCACTTAATTATATATGTTAGTGACTCTTCTGTTTCTGTGGTGTTGGCATGCTTTGTGAGTTCCTGTTTATTACAATAATTTAGGTTGTGCTTGCCTGAGAATTATAGAATATTTTTTTCTCCTACTACAGACTGTTGTTGAAAATCTGCTGATCTTTTGACTAAATGCAGTAAACATTCATTGATTATGTAAGATTAAAAACTAAGCTAAAAATAAAAAATAATTTTTAATATTAATAATTCTGCCTCTATACCTTATTTATGCCTTGGTTATTGTTTAAAAGCAGATAATTTATAGATAATCTCTAAGAAACTATAAAAATCTTTGTTATTTACCAGTATAAGGGATTTGAGTTGGAAAAAAACATGAAGCTAAACCTTGCAATTTCAACTTTAAGCTTTTACAGTAATGCTTGTGTTCTTACTACTCTACACAAATATGTTTAAACCGTTTGGCCTACTTTAAAAAGTTTAAGAAAAAAGAATTTCAAAACTTCTTGTGTCAGTTCTACCACGTTTCCCCACTCAATCCTTCCCTTCCCCCCATTAACCATTGCTGAGCTGCTATAAGAGAACAGAATTGAACCTACCAGGGTGAGGGCTCTTTCTGGAATGTCAAACGGGTATTGACTTCCGAGCCTGCTCTTACATTTGGATCACATGAATCACTGTTTCATTTTGATTTTTAGCATTAAGTATCTGTATAATTTTGAAGTATGGTCTATAACACAAAAACACTATCTCTGTTTACCACTATACCCCAGATCAAAACTATGAATAAACTGCTAAGCAATCAAAGTAATTCATGAACCCCTCTGATATGATAGAAATATACATTTTACTGACGATTGTTTTTCAACAACTATTTTAATACTAAATCTACTCTATACCTTAAGCTACCAAAGCATAGAATTGAAGCCTTTGGTTCAGTGTCTGTGGTTAAAGACCTGGAGAAATAATATCAAAAGTTTGTGCCCTGGGTCATCTTCCCCAGTAAACTGATGAGTGTTTGTGTCATAACTACTGGAAACTTTGGTATTGGAAGACTCAGTTGTTTAAGCTTGTTAAGTCACATTCATAACTCTGCCCATTTCCATATTAGTGCTTGTCTTGATGTGAGTTGGAATCTTTATGGGGATGAAGGGAAGGATTAAGAATTCAAGAGTTTACCAAAAAATTGTCCTGTTTAATTATCACATTAAAGATGTTTTATGAAGAAATCTTGATCTTCCAAGAAGTCATCAAGACCTCTTGGCCAGATCGTACATGGTAAATGGACATGGACATCTGTCTAGTACTGTGAATTGATTGACATTAAACAGACTGTAACTAAGAGTGGTACTTGCCAGTGATTCACTCTAACCTAGTCACGGTAGGGACCCAAAAGAGTTACCTAAGAACCCTTATTGATTTTATGACCCATTCTAGGTGAAGCACTTTCTGATGGTGTTACACACCCAAATTATTTAAAAGGCGGTTTAATTCTGTCTGAAACATCTGCTGAAACTCTGTAGCAGTACATCTTAGTATAGCTAGGACTGAACTTTCCTAAGTTGAGTTCGAGGAACTTGCAGAAAAACACATTATATGAAGTGTCACTCTTATATCCCATAACCCTCTAGCAAAAATCTAGACCATTAAGAATTCCTTGAAGACAAGTCACAGGAAAAACGGGCCTAGGGAAATTTTCTTATTGTTTAGCATGCCATTTCAGGTTTAAAATCAGAAGTCCATCTTGCTGAGTTACTTGCTTTGTTTGCCTCATTTAGGGGCAGATATGGACTTCCAAGAGATGCAAAAATATGTTGAGTATTCTGTCTATACCTGGGCAGTAAGACTATGTTGGGCTCCTGGGACAGGTGCAGGTTTTGATCTATGTTTTTAAAAATCAAAACTCCAAATGAGTTATGGCACTACTGCTGCATGGATCTGTAGGAAGGTGCTCCTTACCAAATGAGTTGCTATGTGGAGCATAACTTCTAAAACCAATTTTTGTGGATTTTTCATCTATATTTTAGGAACTCAGGAGAGCCGTATCTTTATTTGTATGGTTCTCTGAAAAAAGAAGAAACAAAGAAGCAAAGTGAAGGAGAGAGAAGGAAGGAAAGGAAGGAAGGAAGGAAATACTTTTCTGGTCATTAACTTTATATCTCTTAGATTCTTCCTTCCTCTTTGGAGTTAGAGGCATTATTTATTATTATACATTCTGAAGGTGTTGGGATTAATTGTACCAAAATGTACAGTACTTTGTTAAAATATAATTTTCAAAAGGTAAAAAGCATGACTCTTAGGCAAATATAAATTGAACATATGCCAAAGTTTTTATTTAATTGATTAATAATGAGGGAATCAGTAAGGTTATGACTGACTCAAAGAGCATTTAGGAAACTAGGTATATATGAGCAATGTTTTGATAAAATTGCTGAGTTAGGTGCAAAACTGGTTAATGTTTAATGAGGTCATGAACTTGTGAGGTTGTCTATTCTGCCAGATACATATTATTTTTATTCCTCCCAGACAAAAATCTACAAGTTAACAAAATAGCCTCATTAAATCTGGGCCCTTTAATCAACAGCAAACAGTGAGGTGAGCTAAATACCTTCCTCTAGATAACCCTTGATAACCTTTCATTCCTCTGGAAACCTGTCTAACCTGGGTAAACCTTGATTGTTTTTGCCCTTATATGACAGAGAGGATGTGCCATGCACCTTTCTGCCTTATTTCCAAATCTCAGAAAAATTTTCTGATACCTCTGTGTACTGTGTATTATGGTTCTGGGCCTGTATGCCCTACCATCTGTCTATTCCTTGCCTTTTCCCTGCTCTGCAGTGCTGTGTATCATCATAGATGAATTTCCCAGGTTCTTGTGTCAGCTGGCATCTAGTCGTATTTGGCTAATGGCAAGAGATTGCAGGATAAGTGAGGAGGAAGAGAAAAACCAGACTACTTCTCTGTCTCACTCTCTGCCTCCAGGAAGCCTCCCTTACATCAGTTGTGTCTCTTCTGTGGTTCAGGATGCCCCTGGACAGGCCCACTGGTGCTTCTCTCTTTTGCAAGACCCCCAAAGCTCCTGGGATCTGGTGATCCTGCCTCCTCCCTTGAGCTTCCAAAAGCTTCCTGGAGTTGCTTATTTGGGGATCCTATTTCCCTGGCTGTTTTATCGTCTCCCATCATCTGGATAATCAACTATAAGAACTGTTAGGTTATTAAATATGAAATGTCTGATTTCTAATCACAAGTTTACTTTATTATATCTCAAACAAGAATCAATACAATTAATTCAAAGTATGCACCTAAACTGTCGACAAGGTTTTGCCATCTTAAGGGTAGCTTGTTTATGTCAGCAGTGAAGAAGCCTGAGAGCGAGTGACCATGAAATCGCTAAAGGCATTTTCCACAGCTTGTTGAGAATTGAATATTTGTCCTTGCAAGAAGTGGTCCAAACCCTGGAAGAAGTGGTAGTCAGTTGATACGAGGTCTGGTGAGTATGGTGGATGACAGAGTTTCCAAGTCCAGCCTGTACAGTTTGAGTGGCATTATTTGTGCAACATGTGGTCAAGCGTTGGCTTGCAAGAGGATTAGCCTGTCTTTACTTAATCACAAGCATCCTCATCATTTTGTCCATTTGGTTGCTGGAGACATTCACTATAATCGATTGACCAGGTTTCATGAAGCTGTAGTGGACAATACCCGCCCTTGACCACCAAACAGACAGAATTAGTTTTTTTTGATGAATATTCAGTTTGGGACTGTGTTTTGAGACTTCATCTTTATCCAACCATTGCGCTGAATGCTAATGTTTATCACACATAATAGTAGAATGTAGAAATGATTTGCCTTTATGTGGTGACAGCAAAGAAGAGCAAGCTTTGAAATGATTTCTGTTCTGACCCTCATTTAATTCATGCAGAACCCATCTATCCAGCTTCTTTACCTTGCCTATTTGTTTCAAATGGTCCAATATTGTTAGAATAGTAACATCAAACCTTGCTGCTAATTCACGAGTAAGTTGAGATGGAATAACTTCCACTGTAGCTTTCAGCTCATCGTTGTTCACTTTGGTCTCAGGTCACCCACATGGCTTATTTTCAAGATTAAAATCACCAGAATGGCATCTCTCAAACCATGGACCTACTGTGCATTTATTAGCCACATCTTTCTCAAACACTTTGTTGACATTTAGAGATGTCTGAGCTGCATTAGTTCCATGACGGAACTCATATTTGAAAATAACATGAATTTTTGACTTATCCATGGTTTCACAAAAATTGCTCTAAAAAATTTGAAAGATAATCACAAGCTAAAATGTGCATTTCAAAGACTAAGGTCATACCTTCACAATAAGCATAAAATAAAAAGGGTCAAAATGAAATGTCAGAGATATCAACTGTCAAACTTAGTACTAAAGGGAAATTGGACATTTCATACTTAATAGCCTAAATAAATTATTAATTTTAAATGTTCAGAGTTGTTCTGTTTTCCTAGTTAGACCCTTGACTAATTCATTTGGGAGGTTTTTTTTTTTTTAATTGCATTGTTAAAATATACTAAATTTGTGACTCAGTGGTTTATACCAGTAATGTTGCATTCTCAAAACTGCTTCTATAAATGTTAATATAACACTTAAAAAATCTCATAAGCAAAGAATTATTTACAATGACCCAAAGGGATTATTGATAGAAAAGCTACATTTCTACAGAAGCAGGGGAAATTCTATAATCAAATGAATTTTTTGTCATCCAATGTTAGTGGTGTCTTGAAATCCAGGTATTCATACATATATGGAGGGAAGGGGAGAGAAAGAGAAAGAGGGAGAGAGAGAAAGAGAGAGAATGAGAATCATCCAAATTAGATGGCTAAAATAATTTTCTAATACAGATAACAACCTTAACAATAGAAGCCATCTTTTCAATCAATTCATTTGAACTCAATTTGGTTGCTTATTATGCCACAAATTGCATCTCCCAAGAAGGACTGGTCTTTCAAGAGACTCTTCTTTAAATGACTCGATTTTCCTATCACTGCATGACAAAAGTAACAGAAGGACTTCTCTCCTCTCTGATAATATCTGCTATGGAAATAGTTCTGTTTTTAGGTTTTCTTGTGTTGTGTAATCTATTATAATTGGAAAAATATCATGTTGACTTTTCTTTCTGCAGTTTTATTTTTTTTGTATGCATATTTCTCTAAAAGTCTATTTTTACATGATTTTTCTTCTCTGCTAGTGTATTTTTTTTGGTACATGGTACTGCATTACTTAAGAGTAAATGTCCCAAGCCAATTGATATGTTTGTGTCACCTCAAAATTCATATGTTGAAATCCTAACTCTTCCAATCACCTCTGGGAGGTGATGAGTTATGAGGGCAGAGCCCTCATGAGTGGTGATAATGCTTTTATAAAAGAGGACCCAGAGAGTTTGTTAGCTCCTTCTACCAGGTGAGGTTACGATGAGAAGATGGCCATCTGTAAATGGGGAAGAAGGCCCTCACCAAGCACTGAATCTGCCAACACCTTGAATGTGGATTTCCCAGCCCCCAGAATTGTGAGAAAGAAATTTCTGCTGTTGAGAAGCCACTCAGTATATGATATTTTGTTATAGCAGCCTAAATGGACTAACACACCAATTTTAAACATTCTTTTGTTATTTTTTGTGGAACTGGTGTTGAGATTGCTTTGCTCAGCCGATATAATAATAGACTTTACTGTTCTTCACCCCCTTATTGTTTCAGGAGCACCCCAGTCTCAGTGCTGTTTGCCCACCCAAGCTCCTATTTACTCACCTTCATTCTTTCTCAACCACATTCTAATGTGACTTTTATAAAACTACTCAACATATTTTTCTGCTTTATCTGATTTTATTAAAAAAATATAAATTCAGCTATTATAGTTCATTCCACTCTCATACTTTGTACTGTTTTCTCATATTTTCCATTCTCTTTTTCCTTTAATATATATTTCCTTTTTAATGTCTACCTGAAGCCTGAAACATGTGCCTGATTTTAGTTAGTTCAGCACATGCACATGAAATATGTGATGAACAGGTGTATATTTAATAATCATGTTAAATCTTATTTTTTTCCATTGGTTTCAACACATGTCTAAAAGGGCCTTAGAACAACTAGATTTCAACATCACCCCATCAAGTCATGATGGGAATACTTTGTACTCTTTCAAAATTGTTATTTCCAATTTGAGATGAATTTTGACATCTTGTTATTATTCAGTCATTTAAATTTGTCATGGTCAGTGATTCCAAAACTACCAAGTAAAGAATCTGACTTCTAAATTAAGACATTTTACTTCTGAGGAATATATTAGACATTTTACTTTAATAGAGAACTACATCATTGAATTTTTTTTATTATTATCAAAAGATAGCAGTCAGTTCCCCAGAAGTAAATAATCTCAATGGTTTCGTTATTTTAGTTCTTCCTTCTTCTGGAGGAAGAACTATATTTCCAAATAATATGCTTTTCTGTTTCTTAATTTATCAATTTCAGACTTTATGGACATCCATAACGATAGAATAAATAACTCTTATACATTAATTCCATCAGCTTCCTCACCCTAATCCTCTTGATAAAGTTATATTTCACCTTATTTTGTTTTTAAGTTACTAATGTTTGTAATATTGTGACTTTGTAAATATTATTTACCTGTAAATCAAGTAATGAACTATGGCTGCTTCCTATCTTGTACTTTTTCTTCCTCCTAGATTTTATAATTATTATATTTTTTATATATATAATTTATAATTTTATGAATGCTCAACTGATCTGTCAAAACAAAGTTGTAAACATTTTATCAGTTCTATTGTTCATCAGTTCCATTTTTTCCCTTACAGACTTGTCTCCTATTCCTTTCCTCTGAACTTCTACTTTCATCTGGACTAGTTAATTCCTAGGATGGGCAGGTATCTTTTATTGTAGGGCTTTCCTTCCCCACTTATCTGTCTTAGGTGTCCTCTTATGTCTTTGTTTTGATCAAATATATCTTCCAGTGGCTTCCTGAAAGAGTGCATGGAATGTCAAAATTTTGAAGTTGTTGAATATTTGAAAATGTCTTTATTCTACCCTCAAACTTGATTGGAAGTTTGGGTATAGACTTCTAGGTCAGCCCCAAGACCATCTACATAATTTGCAAGACCCTGCGCAAAATGAAAATATGCAGTCTCTTGTTCAAAATTATCAGTGACAGAGCACTAAATGAAGTGTAGGGCCCTTCTAGGTGCAAGGCCCTGTGTGACTGCACAGGAACATGACTATGGAACTGGCCCTGGTGGGCCCTTTCAACATGGAGATTCTTAGTTCTGGGAAACTGGCTTTGTCTTTGATAATTTTCTCCATCTCTCCTCTCTATTCCTTATGTGTAGAACTTTAGTTAGCTAGCTAGATATTAGATTTCCTAAACTTGCCCTGTAATTTTTTAAATCTTTATTATTCTAGTATTCATCTTGCTGTCTTTTTGTCCACTTCTTGGGATACTAACTAGACTTTTTCCTCTATACCGTCTATTGACATTTTCATGTAAATTACTAGTGTTAATTTCCAAAAGCTCTTTCATCAAAATTTAGTCCATTTAAAAATTGGCATTATGTTCATACTTTATGGATGTATCTCTTAACTTTTCTCAGAGTTTTTTGGTTTGTTTTTAATGGCTCTGTTTGGTCTCTATATTATTTCTATTGCCTCCAAGTTTCTTTATTTTGTTTGCATTTTTCTATGATTTTCATGGTGGAAGTTTTCCTTCAATAGCTGTTGACCCTTGACAGGCCATTAATATTAAAGAATGAGCCTCTAAAAAATGATTAGACTCTCTCTGTGCATAGGTGGTGCTTGTCAACTGCCGGGCTTCACTAAAGGGTGAGCAAGCAGTGAATTGTTTGTTTCAAAACCTCATTTCTTTGGGGTTCCTCAATCTCTCCAGCAGTGAATCCCTCTATCTCCACCCTGAAGTAGGTGGGAGAAAGGATCCTGCGTTATCATCGCTCAACATGCTGACTTTCACTTAATCCTTCTGTTTTCAACCAGCAGTCATGCCGGCCTCATTTCCGAGTTTCCTATGAGGATAGGTAAGGAAAGTTTTCAGCTACTTGAGGTGGAGAAAAATATGTGAAACCTCTAAAAGGACTTCCACCCAATCCTCCTGTTTTGAGTCTAAAGACTAATCCCTGCATTTTAAGATCTTGGGTGTCACCACCTCCTCAGTTGTTCTGAGGTTCTGTGGGGGATTAATTGTCTTGCTTCCCTCAGTAATCATTCTTTGAAAGCACTTGGGTGTCTTTTCCGTGGTATCTGCTAAGTCAGTTACCATATCTCACTATTTCATTTTTCTGAAATGTTTTGTAAACTTTTCTCTTGGTTGTCTTCTTTTCTGTTCTCTTTCTCCTTGTAGCTGTTTTACCTTTTCAATCTTTTTATGTCATATTAATGAAGTTTCAGTGGTGAACATCAATAAAGACATTTTTTAATCTATCAGGCTCAAATGCAAACCATAAATCTCCTTTATCTATTTCTTTTATTTAAATTTTAAAAAGTATACCACAGATTCTCTGACTCAGCTAGCATCCACATCTCTCGATGAATACCCCTTTCAAGAGCGAGGCTCCTCTGGTGTGTAAATTTTGTCCCACGGCTCTCTTGAATCTCCTATGTAGTAGCTGACCCTCAGGTTTTGTGCAGTTTCCTATCTCTTCTGGCTCCGCCATGGGCCAGAGCTCACTCCGACACTGACCACTACAGAAAACTCCTGGAAGTAGCTCTCTAGTCAGCATGTTGCTCCTCTCTATGGACACCAGGAAAAGGATGAATGTAAGTAGGGTGAGCCCCCATTGATTCTAAAGCCCTGTTGTTACAGTCTTTCCAATACCCCATAGGTCTCTACTGTAGGTCTCTTGTATGAAGGGATGACGTTGTAGGAGGTATGATGGAAGTTAGACAAAAAAGATGGCATGGTCAAAATGAGTAATTTAAGGAGCAATTAATAAAGGGGGTATTTACAATCATGGGAAGAATGTGGCGAACTACCCAGGATAATGCAGTACCTCTCTGCCAGTAACATAGGACTCCAAGGATGTGTTATCATCACTAGACCTGAAGCATCAAGGAGTGGGATGGTTACAGAATGCAGAAAGATAGAGAGAGAACTCTGTGGAGAGGGCTGCCTGACAAATGACCTTCTGTGCTGACCCTCTGGGGAGAACAGAAGAATATTATGCTGACTTCACTCTTCTCCCTCCCTCCTATCTCCTGCTGATGTTTCACATTTGTGAACTCCCTCTGGACCTGATGTAGTTTCTGCAGGTCAGTCTCTGAGGGCATGGAGCAGAGCAGAGATCAGTAGAGAAGATCTGGAGGCACAAATGAAAAGTTTTTAGCACAGAGTTGCTCCCTGAGCTGAGTGCTAAATGTGAGTTTTCCAAGGTCCAGGAGACTGACATAAGATGTTAAATTGTTCTTAAGTGGGTCTGCTATGTGTGTAACCTATTCCTAACCTGTCTTCCCTGTTTATGTAAATACATTATTAGCAAGTGAAAATCACTAATTTTTCTTTAATCAAAACACATAGATTTAAATAAATATATTAAATTTAACATATATTTATTTAAATATCTAATATATATATTTTTTAAAAATCTTGAGCTTACATAACCCATGGTATTTTAGAGGGGTAACAGTGATCAGTCACAAATGACAGGTTTCATCTTTAGAGTTGATATGGTCTTACTGGTTTTTTGTCTCCAAGGAGTAAGAAACTGATCTTGAAAACTTTTCTAATTCTTTGAATGTTTGTATCTCTGTACTTATAAGGAATTTTTCAACAAGCTGAGAATTATGCAATGTCCATTTCTATAAAAAAAACCTAATGCTTCTTGAAGCAAAGTGATAAAGAGTTACCTAAATTATGATTTTTAGAGAAGAGGGAGAATAATTATGTATTCCTTTATACATAAAAATAAACAAAAACTTTTCCATCACATATTCTGTGTTGGAATTATTCTGTTCCTTTAAATGTATACTGTGGTAAACACATTTTTAAGACGAATACTATTTGCCATGCTATTTTTTATTATATATATTTAAGGTACATAGCGTGATGTTTTGATATACATATGCATAGTGAAATGATTAGTACAATCAAACAAATTAACATATCATAATCTTATATAGTTAGTTTTTTTGGTGGTAAAAATACCTAAAAATCTACTCTCTCAGCACATTTTCAGTATGCAATAAAATATTATAAACTATAGTACTCATGCTATATATTATACTATTGGTCCCATTTTTTTCATTTTGTTCTATAATGTAACTTGAGGAATTATTTATTTCATAAAATAAAGGTATCATGGAACTTTATAATTATATTTGCCTATGTGAAGGAAAAATGTCTGAAAAGGCTTTAAATCTATAAGCCCTGCTTCTTAGGCTAAGATTAGGATTTAATTTTCTGAGCATTGACCTGCAGAGTAGACAACTTCATTATTTAATGGATTTTAATTATCATTTTTCATTGTTTTAGGCTCTAGCAAGCACAACTTACTGAAAATGACATAATAACTTCTTGTTCTGCCAGTTCCTGTTTATGTGATTTCATGCATTCCTGCTTATGGCCAGATTTTAATGTTAATATCTACTATACATATTCTTTTAACTTTACCTCTTATGATTCTTGGTATGGCTTTCTTACAACAATATCCTTCTCACTTTTTTATTTTAATCAGGTCACAAATCGGAACATGTTGATAGTAATATTATAATTACCAATTCTCTTTGTAAATGTCATTTGTTGATTTATATATTATTCATGCTGTGTTGCATTAGAGATAGCCTGTGTATTTTATATCATAGAATTAATAAAGACATGCATAAACACATGGGATTTTTCTGTATGAGAACATTGTTAGTTATATATGTGGTCGTTTAGCAAGATTGGGTCATATAACAATAATCTTAGAAGGTAGACGCTTAGGGTATTTGAAGTACTTGATTATGAAAAGTGCATCATTTTACATTGAGAATTTTTTTATTTGGAAATTGACAATTCTATATTTGAATAAAAAAATAATCATTTTCTATAATTCAGTACTCCTTTTTCAATAGTAGATATTGTTTCTCTTCTCCAATCGCTTAATTTAATCATAGAGCCAATCAATTATTTTCAAAGAGAGTGTCATTATTTTTATTTCCATCTTCTTTTGAGTGTCCTAGTGATTAGAAGTTAAGGAAGTCCCTTTGAAAAGCTAAGAGGACAAAGTGTGCTCAGCATATATTCTCAGGGTGATTTTAAAAGTCTTAGGAATTATCAAAGATTTGTGTCATTCTCTTTGGGAGAAAATCATTAAGAGTTTAATGCTGCTTTAGTTTTTTTTTGTGTCTTTGATAGTATAATTTAGAATTTTAAGTATTTTCATAAAATTGATGAGAAAAATTAAGATAGGTAACAGAAGCATCTATTTAGCATATATCTTTTTCTTTTTCAAATTACTGATTATATATTTTAATTTATAATTTGCAATTTGGTAAGTGCACACATAGGTGTACACTTGTGAAACCAATACCACAACAAGAAAATTAACATTATCCATTACTCTAAAAAGTTTCCTTGAGGCTGGGCGTGGTGGCTCATGCTTATAATCCTAGAAACTTTGGGAGACCGAGGCAGGAGCATTGCTTGAGGCCAGGACTTTGAGGTTGCAGGGAGCTATGGTGACACCAGTGCACCTTGGCCCAGGAGACAGAGCTAGACTCTGTCTCAACAATAACAACAAAAAGTTTCGCTGACCCCTTCCTTCCTCCCCTTCATGACTACCACCTCCTCCATTCCCAAACAACCACTGGTCTGATTTCTGTCACAGTAAGGATAGTTTGCCTTTTCTAAAATTTTATATAAATGGAATCTTCCTCCTCTCCTTCCTCATAATATTTTCATCTAGTTTTGTTATTAAAGTAATTTGGCCTCCTAGAAGCAACTGATCAATTTTATGGAAAATATGTACAGAATAAATACTATAACTTCCTTACATGTTTGTTGGAATTTATCATCATCTGGGCCTGGAGTTTTCTATATGTGAAGGTTTTTATCTACAAATTCTATTTTATCTATTTGTTCTTGAGATTTGGTAGTTTGTGCCTTTTAAGAAAATTATTCATTTTATTTCAGTTGTTGAATTTATTGGCATAATGTTATTTATATTATTTTTTCATAACTGTTTTAACATTCTTGTCTACTAATTCTATTTGTCATATTTGGGTCAATTTCAATTTATTTATTTTTATCCTTTTTATGGGTCTGTTTTCCCACTTCTTTACATGGTAATTTTTTTATTTGATGAGAGAACAATTAGGGGAAATATCACATACAAAAAAATTAAATTATAATGAAAGTCAGAGAAATTTGAATGCTGTTAATGATGAAGAAATGAAGTGTAGTTTAGTTTCTATGTAAGGATAGATCACAATGAACAGGAATCTTCAAAGGACTTATGAGATAGGTAGCATCCCAGATAACTAAACATGATTTAGACAGTTAAAGATGGTAGGGGTGTGGGAGAAAGGGATTTCAGTAAGAGACAAGAGCTTGAATCTAGGATGATGTGAGTTTTTGAGGAACAATGACTAAACAGGTTTGCTTGGAAATTAGGGTGTATATAAAAGAAGTGATGGGAAATACATGCATTTCAACATTTGATTACATTGTTTGCATGTGTCATGCCACCCTCAGAGATCGCCAATACCCTGAAAACAGGTGCACACACAGGTGCCCATGCATTATAAATGTGTATATTTATATATATGAGTGTTTTTGAGTGTGTTTCCTTACATGTGTATTTATATATATTCTTATATGTGTATTTATATATATTCTTATATATGTTTTCATATATATTCTTATATATATTCATATATAGAGATATATATTCTTTTTCACAGCCTCAGGTGCAGTAATAGATCCAAAATAATTATTTATTTAACTGAATTGGGTTTTTAACACCTTTTTGGCAATATTGTCTGCTTATAAATAACTGGCCTATGCTTTTTGATAGAGCAGCTGTTAACTTGTTTTGCTACTAAGCACAGTAGCCAGTGGAGCCTCCATCCACAGATTGCTGGGTCAGAAACTGCTCAGGTTAGAACATCAAGTACATACCTAAGCTTTAGGAACCTAGAGTAATGCTCTTAGGCCAGGTATTAAGAGCACTATTTTCTACTTGGCTTGCCTACTCTGAGGAAAGGAACCAAATCACTAAAAGAGATTTGCTAAATTAAGAGAACTTTTTTATTTTATGCACATGATTTTGTGATTTCATCTTCATCTCTGAGAATTTTTCCATATGATGGCTTAGGAATTAGGTAAATAATATATATTTATCTTTACTTTGTACAAATATCTGCAGTAAAGCCTTAACACTTTGGAACCCACCAGTGTAGAAATGTATGGTCATTTGAAAATAATTCATGAAGATGTTTGGCCTTGTATTATGTATGAAGAAAGTAAAATAATAGCCTAAATAAGACTGTTGGGGATTTTTATATGTATAATTTGATTACAAAAGCGAATTGACAATTGAGATAGTAATGATATAAATTATTCCATTAACCTGTTGTTCTAACTATAAGTAAGCTTTTTACAATACAAAAGTTTTTTCTTTTATGTAAATAGAAATGTGCACTCACTAATGAAAATTTAGTGCACACAAGTAAAGGATAAAAAAGAGTCCCAGTAACCCCAAAGTATATATTTCTATCCAGTCTTTCTGGATTTACATAGAGGGTTTAGGTGTGTGTGAAGGGATATGGTTTTACAGAGTTATAGCCATATCTAATTAAATTTTCTAATTGAGTGGTAAAACCTTTCTGAAGTGTTCACCCAGAGGAATTTTTTGTGTCAGATTATAGGTTTATGCCCTCATTAAGACATAATAATTCATAATGTTTTAACCCACATTGAGCTGTCTCTATGAAAGAGCATATTCATTGTGCAAATGTGAGAGCCTCTTGATGTCCCAAGTGTCATCTGTGTGACTGCTGATAGGATTATTCCCCTGGGAACAAGTGCAGGCCATTCTAAGTCAGAAAGTGTACCTGTGGATAGTCTCCCAGTGTAGTCTTCCTCTTTTTATATAAAGATTCTCCATTCTTGAGCTCTTTCTTTTGATTCATTTCTTATTCATTTATCAGTTAGGATTGAGTTCAGCTGCATATAAAAGAAAACACAAAATAATAGTGGCTTAAATACATTTGTTGTTCTCTCCTCTGAAACAAGTCCAGAGGTAGGCAATCTCATTCAGGTGGATTCATAGCGTGATTTCCAGGCCATTTCCATCTTTCTTCTTTGCCGTTCTTAGTGTGGGGCTTCCTTCCGCCAGGTCATTTCATGATCCTAGATGACTGTTGAACCTTCAGAAAGTCCCACTACATTATAGGCAGTAAGCAAGGGGCAAGGGATACAAGAGAACTCCTTGCAGCTGAGTTGGCCCTTTTCAAAATAATTGTTCTGAAGTCTTACCCAACAACCTCTGTTCACATCTCATTGGCCAGAATTTAGTCATGTGACCATACCTAGCTTTAAGATAGTCTGGAAAATGTAGTTTTTTAGTGGGGAAATTGCTAACAAATAAAAATAGAGTGCAGTTATTCAAAAAGAAGGGAAGGCAACCATCTAAAGTACCTATTGTTTTTAAACCACATCATACAACTACGTGCAACCAAGTTGTACTCAATTCTCAAAAGAAGAACACGTAAAGGGTATATTTCTAAGCAATTGCAGAACTTTGGAAAAGAAAAACTCTTTCATTGACTTTCATAAATAAAAGGAAATTTGACTAAGCATAATGTTCTTGGGTCATAAACGTTACAAAAATCTCAAAACCCTCTGTGCATTGATCCATTATCATCACATTCAGTGTTTCAAACAAGCCTCAAAGCTAGACTTAAATTCTCTAACTTGTTTTAGTTGTTATTTTTGTAGTGCTTTGCTTTGCTAACTCTGTACTAATAATATTTGTTGGCATACAGAATTTATTCAATATTGTTTTCTACAAATATTTTATTATACAAAAGTAAATGATATAAAAAGGTATTTGTTTACAGCTTCCTGAATAAGGATTTTTAATCTAGGTGCGGCTTTCTTGCATAAGAAATAAAGTGTATGCTATGGGTAAAAATATGTCAAATACCTTTGATGAAATCTTAACCTGCCTTTATGCCTAAGCCTTAGCATTGGAAATCATCCAAAGTAAATTGCTACATTATCTCTAAGATATGACTACAAGTAAATGCACTCTATTGTCTCTTTTGAAGTACCTTTGAACACAAATGGAATTTAATTCTGTCTTATGACTTAGAGAAAGAGGTAAATTGTCTTCATGTTGCTTATCTATAGTATGTAGAGAGTAAGGAATATTTGTTCCTTTTCTACATAGCATAGTATACATACTTCAGAAATACTTGGCTTACAATGTAATGCATAGAAGTTTCCAAAAGTGTTATAAATTGATTGTGGTAATTTGTATCACTTCACTATATTAGATTTCTATTGCTGTATAACTATTATCCTAAAACTTAGTGGCTTAACAAGATAACATTACTTAATTCACAGTTTCTGTGAGTCAGGGATCTAGCTGAGTCCTGTGCTTCTAAATTCCTCAGAGAGTTGGGACACACGATCTTAGGTGCGCAAACAAGAGAAAATATTTTCAGATTTGCCTCAGGTGAAAAACCATTCCAGTAAAAACACTAAGGATACATACATATATTTTTTTCCTCATTTTGATTAATTTTGAAGGAAATTTTTGTTTTCCATCTTTGTTTTTATTGCTGTATACAGTGAACAATAGCTACTGTAGCAGTCAGAAGAGCACCCTTTAAAAATTCCCTTGGTGCTAACTCGGAAGAAGCAGAATAGCCATAGGATAAATCCTAGCGATATGAATATACTTTCATGAAAAATGTCTATATTGTCTTGAATTTTCAGGAAGACTGTTCTTGAAATATGGCACTTAAGCTAGGTATACCTACCCCCCTAGTATTACTGAGAGGCAAATATAATTTCTAGTCATTGCTTAAGTGATAAAGGCTGGCTTTAATTATAGAAAAAATTTCTATTTGATGACCTAGAGATAGCTATATTAAAAGGTTTACTCAATTTGTGTATTTAATATTGTACTATTTTCGGTATAGTTACAATAAATATCTATTTCTCTTTCTCTCTTTGGCTACTTTTTTGAAATAGACTAAGATGCTTAGTGAAGCAGCTGGAAAGAGGTGACGTTAACGTCGTTGACTTAAAGAAGAACATTGAATATGCAGCGTCTGTGCTGGAAGCAGTTTATATCGATGAAACAAGGTAAGCTTTAACCTCCTCTCCCTTTTATCTTCTTTGCCTCCCTCCCCTCTGTTTCTTTTTCTTGACTCTCCTTTATCTCAAACAGGAATTTAGCATATCTTTGTACAAAACCAAAATCAAAATCTTATTAAAATTTAAAAGGTTCTTCTTCATTGAGCTAATTAACTGGATTATGATTCTCTTAAAAAAATACACATTTTGATCTAAATGCGTTAATGTCATAAAACAGTCAAACACTAAAGTTATAAAATTAAAAAAAAATTAAAATCTCTCTCCCCACCCTCACTGTCCATAGGCCCAGACTTCTAAATGTCAGAGACATCCTAGTTTTCACTGACATAAGGGTGTTCCACACATTCCCATGAGATGTATCTATCATTCTCTCTGCAGAGCCCCACAGTTTTTTTGTGTGTTTTTTGTTTTGTTATGTTGTGTTCTGAGGCAAAATCTTGCTCTGTTGCCTGGGCTAGAGTGCAGTGGCATCATCATAGCTCACAGCAATCTCAAACTTCTGGGCTCAAGTGATCCTCATGCCTCAGCCTCCTGAGTAGCTGGGACTACAGGCGTGCAACACCATGCCCAGCTTAATTTTTTTATTTTTTATAGACATGGGGTCTCTCACTATTGCCCAGGCTGGTCTCAAGCTCCTGGCGTCAAGCAATCCTCCTGCCTGGGTCTCCCAAAGTGCTAGGATTACAAGCGTGAGCCACTGCACCCAGCCCCCAAATGTGTTTTTGATCATTGCCCAGACCTGGCCTCTTAATTAGCAGAGTGGTAAGGAGATTAGGAAACGAGTATTTATTTGAAGAGGGTTGTTAGCCTAGTGCTGCGATTCTCAACCAAGCCATTTACTTCCACCAGGATATTTGTAAAATCCAGGAAATTTAACTGATGTTTCTTGGTGTTGGAAGAGTCAAACTCGTTCCTGATTCCATCGCAAAAAAATAAAAAATAAAAAATACACACGCACAAAAGTGACAGACTGATTAGGGCTACCCATGAATTTAGAGGTAAGAGGGAACCCATGAAAGAGAAACACGCATTTCCAGAGTTTGATACAGAAAAGGTGCTAGGTTTTTTCAAAGCTATAAGGCAAGTGGAGTAGAGGTCTCTTGAAGTACCAGAGAGTACTTTAGTCAGGTGGTGAAAAAGAGGCTGCATGGCATGATTGAGGGTATCAGAGCCAGGATAGGAATTGTAAAAATTCAGCCAAAATATCAGAGACCATATAATGCTCAAGGTACCCTCTTGGTGTGGCAAGTTTCTCTGAAGGACCCATAACCAGTCCCCACGAGAAAAAATAGCCAGCACTTGGGCATTTGTCTCGTAGATAACAGCAAAACCACCAGTCTAGCAAGACCCTTTGGGGCTATAATTTTCTGCCTCTGCCTTCACATTGCTGAACAGTCAGAGCAGGGGAACATGGAGAGGGGAGACACCCACCAGCCCCCTCCCCTCTGCAGGTGTCCATGCCTGGGCCAGGCTGGAGCTTGGGGAAGGTGATAAATGTTAAGCTAGCTGGATGAGTGATCAAAGTTTTGGTTTATCTGTGTGCACTGGACTTCACACACATTCACATAATGGTGCCTGATATGTAATAAATTCACATGATTCAAAAATGAAAATATTGTAAAAAGTGTTGATGAAAGTCTTGCCTCCACCCTGGTCCCAATCTACTCCATTCCCCCATAAATTTCTTATACATCTTTCCACTGATTTATTACAAATTTTTATTTCATATGCTTTCCTTCCTCCTTTCATGGAAGGTAGTACACTATAGACATGGTCTTCCATTCTGCTTTTTTTTTTTTTCTGAACAAGGAAACTTGGAGACCTTCCTAAATCATGTTCTGAACTTTTTGGTGTTTGACAACAAGAAATTTCATTAATAACTGACAGAAAAGACCATGTGAGAGCTGTGCTGCCCAGGTGATTCTTTCTTCATCCCCAGAACAGAACTCTTCTACTAAGCCATGGTTTGGAGATACAAATTCAGGAAAAAAAAAAAAAAGCACATTTTTAGATTATAAATTCTGCCCAGAATTGTTTTCCTGGTTAACGTTCATGGAATGTATATAAATGTATATGATTCTTTTAAGTGAATGAAGATCCAAAGTATAAATTTTTAAAAATTTGTTGTTCCTATAATTTCCTTGCTCCTTCATTTTCATGTATGTTCTTATTGTTCACAAGTTGACTGAACTTAACAGGTTTGAGATTTCTTTGATCTGTCCTTGACTCTTTTATTTTATATTTATCTATAATATTTAAGAACTTTTACCAAAGAACTTATTTATAGATTTAGATCATTCATGGTGTAATGGAATAATGCTAACTATGTGGTTAGCCTTAGTGTCTTGTCTTTCATTTGATAGATTATTATATGTTATATTTATTCATTTTTCGGTTATATTTCCTTTCCCTGAAAATTATGACTCTGTAGTTATTTTGCTAACTCATTTAAGCATACGTTACATTTATAGTGTAGTTCTTTTTCATTTGAAATTACTCTTTTGTGAGGAAAAAAAGTTAAGCACAATGCTTAGCTGCTCCATGGTAGAAATTTAATTTAATTTTTTTCTTTTTTGCTTCTTAAAACAAAACATCTCAGCTCTTCATACCACATCATTCCTAATTTTTACTCACATGACACAAAACTTTTCACTCTTTTATTTAATACTTCCATAGCTTTGTGATTTTTAAATTAGATTAATCATAGCACCTAGAATTTGTATCATCTTCAAAGGGCTCTTAGTTTCATTATCTCACATTAGTCTCACCACAATCCTTTGCAGTTGGCAGGATGATTATTACTTTCTACATTTTACTAATGAGAGAATTAAAGCTCTTAGAAGTAAAATGGTTTGCCAAAGGTCATAGAGCGAAGCATTGGCAAAACTAGGACTCAAAACTAGCCTTTGACTTCTTACTTAGTACTCCTCTCTGTGTAGCTGGCTCTTCTCAGAGTATTGCTATAAAACAGGATGGCCTTTAAGGACCTCTGAAAGATTTAAATGCCAATGCATAAAACATTTTTGATAGCTGTAATTATGCATTAAGGGCCTACTATATGCTAAGAACTCTTCTAAGCATTTTATATGTACTATTCCATTTAAACATCACAACAACCGTCCGAGATAGAAACTCTATTATCACCATTTTGTATATAAGGAAAGTGAATCACAGAAGAGTTATATAGCTTACCCAGGGGAACACAGGGAATACACTGAAGAGTGGGATTAGGGCTTTGGCAATCTGATTCCAGGGCTTGGGCTACTAAGCCCCATCCTCATCCTCAACCCACTTGTGACATTTAACTAAAAGGTGACTTCAGAGACTTACTGGAAGATTGATGAAAGCTCACCTGCTGTCACTGTCATCAGTGATACACAGATTGTGTTGCATCTCTTCCCAATTCTGCCTTCAGTGGTGTCACATTGGTAGCTTAAAATGGGCCACAGTGAAAGTATTTACACCATGGAAAATAACAAACACTACAAATCAGGATTTTTTTTTTTCCTGGAGAGCCTATTGTTAAACATTTACCATTATACCACTGGTTAAGATTACCTCTTATGAATCTTCTAAGGGGTGAATCTTTACTGCTGTGATATTATGACCAAAATATCAGCAATAATACTAATGTGGTTTGATTTCTTATATATTTAGTGAGACACACAGCAGTAAACTGAGGATATGTCTGCTGAGATGTGCATATAATTATTAAAGTGTCATTTGCCTTAGGTGCAGCAAGAAGCATTTATTGCTTTTAAACTTTAAATTAAAAATCGGCTGACTTCTGAGATGTATTTTAGATGGAAAATTCTCTTTCTAGAAAAAAATGATTCAGTGAGTTTTTCAGAGAGGTGTTGTTTAAAAGTTGGGCCAGACTGAAAGAAGGTCAACACGTGGTAAAGCAGGATAAAACAGAAACTATAATATTTATTGGTTTAAAACACACACACACACACACACACACACACCCCAACCACACCCCTCTTCCCACTAAGCCTTAACAACTGCAGAATTTCAGTTAAGAAAACAAATCAAAACAAAAATATTTTTCAAAAGATGATTTTGGTGAGAAAAATGAAAACAGAGTTTCTGATAGAAATTGAATTCTGACTTTCTTTGTGGAGATTATAGCACAATTCCCTGATGAACATGACTGTTGGTTTTTCTAAAAGACATTTTCTAATGCAAATGCCAATATTTTGTGATTCTTGTGTTCAGATATGTCCCCAGAGGCTACTGTTTTTCAAAGTTGCACAGTTGTAATCCAGAAACATGTGGCCTAAAAAACAAAACAAAACAAAAATTCGTTTGATTGTCCTTATTTGGATTGGAATATTGCCAAGCAAAGTAGCGTCCTTGGCCTTATGAACAGGATAGGCAGCTGATGGAGAGGTACACTTTCAGAGATGGATATTGTGCTTACTAATAGCTCCTAAAAACACAATTTATAACTTCATTTGTTTAATGTGAAGCAATCTGTTTTATAATTATCATGGTTAGAGCATAGATTCTGGATTCAGAAAGAGTGGGTTGTTCAAAGCCTCCACTCAGTACTCTCTTTCTTTAACTACGTTCCTTGACATCTACAGTTCCTATCTTTATCATCTACAAAATAAGAATAGGGACAATCCTCACCTCGTAGGGTTGACATGGGGAGTAAATGTAGCATAATGCCTGACAGAGTAAAATTTAAGTACTAATCAATTTTTTTTTAATTTTTAAATAAATTTCAATTTATTAACTACTAATAAAATGCAAATACCTCTAGGATACCTAACACATGAAAATATATAATTTAGACATCCTAGTGAAGATATAAAATAATTTCCTGAGAGCAGTTTTTGATCCTAAGAAAATGAAAACAGGTAGGTTAGTTACCAGGAAATGAAAGCAAAGCATACAATGATGGAAAAAACTTTAATGCAGACATACACATCTCTGTAAAAACAATTGGCTTCCATGTCTTACCAAATATAAAGGTCCTTAATTTGGGGGTAGATTATCTTGAATGAGAATTCAGTGATGTCAGTCATTACTTCAAGAAGTTAGTCTGGTGAAATTGAATGATCTTCAGGGCATCTTGGAGTCTAAGACCCCTGAAATCATTGAGTAGAGGGATTTACCAAAGAACTTTCACTCATTTGACAAATATATATTGAGTACCTGAAATGAACCCCAGTCACACTGGTAATCCAAATCAAGAGTACAACTGTGCTGATAGCTGGTGCCTAGAAATGGGTCAAGAATTGTGAAGACAAACTTTAGCACAAGGATAAGTGCTGCAAACAAGATACAGGGAAGTTGAGACTTAGAGAGAGAGACCCAAGCACACTGATGAATTACCAGAGGAAACTCTAAGTAGCAGGAGTTAAGTCATAACCAGAGGGAGTAACACATGGTAAGAACTTATACAGAGTCAGGATTCCAAACCACATCTGACTAGATGTGCAGATATTCTTAGTATTACTGAGTTTGTTCTCTAGCAAAGCTCTCCCAGTCCATCTTTAAAGACAAGGCTTCTAACAAGAGGACTTAAGGTAAAAAAAAGTCTGGAATATGCTAGATACATGGGCACTGAAGTTCAGAAATACAGTGCCAATTAGGGATGTGAGTTTGGGAATTACAACTCAGGGGTCTCAGTTCTTTTGGATACCTTTGATGCCAATCTTCAATAGTTGGGGCTCTTTCGCTATTTGAATATATTCCCCTTCCTAAAGTTTTTGACAATGCCCAGCAAATGTTTACGTTTTTCACCATCTTTCCTGGTTGTCACTTTCCTCTGAAGCCAGCTTTCTGGCTCCAAACTGATGAATTGTTCCCATGTAGGTCACCTATTTTTCCCTCAAGTCCATCTATCTACAGGTATGCTCCCATGAATGAGCTCAATCCCTTCCTCTAAGTTCTCCAAACTGAAGGGAAAATCAGCTATAATTGCAGTAAGGCCTTATTGATAGATGCTTTCAGAATCCACAAACTCAAGTTCTTTCGTAGAGGTCCCCTACCAAGCATATCTCTGCATCCTCTAAGATCTGATGCCCATCTCACAAAGACCAGCTGACCATACCCTGTAGAAGTCCTTTCAATATGACTTGCTATCCTGACTTCAGGATCTCAAGTTCTAACACCTCGATAAAGGAAGGGGGTGATCAAAATTAATGTCAAATTGTACATTCATCTCTCAGGATCAACACCTGTGCTGAAAGACTACATCCATATTTAGAAAAAAAAAATGACAGTTTTCTAAAGGATACCTAATCTGCAGTAAAGCAGCTGTGCTCAAAGTGAAGACAACCTTGTACATTTCTGTTCAGAGATGTTAGGCCTCTTAGAATCATATTGTCTCAATCTTCTATATGCCAGAGGAGAGGCTTTACTTTATTTTAGTGTAACTAAAAGACCTATTCAAAAGATTTTTCATAAAACAAAAGAGCAGTCTGCACTAAAGGCAAAATAAAGCCCCTGTAGAATAAAACAATTTTTTGACTTTTCGAATGTCAGGGTTTTTCCACTTCCAACCACTAAGGTTTAAAAAAATGCTTGGAATTCCATATCAAAATGGGTTAAATGTTACTCTAGTAATTGAAGTCAAGGGAGAAGTGAAACTGCCAAATAGAGATGTAGAGCGGTAGGGTAGTTAAGGAGAACATAAGTATTTAGGCATAGGCATGGAACTACCAAATAAGAGACATAGAAAGAACAGATACAGCAGCAGGAGGCATGTCTGAAAAACATGAAGTGCCTAATTATTAGAGAGTAGGGTTACTAAAAAGGGTAAATCAAATGCTACAGGGAGAACCACTGGATGAGTTAAAAGATTCCTGATGTCTCTGAAGTGGAGTTTCAGTAAAGAAAAAAATATACCAGCCAGATTATGATAGTATAGGATTACTATGAAATGGCTTCATGAGGAAATTAGTATAGACTATTTTTCAAATATTTGCTAATATAGAAAAAAGTGGAGATAGAATGATCTATTAATGGAAACATATACTTGAGGAAGGCTTTTGTTGTTGTTGTTCACATTGTTTTTATGATAGAAGACTGGTATCTTTAGCCTGGAGATAAATAGTTTAAAAAGAAATTTGGAATAAAAAGAAAAAATATTTCATAGAAAGATTAAGTCAAGAAGTTATCCCTGGGAAGTTATCTATGAAAAGAGAGAACTATCCAAGCATTGGTTAAAAATACAGATGAAGATGGAACTAACTAGTGCATAGCCAAGGATCTTCAAATAAAACATGAGCAGCATTGCAAAATCAGAAAGATTGGTTAGCATTTCATTTTAGACTCAGCTGCTCATCATGGGCAAGGGTGCTAAAATAATTATGGCCAAAGTATGAACAACAGGGTGCAAAATTTGGGGATCAATGTGATGTGGAGAGTAAACTCTTGGTGGTTAATCACCACAACCTCCCCATCATGATGGCACTGACCCATGTGTGCCCCTTTGACATTTGGAGTCACATGAGGGAAAGAGAAAAGGGTTGGACTAATGAACAGGTTTTATGAGTATCTCAATTGAAAGTGATAGGAAACCCAACCAAGCCAGCTTAAACAAATGGTTAATTTAGTGGCTGTCACTGCCAAAACATTGATGGCTACTGTTGACTGCAAGCATAAGCTGATTCAGGTCACAGATTATGTCACCTGGTCATCCCCTCTGTTCTGCTTACTCTGGAATGGCCTCTTCTGATGCTTAAGTGGTAACAAGATGGTGGTAGTATTTCCGAGTTTTACATTCTCACACCATCAAATCCAGCAGGAATGAGAAAGGTATTCTTTTCCAGAGGATCCAATAAACATGTTCTTGTGTTTCATTGGCTCTAGTTTGGTAATATACTCATCCCTTTACCAATCTTTGTGTCTGGGGGAATTGTGTATACAAGTTCAGTGGTGAAGCATCCCATGAAACAGGTACAAGGTCGATTCTACTTAAATTATATGCTTAAGAATTCAGACTGGAAGAGAGAGTTTTCCCAGAAAACAACAACAATTGTGTTCTCTCTACAGCAAAAACTAAAATGTTTGTGTTACTACCAAAAGCAGAGAGACCCGGATGAGTGTTTGTGTGGGTTGGGGAGGAAAGCCCTTGACTGGCAGTTCAGCAACACCTTTCTAGGCTTTGATCCTACTAATGATTAGCATCTGGGCAAGAGATTTTTTTTCCCCCTCTAATCATTGCTTTTCTCACATGGAAGATGAAGTCTTCAGTCCCTCTTTATTCTGGAATTCTGGGACCATAGTCCCAACATCCCCTTGTAAAGACCTGCTCATGACTAAACTACCCTGGCCACCAGGAGGGAGCTGCTTAATGAGAGAGCATTTATAAATATGGGCTGTTGTATATTTTAGATTGTTTCCAATTGGAAAAGTCCCTAAGGAAATCAGTTTGAGGGAAACGTGCTAATACATTGCTGGAGCTCAGTGAATCATTAAAAATCAGATTATGATTTATGAATTCCATTTTTATGGTGTGAGTTGTAGGGAGGGATGGCTGTTCTCACCCTGTGAGTGGTGTGGGAAAACTACTTAGAAAAAGTTGCAATATTCTTTTGGTTGGTTTTCCTATTTTCTGTCCATCTATGGTGTGTTGCTTTCTACAAACTTTCAAAAACAGCCTCACTAATGAAAAGGGAGAAGAAAAAAATCTGACCAGATATTTTAAGAAAATGAGTGACAAAAAAGCTCTACATATTAAATAAAATCTCACTATTTGTGATATTTTGAGTCAATAAAACATAAATGAATATTTCCTTATATATGTCAAAAACTTATTTTTTTCTAATAATATTAATAACAATGAAAATTGTTTGACAGTTATATCCAAGGTAATATATTATGTAATTTGCATATATAATTGTGTATAATCCTCAAAAAATCCTATAAATTAGGTACTTATATTATTTCTACTATAAAGAAACTTGAGGAGTAAAGAAAGTAATTTACTTGCTTAAGAGCATATAATTATTAAGCATCAGAGACAAGTTCAAACTTAAATGGAGCATACCCAACATCCATTCTTCTCCTTTTCCTTGCCAACAGAACCCATTTTTCCCCCAATATTCACTCTCTCCTTCAAAGCCAAGTGATTTAGGGGAGATCAACCTCAGCCCCAGGCTCAGGATGGGTACATCCTAATTGATTGAATCCAGTCATTATTCCCCAGTTTCCTAGCCAGTTAGACTCATTGGTCATGTGATGTAATTCTGGCCACAGGGTAGACTGTTGGTAGAAGTTTTCCTCTCCATAGAAAAGGAGTCCTATGCATCTAGGAGATGCTGTATCTGAGTATGATGCTTGAAATAGATACAACCATGTTGCTTCAAGCATAAAGCTACATAAACTTAATACCAAAGTTGATGATATAGAAAGATGAGAGAAACCTGAGTCCTTGAGATTGTTGTTGACTTTAAAAATCCTTTACTGGAGTCAGCCTACCTTTAAGTTTTTTCTTAAGGAAAATAATAAATTTTCCTATTATTTGAGACACTTTAGTTTAGGTTTGATGTCATTCGTTCTCGAGAGCATCCTTAAGCCAGGTAGGTCAGAATCCATCTTCATCATCTGTGATCCTTCCAAGGAGTCACTTTATCCTAACAATAAATCATAACACGAAAGTTTGATTTCTAAGTTATGTACTTAAAATTCATCATTGATTTCCCCATAAAACCAGATAATAGGTTGATTAAGTTTCCAAGGTAGCCCCCAAAACATGTTGATCCCATAATACAGTGAAACAACATAGATATTTCTTGAGCAAGTACCAAGTACAGGGAATCAGAGACTTAAGTGTTTTCTAAGTATAAGGGCGTTTCCTTATTCTATAGGAATACTATACTTCCTCAGCAAGCCTACTTCCAAAACATATTTGGCCTCTGTCTACCCTCCATCTCTTTTCTCTTATTTCCATCTCCATCGATCTAGTCGGAGTCACCATTATCTGTGAGCTTGTCTCAGAACCTGTCTGTCTAACACACATCAGTCAGTTCTGTACTGGGACCCTGCTGGCCTCCAAGTTCCCCCCAGGAGGGGGTGTGGGGGTGGGGTGGGGCATTCAACTCACTCATGCTTCAGGATCCTGGAAACTTATTTGGGGCATGTTGCTACACTCCCCACGGTTTGTCTTAGTTGAAGTTCAGGGAGGACTCAGTGTCCCATCTCCAGATTTCATCTGCCTTCTTTCTGACTCCTCTTCATTAACCTAGGGCATCTTCGGATAATCACAGGAATGGGAACTTTGCTCTGACTCATCACGTATTCTTCCATCATCTTTTCCTGGGCCTTGCCTTCTTCCATGGGATCTAGATTTTGAAACTCAAATCAAATCAAAGATTCTTTTCCTCCCTCAGGTTAGTGTGTGTCATGCACAACTTGAAGTACTGAATGAATTCATGGTTGACTATATAGCAAAGGGTCACAGGATAACAGGAAATATTTTTAATTGTTTTTTAAAAATATTTAGCATTTGAAAATTATCATTTTACACATGAAGCAGGACATGACTGAAAATGTTAACATTTATAACATATACATCAAAACAAATAACTTATTCTTCATCTGGCCTAATACCTAACTACTGCAAATACCCGAATATTTAAAAAAATCTCTAAGGCCGGAGACTCTATGTTTTATACTTTTATTCATTTATTCAACAAATATTTGTGGAAGACACTCTTCATTTGCTGATAATCATTTTGCTATTCTGTCTGGCTACTGTTAACACCCCCTTGTCATCATCCCCACAATTGTGGCCTCATGGGTTTAGAAAGAAATATATTCCTTATCTCACCTTACACTCTTATTTTCTGAATATACCCCAGGTCTACTTAGGACCCATTCTCTGTCCCCTGCTTGGTTGAGAAACTGACTTTTCTATTTTGCAATCAAATAACATACAGGTAATTCCCATTTGTAACATAAGTATAAAAGATCCATCACGATACCATTATAGGGATTATTCTGCCTGTCCCTTCCCATATAACTCACCAACCCTCACTGACATTGAAATAGTAGGCATATGCTAACAAGCAGTGCCACTAAGTCCATATTATAGGAGAGAAATAAATCTTATTTTCTCGGCAGAGAGCTTCCATTAATTGGCAGGCTGTGAAAGAAGGAGAACCATGTTCTCAAAACTCAGTGTTCATCAGAATCAGGTGGAGAGCTTGTTAGAACAGCCCTTGCTGCAGCCCACCCCCAGAGTTTCTGATTCTGCAGGTTTGGGTTAGAGCCCTGGAAGTTTCGTTTCTAGCATGCTCCCAAGTGATGCTGATTCTGCTGATCCAGAGACCACATTTTGAAGATTACTAGAGGATGTCACTATGAGGCTATAACAAAAAGGAGATGCAGAGAGAGCATTAGAAATCTGATGGTTATAAATTGAAGATCTTATCAAAAGAGTATGCCCCAAGTATTGCCCCAAGTTGTATATGAGATAACCTTGTGCTAAAACACCTCCCCCAATCTCGAGGAAATTTCACCATAGAATAGGGGCCATAAGCAAGGGGTGCTGATCTGGAGATTAGCAGTGCCTCACAGCAACAAGTGTGGGGCTCAGGGGAGGCAAGGCCTGTCCTTTGGTCCTTGGTGTGGTCACCTCTCCCAAGTCTCGGAAACCATAGGCTCATCTCTGGGCTGCAGCCCCATCCTTTTTCCCCAACCACGCTTAGTGAACCTTGGAAGGACACACAGTTAGATGGAGCATGGAATGTCCTTCTCCTATGTCTCATTTCCCTGATTAGAAGAGGCAACACATCTGTACTCTGGAAAGTGGGGTATGAAGAAGATCAATACTAGGTAAATATTGTATTATTGTGGTAATATATACATAATATAAAATTTATCTTTTTAACCATTGTTAAGCATACAATTCAGTGTAATTAAGTACATTTACAATGTTGTATAACCATCATCACCATCCATTTCCAGAGTTTTTCATCATCCCAAACAGAAACTCTGTACCCCTTAAATAACAACTCTCCTTTTCCCCTCTGCTCAAATGCTGGTAACCTCTATTCTACTTTCCACCTCTGTGAATTTGCCTATTTTTTAATCTTTACTCACTAAACTTTATAGTGGGTAAAGATTATTTTTGGAGATTTCTCTCACTGTTCTTACTTTATTTTTTGACTCCCCAAAATCTACTTTGACCAACTTCTTCCCATAATGTCTCAAACACTTCCATCTCCGTGATGTCCTCCTTTTCCTGCATGTTGGAAAAAGAACATCTGCTTAGACTAATGCATGCAGATGTGTCAATGGCTGGACATTTACCAAGGGCTTGCTTTGTGGCAGATGCTGTTCTAAGTGCTTTCTGTGCATTTATCCAGTTCTCCCTCACAGCCTCACCACTAGGGATACTATTGTTATCATCTCTATTGTGCTGACCAAGGAGCTAAGACTCACACAGATAAAATATTTTTTCTAAGACTACATAGCTAATAGGTGATGAAGCCAGGAGTCTGACTCCAGAGGCCATTTTCCTAACTACAGAGGATGCTTATTAATCAAATATTTTGTAATTAGTGGAACATTAGGCTTTGTGCCTAATGGAACATTTTCAAAGATATTTTTGAGCCAAGAGGACTTCCTGGTGGGAAGCCAACAGTCATCTGCGAGGCCTAGGGCAGTTTTCTGCCGCACCCATTATCCCCATTTCCGTCCCCAACTGACTCCAAAAATATAATTTTGATCCCAGCTTTCTAAGCAACTTGATTCCTTCTCAGAACCTTCCCCTCAACATTCCTTGGCCCTTCCTGCTAGTCCTAGGGGCAGAATCTCCTCTGCCTCAGCCTCTGATTCCTCTGGTGGGCACAGAGGAGGCCCAAAACCCTCCTTAGGTTTTGACTTCAGCACTGTCCTTAGTTGACCTCATTTCAGCCAAGATTTGCCTCTAGGGAAATTGAGCTAAGGTCAGCATAACTAACTTCTCCACTCAAATATTCAGTCTTCATAGTCACTCATATACAATGGTCATCTCACAGTTTTAAAAAAAGAGAGACTAACAAAACCAGAGTGAACATTGAACAAAGCTGTCAGGTTGATAGAAAAAGGAAACTGCTGAAAAAAAAAAAACCTGTTAAGATAAATATTTGTGAGCCTGCCATTTAAAATTCTTTTTGGAAGAAGATAGGGAATAAATAATAAATAAATAAACATGCTTCTCAGGGGTGGCCTGAAAGAAATAATTTAAATGTATTTAGCATTCAGGAAGCAGGTTACTGACAAGTAGCTATGGCATTTCAAATAAATTACCTTTTTGCATCCTGACATTTAATTTATTGTACTTCAAAGTACCATGAATATTGCCATCCATATATATTTCTTATGAGAAAGTGATTGAACATACCAGCTCTGGAAAATAAATTTAAGCATCCTTCAACCAAAAATTCCCTGGTGGACCAAACTCCTTTAAGATTTTTTTCCTTTTTTTTTTTTTTTGTAAGAGACAGTGTCTTGCTATATTCCCCAGGCTGGTCCTGACCTCCTGGGCTCAAGTGATCCTCCCACCTTGGAGTCCTGAGTAGCTGGGATTACAAGCATGCACCACTGCACCCAGTTTCAAAAGCTTTTAAGGTTAATTATTTTTAACTCTAAATTTCAAGGTAGAGATGAGATGCCGAATAATGATTACTGACATTATTGACCAAATGTGAAGGTAGTTTGCACGTTTTTAGTAAGAAAGCATGCATTTGAGATGGAGGATAACTCAGCAGTTAAGAACTCTGTCTGAAACTGTCAGACGTGAGTCAAACTGTGGCATGGCCTCTCCTGGTTGTGTGACTTTGAGCAAATCACTCAAGATGTCTGTGCCTCAATTTATTTATCAATAAAATACTGATAATAATAATAATAATTAGATCTTCCTCATGGTGGTATCGTGAGGATTAAGTGAGCTAAAGCTTGGCTCCTTGCCTGGTTTATGGTAAGAAAGCAATAAAGTTAGCTGGCATTATCATCTGTATCTATCTTCAAATAGTTCTGAAGCCTGAGTGAAGGACTAGTATCACCTTTAGGGTTTTGTTTTGTGTTTTTGCTTTTTGTGGGGTGGGTTGGGTTGGGGGGAAGGGTCTAGGCAGCTCAGAATACAGACATGTGTTAATCTAAGAAATATCCCTAAAGGACTCTCCTATGAGGAAACCACTTACCCCAAAAGAATATCCATACTGCAGAAAGATCAACCTCTCCTTATTCCCCCAGCTCTCCTGGAAGGGCTTCCATTGGAGGCTGCTTGCAACATATGAGTTCAGTACCACCCTTAGCCCCAGGTCAGTGAAACCAAAATCACTTCCTTGGATACTACCCCCCCACCTCAAAGTGCCCAACAAAGGCCTTTTTTGTTGGTGCCCCTCCCCATGGGGTGATAGGTCTCCAAGACCAAGAAGAACCTGGAGCCCCTGACTTTCTTCCCCTTCCAGGTTCCAGGACCCTGGAATCCCCTGCCCTGATGCCCAGTGTGTTCCCCTACCATAGTTTGGGCACTGAGCCCCCAGAAAGCTCTGCCCAAAGGTCTGCAAGCCTGTCTCCTTAGTCTTAATGAGCATCATTCTTAGGTCTTTCCTTCCGAAGGGGCCCAGGACACTATTGCTGTTTGTTCACTTTCACTCCAAAGAATGGCCAAGAAGCAACTGCTTTCAAGGCTAGGCTGGTTGATGGAGATTATACTTGGGGGCTACAGTGTCCACCTGCTTCTGTGTGAGGCCTATACAGTGAGGGCCTGAGCAGTAGGTGGGTGTAGGGGAAGCTGCGGCCAGCTGGCCCAGCCCTGCCATACAGGGAGTTGAGAATTCTTAATTCAAACCCAACTTGTCGGCGTTTTATGAAACTTATTAAAAGGTAGAAGGATAGAACATATAACAGTTCGTTCACCTGATATACAACTTTAAAATATTTAGTTATATAGTATTTGGAAGAAATGTGCTCCTGTCCTGGGCTCATCAAATGTTACGGACAGAACTGAATGAATTAGTTATTTGGTGAAAAGTGTCCTTTATAAGAATAGTAAAATAGGAAAAGAAAATTTCACACTTGAGAAACCAGTTTCTCCTAATTGCATCCAGCACTTGAATTTTAATACTTAAGAGGTGTAATTGTGGGCACCATTTGCCTGGAAACAACCATGCGGGTACACGGGTATAACCATTGTCTAAGAGTCCACTGTGGACAGAAATATTTTCACTGAAATACCATTGTAAGAGTCAAAATCCCATGACCTCTTCTTCCGCGGCCGCCTCCTTCTTTACTTCCCTTCCCTGAAAACTGTCTAGTTCAAAATGTAAGCCCTTTGGGAGTTGTGTATCTAATTTCAAGAGAAAATCT
The DNA here is from genome assembly GCF_041146395.1 of Eulemur rufifrons. NCBI lineage: Eukaryota > Metazoa > Chordata > Mammalia > Primates > Lemuridae > Eulemur > Eulemur rufifrons. The sequence goes on from NC_090983.1 coordinate 46,366,360, forward strand.
GGAGTATAAATAGCTCTCAAGTATCAGTTGATCGTGGACTGGGTCAGTTTTCACAGCTCTGCAGCCCCCGAGAGCACCCAGCCAGGGTTCAGGAACCCCTCACTTTATGCTTTATTGACTCCATTGGGATTAAAAAAAAGTCATATTAAACACCAGTGAAAGCATGTTCGGAGATCAACAGTGATAACATTTTACACATATACTCCTTATCATTTCTTTTCTGTAGAATGTATTTTAAGAATTCCTAAGAAAAATGCACCAATGATTATTCTTTCATGCTGTAGGTTTCTTAAACACAAAGTCTTCATTTTACAAGGGCATTCACTGTGTCAGCAATTATGCCCAGTCTGCCCCCTAACACGAGGATGAAGACCAATCAAGCTGTTTGATGTTTGTAAAGCAAAATTAATTATAATATTTGAGATTCCATTTTGTCATCCTACTTGCCCACATTTTTTTCAAAAATGAAACGGGGACAAAATGCAGTCTTCTATGTTTTACATGGGACATAATCTTGCATAAGTATTCAGATATCTTCATATCTTAGATATATGTATAAGAAAATTATTTATGATAATTCTTTATGAAAAGTTCCGGATTATCATTCCACACTATGTTATAGTTTTTGTCCTGCCCTGTCTAGCATGGTCAAATAAAACTAGAGGAGCCTCTTGTGCTCAGAGGGAGGAAGACACAGAGTACAAGGTAGATGCTCGGGAAAGGGAAAATGAATAGGAAAGAAGAGATGGAGGAGAGTAGGGAGAAGTATGTGCCATTAGGTTTATTAGTTTATTTTTTGAATTGTTTAGGTTTTATCCTCCTGTCTTCTCTCTAAACTTCAATAATTAATGAACCTCCTACAAGTTGTTTATGTCTTCATTTTTTATTTCTTATCATTCTCTACTTGATAAATGAGCATGAAAGAATTGATATTTAAGAGACATGCTGAGTTCCTTGGCTATAAGCATGGAAACAGTACATACAATTTTTTAAAATTTTCTTTCCTGTGACTTTATTAAAAAATGCTATCAAAAATGTTTAATGTCTTTCCCATGCCAAAAATACATGTTTCTTCACAATTTGTTTCAAAATATTGTAAAGTGATTATGCAAGGTAAAATTAACCTAAAGGCAACAAAGGAGATGAGTGCATTTACCTCCAAGCTGATGCTGCTTATCAGTCAAATAATACGGGATTCTAGACTAAAACTTCTACCATTTCCCTCCTCATTCCACTCCCCAAAGGTAATCAGTTATAATAGTTTAGTGTAAATATTTCTACACATTTTCTAGTCATCCAATGGATATAGATTGAGCCCCTACTCTGTGCCACCCACAATTTTAGGTGCTGCAGCACACAAAAACAGAGCAACCCTCTGCTCTCAAGGTCTTTACAGTCCAGGTCACTAGATTGTAAGCATAAAATGAATAAACAAGCTAGTGAACGTATGGTATGACATCAAGCAGTGGTAAGTGCTAAGAGCAAGACTATGGCAGGATGATAAAAAGAGTAAGAGTGTTTCCTACTTGGTGGGGGGTGCAGGGAAGCCCTCTCTACTTAAATGCAGTGAGGAAAAGATCCACACAAATATGTTGAGTAAGAGATTCTAAGCAGGGGACAGCAAGTGCACAGACCCTGAAGAAGCAGAAAGCTTGGCAGCTTTGCATACAGCAAGAAGGCCAGTGTCGCTACAGCAAAATGAATAAAGGGTATTGTTTAAGTGGGGGAAGTTGGAGACTTAGCTTGGGATGACTTATGTGGGGTGTTATGAATTAGGCATTGACATAGTCTGACTTACACTTTAAAAGAGGCATTCGGGCTGCAGAGGGAAGAAGAGACTGACAGGCTCAGGAACAAGAGCTGGGAGAGCAGTTAGGAGGCACTGCAGTCAGTCAGGCAGGAGATGGTGTGGCCTGGCCTCTCACTCATTCGCGGCTAGTGGGGATGCAAAATGGTGCAGCCACTTTGGACAACAGTTTGGCAGTTTTTTACAAAACTAAGCACACCCTTATTATTACCACCCGGCCATTGTGTTCCTTGGCATTTACTGAAATGTGTTGGACAAACCTGCACACAAATGTGCTTTATTCATAATTGCCAAATCTTGAAAGAAACCGTGATGTCTTTCAACAGTAGAATGCATAGACAATAAAAAGAAATGCGCTATTAATCCATGGAAGGATATGGAGAAAACTTAAATGCATATTACTAAGTGAAATACGCCAATCTGAAAAGTTGTAGCCTTTTACTATGTGATTCCAAGTATGTGACAGTCTGGAAAAGGCAAAACTATGGAGACAGTAAAAATATCAGTGGTTGCCAGGGACTGGGAAGTAGGGAAGGTAGGAGGGATGAGTAGGTGAAGCACAGGGATTTTTTAGGGCAGTAGAACTACTCTGTCTGATACTATAGTGGTGGATACATGCATGTCATTATATATTGGTCAAAATCCACAGAATGTACAACACAATGAGTGATCCCTAATGTAAACTATGGACTTTAATTAATCATGTATCAACACTGGCTCATCAATTGAAATAAATATACCATAGTGACACAAATTGTCAATAATGAGGTAAACTATGGAGGTAGGGGTAGAGATGAGATGTATGCAAACTCTCTGTACTATCCATTCAATTTTTCTGTAAGCATAAAATTGCTCTAAAAAAAAAACTATTGATTTTTTTTTTAAATGAAGAAGGTGCTCCAAGATTGTGGATCTCAGGTAGGGAGAGCAGAATGCAGAGTCCTCTAGAAAAGGATACTCATTCTAAAAGGAAAAAACAGAAACTCCTTGCCCCAAACAAAAAGGTCAAGGTGTGTTGCCTGGCTCTGGAGGTTTCCCCCTTTCACACGCTGGAGTGGCAGAGATGGATACACAGGAGGATGAAGGTCCTCATAGGCCACTTTTGCAACTGTGCTGTAGAGCAGAGAAGAATCTTTGAGAAGTAGACCTGTAGCTACGTATTTCTGTCACCTCCCTTCTGTTCCTCAGACACATCAATACTGATCCTACGTCGGAGCCTTTGCACTTGCTTTTCTCTCTGTCTGGGATGTCCTTCCCCCAACCTTTCCTATATCTAATTCTTTCTTATTCCTCAGGTCTTAACTTTCTTATTCCTTGGGTCCAAAGTAGTGTTTCCTGTCATAATTAATCTCATTATATCACCCTCCCTATTTCTTTTTAGTCTCTTTCTTTTAGAATACAAGTTCTATATGAGAGGGGACCATTCTAACTTTTTCAATTTGTAATCACTCCATAAGTTGACAATTTTGCAATGTCTACATAGTATGGTGTTTAGTCAATTGCAAATAGAATTTTGGTACCAGAAATAGAATTGATATGCTCTATTAAATGAATATTAATGCAAAGCTGAGCTTTTATCTTCTATCTTATTTATAATCCATACTGGTAGTTACCACAGAGTGTTCATAAGTGAGTGGAAATAGTCTTTCTTGTCCAAACGAATAGGACACATACACACACACGCACGCACGTACACAAACACACAGAAATTGAGAGAGAAAGAGATTTATTTTAAGGAATTGGATCATGTGTTTATTGGGGCTGGCAAGTCTGAAATCTGCAAGGCAGACTGGCAGGCTGAAAATTCTGGCAAGAGTCAATGTCTCAGTCTTGAGTCCAAATGCAGTCTGGAAGCAGAATTCCTTCCTCTTTGGGAGACCTCTTTTCTTAAGGCCTTCAACTGATTGGATGAAGCCCACCCCATATTTTGGAGAGTAATCTGCTCTACTCAAAGTCTATTGATTTAAATGTTAATCACATCTAAAAAATACTTTCACAACAAAGAAAGTAGACCCGTGTTTGACCAAACAATGGGGCACCATAGCCTAGCCAAGTTGACACATAAAATTAAACATCACAGAGGTATTTGTTGCTTTTTCAAGATTCCCCTTTTAAGTTATACAATAGCATATTTCATGCTTTTATCCTTACACACTCTCTTCTTTTATTCCTATCCACTAATTAATCCATATCATTGTTTCCCCCTGAGATTATATGCTCTTTCCTTCTCAATAAATGACCTCATACATCCTGACTAAGAATTGCTAGTCTCCTGAGTAGCATACCTCTATGTGAACCATCATTTCCGTGTGCTGATTTTGTCAGGTTTGATGATCTGTCTTGGATAATTTATGCATTTAGGACATATGCCCTTAAATTATCAACATCAAATTTGCTGTGGAGCAGTTGGCAACCATGACCACGTGTCTGTCATTCTACTCAGATTTGCTGATAAAACAAGGCAGCAGTGGAATGCTTGGAACATGGTGACATCACAGGATTACACCACAATGATTCTTAGTCCAATTGTCCTGCTCTGTAGTTTTATTTGATCACTGCATAAGAGTGATAGATATGGCATCATCTTTAAAGTAGTGACATTTTCAAGCCATGTAGTTTAGTAACTTGCTGAAATGGGCTAAGGAATCTAATTTAAAATGAACAAAAAGGAAAAAAATATATTGTGCTTTAATTTTCTATTTCAGTGTTGTAAGGGTAAACCAAAAGTATCAAAATCTAAGACCCAAACGAAAGTTAAAAGTATTATACAGTAAGTATTAAACAGTATTAACATCCAACTCTGTAAATCTTTTTTATCTTCATATGTATACATTTAGCTTTGTAACTCCAGCATTTAAGTTATGTTTATTTTCTATAAGTTATCTCATAAATGCATTCATGCTTAATACCACAAAAAGTAAATATTTTTAAATGACTGTCTTCTGCATGTGTATAAAAAACAGCAGAACATATGGGAAGTCATTTAAACTTTAAATTTTAAAGGAACATTAAGATTTATTCTTCTGCATATTATCTTTTGAGACTCTCTTTGGTCTTGGTCTTATTGAGTGCTTTGGTTGGGCCTCCTGTTTTTTGCCATTTTGTTTTGTTCCTGCCTTCTTGAGATGGCCTGTGACTTCTCCCTAAGGCTTTATGGGCAGCTACCACTGGCTACCTTCCCTGCATTGGCTCATAATCCTTAGGCCTCATTCTGTGCAAAGAGATTTACCATTGCAAATGAAACCCACAGATCAAAGCTAAAGTATGCCAAAAAGAGCTCTGAGTTCTTGAATTGGTGCACTGACAAGGAAAGAACGACTCTCAAATGACAAGCAGACCTGGCCTGTGTTCTTCCTGGAGGCAAAGCTTGACAGCTCTAGAAAGCCATTTTGGCATTTGGTGGGGAACCTTTCACAGGATCTTGCCAGTTCAGACCTTTAGGAAATTCTTGATTACTGAAACTGAGTGGCTGTAAAATAAGGATGTTTCCTTTCCTGCTTTAATGGCGGCTGTTACTACTGGTCAGTCCAGTCTACCTGGGGTTTTTACAGGAGTGTGATGGTGGTTCCGGTTCCTGTTCACTGCCTCACTCCTAGGTTGATTTCCTTGTCCAGCAGTTCTAAACCCATCAGCTCTCCACCCTCAAGTCAGCATTTTCTCTGAACTGGAGATGTCTCTTCCACTTAAACAGGCTTGGTCACCTGAAATGAGCTTTTGAAATAATCCATTTATCTCCAAGTGTTTTCATCTTTTAACTTTTTAAATCTTCAATGTTAATATCAGAATGATTATCTTTTAGAGTACTTAAATTATTATTTTCCTAAAATTCAGAAATACTTGTCTAATAAAATAGCATCTGTGAATAACTTTTGTAAATTCCAAAGCCTCATTCAAATAGAATGTACTATCCGTATTATGTATATAAGATTATTAGATATGTAACAGCTATTATAGATTCAATTTCCTTTTGTCCTTCTACTTGAATTGCTTCTTTTAGTAGCAGACATGTGTTTATGGATTCTCTTCCCCATCTTTTCTTAGTTTTATTCATTACTAGACTAGTATATTAATGATACTAACAATTGATACCTCTAGACTGGTATCATTGTACTGAAAACTGCAAATGCTTAAGTCTATTAGTTCTTGCCTTCAAAAGGTGATCAATTTGAGAAATTAAGAGTTTTTCAAATGTTATCACAGTTTTTTTCTTTCTTTAACTAGTTCCTATTAAGGAATAATAAGGGAGTAATTGGCTATATTTTAAATCCCATTGCAATGCTTATTTTTTTATTATTAGTTTTCCTTCACTTTTTTCTAATCTTTAATCTGCATAAATTTTTGTAGAAGGCTGCTGGATACGGACGATGAGCTCTGTGACATTCAGTCCGATGCAGTCCCATCAGAAGTCCGAGACTGGTTGGCTTCTACCTTTACCCGGAAAATGGGGATGACAAAAAAGAAACCCGAGGAAAAACCAAAATTTCGGAGCATTGTACATGCTGTTCAAGCTGGAATTTTTGTGGAAAGGTAAGTGAAATCATTGGTATCTCAAGACAATAAAATTGGAAAGGCAGCAAATGTGTTCACTATATCAAAGTTATGAGAGTCCTATATTTTACGTATTGAGGAAACCCACAATCTTTACTAGAATGAACAAATTTAGGACTTTATGATGAACTTACCTATAAAAAAAAACCTTGTCTTGGATCTATTCTTTTTATTTGTTTTAAGTTGACATGAATATTAAAAGCAAAGACTTTTGAATGATCATTCTCCTCAAACAAACCATTGTGAATAACTGTTTAAAATCAATTCTAACATCTTTGTATGTTATACAACTAATTTTACCTAAATAAAATGTAATATCTCATAAAATATATTCTATACTAGGTGACAATCTACATATAAAAAGCAAGCAGGCCTTTCTTTGCCTTAAAGACAAAAGACCATTCTCTTCCCATCTTTCCATCAAGGGGAAAAATGTCTCTCATGTTCACTTTTGAGGAGTTTTTTTTAACATTTCTGTCACTGAAGCAAGGGGTATTTGATGGCCCCTAGAAACATGAAGTCAAATCACCAGAGTTTCCAATATGAAGCATGTGTTAATATGACCCAATTTTATATTCTCTTAACCCTTAAGAAACACAGCTTATTCATGTGTCTGGGAAACAAGATGTTTCAGAACTAAAACTACAAAAGACTGACCCAAAACAAACATGTTATATCTGACAAAATTGAAAAGCAGTTATCAGAAATCCTGTAGATTAAAAAAATATATTAAATTGTATATAAAATATTGTTTTAATATTTTGAAAATAATAAAATTGAGGAACAGAGAAACTTTCTTTGCTATACTTAAAATTAAATTTGAGAGCGATCACATTACTTTTTATCTTCTGATATCTCTCAGCATTACCTCTAATAAGCATTACAAACTGTAATTACTCTCTGCTAAAGGAACAATGGAAAGCACACTTGGGTTTCTAAAAGTGAGAATGCGTTGCAAGAAATATACTATGCAATTTAAAGATATATTATAACCACAGCACATAAAGCTTCTCATATCTTGGCATGTGCCTGTTTCACCCAAAATAGCATCCACTGAGCGATTTTCAAATTCTTTTGCATTATTTCTTAACCATATCTAATTGGCTTAGATTTTAGAAATCCTCATAATAAATGGTCTGATTAATTAGGTGATGTGACACCATCCCCGTAAGTGCATAAACTTGTCCCAAGTCCACTAGCTGGAACCAGAAGTCTGAGGCAAGGAGGCAGAAGAGAAAGAATTTCTATAACCATATTACTATTTATTAAAACAACTTAGGCAACTGTGACAGTTATTGCTTGTCCATAGCATCAAAGTAAAAATATCTAAATAGTATTTCAGAAAGGCAGTGAGGGAATCACAGATAAAACATGACAGTATGTTTGATTTGCTAAATGAATGTATATTTTGTCTTGTTTGTTTAAAACAAATTGAAGTACTTGGCAGCCTGAAAAAAAAAAAAGTGAACTGTTGAGGCAAATCAATTGAATTTCCATTTCCACTCAAACTAAGGTTAAGAAGAATTCTATAAAATATATTGACATGCTAAATTTCCTTTTTTTATATGCTGCATAAACCAAATTTTATTTAATAGCCTATTAAAATACCAAAATGTACTTAAGGTAGCTAAATTAGTAAGCAGTCTTGAAGAAATTAAAGTACTAAGGACACATGGAAATGAAATATTTCTTTTATCACTATTGAATCCCATTAGTAAATGCTTAAAAATAGCAAGACATGTTTACTGTGAATTTTCAAAAATAATCATCTTCAATCCTGAAAGTTAAAAGTCTTTTTGAAGTCTTGTTGCTTCCTCTCTCAAGCATCCCCTCCTGAGATTCGATACCTTAGCAAGTCCTGGTGATTACCTATCCCAAAGTATCCTGATTATGCCCACAGTCTAAGCCTCCATCATCTATCTGCTATCAGAAATATGACAGTGGCTTTCTAACTGGCTCCTTTCCTCCTCACGTACCCTCTCCAGACAAGTCATTCTACAGTGATGTTTGAAAATACAAATTTGTTCTTGTCACTCTTAAGCTGCAAACCATCTGGTGATTTCCCATTTTTCACCTGGTAAGCAGGCCTTGCTTGGTAAGGGCCCTTTTTTCTTTCTAACCTCATCTGATTCTACCATCATCCTTGACTGAATATTTACCAATCTGACTTCAATTCCAAGAATATTTCTAAACTGTCCTGCCTTGGACCTATTGATCCTACTATTCTCTCTGTCAGAAATGATTCTCTCCACCCTTCAACACAGCTGGCCCTTTTTACCTTTCCAGAGGCCTTCTTTGATCACTCTGTGTACTGTTCCTCACTACTGCTACCCTCAACCAGTGGTTTGCCTCATAGCACTTATCCCTGTCCATAATTCTAAATGGTTTCTTATTTTTTTAAATCCCTTTTTAACCATTGGAATAAGCACTGTGAAAGCAGCAACTATATTTTCCTTGCCCTCCACTACATAATCTGTTGCCTAGCACAGTGACTGATACAGGATAGTTTTTTGGTTTGTTTTTTTTTAAGTTTTTTAATTCTATTTTGTAATTATTGTAAAACCTTTATAAAGTAATCCACCATATTTCCAATAGGACTTTCACTTCCTCTAGGAGCCCAGAAAATTCATTATCCTTTTTCAGTGACTCCTAATATATCACCTATTTACTAAAGTGTGAGCCAATTGTATTAAGGTTTCTCCCACACTCATTCTGATTCCAGGATGATTTATCTTAATTTTCCATCTTAATTTTCTATCCTAGAATTCTATTCCTGATTGCAGGATTAAAAAAGTGTGATAATGAGAAGTTTTCTCTGTCTCTTTGGAAGGATAATCCTCTTTGTCTTTTTTTACATTCCATATAATGAGAAAGTATGTTGGTATTCATTTCTCAGCCTACTCCAAGTCTAAGAAACTCAATAGCACCCGAGTTCCCACTGAGCCCAGGGAGCTCTGATAGAGTCAGAACCAAGGGTATTGGCTGCAGGGTAATGAGAATAGTTATACTAATAATAATAATGGCTATCTTGCACTGAATATTTATGATATTATGCTAGGCATTTATATCATTTACTCTTCACAGAAAGCTTATTATTCTCATTTTACAAGTGAGTGACATTAAATAGCTTTCCAAAGGTCAGACAGCTAGTAAGTATCTAACTTGTGATTCAGAGAATGTGTTTTCTTTGCTACATCATACTGCTTCCCTGTGCCATGAAGTCGAACTGATTTAATGTTAAATTTTAAAGTTTCTTATTCCTGATTGATTTTTATATTGACTCTTTTCTCTGTTCATCATCCTTCCGTTTACCCTGTACTTCTATTTTTTACTAACAATGACTAGAAAAATAGAAAAAACTATTTCTTTAAAAAAAAAAAAACTAGCATCATTGACAGTAATTATTTTCTAGATGTTTTGAAGTGTGATTAGTTTCCTTGGTCTGCAAAATTAGAATAATTATGCCTATCTCAATGGAATAATTAATATAAGTGTGTTTATTTATAAACTCTTCTGAGATCTTTTAATAGAAATAGAGGATAAGGATTTTTTTTTTTTTTTCTTTTTTTTCTTTTTTTTGAGACAGAGTCTCACTCTGTTGCCTGGGCTAGAGTGAGTGCCGTGGCGTCAGCCTAGCTCACAGCAACCTCAAACTCCTGGGCTTAAGTGATCCTACTGCCTCAGCCTCCCAAGTAGCTGGGACTACAGGCATGCGCCACCATGCCCGGCTAATTTTTTCTATATATATTTTTAGTTGGCCAGATAATTTCTTTCTATTTTTTAGTAGAGACGAGGTCTCGCTCTTGCTCAGGCTGGTCTCGAACTCCTGACCTCGAGCGATCCACCCGCCTCGGCCTCCCAGAGTGCTAGGATTACAGGCGTGAGCCACCGCGCCCGGCCTGGATAAGGATTTTTTTATTATTCCTGGTCCCCCACATTCAAAGATGATTTATGGTCATTTAAAATAAACATAAAGTGGAAGCATGAAAATAAAGTAATAAGGTCTCTGGAATAAAATGGGGAGATACTTTATCAAGAAAGCCTAAGTTAGAGATATAATTAAATATAGTATTTTAATTCTGAGCTTCCAAGAAGTCAAGATTAAAAAGGAAAACATGATGAATTACTTGGCTTTCATTATCTTTAAAAAAATGATGGCTTTTACATAGAAACTAAGTAATGTGTCCCATGAATTCTTAATATAAGGCACATCAAATCAAAAAGGTTAGTATCTTCCATAGAAGTTTTATAAAAGACACAGAATATTTTCCACATGACTGTTTCTTATATTGACCATATTTATCATTATATTTAATTAAAATATGGTATTGTCCAGGTGTTTGGGAGGGTGAGAAGCTACAGCAATATAGCCAAGGAATGCAGCTTGTTGTGGACTAACTTGATGTAAGAATGAAGGGACATAATTAATAATCAGTTGAGTTCTTTCTTCCCAAGACTTGTGGAGGAAACATGTATTTTTCAGAGTCCTGAATAGAAGCCTACTGCTATTTTTATGCATTCGAATACCATGTTGATTCTATTCTCACATGAACCCATAGAGGAGGTTCTTATATTTGGTTTATGTCATTTTGATTGCCCATCAGAAGATGAAAAAACAAATTATTGATTAATTAAAAATACTTTTGTTATTGATACTATTATGGAAATGGAAAGAACTTTGTTTTCTCTCTAAATTATCTTTCATAAATAATATTGAATGATGATTTGAACAAACCTGAGAAATTTTTGCCAGTATGATTTCCCCCAATATTATTAACTAAAAAAAAAGCTGTGTAAATTATGATGATACTACATATTCCCTCCTGTAATTTCCATTTTTTAAAAAAAGCTATAAAGGAAATATTTTAATGACATTCAGCTTCTAGACTAAAAATTTTGGCACATAAATGGAGACAAAATAAGAATATTCTACTGTCATGGATATGGTGGCATGTTAGAAAGTGTTGTTAATGCATATCCAAAGTACACTCCATCTTGTAATAAGATAAAGTTTAGGAAAGGATATTTGATATGTAACTAAAATCATGTCAACTTTATAGAGTGGTTGTTTGTAGACAAAATACTATTAACATCTGTCACATTGTAGATGCTTAGTAAACTGTGGCTATCATTATCATTGTTCCTATAAAGGGAGTGTGTAACTAATGGTAAAAGGTGAACAAGTCAAAAATAATCTTTTCCCTCATATTGAAGAAATATCTGAAAACTTTGAGTAAATGATTTTTATATGAACACTTATTTTTGTCTTTTTTAGGATGTACAGAAAATCCTTTCACCTGGTTGGTTTGGCATATCCAGCAGCTGTCATAGTAACAATAAAGGTGAAATAATTCCAATTATTTTAATTTTATAAAATAGTCATTTAAAAAAAATCTTCTTAAAATGATTGGGAGAAGAGAATAGGTCTTTACTGCTGCCTACATATTGGAATATAAAAAATATTCTAACCATTTACAAAACGTACTGTGTTCCAAATCATGATTCATTATAGACTTAAATGATGATTGATTTACACTAACAAACTATGTCAATGTATATATGTGTGTGTGTGCACACACACGTGTGATTTTTTTTTTTCTTCATGCTTTATTTAGGTGGATCTTGAATTCCATTTTGAGCTGGTGCTAGTACTTATCAAAATGTATGTATTTTGTTATGAATATATTATAGAAGAGTTAAATGCATTATCAAAAGATGTTTTAGTCAACATCTATGTTTTAAAAAAACAAAAAACTTATATAGAAGAAAATTATTTATAATTTTAAGTCTGAAAAAATGTAAAATATGAGATAAAATTAAGAAAGAGAAAAAAGAAGTTCATCTCTCTTATCTTTGGCTTTTCTGGTGGCTGCCCTATTCTAACTACATTGTTAGAAATAACCAGAGTTGAAACTCTGAAATGAGAAAAGTTACTGGCTCACTTGTGTGTGTGTGTGTGTGTGTGTGTGCATTGTTCCTAAATGTTATTTCTACAGAGGCATTTTGTAGGCTCATCCTTTTAAATTTCTTATCACCTAATTTGGTTGGAGAAATTTAATCTTATCTCCTAAAAAGCTTCATAGTGGTTTTCTTGCATTCATCAAGAATTTAAAGGATACTGGCAACAGAAGATCTTGGGTTGCTTTATTTCTGATTTATTATATTCCTTTCCTATTTTAAATTTGTATTGCTTTTTAAAAAATTTTCTTTTAAGCATCTTTGCATTTGTTTTTTCTCTGCTGCATATTAAATTTTAAAGGTTTTTTCTTTTAATTTAAAAAAGTAGTTCATTTTTCTTGGATGCTTTTTTATATTTATATTTCTTAAACTATACATGTTGAATACCCCTAATCTGAAAATCTAAGATCCAAAATGTTCCAAATTCCAAAACTTTTGGAGCACTGCTAACATGGTGCTCAAAAAAAAAATGCTCATTGGAGCATTTCAAATTACAGATTTTTGAATTAGGAATGTTCAAACAGTAAGTACATAATGCAAATACTCCAAAATCTGAAGAAAATCTGAAATCCAAAACACCTCTAGTCCCAAGCACTTCAGATAAGGGATATTCAATTTGTAATAAAGACAAGAATATAACTGGAATGTCACATTGAGAGGATACTAATTACTCCTCAGTTCTTGAGAAATTTTGCCTACTCTATTATTTCCTCAACCATGGGCAAGAAAATTACTTATTTTTATTTTGTTTATTTGGAGAATCTTTGCTTAAAAACAACCAAATGACAAAATACTGTAGTATGAGAGAATGTAATAGTTTTTCTAAAATGTAGTGTAGTAAAAACATATGAACTAACATGTTGCAGGACGCAATATCACCAAGTAAAAAATGTTTTAGTTAAATAATTCTTATTCTCTGAGAAACCTCCTTGTCTTGTTTGTTCTCACTCTGATGACCTAAAAGCCAGGCATCTGCAGTAGTTTACAAATGTAAATCATCGTTGTTTATAAAAATTCCCAAGAAATGGAGAATTAACCTTTTATTCAGTGAGAACCCCCTATTTGGAACTATAAATATAAATAGCAGCCTTCTAAGATTCTGAACTAACTCTTCTATGTTAGCTTTGGAATTTGATAAAAGATTTGTTGGCCTCCTTTGAGATTTCTTCGTGGTAAAATGCCTTCTAGCAGAACTTTTAAAGATTTTTAATTTACAAAGAGATAAAGCAAGTGTTTGGGGATCAAATTAGGGCCAAATGCAAGGAATTTAATAACAGCATATAAGCAAACCAAAAAATATTTCATTGGTCTTTGTTTCCAAGTGATTAAAAATAGCACTTGAAGCTGTTACTATTATTTTTCAAGGGAAGTATTTTTAAAAAGAGACTGAATACGTTTTATCAGATTTTCAGTTTAGTTTTAGCATGTTACAGCACATAGAGTTGGCCTCCATAAAAATGTGTTAACTGAATAAAATCCTAAAAAGAGCCTACTCAAATTCAAAATCAGTGCATAGCTTTATGGCTGCCCACTTACTGTTCAATACTAGTCCTGCTGTGTGTGTGTAAACAGTAGGCCATCTTGCTAGCAGTTTCTGTTAATCTTTAGAACTGCCTACTGTGCTTCTTTAGAGTTTTTTTTTTTTTTTACTTTTTTTTTTTTATTTCATCTTATTGTTATGGGGGATACAGAATTGCAGGTTACATACGTTGCCCATGTACCGCGTTTCCCACCAAGTCAGAGCTCCAGGCATGTCTGTTCCCCAGATAGTGCGCGTTGCACCCATGGTGTAGGTATATATCCCTCCCTTCCCCAACCCCCACTTCCCGAGTCAGCACCTTCAAGCGTTGCCATTCCCCAAACGGTGCGCAATGCACTCATTGTGTAGGCATACACCCATCCCCTCCCCCACCCCCCACCTCAGTCTGATATCCAATTCGTGTGGTTCCCAGATGTGTATTTAGGTGATGATCAGGGAAACCAATTTTCTGGTGAGTACATGTGATGCTTGTTTTTCCATTCTTGGGATACTTCACTTAATATAATGGGTTCCAGCTCTCTCCAGGAGAACCACAGAGATGTCGTATCTCCATTATTTCTTATAGCTGGGTAATATTCCATGGTATACATATACAACAGCTTACTAATCCAATCATGTATTGATGGGCATTTGGGTTGTTTCCACATCTTTGCGATTGTGAATTGTGCTGCTATAAACATTCGGGTACATGTGTCTTTGTTACAGAATGACCTTTTTTCCTTTGGGTATATGCCCAATAATGGGATTGCTGGATCAAATGGCAGGTCTACTTGAATCTGTTTAAGATATCTCCATAATGCTTTCCACAGGGGTTGCACTAGTTTGCAGTCCCACCAGCAGTGTATGAGTGTTCCTGTCTCTCCACACCCATGCCAACATGTGTTGTTTTGGGTTTTTTTGATAAAGGCCATTCTCACTGGGGTTAAGTGATATCTCATTGTGGTTTTGATTTGCATTTCTCTGATGAGTAGGGATGTTGAGCATTTTTTCATATGTTTGTTCGCCATTCTTATATCTTCTTTTGAGAAGTTTCTATTCATGTTATTTGCCCACTTTTTGATAGGGTTGTTTGATTTTTTCTTGCTGATTTTCCTGAGTTCTAAATAGATTCTTGTTATCAGTCCTTTATCTGATGTGTAGTATGCAAAAATTTTTTCCCATTCTGTAGGTGGTCTGTTTATTCTCTGGACTGTTTCTTTGGCTGTGCAGAAGCTTTTTAATTTAATCATGTCCCATTCATTTATTTTTGTTGCTGCTATGATTGCCTTGGGGGTCTTCTTCATAAATTCTTTGCTTAGGCCAATGTCTGTAAGAGTCTTTCCTACATTTTCTTCTAGAATTCTGATTGTATCACGCCTAAGGTTTAAGTCTGTTATCCACCGTGATTTGATTTTTGTAAGAGGTGAAAGCTGTGGGTCCTGTTTCAGTCTTCTACAAGTGGCTAACCAATTCTCCCAGCACCATTTATTGAATAGGGATTCTTGTCCCCAGAGTATATTCTTTCCTGCTTAGAGTTTTTTAAGCAAAATCATGAGGTAGCTGGAGTGGTTTAATATCCCTGCCCACTGCCCCGTCTCCCAATTAGGGGGTACTTTCCTGCTTCCCTACAGGCCTGCCTGCCTCCCTAGGAAATTTCATGAAATGCCAAAATTACTATCTTCCTCCTCAATCAAATGGCCCACTTCCTTTCCCTCATCGCCCCTCCCTGGAGAAAAGTATAAATGGGTCAGCCAAAGTTAGAGTGAGTAGTAATAGGTGAAAAGTAGTGTATAATAAAATATCTTTTAATAATAAAAGGTAGTATACCTCTCTGTGATATTTGCATTTTAAAAGAGGACATAGATACCAAAACTTTAAGCCAAATTATAAACTCCTATGGTAAAATTTCAAGCAATGTAGCAGGTGAGTAAGCGAGGAAGAGAAATTGGGGCTATCTTCCCTCTGTTCCTCAACTGCCATCACCCATAAAACCAGAAATTCTACCTTAAAAAGAGGCCCATGCTGGGAAAATAATTTATGGCAGGAAGTTGGAGAGAAATTAAAGATAAAGGCAGTGTTATAGTGTTATCAAGGTTATTACATCAGTTTAATAACCTTGGGATTAAGGGGAGGATCTTGGTGCTATATTAAGCATTATGGCCTCACTTTTGTGGCTGTGGACCCATAGATACTAAGTGGCCCTGCCATATCAGACTCTGGTAAAAGTATAGTTTGACATGCTAAATTGAAATATGACCTGCTGAATGTACACTGCCTGTTCTTTTGAATACTTTTTCATGGAAAGAAACAGAACTATATGATATTGCCACCTAAAGTATTCACTCTTTTTTCTACAGGACATCGATAAATGGTCTTTTGATGTATTTGCCCTAAATGAAGCAAGTGGAGAACATAGTCTGAAGTTTATGATTTATGAACTGTTTACCAGATATGATCTTATCAACCGTTTCAAGGTCAGCAACATGGGACAAAAGTGAAATGCTCTTAGAATTGGTTGTTTGAATAAGAATGAAAATGCAGCATTTTCATCTGAGTGAATTTTCAGTTGATTGAGTCATTAATTCATTTAGAATGTTACTAGTTAGTAGGTCACAGAACTACGGGGACAAGTTTACCACCTGATAGAACCATTCTGCAGAACTCACTGGCATATCTATGGAGCCACCTGGATATCATGAGGCTGGTTGGTATAGCTTCACTCCAGCAAGACACCAACATACCCTGATTAATTCACAGAACATTCATGTGGGGATTCGACGTTCCTAAAACACAGAATGAACTTTTATTGGCAGTTTTTCTTAAATTGAAATGAAGGAGCTTCTAATTAACTTCATTTGGATCCATCCAAACAACAGATTTGATCCAGACTTCTGAGCAGTCTGCAGCTTGTAACTTTCAAATTTTCTTGTAGAATCTTGGCATTTTTAGAGGTAGAAAGTACAGGGAGGTCATCTATTTTAACCCCCTTGTACTACAGATAGAAAAATGACTTCATGAATTGTAATTGGAAGTTTTTACCCTTTTAAGAACTAGCCTTCTTACTTGACTTTGGAAAATACAAAAATTTAAAGACTGTGGTAATTGTAAGACTGTTATTTCATCTATCTTAGTAAAATACTTGGCAGTTACAATCCTTCTTGGGACTGAAAGCTAATATATTAATGAGGTGTTTTTTTCAGAACAGTCCACATTTGACTTAAAGAAACTGCTGCCCGCATCTGAGTCACTATGTCCCATGCTGAACACTGTGCTCATGTTGATTTAGTGCCACTCTTTTGATCAAAGTATAATCATAATTATTACTCTTCCACAGATTCCTGTTTCTTGCCTAATTGCCTTTGCAGAAGCTTTAGAAGTTGGTTACAGCAAGTACAAAAATCCATATCACAATTTGATTCATGCAGCTGATGTCACTCAAACTGTGCATTACATAATGCTTCATACAGGTATCATGGTAAGAAAGTCTTTGTAACTGAAGTCTGTTAGTTTGGAAACATCAACTTCCATTTCCCTAAGTTCCTATTGTCTATTTAACACCCATAGAATTATTATAAGTAGTAAGTATTATAAGCGATAATCTTTTGGATTTGGGGGGCTTAATGAGTTAATTATAATACACTCTTTTCAAAAAATATTTTAATTCAGTGAAAAAAAAGATAGCCAGAGGCAAATGAAAACATATTAGTTTTCCAAAATTTGGACCATAGAACAGTTTTGTTTATAAATTCCTTTTTCTATAGGAATCAACCAAAACAAATTTTAAAAAGGGGACCTAAGAGAAAAAGTCTTCAGTATAAAATTAGAGTGTTCTTCTCTCATTTATCATGTTCTCCTAAGCTGACCTTAGTAGCTTTTTCTCTTTTACTTGCATTGCTAATCACAATCAAATCCTAATAGAGATTTTGGGAAATTATTCATGTGAATGTTTCCAAATTTTCCTTCCTCTTCTTTGAATATGAATGAATCAATGAGTGGGTGAATAAAAGATTCAGCAATGCAAACCCTGGGATAATAGTGAGTAATGACAGGGACTCTGAGACAGCTTGGAATTTCTGCCATGTCTTAGAGCTCAGGACAACTCCCGGAGGGTGAAAAATGAGGAGCAGCCCTTCCTTCTTAAGGCGCCAAACTGAGCTGGGTTCAAAGAGGTGTGGGCCATGTGACATTTCCTAATCCTAGTACTGTTTTCCGAATGAAGTGCAATGAGAAAAAATATGCCATTTCTGGGAGGTAACCAGAATTTCATCATTTTAAAATATATTTCTCCTTAAGTACATTTCTTTTTCACTTGTCACAAGTATAAGGGGAGCCAAATAAAAGTCTCCTGTTTCAGCTTTGGAACCTCTGGTCTGAAGGTGACATCGAAGAGATACGATATGTCATATTGGTGGGTAAATGGAGAAATTCAAATCCACGATGTGACTTTACCCTCAGACTTTTAAGAAATACTTATTGTAGGACCTAACAGCTATTCCAGCTTCTCTGGAAGACTGGGAAATCTAGCCCAGCCTGGCATGACTCCTAGAAAGTTAAAGTCGTTAGTAAAGATCATATAGTCACTTTAGGAGAAGGCCATGACTACCAAATATAACTTTCCTCTATTTTAGCAGTTTTGGCTTGGAAATTTGCTTCTGATTTTATTCATCCTTTAGCAAAAATGTGTCAGTGGCTGTTTAATCATTGACTAGTTTGGTCATTACAAACATTGCCTCCTGTTAGAACGTTAGCATTGTCTGGGATCAAAAAAATACATTTCAACCAAAAAGAATAATGAAAAATTTTACAATAAATGGTGAAAGGAAAGGCAAAATGAGTTCACAAATGTATTGACTATTTTGACAAAACTAGGTTAGTTTTGACAGGTTTTGGAAACTTATTTTAAGAAGTTTTTTCTATATGAAAAAGTTATGGTAGGGGAGTATTAATTTTCATGCATATGAATGTGTTAGTTCTTTGAAACAAAAAAGCATTATAGAAATATTTATTCAGCTAAAACTCTCCAGCCCTTTGTTACCCCTCATATTTGACATGAAAAGACTGGGTCGCCTACACTGGTGTTTTAGTTGATGCCTTGCTATTTCAGGCTGGCCCTATCAGTGTGACATTTATGGAGCACTTCAGTTGCAGCCCAACACTGTCAAGCGACTAATGCATCCTGTCACCTGCAAGATGTTTTAAGGACCATTCCTGAAAGGGGTTGCAATGAAACCATTGTTCTGTTTGCTAATGTCGTAAGGGACACCTTGAAGCCTGGGAGTGGACTACACAGAGGAGTGTTCATGCTAGTACACTGTTTGTCTCCTTCTCTCTCCTTTTGTCACTTGATTAACTTGTAGCCCTGTGCCCTGGTGACAGTGATGTGCAGTAACTCAGTCCATTTGCTAAAGAGCAAATGCTTTACAGAGTGCTGCCAAGCTGCCTCCAAATGTGTCTTTGAATATGAAATCACCCAAGGACCTTGGCCAGAAAACACTTGCACTTGAGGGCTCCTGGCACTGTGTTCTCTCTAATGTTAAGAGCAGAAGAAAGAGAGATGACTTGAAACCTATTTTCTTTGGAACCTGTAGTTCACTGACTACATCCAGAAACAGTCTTCCGTACTCTGGAATGACTCAATTTTTCTGTGATCAATCTACAGAAAATTTGGCACTATTTCACTATTCTGTTCCACATAGTAAATGGCTTCCCATACAACACTGTTAGAACAGTGGAAAGAGTATGGGCTTGGGAAGCAGTCAGATTGCTCCTTCACTTCCTAATTCACTAGCTCTCTACCTTGGTTCCTTTTTCACAAAAATTTAACTAATAGTACAAACCATCTCATAGAATAGCAAAGAGGAGTCAATAAAATCATATTTGTAAAGCCTGACATAATACTTATTAACACATACCTTAATACAAATAAATAAATTAATTATTACAATATGCAAGCTTTCTATACTGATAACATAACAGACTACTTCAGCCTATCCAAAGGAATAGAGAAACAAGTGTCCAACCCCATAATTTTAAGCTAAAAGAGATGTTACTTATATGCTTTTAAGTATACTAGGAACTAAGAAGTCAATGTGATTTTTCTGACTTGAAATTCTCCCCACCCTATACATACAGTACACACATATACTTCATCACGCAGGCACACACACCAACACACACACACATGTGCCAAGTAATTCAGATATTAAAATTACATAAGTCTCAAAGTTTTATTAGCTTCTACCCATTCATATATCCAGTTAAATTAGCTAAAACATCTGCTTTAAACATCTCAGAAGAATGGTGCAGCATATTGCCTCCCTTGAGTAATAAATTCTATGGTGATCCATAGAAGAAACAGAAACTTTGGAATGTGACAGATTTCTTGCTGTGCCACTAGATAGCCATGTGACTGACCTTTGACATGTTAATCCATTTCTTTAAGATTCAGCTTTGTTATCTGCAAAATATGGATAAAAATATTTACCTAGCAAAGGGTAAATAAAATGGCTACAAGAATTAAATGAGACCATTTAACTACAGTGTTCACTTCATGTTAGTTCCCTTCCCATTTTTACCTGTTATCATTATATATGCTGTCAGTGGCAGTCAATACCTCCTTATGATATAATTTGATGCCTGCCTAATTTAGAGCAAGTCTACCTGAGCATTTCTCTAAATAAAATGCAACCTACAGTTGCAATAAACACCTACATGAAACCAAATGTCTGCGTTGCTCATAACGTTTCATTTTAACCGTTTATTTCTGCCCACTAGGAATCAGAAGAACCTTGGATTGGTATTGACCACTACTATAGTTGGGAAGAGTGATGTGATTCAGCCTCATTTTCTCTGGCGTGTCCTCATGAATCATTTACAAAATCTATGAACTTAAGCATCCATATTCTGAGTTAGAACTGTCATTTGACACCAAGATAAAATGAATCAGCAGCTAAGGAGCTAACAATCAGTTCAAAATTCTACTTTTGCTAATATAAAATAGATATGTATTTTTAAATTAAGTGTGAAATTTCAGTTTTTCTCTCTTCCTAAACTAGTCTGTAGTGTAAACTTAATCACAAAGGCCATAGTGTGGCAATAAATAAGAAGGATTCGTAGAGAAAATATTATTTATGGGAGGCACAGATTAATTAGAATAAAAATAAGAAACACATTTATAATCAATTTTGACAGCTAGCAAGATAATAGTTTTAAATATTTATGAACTAATCTCTAATTAAATTTTATCTCTGATTTCCTAATTTTTTTTTTTACTATTGCAACTTTATATTTTATATTACCATAATGGAAACTGAATGTTGCTTCTTTTAAAAAAACCACAGTTAAATCTGCAAATCCATAAATAGAACTAATAAGAAATACTTTAAGAAAATAGGTAATTTTTTCAAGAAAGAATCTTATTTATTAAAACAATGCGTTTCTTGGGGTACAAAAACTAGTTTAACTTCAACTGCTATTCATTTCATGGTGTTTAATTTCATAGTTTCATTGGGAACATTGGAGGCTCAGTTCCAGTTCAGCCTATAATACAGGCTCTTAATAAGGTCACTTTCTTCCTTTTAATGACTCACAATTAAATGCATCTATAAACACAGAACAGCTAGTTATATCAACTTCCTTTGGTTCTGAAAATCACTGCTGCTTCAGTCTTCCAACTGTGAGGCATTTATACTTGAATTGCAATCACTAAATATATACTAGCTATTATTTTCCAGATTTAATGCTGTAAACAATGTACATAAAGCAATAAATTCAGTAAAATACCATTTATTCTGTATTTTACTACATGACAAGATTTGTGATAGGCACAATGGATACATTAAAACCTCTTTTAAAACCCCACAGGGGAATGATCACTAATCCCATTTTCGTGGGAACTGCAGCTGAGAGGGTAAATAACTTATTTTCCTGAGGATCAAGAGATTTAAAATCAGGATTGTCTGATTCCACAGACTCTTTCCCTACTACATTTTTCTAATGCAAAATTCATGAAATTCAATTCAACAAACTAATATTAAGTTCCTGTTATGTGCCAAATATCATGATAGGTTCTGTAAAGGGACCAAAGATTAATGAAACCACACCTTTGGCAACTGTTAAGATTCAACAGTTGTCATCTCCTTCATTTTTGACTTATGGACCTACAATGGGTTCCTCCAGCCTTTTATCCAAATTCCAAATTCACAAGCTTTAATTAAGGTAGTCCATCAACTCTTTCCATACTCTTCACCCTCTTGTCAATATCACTTCACTTGACTCTCCAATACAATTGTACTATTGGTATTTCTATTTCAATACATTTCAATATAATCATTCCCCATTTGCTCTTTCTATTTAAAATTCTTCTGTCTTCAATTCCACACTTAACTATCAATCTTTGTCCATCCTTCTTGCAATATCCATTGCCACCAAATGGCCTTTCTAGCTGCCCTCAGATTGCATCTTTACTCAGCAAAATTTTATCAAGTACACATATAGTTTACATGATATTTTTCTGTTGTTTTGTGCAAGGTCTTTAATTGTCTTAAGTGTATAGACCACTAAGAGTGAACTCCATATCATTTTGGATTCTCCATTCCTATCATCAAGTACCATCTACTTGCAGTGCTGTCAGTAGAACTTTCTGTGATAATGGAAATACTTTGTATCTGTGCTGTTCTATATGATAGCCACTTGTCACATGTGACTAGTGAGTGGGTGAAATGTGCCTAGTGTAACTGGGAAAGTGAATTTAACTTTATTTATTTTAATTTAAATAGTCACATGTGTTACCCTATTGGACAATGCAGTAAGTGTTTTACAAAAGATGAGATGAATAAACTATTTAATTATTTCTAAATGAACTCATAATGTAGAAAAATTCTGTTAAATCATTCAGTTAGCAGAAAGATCAATGTAAATGAAACAGATGGTCCTGTATTTTATGCGAAAGCATTTATTCTTTCCTTTATCACTTTTAAGTTTACTTGCACAGTTGTATATGTGTTATGAATAGAAAGTTCAATGAATTCTCAGAAACTCTTCTAAATCTTTAAATATAAAAATTAAGTTCAGTTTCTCTAAAGAGTAAAGTGAATATTTTCAACTTTTAAATGGAAAATTTTCTCATAGTAGGGTCTTCTACAAAACTTGAGCTAAAAGACATTTTAATGACATATGAACTATATGTTAAAAAATCACTAAACTATAATTCATTTCATAAGGACTCAAATTGGTAGGCTATGAATTCAAAATGAAGGCAGGGTTCATCTTTTAAATCATTGAAAATTACTCCTTTTTCAATTAGCAAGGATTATATCTCAAATTTTGGACATATAGGCCAGTGAAACAATCATTGACCTCATGGAGCATCCATTATACACAATTAATGGAGGTGAAAGGAGAAGAAATTTTAAAAAATTTTAAAGAAATAAGGAATAATTTTATATGATTATGTACACTGGATACACCGAAAATCTTTTTCATAGAAAGAAAAGATGGGCTCTGCTAAGTGTGATGGATTCTTTCTTTAATTTACTAGCACTGGCTCAATGAACTGGAAATTTTAGCAATGGTCTTTGCTGCTGCCATTCATGATTACGAGCATACAGGGACCACAAACAACTTTCATATTCAGACAAGGTAAGTTAAATACAGTATTAACTTTTATAATTTAAACTTTGAAATTACTTTTCTGCATATTACTTATTTTAAGAGGCCTTTAAAAAACAATAAAGATTCTAATAAGAATAGGTTTAATGGACTTTTAACAAAATTCTTTAACTTGCAAACACTTAAGTCAATCGACTATTATTTTTCAAGAATTTTGTATACAGTATTTTGTGGCATATTTAGCAATTTAAGGAACATAAAAATATGTAAGACAATTTCTTTCTGTCCAGAACTTGCACTGTGAACCATCACACAAGTCACACATCTGTGCACTGAGACAAATCTTGCTACATATTGTTTAAAGTATTGGTTTGGTGTCGTTATGTATTTGAAAGTAATAAAATTACACTTCTGAAAAAAATTAAAAAATCATAGAAATCTCATTTTTAGGCCAGCATGAACTATTAAATTTAAAACAGTTGGAAAATGAGATTCTGTAGTGATAGTTATAATGGCAGTTGTTTGAATCAAGATAACAGAGTGGAAGAGTATTTGTCTGCTAGGGCTGCCATAACAAAATACCACAGAATGAGTGACTTAAACAACACAAATTTCTTTTTCACAATTATGGAACCTGGGAGTCCAAGATCAAGATGTTAGCAGATTTGGTTTTTTCTGAGACTGTTGTCCTTGACTTGGAGACAGCCACCTTCTTGCTGTGTCCTCACATGGTCTTTTCTCTGTCTATGTGCACCCTTAGTGTCTCTTCCTCTTCATTTAAGGACACCAGTCATGTTAGATTTGGGCCCCACCCTTATGACCTCATTTAACCTTTATTATATCCTTAAAGGCTCTATCTCCAAATATAGTCACACTGGTGGTTAGGGCTCCAACGTATGAATTTTAGGGGAGACACAATTCAGTCCACAACACGAAGGTACTCTATTCTCTATTTAGTGGGACAGAGAAGTCAGTGCCTGAGAGGCAGAATTTGGTGTAGGACCCATCAGGATTCAAATCACTTTATATATGTGGGATCCTGAAATTTCTCCAACTCTTTTACTAGTCGGGATGCTTAACAAGGACAGGTAAGTTAAGAGACTGACGTCTCTCTGAAACCACTATAGAACCTTCAGTTCTTGTTGACAGAAAACTAAACCTGGTTATTTTTTTATTTACTCATTTGATTTTGTTCATTTTTAAAAATTAATAGACTTTATTTCTTAGAGCAGCTTTAGGTTTATAGAAAAACTGAACAGAAACACACAGAGTTCCCATATGGTCCCTCCTTCCACCCTGAAGTTTCCTCGTTATTAACACCTTACATTGGTGTGGTACATTTGTTACAACTGATTAACCGATATTGATACATCACTATTAACTAAGGTCCATAGTTTACATTAGGGTTCATTTTTTGTATTATAGGTTCTATGGGTTTTGACAAATGTATAATGTCATGTCTCTACCGTTGTAGTATCATACACAATAATTTTCACTGCCCTAAATACCCATGTGCTTCACCGATTCATTCCGCCTTTCTTCCCCCTTTACCCCTAACAACTACTGATCCTTCTAATGTCTCTTTAGTTTTGCCTTTTCCAAAATGTCATATAGTTGGAATCTTACAGTATGTAACCTTTTCAGACTGGTTTCTTTCACTAACATTACGTATTTAAGATTCCTCTATGTCTTTTCATGGCTGATAATTAATTTCTTTTTATCCCTGAATAATATTCCATCATATCGATGTACCACAGTTTGTTTATCTAGTCACCTATTGAAGGAAATCTTACTTCTTTCCAAATTTTGGCACTTATAAATAATGTTGCCATAAGCGTCCATGTGTAAGGAGTTATTGTTTTGATGTGGGGAGTACAGAAATAGTTCATTAAAATATTAGACATTTTAGAGCTTAAATGGATCATAAAGTGACCGAGATCCACATTAGAGATCATCTGATCTAGGCCTCATAGTCTTAAAAGAGAAAACATAGATCTGGAGAGGTGAAGTGACCTCTGATATGCACAGTCTGTTAATGGTAGTGGCAGGATTAAGAAGCTGAGAAAAGGAACACTCACTCTCAATCCAGTTACTTATATTAAATATAACTCTGCTCCCATGACCAAAGACAGAAACATCCAATCTTTTATAGCCTGAAATGGAATAGACTTACACATTGCACTCTCTTGTTGTAGACAGAGGAAGAGTTGAAATTCAGACAATGAAATGTTGGGGAAGGCATTGTGCCTATCCCTGGAGTGGAGGAAACACCCAAGTCCTTCAGATGACATAGAATGAAAGGAAAAGGAGAACTCAGAAGTCTGGTTGTATGGTAGGAATGTTATTAACCTACACATACTTGCAGGGTATAGGGAGTTGTTTTGCTTTTATTTCTTTTAAACATCAAAAGAAAGGAAGACTATGCAGATCATTTTTGCCTATCCAAGGCTCTTTATATCCACTGAATCCATAGTAAGGAGGATTTTAATTAAAGATAGCTCATTACTGAGCTGGGCTCTGTACAGGACAACAGTTTTAGGAGTTCTGAGAAAGGAGCAAGTGATTTGTTACCAGAGAGTGCTCTTACTCTTTCTACCCTTGAAAAGTGAAGGCAATGGACTGGGCTCTTCCCCCAACAGTGTTAGATCATCCTTCCTAGCTTTCTCCTTTTACTATTCCTCTACAACTGGATAAAGAGTCATCATGTTTTTATGCTTTGGGCTGTGGGGAAGAAGGAACAGAAGGAGAAGAGGAGGAGAATGACAAGGATGAAAGATGTGTAGAAGGAAGAGAATAAGAAGGAGAAGGAAGAGGAGGACAAGGAGGAGAAGACTCAATCTTTTCCACTTTTATATTTAAAAACTCAGTATATTCTAGTCCAGGCAACAGCAAGACCCTGTCTTGAAAATAAATAAATAAAAAAAAAAACTAGGTATAGAAAGGGAAAAATTGTCTAACAGGGTCATATTTAATGGATTAATTTTACATGAACTTGAAAATTCCGTGAACAAAAATGTTGTAGTGACCAAAATGCAAACATATAATAAGCTTTTCTAACTCTTACTATTGCATTCTACCTATGAAAAAATAAGCTTTTACATCATTGATATCAATAATTCTATTTTATTTCATATTATTCATTGTTACTTGGATTTAGAGTGCTTTTTGAACATGGAAACCCATTTACTGCATAATGCAAAATGACTAAAATGTAATTTAGAACACAGGGCAAGGCTAGATTGGAATTTAATACAGATATTATAATGCATGATATCCTTGAAAGTGTAAATAAATGGAAATAATTTCCTTTTTGTGAAAAGAAAATGCCAAGCTACATGTTACCATGGATACTGGATGTTGCTTAGAGTCTGTTCTTTTCTTAGCAGTCAAAGACCACTCAAACATTAAGACCATGATGTATTCTCAGCATCTTTGTTAGATTTATGAGACAAAACACTTTGATTCAATTAAATCTGGCTGAAAAACACATCTTTGCTTGTTTCTGAAAGGAAGAGATGGTGACACTTGGAGCCATGTCATGTATTAATCCTGACAAAACTGCTACAGCTAGATTTGGGGCCATATGATACAAGTGATGTTATTGGAAAAATCACAGTTTTCCCCATGATCTCAGCAAACTTCTGGAAATGCACATGCTGTTTTATTCAGAAAAAAATCTATTTAATTATTTCTTCAACAAGGATTCCATGTATGCATTCCTACTTCAGAATTCTGGGTATTGAGCTATGATTATTGATTAAGTGATTTTTTTAGGTCTTAACTGGGATTATTTTTAAAAAGTCTGTTTTGGACATAGGTGCTATTAGCTAAATTTAAATACATGTGTTATTTCACCTTTATGATAGTGCTAGAAACAAAAGAGAAAATAAGTATTTTAGTGCATTGATAAGTCATTTCTCTTATGTTGGATTAATAATAAAGCTTGGTTTATCTAGCAGAATGTCAGATACAGATATTGAATAGGTTGCTTGCAGCAGATGCAGATTTCTTTAGTTCTTTATTTTTTAAAAAAAATAAATTTTGTCGTGTACACTTACAGTATGTAATATGATATTATAGGATACAAATAGATAGTAAAATGGTAATTATAGTGAGACAAATTAACATATCCATCATCTCACATAACTACCCATTTTTGTTGTTGTTTTTGTGGCAACTTTAGTTCTTTATTTTATCATTGTCTATGCTTCAGTTAACTTTTAGTGGCAGGGCCAGGGCTAGATTATAACTAGGACTTCATCCTCTGAAAAGCCTGAAACACTAAATCTGGAGTGAGGCAGTTTTACACCTGACTGCATATGCACCTATCAGGAGGAAGGAAATTGAGAGGAGCCTGGGTGTTGGGGAAGTGGTAGCAAAGTTGTTATAGGTTTTAATTTGACTTTCTTTTTGCTGCTTTTGCTGCCTACCTCCAACTTGCCAACTTATATAAATGGGTTCATCATTTTAAGACATTGAGCATAGTGGTTCTGCTTCCGTTACACACTTGCATAATGATCTGGCAACATAGCGGGATAGAGGATGGAGAAGCAATGTCTCCATTATGAAAATCTGAGAATGCTTGGAGTATTTCATACTTTATGCTAAAATATCAAATTCATCAGTGCAACTTGAAGTAGTTTATCTGATGATCAAATTATATGAAAACACAGACAAGTGAGAAACAAAAGCCTTCTCTTGATGAACTCATCATTTTTTAAATAAAATGTCCATTATAAATTGGTAGGGAAAAATACGTTTTAAGTTTTCTTTAAAAATGATTTTTTCATTTCAATTTACAGCAAAAGGATCTGTAGTATTCAAATTTAATAACAACATTATAAGGGAGAAAAAATAGAATCCCAAATAGACCAAATGATTTTCATCATTTTCTTTACCCCTCACCCAAAGTAATTTTAGTTTTAAAGAATAGGAGTGATAATCCACTATCTGGAATGGGTAAAAAGGGGTTTAAACATTCACTGATTGAATAAAGATGTTAGGTAATTTTTTTCCTCCCTGGGGTGTCTAGAGTATCTCACTGGTATATGGATAACAAAGTGAAAACACATAAATACATTTAAATTATGATAATGATAACTATAAGAAAACTAAGCACCACAACAAAGTGGGATTAATCCCAGGTAGGTAAGCCTGGCTTATCATTCAACATTCAATTGATGCAATCCATCACATAAACAGGTTACAGAAGAAAAATTGTATGATCTTATCAATAGGTACAGAAAAAACATTTGACAAAATCCAACACTCATTCATGATAAAAACTCTCAATAAACTAGGAATAGAGGGAAACTTCCTCAACTTGATAAAGAATATCAACAAGAGTAGAATGGTGGTTACCAGGGACTGGGGTGGAGGCAGAGGTTGGGTAGATGTTGGGCAAAGGATATAGAATTTCAATTAGATAAGAGGAATAAATTCAAGAGATCTAGTGTACAATATAAAGACTATAGTTAATAACAATGTATTGTATAGTCAAAGACTGCTAAGAGAGTAGGTGTTCTCACCACAAGAAATACATTTGTGAGCTGATGCATATATTGATTAGCTTGATTCAGCCATTCCACAACATATGTATATTTCAAAACATCATCTTGTACATGATAAATGTATATAAATTTATTTGTCAATTTAATAAGTAAATAAATAAATTAGAAAAAAAAGTATATCTACAAAACATCTCCAGCTAACATGATACTTAATGGCGAGAAAATTGAAACTGTCCCACTAAGATCGGGAATGAGGCAAGGATGTACTATCTCAGCACTGATTTTCAACATCATATTGGAAATGCTAGCGAATGCAATAAGACAAGGAAAGAGGGAGAAAAGGTGTACAGATTGAGAAAGAAAAAATAAAACTATCTTTGTTTGCAGATGATAAAATTATGTAGAAAATATGAAAGCATCAACAAAATAACTCCTGGAACTAATAAGAATTATTCATATGTTCAATAATCATAGCAGGGTTGCAAGATACCAGGTTAATACACAAAAGTCAACTGCTTTCCTATATACCAGTAATGAACAAGTGGATTTTGAAATTGAAAATACAATACCATTTCCATTAGCAACCTCCAAAATAAAATACTTAGGTATAAATCTTACAAAATATATATAAGATCTACATGAGAAAAACTACAAACCTCAGATAAAAAATGATAGTCATTCCAGTGCATGCATAGAAAGGCTCAATATTGTTAAAATGTCAGTTCTTCCCAACTTGATCCATAGATTCACTGCAATCCCAATCAAAATCTCAGCAAGGTATTTTGCAGATATTGACAAAGTGATTCTAAAGTTTACATGGAGAAGACGAAATGCCCAGAATAGCTAACACAATATTAAAGAAGAACGAAGTTGGAGGACAGACACTACCTGACTTCAAAATACTTACTACAAAGCTAGAGTAATCAAGACCATGTGGTATTGGTGAAAATGTTAATTGTCCTCCTAGTGGAAGTTCTTTCAGGTTATCAGTGATTGTAGGAAGAAAAGAATTTGAGAACATACCACATAAGCCAAAGCAAGCAGCTTTTATTGAAAGAGCAAGTGAAAGTATGAAAGAGAGAGAGAGGGCAAGCTCTAAAAGAGCAGCTGCCCCAAAAGGAAGGAGTTTTTGGTCTTTTGAAGGCTAATTGAGGTGAGGAATATTCAAGGTTAAGGGGTTGGTTTTTACTAAGAAATCAGGTAGTAATTCCTAGAATTGGGTTTCCTCCCATTTTTATACTTTATAGAGTTGTTTTGGAACTGTCATGGCAATTTCAAGAGTGTAGAAATTTTAAAATCACAATGCAAATGATATTGTAGTTAGCCAAACTTCATGTAAGGTGACCTGGATAGCTGATAAGCCAGTTGAAGCCAATTCTTGTCTGTGGTTTTCAGCCCTGCTTAGCTATACTTTCACACCTGCACCCACCCTGCAAGCCCCCACATCCAGCCTCAGCCCTGTCTGCTAGTCTTCTACTGTAACAAAAGAATAGAAAAACAGATCAATGGAAATAGAATAGAGAGCCCAGAAATAGAAGCACAAAAATATAGTCAGGTGATTTTTGACAAAAGAGTAAAGGCAATACAATGGATCAAAAATATTTTTTTCAATAAATGAAGCTAGAACAATTGGACATCCACATGCAAGAAAAAGAAGAAGAAGAATCAGAATCTAGACATAGACTTCTATGGTTTGAATGTTCCCTCTAGAGTTCATGTGTTGAAACTTAATCTCCAACATGACAGTGTTAGAAAGTGGGTACTCATGGGAGGTATTCAGGTCATGAGGGCTTGGCCCTGATAAATAGATTAATGCTGATTATAAAATGGGCTTAAAGGAGTGGGTTTGCTCTCTTGCACTCTCTGACCTTCTTCTGTGTGATGCCTTCTGCCATTTGAGTACGCAGCAAGAAGATTCTCACTAGATGACAATGCCTTGATCTTGAACTTCCTTGCCTCTGGATCTGTGAGCAATAAATTTCTGTGTTTTATTAATTACCCAGTCTCAAGTATTCTGTTATAGCAGCCCAAAACAGACTGAGACACAGACTTTACGCACTTCTCAAAAATTAACTCAAAATGGATCACAGATCTAAATGTAAAACACAAAACTATAAAATTCCTAGAAGATAACATTGGAGAAAATCTGGATGGCCCTGGGTTTGGCAATGACTTTTTAAATGTAACACCAAGGCCACTAGCTATGAAAGAAAGAATTGATAAGCTGGTCTTCATTAAAATTAAAAATTCATTCTCCACATCCACGCCAACATGTGTTGTTTTGGGACTTTTTGATAAAGGCCATTCTCACTGGAGTTAAGTGATATCTCATTGTGGTTTTGATTTGCATTTCCCTAATGATTAGGGATGTTGAGCATTTTTTCATATGTTTGTTAGCCATTCTTATATCTTCTTTTGAGAAATTTCTATTCATGTCATTTGCCCACTTTTTGATAGGGTTGTTTGAGACAGGGAACACTCATACACTGCTGGTGGGACTGCAAACTAGTGCAACCCCTGTGGAAAGCATTATGGAGATATCTTAAATAGATTCAAGTAGACCTACCATTTGATCCAGCAATCCTATTATTGGGTATATACCCAAAGGAAGAAAGGTCATTCTATAAAAAAGACACATGTACCCGAATGTTTATAGCAGCACAATTCACAATAGCAAAGATGTGGAAACAACTCAAATGCCCAGCAATACATGAATGGATTAGTAAACTGTGGTATATGTATACCATGGAATATTATTCAGCTATAAGAAATAATGGAGATACGACATCTCTATGGTTCTCCTGGAGAGAGTTAGAACCCATTATATTAAGTGAAGTATCCCAAGAATGGAAAAACAAACATCACATGTACTCACCAGAAAATTGGTTTCCCTGATCATCACCTAAATTCACATCTGGGAACGATACCAATCGGATATCAGACTGAGGTGGGGGTGGGGGGAGGGGATGGGTGTATGCCTACATGATGAGTGCATTGTGCACCGTTTGGGGAATGGTCACACTTGAAGGTGCTGACGGCGGGGGGCGGGAGGGGGGGGTGCGAGGAGGGGATGGGCATATACCTACATGATGAGTGCAATGCACACTGTTTGGGGAACAGACACGCCTAGAGCGTTAACTTGGGGGGACAGGCGGTACATGGGCAACGTATGTAACCTGAAATTCTGTATCCCCCATAAGATGAAATTAAAAAAAATAAAAATTCATTCTCTGCCAAAGACACTGTCAAGAGACTAAAAAGACAAGCCACAGATTGGGAAAAAAATATTCGCAAAAGACATATATGATAAAGGATATTATCCAAAATATACAAAAGAATGTTTAAAACTCAACAATAAAACAAACAACCTAATTTAAAACTGGGCCAAAGACTTTATCAGACACCTCAGCAAAGAAGATACACAGATGGCAAATAAGCATATGAAGAGATGCTCTATATCATATGTCATCAGGGAAATATAAATTGAAACAAGAATGAGATACTGCTACACACCAATTAGAATGGCCAAAATCCAGAACACTAACAACACCAAATGCTGCTGAGGATGTGGAACAACAGAAACTCTTGTTCATTACTGATAGGAATGAAAAATGGCACAGCCACTTTGGAAGATAGTTTGGCAGTTTCTTTCAAAACTGAACCTACTCTTACCATATGATCCATTAATTGCACTTCTTGGTATTTACCTAAAGGAGTGAAAAATTTATGTTCACACAAAAACCTGCACACAGATGCTTACAGAAGCTTTATTCATAATTGTCAAAACTTGGAAGCAATCAAGATGTCCTTCAGTAGATGAATGGATACATAAACTAGTACATCCAGACAATGAAACATTATTTAGCACGAAAAAGAAATGAGTTATCAAGCCCTGAAAAGACATGGAGGAAACTTAAATGCATAGTACTAAGTGAAAGGAGCCAATCTGAAAAGGTACCATACTTTATGATTCAAGTTATATGACATTTGGAAAAAGGCAAAACTATGGAGACAGTAAAAAGATTAGTGTTTGCCAGGGGTTAGGGAGGAGAAAGGCATGAATAGGTGTATCACAGAGGGTTTTTAGGGCAGTAAAACTATTCTGTTTGGTACTATAATGATAGGTACATGCCATTATACATTTGTCCAAACCCCAAGAATGTACAACACCAAAAGTGAACCCTAATGTACACTGTGGACATTGGGTGATAATGATGTGTCTGTGGGGGTTCATCAATTGTAACAAAAATACCACCCTCGTGGGGGATATTGATAATGGGAAAGTTATCCATGTGTGTGGGCAGAAAGCATATGGGAAATCTTTGTACCTTCCAGATTTTTCTGTGAACCTAAATCTATCCAAAAAAGAAAATCTATGTAAAAATTTAAAATATCATACAGTAAAAAAAAAAAAAAAAGGAAATTAAGTCCCTCCATAATTTTACGTGTTCAATTATGGGGTTTTTACTGATAAGATGACTTGAAATTTGAGTATTTTTTATTAGACAATCATAAAGTCTAAAGAAATCCTCTACTGGGCATTTTGTTTTTAATTCTTAGGTCAGATGTTGCCATTTTGTATAATGACCGCTCTGTCCTCGAGAATCACCATGTGAGTGCAGCTTATCGACTTATGCAGGAAGAAGAAATGAATATCTTGGTAAATTTATCCAAAGATGACTGGAGGTGAGTTTCAGAGGAAACCTAGAGGAGACCTAATTTCAGAAAAAGAAATAATTGTGTGATTTAAAGTCAAGAAAACAGATGAAAGTCAGTGCCTTCCCCATACTACAAACTCAATTACTGTTGAATGGACAACTCTGAGGAAGACTAGTACCTAGAAGACTTTGTTCAAGAACCAGGCTCTGTTAGACAAAACTGAAACATTTCCAGGTCAACTGCATGGATAAGATCACACACAACACAACAAATACTTTAAGATATCTAATTATATACTCTCTGGAATGGATCTCTGCTCAATTTCTACCAATATGTGATCGTACATAGATTCAAAATGTTAGCACCATACTCATTTTGTCATATATTATTATTATTATTTTTTATATGTAGAGTTCAGTTTTTTAAAAAACAAAAAATTCCAACATTTGGGGTAAAAAATTCAAATATACTAAAATGACCCAAGTACAGAGGGAAATTTTACATGTTTCTCCAAGGCATGTATTTGCTTAAAAACATTACATTGTATGGTGATACTTGTCACCATGTAGGGGTAAATAACAAGATGTACCCTGTCACTCTGTGTAACCTTTCTTCTTTTCTTTGATCCTTCATTTTTCATCACCCCTTTCATTTGACAATAGAGTTGACAGATTTAGCAAATAAAAGTAAAGGAAAACCAATTAAATATGAATTTTAGATAATCATATAATCTTTTTAGTGTATGGCCCTAATATCCTGTGGGACACACTTAAACTATGTAAAAAAAAAAAAAAAAAAAAAGCCTATGTTTATCTTACTCAGAGATCTTGTTAAAAGTCAGTACACAGACTGAAAAAGGGCCACTCAAATGTAAATATCAAAATTTTTTTCTTTTTACTTTTGGTTTTTCAATCAAGGTAAAAAGAAATGTCCAAAAGAAAAATGGCAAGGAACAACTTTCAAAAACAAAAACAAAACATAAAAGGTAAAATTGGGGTTAAAAGAAACCTTAATATCCCATGGCTACTTTTCCAAATTTTCAAAGCTTCCTAGTTTTTCAAAGGCCAGTTCCAGAAAAATGGGCTCATTTTTGCAACTGTAGAAAATACTGTGAAGTGAGGGGCAGGTGGCACTTTGTTTTGGGGACCCAATTCAGGCCTTTCATTTTTTGGTTGGCCCTTGAACAACAGGTGGGTTAGGATGCTTACCCCCATGAAGTTGAAAATTCGTATGTAACTTTTGACTCACCAAAAACTTGACTAATAATAGCCTACTGTTGATCAGAAGCCTTACCAATAACAGTAACAAACTATATTAACAAATATTCTGTATGCTACATGTATTACATACATATTCTTACAATAAAGTAAGCTGGAAAAAAGAAAATATTATTTAGAAACTCACAAGGAAGAGAAAATATACTTACTGTTTATTAGGTGGAAATAGATCATCACAAGGGTTTTCATGCTCATCATCTTCACTTTCAGGAGGCTGAGTGGGGAGGAGGAAAATGAGGGGCTGATCTCAAGAAAATCTGAGTCTAAGTGGATCCAAACAGTTCAAACCCACATTGTTCAAGGTTCAATTGTATTCCACAGGAAAGAGTAGCCCAAGAGGATTTACATTCTAGGACTGACAGGATCTAATTGTAAAAGGATTCTTTTAAAAAAAATCATTCTACTGGGTCATATCATCTTTGGATAAAATATCTTTGACACAAGATCATAACTCAGGTTTTCTCTACATCTTTGATTTAGCTTATTCTATTGGCCATACCACACAATAAAAGCACAATATGGTTTCTAGTACAAGTGATTTTTTTAAACCTATCTGTACAGAGCAAACAAGGAATTGTGAAACATGCCAGCCTTTCCTGGGGTGACTAATTTTCTATGAAGTATGAGGATGAGTTATTTGTGTATAGACTTTGTGATATGATTACCATATTTATAGCATCTTGGTTAAAATTTTCAGTGGTACCAATGGCTCTGTTTCTGTTATGTAAGGACACATCCCAGAAACAGAAAATCCCCACTTACTTTAGCATCTCAGCTTCCCTGAGGTTCTCATGATGGAAGGTTGGCACAGTGGAGTGGTCCAGGTGTCAGCTTTGGGAGTGAGAACTCTTGGGGTTGTATCTTATCTCAGCCATGTACTAACAGTGTGACTGGGTGACTCAATATCCTCCGGGGAGAAATACTGTTACTCTCTCAGGGGGTTGTTATGAGTATTAAATGTCTTCATAGGCTTATAAAGCAACTACTTGCTAAAATGCTCTAGTTGCTTTGTATTAATTTTTATATGAGCACATTTAATCTTCATGATTCAGTTCCTGGATTGAATAAATACTGCATCTTTTTAAAAATAAAAAGATGCAAAGTGAGGTAGGAGCAGGGAGGGTCTTGAGAGTCCATGGCCTTCTTGTTCCTATCTCTTCCCTGAGACATTAAGCCTTTTAGTTTTGTTGACTATATGGATTTAGAATAGTCTCAAACCCCACTAGGCTACTTTTTTTCTTCCAAAACATTCAAATACCATATTTAGAATAGTTTTTCTTTAAAATGGCTAAAGATCCTGTGAGATAGAAAATCAATAGTTAGGAATTATGAGTGGGGGAGGTTGTGGGCATGACAAGGGAAAGGGCTAGTTCCTCCAGGTAACGTCATTCACAGGTAACGTCATTCACAGTTCACTCTGCTCCTAACTTCTTAGATCCACGAGAGTTCAAAGGTAAACTGATGTCAACTTTTGTGAGCACTTTCACATTTAACAAGTAGCATCTTTTGTGTTCCTATCCGTTAAGAACAATAAGATGTAATTAGTGATATTTAAGGAAATGTTCCACTTCAGAACAATAAAGGGCTGAATGAACCTTTCTCCTTTTCATGACTCCACAGGGATCTTCGGAACCTAGTGATTGAAATGGTTTTATCTACAGACATGTCAGGTCACTTCCAGCAAATTAAAAATATAAGAAACAGTTTGCAGCAGCCTGAAGGGTAGGTTATTTTCTTTTGTTAAAGGTCTGTGGGGTTGGACTCAGAAAAGACTGTAAATTGGTTACTTTGTTCTGATAATTTCAGCATGTCCTTGCTTTGACAGGATTGACAGAGCCAAAACCATGTCCCTGATTCTCCACGCAGCAGACATCAGCCACCCAGCCAAAACCTGGAAGCTGCACTACCGGTGGACCATGGCCCTGATGGAGGAGTTTTTCTTACAGGTGCCTCTTTCTGCAGATGTTTTTAGAAATAGTGACTCTGCATATTGACATACATCTTTTCTGTGCAGAATCCAGGGCTTGTGACTGTTATCAATAGGCCACAATACATTCATGGGGATCTTAGCAGAACTTATTAATCTTTCAGAGAAATGTATTAAATAATCCTATGTAATGTAATACATGTTTTAAAGAGAGTCAAATCTTGAATCTCAGGTGCCACTCCCAGAAAAGAAAGAAATAAACAATCATAGAATTGCTATCTGCTGTTGAGAGGTAAGTGCTAGAACAGAGACAACAAATAGCTTTCATAAGAAAAAGGGGAAGGAGAAGGTATAACACTTCTGCATAAATCTTGTTGGCCAGAATTTTAGTCATATGTGCACAGCACAAGGGAGGCTGAGAAATGAAGATTGTAGCTGGGTGGACATCTGCCTAACTAAAGACAAAAAAATCTATTATGTGAGAAAACTAGCCTGGATAAGCAGAATGACCAGTGTTCTTTGCCACAAGTATACATGTTTTTGCTCTATAGTGTCCCTATCTGCTCCCCCCTTCACCATGGTGGGGTACTACAATATAACTGTGATGCTAACCACTCAGAGCTGGCATCAAATTCCACAAATTAAGGGCTTGGTTTTGCACAAGACTGGCTGAACTTCAAATGCCAGCTGCAAGTAGGGCAGCAGGACACCCACACATCTGGCCAGCCCAGTACAAATTCAGGCATTCCTGCAACCCTCCCTAGGTTTGATAATTTGTTAGGGTGACTCACAAAACTCAGGAAAGTGCTATACTTACAATTACAATTTTATTGCAAAGATATAACCCAGGAATAGTCAAATGAAGAGGTTCATAGAGAAAGGTCTGGGAGGGTCCCAGAATCAGAGCTTCCATGCCCCCTCCGGATGGAGTTAGGGTGCATCCCCCTCTTGGCTTATTAATGGGGAAACTCTACTGGGCTTCAGCGTCCATAGTGTTTATCAGGGTTACCTTACGTAGGCATGATTGATTAAATCATTGGCCATGTGCTTCAACTCCATCTCTAGCCTCTCTCTCCTCCCAGGCGACCAGGTTGGCTCAAAGTTCTAACTTTCTAGTTATGTAGTTGGTCCTTCTGGTGACCAGTGCCCATCCTGAAGCTATCTAGGTACCAGCCAAGAGTCACCTCATTAGCATATCAAAGAGTCTCCTATCACTAAGAAAATTCCATGGGTTTTTGAAGATCTGTGCCAGGAACCCCAAATGAAGACCAGATATATTCTTTATTATATCATAATCCCATTCAGAGAAGCTCTTTTTTTATTTATGTATTTTCAGATTATTTCATTTCTCAGTATTATTCTTTATTTTGAATCTTATTTATTGATTTTATACCTATTCTGAAGACATAAACACCAAATATATTACTATATTTAAATGACTTTGGTTTCTATCTACCATTGTCAATCGATGTAATATATGGTTTCACTTTTAAATAGCATTGCATAGTCCTAGAGAAAGTTACTGAGTACCATCTTCCAAATCCAAACATTTTGAAACTAAAAATAGTTTTGCAAAAATATTTTAATACCTCAATACATTCTGTGCTTAAAAAAATAGACTAAATGTAAACACCTTTCAAATCCTAAAAGCCAACTGCCTAGTATGGCCAATTAAAAATTATAATTTAAAATACTCAACCAATCAACAAACAGAAAATGATAAATCTAAAGAGAACTTAAAGATCTTTAAGAATAGCTCTGTTATATTAGAGATGAAAAAACAGAAACGAGATAAAATGAATTTTGCTGGGATAAGAAGAAATTTTTTAATATTTTAAATTGAAAGATCATGACAATATAACACATGAAAATTTGTTGGATGTAACTAAAGCAGTGTTTAGAGGAAATTTTATAGCATTACACACTTGTATTATAAAAGAACAAAGGTGTTAAATCAGCTATCTATGTTTCACTTTAAGAAGTCAAAAGTTAAGAAAATTAAATTAAAATAACTTGATGTGGGGAGGTATAGCAGAAATTGGTGAAATAGAACAAAGATAAACAATAGTAAAGGCTGGGTGCTATGGCTCATGCCTATAATCCTAGCAGTCTGGGAGGCTGAGGTGGGAGGATCTCTTGAGATTAGGAGTTCAAGACCAGTCTGAGCAAGAGCGAGACCCCATCTCTACTAAAAAATTAGAAAAAATTAGCCAGGTGTGGTGGCATGCACCTGTAGTCCCAGCTACTTGGGAGGCTGAGGCAGGAGGATTACTTGAGCCCAGGAGTTTGAGGTTGCTGTGAGCTAGGCTGATACCATGGCATTCTACCCAGGGCGACAGAGTGAGACGCTGTCTCAAAAAAAAAAAATAGTAAAAAAATTAATAAAGGTAACAGTTGGCTCTCTCAAAAAATAATGAAATTATTTTCAGCATCAAAAAGAGGGAAAAATGATAAATGAAAGATAAGGTATCATTATAGATCATACATACATCAAAAGGATAAGGAATATTATGCAGAATTTATGCCAATAAAACTGACAACTTAGATGAAATTTTTAAAGTTTTTGAAAGCTGTATATTATCAAAACTGACACAAGAAAAATACTATAGTCTGGATATTTATATATCTGTTTTAAAAAATTGAATTTGTAATTTAACTTTTCCCATGAAAAAAACTCCAGGCTTGGATGGCTTCAATTGTTAATTCTGATTTCAATTCTGAGTACTTAATTCAATTGAGAGGTGGTGAATTAAATTCTTTCATGACACAAAGGAAAAGGGAAATTCACAGCATAATTCCTGATAATACCTGACAAACACTTTTCAAGTAAAGAAATTTACACACCCATATCTGTCATGAAACACAGATGGAAAAACCTTTAAAATATTAGCAAATTAAATCCAGCAATATGTGAAAATATGTAGAAGAGTACATATCATGACTTGAGTCAGTTTAATATTTGAAAATTAAGGTAATTCACCATATTAAAGAACAAAATCATATTATCAACTCAATAGATGTACAAAGTACATTTGGCAAAGTTCAACAGACATTAATTATAAAAACTTTCAGAAAACCAGAAACAGGAGACCTCTCTCAACCTGACAAAGGGGCTATAGTTAATGTCCTACTTCATGGTGAAATATTGAACACTTTTATACTAAGATCAGGAAATCTACTCTTAACTAATTCTACTAACATTGTATTTGAAGTTCTAGCCCATGCAGTGAGGTGATGAGTGAAAAAAGAATAAATTACATAAAAATAAACAATACTGTCCTTATTTGCAGAAGCATGAACATCTACATTGAAAACCTTAAGGGATCTACAAAAAGCTTCTAGAAATAATAAATGATTTTGTCAGAGTTGTAGGGTCAATTGTATTTCTGTATGCAAACTACAATCAATTTGAAAATGAAATTTTAAAAACAATGTTATTCATAACAGCATAAAATTTGAAATATTTTTGAATTTATTTAATTAAATGCATGCAAAACCTCTAAACTGGAAACCACAAAATGTTAAGAGAAAATTTTAAAGACATATATAAATGGAGACATATACCATGTTAATAGGTTGAATGACTCAATATTGCTAAGAAGTCAATTCTTCCAAAATTGACTAATGTATTTAGCATAACATTTATCAAAAAATTATAAGAGGCTTCTTTGTAGAAGTTGAAAAGGTGATTCTAAAATCTATCAGAAAGTGTAAAAAAGTCTAAAATAGCCAAACAATTTTGATAGAGACTAAGAAGTTGGAAGACTTATACTTCCTTATTACATAACTTAATATAAAGTTACAGTAATCAAGGCAGTACGTTACTGGCATAGGGACAGGTAAATAAATCAATAAAATAGAGTAGCAATTTCAGAAATAGACTAATGCATATATAGTTATTTGATCTTCAACAAAGTCACCAAAACAACAAAATGGAAAAAGGAAAGTCTTTCCACAAATGGAAATGGAGCAACAATTATTAAATATATGAAGAGAAAAGGAAACGTCCCCTACATATACCTTACACAAAAATTCAAGATGGACCATGGGCTCACCACAAAACATAAAACTATGAAGCTCTTAGAGAAAAACACAAGAGAGGCTGGAAGGAAGCTGAGGTAGGAGAAGTGCTTGAGCCCAGAAGTTCGAGGTTGCAATGAGCTATGATTGTGCCATTGCATTCCAGCCTGGGTGACAGGTTGAGACTCTGTCTCAAAAACAAAACAAACAAACAACAACACAAGAGACTATCTCTCTAATGTTGGGGGGGGGGGATAGGCAAATTTTTTTTAGAGAAGACACAAAGTATTACCTATGTAAGAAAAAATGATGAAATACACAAAACAAATTCAAAACTTCTATTCTTTGAAAGACATTATTAAGAAAAGGCAAGTTCAGTGTGCAGATGGGTGGATTAAAATATGATAAAAGAAAAAGGAAAAAGAAAAGGCAAGGCACAGATTAGAGAAAATATTTGTACTACAATTATCTGTCTGAAGACTTGTGCCAGTTTGCACAAAGAACTCCTACAAATCAATAATAAAAAGAAAATCAGGTCAATTTGAATAGATATTTCATAAAAGAAAATGCACAAGTGGATAATATATGCATACAAGTATGCTCATTATTTTTACTTATCAAACAATTGTAAATTAAAGCCCTAATGAGATATCATACATCTCCACCAGAATGACTAAAATTAAAAGTACTGACAATACTAGATGTTACCAAAAATGTGAAACAATTGGAAGTATCATACGTCTCTGGTGTATTAAATCATTACAACCACTCTAGATAGCATCTATTAAAGTTATACTTAACATCCCTTAGGACTCAATATTTCCACCCCTAAGTGTATAACCCAGATAAGTTAGTGTTTATGCTCACCAAATATTTTATCTGTGAGTAGTCATAGCAGTATTACTTACAATAGCCGAATAGTAGAAACAGACCAAATGTTCATCAAAAATAAAAATGGATAAATAAATCATAGTATATCATACAACCATGCAACAATAAAAAATAGACAAATGATACAAATAATAATAAATCTCAAAAATCCGTTCTATAATTCCATTTATATGAAGTGACAGAAATCAGAAAAGTGAGTGTTTATAACAGGCTAGGATTCCCTACAAGAGGTTAAGGAACTTTCTAGGGATGACAGAAATACTCTAAATCTTGACTGAGTGTTACACAAGTGTGTTCCTGATTATATACTTCAGATTTGTACATAATTTTTTCTTCAGTTTAGAAAAAAGAGTATATCATAATGAACGTGCTTCATCAATGACTTAAAGAAAGATCCTAAAAAAAAAAAATCACTCTTTAAAAAAAAAAGCTAATAAATCCCAGAGACTCATGAAAATTACCTTTAGATCTTCAAATAATATCATGACTTATATTATCCTTGTTTTACTGATTTCAAAACAGACAAAAAAATACCTGACAGAATCATGAGAATAATGAATTTAATGAAATTGGGTCAAATGTTTTTTAAGTTCACCAATTTCTGGATTTTTTAAAGTAAAAAAATAAAATAAAATAAATGACTTTCAAATCCCCTTCAGCAACATATGCAGCAAAACAGGAAAATATGGAGTTAAAGTTCAAAACAAGTTAAGTTTGTACTGCCAACAAATATGTTTTCAAGCAAAACAAGTTTATCTGTATTTGTTAACATATGACATTGATTCCAACAGGTAAAATGTTTTCTTGCATTCAGCTAACTAAATAAATCTCACAGTACCTTTACTTACTCTTAGTCACGCCACATATTGTAGCCCTCTGGAGGTGGACACAGCAATGAACCTGAAACTCGTTGGTGTATGGATTGCTCTGAATGTATTTGACATAAGCTATAAACTGGATCTGTGCATCTATGCAGATGTCCTAGAAATTGGCAGGACTGCAATGGTTCTTGCATGTTTTCTTTTATTTTTGCTCATTCTCATATAACCATCTGTAGAGCTATCACTTTGTCAAACCCACAGTACTGATAAATATCTTCTTGCTATGCATCTAGCCAAAGTAAATGGAAATTTTCATCTCAGACGGTGAAAACAGCACTTTTATAAAGCAATTTGCAAATATGTTCTTTCGTGCCTTTGGAATTCACTAAGAATCTCAATACTGTGTCTTATGATTTACAACTCATCACGACCCTCAGCTGCAGCTTAAATGTAAACATTTTGTGTTTCTTGTTAAAGAAAATATTTTGTGTATCTTGGTCAAAAATAAGCCTAATGATGCAGAGAAATAATTGGACTCAGCTTCAGAAAACCCAAATGTTAAGCCCTAGCTTTTCATCTTTCCAGCTGTGGTGGATGTGAGTTTTCACCTTCTTAGCTATATCCATTCTGCCTCCATCTCGGATGGTTGTGAAGAACAAAATGACAGAATGAATGTGAGAAGGCTTTGGATACTATAACCCATGATACAAATGTGGGATTATTGGTATTTGTTATCCTCCTGGTCTGTTTTAATTAAGCTTTATATTTTTCCAAAGCAAAGTATCAGAGAGCCATGGTATACTGTACCATTGATTATGAAATATTTTGTTATTTGATAATTACTTAAAGGTGAACTAAAAGGATCCAGGCACAAAATTTTAAAAATGCATTCCCCAAAAAATCATCAAGTTTAAAGAGTATCCAATTAAGAGAAGTATTTTCCATTTTGCTCTACAGAATATAATACTAGATTTGGAATTCATTCAACTGGTTTTGAACAAAATTAGAGATGGGATATAAATTCAAAAAATCAGAAAAAGTACTCACATGACAGCTGCTTTCAAGAGCAAGAATTAAAGTGTGTGCTGTGTGTGTGTGTGTGTGTGTGTGTGTGTGTGTTTGAATTAGTATTTCAGAAAATGCAGAGGAATTTTGGGATGTTTTGACTTCTAAATCAATTTCTTATTAATTTGCCTGCCAAGTTTATTTTATCTAAAAAATGGGCTCAAATAGACACTAAGAATTTTTAAAACACAGTGTATTTCTGGAGAACAAACCTGCAGACCAAGCGATTTATGTCATCCTTTAGAACCCCATCAGTGTTACCCTGATCTTTGGTGTGACTGCTTGAGGTTCTCCCTCTAAAGCCATAGGAAACTGTAGCCAGAGGAGATCAGTATTCTAGAATTTGCAGTCCTGAAAACACTTATTTCTGACTCTTGGGTAAGCGGCTGGTGATAAAGGAGGTAAATCAGGTTCTCCTTTCCAAGGCATTTTTACAACAAGCTTGTGATAGTCACCAGTACAGGGAATGCCCTCTCTTCAAGTGTTCACACAGATCAACACAGTTGTCTCTGCCCTCTGACTGTGATAGGTGGACTTGGAAGATGCTCCATTCATTTTCACCATGACTAATATGAAAGCCAAAAGCTAATCATTAGTAAAAGAAGACAGGTTTTGGCTTCTCATTCTCTTCCGGAACATGTGTCAAGTTGGCAAGATAAAAAGTTAATACAATTAAATATTTTTTTTAAATAGCTGCTTTTTTTAAAATTTGTTTATATTTTTTTACTGTGAACCCAATAACTAAATGAATTTTTACCATTTTCAACTACTTGTTTTGTGGCACATGAAAAACATCTATATTTGAGCAAAATCTACATTTATCAATAAATGTTACCTTGTCAGCCAAGGGGAAAAAAGTAATTGCAAATGAAAGTTTTTAGGTAGGAAAGGTCAAAATAGTTATAGTTGTTTTACCTTAAATTGCATATAGTCAGGCCCCTCTATTTTCTTTTAACATTGCTAAGAGTAGTATAAAGTGTATTATTTCAAAATAAATTTGATTTCCCATAGTAGTAAAAAAATGTCTTTAGTTAGTACATTCTCAGCCAAGGATCTGGCATCAAAAATAATCGTAGATAGAACTTCTAAAATTACATAAATGTAAAGAACTGTAGCTATAAGCCAGGATAATAACCTTAAATATAAAAACCAAAGCTTCTAGTTTCAAGAGGCATAAAAGTCCTATAACCATCAA
Source organism: Eulemur rufifrons (assembly GCF_041146395.1). Classification (NCBI taxonomy): domain Eukaryota; kingdom Metazoa; phylum Chordata; class Mammalia; order Primates; family Lemuridae; genus Eulemur; species Eulemur rufifrons. Next base: position 46,411,166 of record NC_090983.1, read on the forward strand.
TTACCCCGTAGGTTCTATAAAGTATAACACTCACAAAAATATAATTATACCATATCATATATTTTACTGAAATAAACAGTGGCTTTCTTAGAATTTAGAAGGGCCCATTTTTAGAAGTGAAGAAAGGTAATTAGATGGCCCAAATTCCTTAAATAAGTTGTCCAAAGAAGGCTAACCTACTGCATCTTCCCCTCCTCCTCCAGTTAAATTCTCCTATAGAACTAGTGGTCTCTCAAATTCTATCCTCAGCCTTATAGTGGCCCCTAAGCCTGTGGTCAGAGGCTTCCTGCATGTTTTCTGTTAATGTTGCTTCTTATGTATAAAAATTAGGTTTCAATGCAAGAGTTTTCTCAAGATTTCTGTACTTTACCGTCTGTTATCTTCTTTATTTTTTTAAAACTATAGAAACTATTTTGACTCTAGAGAAATAAAAAAGAATTGCTGTTAAGTCACTGGATTTGACACTTAGTTGATAGCTGTCAGAATGTTTTTATACTGTTAGGAAAGCCTAAGAACAATTATTAGGTCTTTGTCATGGCCTTTCAAAGAAGAAACCCCAAAAATCCCCAAGGGAATTGCTAAAACAGATATAAGCTGTCAGGCCTGAGCACATCAGGCTGCTTTGTGTTTCCATTTCAATGGGGCCACTTTTTCTACCTCCTCACCTGCAGCTCATCCCTAAGAATACAATGCTGAGACCCAGGGACATCATAGAGTGGCCCTGGTTAATTAATTGACTTCAGTGTTTTCTCCCACCATTTGTACAAGTAAATTTAAACACTAGAACATGTGTATATTAAGTTATTGATTTTAAAAAGTATATTTTTGGCCTCCAAAAGGCAAACCCTCAAAGGAAAGTACAACCTCCAAGAAAAATATGAACTAGTTGTCTTACACGATGCCTATTGCTTTGTCCCCCTATTTTATTTGATGGAAAGTAAATATTCTCTATCCAGGGATAGAATAAGGAAAATTAAAAAGTTGGTCAAATTTATACTCAGAGATCCTGACTTTCCCTTTATATGGGTTTCTAGTTCCTTCCATAGTTTAGCTTCAGTACCCCCTACCAATCTTACACTCATGACCTTTACCCAAAAGAATAAATAACAATTTGAAATATTTATAAATAAGTTAAATAATTAATGCACTTTAGCATTCAATGTGCTTCAGCAGTGGAAATTTAATATTCTAAATTAATTGTGGGATACAGGAAGCAAATAGAATATAAAATCTTTTATTCCATCTATAGGAAGGTCAGCCCTGAATATATCTGTCAAATGCCTAAGTCCTATATGAAAATGTTGCCATCCAACATTCTATAAAATTTATTTCATGGAAGATAAATCATTATAATGCCTTTTTCAGGCCTAAATTATCATTTTGGGGTTACCCAAATGACTTATATAGTATAAAAATGCAACTATTAAATTTGTTTTCTTAAAATATCAGATATCAGCACCTTGTGCAAAATAAAAACAGTTAAATGCAGCTTAACTGAATTTAAATAAATAAAATCATATAATAAATAAATAAAACCAATAAAATGCAGTTGCATCTGCATATATCAAATAAGTATCTCCAATATCACATTTCCCATGAAGTCTATCTGTAGCTTTATTTCTATTTTATTTTAACAATAGTAATATTTATATTTTAATAGAAACTTAATATTCTTATTCAATAATAAACTATTAATATTAAGGATATTATTCTTATACCTTATTCTCAACATGTTAAAATCCATAATAGTTTGCAAGTATATCCCTCATCCAGATCATCTTACTGCCATTAGTGGAGCCAACAACCTCCTTTACATTCAAGCTGGAAGCCTAGGAGTCATCCTTAACTCACCCCATGCCATCCCTCCTACTGCTGACAAACTCATCTTTCAAAAGAGGAATTCTTGTCAAGCCAACTCCTTGCTAGAAAAAAGAGGGAGAAAAAGCCAACACCTCTCCATGACATGCTAAATTAAGTACTAACTCTTTTTTCCTGTGGTTTAAAACCATCCGAGATATGCATTAAACATAATAAATACCTTTAATTTACACAGCTCCATATTGTCGCTATTATGAATTATGATTCGTATTAGCTAAATTTAATGACTATTTACTAAACGTTAGGCGCTGTCCTTAGGCTTCATATAAATTATCTTATAGAACCTCAGGATAATCTTATTAGGTAGATACCTATTAACATTATATCTATTAGATCTTATTCCTGACATAAGTAAACTGAGATCACAAAGTTAAGTAACAGATGAGGAGAATTCATTTCAGCAGAGGCTGTGATATGTCTGAAGTAACCGTGATAGCCCCTTGAACAGCAGTGATTCAGTTGACTGTATTACCTTCTGACTCCAAGGCTAATGGCATTAATAATTCCTTCCCATCTGTCCCTTAAGCTGAGCATAAACATTAATTTTGAATGAAACTGATACTATTCTCTAGGGGGGTTAGGGGAGTTGCTGGCAGAGGTATCAGAAATTCTTATTTCCTATTTTCTCTAACTCATCACATAGTAAAAATGTTCCTGTTTGTAGCTACTTTACCTACTTCTTTGGTGATGATATCTAGATTTTCCCCAAAAATTCTGATTTCAAACTTTCTGCCTATAACCCTCATAATCAGAGGCATGGCTTAGGGAAATTGCACCAGAAAACAACCTCAAAAAACTTTGCAGTCACATATTGACACAATGTTATAACAATCAGGATAAAAAGATGTTAGAGGAAACAGAGTGGAATGAAACTTTAACGATTATTGCATCCTAAGATGTGGCTTTATGCAAGACTGGTGTACCTCATGAAGGTAGACAGCCAATAAATTAGGATAAAATAAAGCTCAAAGCATTCTTTCAAATGGCCAGACAATTGAAGTAAACAGGAACAAGGAGATATCCTCTCTCCTCTTTCTCTCATAAATATACCCCCTTGAATGCAAAAGAAAGAACCAATGTTTGTTAAACCTTGTGAAAATAAGGTTTGCCCAGAGAAACCACCATTATTTTAGAAGGTGAAAATCTAATTGCTTCTCATGATGTCGAACCTAAACATAAATGGAATTCTTTAACACCTATGCTCAGTTAATCTATTATACTTTAGATAAGATCAAATAATAAAAAAAATTGATGTTTCAATTTTCTCTGAGAAGAATACATTAAAATGAAATTATGAATGCTGAATGTAAGAATTTTGAAAATATTCTGCATTACTTGTTGAGGGAGGTTTAATAAAACTGGTTAGTGAGTAGACAGATGTTTCAAAATGCTCGTATACTTTTATTTCAAAAAGCAGTTCAGTCACAAAATCTTGATATTAAAGATCTTCTGATGTACTTGGCATAAAAATAATGAGCAGAAAAATCCATAAGCTGGATTGTAAATTAAATGCCAAATAACACCCTGAAATGACTCCATGTTTTATGGTGACTTTAGAAAATTCCAAAGAGCAAAGATTTATCTCTTTACAACAAAAGGGTTATCATACTAAAGCAGAGTCTCCAGGTGCTAAAAATGTTCATGTTTTTACGCCCTGGAAAAGGTCCCCAAAGAGAGACCATCCTAGAAAAATTATATAAACTTGGACTGTATCTTTTGGTTTTATTTAAAAAAAAAAAGTAGTGCTAACTAAGAAATGAAAGATGTGGCTTGCTTAGGCTTTGTATCTAGGCTGCTCCTAATCTTAGTTTCTCCAACCCAAGTCTGTGCTAATGTGCTTTTCTTTCCCCAGGGAGATAAAGAAGCCGAATTAGGGCTTCCATTTTCCCCACTTTGTGATCGGAAGTCAACCATGGTGGCCCAGTCACAAATAGGTAATACTGAAGATTGGTGGTGGTGAAAGTGGGTGTGTACATGTCAGTTTTCAAATTTATACACCATCCTGTTCAAAGAGGTACCTTCCATGAAAACCTCACTCCATATTCATGAGAAATTTGATCTTTGGACTGATCTATATGGTGCTGAATGATAAGAATTATTGGAACATTCTTACCAAATGGATTCAGTAAAGCAGCATTAGTATTAATAAATGGAATTGTTATTCTGGTTGTAATCCTTTTATAAAATAGAAGACTTCCCTTTTGTGCAGGAGACTGTGTTTATTGTTGTTTTGTTGCTGATTATTCTTTTCTGTAACTTAATTCTTTAGATAGAGGACAATTCAACAAAAATATTAGTGTGCCTATTCTGTTATCACGAAGTTTCCATAGTGTGCTTCATATACTAGCTCATATTCATCTGGGAAAAAATTTTCGTGATGTGAATAGATAAGCCAACAACAGGAAATTTACAAAATAATGTTACTCCCAACCATATTTATTCTTACCATATGTATTTGTGTTGAGAACTTCAAGTCCAATCCATTATTAAAACATATTACTGCTACATTGCATGGTTCAAATGTTTGTAATAGTTACTCTGCAAGCCAGAATCTTCGTGACTGAACTATATGACCAATAAACATAAGGATCACCACCTTACCTCTGTAGTTGTGCTCCAGTACCACCTACCGCAAAGCTGCAGGGTAGTCGGCGGTCAGAAAGCTGCTTGTTCTGACCTTTCTCCCTTCCCACCCAACTTCCAACAGCTGTTTTTCTAGCAACCATAACACAGTACCTATCACTGCTTAGTAAGTGTGAATGTGGCGGGCTGAGGACCCGATGTGGCAAGCAGAGAGGGATGGAAGTTTCCGAGGCTTGTTGCTGTAATGTAAATGGCTGCCATGTTAGTAGAGATGACGCTTCAGATGACAGTCTACACATCCCAGGAATTTAAAATCCCAGGCAAATGACACTCTACATATCCCAGGCACAGACAGAATTTAAAATATCACCCTGGATGGCCAATTAACACTGCTGTGACATGAAGACATCAATTAAAAAACAAAACTGTTGAAGTTTTGTTGAATTAAAATATGCCTTATTATAAATAATCCAGTTACTTCAGAGGAGAATTACTTTTATCCAAGCATATGGAGGATAATAGTCAAACATGGACATTCCCCAGGACACTATGCCTTAACAAGCCTCTCTCCAGCTATGCTCTTACATTCAGGGCTACTCCATGGCTCCTAGATGTGTTTCCAACAAGCATTGCACCTCTCCTGGGACCTCGGGCTGTTGCCGCATACACAGAGCTTAGAATAGGTTGTTGTCTCCGTCTCTACCTAAACAGTGGGTGGTTAATGCTCCCAGAGGACAATGCCCGTTCTCTCTGTGTGTCATTTTCTATCTTGATGAGTGCTTTAAATGTAAAAGTCTTCATTCAATCCTGACATCTCAAAGTGGTAGGGATGAATGCTGTCTCCCAGAGATGTTACTGTTCTTTTCTCTGATTTGACAGAACACGCCTACACTCTGTGAACTAACACTTTACATCCTCAGAATAATAAACAGCAATTTGAAATATTAACACACTGGCAGAAAGCTCTAGCTGACACAGTAAGAAAAAAAAAGTGGTTGACTTCCTGAGAACCACTAAGAAAAAAAACTTCAATTATTTAGTTTCTTTGGAGCTTTGATATTATTTCCTGTTGGTCAATAATAAAATCCAAAATGCCCATGAAGACCCTTCAGAAAGGATAATGATCCCTCTCATTGAGAGAGGAAAATATACTCTCATTCGATCTGAATTTATTGTTAGCAGTAGTATATAAGGCCGAGCATATAAGGCTGAATATTAAATGGGAATGCCAATATGCTTGAGTTAGCTAGCTTAAAGTGTATCACTTCCACTGCTCTGGAGATTATTTTTAGAGCAGTTAAACTATCTCTGAAGATTGCTGTTAGATTAAAATAATATCAAAGGGTAAACAGAACCAGTATTGTAGTTGATGCCTGCTATCCCAGGAGTGTCAGAGGGGCCCTCCATTATTACTGATTTTAGAATTCAGGAAATTATAGCACTTGAATTTATGGGGTTTTTTGTTTAGTTTTGTTTTGTTTTTTTGCTTTTGTAGGTTTCATTGATTTCATAGTAGAGCCAACATTTTCTCTTCTGACAGACTCAACAGAGAAAATTGTTATTCCTCTTATAGAGGAAGCTTCAAAAGCCGAAACTTCCCCCTATGTGGCAAGCAGGTAAGATATTTTCTTTTTTTGTATCATTTTTAATCTTTGTGATGTTTAATAACCTTTTACTAAGTGATTATCCTTATTATTTCTCACATCTGGGCAGTGCATTCTTACAAGAATTATTAGGTAGTATTGCCACCTAGTGGCTTTGTGCTATATTGTATCTACCTTTCAAATTGAGAACTGAAGTCCACTGCAAAACAATACCAAAGTACTAAGGAGCTTGCTAAGGAGAGTCCCGCGACCTTAGGAGGGGAAAGAAGGGAAGTGAGCAGCTGCCATGTGCTCACAACTGGGCCTGTGCATCTGCTATCCTGATTCTCCAATCATCTTTGTAAAGTTTTTCAGGTTTCCTCCCTCATCCCGTATACTGATGTTGGTATTTTTTGGTTTCTTTGGCTGTTATTGTTAGCTCAACCACCATTGTGGGGTTACACGCTGCTGATGTGCTAAGACGATCAAATGCAAAAGGCTCCCTGAGTGATGGGTCCTTTTTCCCAGACTACTCCCTTGCTGCAGTGGACCTGAAGAGCTTCAAAAACAACCTGGTGGACATCATTCAGCAGAACAAAGAGAGGTGGAAAGAGTTGGCTTCACAAGGTATAGTTGTTTAGGAAGGCTTCCTGCCATCTCTCGCTGTCTTAACTTCTACTGTATTTCAAATTTTTTCACCTAAATTTATTTTTCTATAAAATATGTGAGCCTTGGTGGTGTTTGGAGTTTGGCTACCTTTTGGCTATTCGTGAGAAAGTTGGATTCTGCTCTTCTTATGTCACATGATCTGCAGCCGTATGTGACAGTGGGTGATGGCAAACTGGGTATCAAATGATGAGACAATAATATGTTGACAAAACTTCATTTTACAGTAAACTCCTGTGCTTTCCTGGAAGTGCTTCTCAGCCTGTATTTTACTTTGCAAGTGGCTTTTATGTTGCATTAAGAATGTAACAGTGTCAAGAATTTTATTATACTAAGAATTGGAGAAATCATTTGTAATCAGCCAGGAAAGAAATCAAATGGGAAGCTAGCTAGAGTTATTTTTGATGTATTTGCTTGTTCAAATTAATTAGCCCATTTGGTTTAAGAGGTTTGTGAGTCAGTATCAGCATAGTCATGATCTTTCATGCAGGAAATTAGCCTTCAAATTCCAGATCTGGCCCCAACTCTTCTCACACTCCCCCAGTAGCCCTGTCTCCCTCATGCACTACACTTCCTGCACAATGGCCTCCTTGAAGGTTCTTAAAATACTCCAGAGCCTTTGCAATTATTGTTCTTTCAGCCAGGAATTCTCCTCCTCGGGCTCTTTACAACTTTAATATGCCCAGAAATAAACTTATTTTTATTGAAAGATATTATATGAGATCAAAATAAATGGAGTGTTAAACTACGTTTATGTTCAGAAGGACTCAATATTGAAAAGTTTTCAATTATCCCCAAAGTAAGCCATAAATATAATGTGTTTCCTACAAAAATTCCAATATGTTTTTTCTTGGAATTTAATTGATCCTTAAATTTATGTGGTATTGCAGATGGCTAAGACCAGTCAAGAATAAAGTAAGGGAACTTGCCATGTCAGAAATCAAAATTTATTATTACATTTCAGTAATTAAGTCAGTGTGACCATGATACAGAGATAGTCAAATGGACCACAGGAATAGACCAGAGAGCCAGACAGAGCACATTAATTACTGCATAACCTTGACAGGTGATAGACACACATATTCACATACACAATCTTTTATATGTTCTTTTATATCATTCTGTTCCTAATTTTGTCCTGTGGATCTGAGTTACTATGTGGTGTCATTTCCCTTTATACTGGAATACTGACTTTAGTATTTAGTAACACAGGTCTGCTGGCAGACAGTAAGCTTAGATTTCCTTCATCTGGGAACATCTTTATTTTACTGTCATTTTTTGGACAGTTTTGCTGGATTTAAAATTCTTGAGTGATTTTTTTTTTCCTTTTAGAACTTTTAATCTGTCATTCTGTTGCCTTCTGGCTTCCATAGTTTCTGATAAGGCGTCAGCCAAAAATTGTATTACCGCTTCCTTATATATATACTGAGTCATTTTTTTTCCTTGCTGCTTTCCAGATTTGCTCTTTATTTTTGATGTTCAGCAATTTGATGATGTGTCTAGGTCTGGTTTTCTTTGTATTTATTCTACTTGGTGTTCACTGAGTTTTTTAAATTCATAAGTTAGTGTTTTGCATCAAATTTGAGAAGTTTTCTGTCAATCTCTACAATATTTTTTCTTCCCCTCTCACTGTTCTCTTCTGAAAATCCTATTATACATACCTTAGTATTCTGGAAATTGTACCCAAAGCTCTAGATCTCTGTTAAATTTCTTTTACTGTTTCTTCTTTTTTTGTTTTTGTTTTTTGAGTGGCTACTTTCTAATGATTTGTCTTCAAGTTTACTGATTCTTTGTCACCTCAAATCTGTTGAATATACTGAATTAATTCTTCATTTCAGCTATTTGTCTTTTCAGTTTTATAATTTCCATTTTGTTCTTTTTTTATAATTTCTCTGTTGATATTTTATATTTGCTTCCACTCATTGTTAGCATATTTTCCTTTAATTCTTTAAAATAGTTTTCCTTAAGTGTTAAACATATTTCTAAAACTTGTCTTAAAGTCTTTGTCTGTTCATTCCGATATTATGGTCCACTCAGAGCCATACTTGCATAGTTCCACAGTTAGCCAGGGTTGTGTGAAAAGCTAGCTGAGCCCTTCCATGGATGTCTAATTTCTATGATTTTTCTGTTAAATTCTGTGGTCCAAATTTGGGCCACAGCCTCAGATTAGCAAAGCTGGGTTTTTTCCCCCATCTAGTCTAAACTGGATCTACCACTTTATATTGGAGAAACCTAGTTATTTGTTGTCTCCTTCCATCCCAAACTAAGTCTACCATCTCTGGCAGAAAAGTTGGTTTTTGCATCCATTCGCAAGCCAGAAGTGAGGAAAGGGGATGAATGGGTGAGAGTAGTTTAAGGCAAGAAGGTCACAGGCTCCTGCTGTTTTTAATTAAATGTCCAGCAATTTTTTTAAGAATAAATTCTTTTCAAATTACTGTGCTCCTTTGATTGATTTCCAGTGTTATGGAATAGTTGATTTCATTAATATTGTCCAGTTCTGTACTTTTTATTGAGAGAAATAACTTGACCTCTTTATATCACCATAACAGGAAGTCCTCTTCATCATTGGTTTTGAGAGAATTAAATAAGTTCATATATATAATCTGCTTAGAAGTATCTAGAATAGTAATCACTATATGAGTTGACTGTTAGTATAATTAGTATTTATTGTGCTCCTGCTATATGTTCTAGGAATTAGCATTATAATAAACAACAAAAGAGACAAAAATCCCTACTCTCATGAAAGAGTGAGGGGGTCTCAGGAGCAGAATTGCAGTTTTAAATAAGGTAGTCAGGAAAGGCTTTGCTGAGAAAATAGTAATTTAAATAAGTATGTGGAGAGGTCTGGGGTAGGAGCAATACATTTTCAGACAAAAGAAATGGCTACCCCATTATCTGGGAGGGGTAGCTTGCCTGACATACAAGAAACAACAAGGAGACCAGTGAAGCAGGGAAAAACTGAGGAAGTGAGGATGATATAAGAGATGTGATAAATGGGTGATGTGGTGCCAGACCATTGGTTTTGGCCCAAGAGAGGTAGGAATTCAGGTCTAAGATTTTGAGGAGAAAAACGGAGCGAACTTAACTGAGGTTTTAAAAGGATCACTCTGGCTACAGAATGGAAAAATTATTTTGTTGTTTAAGAGGCAAAAATGGAAACAAGGAGGCCAGAAAGAAGGCTGTCATTTATAACCAGGAGAAACCTGGGAGCTTAGACCAGGTAGCAGTGGTTGAGAGGATGTCTAAATTTTGGATACGTAAAGATTGTGGCTTGAATCAGTATGCATGAGTAAGAGAAAGAATCCAAAAAGAGATTGGATTTGGAATATAGAGGGATTTTGAAAGCAGAAGTGATAAGATTTGTTATTGGATTAGATGTGGGATCCAAAATCAAGAGAAGAGTCAAGGATGATGCCAGACTTTTTGATTTTCTTACGCATTAATTGTATATATGTAAATTTGTGTAATCATTTCACAGAACAATTTGGCATTCTCTAGGAAAGTTGAAGATACATGCACATGCCATACTTACCCTAGAGAGATTTTTGCTTATGTGCATCAGAAGACATTTCCAAAGTGTTGATAGCAGCATTGTTCATGAGCACAACATAAAGTGGAAAAAACAGTAAAATGAGTTCATTTACTATAGTATGTTCATCTGATAGAACAGCATACAACTGTTAAAATAAATGAACTTTAGCTTGAGCACCAACAGAGATGAATGACACAATGTTGAGCCAAATATGCAAACTCCTGAAATATAGCAAGATTAGAAAGTTTATAGAAAGCTAAAAAAAACTAAACAATAGATTTTATATATACATATAATAAAACTAAATAACTATAAGGAAAAATATTCAGAATGGTTCTGGGGGTAGGATGGGTTATTTATTTAGGAATTAATAATATTTTATTGGTTAGCTTGAGTGTTAGACATGCAGATGTTCATTTTGTCATTATGATATCTAACATATATACCTTATATATGTACGTATAATCCATTTGTATGAGTGAAATATTTTATAATAAAAGTTTAAAAAAGTGATTGGCTACAAAAGTATACCTACTAAAATTGTCATCAATTAACTTTAAAATCAGTGAGTAACAGATATTAGCATTGTAATTTCCCATTGCCATTACTCCTAGTCTTATATGCTAAAGATGAACATTTCTTCATTATAATTGCATTGAGATGTAAATAAGCAGATTATGTGATGATTACAGTTTTAGAATATTAATTAAACATCCAGGGTCTAAAGAGAATCCCAGATGTTTGTTCATCATCATATTAGCCCTTAAACTATATTTCCTAGATACCTCAAAACATCTCCCTAATCCCAGAGCAGTGAGAGGTTGTAGATCCTTAGGCTCCAAGGTATGAAGCTCCTGGGTCATCAATAATACAAAAACTTTCTTAAAGAATAATTTTATTCAGTTAGCCTTCTATTAAGGAGCTGAGATCATTTGTCTAAGAATGCTCTATGTATGTGGACACATTCTTTTTTGACAAGGGGCCTTTTTTTAATAAGTAAAAAATGTTTTTCCTCATCCCAAACTATTTAGTTTTGGGTTAAATTTTATCCATTTAAAGTGAGGAAAATGGCCTCATCAATTCAGCATTTTCTCAGCATCTTAAGTCTTGTGTAATATTTAAGAGCCAACACGAGATTTTAAGAGGGTATATGGCTATCATTCTAGCAAGGCAGGTGGAAGGGAACAGTGAGAAGAGTCTTGTATTTCTACCTGTGATGTCTCAGGCAAATCACGTAGCCTGTCTTAGCCTCAGCAAATGGGATTATTGAAATAACAGTGTCTGCCCTAATGAAAGTTCATTCCCCGAGGAAGCAGACATCCTCAAAAAATCCTTGGCCAATCACTTGTGCTCTAGAGTCTTGAAGATCTAGGATGCAGCTCTGAGAGCAAAGTATCTAAGGAAGTGAAGGGAAGGAAAAGAGCACTTTTGCCTATACTGGTGGCCAGTGGGGTGATAGCTGCCCATTTGTTGTCCTTAACAACAAAGGAAATCATATGCAGGAAAGAAATGTATGAATTTTAAAGTGTTATATATGTAGCTCATTTTCATTAGTGGCCTGCCATCATATGCCATGAGCAACACTTGGGTCTGGAGCTGAGCTAGAGTGGATTAGGTTCCTGCTTGGAACTATTAGAGAAGCATTTCTGTTCAGAGCAGCCCCTAAATGACAAACACAAATATTAGTTCCTCTCAAGGCAAAACAGTTACTTTTGTAAACCACCTGAGAGTTTGGTTCATCTTAGACACGAGAATTTCAAAATGAACCAGGTCCACCAAATCCTCCTTGATTGGAACAAAAAGGATGAATCAGACTCATATCTGCTTTCTTTCCCTCTTCTCAAGGAAAATGTGTATTTGAGAAAACTAGTTATGTCCTAGAAGTCCCCACATCCTGGGGTAAGTCTGGAATGGAATGCAATATGTTTCTCACTGTACTGGATAATTTTCTGATTATTTGATTATTAATCCCAGCCTGAAAATACTAGATCTATGTGAACCCAGTGGGGTTTTTTTTTCAGTGGTATAATTTTTATCTGCTGATTCAATTTCCTTAATGGTTATGTAAGACTATTTATGTTGTTTAGTTTTTAGGTTTTTTTTTTTTTTAACATTGTGAAATACAACATACTACCAAAGGATATATGAAATATATATGTACTACTTACAGGTAAATAACACAGTGTACATCCTTATAATGGACAGTCATCACAGGGGCCTATGAGCAATGGTATGCTGGTAAATTTAACAACTGGCTCCCAAAGAAGTACATATATCTATATACATATACACACATATGCACTCGTATACAGGTTCATTGTACATTGTACTGATATAAAGGATATGTAACACATCATTTATAATAATAAAATATTCTTTATTGTAAATTCTATATAGTTAATTTACTCTCACAGGACGCTTTTTGTTGATTTTTGCCGAACTCTTGTGTCCATAGTCAACCTATGGTTGCAACTGAGAAATGAGTATAGTTTAGAAATGAACATTGGGGTTGATATTTTCATTTATGTCAGGAGTATGTGAAAACATAGGTCAGAACTTGACTTGTTCATCAAAGATGCAAATGACTTCTCAGTCATTTGATTGGATAATGATTTTGAATAATAGAAAACATTTCCACAAAGTTTTGTGGTTTTACAATTTAACAGCTAATGACACGATACACAATTAATCTCTATTTTTAATATTATCTCTATTATTTTGGACAACAATAAAACAATCAATAAGCCCTGATTCATAATGTTTGATGGTATCTATGGTATAAATCCTCCCACCATGGCCAGGTTCAAGCTATCAATATGATGTCTCTGAGCACGGAGTTGGGCCAAGATGTGCACATATCATATTTCCATCCTACAGAAATCGTAGACATTGTTAACCTCAAGTCATAGATAATAGTAAAATGTATCAAAATCATTAGGCAATATGTTTTAAATATTTATTATCTTTGCTTTTAATATAATTTATTTAATTCTAAGTTTATATAATTTTATTTTTAATGAATGTGTTTAACAACCAGCTGGCAAAATTCCTGAAATGTAACAATCAGATCTCAGGAGCCTGCAGGGGCCAGTGTACCATATTGCTGTCGACAGGCCCTGTGTGACCCGCATCTGCCCCCACCCCCTCTATCTGTCTGATGCCATTCCTGTTTCTCCTCCCCGCTCGCTCGCTCTGAATATATAATTTTAAATCCTTTGACATGTTTCAGTTAATAGTTTCAAAGACAATGTTTCAGAGGGAAACTCAGCAGAAAAGGGGACATTTTTGATTACAGAGAAATATGAACTTTTTAAAAAATGAGACAACTTGTTGTGTTTTGTGCCAAAGTCTAGGACAATCTTAAGACATGAATTGAGTTATGTAAACTATTTTTTCCCAGAAAATATTTACAGGATTATAAAAAGTAGGGTTAAAAATTAAGCACTATAACTGAGTCTAAATAGTCAATTTGCTCTTCTTTCTGCTTTAGTGTCTAATGTAGAACTTTAGTAATAAATGCAAGAAACTGTTGTCTCACACTTTCCCAATCGACTTAGTTTCTCTGGCCCCTTTTGAAAAGTCCCACAATTTGAATCAGGCTGGTTTTGGTTTCATAGCATGTGAAAAAGTTGCTACTGGAACAAAAAGAAATAATCTGAATGCTACCTTTATCTTCCTTTTTTACTTCTCTATGGAAAAACCTAGACCCAAGTCCATGGGAGTCATCAGGGAACAAGGCTGAGTGGCTTCAGGTTCTGTTCCCAAACTCTGACCCTTAGGGGCACTTAGGGAGGCTTCACTCGTGAATATTTTCAGATCACCTTTAGGACTGGGAGACAACAAACTGCTTAGGGCAAACCAACAGGATCCTTAGCCTAGGTATCATACCCAAACCCATTACCATTCCCAAAGACCTGCATTACCCTATGATATTTGTCTGCAGTTTAATCTTAACAGATTTCTGCTAGTGTTCTGGGCAGTTTTTCTTTTATTTGCCAGCAATCCCTGTTAGTTCCCACCAGTGTTCCTCGCTCTTTTACATCTTTTGTTTAGAGAAAATAAAAATAGATTTTTTTGAAAAGAACAAAAACATGTCCATGTTACTTTGTATTGAATTACTTTCAAAGGTTGTGTTTATAAAAGATGTGTTCATAAAATATTTGTTATTCCTTTCCATTATCTTTTTAATCAATCAAAACCCTTCATGTAAAGCATAATGCACTTTATATTATAACTCCTAAGCACCCAGGACTGTGAATCCTAAGCAACTTCTTGAGAAAATATATGTATACTTTTTAGATTTAAGAAGGGAAAACTAGAGGGAAGCAAAGTCTTTCAGAAATATTAGTAAAAACTAGAGCTCACTATCTCTCTCTTTCTCTCTCTCTCTAATTATGGTTCAAAATGTAATTAAAAGTTCAAATGAGATATTACTAGTAATTTTTAAATTTTATATTTTAAATTATTGGTAAGTTAAATTCTGTATTATACATTTATTTTATTGTCTCTGGTTCCAATTTAACCTTTCAGCTGATTTTCTACATTATATTTTCAGTACAATAGTGCAGGAGTAGGCATTTAAAGGAAGGGAACATTTGAAAGATCAGAATTATAAAGTTGTAAGAGGTGGTATTCACCAACGTCACTTAATCCTAGAAGAGCTTAAATAACAGTTTGAACAGTGATTGTGCACTTGTGTGTTACTCATTCATTCACTCATTCATTTATTGCAAAGGGGTAACTCAGTAGTTTTCAACCCTGGAAGCACATCAGCATCATCTGGGCTACTTTATTTTTTAAAATTTCAAGTTGGCCTGTCTCCAATGCACAAAGATAGGCCTAAGTAGAACACTTTTGTGCACTTAAATGAATGCAGCAGGACATTGGGGGGAAAAGTGGAAAACTTCATCAGCTCATGAACAAGACAAGCCAAGTACAGAGCCGAATCTGAACCAGCCTCACCTGGTAGGCTGTACGAGGAAATGGCAGTAGATACCTTGGTAATGATACCCCTCATGATATTTATATCTTAGGTCACATTGCTCTACCCTGGAATGTTTGCCCTCTACTTCTGGAAAAGTCAGTGGACACAATCATGACTGCATCCTGGAACATAAGGTTACTCTTATCACACAACCTGAAGTCTAACCATGCCTTGCATTTTCCCATCTCTCTACCTTTATCCTTGTTCTTCCCTCCTCATAGAGTATTCTTCCTATCTTCCAAGACTCAGTTAAAATACCATCTTCTCTAAGAAGCCTATCACTTAGTTATATAAGCATAGCTGTCTTATTCATACTCCACTTTGAGTACTTATCATATTCTGCCTTGCATTCTTAAAATGGGAAGTGAGACATTTATTTGCAGGGGCCCACCCAAATCTGTGTTTTAGTAAGAGCGGGTGGAGAGGAGAGTCAATGACACATACCTTAGGCATGTTCTGTCATTCCCCTTTGGGAGTGTGCACTGTTTCTTCACCCAATGAGAACTAGTGCATGTTATGAGATATTACCATTGAAGTGTGTTACAAATGTAAAAACTATGGAGCCTGACAAAAAAAAATCGAAAAACACTAAAGAAGTAATTATAAAAATATTTATAGAGGTCTCCTCTGTATCAGTGCAGAACAAATGTCTGTAGGGTTTTTTTTTTTTTTTTTTTTTTGAGAGTAGAAGTAGAACTCAAGAGGTGTTCAGCTTTAGGCCCCTGGTGGCTCCTACTTAGGGCCAGGTAAAAGCTCAGTGTTGAGGAGAGGAGAGTTGACTCTACTCTTTGAAGTTGAATTTTAATGGTGAGTCCACATAAATGAAATGGTATTGCCCACTATTTTGTACCATGTTTTTCTTTGTTAGCTGAAAGACCTAAAAAATCTACTGATAAATGGCAAATGGGAAAACTAAATGTAGAGTCCATTCCTGCAAAGCTCCTCCTTGTGGTTTGTGTCTGCACTTGCTATGTTTTCTAACACTCAAAGCATAATCACTTGCTCTAATTTTACTTTGCAATGTGAGTAATGCCTGAAAGAATTCACAGGAGTTTTGTGGCCTCTGAAAACTGTGGGGTAAGAAGTGTGATAGTGGAAATTTGTGAAGTAGACAAGGCAGTGATGAGGAAGAGAGTGGTGGGTTGGATGTTGCACTGTCAAACAGAGATGAGGGCAGAGTAAGCTAAAGACTTTGGGTAGAAGGTAGAGATCAGCTCTTGGAGATGTTTCTCTCATTCAGGTACCAATCTCCTCTAGTAGGAATTTGATGTGTAACCAGAATTCCACTGGGTCCTTTCACACTGCTCATACCGAGGCTAAGTTCAAGACTTTGTCAGATATCCCCAATAATCAACCCAGTTCCAAGCACATTGGAAGCTCTGTGATATTAGCATTACACCTCAGAGATGAATGTAAATCTCTTCATTTGTCACAACTCATCTCTGTTTTCTCTCCAAAATCTCAGGCCTAAGTTCCTCTTGATTCCAGATCTCTCTCCCTCTCTTTTCCCACTCTCCTAAAATACTCTCAACTACTCAGAACAATTTAGTTCTTGCCTCAAGCTTAATCCATTCAAAAACAACAAAAAAAGCCTGACAGTTGCCCTAACGTGACATAGTTCTTCAAGCGCAGCTTCGGATTGTCTGGGTTGATCATGGTTAGGTTATTATTTTCAACTTCATTAGAATCCTTATAAAAAGTTTAATGTTCTCATTACTCTCAGGAAATTTTTCAAAAAACTTAATCACTGTAATCATAAAATCATCATACAAGTTAGATGTTTTCTTATTTTTTAAAATATTTTATTATTTATTTGAAAAAATGAATACGTAACAATATTGTAATAAAACAGGTTTATTTAAAATCATGTTTATTGCTAGAAAAGTTTATAAATTTTCTCAGTAGTAAACAAAAAAATTTTTAAATAGGTCTTGTATCATTGCTTGAAAAATTAAAAAACCAAACTAGAAGTCTTTCCCACTAGAAGTAAGAGAAACATTTAAAATTGATGGGAAAATACTGACATTTTTGAAAGATCAAATTTACATTATATTAGCATGATAGTTTATTAGACTATCATAGTTCACTAATTAAATCTTATAAATTGTTTATATTTGAAATGTCTTAGAATGCAATATTGCATATTATGTATGATAAATGATTTTTATATTTATGCTGGTATTCATGCAAAATAGAATGTAATAAACATATTCTAAGTACATATTTATGTGCCAGGCAATATACTGAGTTTTAGCATAGTCATTATCCCATTTAGTCAGCAAAGCACCCTATGATTTGGGTATTATCACCATTTTACCAAGGGGGATACTGAGGTCTACGGAAGACAAATAAGTCACCCAACATCACGGGTTTGTATGTGTATTACAAATGAATCTATCTTTCTCCCATTCCTTTTCACAGTTTCACACAATACACAGAAAATAATGTAGTTTAGCAATATGGTAGTAATAAACACAGAAAAAGGAAACAATTTCTTGTGGAACCTTACCCCAGAGACTAGCATAACTGCTTCATCAAATCTACTTCTGTCTAATCTTAGCACAACTGATCCAAAGAGCTTACAAATGTGCTTGTCAGGTCAGTTATATAGTTCATAATTTTATTTTAAAATGTTAAAAATTATGAATTTGATAGTGAAATTTTATATCATTTATTTATTCACCCACTGATCACTTATACAAAAATTTATTACAGCAACTCTAGAAGGAAATAATTATAGTCTGATGAAACTGAAGCTTGGAGAAAAACTAAATTATATCTAAATTCACACAATTAGTCTTTCAAAAGCCTGGGGTTTGCATCTAGTTTGCCTTCTAGATCATGTTCTAGAAGTTAGTTGTGACAGGTTGGTTTAGTTACATTTTTAAAACTTTCCTATGGAGCAGAAGTTGCGCTTTCTAACTTTCAAAATAACCTCTCATCAGAGTCTGAGAGTATCTGCCCCAGTTGAAATCAATTAGAATTGAGGTCCCTAGGAATCCAGGCAGCAATTCAAGTGGAGTAAACAATAAGTTGAATTATAAACAAAAATTAATCATCTCAAGATCATCACAAAAAAATGCAAGAATCACAAAAAGTTATAGTAGCAAAAGCAAAATATATTGAAAAATTTTAAAAATACACCAACTATATTTATCTTCATAATTTTAACATAGTAATTTCTATAAACATGGCTGATTATAAATACTAATTTCAATTTATTTTTTTTGCAACTTCTTTCAGAATTTTTTGTAGATTTTTAAAATAAGTGCCTTTTTGTCCAGAAGCAAGAAGCAGTAAGAAGCGTAAGTGTATCCATCAGTAAAACACTTTTAAGTAAAGCCTTAGGTATGGTGGCAACTCTGATTTAACCAAAAGACTTGGAGATTTTGATATACTTGCTGGAAGCCTACCTTGCTCTGTGTGAGAAAGAGAATCCATTTTTGCAGATTGCTCAATTGGCATCATGAACCATGTAAATAACAGCTACAAATTCCTTGGTTGACCTGGCTCAACTGCTATGGAATAGATTCATCTGGTGGCTACATCAACATCTTTATGCTTTCAATATCTGTTAAAATGGCATTTTGTGGCATTTCTCTTTACAGAGATAATATGGTGAGTGCCAATAAATTTTCTTTGAGAAGCTAGTCACTAATTTTGTCATTTCTACAATAAAGCCTATCTGCCTGTTTTCACTTTAGATATCCCTTTTCTAAAACGTCAAGATAGCGTGAATTTCATAAATGTAGTTTATCTTTTATATTAATTCTACCATTTATCCTTCTGAACAAATGCTTTAGTGGTTATCTGCCACTAAAAAAATAATTCATAAGAATTTTAAGGGATAGCAAAAATGTTTATGTTAGACTGGATGGTGCCTGCCTGTAATACTCACTCAGTCCACTGACTCACAGGTCAGTCTCCTCTGGAAACACCCTAACAGTTGTTTCACCAGCCATCTAGACATCTTTCAATGCAGTCTCATTGGACCTAAAATTCACCATCACACTAAGGAAAGACAAAAACATAGCAGGTATTAAATTACACCCAGGGAGGCAGCATAATATGGAGTTAGTATTTAGGACTCTGGAACTAGACTATCTTGTTTAATTCTGGTGCCATTACTTATTAATTATGTAATCTTGAACAATTTATTTAATCTTTGTGTATCAGTTTTCCCATTTGTAAAGTAAGGATAATAAAATAGTGTCTATCTTGAGAGCTGTTATGAAGATTAAATGAGTCAATGTATGCAAAGCATTTAGAACTTGAGGTTTTCCATAATAATTCTTATTCTCCTTGCCTCACATATGTGCCTCCAGACTGTATGGGGATCTTATAGAAGTCATTCTGAAAAAGTTTACTATAGAAAACATTACTTGCTCATAACATTATGTTTAACTCATGATAAAACATGCAATGGGGCAGTTCCATCAGTCAGTCCAGTGAATTGCTATATGGTGAATTGATCTTGATAAAAAGGTGGTTTCTGTCAACTTTTTGTTCTTAATTAATACATCAAAATAGTCTATAGAATATATTTCCCAAATATCTCTCAAATCCATCCAGTTTTCTGCATTGACAGAATAGAATTGGCTTATTTTGAATGATTGGTACAGCTGTTCTTTTTATAGAGTTGTAAATGAACAACATTTATCTGTATACTGTCTGTTGAGGATTCTGCCACTAAAGATATTTGTCTTTATTTTCTCTCAGCACAGAACCCTTTAGGGAAAGAAAAATATTCTTAAAAGGAGTACTCTATACCATAGAACTAAATGCTCTCAAAAAGATGACACTTTAGCTAATCCAGCAAACTTGGTTTATGGCAATTCTATTTCTATCCTGAAAGAATTTTTACCACCTTAGTCTTTATCCCTTAAAATATCCTAGGTTTAGACTTTATATATAGCCAAAACTCTTCAGGTCTGCTAACTTTACTTCTTCTAGGACTGCTGTTCATACTTTGGCTAATATAATTTTCTCTTGTTAACTACAGAAATGTAGGAAACTCTCAGGGATCATGCAAAAAAAATTATAGCTGAAATCTTTGATCTCTCTCATGTATATTTAATTTCCATATTTTGTTTCTTCTCCAAAGAAGAAATTATAAACAGTGAAGGAGAATAGAAAAATGACCCAGTGGTCTCTTCAGGTGGGATTCAGTATGTAAGTCTTCAAGGGGTGTGGGTGAAAACCTTCAAGAATCTGATGCTCAAACTTGATTACAGTATCATCTTCAAAACATAACCTAGGCCCATTCTTTAGCAAGACAACTGGTATTGAGTGATCGTGGAAGCCTTGCACTAATTTTGATTCAAATCAGAAAAATTTTATGGCAATAATGAGAGAAATTTAGTCCTAGGACACAAAGATATTAACTCATCACTCTGGACATAGGATTCATTCAGAAGGGTTCTGTGTTCCCACATCACCCTTCCATCTTAGGTTAGGCTTCTATAAAATATGATGAGTAAGTCTGCTGTTAAAGGAAACCCAGATTCATCAGTAAGAAATAAAAATATTTTCAAATAAAGGCAGAATAACAAGAATAAGATAATAGCTTTGATGTTAGTTTGATGTAGAGATAAGCACACCAAAACTTATTTTAAATAAGTTCACCTTCATCAAGAGAATAATCCTGTTGTATATGAGTCTTTAGAGATTCCACCACATCCTACAATCCTGGCTGAACGTTGTAGATCAATAAAGTACTTCGTGACTAATTGTTTAAAGTGCTTTTTTTTTAAAGCATGAATTTATAAGTTTTCTTCCATATGAGCAACTTGCATATACATCCAAGAGAAGCATGTCTTCTACCACTACATTCAAAAGCTATAAGTAGATGAGATAACTGTTTTCATACATCTCTTCAAATAACCCTTCATCATGGCCAGGCAAAGTTAGATAGCAACATGTACATAAGAGAGAAAGAAAAAACATGGAATTGTGTAAGAACCCAAGAGTCTTTCTCTTCCTAAGTTAAGGGATAGCTAGATATGTGGGATTGATTCCTATCTTGGCTCATTCTTGAGCCTAATGAACATACCTAACCCTCTAAGCCCTCTAACAAGTTCAATCATATTCAGTATTCTCCATTCAGGCACAGAAGTAGAGCTATGTTTTGACATACTTAAACATTTTTATTAAAAGCAATTGAAGCTCTTATTCCTTAATTAAGTTTTAAATAGAAAACCCAATTAACCATAATACTTTTAAGTATTCAGAATACTTAAAGGAAAGCCAAAAATGTTTCCATCGTTTTACAAATTATTTTCCAAGTTTTACCTTTTGAAACTGGCTTAGATGAGCATTTAAAATAATATTCTATATGTAATTTTTCTACTTACAAAATATAAAGAAAATGTATATTTTTGACTCAGATTCAATTTTCATCCTCTTTTCATCCTGATTGAGAAATTAGAGGAGCCCCATATTGATTTTCACATCAAATTGGCTCTAAGAGCCAAATCTTACACTTTCCACAACCAATTCTTGCCACTCTATACAGGAGACAAAGTGTGATCTGATTACGTTAGTATTTTTGATAGGAATTGCATTGAATCTACAAAGAACTGGCACTTATTCTACTGATATTGTTTCATAATATGAGAAGGAGGGACTCCTCCCTAACTCAGTCTACAAAGCCAGGATCACCCTGATACCAAAGCCAGAAAAGGACAACAAAAAAAGAAAACTACAGACCAGTACCCCTCCTAAACATAGATGCAGTAATACTGAACAAAACACTAGCAAACTGAATCCTACAACACATGAAAAAAATAATTTACCACAATCAAGTGGTTTAATCCTAGGGATGCAAGGATGATTCAATATACATAAATCAAGAAATGTGATTCACCACATAAACAGAATTAAAAATTAAAACTGTATGATCATCTTAATAGATGCGAAAAAAGCATTTGTTAAAATCCAGCACCTCTTCATGATAAAAATCCTTAACAAACTAGGCATAAAAGGAGCATTCCTGAAAGGAATCAAATTATACTACAAGGCTATAGTAACCAAAACAACATGGTTCTGGTATAAAGACAGACACAAAGACCAGTGGAATAGAATAGAGAACCCACAAATAAAGCCATATAGGTACAACCAACTGATTTTTGACAAAGCAGACAAAAACATACACTGGAGAAAGGATGCCCTATTCAATAAGTAGTGCTAGAAAAACTGAATAGCCACATGCAGAAGAATGAAACTGGATCCCTCTCTCTCACCATATGCAAAAATTAACTCAAGATGGATTAAAGACTTACATGTAAAACCTGAAACCATAAAAATTCTAGGAAAAAACATAGGGAAAACTCTTCTGGACCTAGGAGGCAAAGAATTTACTACTAAGACCCAAAAAGCAAATACAACAAAAACAAAAATAAATGGAACTTAATTAAACTAAAAAGTTTCCGTACAGAAAAAGAAATAATCAAAAATATACAACCCACACAATGGGAGAAAATATTCACAAAGTATACATCCAACAAAGGACTAATACCCAGAATCTAAAGAAACTCAAACAAGTCAGCAAGAAAAACAAATAACTCCATTACAAAGTGGAAAAAAGACATGAAAAGACATTTTTCAAAGGAAGATATACAAATGGACAAGAAACATATGAAAAAAATACTCAATATCGCTAATCATCAGGGAATTGCAAATTAAAACCACAATGAGATACTACCTTACCCTTGTCAGAATGACGGTTATTTAAAAATAAAAAAAAAAAAAATAGATCTTGGCATGTATGCAGTGAAAAGGGAAGACTTATTCACTGTTTGTGGGACTATAAATTAATGCAACCTTTATAGAAAGCAGTATGGAAATTCCTCAAAGAACTAAAAGTAGACCTACCATTTGATCCAGCAACCCCAATACTGGCCTATCTACCCAAATGAAAAGAAGTCACTATATCAAAAGACACATGCACTTGTATGTTTATTGAAGCACAATTCACAGTTTCAAAGACATGGAATCAACCTAAGTGCCCATCAACTGATGAATGGATAAAGAAAATGTGGTGTGTATGTATACACACACACACACACACACACACACACACCATGGAGTACTACTTGGCCATTAAAAAAAGAATAACTTGGATGGAACTGGAAGCCATTATCCTAACTGCAGCAACTTGGATGGAACTAGAAGCCGTTATCCGAACTGAAGTATCTCAGGAATGGAAAAACAAATACCACATGTACTTGCTTATAAGTGGAATCTGAATGATGAGTACACATGGTCATACAGAGCGGTGTAATGAACTTTGAAGACTTGGAAGAGGGGAGGGTGGGAGGAGGGAGGGTAAGGGTTCAGAAATTACCTATAGGGTACAATGCATACTATGTGGCTGACAGGTACACTAAAAGCCCTGCCTTCAGCACTATACAATTCATCCACATATCAAAAGAAGCACTTGTACCCCCTAAATCTGTTGAAATGAAAAAAATAATAAAATAATGATGATGGAGAAATTGTTCCTTCAATGAGTGGGTAAGGGGTCCCGGTAAAGTTTTCTCGATTGGGCTTCACTTCTTCCCTGGCACATCTTTTTCTCTCCAGTCTCCTGCCTTCACTCATACTCTTCCACCTTTCCTCTTCAATCCCTCTTTAAGAGCATATTCCTGTATGCCACCAAAACATATACATCCTGTAGGCCCAATTTTATACTGAACCCTTTCAAGGAGCCAGCTCAACCTCCACATTGTCTAACACTTTAGTTTCAATGGAACTTAAACACTAAGATTTATAGTTGTTTAACATGGTGTTATCTCTCCCAAGTCGAATATAATTTCACTGATTGGAAGAGGAATATATGTAGAAATCTTCCGTTTTCCATAGATCACCTGT
Source organism: Eulemur rufifrons (assembly GCF_041146395.1). Taxonomy (NCBI): domain Eukaryota; kingdom Metazoa; phylum Chordata; class Mammalia; order Primates; family Lemuridae; genus Eulemur; species Eulemur rufifrons. The sequence continues at coordinate 46,435,263 of NC_090983.1, forward strand.
AAAACTCTCTATTTATTTACATGCCTAACACATATGTGCTTGGTACATGGATCCATTCTAGAGTTTGCTAATACAAATTGATGTACTTTCCTAAAAATTAAATGAATCAAGAAGTAATTTAGCTATTTTTGATTTGTATCTTATATAACACTTTATTATTTCCTCTAGTCTTACAGGGTCAGAGCTAGAACATTTGGGAATTAGGTGGAGTTTTGTTTTAGCAACAGGTTCTTTTTCTTCTGCCTAGTGTGCAATCCTCCCTTCTCTTGCTTTCATGCACACTGCAAAGTAAAAGAAAACATACTTACAACTGTTTCTTCTCCAGATGCATTAAATTAAGAGTGAAAAAGAGGAAGAGTATTTCCCCTGGTGTTGAAAGATTTCCTATTCCTAATCTGTAAGGCCAATTACATTATACCAATGCCAAAACACTAATTAAAATCAAAAGCTCTGATTTATCCTACATTACATTTCTTCAAAGACTATAACTTTAATCTTTGATCATCAATTCATTCTAGTTATTTGCAACATAAACTCGATAAATGGTCCAAAAATAAAACTGAAGCTACCTACAGATGTGCCTGCTTTAGGAGATACAACTATATATAACAAAGGTAATGTTTTCCCATGAAGAAATAAAAATGCAGTGTTACTCAGAACTAGTATTTCTGTTGAAAAGACTGCAGAAAACAATTTTGTGGTAAGTATTTTTCAAACATTATTTGCTATTGCTGTTAAAAAAAAATCAATGAAATATTTTTCTGAGGTATATCATGGGGTTCCGTCTCCGAAACTCACCTAGGCTGTGGTGCCCTGGAATAGTCAGTGATCCCTCTGATCATGTGTCCCTGATCTCTACCATGGAAACCGTAGTCATGATTTTCCTACTCACATGCAGGGATTGTTGGGTTAGACAAGCCAAAAATAGTGAATGCAATATAGACTATTAAATTAAATCAATTATTGTTTGTATACCTACAAAAGATTGATTGTTAATTACGGATTTTATGTATTAGAAAAATTCAAAAAAGTGTATCAAATTTCTTTTTTGAGGAGAAAACTCCTTTGTCCTTTAGGACAAAACTATTTTTTTTTAATTGGGAGTAGATTTAAAGTTTATTTAAAGAAAAATATTAGGAGTAAGAGGATGGGGGCGTGTGAATACGGCGGGAGTGGTGAAGGAAGCTGCCGCTACCAGAGGCCATGATTCTGGTCGTACTTTGTTCGAGGGATCTCGCCACTTGTTAGCTTTGAGACCATGGGCAGACAACGCTCTAGCTACGTCTCGGTTTCCTCAATTGTTAAGCCCCACTTCATAGGGCTGCTGCGAGGATTCAGGGAAATAAGATGAGAATAGTGCCTGCCACCTAGTGGGTGCGCACAAAATGTCGATTATTCAATTGTATAGTAACTTACCCTAACAGATTATTTTTCAAATAATTAAGTCGAGATCATGACTGAAGAACTGAGTCTAATATCCACTTGATAATGTTTCTTGTATTATTCCCTGCAAGGCTATAATAATTACGTCACATGAGTCTAACACACTATGATTCCAATATAATAAAAGTGAGCTCAAATTACAGTCTATAAAGCATGGATTAGCTAAATTTAGAGGATTTCTGTTTGCTTTAGTAGGTCTGTCCCTCCTATAACTGCTATTCCCTCCCTGCCCCCTGCAGAATTTAGACTCTATTTATAAAGCAAAGCCACAACATTTCATCATTTTACAAATTATTTTTGTTTAAGTTTAAACTTTTGAAATTGGTTTAGATGAACACCTAAAGCTCTTTGAGATGAACAGAATTATTGGAGGGCCCTTATTTTCATTACCTTTGTCCTGGCTGACAAACAAGTTTATATGCATTGCTTTGAACAGTCCCCTTGCATTTATTCCTAAGGCGCGTGCAGCTTCCGATGTATGTGAACTTGCAAATCCCTTCAGTAAAATGGAATTCCAAGGTCATTTTACTGGTCTTGTTGAAATGGCGGTGAATTAAAAGCCAACTACTTTGACTTCAGGTTATCTATTTAAGGTCTGCACTTGAAGCAATCACTTCATTATTCTGGGCATGTTTCTTACCTGGAAAATGAAGTTAGACTAGATCAAAATTTTTAACCCCAGGGTTATACAGATGGGGTCTGCATACTTGAAGAGGGATTTTTTTTTTTACTAGCCTTTAACTGAAATTTAGCATTTCTTTCATTTGTAGGCAACAATACACATTAAAATTTGTGATATTTTTGTTTGTCATCAATAGAAATAGATGTTTTCATAATATATTTAGTGGAGAGATCTTAAAATATCTTTTAATGCCATTATTATTTCAAAATTGCATAGATGCAGAATGTAGTTAGACCTTGCTATTTAATGCATTACTAAAGAAGCATGTATATTACTATAGCATAGGTTTACTTAAATATGTTGATAGCTGTATTTTAAGATAAGTATACTCCTTTGTAATCATATTTATTTTATTTGTGAATTTTATTTTGCAAAGAAGGTCATAGATTTCATCAGAATACAGAGGTGCCCATGATTTAAAGATGTTTGGAACCTTGGACTATATTGATGTTTCTCAAAGTCTTTTACATAGACCACTTTTGGGCCATGAAGGTCATCTAAGATGATCTTTAATGGATTGAATAATGCAAATTATTTCTTCTTTATGGCAGAATGATGTCAGAATCATATGACTTTTTTTATTATGAAAAACTAAGAGTTACTTACAAGTAGTATTGCCTAAGTTCATTGTAAAGATTTCCACAACTAAAGATTTGTTAACTAAAAGTCATGTGATTTGGATTTGCTGAGGACTGTAGTAGCTGGTTGCCATGAAATTGCCTGGCAGTGTTTGGATGTCCCTGAAAACAGCTGGAATTTTGGTTTTCAAGGAAAATACATGCTCCAAAACTCTTACATTGAGTTGGTCATAGTTTTTAATCGTTGCTTTTCTAATTGCATGTACAGAATTACTCTTGGATGTAATTTGTGTATCATTTTGGGATTTTTTTTGTTGTTGTTAATTGCTGCATTGTTACTATTTGATTATTTTGTTCCTCTTCCACTCTTTTATTATTGGTGAGTTCTTTATCCACTAGAAATAAGAGCATTTGGTGGTAGGTAGACCTCAGTGTCCCTTACCCATTGTAAAAAGTTCTCTCAAAAATTTTGAGAACCAGGGAATTAGTTAATCACTTATATTCCTTTCTTTTAATTCAGTTTATTCTTTTTACTCTGTTCTGCTCTATTCTAGGCTGTTTTGTTCTGTCCTAATCTAGCCTTAAGTAACAGGATATTAAATCAGAAGTTTAAGCCAAGACTCTAGGAAGATAAATGTCAGAAAACAAACGGATTTGTGGGAAAGGAATTTCAAAGTAGGTTTAAAAGCCAGTTATAGGATGCTTAACACTCTCACCCAATACAAACAAATGAAAGGCTTAGATTGCTGAGGGTCAAAAAGGATTTGTGAAGAGGATTTCTTTACAGAGATCTCTGCTGTTGGGAAAGGTATAGAAATACTTCCTTCTTTACCTCAAATTAAGGGAAGAGAGCTTCACCAGGACCCTGGGAGATACTGAAGTTAAGGGGATATTGGGAATGGAGTCTAGTTCCTAACTGAGAGAGCTAAAGCGTTAGATGGTGACAGATGGGCCAAAGGAGAGAAGGCTGTGTAGGTGCCTCACGAATGTTTCATGTGAACCAAATGATATTTTGATCCTGGCATAGAAGATAAATTTCCCCCATTGAATATATTTTAAAGAGACGGTGGGAGGCAACTTAAATTTGCTTTGTAATAACACCCTATAAGTTCTGTATGTTCACTAATTATATAACCTCAATAAAAATCTGCTGCAACTGAGTTGACACTGTCCTACAATATACATTAAAGGAATTATCTCAAAGTTAATTAGTGCAAAATTTAATTGTTAGAATATTTTCAATCAAATTTCATACAGAAAGAAAATTCCATCATACATGAATATTTTCTGAAATATCAGGGTATTTTAAGTAACTGACTCAAAAAATTAATTTCTATTTATTTTGTTTAGTTTGTTGCTTATGTAATAAGACTCTTATGTGTACATTTTGCTTTATATTTTATTTTTCATAGATCCTCTACAACCTCTCCAGAACTGTTGAAACATTTTCCATGCTAATATTTTATTTTTCTTCAAAGTTTATACAGAAGCTGAGTGATTTCAAGATTTTAAATTCCATGAGTTTGTTTGACAGATTATGTCTTATCTGAAACATAATTATTCTTTTATACTCATTTGTTTTAAATTCATAGCAACTAAGCAACGTGTGGTAAAAGACACTGATCATTAGGGGTTTTGTTTAAAGGAATTTGTTTCAATTAAAAATATTCAGGAAAAACATGCATAATTTTTACATGTGAGTTAATAGATCTTTAAACATGTTTTATCTGTTTTATTTCTTTCTGTATTCTCAGATTAAATTGCAACTTCAAAAATTTATATAACCACCAAAGATGACTTGTTATGCTCTATAGATCCACAGGCTAAAAAGAAAACGTTTGGTATCTTTGGAGAAATGTGCCACAAATCCCTTGTAAAAGCCAGCCTTGCACGTTTTACAACTTGTTTCAAATCTCCTAACCTTATTAGGTTTTTCAAAGGCTTATTTTCAGGGGGGGGTTGTGTGTTTGTTTCCTCGTTTCTTTTTAGGTGAAACTGATCTTCATAAGAACTCAGAAGACTTAGTAAATGCTGAAGAAAAACACGCTGATACACATCCATAGATCTGAAACACTTTAATGGCTTCTGTCATTTTAAACATGAGAGGTAATTTTATTTTCTAGACAAGAAATGTAATTTCTAAAAAATGGTTTGTAGAATACCATTAGAAACAAAGTTATCTTATTTAAATGCCCTCTTGGATTCTTTTTTAAAAAGAAAATCCTATCGTCAGTTTTTTGGGGTAAAAACCTTAACAGGTAAATTTTAAACATTTAACTGTCAAAAGTTCTTTTTTTTTTTTTTAATTTTTTTTTTTTTTTTTTTTTTTTTTTTTGAGACAGAGTCTCACTCTGTTGCCTAGGCTAGAGTGCCGTGGCATCAGCCTAGCTCACAGCAACCTCAAACTCCTGGGCTCGAGCAATCCTTCTGCCTCAGCCTCCCGAGTAGCTGGGACTACAGGCATGCGCCACCATGCCTGACTATTTTTTTCTATATATTTTTAGTTGTCTATATAATTTCTTTCTATTTTTTTTAGTAGAGACGGGGGTCTCGCTCTTGCTCAGGCTGGTCTCAAACTCCTGAGCTCAAATGATCCACTTGCCTCGGCCTCCCAGAGTGCTAGGATTACAGGCGTGAGCCACCGCACCCGGCCTACTGTCAAAAGTTCTTAATTCACTCATCAATAAAAAATATACTCACTGAGACTAAAATTTTACTTCTTGAAAAATAATAAGATATAATCTCTGGGGATGTTTAATCCTCATTTCTTATTCTACTTCATGTAGGATATATGAGTATTAGACTGATTTCTTCTTTTATTTCATGTAAGAAATATAAAAATTTACACCCTGTAATAAAAACAAAGCAAGTATTAATATATATTATGAAGCAAATATCATGTTTGCTAAAATCTGTAGACATATGTATTAGTGGTTCTCTTTTTAAAAATTTAGCCATGAAGGTTTGTCTTCAATCTATGAAATTATTAACTCTGGGAGTGCTGCCTTGGAAATATGAATTTTCAATAAGCCTGTCTATTAGTATTTGAGAACCTCTGTCTTGGATGTACAAAGGAGGTATAGCCAGTTATAGAAAGGAAAGATGTATTTATAGTGGAGATATCTTAATATCTACTATAAAAGCATAAAAAACAAAACTCAAGTGTTATAATGAGTCTTGCTGTGGGGGTGGGAGTGGAGGTCAATGCTGAGGGTATCATACCAAGCCTTTGTGATGTTATTATCAGCTCCACAGACGTTGCTTTAGAAATGAAAGAATTCACCTGTGATTAGCTTTTAAGATAATTCCTTCCCCAGTGTTCTTAAGTTACAGAAGCAGTTAGTTGTAAGACTGTCTCTTATTCATCACAATAGTTTCATTAATAGCAACTATAAAGTGTCAGGCACTGTGGTGAACATCTTGCGTACATTATCTCACTTAGTCCTCTCAACAATTTCAGACTTAGTCAGTGTGACAAACTTAGTGAGTGTGATTCCTATTTTATGTATAAAGCTTGGAAAGAAATAAAGACACAAAATGGTTATTCAGCAACTAAAACTTACCTCTATACTTAATAGTTATAATATATTGTCTTATATTAGCTACAGAAATCCCCCTCCCTACTCTCCATCCAAACTATAAATTAATTACCTTACAAGCACATGGTCACTCTAAAAAAGAGTTTGGGTCCTGATAATATATGATGGAGCCCCTGAAATATATTTTAGGGAAAACTACTTCAGTGGAATATTTATAAGTGTTTTAAGTAACAAAAAGTTTTGTTAGCAAATGAGTATCATTAAAAAACTGAGTAAGACAAAATTAAGCAAGATTCTTTCTTATAGGACATCTCCAAGCCGGTATACACTATATAGTGTAGCTTCAGAAGAAAAGGAAAAAAAACTTTAAGATCAGCATTTCCCAAGCATTCATGACATGGATCTGGAATATTTATGAACATTTTTCAAAAATTGTTTATAGGGAACACAGGTCACCAATAGATTTGTAAAAATTACTGTTCATTATATGAACATGTCTAAGGCTAGATAGATAGATAAGGCAGTTAAAGAAGTATCTTTTTCTTTTTTTCAACTAAAAAGACCCAATCTTCCAGGAAACAGGGCCTTCAGTAGGTGAAGTTCACATGCCTTCAAGAAACAGGCAGGTGCTTTAAAGGATGTAATGGGCAGAATCTGAAAACAAGAGTGGTGACAATTGGCAACTGTGACTCAAGCGTGGTGTGTGGGAGACAACAGGCAGTGGTCAGCCTTAGAGAAAGGACACAGCACACCCCACCCGAAGGCTGCAGCGGCAGCCAGCCACGCTTTGGCGCTGGCAGATTTGCTCCATGAAGGAATGAGGGCCCAGTGCTTCCAGGTGTTTTTAGTGATTAAGAGAGGTGGGGTTTTTTTCTCATGTAAAATCTTCCAATTTTTCATGTTGGCTCAAAGTTTTTTGAAACACTGTGTGGACCAGACAAAATATGTCCGTGGGCGCGATTTGGCTGGCAGGATCCCTGTTTGCAAATTTACCACACCTTCGTGACTGGTAGCTAATTCTTTTGCCACCATCACGGAAACTGTAGATCTTATGGCAGCCCGGCCACGTCTCTGAAAGCCATCGCCTGCTCTGTTCTCAATGTGTAGGCCCCGCTGTGAGATGCTTTCCCAGGAAATATTGAGCTCTAATTAAATATGTGCCATGTTGAGGCCTCATAAATCAATGTACAACACTATATCTAGAACAAGAAAAAAGCCTTTGAAATCTACTATTCACACTGTTGTATAATTTCATCATCATTTCTAAGAGGTTCCAGTCCACAAAAGTCTTTTGCTTTGCTTAAATTTTTCTTTTTTGTTTTTGTTAATTAAAGTAAATGAGATCGGGCTTGGGTGTACAATGCCATCCTGCTTTACTAAATAAAAAGCTAATGGCATATCATTTATCACATTACCTTCCTTGAAAGATATGTTAGAGATTTCTGGCATTTCAAAAGCAAACCAGTATCGGACCTGTTCCTCATTGTGGAGAAAGTGTTCCCTCCTCCTACCGATGCCAGTTCTTTAATTCTGAGTGTATTGCCCAACAAGAGGCCAAAAACTGATGAGTTGTGGGCTGTATTTAGTCTGTTTGACTTCCACACTGATTTCAAATATGGTTTTGAATGTCCTTAGACAGAACTAAAGAACATAACTTTACTTCACTACAGTCCCTGTAATTCTAGTTGTTTTACACACACCCAGCTCCACTTAACTCACTTATACTACACGCCAGGCCCGTAGGGCTGTTTGAGTCTGTGACTTCTGATCTAAAGAATCAAAGTTTTTACTGGGATTAAACCGCATACACACACATGCACAGAGTACAAGTCGGAAGAGGAATTCCGACTGATGTAAACCCACTATCTATTATATACTGATAAATCCCTTATTCTTGACCAGGTATAGAAAGTCCAGTGTGAAATTGCCACACAGTAATTGATGCCTGTATATGACTAGAACATGATCTTCATTTTCTTTCTTTTTTTTTCTTTACTTATTTTTTAATTCACAAATAAAAATCATGTATATTATCGGGTACAATGTATTGTTCTGAAATTGTGAAATGGCTAAATCAAGCTAATTAACATATGTATTACCTCACATGCTTATCATATTTTGGGGGTGTGAACATTTAAAATCTACTCTCTTAGCAGCAATTTTCAGGAATATCATACACTGTTACTAAGTATAGTTACCGTGTTGTACAATAGATCTCTTAGACTTATTCCTCCTATCTCACTGAAGTTTTATAACATTTGCCCAGCATCTGCCCAAGCCCCTCCGCTCCCTACCCACTCCCTACCCCCTCCACCTCTTCTCTGATCTTCATTTTCATTTGGATTTTATTTTAGGATAATGAAAGCAGCACGAAAACATCCTAAATCCTCAACTTTCCACAAAACTGTATCTCCTTTTTCAATGTACAGTTGGATCAGGCCATTTTTATGGATGTCTACATAAGGAATTAAGAAGAACACAAATTTTGAGCTAGTCACTCTGGCCAAATAAATACACTCAAGTTGCTATCAGAGATTTGGCCAGCTCTTCTGCCATTGTTTTTCCTCCACAATTTGGCCTTCTTCAATCAAGCCAGAGAAATTCTTAAGACAAAAGTCAGACAGCTTTAAATTTTTCTCACTTTGAGGCAGTCATAGTGACTGTGAAATACATGTGCAGAAGATGAAGCCTTTTTTAAATTTAATTCCTTGCACTGTCTTACACAGAGTGCTCTAATTACACATTGTTCAAGGTCTTAAATAAAAGGAAAGCAAAACCAAAATTATGGAAAATATATTTTTTGCAGTGCTGGGGAACAGGCTATATAGATTGTCCTTATTTTAAATGCATGAGAACAGAATGAGAGGTGGGACTCATCAGAAGCTGTATTTGAAGTCCTGTGGCAACAACGGAACATCATAGCCCAGCACAGTGACCTGATGAACACTTCATTGTAGCTCTCATACTGAGAAATGGCAGTGAAACCTTTCCTTGAATCCAGTGGACCAGCTTGCATCCATCCATCCCATGGTTTTAATACACCAATGCATCACTTCCATGGGCGTGGTTATGATGCAAATCACATGCTATCCACAGTCCGTGAAAACAAGAAAACGAGATTGTCAACCATTGCTAGAGATGGACACCAGAATGGAAAATGGGATTTGCCTTCTGGGATGGTTATCCCATCAAGATGTAACAAAATATATTACAAGCCAAGGGATAAGAGACAAGAAGTATGTGTATATGTGTATGTATGTGTTTGTTCAAAAATGTCTATGAAAATGGAAGCCCACACTTTTCTGTACAGATAACATTATTTGATGCGACTTTTAAATTTTGCTGCCCAGAAACAAACTGCAACCCTCAGAGACTCTGCTTCCTTATCATGTTTTGCCTGAGCATGTGCAAAGCCTTTCTTTTGCTCCAAATTGAACTATCTTTATTTGTTTGCTATTAGCTGACAAGAAAGGTCAAGCACAATTAGGTATTGTAACTTTTCACTGTGCAAACATTTCAATGATGGTGAGCTTCAGTGAGTTTGTCTTTGTGAAAGGCGGAATTTGGATGGAAAGAATCAAGAGTAGCTGTCAATTAAATGACATGAAGGAGGATTCATCCTTCCTAACGAGTTTTCTGTTGCACCTGCTTCCTTCCTGGATTTCACAATGCTAAGCAATATTTTAGAAATGGATACAATCAGAAGCTGTTAAGCCTAAGTAGTGAGATTTTATAACTCACAACTTGGATCTCTTTTAATGCGCAAGCCATATTCTATATGCATATTTAGTATGCATCATTGTAATTTAAGGTAGATTTGTGTGTAGACTTTGTATAAAATGCTCTTAAATGTTCTGTGAATAAGGTCCTTAGCTTTAGTTTTACCTGAATCTTGTTCAGAACACAGCTAAATAATTGTAGCATAGACATTACAATGCAATTGATATGTTAAATGTAAGCAGTAAAGATTGATCTATAGCAATGTGCTGGGGAAAACCTTTATATGTATTGTACATCGTGGTGACTTTTGGTTCTTTAAAAATGGACTTTTCATTTCTATTTATGGAGAAACTGTAACTACTGCTTTTAATGGCTTTTTAAAATGAGCTATTTACCACCTATTAATAGAAAATATTGTGCATTTAAAATAGAATCTGACTATCTGGGAAGTCTAATTACTGTTGTTCCTATTTGAGCCAATTGTCTTTCAGTAAAACTATAGAATCTCTCAAGGGAGAAGTAAATGGAGACACTGCTTCTCAAATGTCATAGGAAACATAGCCACTTTATTCCTGTTAATACTTTAAGATCTATACACTCTTGTTATTAAAAAAATAGAATACAAAGAATTCATCAATTTCTGTATATGGGCTTTAACCTAATTTTCCAGGTTATGTGACTTATAAAGCACTGTGACCAAACTTCCAGAGGGAGTGGAGAAGACGCTTTGCTTCTTCAGAAGAGCTGTCACGCTGCTTAGTGTACTTATTATTTTCCTAATCTCCCTCCTTCCCTCTTTCTCTCTATCCCCTACACTTCTTACTTCCCTCCTTTTTTCTTTCAATCTTTTATATTTCTTCCTCCCCTGCCTCCCTCCCTCCCTCTCTCTCTAAGACAGCTTGCTGTCTTACTTAGCACTAGTTAGTAGGAAGTCAGAGTGGCGTTATCTGCATCCATCTCTTCTGCAAACATCAATGTTGAGCCCATTCTGAAGAGAGGGATTGATGAGTTAGGCTGCTGCACTTTAAATGTCCTGCTTTGCATTTTTATCCTCAGCTACCCAACATATGTATCTTGCAAGTGCATATGCCTTTTCATTTAACCAGAACCTCTTTTATTTAATTTTTAACATGACACCTACAATTCTCGTGTTTCTAGTATGCTGTAATTCTCTGTATTTCCTATTATATATGATTGCTAAATAAATCATATTTGAGGGACAATATTGTGAAACATTTGGTGTTTAATGTAATTCCATTTGGTGGGGCATTGAAAAGTTGGAGGAATTGAGGAAAACCTGAAGTAGACCAACTCAAAAATTGATATGGGTTTTTGTCAAAAAGTGATTTTTGCTCCATTAAAGAAATATGCCCTCGAATACCTGTTATTTGCAAGGTCCTGGCTAGAAGTCTGGTGCATATATGAATATGGAAACCTAAATCTTTTCTCTAGAAACTTCAAGTAGTATAAAGAAGATAATCTATACATACTATAATTTATACATAATAACTAGAACGCCACATCCAAAAGTAACCAGATGCAAGCTGGACGTGTGGGCACGCACCTTAGTCCCAGCTAATCGGGGCACTGAGGCGGGAGTTCGAGGCTGCAGTGCATTATGGTGGCATTGTGAATAGCCACTGCGCTCCAGCCTAGGCGACATAGCAAGACCTCATCTCTACATAAAAAAGAAAAAAGAACGAAGACAAAGAAAGTAACCAGGTATAAGTAAAATGTATCTGTAGATATTAGAAGAGGTAAAAACTGCTTCCATCTTCAGAACTTCCTAGAAGACTTAACATGAGTTGATAAATAATAAATAATAACAAAAGTTTATAATCCTTGCCTATTTTCCATATGCAGCATCCATGTAATACTTAACAGATATTACCTCTAATCCAGCAAAGTGGTATTAATATGAGTAAAGGAAACTGAGTCTCAGAGAAAGAGCCTTGTCCGAGACCAAACAAGTTGCCACTGGCAGAGTCCACACTGGATCTGGTTCTAGGTCTCTCTGGCACCAAAGACCTTTTTTTCCTTTCTGCAGTGTCTATGTGGGACGAGGCAGAGGCACAGTGGAAAAGAAAGCTCCGTGAAGGAGAGCAATGTGAGTAAGGCAACACAGGAGAATAAGAAGACGCGAACGGTGTGGAGTCAAGGTGAAGACCTAGTGAGTCTCAAGCAATTGAATGGAGAGTAATTGGCACAACATGTGTCACCCCTTAGGCTGTGTCTCCATGTGGCCTGCACATTCCAGATGAAGATGTGAAAACCTAACTAGTCTTCAGATACATGGCACGTAACTGAATTTTTTACTTTAAGTGTGATTACATGATACATTTCCCCTAATATCAAAGAGCTTGTAAAGGCTATATTTTAATTTAGAAATATAATTTAGATAGAAAATACATATTTCCATTGGAAGCTATATTAAGCCTTCTGTCCTCAGTTTAATTGCTTTTCTAAATACTGCAAAGCTTATCCACTGTTTAGTACAAGCCTTAGACAGTAAAGACAATGTATATTTTAGAGTTAATAAATGAACACCTCATAATGTCCTGAATTACATTCTTGTCATTTCTTTGGAGAGAATTCTAAATATTTAAGACACACATTTTATATATGGGTTGACATGTATTTAAAGCTCTATTTGGGTCCAGGCATGGTGGCTCACACCTGTAATCCTAGCATTCTGGGAGACCGAGGCGGGAGGATCGTTGGAGGTCAGGAGTTCGAGACCAGCCTGAGCAAGAGCAGGACCCTGTCTCTACCCAAAATAGAAAAAATTAGCTGAGTGTGGTGGTACATGCCTGTAGTCCCAGCTACTCAGGAGGTTGAGGCAGGAGAATCACTTAAGCCCAGGAGTTTGAGGTTTCAGTGAGCTAAGATGACACTAATGCACTCTAGCCAGGGTGACAGAGCAAGACCCTATCTCCAAGAAAAGCTCCATTTGGGGATTTTTATCCCATAGTAATATTAATAAATTTATGAGTTATTTCCTTAACATTTGAAAAGGTTGGAGAGCTTCCTTTGCATCTCAAGCTGATACATTTTTATCTCTGAAAATTAAAGATTATAATTATGTAGTTATTCTAGTTTGTTATACTCTCACTATTGCATTACATTATTTTCTTACATTATCTCTTTTTTCCCTATAACTACTCTTTAAGGTATTATTATTCCCATTTATAGCTAAGGAAGTGTGGCAGAGGAGGTTAAAATAATTTAAGTAATGTCCTGCAGCTAGAAAGTGGAGGAGACCAGATTTGAAGTGTAAGGGAATCTAACTTCTTTTCTACTGTTTATTCCGTTTTGTAAGAACTTGTCCTTAAAAATTTTGAGAAGGCAGGATTTTCAGTGACCAACAGCAGGTTGTGTGTGCTTTGGTGACCAATTAAACCATGTATTTCTATAGACAAGGTGCCTTTGCTTTTTGTGGGTGGAAGGAGTCATTCCCCATGCTTAATATGTGACCATGAAATATGCTTTTAAGTAACTGCTGGTGCTCAGCCTAGACACTTGCTACTCAGGGTGTGGTCCACACCTGGGAACTTCTTAGAAATAAAGAATCTCAGGCTCCCTCCAGACAAAGTAAACTGGAATTTGCATTTAAAGAAGATAACTGGGTGACTCCTGTATATATCACTGTTCTAGACAGTAAATAAATATTATGGAGGTAATTCTAAACACCTACTAAGTACTTAAATACAAGGTTGTGGGGTTTTTCACACTACAGGTGCTTCATAAGTGCCTTTTGACTCTTGTGCCCTCCCTCAGATTCATCAACAAACATCATGGAACCAAAATCAAAGGTTCAGGCTATTGTGTCTTTTAATGAGGTGTATATATCTGTATTAATGAAATATAGTTGATTATATGAACAAATAGAGGAAGACCCATGAAGGCTTGGGAAAGATTAAATGTGTGAGTGTGATCATTTGGCTTTTCGAGCAAAAAATCCTGGAAAGCAAAAGCCTTTATGTAATAAAAGGCATCAACAGTCAATTTACCCTGTTTTTCTTTAACCTGTCAAATACTGAATTAAGCAGCATACAAAGGCCAAACTTACCTGACAAATACATTTCGTAACTATTATCCTCAAAACAGAGTTTGATGTGTTTAACTCTTATCTGTCAGCTTTTTTGTAAAACTTAAAATATAGAAGACGTCATGGAAACTATGCTTGGAATGTAGAGGTAGGAGGAAGGAAAGGGCACCAAGCCTTAGGGCTGATCGCCTCGCCTGGGGTGGAAGGAAGACGGTTTGTGTCCAGTTTGGAAGCAGCAAGCCATCTGAGTTTGGAAACATAAGATACAAGGGGAAAAAATAGAAAACAAGGAGCCAAGATTGATTTATGGGAAGAAGCGAGGGAGCTGGGTGTATTTTCCCAGAGATCTAGCACAGAGAATGTGCAGGCTGGGCAGTGGGGAGGCCTCACTCCACGTTCTGATGAGACTGTAGGGTGTGGTAAGGAGTAAGAAAAAGGTCAGTAATAGGCAGCAGCTACCAAGGAGGCATGACAGGGCAAAAAGATCTGTATCAATGGGCAGTGTGGGAGATAACTCTAGTTCTTTGGTTTACCCAAGAAACAATGGCTTTGGGTGACATTTGGTTAGGCAAATTCGTCTGCATGGGGACCACCTTCTTTGTCTTTATATATGTCTTTTTGAGTCCTGCATTTATGCCCCACTGTAAGGCAGCCCACAGGGTAATTGCCTCCTGCGTGGGTGTGTTTTCTCCATTTAGGATCTCCATGTTGAAAGGCTGAAGCATGCATGGGATTCTCATGGCCTTCCCCTGACCTGAAGGACTTTTCAATAACTCTAAATGAATGCAGAACTCACGCACTCAGCTTTTCTCCAGACAAAGCCAGGCACAGAAAGCCCTGCTAGCATGGCGACTTTGCCCCTTCTGGTGTTTCTTGCTTTCAGAACACAGAGTTTGACCAACGTATTTGGAAGTCAGATGCTGCAGAGGTCATGAGAACCAAGCCTGTGAGGATGTGCTAAACTGAAGGGGCCTAGTGTTAATCCACGTGTTGTAATTTTGAATTTTAAAATAATGAAGAGAGAACAAAGGCATGTTTGATAAATGGGAGATAATAACACCCACTAAATGATACTGTGTCTGGAAATAAACACAGCTGAGGTATATATGTCAGGAAGAAAAATGTAATATTATGAAGATCTATAGCTAGTGAAAGTTTGTACAAAGAGCCAGGATCTATTTTTTTCCTAGGTCAAGCTTTCTTCCTGTAGATACTGTCTTATAAATTATCTTTTGGAGAATATAGAAAGAGTCCTCACCACCTCAAAAAAAATATCTTTCAAATTCCTTGACTTTGAGTATTGATGAAAAGGTCTTGCTTTTCCCTTCAACTTCACTTAGCATACCATCTTATCATTCCTAAATTATTAGCTAAATGTAAAAATATGTTCAGTTTTTATGTCCTCATCCTAAAAGGTATTAAATTACATTAGAGTTCATTTTTAAAACTTGATTTTATGATGAATAATACTACACATGTACATGAACAGGTAAAAATCACAATCTTATTTAGAAATAAGAATATCCCTGTGTATCAAGCATGAATTAATTTTACCTTTGTGTGTGTGCGTGTGTGTGTGCATGGGTGTATAAAACTTGGTTTCAGATTAAATATTAAATTAGAGATTTCTAATTTCCAAACTCCTTGTTTTCTAACTCCTGCTCCACTCATGAAAATCACAATTTTCCCACTGAAGAACAGAACCAAATGATAGCTACAGAACCTTTTTTATGATTGTTTTAATAATATTTGTCTCAGATTACAACACTAATATGCATTTCATCCCTTGTTTTTAAGCCAACTTCAATTCTTTGTTACAGATAGCATCTAAATAGCATTCTTCATTTAGCCTGCAAGTTAGACTAGGTGTATCATGGAGGAAGGGGTTTATGTTTTGTTACTTTATTTTCTCATAACCTAACACAGCTTGCATACAGCACATCCTGTTTTTGATTGAATTTGATATATTGAAGTCAGCTATACATTTCTGAAGACTTTCAAGGTTTTACTCTTCTATGATTGTGAGAATTAAATATATTGATTCAGATAAGGAACTTAGAACCTACCATAAGGGCTAGTTATTATTTTTTCATTTATATTAGCATTGTTCCTGGTTATGTGATGCAAATGTATTAATACGTGAACATATAATAGTTAGCACTCGAGGACATACATAAGTTTGCTAGGTTCTAAGTTCCTTATCTATACCAACTTATATATTAAATAATTCTCAAAGCAACCCTAAGAGGTAAGTATTACTGTTATATGAATTTTACAGATGGGAAAACTGAGAGGCAATATGTTCAGGTCTTCCATCCTAGAAGAGGCAGACTTGGGATTCTGGCTGCAGAGTTCATGCCCTCAGCACCATTCTACTCTCTCAAAACTAAACCCAACCAACCCCAGAAAGATTGCTGACTTGACTGTCTGTGATTTCTTCAGTTGTTGAGAACCTTACCATGACATTGTGCTTGGGTCAGCTCAAAGTTATACTATTTCTAAAAGGATTATGGACCCTTTTTTTCTATTCAAAGAGCTTTGCATTGTTTAGGCCTTGACCATGTTACTCGTGTTGGATATTTGGTTCCTGTGCTTCTAGCTCTTCTTTCTTTCTTTCTTTCTTTTTTTTTTTTTTCTGCACACTGTTATGTCAAATCTCCCTCATGGATTCTTTGCACCTATTGCTCCTCTTCTTAAAAACAGTTTCCCCTTGCTACAAGGGTGAGGAAACTTTTTCTGTAAAGGCTCAGACAATAAATTTCTTTGGCTGCACAGGCTGTGTGACACTGCCCTTCCTCTCTTTCTTCTCTTCCTCCTCCTCCTCCTTCATCATTTTCTCCTCCTCCTCCTCCTCCTCTCCATTTCTTTTTCTCTTTCTTCTCTTGTCTCTTCGTTTTCTCCTTTACTACCCTTTAAAAAATGTAAAACCCATTCTTAGCTGGCGGGGAAAGGCCATGCAAAGACCATCCACCATGGGCCTGCTCGGCACAGTGCTTCTACTTCAGGTCAAGGAGCTCGGTGCCCTGGAGAAAGAATGAGGCTGCCTGTGCCAGCGACAGTCATTGCAAGACCTCCAGCTTCACCAGGCCTGCCAGCCACCTTGAGGACTGGGAATGTCAATACCTCCAGCGCACATACCAGTCTAGAGGGGTTGGCCACAGCACTGGTCCTCAGCCTTCAGCGTGCAGCAGCACCACCTGGAGGGTTCCTTGACCAACAGGTGGCCGAACCCCATCACCAGAGATTCCAATTCCGTGGGCCTGGGGTGGGGCCCAAGGAGAGGGCTGCTGCTATTGGACTGCGGATCTCACTTTGAGAGCCATGGGCTGTAGGTAAAGCTTAAACTCCTTAGCACAACATTCAAATCCCATCACAGCCTAACTGTAGCCTATGTTTTTTAAGTCATAGCCTTCATTATGGTATTCGCTGTTCCTGGATGTCTGCCGTGCCTTTGCACTGAGTGCGTCTGCTGTCCTGTCTTATTGTTCCCTTTGCCATCCTTACCTGTCACCAATCCTCCTTCCTCTAAGGATCTTTGCAAATGCCAGCTCTCTCACAAAGCGTCTTCTTGTATCTCTGGCTAGAACTCCAAATCACTCTTTGGATGAACACTGATCTGTTATCCCTCTGTGCAGGAGAATTGAGCTCTCTGCATCAGATGCTTGCTGCTAGATTTTAAGGTAAAAAAGCACTGCCCCTTACACATAGTAAATATTCAGTAAATATTTGTCGAATAAATGAATGTGAATGAATGAATGAATGAAGGCAGGAAAGAAAAGTTTATTCTTGTTTGTCCTGCCTGGTGTATGGCTGAGTTAATCCTTTTCGATAACATCTCTAGCTGATTTAGGCAAAATAAACCTCATTTTTCAAGCACTTTAGATGTACAGAATCCCAAAAAGCCATTTGTGTTTTTTCTCGGAGTAAACAAATGGGGAGTGCATTAATTCTTACTTCTTAATAGTATACTAAAAGCAAACCTGAATTATATGGGAGAAACACTAAGATCTCTCCATCTGTCTCTTGTCTCTACCTACAGGGGTATGGGTCTGCTGTTGCAGAGGTGTATTAGTTGGAGCAAATCCTACTACCTTTGCTAAGGAGAAAAGCCTACATTTCCTAGGTGATTTCCCATGGCCTTGATAATTAATAGCATGAACTATGCAGGAATTAGGACAAGAATGACTCTAATTCTTAGTTATTTGTAGCTATTAACCTCAACATTTCCTAATCTCTGACCATGAAGACATTGATAGATTGGTAAAATAATGAAGAATAAATATTTAAATGGCCAAGACAGCACATGACACATTGTTGACCCTCAATGTACAGGAATTTAAATTATTATTGTGTATTCATTCAGATGCCATTATTTCTTATTGAACTTTATGTGAAACACCTGAAGCAAGAAATATCTCACTCAAGATAATCTCACAAAATTTAGCCCTCAGTTCGATTTTGGACTTTGTCATTTTCCAGCTCCGTGGTCTTGGACAAGCCTCAATTTCCTCATCTATAAAATGGAGATAGTAAGAGTACCTTACCTTATGGGGTTGTTGGAATGATTAAATGAAACGTCCCATGTAAAGTGCTGAGAATATTGCCTGATACATAGAAAATAAGGGAAATAATATGAACTATAAAAATAAGAACCTTCCAGGAGCTCCATCCCCTTCCTTTACAATGAATTGATATTTACAGTTTAAAGAACATAGCCTGGCTTTGACTTCAGTAGCAATATCCTAAAAGTCCACATGATGGAGAGGTTGCCCCATGCAAAGAGTAGGCCAGCCATGCCAGTAGAGATCATATTTTCATTAACTTCAGCATGTGTGTCCTTGCTTAAGGAAAGGCAAAATTACATATATAGATATAGTTAAATACATACAGATAGATTGAGATATAGATTGATGTATATGTATAGATAATAGGTGGATAAATACATTGATAAATTGGTTGATTGCTATATCATGTAGACATTCTATTTGGGGGAAAAATTTTAATGCAAATATTAAAGAGAAAAATATCAGCATAAAGATAACATAACAGTAAACTTTAGACTTCCTGGAAGGCTTATTAAATAAAACACATTATCAGACATCCAGGTGCACTGAGAGGCAAAAATAGCAGTTTCTCAAAAAAAAAAAAACAAAAAACTGTACACATACACACACCAGCAAACTCCCCAGATTTCACACTCTTTATCAACAATATCAGCAAAATAAAAAAGCTGTCTTTGGAGGAAAGAAAAAAGGAGAGAGTCTTTCATGGTGTGGAAATTGTCCATGTGAGAGGAACAGATGCATCCACCAAGTGTGGTGAGTCAGATGCAATCTAGAAGCCAAGTGGGTCAACGTTGGAATCATAATCTTCCAACCCACCAGAGAGAAAAGGGCTACACAAAGGACCTAGCCTGGTGCAAAAGACACGTTCATGTGCAGATTACTTAGCAGCAGTGGACAGGAAGCTCGGCCAGAGACAGGGAGAGGGAAGGAGCTGGCCTCACCCCATCAGGCTCTCTCCCTCTGTCCAACTCTCTCTTTTCACCTGAGACACCTTTTGTCAGTACTGCCTCACCCCTGTCCCTTGTCCAGTCTCCTCTGACTGTCTCCCTCCATTCGCACCTGGCTTCTCCTTAACAGAAGAGAATAGGGAAATGTATCTTTGGGATGTATTTCTCTAATAAAGCTTTAATTCTCTGTGCTTAATTTAATAGCAAACAGGTTAAATTTCTTCTCTTTTTAAAAAAGTTCCTTTTTTATTTCAGTATAGTGAAACATTCTATATATCTACATATACACATAGTGTACATTTTATATATACATGCATGTGTATATACATATTTTATTTATACTGATACATATGTGTATATATACATGTATACAAGCATACATATAGAAATTCTAGACACACATACACACACATATTGCTCAAAAGTAAAAATTTTTAACTCCACATTGCAAATGAAAGAAAGCAAGGAGATTGGTTTTGGTAACTATATTTTCCCTGAACTATTGCATTAAATTACTTTATACAGATATAGTTTTTGGTAGTTTATGACAAAGTCCAATTTTTAATACTTTTTGCCTGTACTACAAAACAAAATTATTTTGAAAAATTTCATTTTGATATCAACCGGTTCCAGTGGACTACTTCCTATGTGAATTCCATTTACACTAACAATAAAAATGCGAAGCTCAAGCATGGTATCATATACAAGTCCGGGATTTAGTAATATAATTCCTGTCTTAGTCATAATTAACCTTCATGTCAAGTTTTAATTTTTTAGCTATTGAATATTCTCAAAAGCAAATAAAGGACCCCTTACATTTGCCAAGTGTAATATTTAAAACACTTGGCAAATGTAACTATAAGTGACAAATTCAAAATAGAAAATCTTAGTCCCATTAGGGCAAAAGAAGAAAGAAGAGATCAACATATGGTGATATAATTAGTCAATCAGGGAAGCACATCCACAGAATTTATGCTGCAGGGGAAATGTAATGGGAAACCCACCCATCTCCTGCAATGCCTTGAAAAATGCTGGTCTTTTCAAACAATAAAGAAATAAAAGATATTCTCATGTAATTATTAAAGAGATGTTCAACCATCTGAAGCTATTTGTTTTTTAAAGTTCTTATTGTTCCATTGCTTTGATTACAGCCATGTTATACCTTTGTTATTTTTGAGAAGAATGGTATTTTGAAATCAATTAAACTCATTCCTCAGTTAGCTTGAGGAGAATAGCAGATAGAATATTCTCTTTAGCTCTTCATTAAATAGCAAATTGTTTCTTTCAATGTCATAATATCTATAACATATTCCACACTTGCACATTTAGGTCTGGGTAATTATACTTATTCATATTATTTTTATTTCTTTGGCGATAAAAAGAAATTGGGAGTAGTAAGTGAAAATTATCATTCTTCAAATCCTGGGATGGATGAGGGGGGTAATAATAAATACAGCAATTTGTGAAATTATTTTCATTTTTATTTTGTAACTTATTAGTTATTGAGAAAAAGAAACAAATTAAAAAGGTTGATATCTTGTTAAGAAAAGATTATACATAAGATTGTCATAAACTCAGAAATTCTCTCCTTTTTTAGATATTAAAGGTTATTTTTTTCTTTCTTTTTTCTTTTTTTTTAGCATCACATCATGGAAGGACAATATTTAAGGTCATTTTTTTAAAGTATAGATTTAAACGTAGAAAATATTCTGAAATGAACCAAATACTTTAAAAAGCATTTCAAATTTCCTTCTTTTATTTATCATAGGTCATCTTAGTTAAGTCAATGCCAAAGAATTAAAGTAGAACTCCAGTTCTTCTTCTCACCCCTCACAGTCAAATCTATCAATAGCAAAATTATCCACCTATTCTTTATGTCTGTATTAACACACCTGTTTGTTACTATGGAAGTTCAGGTCTAAGTCAATCTATAAAACAGTGTATAAGAAAGCATAAAAGTCTGCGGTTCCCAAAGAGAATGGGCTTTTCTGTCCTAAAAACTATCACAACTTCTCAAACAGATAATAAGCTAATGGAAGGGTTTGTCGTATTATTGGTTCATTTAGGGCCACTTATATTCTTTGGACTCTAGTTTTCTTATTTTTAAATAAATCTTATCTATTATACATATTTAATGTGATTATTAACTGAGACATATAGGTGAAACCACTTTACTACAGTTGTAAAGAATTAAACAAGTATTTACTAGCAGGATGGCAATGACAATAATGGCCTTTTTATTTCTATAATTCTACTGCTTAACTCAATAGTTGGAAGGAAAACTATCAATAAAGATTTGTGGAACTAAATCAAAGCAAGACCAACACCAACGGAATTTGAAAAAGAAACAAAGGAATAAATAAACACAGTGGAATGTGAAAAAGAAACAAAGGAAATGTGTTTGAAAGCCTCCCCACTGTAAGAGAGGGCTCAGATTTTAGAATAATAAAAACTCAAAATGAATCACTAAAAATTTACCCAAACTCAAGATTTCCCTTTTAGTTGTAGAGAGAAATACATTAAAACCAAAGGGAAAAACTTGGCAAATGGTGTAATATAGATAATTAGAAAAAGTATAAAATGAAGAAACAATTTCTGAAAAACGTGTTAATATTTGCGTATAAAATATCCAAAGTGCTTCAGAAGGCAGTCCGGTGGGGAGCAAATAACACATCGGGATGGAGATGGAGGTTGTGGGGGTGGTGTTTGTTTTGTGTTGGGATTTTTCCAAACTCAAGTAGAAGCACAGCACTAACAAGTCAACTTCTGGTTGTTATCAACTCATTTTGCACCTGGAGGAGAAAAAGAAAATACTCCAGAACATAATGGAAACTTTCCAGAGAATTTAATACCACATCATGTAAATCTCTTTAAAGGGAAAAATCTCATATGCAATACTTTGTAGCAACACAGCTTGTGTGCTAGCACAGAGAAAATGATCCAATTAGTGATTTGTAGGAGGAAATTTTCCCTGGAAGAACTTTTAAATCTTAATAAAACAACAAACAAAAAACACCATCATTTTTTAAATTAACTTTCTAAAAGGAAGTTTTAAAAGACAGAAAACTATTGGTTACAATGCTGGTTCTGTTACATACATACATATGTGTGAGTGCTTGTGCGTTTCTAACTCAATTTTATTCTGTTGACTGTCATACAAGCACACGAGGATATCCCTTTTCTCTTTTGATCCCACCTTCTCATAGTATAATCCTTCTGTTTTCTGTCTCTTCCCATCTCTTCTCTTCTCCTTTGCTACTTGTCTGCAGTTCCCGAAAGAGAATTAGGGAGGAGAAACATGGATCTTAGTCAGAAGAACCCTCACAAGATCATCTGGTCATCACTTACATCATTCTCCACATTTCACTGATCAGAAAACTGCATCCTACAGTGGTTAAAGGACTTGCCAAGGACACACATCACTACAATAAAGAGAAGATACTACCGTCTGCTATATCACCTTGTTTTATTTCCTTCCAAAAATTTATCATTATCTGAAATCTCATTTATTCATTAGTTTACATGTATAGTGACTGTCTTCAAACACTAGCATCTATACCCATGGATTTAAGGACCTCAACTATCTTATTAATCCCTGTATCCCCAGCACTTAAACAATGTGTAGCATGTCATAGATAATCATACATATTTATTGAACAATGAACAAGAATTTTAGTCTCTTGTTTATAAAGCATACTTTTTTAAACATCACCAAATAATCTTATGAAAAACAGCATAGAATAATTAATAATATCTAGTTCTATCTAGCTACAGGTCTATCATAAACATGACCTAATTTATGTATTTTTAATTAACAAAAATATCAAATAAGTTTTAATGTTTTAAATTTCTTGACATGTATGGGTAGCCAGTGCTTCCTTTAAATCCCTGAAGGAAGAAGAAAATCCCTATTTTGTTAATTTGGGCATCAGATGCTGCTGATTGCACAACCGGTATCCGTGCTCACTTTCAAAACGAGAAACCTTAGTTAGTTGGCATGCGGCAAGGGACCTGGTTAAAAATATTTACTTTCTCAAACTCCCATGCCTAAAAGTATGGCTCTGTGACACAGTTCTGAATCATGAGACATTAGTCGAGGGTTTCTGGAAAAGCTTTTCTTCTTTGCTACAGGTTCTTTCCTTTTCTCTCCCCACTGTTTTTCCTGTTAGAACAGACTAGATGCCTGGAGCAGCAGCTCAGTTGAGACCAGGACGTTACAACTCTGAGAATGTTAAGGGAGATGAAAAGTGCCTGTTGCTCTTTGGTGTCGATTCACTGTTCCAGTTCTGAACACTTTATTGCATGACATAGACAAACCTCTATGCCATTGTTTGTTGATTTTTCTCTTCTTTGCAGCCATATGCTTTCCTGCCTGACACAATTTTGAACTTCCTGTGTGCTCTAAGGGAAAATTCTCCAGGCCTCAGTTTTCCCACCTTTAAAATAAAGGGTGTAGACCAGTCTTCTATTCCAGCAAAAAAATGCTAGCACCTCTAGGCTAATCTCACCTCCTGAAAACCAAGTCACAGTAATGTGCTCTACAAACATTATTCAGTTTATTTCACCAAACTTCACATGGCTTTCTGGTGACTGCTGCCTTTGTAAGTCAACACCTGTTCTGAAGAATCTGAATTTCAACCACTTCTAAAAATATAAGCGAACAGTTTTAAGTGCAAAATGAATACTAGAAAAAACATGTCTACTTACCTTAAAGTGTTTATGTTCATATGCAATTTTTAGTATGTATTTGTGAATAAACTCTAATATCCTGTTACTATTAGGATTCTAATATGGTAACTTGATATAGTCCTGGGATTCACTATGTTCATTACTTCAAATTAGCCTCATTGTTACTGAAAGTCAGAGAAAAGGGAAAAAACTGCTAAGTCATATCTGTAGAGTAAGAAATAAACAATGAAGATGAATCCGATATCATCTTAATTTACTTCATCCAGAATTTTGTCTTTGTCTCCAAGCTTCAAGTTTCCTCCTTTGCCTACTTTTCTCACTAATCCACTCTCATGCTCATCTTGCCTCTATAGACCAAGTCTCCATGGTCTGCATAAAATAGATTCTTAAATCCGTCAAGGGAAGTGGCTGCACCAATGTCTGTGTCCGCAAGATAAATGTCGAGGAAAGACCCACAGTTGAGTGGTAGCCGCTTTACAAAATGCAGTCAGGCGTCTATGCATTCATGTAGATTAGTTCATTTAATTCACAGGCTATTGCAAAGTAGAAACCTTTACCTCCATTGCTGTGTGTATTATGTGAAATGTTTGCAAAGTTGAGCACCTTAATTACTTGAAATGTCTTTAAAACTAAAGATGCCCCCCCCATCATTTTTCTAAAGCTCTTTCTCTGATATTTAGTTCTTCAGAATGTTATAATTATGAAATCTAATAATTTAATTTTAACAGATTTCATATTTCAGCAACATAGACTTTGTTATTAATTAATATACTGGCTTTGAGGACTGGTTTTTGGAATCAGTGACTTAGAAAATAAGTAAAGGCATTTCTTCCCACATTCCCTTTACTCAGAGAAAGTAAATACTAAAAATTGCATATAAGCATAAATGCTTTAA
The DNA here is from genome assembly GCF_041146395.1 of Eulemur rufifrons. NCBI lineage: Eukaryota > Metazoa > Chordata > Mammalia > Primates > Lemuridae > Eulemur > Eulemur rufifrons. The sequence goes on from NC_090983.1 coordinate 46,460,369, forward strand.
TGTAAGTAGACATGCTTTTTCTATTATTCATTTTGCACTTAAAATTGTTTGCTTTTAGAAATGGTTGAAAAAACATACTTTTTAAAAATAATGCAATGGACTTGGTTTATGAATTCATATATTTATACTGTGATTAAATCAACTCTGTAATACTTGTTTGCTAAGAAAATATTCAAAACCAATGCTTTCAAAACTTTATTCAATTGCATATTTTGTGATTTTGGGGTACCACTTCTGCTATAGTAATTTAATATTTTTCTTCAAATAGACTTAAAATACACTCACACTTTAAACTTGCCTCATTCTAAGCAATAGCTACAAAATCATGGATTTGGGATTGCTTATTATAGGTTTTTTTCTAATACATATCACAATTGTATTTATAATTATAAAAATAAAATAATTTTTCCCTGGCCAACGTAAAATCATCTTGTTTTCCACAATGTAGAAAACATTGGCATATATGAATTAAAATTAAAAGTGGGTTGTAAAAAATTTTTTAAGAACAGAAATTAGTCTGAGAATTTTGTTTTTTATAAAGACTCTCACACTGTACAGCTCTGGGGAGAAAAAGAGGTTATAAAATTATTGTCCAATAGAAAAAACTCTGGCTTAGAATCCTGCCGGCTCTGCCACACTCTTTCTTGCCCCTTATCATGGATAAGAGGATAAAAAATAATCCCTAACTTATTCACCTGATTCGCCTTTTTTACATTCAGTACAAACAATTGCAAAGGATCCCGAAGTGAGTGGCCAGGATACTGAGAAAAACTTCAGAGGAACTGATGACATTTTATCAAAGAAAAGAGGCCACTTAGGAGATGACATCAGAATGTTCTTCAATGTCTGAATGGCTGAGATATAAGGAAAGAGTTAAAGTTATTCTGTTGAAGTTTGTTCAGAGGTGAATAAGAAAGGAAGAGGTAAGGGTGTAGGAGAAGGGGAGAGTTTAACATACAGAACAATCTGAGCTGTCTGGTTGGCTTGGGGTACAGCTGGAGTTATTCAAGAATAAGTGGGGTGATCAATCACCTGCCCGTGATGTTGAAGAGGATCATGTATTAGATAAGGTTTGGGTAGATGGCTCTGAGGTCCTTTTTACCTCTAATAATAATAGACGCCAATTATTAAATGCTCACTAAGTTGGACTAAGCATTTTTTAGGTCATGTGTCATTTAAGTCTCACAACAACCCAGTAGATTAGGTATGATTATGCCCATTTTACAAATGAAGAAACTGAGTCAAAAATCTGCTAGAGGTTGAATTTGAATCCAAGTCAGAGTGACTCAAAGTCAATCTACTAAGCATTAAATTACAGTGTATTATAAATGTGACCTGGGAACTATAAAGGTTTCTTTTGTTTTGTTTTGTTTTATTTTGGTCAGAAAGTTTCTTTGCCCATTTTGCCAAACTGAAGCCAAGTTGTCTTCTTGAAGAAAATTTTGTTGTAAACTCTAATTGTATAAAAACGAAACTGAAAAGCCATTATCTCAGTTGGTTTCCTTCAAATTTCTGAGAAAGCCAACAAATTTCCCAGGAAAGACTTAAGCTTTTGTGATCTCTTTGTGTTTTGAGAGTAGAGAACAGAATAGGAAAAACCACCATTTCCCAAAGAAAACTTAATGCTTTTAATTTTGATCTCTTTGTGTTCTTAAGAATGGAGAATAGAACAGAAGAATCCAGAAGTCATTCTGTTTATTTCCCCAAATGATGTTACAAAATCAGCAAAAGCTTTGGTTTCTTTTTGTCTGCCTGAGTCCTTTTGAAAAGGCATGTATAAAAGTGTCTGTTCAAGAAAAGGGAAGGGCACTTTTATTTTTTTAGTATGTCAGATACTCAATACTCTCAAGGGGTATTTGGATGTTTTCCAAACACAAATAATTCAGAATCACTTAAAACAAATATGGCCCTTAATCAGGTTTTAAGTAGAGAGAAACTTAGTAAATCAAACAGTCACAACAGGTGGTCTAGAAACTCCAGAAAAATTTAGCTTATTAAAGAAAAGGGGGGAGTTAGAGAGAGAGAGAACAGGAAGGAGGAAGAAAGGAAGAAAGGGAGGAGGGAAATAAAAGAGAGAGAGAGAAAGAAAGAAGAAAAAGAAAGGAAGGGAGGGAAGAGGAAGAGAGGAAGGAAGGAGGAATTAGAAAACGCATTCATACACTTATACACTACTTATCAATGAGTTTTACTTTTGTTTTCTTGGGGAAAATATGCTAAGGAAAATGATTGTTACCTCTACTGCATTCTCTTATAACTTAATAAAACTCTCTTAATCTCTATGTTATAATACTCCTATTCAAAATTAGACTCGATCATTTTACTTTCTTGAATCTTGACCACAGTGGATTTCATATTTGATTTTTTTTCTTCCTGTCTTAATTTTTCCTTTACTGACTTTTGAGATATCTTTTTATTTTTTTTTAATCCGTGATACATGTGGACCTCACTAGCATCATCAATGTTGGAACCAAATTGGGCATACCTCCATCACCACTATATTTTGTGATAAATTTTAATAAATTTCAGATACTTTGCATTCAAATGTCTTGAATAATTTAAATTGTTCGTAATGCCAGAACTTCAAATTTTCAAAAAGTTATATTCAATAAATATACGCTGTGTTGTAAAACCTTGCATTATACTAATGCTTTATCTTCTATGCCAATTCTACAGTAGGAGAAGAATTATCTTTCCTTTATTTTTATAACTCCCAGCAGAATACCTTCCCAGGGATAAGCTCATAAAAAATAACTATCGAATTAATGAATGAATGACTATGCACGAATTAATGGAATTTCTTATTTTATTATATAGACAATTAATAAAATGCTAATTATTTATTAAAGTGCAATAGGAAATAGATGGCCTAAATTTTAAGTAATAGCCGAAAAAAGGGGCAGGGAGACTTGGCATTTTTTTTTTTTTTAGAGTTATCATTTTTCTTTCTTAATAACTAGAGGAAATACTGGAAAATACATATCAGCTAGCTTTAAAAATGAAGAGAATTCTTTGGTTCTATAAGTAACCATTAATGTGTTGTTGAAGGGAAAGAGATATTTAATATTTAATATTGTGGTGTTTCGAATCACAAAAACTGGCATTTCTTCATCATTTTGAAATGAACACTGTGTTCTATTCTGTATACAGAAACAAGATAAATGTAGATCTTAACCTAAAGACATTAGGTTAAGATTAGACATTTCTCTTTAATTTAAACCCACACACACACCATCATCTAAATGTATTTAATATTTATTTTTTTACTTTTAAAGTGATGCTATTTACATTTGACCTTAGAATGCAAACCTTTTCAGTAAGACATCAGGGATTAAGCTCTGGCAGTATTAAAGTTAGAACAGTCACATGTCTGCAAATTTCTACGAAGTTAAAAAGAAAAATCACTGTAAAATAAATGCTTATTATTTAATTGTAAGTGATGTGGAACAATATGTACTTAGTTCTAAAGTTCAGTCAAGGAGGCTTCCAGGAGGTGCGTAACTACTGTGTGAGTGTGGAGTGCAGAGATGGAGGATGCTGCCGGAAGTCAAGCAGTGGAGTTTCATAGGGTATTCAGAAAAGTCAGTAGTTCAGGTATCCACAAGAAGCCTTCTTGCTGCAGACCAGCAATTAATGGTCCCACTGCTCCTCCTTCTCATTGATGCCTTCTTCTTCTTCAGGGAATCCTGGCTCACTCTGGCCTTTCGGATGCTTAACCCCTGAAATTATAAAAATTAGACAAAATTTAAACAAATTTTATTTCTGGCAGATTCACTGCTTTGCTGGAAGAGATAAAGAAAAGGAGTGGGAAGTTTTCATTGGTGTTTATGTGTTTTTCTCCAAGAATCCTAACAATGCAATCCTATATAAACCTTTTAATTCACTGAGCAATAAAAACACACCCAGCCAAATTTCCATTAGAGGCAAACTATCTTTTATAATTAAATCCTCTCCATTAAGGATTGCATCACAGCCTATTAAAAACCTGTTAACTAAAAATCTGCTCACAGGCTCTTATTATAATTCTGATGTATCATTTAGTTCAAATATTGCTTTTGGCATTTCTGAATTCTCTTACAAGGAGAGCCATTGAAATCCCTAGGAACAAAAGGGCGTGCGTGCCATTTCTGTAACTTATAAACAACAAAACAATCACAACATTGTTAGTCTTCTTCAGGAACCTGAACATACCCATTTGATTACAGAACTTGGCTATTCAAAATTCTTCAGTAACTTCCCCCAGAGCCTACAGAGTGGGGAAAACATTGGCATATCTTTACCTAGTACACAAGGCTTAGATGATTTGGCTTCTCCCTACCTATGGGGCTTCATTTCTCACCAGCCCTGCCTGCTCCTGTTTTCACAGTAATTTATGATTTAACAATGCTAATTTACTCGTCCCCATTTCCTGGCCACTCCACGCTCCTTAGGCAACCATGCTTTTCTCCTTATGTTCTCACTACCAAACATCTTCGTCCTACTCATACAACCTGGTGATGTACCTCTCACCCTTCCATATCAGCCTGCTTCCTCTCTGATGGCTACCCCAATTCCCCATGCAGACTTAGCTGCATCTTTCTCATCTTCCCCCCTGCTCTTGGATCACCTCTTGTATCAATTACCTTGTAGAACTGTATTTTTTACATATCTTTCTCGTTAAACTCCTTGACATTGGGAGCTATATAGTTTCACAGTGCCTAGCAAACACTAGATGCTCAGTAATATCTATTATCTAAATGATCGACTTAATGAAGTAACAATTTGGTATATGCCTTTGGCACTTCCACAATAATCTATATTCACATTTTTTCAAAATTAATTCAAACTTAGAATATAAATCAGAAGGCAACTGCTACAACCATACTCAATCTGCAAAATTATCTTTCATTTCCCTTGATTCTATTCTGTTAAGACATCATTCTAGCTGAAACTCTATGCATAATGTGGAAAATTTTATATTTTTTATATTTTAGAAAATTGGTTTATGAGATTTTTTAAAGTATTACTGGAAAACGCTCCAGTAAGAATTAATCAATCAAAGAAAGTCATTGCTCATGTTTGCTATGAAACAAAGAGGCTCAAGAAATGTGTGAATTTGTATACCCTGCAGTCAGCAAGAGAAGATATCCTTGGGCTTGGTGGATTATCTTGCAAAAATATTTTATCAGTTGTAATAATATTAAATACTTTAATTTCATCAGCAAACACAGATCACTCACAATTCCTGTTGACCCAAGACTGCAGAGAGAAATTTGCTATTAAGAAAGGGGACTTATTTCATATTATTGCAAATTATGTGGAAAAGAAGCCTCAATGCCAAGGCAAAGGGAAGGGAGGTTGAGCACCCAACCAATTGCTCTGCTGGAGTCTAAAATATATAAGTCACTGAACCTCACAGCTGCTTCAGGTAAATACCTGGATGGTAAAATTTAGACTTAGAGAAGATAAATGATTTGTTCAAGGTTATGGGGGGGGGTACGGTGCTAAGACAAGTTTGACACGTAATAGTCCCTCAATATACACTGAATGAATAAATGAATGAATAAGTCATAAAGTTCCATTATCAGGGGACACAACTCATTTTCACCCTTAGCTTTTTGGATGCTGACCTAGACTTTCCTATCATTCTCCAGGATTTATCATAGGTTAGCGTACCAGTTAACCTGGTTCAAAGGTCTTGGGGTTCCCTCAGAAATACTAAAGCACAGGAATCATTCAGCCACCAGAGCTGAGGTTGCCTATACCTCCTCAGGTTTGCAAAGGTTCTATTGGCTCCGAAGTTTGTCCCTTTCATCCACAGGTAACTGCAGAGTAATGAAGTTGTGTTCAAGACAATTTTCTTTAAATGAGAATTAATGACCTAATGCCTACATTGATTTGTCTAAATGAGGGAATCAAATGTAAAGAAAAACAATCAGTAAGTAAAATGTCCAGCTTATTAAACCATGACTCAACTACTTTCTACACTTTTGTATAGGTCTACTTGCTTACACTGAGCTACACGTAACTTATTTTATAATAGTAATGGTCACAAAGTTATATAAGAAAGTCAAACCTCTTGAAGCTCTGACTCAGGGGGAAGGGCAGGACATGGGCAATGTATATAACCTGAACTTTTGTACCCTCATAATAAGCTGAAATAAAAAAAAAAAAAAGAAAGAAAGTCAAACCTTTTTTAAAGCAAAATTATTTACTCGGACAAACGTTGGAAAGTTCCTTTTCTAGCCTTATTTGTTGTGTCCATGTTAATTGTGTCCATGAAAAGCTTTGATCAGGCAGGAGCTGGTCACATGTTATCACAGAGCTGTTCTGCAGAACATTTACCACAAATTCTTTAGTTCCCAAAGCACTTTATTCTAATGCCATGTTTCAATTGGATAGTGGATGGTTGGTTAATTTGTGCTTTGAAATAGCCTTTAAGGCAATCTTTCTCTTTTCTTATCAGCAATATTCATTTGGTTATAGAAGCAATAATGCTGAGATTAAAGTGTGAAGTCTGCTGAGAACTTTCTAATAATTTCTTTCTCCCCACACCCCTCCTACATCCCCAAACACACATATAATTTGTGTTTCAACTTTCTTTAAATCCTCATTTGATGTTTGAGGAAGATTACAATTGATGTAATTCTGGAAGTGGAGGAAAATAAATTGGTCTGGGGGTGTTGATCAATTTCTCAGAAACTCCTCCTCTGCCAAATGCTATGAGCATGAGGAAAGCCCTTCACCTGCACAGGGGCTGTGGCTTGGCAAGCGGCAAAGAGCTTCCTGGGGCAAGCACAGACTGGGCCAGGGCTGCTTGCAGACAAAAGGCAAAGGAATCCCAAAAAACACAATGGAGGTTCTTTTCTTTGTAGCAAAATGAACACTGGGGAAAAGGGACCATATATAAGACCAGTATATGTAATATGAAAATGTGAAGAATTGAAGAAAATAGAATTGGATGGAAAGAAAGTAGACTGAATAAAAGATAAAAAGGGAAGAAATGTTGCTCCCAAGAAGTACATAACACTTACACTCTTCTCTATTCTGTCGATCAGGTGGTTAAATGTGGATTGGATGAAGCTGAGAAGTGACTGAGTGAAGCATTAGTAACAGTTAATCCATAGAGGGAGGCTTATATTTGAAAGCACAGGTCAATATTTTTAATCAATTAATTTGGAGCCAAAGATGGCAGGTTTGTTACATTTGTAGGTGACACAAAATTTGGAAGGGAAGATGACATGAATGGCAAAACTAGCATTCCAAAATGTTTTCAAGAATTCGAATGATGACCTAAGCAATTAAGGTAGAGGTCAACAGGATTTTGGGTTTTAGACAGGTTATTTGGGGTCTAAAAAATAAAGTATGAGGACAACCTTGATTGAGTATAGTTGGGGTTTTTAGGTGACCACCACTAACTAATTTCACATGACCCAATAGAAGTTACCTGTTTCTAGGCACAGAGCTCTTGGCGGGTTAGTGGTATTCCCAGCGGCAGAGTCAGCGGGATAAGAAAGGGAATTGCTCTCTATTCACGTGTCCTTCAGCCCACCTCCCCAACATGCTGCCTAGTTCTCAACTCTGCATTTCAAAGGGACCACTAAATCAGGCAATTGGGATTAAAAGTAATTTTATGAACTCACTTTTCTAGAGGAATTCTAGATGAAACTGGTATGTTTCATAGAGAAAAGTAATAGAGGGCAATAGAGGCTGTTTTTGAATTCCTAAAATACTGGGAAAAGAGATAAAATTAATCTGTGTAGTTCCTGAGAACCGAAGTAGTGTCAATAGCTGACATTTATGTGTGGGACTGATTATAGCTCAGTATAAAGAAAAAAATTCTAAATTCTTTATGTTTGCCCAGCCATAAACATGGGAGTGAACACCATATGTGTTCAAGCCAAAGCTAAATTTCCACCTCTGAGGTGAGTTATGGATGGTCCCTTGATTGAGCAGGGTAAACTAAAGATGCTATTAATCCACACACGAAATGTTCTATACTACTGAAAAATTTTCTCTGTTGTGCCTACTATAAGTTACCAAAAAAAGTAATCATAACTTCAATGAAATAATGGCCCAAATCCACATTTTAAAACTAATTAATATCAGGAGTAGAAATGTAAATGGATTCATTTTTTTTTCAACTGCATACTTTGGACCTTAAAAATCATTCTAAAGTCCTCTAAGAAATTTGTGTGTACATTTTAGAGACCCTCTGACCCCCTTGGAATTCTATTTATAGTTATATTTGTGCTTTTGGGGGGAAGGTCTATACTTTTCAGTAGAATCTCAGAGGGGTCTCTGACCGCCAAATAATTATGAATATGAGTATTAGTCTAATCTCTTTAGTTTAAAGATGAAGAAACCCTTTCAGATGGTGAAGTGACTTGCTTAAATTCACACAGTAGTTACTGGGTGAGCTGGGACATGAACTTTGCCCCCTAATTACTACTGGGAGCTCTTAGCCTGAGTCACCAGGAATTAATCTTCCACTATCATTGATTTTTTTTCCCAAGTTAGAACCTGAAGGAAAATATGGTAACTTGGGATCATGGGGCCCTTTTAATTATCAAAGGACTTTACATAGCTGATAGATTTAGGTATGACTTTTCAATCTTTTTGTTATTGTTGTTACTGCTTTTAATAGAATTTCGAGTCAGGAAATACAGAGTTTAACCTTTCCAAGGAACACTCCCATAATACAACCAAGTTATAAATAACATTCAGATCATTAGGAGGGGCAGCCTTTCTCTCTGCTGTGCCCATACCTGGCACAGACTCTGGGAGACACAGAAAAAATGTCATGGTCTCCACAGAGGTTGAGACATGGTCATCAAGCAATATGAGTTATGTGTAATAAAGCCCCTACTGTGTGCTGAGTATGAGAGAGGCACAACTACAAATTAGATGAGGATGTAGGCCAAAAGGTAACAATGTGTATATAAATAAGGTTAATTCAATGAAGAAGTGCCGGAGAACAAATGATGCATTAGGAAGTTCCAATAAGGGAAAGAAGAGCTCTAACTTGGAGGATAGTAATTTTGACAGCCATTTATTGAGTAATATGCTTATTAGATTGAGGGCAACAGCAAATCTGATGTCTATGAAAAAGCTATTTACAAAATACATTGAGTAGGCATCAGCCTTCTGAAAGGCTAGTATGTACAAAGGAGTGATTCCAATGGCACTAAAGAAATGGCTTCCTAATGGTTCCTTAAGTATTGACTCCCTAACTTTATCAAAATAATTGTGCTAGATATACTCAAGGAACATAATTTAACCTATAATATGATACAGAAAGGCCCCTCAGTAAGGGCCCATCATTTCTCCGATTTCACAATTGCCAAAATGCTTTTGTATTTATTGTATTTGTTTAGTCTTCTGGTCATTCATTTGTAATGAACAGCTATATGTGTTCATACACTGAGGGTCACAGAAATCAAGGGACATCTTGATTTCATTCCAAAGCTAAAAGCATATCATGTCCTTGACTCACCATAAATCTGCCCCTTTCAACTTTATTAGAAGTAAAGTATAAGTAGACAGCAGTCAATCTCTGTTCTAATATGGTGACTGGCCAATTAATAGAAATTGCAGATCAGCACAAGGTCACTTCACTTAACTCCCCGTTATTTAAGGAAGCATTTTTCTATAGAACAGTAAATATGTAATATGCTTCTATCTTCATCATACATGGGAATAAGGACAACAGGTTATGTGATATTCATCAATATTATGTATTTTTATATATATTTTTACCTATTGTGTATTTTACCAAAGCTATTGCCCAAGAGCAAAGCTGAGATGAATAAGAGGTTTAGCAGTAAATACTAAGAAGGTACTATTACGTGCTATTGTTAGACGTATGAATCCAAACAACATCTTTGGAGAGTAATCTGGTATCACTTATCAAAATGTAAAGAGCCCAGAACTTTATCAGCAGGTCTGAGGGTTTTATTTGACCAGGCCAAAAAATATATATAAAATATTATATATATATATATATATATATAATTTTGTGAGGATTCTGCTGATGCTCAGCCTAGGATGAGAATCACTTTGATAGACTATGTCTCTTTTGCCCTTTACAGCCAAGTACCTTCTAATACCCCCTTTTTCTTCTGAAGCTAATGCATTTCCCATGAATATAGAATTAGAGTTAAATTTTTAAGCCTACACATAATGGAGCTAAAGAGTGTTAGGCAATTTCACTTTAGAAAGAGACAGAATGGCTCCTAGCCTGCAAGACTTGACTGAAATTGATTGAACAAAATAGCATATCTAAAATAAAGAATGCATCGATCAGCAGGAGTCAGTGGTTAGTCTTGAAAGCACTAAAAATAAAATAACAAAAGAAGAGTTGCATTTACAGCCACGGAAGCAAATGTCTGTGTACTTTAGGCATATCCAGAGAAGGACATCCTGTGCTGGCAGTTTAGAGGGCTCTGTCCTCCGGGCAGGGAACTTGTGTATGGCAGTAGCCTGACGCTGATGTATGCCCCAGTCACATAACCAAATCACCCAGCTCTGATTCTGGGCTCACCAAGGGGTAGCTCTGTTAACAGCAGAGCTTGCTCACAAGGAGAGAAGGCCCCGACTAACTAGACTAATACCATCTTTACCTGGCAGTAATATTTCTTATTTCGAATTAATAAATTTACATTCTAGTTTTATGTGTCAGTCTTTTTTTAGTTTTATTTTATTTTTAATTAACAAATAATAATTATGTATATGGGGTACAAAGTGATATTTTGATACACGTATACATTGTGAATGATCAAATCAGAGTAATTAGCATATTCATTACCTCGATATTTATCATTTCTTTGTGGTAAGAACATTTAAAATCTTCTCTTTTAGCTATTTTGAAATATACACTGTGTTATTATTAACTATAGTTACCTTGCTGTGCAACAGACCACCAGCTTGCTCACAAGAAAAAAAGGTACTGACTAGGCTAGTACTGTCTTCACCTGACCATAATATTTCTTATTTTGAATTAATAAATTTACAGTCTAGTTTAATGTCAGTGTTGGTATGCTTTTTATTGAATACAAATATCCCAAATTCAATTGACTCTAGGTCACCACCAAGGAGATGGAGTTTGGGAAGCTGCCAAGTGGAGAGGCTGAATCTGGCCAGGGGCCAAAGTAAATGGCGACCTGCAGAGACCTCTAGAGGTGGGGGGAACTGCCACCACCTGACCTTAATACTTATCATAAAGCTATAGTAATCAAACCAGCCTGGCATTAGTGAAAGAATAGGCAAATAGAGCAACAGAACAGTATAGGGAGTCCAGAAATTGACCTACGTAAATACAGTCACCTGCTCTTTGACAAAGGAGTAAAGGTAATACAAGGGAGGAGAGAGTCTTTCCAATAAATGATGCTGAAACAACTGGACATCGACCTACAGAAAAATGAACCTAGATATATAACCTAAATACTTCACAAAAAAATATGGATCCACACCTAAATGTAAAACATAATGTTATAAAACTCCTAGAAAATAACAGGAGAAAACTTAGATGGCTTCTGGTATGGCAATGACTTTTTAGATACAGCACCAAAAGTATGATCTATGAAATAAAAAAATGATAAGCTGGTCTTCATTAAAATTTAAAAATTCTGCTCTGTGAGAGACAATTTCAAGGATGAGAAGACAAGCCACAGAATGGGAGAAATTATTAGCAAAAGACACATCTGATAAAGGAATGTATCCCAAATATACAAAGGATTCTTAAAATTCAGCAATAAAAAAACAGGCAACCCAATTAAAAATGGAAAAAAAGATATGAAAAGACACCTCACCAAAGAAAATATATAGATGGCAGGTTAGCATATGACAAAATGTTGAACATCATATATTATTAGATAACTGCAAATTAAAACAATGAGATACCACAACACACCTATAAGAATGGGTGAAATTCAAAACACTGACAACATCAAATGCTGGTAAAGATATGGAACAATAGGAATTCTCACTCATTGCTGGGAGGAATGAAAAATAGCACAGCCACTTTGGCAATTTCTCACAAAACTAAAGATATTCTTAACCATACAATCTAGAAATCACTCCAGGGTATTTATCCAAATGAATTGAAAACTTACGTCCACACAAAAACCTGAGCATGGATGTTTATAGAAGCTTTATTCATAATTGCCAAAATTTGGAAGCAACCAAGATGTCCTTTAGTAGGTGAATGGATATATAAACTGTGGTACATCCAGGCAATGGAATATTATTCAGTGCTAAAAAGGAATGAGCTGTCAAGCCATGAAAAGACATGGAGGAACTCAAATGCATATTATTAAGTAAGAGGAAGACAATCTAAAAAAGCAACTTACTTGATATATATGAAATCATAATATGATTTCAACTATATGACATTCTAGGAAAGGCAAAACTAAGGAAACAGTAAAAAATCAGTGGTTGTCAGGGGGTAGGGAAGAGGGACGAATGAACAAACAGACCACAGAAAATTTTTAGGGCGGTGGACACATATCATACACATTTATCCAAACCTATAGCTTGTACAACGCTTACAGAGACCCCTCATTTAAACTATGGATTTTGGGTGATAATGTTGTGTCAGTGCAGGTTCATCAATTGTAACAAATGCACCACTGTGGTTCAGGATGTCCATAATGGGGAGGGTTGTGCATGTGTTACCCGGGAACAGGGGTTATATGGGAACTCCCTGTACTTTCTGCTCAACTTTTTTCTTTGAATCTGAAACTGATCTAAAAATATGAAGTTTATTAATTTATAAAAAAAATCTCTTTTGCTGCAATATTTTGAATAATTTGTTCTGAGACAAGGATAAAGCAAGATAACCAGTTAAGAGGCTATTAATAGGAAGTAGTTTAATGGGCATAGAATTTCAGTTTTGCAAGATGAAAAAGTTTCGGAGATCTACTGCACAGCAATGTAAATATGCTTAACACTACTGCACTAGTGAACTGTACACTTAAAAATGGTTGAGATGGTAAATTTTATATGTTTTACCACAATTTTAAAAATACATATCAATAAGAACAAAAAAGAGGCTCTTGCACTATTCCAAGTGAGATGTGATAAGGGCTCAGATCAGATTAACAATAGACAAGATGTTAAAAAGTGTTCATATACTGCATAACGGAAGACAGAATCAATAGTATTTACTGAAAACTTGGATAATGGAGTATAAGAAAAAGAAGGCAGTCAAGTATATGGCACCAAAGTTTTTGGCCAACGTAACTGAAAGAATCATTAACTAAGATGGGGAAGAGTTTGACAAAGAAAGCTTTCAATAGAATATCTGGAGTTCAGTTTAGAAATGTTAAATATGAGATTTTCTGTGTATACTCAAATGGATATAGGGATATATGTGTCTGAAATTCAGGTGAGCATTCTTGGCTCAGGTATAAATGTGGAAGTTATCATTGTTTGTTTAGACAATATTTAAAACTATTACATATTGGCCCCCTCAGTGATTCTCCTGTTACTTAAAATTTTCTTTTATTGGAAAGTGTGAATCCTGATGGGTTCATAGTCTCAAAATCTGTTCAGGACCCCCCATATCCCAAGGCTGTTTTCCTCCACTTTGTGTGGGGGCCTCCCCTCAGGCTCAGTTTGTTTCTCATTACTCAGCTTGCTGGCCACCAGGAAGCTTCTGGAATGAGGAAATTGTTCTGCTTTCATCCTGCGCTTGACCTTTGGACATGCAGTTTACACTCTGAGCCTCACGGCTGTTTCTCTCTGACCCTGACTTTCTGCCAAGATTTACCATTGTTCACTGAAGCATTCTTGTTCACAGGCAGTTTTACTCTCTGACCGTCCTTTTAAATAATAGCAATTCATGGCATCGCCATGGGGCCTGCTGACCTACTTTCCTCTTGGATTTGCTGTCCTACCCTTGGTCTATTTTACTTGTCTTCCACATGTAAAATCACAGCCTCTCTTCTCTTTACATAAATCTTTAACAAACTCTCCGTGGATGAGCTAATACCATTTTCTTAATTCTTCCTATTTTAAAAAAAATTTTTAAGAGTACTTGATGCAAAGGAAAAATATATTGCTGAAATTTTATAAAGAGTAGCAATTTTACATAGTTTATATGAAGGAGAAAAAATATTAGTCAAAATTTTTGCTTAAGATGATAATTTCCTGTTATTTCCCACTTACTATATTCAAGTATAATAACTAGGGGAAAAAAGCATTTACTTATCTAATTTATGCAGTTTCTCAACAGGAGTATCATTTTTATTTGGGAATCTTTTTAAATAATAAAATTAGAACCACCTCACCCTTTAACCCTTCAGACATTATAAACAAATTGCTTTAAAATCATAGCTTTTGAAATTCCAAATACCACTCTTGAAAGGGAAAGCAATCTTACTTTCAGTATATATATGTTGCATCAAATTTACAAAAGACTTTACAACTACCTTTGCATTAAAAATTTCTAAAATATGTTGATACAGTTAATGTATTTTCAAAAACCCATGTTAAATTTCATTTAAACCCTCGGAAGACTGAGGCAAGAGGATTATTTTAGGCCAGGAGTTTGAGAACAGCCAGAGTAACATAGTAAGACCCTGTTTCTACAAGAAAATTAAAAAGAAAAAAATTTTTTATTTAAACCCACAATTTGAGCGGAAGAATTCTTCTAAAACATGTTTATGACTTATTCACACCCCAAATGATTTGTAAGCATTTCAATTTATTCTCCAAACTTACTGTGCATCTAGTGTAGTTACCTTTATTTGGATATTTATTCTTTTATTTCTTCCTCAAATAATAAAAACTATCAAAAAAATAAAATTAATAACCAATCACATGCTTAGGGATAAAATGAGATCACTGAGGATAAGCAGGACTATTATTTCGTTTGATACTCTAACTAGTAACAATCTCCAATTTACTAACACAAGGGAACAGAGCCTCTCGCAGAAGATGCCAGAAGGACCATTTGGCTAGGGTGTCTTATGTAAAAGTGGCCATGAATTAGACTTTTTATGTTATCTCCAAATGAGTTCATATACACAGTAACATACATATTTATTGACAATATATTTTTAGGTGTCTCATAAAACTTCATACATATATCCAATTACTGGACCATACTACCTAGATTATACCATGGGTTATTTTTTTATAAATATCATAATTATTAGTAGTTCAATTATATGATATTATAATTTCTGTTGAATGAATTTGTCAAATGAAAATATTCACAATTCCATAATGTTTGCCTTTCTGCTTTGGCTTTCCTTCGTTTATTAATACAGGGAACCTCAACACAGGAGTGTGGCCAGACCCCCTTTGACTCCAGAAGGCTTTGCTAAGGGAGGCTCCATACATATCAGCACACACTGACATGCACAGCCTGTTCTGCTCTGCGCCTCCTCTGTTCCCCACCTACCTATTGGCCCAGAGAGCCGCCTTCCCTTAAGTGGCAGTAGTGCTGTGGGAAAGTGCTTTCTTCAATCATAAAAGCATGACATTTAAGGGTTGAAAGAACTTTAAAAGGTAGTACTGAATTTAAAAGGCAGTCCAATTGCCTCCCAACACACATACATGCACAGACACACACCAACACCATACTGCAGATGTGAAAAACAAGGCCTGTTTTCTGAAGTCACAAAGCAAAGAAGCAGTTACTCAGTTGAGAACACATAGTCAGAATTTTATTCCGTATTCTCTGCATCGTACTACACCAGACACAGAAAGCCAATAAACTGCTGGTGCCTGGGGGTTCCAGGACAGGTCCCTTCCCCGCCCTGTCTTACAGAACCACTACCTGGATGCCCGATGGCAGTGCAAAAGGAGTCACCACTAAGAGATAAATGTATTCCATGGTACATGGAAGCTGGACTCTTTAGAAAGACTCTAGGTTTAAAGGATATTTGGTGACATTGAAATGGACTGTTCGTATTATAGTTTAGGCTTATTATGGATTCTGCTCCTATAAATCAGCCTGAAAGAAAATACCATTGTTAACATTGTTTCTATATACTTTCTGATCCAAACTTCTTACAAGTCAATTTTTGGAACACAGTCCTTTTCTATAATTGGAGGCTTCCCGTTCTGGAAATTCACCAATGGTGCTACCAGAATATATTCTGTAGCAGGCAGAAATAAGGGGTGTGATTCTCTATGTTTCTAAGGAACATTTGTCTCTTTCTCAGCAACTAACATCATCCCTCCAGATATTCCTAATTTGTTCTTTATGGTGGGTGTCTATTGTCTTGTTAGCAATCCTCTCCACTTTCCTTTTCCTATAGGGAGTGAGTCTTCTCCCCACACTCCTTCCTTCAGAAACCACTCTTCCCCCAACTCCAAACATGGGAAGACAACCAGCCTCGCCTGGTCCTTGTATCAGCTCGCCTTCTGACCACCGGGTCAATCACAATCCTTCCCCACCATCTTGCTGTCTCCAACCAAGTCATCACAACAGAGTTTTTGAATTACAGATGGTGCAAGATACTAAACTTGTTTGCTCTCGGTGACCATGTTTCCTACTTGGAGAGACCGTGAGGCTGCAGTAGAGAAGACAAGTGACAGGCAAACAAAGGAAATGGGGGAGAGCCAGCCTTTGATGCTCTTTGTTTCCTGGGGCTCAGCTGCTTCCTTCCTTTCAGTAATTTGTTTTCCCTTAATAACGGAAGTAACCAAGTAATCTTTCAATAAATTTCCCGTTTGCCTAAGCTAACTGTGTCTGGATTTTGACACACGAAGCCCCAGGTGTCCTGACTAATCCATTCTTCCTGTCTTATATCTTTCCTGGAATCTCCTTCAAAGATGGAAGATGGGAAGGGAAAATGAAACACAACTGGAACGTATTTTCGTCTGTGACTCCAACTCTGAATGGAATGATGATGAGCTGAGAACCAGACAAAGATGGGAAATGTTTCATTGTCTCAGGAGTATCCTTCAAGTTACATCTAAACCTTAGACTTGTTACCAGAACTAAAGTAACAGAGAAAGTTTGGGACTTTTTAAAATAAGTTAGTAATTGCCTCTCTATGGGCAAAACACCATAGGCTTGCAGGTCAGAGGTCAAAATCGTCACAGCTGATTTCATGCTTTTCTTAGTTCCTGACAATAATTTTACTACTGCAAATCCCTAAGCATTTATAGCTTTCATCATGTCATCATAACTACGTCAGTAAAATACAGAGAAGACCATCTGGGATACTGATACCATATCATAAGACATTAAAAGCAATCTCCTGAAGACTCTAGGAAAACATAGCAAAGAAAAACTTTGTAAGATTCTACAAATAATTAGTCCTTGTGCTTCTTCATTATCTAACTCATTCTTTCAATTTAGCATTGAAAATACAAGTAACCATGACCCATAATTGTATACTTTTTTTTTTTTTGGTTTACCTATATTTTCCCACTCACCTAAATTATCCTTGCATTATGATCCCAGCCAATTCTAGATAAAAGTGAGGTTTAGTTTAAGTATACCTCAACTTCCACATGGAGCAGCCAGCCTGTCTTGTGGGGGTGGGGAGGATTACTTTAGAAATTTCATCTTCTTTCCTTCCTTTGCACCTTCATTCTATAGTATCAATATTTATGGTTAGCATTAGCCAACCCAAAGTGGGGTACCCTTCTGCTGTCCCTATTAATTTCTTGATCATAATTTTATCATCCTGCTTATTAATAGTAATACCTTACATTACTATAGCACTTTCCAACATTTCAAGGCAAAATAATCATCTATCCTTAGTATAATACTGCAAACTAGAAAAGGCTGCTGCTATTAAATCCATTTCCCAACTGGCAAAATTGTGGCTGCCAATGATTAAATGACTTGCCTAAGATCCCTTGACAAGTCAATATCAGAACTAGCACTAGAACTCAAAGTTCCTGAATTCTAACCTAGTTCTTTCCCCACTATGGCATCCAATTTCTCATTTGGCCAGGATCTTATTCTTCTAGTCACAATCTATTCCTAATTTGGTGATTTTCCCCATCCCCTTGTAATATAATATGATAAACATTTTAACAATTTTCTTCTGAAGAATATGGATTTCTTTCTCACACCTCAGAAAAAACTTTCAAGTAACAACAATTTTAGTCCAGGCATCATGAAAGAACATGATAGGTAGAGATGTTTTGGATATTAGGACTTTGTACTGCCCCTTACATCATAACATTTAGAATGCCCCCCATTCTCTGTCTAACATTTGTAGGGCTGATGTTATTTGGCATAAGACAGAACTTTGTCTAGGACAGTACTAATTTCAAATATCCTGAAGCACTTTTCCCGTAAATTATGTAAATGTCCCAGGAATTCCAGCATCTCTTGAATTACTTCCTGTACCAATGTTATTACAAAATTGCAAATGTCCTCAGTCCTGATTTTTTCTTTTAGAAAATGTGATCACCTAAATAATGTAGGGAGACAGATGACATCTGTTGAAATCAATTACTAGAATCAAATTGTTCATGTTTTTTTTTCCAGCAAAGTTATTTTAGGGTGCTTTTTGTGATTTCCCAATTATTTTTAGATATCTGTTCTTAAGTTAATACTCTTTATGTAAATAACTGTAGATTAGTCTGTGCTGAAACAGAACAGCTTGTGCCTTTTTGTTACAAACCAAATATCATCACAGGAAACCACATCCATCATATCTGAAGGAAATCCAAAGTTAATGAACATCTTTTTCCATTTCCATTATTCAATAAATCTCCAAATTCAAAAGAGCTTGTGTTTCAAAAATAATTACAGTGTTTGGAACCCAATCTATACTTCTATAAGTTCAGATGTAATGATGTGGGGAATTTTGTTTTGTTTCTCTAGACTGCTGGTATACAAATCCTCCAGAAGGAAAGACCTGTGTTTGCTGTGTTGATAAACTCATTCATGGTGGAGGCTGCGAGTTTGGGGTCCCTGATATCAATTGGCATCCAGGATTCAGAGAAAATGGTGGGGTTACTACACACATGAAAGACAAGAAACACTTTTGCTTTTGAAAGAGGAGAGAGGAAGGAATCACCAGGAGCTGAGCACTATTTGAAGGAAGAAAAGAGGAAGAGAGAGCATCAGTTTGATGACATGAGAGGTAGAAGAGACCTGAAAGAAGAGAAATGTCTCCTGAGGATTTTAAGAGAGTTTGCCTTGGAGTATTTGATATGAAACCCTCTGCTCGGTTCATCCTGTAAAATCCTCAGGAAATTCTACATTGCTCCTTTACACCTGTGTGCCATCATTTATTCAGAGAGCAGCGAGAGAAAAAGAGGAGGAACATAATCTGGAGTTGATGGTAATCATTCAGGGAAGACGGCAAGGCCTAATTAACACATAGAGATCCACAAATGCGGAACCAGCAGATGCATGTCAAGCCAAAGCAAGACTGACCTTGTTTCTGTGACAAAATACATTTCAAGTTACAATGGGAGGTGCCAATTCTTCAATTTCTTCAGATCTCACAAGTTTCATGGAAAGAATAAAGGGGTGAACCAGGCACCTCTTATTCCCAGGAGTAAACTAACTTTTTATACCCATTTCAATTCACTTAGAACTAGTATGTGTGTGAGTGTGTGTGTGTGTGTGTGTGTGTGTGTGGTTGGGGGGAAGGGGGAGGGAGGATTCTTAGTCATTTTTTCTGTGTATTACTGATTCCTAATTGTTATGTTTTCTATGATTTCTTTTAAAACCCATCAGAATAGAGACTGTGGTATATGTGAATGTACATGGTCAGGAGTGAGTGTGCGTTTTAATTTTATCTACCCCTTAGTTGGTTAATATTTCCATTATGCTAATTAGGACCGATACTCCAGCAATAGTTAGCATTTGAAAGACTCCAGTGAGAAATTTTAGAATAGCATTATTCCTTTAGAAAAGCACCATTTGTAACTCTGATCAATACCAGAAAGTTCATTAATGAGCATACAGAATGCTAGAAATAATTTTTCTGCAGACAAATGAGTGGTATCTAAGTAGGTCTGTTAGCTATTGAATGGGCATCCTTGTGCTTGCATAAACAGGATTTAAAATCTAGTGATAGCATATATTCTTCAGAGTGGAACCTAGTTTTAGGATTCCAATCTGTCCTGTGTGCAGTCTTGAAACCTGATTCTGACTAGAAGTTTAAATTAGTCCTGCCACTAGGAAATGGTCACCTTTTCCTTGAGTAAGCTTTTCATGAAGTTACTTATTGAAGAACTTGAAAGGACAGAGGGCTGAGATATGTTGAAATTTCAGAACGACTTGTATCATTTTGACAGAAGGAGCTGAGTATTAACAGATGTTTGCTTGTATGGCAAAATTAGGACAAGAATCGGGGTTTTGAGAAAAAAGACCTATAGCCTGCACTCTCACTAGTGGGAGATAACAAAGGAACCAGCCGTGTTAACAATCTGGAAGAAGGGAAAGGGAACTGAAAATATAAAGGCTGGAGGCAGCTTGACCTATTTAAGAACAAGGAAGGGGCCACTGAAAACAGAAAGTAGGGGTGCATCTAAAGCCAGTGTAGAGTTGTGAAGGTGGAGCACAGGAATAGGAGCAGCCAGACCAGGAGTTTAATCTGTTTCTAAGGGCATTGGGAAGCCCTGTTGGAGCTCAGAACATATTACCCCAAAATATGGCGATAGGGAAATACACAGAAGCAAGGTCATTCTGACTTTCTCCCCTGAAGCATGCTCATAAAGAAATTCTCTGACCTGTCTCGTCTGAAAGTAATCATAAGACCCTCATTCCAGAGGGGTCCTGCCCTATGTCTACAGGACAAAAAGAATCTGAACAAACAAACCTTGCTAAACTCCTCCCAGTTTATTACCATTAGATCACATCCCTTTCTGCCCAATCATGTTTTTCCTCAACTGTCTACTTCTTTCACCAGATTTAGCACAAAAAATAGAGTTTTTCCAGGTCTTTGTTTCTGAAGACTCTCTGTCACCTAAAACTTGGGTTAAATAAATTTGTTGTGCTTTTGTCCCATTAACTTGACTTTTGTTGTGGGGTGTCAGCCACCACCCTTGCAATGGGTGAGGAAAATATATTATTTTGTCTCTCCGACAGCCCCATTGGAACATGAGTTATTTGTAAGCTGAATACTATCAACAACATGGATTGTTGACACTACCACCTAAAGAGGTCAGGCAAATATCATAAATGGATGAAGGAGTCATGCTATAAAAAACAATAGCTCAAGCTCAATAATAAATGACAATTGACAGCTGTGAACTAAAATAAAATCTTAAGCCCCCCAGCTGACTGATGGACCCCTCTTGGCTAAGGACACCCCAGAAATACTCTAAAGCAGAGTTGCTGGGTATGAGAAGGGAGGTCAGACATGCCTCGCCATGCCCTGCTCCTTTCTTGGAGGTACGCCTTGTAACTCATTAACAGGCCTAAGGCTATGCAAGACAAAGCTTAAATCCCACACCTGCAAGTCCTCAATTTACTCAACATATCACTTGAGTCTCAGTATATATCCAGTGGCTTGCCCTTGATTAGCAGACTTCCTTATCTTAATTTAAACATTCTAAGCCTTTAGACAAAACTTCATTTCTTTAACCAATTGCAAATCAAAGGATCTTTAAACTGACCTATAATCCAGAATCCCCTACTTTGAGATGACCCACCTTTTTGGGCCAAACCAATGTATGCCTTCCATGTATTGATTTATGACTTTACATGTAATTTCTGTCTCCCAAAAATGTATAAAACCAAAGTATAACCCAACCACAGCAAGACCACTTGCTCAAGGTTTCTTAGGTGTGGCTCCAGGCCATGGTAACTTATACTTGGCTCAGAATAAACCTCTTTAAATTACTTTACAGAGTTTGGGTTCTTTTCCATTGACACAGTACACTTAAGGTTTAAGTGACTATTCACTTAAAATGAATGGTGGGAACTTGGCAAATGAAGACTATGTGCTTTACCTTGTGTGTATGTGTGCTGGGGGGAGAGGGGAGAGGGGACAGCCTCAACTCTGATCCAGTGATTGCTGTCATGCTGAGGAGTGAGTCAAGTATTGCCACATCTTCTTACTTTCCAAGACAAGCCAGACTCTGAAATTTTATGTTAAATCTAATGTTTAATGGTGGCAGCTAATTAAAAATAAAATAAAATATATGGGATGAAAAAGCCATGGCAATTCTCAAATGGGGTTTATGGGCTTCCATGAATGACTTCATGTCTATACACTGAGTGTTCAACTTTCAGAATATTAGAAATCTCTCTTTACCCTCTCTTCCTCAAAGCTTAATTATTTCTACTTTTTAGGTAAAAAATAAAGACTTTCAGACTGATCCCAACATTTCTTTTTCATTCTACAAGCCAACATCTTTTCATTCAAAAGGTATTTCTTGGGTGCCACTATGTTCTAGGTACATAAAATATATGAATAAACAAAAGACAAAGATCTCTGCCCCTATGAACTTTACAAATCCCTGGGAGGACACTTGTATTTAAGGAGTAAGTGGGAATAGTGGGAAATGAGAAGACCCTGAAGGAGATTGAGGGTGGACAGGTGAGGGAGAGAGAGACAGAATAAATGGAACCAATAGGTGAGTTACATAGTACAATAGAAGGTATCAATGCTATGGAGAAAAGAAAAAAAAACAGAGCAGGGCAAGGGGGGATTGGGATTGCTGATGGTCACCAGGGGATTCCCATACACATGTCCAACTTCAGTCTCCTTGGCATCTGCCTCTGCTCTCTGTCCAGAACTTCTTTCTATCCTCCCTATTCCCTTGTGCCCCTCAGTTTATAAAACCTACTCAAGTAGCTTCTATCCTAAAAACAAGAAAACACACAAAACTTCCTTGAACCCCTGCATATTCCTCTTGCTAGTGCATTTGTCCTTTAAGAAAAGAGCTGTCTCTGCTCCTGACTCCACTTTCTCCCTCCCATTCACTCAGACCCCTACTCCAATGTGATTGCCTCCGAGTCTCTTCACTTAAACTGTTTGTAGACGGCCACTGATTGACCTAATCCACCTGGCATTTCTTATATTTTATTCTGATTTCATACTACCTCAGTCTTTGCATTGTTAAATGCTCACTCTTTCCTGAAGATTCCACTTTCCTTGGCTCCTGAGATACAATTCTTCTTGTGGTCCCCTACCAAATTCAATTAACTCTCCTTCTCAGTCTTTGTGCTGTTTTTCTGCTTTTCCTACTTAGCTTTTAAGTGTAAGTATTCTCCCAGGGCAATTTATTATTTCTTTAAGGTTGGAAAAAAATCCTTCACCAATAAAAGCACTGTGAACTCAACATATCCAACACTATACACTCATTTTCTCTTTTAATCCTGATCTTGGTTGACTGTTTTAAGTGTTTGTTTCTGGAAAATGAAAGTAGAACTTTTGGGCAACTCCATCTGCCCTGAGAAGCAGGTTGTTTATTTATATTTTCAGACTTTAAAGTTTTTATTTTTAAAATAATGGTTTATATTCTCATTCAATTATGAAGACTGTACATGTGTGAATGGAGAATTTTGATTCTAAAATTTTAGTTTGAAACTTTAGATATTCTGGGCAATTTACTAGTTATCATCTGAAAGCATTTGACTTTCAAAACCTGGCATATTGTCTAAATTTATTCTTAGTGAAGTTAAGATTATATTGTTATTGCTGGAAGATTACATCTGGAATGTTTTATTTATTCATTAGACGAACCTGTTAAGTTAGATTCAGCTTAAATATTAAGTACAGCATTTAAGGAAACTGAACTTATCTATTCATCAGAGGTTTCAAATGCTCTGCTTAGAAAGTTATAGCAGAAAGAAATTCTCATCTGGTTTTCATCAGTTATAAATAGAAAATGTCACCTAATTTACTACTTGTTTAAGGTTGGAAAAACATTCTTTACCAATTAACTCCTTACAGCCTTATTTTAAGAGAGTATATTGAACTACATAGCTTCTCTCTCTCCCTTTCTCACTTCCCCTTGCTCTCTCTCACACAATTTATAGTTCAAGAGAATTGTTTAACAGTAATTTGACATAACATTAGGTGGCAAGTTGAATTTTGGCTTTCGTTCCAAACTGCTACCCAATCAGAGTTAACATTCAATTTTATACAAAGTATTTATATAGGATAGGTTTGTTAACTCTACATAGACAAGAATGTCCAAATTAAATGTACAGCATATATACTAAAGGAAATGAATCCATTTCTTCTTGAGAGACTATAAATTCATATTTGAAATGATTTGCTTTTGGTTAGGCTTTCAGATAAAAACAAAATTCAAATATATAATTTATGAATATATGAGTACAAAGACAGAATACATTATAAGCATGTAAAAATGGAATATATTTAAATAAATATAAATTGCTTTAAAAGATTTGTGCTATTAGGTACTGAGTAAAACTTAGGGCACATTTGCCTAGAGAATAAAATTATTAAATCCAATTTTCAGGAAGTGCTATGTACTATATTGATTTTATTAGTAACAAAGCATATGACTAAGAATATGACCAGATTAAATAACTATTTAGTGATGATTATTATGAATAAAGGAAATTGTGCTCTAGTTATTTACCACATTAGTTTTTGAGTGTTTTTGTAAGCTTTAAATTATACTTGCTTGTACTTTGTATCGAAAATGAGACTTTAGCTATAGAAATATCTACACCTGCTTGCATTTATAAAAAGATGAAAAAGCTAAATATGAGGCAAAATACATAATCCACAATGATGATTTATAAAGAAATATATTAAACATTATTTTAAAGTTTGCAAAATTTAAAGATTTCCTGGAAAAGGGCTAATTTTTCCAACTTGGAAATATGCGTATCTAGCAAAGCATGCTCATACTTGGAATCCTTCGGGATACCAAATGGACTGTGGTAGTTGGGCCAGTTAAAACCACAAGTAAGAATTAATCTCTTCCTCTCACTATCCTTTCCAAGCTACTGCTGAGTGGGGGTGGTCTTTAAGGATTTGGCTTTCCAGCTACCTACAACTTCAAACCAGAATTTACTACTGATAGTGCTTTCAGTGGCAATATTTAGTTGTTCTTGGGTTGAGATAATCCAAACAGCTGGGATCTATTTCAGAATTGTCTGGCTCCAGCTGGAGAGGCCTTTGAAAAGAATTCTTGTTCAGAGCTGAATTTCCACTGTAATCACAGGATTTAGTTTACAAAAGCAAGACATAAACGGTGGTCCTGCACAGGGCCGGTTTGACCTGGTTGTCTAGATGGAAGAATATCCAGCTTTTCATTCATTCTTTCTCTTTAGCATTTGAGATTGTCTCACTCTATCCAAAAGGCCTAGAGGTCTAGTTCCTATTCAGATTTTGTTAAGACAGAGTAAATGAATTTGAAGAAGGAATGTTGCGTGCTACAAGAAATGATGGTGATTCATTTAGGGCAAGCATGTTTATAGCATGCTTGCTACTAGTAATCCTATTAGCAAACTTGTTTGCCTTAGGCTTGATTACATTAAACCAAACACATAGGTCTCAGGAAAGAACACATTACTAAGGAGTAGAGAAAAAGAAATAGTCAATGCAGCTAGAATACCCATGCAAAAGGAATCAAATGATAAGAAAACTGCTAAACCCCTAGTCAGCTTTGCCTAATTGCCAATCTCTGTCTCACCATGGAAGTCACAGACACATATTCCTTGGTTAGAGCCTCACTTTATGTCCTCATCATTTTGACTTCTGCCCATGAACTCTGATGGCTAAGCAAAAAATTAAACTCCACATAGGGGGCTGCTATGGATGAACATCAACAACCCTCCTCCAAAATTCATCAGTGGTTCCCAGTTTAGTGATAGCGAGTCTCTTGAAAATTTAATTGTGCGAGAAGATTTCCGCAGCAAGAGTCCCAAAAAACACGTTCAAAGAATTTGGTTTTAGTAGCCTACAGCATGGAGGTCAGAATATTACTGTTAATAAAGTCTCTGCGTAGGAAATGGGGAATTGTTATAAGATTTGCTTCCCTCTTGACTGATTATTCCAGCAAACTACAGAGGGGAAAGGTTCAAGGCAATCGCCTGAGAGATCTACCTGTAAAGCTTTAAATCTATCATACGATGTCTGCAATTAGAGGATGCATGTGGGTTTTAAATTTTTGAAAATGAAAAGTTGGGGGAAAATCCCACAAAAGTTAAAAAAAAAAATAACTACTGAGGGCTACCAAAAAAAAAAAAAAAAAAAAATCATATCACTTAAAAGAAAGCCAAGAAGAGATCACTCTGCTTCCTGAGATGGTGATAGCACTTGGACCAGGTCATTTTAATAGCATCATTTGCCATGATTACCACTGCTTCATTTCCTAGCCTATGGTTATGCCCTGTGGGAGCTCATTAAATACTTATTATCTTTGCGTAGCTTATAAAGCTTTGCAAAGATTTGTAATTTGGAGTAAGAAAGAAAAATGCATGATAATGTGAACTATGGACTTGTGACCAAAGATTGTGTCATAATTGATAAGCCCAGTCATTCTTGTTCACCCATTTAGTACCCACTAAGGGCTCAACAGTAGCTAGGCTCTGGGGGTCTAGTAATGACCAAAATAGGCACAGCCACTGCTTCGTGGAGCTCATGGTCACTCAGAATCTGTTCATTCACTCAATAGATATTTCATGAGTATCTACTGTGTGCCAGGCATTCTTCTGGGTAACATAGTGAGACTCTCATCTCTACAAGTAAACAAGTAAAGTATGCAAGTAAACAAAAAAGACCAAAATTCGTGACGCTGTGGTGCTTATTTTTGGCAGGAAGATCCAGATAATAAATAAGTAAATAAAAAATGTCAGAGAAATAAAAGTACCATGAGAAAATATAGAGCAGGGGAAGCTGACTCAGGAGTGTGCAAAGACCCTGAGGCAAGGGGCTGATGGGCACTTTTAAGAAACAACAAAAAAGCCACGGTGCTTCAAGAAGGGTGAATTAGCGTCACAGTAGCAGGTGGTCAGAGGGTAGAGGGGATCCAGACCCTGGGCTTTGCAGACCTTACAAAGATTCTAAAGAATCATTCTGGTCGATGTATTAAGAATAGACTGCAGTGTGCAAAGTATTACCACAGACCCATTAAGAGGTAATTGTAGGCTGGGTGAGGTGGCTCAGTCCTGTAATCCTAGCACTCTGGGAGGCCAAGGCGGGAGGACCACTCGAGGTCAGGAGTTCGAGGCCAGCCTGAGCAAGAGCAAGACCCCATCTATACTAAAAATAGAAAGAAATTAGCCAGATAACTAAAAATATATAGAAAAAAAATTAGCCAGGGATGGTGGCACATGCCTGTAGTCCCAGCTACTGGGGAGGCTGAGGCAGGAGGATTGCTCGAGCCCAGGAGTTTGAGGTTGCTGTGAGCTGGGATGACGCCACAGCACTCTAACCCGGGCAACAGACTCAGACTCTGTCTCAATAAATAAATAAATAAATAAATAAATAAGAGGTAATTGTAGTTATCGGTGAAAAATAGTGATAACTCAAACAAGAGTGGTAATAATAGGCACCTTGAGAAGTGACTGGACATTTTTTGAGAGAAGAACCAATGGGATTCCCTGATACATTGAATATGAAATATGAGAGTGAAAAAGAAATCAAGGAAGACTAAAGTTTTTGGCCATAACTGGGAGTTACGGAGATATCATTAACTGAGAGGAAGAAAATTTCAGGAGGAGCAAGTTTTTTGTTTGTTTCTGGGTTTCCCCCTCCCCTGCCCCCCTTAGTAAGGGAGTTAGTAGAGGACAGATTAGGGTTTCTGGCAGGGACAATGTTACATTTAAGATGTCTGTTAGATTAGTCACCTAGCAGGTATTACCTAGGTGATTACTGTGTTAATCAATGAATTTATATGTTAGTAGTATATCATGGAGGTATATAGATATAGATATATATTCATTGATGTAGTGTACACATACAGAGGCTTATTGTTTTAATCATCCAGATCCTTTTTTTGTGTAAAATAGCCTCTCAGGTGGATAACTATTGTTAATACTTGTATTTTTTTTCCATTTTCTCTACAAAATTGAGATCATACAACATGTAAGACAGGCACAAAGGTAATTATAAATCCAGCTTTTTTCACTTAATGTTTTAGGGTGTTCATTTTCCTCCACATCATGTTTATAACAGATTCATAAATGTAGAATCTTGTAACAAGAGGTTGTGCATTTTTCATTTTCTTGAAAAAGTGGCACCAATTTTTATTCCAATAACAATGTATGGGTGACTCTTTTCCCATATGCTCACGAAGTTTTAGTATAACTCTTTTAAAGAAAAATTCTAAATTAGTACATTGCTTTATTATATATTTTTAATTATGAATGAGATTTAGCTTTTTTGTTTTGAGACATTAATATTTTTTCTATAAAGTGTTCACAACTTTTATTCATCTTTCTCTTAAAGCATTAGTATTTCTTTCCTTGACTTATAAGAGCTTTGAATATAATGATGATAACATTTTGTCTACTTGTTTTCCAGTCTGCCATTCATCTTTCAATAAGTTTTGAGGCCATGCTTAGTTGGCTCAAGCCTATAATCCCAGCACTTTGGGAGGATCCCTTGAGGCCAGGAGTTTGAGACCAGCCTGCATATCAGTGAGACGCTCATCTCTACGAAAAATTAAAAAATTAGCCGATGATGGCACATTCCTATAGTCCCAACTACTCAAGAGGCTGAGATGGGAGGATTGGTTGAGCCTTGGAGTTCAAGGTTACAGTAAGCTATGATCAGTCCACTGTATTGCAGCCTGGATGACAGAGCAAGACCCTGTCTCTTAAAATAGTAATAATAATAATTAATAATAATAATGTTTGGGCTTTTGAAATTTTTTTCTATTGGTTTCTATAGCCCTCTCTTATATTTCTTTTTATTTATAAATTCTTACCTTAACTTTACATTTATGTTTTAAGTATATTTTATAAATAAATTTACATTTCCAGACCCAATATATGATGTTTATCTACATTTTCTAGGTTATTTTATAGTATAATTTTAAAAAATGTATTCTAAAATCTTTCTTGAATTTATGTTTTTGTGGATTTATCAATACACTTTCATTTGACCAGAAACTAAACTATACTAGAAGGCAAAGTAGAACAAACATGTGTGTTATGTGATCAGCTTTCTTCTCTGTTCCTTTTCTGTTTTAAAACAGCTTCCCTTGTGGCATGTTGCAGTGTAGTTTATTCACTGGAAATAAACTACAAATATTTGAACTTCAACAAATATAATGGGGTCAATTCTGTCATACAGTTAGAGCAGACACACTTGCCTTAGGCAGCAAAAACATTACGCACAGCAAATTCTTTAGGGATTGTTTTTAGTGTGAGAAGCTGGAGGCAATAGGAGGTAAGACATTTCCTATTTTGTCTAAAGTAAATTGAACCAGAATTTAATTATCTTTTAGAAGTACCATCTTTGGCACCCATATTCATGTTTATACTCCAACACTCCAATAGGGCCAAGGAACAAATCTATATACACCATTGTTGAACATTTAAGAGCAAAAATTTTAGTAGCTACCCATTTCCTACAATTAAAGAGTGAATATTCAAACCTCTTACTTTTCTGGACGGCAGTGTGTGTGTTTATGTATACAGGGACGGATGTGCATGAAAGAAACTTGTTAAATAAAATAGATAAGAAAAATTAATTTTTATCTTCGATGTATTCAACTCTTGTTTGGAAGATTCAAAAACCTATTAATAACTGAAAATATGAAAATCTGATATTTCTTTTATAACTTGATTTTTCCTCCACTTTAGCAACCTGAGGATTTCATGGGATCTCAATATCACAAATACCTCAAACCTCTTTTTTGGACTTTAGGACCCACCTAAGGTGCCTTTAAAAGTCCATTATGCCCTTGGGGCCCATCCCACAGCTCCCAGAACCTTTCAGGGTGTAAGTATGTAACCGTGTTCACAAGTAAGCATATTCCAGTTGGGCTGTACTGATTCTATCCCACTAGGTACCATGCTCTCCCACTGGGTGTCACCAGACTCCACTGAGTGCTGCAGCTTCCCATCAGGTACATCTTTGCTCCATAAAGCATTGTCAACTAGAGTCTTCCTGTCACCAAGGCAGAGGATAATATGGGGCAAAACAGGGAAGAATGCCCTTTCTCCCTTTATTTTACAGTTGATTAGAGGGGTCCCTAAGTAATATTGGTTAGGCCTTCAGGGTCTGACAGTACTTTGATTGAAACAACTCTTAATCTTGAAATTCTGGTATTTTTATTGCTGGGATAATCAACATATATTCAGCATCTGTGGAGTCTGTGTTCTTCTGGAACTCAGACGCAGAGCCAGTAGAGAAAGGCAGGGCAATAAATAAGTGTGAGTGACAGAATGGACCCTGTACTCAGAATCAGCCCCCACAGCACCACCCCCCAGCCTCCAGTGACCAAGTCAACCTGAAACTCAGTTAACCTGGTCCCTTCGACCTTCAGGGTAACCTTCCAACCATGATTTTATGCCAAAAACATGCACGTGTGCTTTAGAGACCGCGTCCCATGATTTTGTCAAACATAATCTAAGACCTACTTGAAAACCAGGTGAGACCTTTGCTATAAAATATTATCTTAACTGCATCCCCTCGAATCACCACTCTAAGTTCTATCACTTTAAATGCAAATGACTTCCAATTTCACATGCATGTTTTCATCAGTTGCTTCATGAATGTGTTTCTATTCTTTGCAGGGGTGAAGTGAGAATTCCTAACTAGCTCATAAGATTCCTAAGAGTGAAAAATGTCTTTGTGTGTCCTTATGGGAAACAGAATGATAGGTAAAGGCATATACATAATCCTGCTCAAATCTTAACATGTTGGTATCAGTTTTGTCAGAGTAATAATATTTGTTCATTTCTTTAAGCTACAAGAATAAAAAAAGACATTTTTTAAAAAGGATATGTTACAGGGGTGTATGTAGTCAGAAAACTTCTCAGTATTTATTTTCCCATTAACTACAATGTTTCTGCACATGAGGCTTCCCTCTCTCTGACTTTGTGACTTAACATGTGGCATAAGGAATTGGTAATATGCAGAATAAACAAATACGAAGCCATAGTGAAAGGGGCGTGCCTTGTGTAGTATCTGAGGTGTATGTGAAGAGCAGTCTGAGTGGCTTCTCACCCACACACATTAGAAACAGTCAGTGTAATTCCTGCTAAGTGCAGGAGTTTTTATTATGGCATATTTTAACATGGCATGATTGTTTTTTAAAGGCCCGGAAGTTATCAAAGCTCACTTCTACATTAACCCCATTAGTTGTACCACAGAATTAAGGCTTTCCTGAGTGATCACTTTCAGGTGATCCAGTGCTAGTCAGACGCTCAACACTCAACAGATGCTGAACGTATTTTGATTATTCTAGCAATAGAAATGTAAGGATTTTGAGAGTTTCCATCACAATGTCCTAATGCTTTCTGTCCAGATACTTCATATAACCTCTGAACCATAATTCGTTGAAAGAAGAATAAAAAGAGGTTAAAGGCACTCATTCATATTCACCTAGAAACCAAAACTTGAAAAAAATGTATATAACACCGACAGCCACCATTTACTGAGTGCTTACCATTGCTATTTAATTTTCATATTCCATTTCAACCCTTTTTATAAATATGAACACTAGAGGGCGCTAGGCTCAAAAAAGAGTACACCACTTGGCTTTTCATTTGCCCACCAGCAGCTATAGATTCAGAAACCAAATTCTTCCCAACAGTTGCACACAATGTGCCAAATCATACTGCCTTGCTAAAATTCAACAGAATCTGGAAATACACTTTAAACAAAATGAACTATCAAATGAAGCAGTAATCAAATAGGTACAAGAATTTTAGAGAGGTTTATGTCAGTATGATCCTAAAATTATATGTAATAACTAACATTTATTGACCATGTATTAAGAGCAATAGTACTGTGCTGAAGCATTTTACGTATAGTTCTCTCATTTAACTTTTATGAAAACCTCACGGGTAGGTATAACTTCAATTTACAGATGATAAGATGTCATCTGTAAGATTAGAGAATTTAAATCACTTTCTCAAGATCATATTTTATTGATAAGAAGATTGAGGCCAGACCTATAAAATGTCTTAACAGAATCAATGCATATTAAAATGCCTTCATTTAAACTTTATAGATTAGAAGCATAATACGTATTTTCTTTTTTCCGTATTCAAAGCTTCTTTTTTCTACAATAGAGTCAATTTATATGACTGAGTAAATAAGCCACTAAATGAGGCCACATTATTGTATATCATACTCTATTTTTTAATTAAATAGTTAAATAGACCTATTGCCTGAATTAAAGGAAATATGATTATATTTCTGCTATCTGAACTATGTGTATGTGTGTGCGTTTACTGTGCTTTACTGTGGTATGATATTATTCTATTTTCCATTTGAACGACTGTTAAAGAGAGCCTGACTTGGAAAAGGAGAAGTAAGACTACAACAAATGGACTTTTTTCAAGGTACACTCCATAGGATCAAGTGGTTGCTTAGACATGGAAACAAAGAAGGAGAAGATATAAATGATGTTAAGGTTTTGAATCTGGGCAAATGGAGGTGGTGATACCATTTACAAGAATTGGAGGATCCAGTGGTTCTCGTTTGGGAATGAAAATGAAGACAATTTTAGATAGCTTGAGCTTAAGACACATTTGTCACTTGGGGGAAACTGAGTAATAGAATTTTAGAAGTTGCCGTAACTAAAATATATGTGTTAGGCATTGTTCTAGTGCTTTACGTACAGTAACTCATTCAGTCCTCCAAACAACCCTGTAAGGTAAGTGGTGATTTAAATAGTGTCCTCCAAAAATTCATGTCCACATAGAACCTCAGAATGTGACCTTATTTGAAAATAAGGTCTTTGCAGATGTAATTAAGATGAGGTCATACTGCATTAGGTATCCAATATCCTGAATCCAATGATCAGTGTCCTTATAAGAAGAGGAAAGGACACATAGACACAGAAGGGCAGGCCATGTGACCAGAGAGGCAGAGATTGGAGCCGCGTTCCAAGGACAACCTGACAACATGCCAAGGAACACCTGGGGCCACCAGAAGCTGGAAGAGGCAAGAAAGATTCTTCTCTAGAGCCTTCGGAGGGAGTGTGGTCCTGCTGATTTCAGACTTGTAGCTTCCCAAACTGTGAGAGAATACATTTCTCTTTTGTTTTAAGTATGCAGTTTGTGGGAATTTGTTAAGGCAGCCATAAGAAACTGATACAAAGTGTGTACTTTTATTACCACTGCCATTTTATTCGTGAAGAAAATGAAACATAGATGAGGCATCCAACATACCCTCTCAAGGTCAGACAACTAAATGGAGCAAGAATTCAAACCCAGACCCTCTGGCTTCGGATTTTGCACTCGGCCACTACCTACCTGTACTGCCTCTGTTATTTTTTTTATTACCTGATTATAAAGAGTGAACTAACCTACGTAGAGGAGTGGAGACAGCACAGCGTTGGTTGGAGGCAAACTGTCGCTCAGAATACATAAAACGTTAGGCTCAAACCACTTTTCCATACCTAGCTATTTGACTATGAAACCATTGTTTACTCTCTTGTTAAAATCCAATATACTAAAATAAACACATTTGCCATACAAGTAGCAATAGAGAGCTAAAACAGACATGTATTTATTTGTAATAATCCATGACAACATCTACAACTCATTACCTAAATCCTCTTTATCAGAATATACTGTTTACCTACCTGCTTTTGTAGCCTGATTAAATAGTTTCTGGGATCTACAATTCTGTAGGGTCAACCATATTTCTGATCTTGTCTTCATATCAAAAGATAAATAGAATTTGATTGTAGATTATGTAACTATGGTAAAGTCACATCCTATTAACTCCTTTAAGTAAAAACTATGTATTTTATATGATTGACCATGTATTATGTGGCCATACTTTCAGTATGTTTGGAAGAGAAATTATTTCTCTTTGACAGTGCTCTGAATCATTTGGTTGGTTGGGGCAGAAACCCAGATTTCTCAGGAATAGCATTAACTACAATTAAAATGCACCTGCTGTATACTGGGCACTATACATGCATTACCTTATTTAACTCTCACAATGACTGAGACAAATATTTCCTAATTGTAAATGTGTACAGGGAAGAGTAGAGAGGATGTATCACTTGAAGAAGACCTGAGGGATTTGAATCATCAGAGCTGAGATGCAAGCCCAGTGTTCTCCTAATTCAGTCTTCTCTTTCCCTGCTATTTTTGGCCTGAACCAAACGAAGACAGTTATCAATGTCATAAAGATCAGATGTACAGGATTTTAATTGGTCAGTTTGAAAAAGACGTTCATTTCTTTACATTTTTTATTTGCCACACCTCTATATGGAGTAAAGGTGCCTTAAGGCCCCCTGTGAGTAATTCTCTGCCTCAGGAAGGAACAGAACTGTGGAAGTGGGGCTCAAGGCTCATGGAGCTTACTTTGGTTAGGATTGTCCAGAAAAAAATACCTGCTTGCTATTTCTACAGCCTGCTTTTTACCATAAAAAGCAAGACACCACAGGGAGACAGAAAGGTTGAATGGTTACAGGCAGATGGTGAACACGGTGGCTGACAACTTAAGAATCATAAAAGTGACCAGCCTTTCTGTTGCTTACCCTGTTTCATACCAACAATGACACTCAGGGGTTCTAGTTCATAAACATTGTTTTCCACTTATACTTTTTAAACTTTGTGAACCAGCAGAGGGCGCCATAAGCACTGAACGTGAAGCCCTTCTGCTTTCATTACCAATGAAGAAAATACTGAGTCAACCCCCCTTGCCCACGTAGTGTTTATTTAAGGGATCAAAACACTCCTAGGGGGATCTATTGGCCAATTACCAGGGGTAGAACAGAACATTATTTATACAGCACACACTAGAGTGGCTCCACGGGATCTGTTTTGGTCTATTGAGTAATTACATAATTATGTGAAAAAATATATTTATCTCAGAGATCAGAAGGGATTAAAATGCCTGTCTGGAAAACTAGGGATGCTGATATAAATGCAAAGAATTCTTTGGTTTGGCCTTACAAGTAAAACATGGGGCTCGTGGTGATTCAACAATTAATTAATCTTAATAAGATGAAATAAAGCTTTGGCACTGACAATGAGGACCTGTGATATTTACTTTTGGAATATTTTTCATAGCTAATTTTAATGTATTGATATGTTAATTAAAATTGATTCACATTAAGTATAAAACTGATCATCAGGTTTTTCTCCTTAACATGGTTTAGCTCAGAAAATGTATCTTAATTAAAAAAAATAATTCATTTATGACTTTTCATGATACTCAACAACAAATAGTTTAATGTGGCAATTTTAAATAATCTGAAACTTGAAACATATTTTGGCATGCTGTGGGGTTCTTTGAGGTCATATAACAGAGTTTTAGTTTTTATTTATACAAAGAAATATTTATGTTGTACTTCTTTTTAAATGTGAAGGTAGATTAGAATTTTTCTGAAGTTTTCACTATGTCCAGGACACATCTGCATGCCCAAGTAATTATAGAAGATTAATTAAGCAATAATAATCAAATGACACTTTGCCTACCATCTTATAAGAAAGCCCAAAGAAAAAGTAATTCCATTATTATTTTCATAATGTTTAGGGTAAGTAAGATAGCTACAAAGGAGTATATAGGGATCAACATTATCAAATAGGCTAAGAATCTTCGGCAAAGATATTTCTTCAAGGTAGGATTTTCAGTTGTGTTTTTTAAAATCCAATTGAGTTACTCAATAATAGCAAAACAGGAAAGTTAAAGAAAACAGCATAAGCAAGATACTACAGGCATACTCAATTGAGAAAGATCAATAGAAAAATACTTTGAGAGAAACTATTGCACAAGTGCTGATTAATTTATTGCATAGAGGGGGAATTATGTCAAAGTGGGCGGTAGGGTTAGAAAATTTGGGAGAGTTCTGATCAACTTCACTAACCATCAGGGCTTGAGGCATGAAAGGGGAGCAGGGCAGGAAATCACAGATCCAATACTCCTTCCCTCCATTCCCCTGACCTGATTTTTACATACATTATTCCTTCATTAACATCAAAGGCAGGGCCATGTCCCTTTTGCTTGTGTTTTTAAAAAGATGAACAGGTGGAAGGACAAGATTTCTCTTCTCATCTCATTTTTCTAGAAGTTTGAAATCCTTGATTTATAGATAACTTTAGAGACAGTAAGAATTGTCCTAGAAGACCCAGACTAATTACCACAATAATAAATTTTTTCAAGGCAAACATAATAAACAGTGGAACCAAATGTAAAATCTAAAAATAAAAATAGCACATGATAAATACTAAAAATAAAATACATTTATAACAACTTTATAAAAATTTTGTTTTTTTTGCCATATAAAAATCTATTTTGAGACCTATTTTTACATGACATAAGCATTATCATCCAGCAGTAATTT
The DNA here is from genome assembly GCF_041146395.1 of Eulemur rufifrons. Classification (NCBI taxonomy): domain Eukaryota; kingdom Metazoa; phylum Chordata; class Mammalia; order Primates; family Lemuridae; genus Eulemur; species Eulemur rufifrons. Next base: position 46,496,702 of record NC_090983.1, read on the forward strand.
TCAGTACATGAAATATATTTTCACAGAACTACTGTAAGTTGAGGTAAAACTTACCATCTCTAGATCATCAAATGAATCCAAAAAGGAAACTCTTCAAAATTTGAAGTAGGATGCTCAGACTTCATGGGTTCACATGAAGTGGACATAGATTCTTGCATAGGGTTAGCAATCAAGAAGAATTTAAAATTAGGTGAAATATTTCTTTAAGTATCATAGTATGGAGGAATAATTTACTATTACTGTGATTACTATTTTCTAAAATACTCCATAACAAAAGCCTTCACATATGTTTACTTACGACAATGAAGAGCCATGAAATTTGTCTCAAGAGTTCACTCTAAAAGTAAAAGGAGAAACACCTATTGTTTCAAAGTGGCCCTTCCAGCTTTTCAAAGCAGATGAAATGCTTCACAGGCAATGAAAGAAATCTTACAAGTAGGTCTTTACCTTTAGATTTCTGAGAATGATTTTAAAGGAAACTTCTGCTTTGTGTAGGAGGTAGGGTGTTGACCTAGGCAAAATTTCTAAGTAGGCCAAGTTTGTTTTCATACCCTCCCTAATGTCTTTGACGGACTAGAACACCAGTTTATGAGCCACTGAGCTCTAGACTTCTCCCCACTTCCTGACGTTTCACACCCTGATTAACCAACCCAGTGGCTACTGTAGAAGATCATCAAGAGTGGATATCAGGCTGCACAAAAAGAAAGAATTAAAGGGCATGAACACTTGTACTTTCATGTCATGTGGAATACACACCACATTGAGTAAAAACTCTAAAAAAGAGTGGCATTTAAAACCACTTTCCAGGCCAGGTGTGGTGGCTCACACCTGTAATCCCAGCACTTTGAGAAGCCGAGGCAGGAGGAATGCTTGAGGCCAGGAGCTCAAGACCAGCCTGGGCAGCATAGGAAGACCCCATCTCTACAAAAAAAATTTTTTTTTAAATTAGCTACACATGGTGGTGTGTGCTTGTAATTCTAGCTACTTGGGCGACTGAGGCTGGAGGATGGCTTGAGCCTGGGAGTCATCGTACTTGAGCCTGGGCCACAGAGTGAGACTGTGTCTCTGAATGAATGAATCCACTTTCCTGCCTTTTAAAATACACATGATAATACAAATAGTGAAACTTTTTCCTTAGTGACTCTGAATCATTGTTTTGATCATCTTTTGCCCTACACAGTGATGTCATTGTGTAAATGTTGTGTGTTTCCACTTCTTCACTCATCAGACAGCCAGCTCTTACATCTCCTGCAGCCCTTTGACTTGTTACTTCTACTGCTTACTTTTTCATTTGTTCTCAGACTTCCAGGGGCCAGGAGGACCAATAAGCTTTAAAGAATTAAAATTTAATAATAGGCTAAGTGACAGCCTCAGATACAGAAAGAGCAAGATGATAGCCATTTCAAGTTTTCTAAGGCCTCTCTCAATTCTAGTTTCAGCTGTATTTAAAGCTGAGGTGTCTTGTGGGTGTTATACTGATGGAAGCATGGGAGAACCTTGACCTAAGATAGTTTGTGGGAAGTCAATAAAATAACTTAAGTTTGGTTTTGAAAGTAAAGTGTAACATGGTTACTCAAGAGTGCAGTGCACACAATTACTGTTAAAAGAATAAAAAGATAAAGACTCAAATCATGAGAGTAGCAAGAAGAATCTCTCTGAGGAGGAAATAGATGATGAGGAAAGTGTGACTTTGACATTGGTTCCAGTTAGAGATGAAGCAAACATAGAACAACAAATGGAATCAACTGTTTCTCCAACTTCTGATGTCAAACTGAACAAGCCTGGAAAATACAATGAAGTGCATCTACCTCTAACAAATGAACAGTTCAAAGCTCCCCCAAAAGCTAGACATAAAACACCAATTCTTCCCTTGCCAACCAGTTTGCCTCCCATTAATAATGTGTGTTGAGACACTGTGTGGAACAGGTGCCAGCAACTCAATTTGAGTACTGATGGCAAGAAAATAGAAGTTTTTCTGAGACTTCAGCAGCATGCTTATCCTGAACAGAAACATGATATTCCTGAAGCATCACAGGAGGCCAGATTATGGCCATATTCAAGGAAACACAAGACAGGGACCAAGAGAGCAAGGCTTCAGGAAAGTTGCAAGATGAATGAGAAAGCAGAAGAGACTAATATGGTTGAAGTGATTTTGTCACCTTGGCAATCTTCGTTGGCATTGTGGGAAGGACTGTTACAAGAGCTGCTCAGCCTAAGGTTGTAAATTCATGTTCCATTTCTGCTTCTGCTGAGGGGCCCTTTTGACCCAAGGCTCTGGCGTCAGGTGGTGTGTGGTCCATGGTGAAACTCTCTCAACAGAAACAAAGGGTTGGGTTCGCCTTCAGTTTCATGCAGGTCAGGCCTGGGTGCCTGCCACTCCCAGGATGATGATTTCTCTCCTCCTGTTGCCAGCCTGCCATTTCCCATCTCCAGGCCTAGAAGACAATATGTTATGCCCTGACTGTGCTAAGAGGCATAAGAAGATAATGCAAGCAGCAATGGCAATGGAGAAGAAGAAACAACCTGGTTTGAACACAATGTAGGAGACCAGAATATGCCACCTCAAATTATTAGAGAAAGAGGGATGTACTTTCAGAAGGTGTAACCTAATATGAAGGAATGGAAGAAGTGATATTTGAAGCAATCTTTGTGATCCTCAAAACAGAATCAAGTGATTAGGAAGGACTCCACAGTGAAGATGGTTGACTGGGTGACAGCCCCATCAAAAGAGACTCTTTTTTAGGTTCTGAAAAGCCACTAAAATAAAGTCACTGCAATCGAAAAAACAGAATAAAAAGAAAGCTTCAGTATACCTTTCAAGGACAAAGAAAATATAATGTGTCTCCCATTGGTAATTATACCAGACAGGATACAATGTAGAATACAGATCATAAATTCAATGCTTATCATGTAATTTTTTTATTGTTGGTCTAGTAATTTCCTGAAAGTGTAACCTTTGGACATTCTTATCCTACTTGGTATTTGCTCCCTTAATGAAAGAACCAAAATTATAAACCTTCTTCACAATTTGACCTAGAGTGTTTAGAACTCGGTAGTTCATTTGTTTAAAATAACACACAGCTCAGAACTTTGCACTGCTTAAGTTTAATAAATATTTTCATATTGATTGACAGCATTGCTGGTGTCCCTTGCTGTCCCACAGAAAATACGCCACAGAAGGAATCCAGCCAGCTCCGCTACAGCTGAAATGTGGAGTATTTTGTCACGATTACCTATTGAGAAAGGAATTAATAAAACTGTTCTTTAAATTATCTTGCAGATCAGACTTTTCTTTGAAGTTCAGACAAGAATATAAGGTTTTAAGAGGGAAAATGTTCAGACAAGTTTTATGGACCGGCACAGGTTGGTGAAGAATGTAATCCTATCTTAAATTTGTCCCACTAAGAACCAATTTCTCAATTTATCTTGACATTTTTATATTATAGCACATTTTTATTTGGATTTCCATTAATCTATTTTGGAAGATAATATGATGAGTATTTCAACATCTCAAAGTCACAGCTATTATTTAGAAAGTCTAAATGCATGAAAGAAAAAAAAGTGAGGCTGGTGCTAGCAGTTAGCCATTCTTATATAAATAAGAGTATTGGGAACAGGCAGATGAACTGTGGCAAATACAACCTAAGCTATTTGGTTGTGTTTTCAAAAATTAGTTCTGTGAATCGACTTCTTTGTCCCTCACCCCTGCTCCCACATCTTCAAAGCACACACAAGAGTATCAACATATCAAGTAATCTTAAAAATTATCAAAAAGTAGCCAGGCACAGTGGCTCACACCTATAATCCCAGCACTTTGGGAAGCTGAGGGGGGAGGATCACTTGAGGCCAAGAGTTCAAGACCAGCCTGGGCAACATAGTGAGACCCTATCTCTACAAAAATAATTAAAAAAAAAAAAAAAAAAAAGATACTTTTTTGTGATGACCGGGATTTTTTTTTTTTTTTTTTAAGGCAAAAACAAAAAATCAGCCAAGAGTGTTCTGTTGTGTCTGGATAAAATCCCAGCACCTGAGAACAAGACCCAGACAACCCTTGACAAGTCCCCAGCAACTGTTCAGCGTCCTCTCCTGCGCAGGTTCTGCCCCCAGCCCAGTGTCCAGAGTCCACGTGATCTTTCACACTCTGTGCCTCCGGGTCTGCCAAACCTGTGTCTGGAATCCCCCCCTGAAGCTTCTCTACCAAAATCTGACTCATCCCTCAACTGCCAGATGAAGTTCATTTCTTCTGTGAGGTCTTCCCTCACTGTGACAGGGACAGCTAGATATTTCCTCCTCCACGTTCAAATCCCATTGTCCATACTAACCTCAGGGAGCTTATAATTATTTTTTACACAACTTTCTTTTTCATTTGACTTCATTTTTCCTATGGACAAAGACTGCACTTACCTCATCCTGAACTAAAAGAGCCAATGACATGAACTGGTAGATAGAAAGCATTTTACAAATGCCCGTAGCCTTAATGAGTGAGTAAGTGAGTGAGGGAATGAGTGAGTGAGTAAGTGAGTGAGGGAATGAGTCAGTGAGTGAGTAAAATATACACCAGAAATTTGTGATTTTTTTTTTCAGTATGGCTAAAATTAAGCCACGTTGAACTCATTTTTAAATCAGAAAGATTATTTACTCACTGATTCAGCATTTATTAAGAGCCTTCTAAAATACCAATAAAAGACAAATAAGAATAATGCTGGAAGACAAATAAGACATGGGCGCTGTCCTCAAGGAATCGCAGTGTAGCTCAAGGGAATTACAGATATCACATATATAGGTTCTGAATCTCAGAGGAGCACAACTCAAAGGATTTAGAATTGGGGGTTAGGCAGACAGAGAAAGGCCTTGTATGCAAATGACACTGCAGAACAAAAGCAAGAAGGCCAGAAACCGTGTATTATTTTCAAAGAACTAAATGCAGCTCAGCATTGCTGCGGCATGGACAAAAAGGAGGCTGCGGCAGCAGGTGAGGCTGGACAGGCACGAGGAAGCCAGATCGTAAACAGCCCAGCACACCATTTCCAGGGCCTTAATGCGAAGGAATCGGGGAACACTTGAAGGGGTGTAAAACAAGAGTCAGGTTTGTATGCTCAGTGGTCTGGGGGACGGAGGTGGATTGGAGAGAGCCAAGTTTAAAGGCAAGCTCAGTTAGACTACAAAGTTGTTATTCCATATGGATCTGTAACAGGAGCCTACAATATAAAAATTATTAAAAACAAAAGTACCAAGCGTTTTGTAGAAACATTGGTATAAAAAGGATCTTGTAAAAACTTTCCATTAAGTTATAAGGCTGCATGATCTCTAGATTTTAATTGGGGCAAACAGGATAGATGGGCAAATGGAAAAAATGAGGCCTCTAGCTATTCGAACAGAATTTCCTGGGATGCCCTAAAAAAGACTCATGTCACAATTTAACCTTGTAAAGAGGAGGGACATTTAGCAAAAGAACCTTGCTCTGCTGTGAGCCTCACTTTCCTCTAAAATAAATGATCTTTAAAATAAACAATCTTTATTACCTTCCATGGTTTTCTGTAAAAGCCAAATAAATTACAAAAACATACTGCGTATGTTGAAGCACTACAAAAGTGTACGGTATGATAAACATTTTTTAAAAATCTCTGATTTAAGTAAAACAAACAGCCAATTGCCAAGAGGGCTGCAAATTTATTACTAATTCTACATTTATAAAGGGGCTGGACCAATTTTGTCCCAAAAAACATCAAGAAACATTGTATGGTATTAAATGAACGAGGGCAAGCTCATAAAGACAGTATCTGCCTATTCTACTGTTGAGGAATTGTTTTGTCTTCCTGGAACTTCCATTAGCATTAATAAGAGTGGAGGGTATACATCTTGGCATGCTGATAGTGTAGCCTTACCTCTCCTACACTAATGGACATGTTGCACATGCATTTTTGCAGAGCAAGAGATAGATTTCTCCATTTTTGGTAACCATATGCTGATACAAACATATATTTTACAGTATAATGACTCCAGTAGGAATTAAAATTGTATTTGAGGGCTCCTTGGAAAAATGGCTGATTCTAGGACTAAGGCAAGAAATACACAAAATGAGCCTCAAGTATCTTGTAGTCCCAGAAAGTAAGGACATGCTAAAACAAACAAATACCCCTGTGTTAATAGAGTATGTCAATGGAACACAGGAGTCAACTGAGAAGGCCCCCAATGGCCAAACCTGGAACTATTTGAGCAACAAAATAAAGTAGTTTTGAGTTATAACCCAAAGTACAAAATCAATATCCATGTGTCCATAATGACAAAAATAAATGATGGAATAAATAAATGGGGGAGAAGAAACAAATCTCCTGAGCAGAATTCCAAATAATTCATGTAGACACAGCATATTTCCTTCCGGGAGGTAGAATGCAACTCCCCATTCCTTAAGTGTGTGCTACACATAGTGACTTCCTTCCAAAGAGTAAGTACAGAAAGGAAGCGAAAAAGAGTAACTTTACAAGTGGAGAATCTGGACAATTACTACCTCAGGCAAGTGATCAAGGTCAAAGTCAACAGTGATAGGTCATATTGATAGAAAGTGCCCTTGGTATGCGATGAAATGTCACTGTATCTCTGCAGTCTTCCTTCCAAAAACTCATTACCCCTCTATAATCATGAGAAAAATATCAGACAAATCCCAGTACAGAGAAATCCTACTAACAGAAAATACCTGATCAGGACTCCTCAAAACTTCCCAGGTCATTTAAAACAAAGAAAGTCTGAAAAACAGTCACAGCCCAGAAAAGCCTAAGGAGGCACGATGGCTACACATGATGTGGTGTTCTGAAAGGGTTCCCGGAACAGAAAAAAAAGAAAGTAGGTAAAAACTTAAAAAATACATACAGAATGTGGTTTTAGTTAATAATTAATGTATTAATATTGGTTTACTAATTATAATAAATGTGCCACACTAAAATATAAGACATAAATAATGGGGAAAGCTCGGTACAGGATATATGGGAACTCTTTGTACTATCTTCACAATTTTCTCTATAAATCTAAACCTGTTCTAAAATGTACAATTTATTTTTAAAACATGTAATTTGAGCTGGAATTTATTCCATTTTAAAAGGAATGTCATGAAGTGGAAAGACAAAGATGTGAACCAGAACTTTTAAAATGGGATCAAATGCATAAGGATTTCCAAATGCTTTGGAAAGTGACATCTATATAGTGCCATTAGTGGGACCTATTGATACTTCATGGCACTGAGGTCTTTGTGATGGTCTGTGCAGGATTTAACTATTAACATTATGGTATCATCTTAAACGCTTTCCAAGTTTGCATGAGCAGAAGGAATGAAAATGGTGTGAGCCATGTATTTCACTCTTCCATAACCTAGTCCCTTTTCTGCTCCAGACACATGTATAAATATCACTGTCCCTTCTGTGATCTGAAAGTGGTCTTACCCTCCTCCTCCTGTGAGTCTCCTCACATCTCCTGATAACTTCGTCCAAATCTCTAAGGGACTTACCATGGTATGTTCCATCCATTTGTATGTTTCTTCCTCCAGACTAGTCTCCCAGAGGGCCAGGACTTTGCTTTTCACCTCTGAGTCTACACCATGTTAAGGCAGAGCCAATACACTGCAGAGTATAGTGTACACGTGAGTGTAGCAGTATATTATTAGTACCCACACAAATGAATGTTGCCATTAGCTTATTTGGGAAAGAGCCACACTGGGTCTCGATCCAGTTGCTCAAACTAAATACAGAAGTTCATCTTTTACCATGCTTCTAAGATAGGAAGCAATTTTATAAGTTGTTATGTTATTTATACAGAGGAATGTAAATTTAAAAGATTAAACTTTAAAATAGATAAATATAGAGAGACAAATGACTGGAAACATTAAAAAATGGTCCTGGTCCTCTCCTTTTGAAATGTTTAAGAGAAACACATGAGATAATTAAGTTACTGGTCCCGAATTTCAAATTTGCAATTTAATTCATCTGAAGATCTACGACAGCACTCTAAAATATGAAGTCCACTCATACTTGCTGGCATTTTTCTTTTACTTCATTCTCTTTATGTTGATCTCAGAAAAAAAGACATCTTACTGACTTTCAAGAAAGGTGCATTCTCAGATTAGTTCTCCAACCTGACCCCACCCTCCACATCCAAAGAGATGAGGAAAGATGAACACAAAACTCAGTGGGAGAAATTAAAGAGAAGTAAAGGAAGTGGAGTCTAGAAATAGGAACGTACTTGGATTAAAAAAGAAAAAGAAGCAAGGTTTGTTATATTTCGAATGTTCCTTGTTATCTAGAAATCTGTTAAAATGTTTCTTGAGTTGCATAAATAAACCCCACCCTACATGGTAAATAAACTGGGCCAGCACAAACAAAACAGCCAAGATTTAGAAAGGCAAATGCAATGAATACCTGGAGAACACCCACAGAGGGAGAGAAATGTTTAAAAAAGGAATCAGTGTGCAGGACATGGCCTGGTGAGAAGCTAAAAGCTCTTGCTGTCTACCCTCCCTGCCTTCCAGCAATTTTCAGTGTTGGGGGTAATGAGAGCTGGATACCACGGCTGCTCTAATCCTTTTGAGATTTTGGAGTCATAATTATAAGAGGTTTCCAATCAGGAAGAGTGATTGGTCAGATTCACTATAATCATGGTTAATTTACCTAAGTTGCCTAGTCATAGGCTGCATTTATATGGTGCGATTTCCTGTTCATCTCTCTGGCAAGAAATATTTATTGCCTAATCTGGATTAGCACCCCAAATTCACCATTAACCATCACTTTGTTCTTCAACTTTTTAGAAATATAAGACATTAATGTAAATATCAGTATCTCCGAGAGGAACATATTAGTTAGCTGGGAAATAAGGGACATGGTGTCTGGGGACAGGAGCCAGGTGAAATGAAGGAAAAGCTAGATTTGTTCAAAAGGAAGCAAAATATCAGAGATAAACTCCATAAATCTGCCTGAGCTTGGAGTTAAATAAAAGTGGAGTGAATGTTGCAAGGTTTGGTAATCCACCTGTGTCCCTGGGACCAGGCGCCTCTGAACCTGACTTTTCAATTCCCACCAGGTTGAGAGCAGCTCTGGCTAAGATTTCATTCTGCTGGAAGTCCTTTCATCTCTCCCCTGTCTCTCCTCAAATCTCATTCCTCCCCTCTACAGAGCTAAGTGGAAATGGAGGAGGAGTGCTCCTCACTCTCAATTCAGAGCTCAAATAATTATTCAAAACAGAATAATTATTCAAAATGGTTCCACATATTAGATGCCTGATCTGAGTGAGCATTTTTTTCCCCACACATTTTGTTTCATTCTGTCCCTACAGCAATCCTGCATGGTAGGCATGATCTCCATTTTACCGACGAGAGAAGAGAGATTAAGCCTGTGAAAGTTGTAGACACCAGGATGAAATCACTTTTTTGTCAGGTCCAAACAAACTAAAGCTGGGAGAGCACTAATGGGGGATGGTTCATGCTTGCATGGCTGAGATAAAGATTCTCTAGGATTTTCTAAAATAACCCCACAAGAAATTCTTTCTTTAGGACTGCAGCAATTCAGATAAGTTGTACTCAAAAGGACACCAGCAGTAATGGCACCTCCACCAACGAACTGATGCCAACTCCGGCTTTGTGTCTCCAAAGCCAATGAACCCTGTTTCCTAGCAGCTTCTGTGAACTTCTTCTCCTTTACCCTTCTCTCTTCAGGTGCATATATGACTTGCTATCATTGTGCATCCGGGTTATAATCTTCATTTCTAATTCCCAAATAAATTCAACATATTTGGAGGTTTTTTTTTTTTTTTTTTTTGGTTGACAATCCATTGATTTTCTGAAGGTTGCACAGCTAATAAGTGGTGGCATTGACATTTGAACCCTGATAGCATGTCCCTCAAAGTTCATGTCCTTTCATGTTGAGCCTCATGAAATTACCAAGATCACCAGCTTTCCCTAATGGAAGATTATCCTTCAGTTAATAGTACATGTCTTATTCGTTCTACTCGTCCCCTACCCTCCCAAAACCATGTTAGCTTTCGTATTAGGCCAGGTGGATTCCCTCCCTTGGTTATTCCATATTTGCATTTATTGCTTTATTATGAGAGAGGATGAAATAAGATAAAATATCAAGATCACAGCCATCCTTGGAGAAAAAAAAAGTTAGCTGTTAAAATGCTACAAGCATTCAAAGATCTATTTGACATATCAGAACCATAATCTCTGGACACTGAAGTAGCTAAAATTTTCTTTTACAAGAAATTTCAAAGAATAGGAGGAAGAAGACATTTTTCAGAAGTAAATGAAAACTGACTTGCTATGCATTAAGAATGGTAATGCAATACTAATACATTGTGCCATGCACAGTCGTTTTTCAGTCAGCTGTTTTGTTTAATGTTCAGGTTTCCGTTTAAATCGATAGCACTTACTTTGGTCTCTTCAGAAGAAGGCATTTGCATTCCAGTAAAATACACACACACACTCACACACACACACACACACACACACAAAATGGGGATGGAAATGAGTCAGCCATTTCCTGTCCCAAGATTCAAATCTACTTTGCTTTTCTGAAAACATGATTCAAGCTATCCAACAATAATTTAATTGTCTGTCCTGTAAATTACAGGCTGACCACCATATAAACACCAGAGAAGTGAACGTGGATATTAGTCATCAGCTGTCATTTTTCTGATAATCTTCAGAACTTTCTACTTATATAATCGCAAAGCACTGTATTACACAGGGTAATGGAAAAGTCAGCCTGTTTTCTATGCAAACTTCAACTTCTGCTATTTTTAAACATAATATATACCATAAATTTATGACATCTGGTTGGCACAAGCTATCTGAAATGCAACAATGTGTCTAACAAGAGTGCTTATGAGAACCTCTGGTTAGAAGGGATGGGATCCTGATAGTCTATCTGATAACAGTTAAATGGTGGCATTCAAGGGGATCAACTGACTAGAGTGAAACAGAAGTGCTCCAGGGCTCTTCCTTAGCCCTGTTCTATTTGTTGTGTTTTTTATAGGCTCGGATAAAAATACCAAATATAGGTTTATGGTATCTGTGGATGACACACAATTGAGATAATTGAAAAGAGAATGGATGATAGAATCAGGATACCAATGTGACATGCTGATGTAACAGCCTGACTCTAACAATAGGGAATTCAATGGGGATGACAGCACTGTCCTGCTTTCTGGCAAAAATCTTTTTTAAAAAAGATATAATCTTAAAATGAGAACTACATGGTGAATAACATGGAAAGCTGCAATGAAAAAGGCTCATTTATAGTCAGCTCACTATTTGTCAGCAAAGTGTATGGCTGCCAGAAAAAGTGAATAGGATTTTAGGCTGCATTAATAGAATTAAAGAATCTGGGTTGAAGGAGGTGTCAGGCATAACTGAAGTCTCTGCTCTGTTCTGGTCAGAACACACCTTGAACGTTAGGTTGATTTTGAATGATGTGCTCCTGGAATGACATAGACAAAGTGGAGCTTATTAGGTCAAGAATGAAGACAAAAAGGACCACATAACAGGCATAGTTGATATTAAGATATTTTAATGTGGAAAAAAAAAGAAAACTTAAAATGAGATAAGAACCTCATAGATGCCTTGAAATATACAGATATCTGTCATTTAAAAATTTACAAATAGCAACAAGATGTAGAACAAGAATCCATGAATACAAATTTCTTTCTTTCTTTTTTTTTCCTAGAGATGTGGTCTTTCTATGAGGTCCAGACTAGAGTGCAGTGGCTATTCACAGGCACGAGGAGAGCTCACTGCAGCCTCGAACTCCCAGGCTCAAGCAATCCTCCTGCCTCAGCCTCCCAAGTAGTTGGGACTACAGGTGTGCGCCACTGCGCACCTCAATAAGTACAAATTTCTGGACGCCTCAATGGAAAAAGATCTTCTTACAGTCAGACTGCCCAGAAAGAAGGTAGATATCCTCAGGAAATAATTCTTTTGCCAACAATTGAGTTTTGGGTATATTTTTAAAAACTATTTAAAACTATATTTATGAGCACTGCTTATGTCCAAAGCATATGGTAAGCTCTACAGATATGGTAGTGAAGAAAATTGATACTGTCATTTCTGTGATATAGATCACTTCCAGTCTAGGTGGAGAAACAGACACTAAATAATTGGACATTGTGATAATTTGCAATGAAAGAACTATAGAGAATCTATAACTCTAGGGAGGTCAACAGGGAGTTTATAACTATAGAGAATTTAAAATGGAGGATTAGAGAAGACTCCTTTCAGTGTGTCACCTTTCTAGACAGGACTTCAATGATGAGTATGAGTTGGCCAGATAAAGAATGAGGAAGAGAGAAGGCAGGAGGGAACCAAAGGAAGAATGCGGGCAAGCTCTTTTCTGATTCGGGACTAGCATGGTGCATTCAGAAGCTAACAGAATGCCAGTGTGGCTGGGACTTAGTGGGTGAGGCAAGGAGAGGCAGATTGGAGCCATGAGGCAGTAAGCTTTGAAAACCTTGCTCTGGAATAGAAATTTTATCTAAGGACAATGGCGAGCCATTGAGGGATTTTAGCCAAGGAGGTGGCATAATCACTTCTGTGTTTTAAAAAGTTCACTAGGACACAACAAAGACACGTTAAATTAGTGATTAGATATCTGGATCTGATCAATCTTCAGACCTGCGGGAACAGAATCACCTGGAGCTTTTGATTATCTGGCCCCACCCTAGGCCTATCATTAGGATCCTCAAGAGAACACAACCAGTTTAATACACTGAGGTTAGAAGCAGTGGACAAACTCAGTCACCCCTGCATAGTTATACTACTCAGGCTTTAGGCTTCTTTAGCACTTTGTGTGCTTATGTTATGAATATAAAGATGGCCAGGCCAAGTATTAAATCCATTATTACTTTGCTGGATAACTTATGAGACAACTCTGTAGAAAGAAAGCCACGTCCAGATCCTTCTACTACCATTGCCATGTTTGTGTCCTATGATGTTGCCATCTTGGCCACAAACTAATTGACCCAGGAACCAGGCTCTAGCCAAAGGCAACAACCTAATGGGTCCAGTGGTCTATGAGGTGACATTTTGTCAGAATCCAGCCCAACTTATGCATAACTCTGGACGGTAACAAATTTACCAAATCAGATTTTCTCTTTGACCAGGGTAGAGGGGAATAGGGAGAAATTAAAAATAGAAAAACAGAAGCAAATGGATAAGGAGGCACAAGAGTAGAGGGAGACTCAGGCAAAGAGAGAAGCAAAACAGAAGCAGGGCCACAAGTAGGACAATCAGTAGCACAAGGCTCAGGGGGATACCTGCTTCTGAGTGGGAAACAACAGGCCACTGCCCTCAGAAAACTTTTTACACTCAATAACTGTGTGTTCCACTACAATTTAAGGAACTATACATTTCAGAGCAATTGTATTGCTGCATTTAGCATCTCAATAACATTTTCTTTGTTCATTCAGCTTTATTGTAATTGAAGCTTCTTAACGTGCTCACAATGCACACTATATGTTACCGTGGCTTAATTTTGTCTTGAAATATTTATTTCTAGCTCTCAGAGATAAGCAGAACAAATGCAACGTGGATTTAGCTTTCTCTCTCCCTATCTCTCTTTTTAATCATAAGCAGGAGAATTCCAAAAGTATTTACTGGTCATAAATGAGAACCTAAATGACTTGTAACACTAGCCTGAAATCCTTTTGAAAGAATTACTGTGCTTTCTCAAATCTTTAACTCACTACCACAATTGATTATTACTGAATGACCATCTTTGGGGGCTCAACAGTGTAAGGTTATATGTATAAATGTGCAATAGGACTAACTTTTCTAAATGTTAGGGTCCCACATTCTTATAGTATTTGAGAGCTAAATATAAACACCATGGACCCTTGGGGCTTTAAGATTTTCCTTTACAAATAATAATATTATTCTCTGAGGACATGAGAGCAGTATTACTTTATTTAGCTTAAGCTAGCCCAAAATAGAACAGAGGAAATAATTAAATGAGTGAACATATATCTTTTCTTGTTACCCATTCATGCCAAAATGGACATGTCTTGAAAGTACAAAATTGCTTACAATGGAGAAAATATCTTTAAAATGATTACACTTATCTTCAAAGAGCGATGCCAGATAGTCTCTATAAGTACCTCGGAATAAACCACAATGCTGATGATTGCATTATTTACCACAGTCTTACTAACAAGTGAACATAGGGTTTTATAGCAGCACAGGAAGGAAGTTTACTGAAAGTAGCTATTAATGTGTCCATTTTTATCTCCTCTCCATGAAAAGGTCCCAAATTTAGAAAGAATACAGAGTGGGAAATTTCACTCCCAATTTAGACTCTCTGAACCCCAGAGGAAGCTGCTGGGCCAGCCTCTCATGCAATTGACACTGGGCGGGACAGACAGAGCATGATGAACCCTGGGGCCAGCGCCCAAGTGCCAGTCTGGAACACGAGCTACTGGACTGGACAGACTCTGCCTCATGTCAGGAACATTTTAGTCTGAGAAATGAAAGAAGTCTTCCCTGGAACCGATGTTGGTCAAAATTCTGATACACTTAGATGTTCTTTTAGCAGTTCCAAATTGGGGAAAAAATTCTGGGAAAATGCCAATATCTGAGCTAGCATTCTTAGTTCTTATTTTGGCAGCTGTTACATGTATAGGGAATGGCTGTTTGACTGCGTTGTGTAGAGCTGCTCCTGACACAAGGCAATGAGGCAATACTTTACATTCAATCTCCCTGAAATTCAAGTTGTTATGCATTGCTTAAGCCAAGAAAAAAATGACAATCATCTGCTAACACTGACAGAGTAATTAGGGCTTCTGGAAAAATCTCTTTTAAGAAAATAGGTAACGAAGGGGAAAAAAAAAAACCCACAAAGAAAAAACAACTTTGTTATTATTTTGGAAACTCTGAATTTCCAGATAGATTCTAAGATTTCTAGTTATCAGTTCTTTAATTACATATTTTACTCTTAATGAAACTAAGTTTTAAATAAATAAAGTATCTTACTAAACATCATCCTACTGGTTGTAGAGTTGAGACTAGATCTAGCCTGTGATCAAACGTATGGCCCTTGAGAATAGATGGCCTGCCCGCCATGACTGCCGTCAGCATTCATGACAACCCGAAACAGTACCTGAACTGTACCTTTCATGGCGGGTGGTGTGTACACACTCTGCTTCCTTTGCTTAGGGGGTGGATTCTGTGACTGTGGAGAAAGAAAAAAGTAAAAGCCTTAGATATGGACAAAAAGTGCAATGCCATCAGACCTATGAGGGAAATAAACACTGTGCCAGGTCTCAAAGAGCTTTCTGATTTCCTTCTGTCATGTTCAGTGATATCATAGGCTTAGGAGATATATGAAGTTATAAGATCTATTTTATTAAATATCATAAGATTATTCATCACTGCAGTCTTGTAATATGCATTTTGCTTTCTCCCCAGTAATATTAGTTTATTTTTAAAAGAAAAAGAGATATTAATCCTTTCCATTTAGAGAGAAAACATGAGTTCCGTGACAAAATAAACTCCAAAAGCTATGTCCGTGGGACACAGTCCATGGGATGTAGTCCCATAATTCATAGGATTATTGAGTGTTTCAGGAGGGACAATGAGGATTCTTGGTTAGTAATATCAATCTATAATCTTCTTGAATTGACATGTTCAATCTATTATCCCCAGTCCCTTGGAATTAAAATGTTGGGGTAATATTTTGTATGTTCAAATGATAAGTCATTTCCTAACAAAGCTGCTATGTAACACTCTTACCTAAGCACGTTGGATCAGGAGTAATTTATTGAAGAAGAGATTTTGCATTTAAAAATGATAAAAATAGGAACACATTTCCAGGCCACAAATACAGATAATGACATGGAAATATATATATATACACACACACACACACACACAATAGATATAAATATCATTTATTCTAAAAAATTGCATACATGTGGTCTATACCCCAATCATATAATGTCAAAGACTCCTTTTTAATAGCATGTTAATTTATCTTTTAATGTGGCAAGAGCAGGCATCTTAATCAATGAGTTTTAGTGTCTGGAGCAATTATTTTTGCTTTGAAAATCTCAAATATAAATAATTAAAAGATATTTTGAGGATTATTCTAGACTCTCCATGCATATTAGAAAGAACATCATGTACAGAATTTGCAAGAAACTAGAAACTGTTTCACAAAGTTGTAAATAAAATTTGAGGCATCTGTCCTTGTGCATACTAAAGTTTAATTGCCCTCAAAGGTATCATCAAGATGTTGATATTTGCCTGATGCAAAAGCAATCTATTAAAAAGTAACAAATTCAACTAAACAGTTGTCAAATTGATGTCAACCGAGCAAATAGTATAAGCAAAATTCTCCAGCATAGACTGTTTTGGTACCAGTCCATTGTGCACAGGTGTAGACAGGTCAGAGCTATACTAATGTTAAATGTGTAGATGACTGACGTTTCTGGGGCACTTCTGTTGTTTCAGTCACATCTGGTTGATTTTGAGGAGCGACCGCTTCTGGGAGTTCTTATATATTTACTTCCATACACATACTCAAAGATCAAGTGGAAAATTAATTCTACAGAAAAATTATTGTTATTTAGTAACACAGTGTTAAAACTTATTAAGTAATAAAACTACTTTATATTTATGTAGGAGTTCAGTTTTCAAAGCATTTTCACATTTACTATCTCACTAAATTTTTAGAAAAGTCTCATGAGATACTATATGGTACTTTGTCCTTTCTACATTTTCCTCTTTAAGTATTGCTATATGCCTAGTGCTCATGGGAATTAAGTTCACACAGCATCCTAATAGATATGTGTTTCATCTATGGCCATGCCACCGGAATGTGACCCATCTCATCTGACATAGAAGCTAAGCAGGGTCAGGCCTGGTTAGTACTTGGATGGGAGATAAGTGTTTCATTTCTGGCTAAGTTTACTCACTTCGTGTTCTATATATTCTATATGATCAGCTCCCCTAGACTTTCCTGGTTTCTATTTCCTGTCTAAACTCCTACATGCATATGTGGAAGGAATGGGGAATGACAATGTTCAGATGACCTGCTAAATTTGAATCCACATACATTCCTTGGTGACCCCCTTGGATCTGGTTACCCAGGCTTTGGAACAAGTCAGTCCCCCCAGACTCTGGCCTCAGGGTCTGCTTTGGATCCACACACCAGAAGCGTCTCTAAGAGGAGCTACCCCCACCTCCTTGCTCTGAGATTCCAACATTGCCTGGCCCCAGCTTGTGGTGTGCATATATAGTCACCCAATCAGTGGAAATTATCAATCCATATCTTGCCATTAAAATTGGTTTTATTTTAGAAATTTTGGCAGGAGTTAGCATTGCAAAGATAGAGAATCAAGGTAGTTGAGAGACAGAAATTTTAATGATACCATATTGCTATTTGTTCAATCAGGAAAAGCAATGTAAACAGTTTTTACATCACAGTTATATTTATATCATATCGTGTATCTCATAGAATCAAGCTAATTGTGTTTTTAATTGATTTGAACATGTATTTACACAAAATATTTTTAAAAACTTACTTCCACTTGTGTGTTGGGCACCCTCTTGTCATCTATTTCTGTAAGAGAAGTAGGCATAAATTATTAGAAATGTAGTATTCTTCCTACATATTAACATTTTCAACAACACAGATCAGAATGATTTAATAATTGCCTTATAGAACAACTGTGGCTTAGAGCTGAGAAGAGGGGGACAGAGATGGGTGGTTTCCTTCTGAGATAACCTTCTTCCAAAGTTTGAAAAAGGCACTAGAAAAAGCATTCCTCTTGACATCCCAGATTTCCCACCTACCAGCCATCCAGAAAAGGGATCAGGGAAATGACTTTTGGAACAACAGCTGGTGTCCCCAGCCTCACAGTGTTAAGGCAGCAGCAACCTCCTCTCCTCCTTGGTTTGCTGCTGCCGCTGCTGTCCATGAACCCTCGCCTCTGCCGTTTCAAGTCCGTCACTAACCAGAACGAATCTCTTTCACTCCCCAAATGCCATGACTCCTAGGAAAGCAGCAGCACCCTCTCTTTTAAGTACCCCTGGAAAGAATCAGTCGCTCTATCAAATATTTGTATCCAGTGTTGTGAGGTGTCGGGCAGGTGGGAGGGGAAAGAGGGGGTGGGTATATACACACCTAATGGGTGTGGTGCGCACCGTCTGGGGGCTGGATAGGCTTGAAGCTCTGACTTGGGTGGGGAAAAGGCAATATATATAATCTAAACATTTGTACTCCCGTAATATGCTGAAATAATTTAAAAAAAAAAAAGTGTTGTGAGGGAGGGTGGGGTGGAGGAAGTGGTATTCTCATATGCCCCTTCCACAGCAGGAGAATGTTCTGGACTGGGTTTCTTCTATACCTCTGTACCAACATTGCATGGATTCTGCCTCTTGGCTTCTTGACCCAGTTACCCTTTCCTGATCTTTATGTTAACCCCAGAGCTAAAAGACTGACCCCATGGTCCAAAAACCAAATGAGGAGTTCATCAAAGAATACCTGCTTGAAGACAAGGATATAGCTCTGTATTGACATAAAAACATAATGTTATACAAGTGAAAAATATTTCAAAACTATATGAATGGCATGTTTATTTTATAAAGGACAGATACATGTATATGTGTGTATATATGTGCATAGAAGGACATCAGTATGTTAACTGAAGTTATCTCTGGGTGATTAGATAGCACATTCTGTTTTAACCCTATCTGTACTGTTTGTTTTTCTTTTCATAATGAGCATGCATCACTTTTATAATAAAAAGCAGTGTGTATATACTTATGGGGATATATATACACACCAACATCTATAATCTGTGTAGTAATATGCGTATACCATGCATGAAGTTGATATTTCATATAGTAAGAGACCAAAATGGCCAAACAGCTAGAATGAAAGTATATGAAACTATTGTTTAGCTGATCAAATATTTTGGTTAATAGATTTTTAAAAGTTATGGAAACTTCATATAAATTTACCTCCTTTATATAAGGAGAGAGCAGACAGAGAACTATTGGTTTAAGACAGCAATCATGATTGTTTGATGCAATCACTGCAAGTAAGTGGAGCATTGTCAGGCGGCTGTGAATATTTTAAATTGAACAGTTCTATCAATGTGATACCCTTAGCTATCACACTGTAATTAAATATCAACTGTGATCCACTGTAACAATGCACATATTATGATCCATTTGATTGTTAAGTACCAATAGGGTTTCTTAATATTTTCTTCATGCTTCAGGAGTTTTCAAAATTCAGCCCATGACCTGTACTTAATGTTTTAGAAACACAGTGGGATCCGATCATTTAACTTTACACTTTCCCTCTGTCTCACTATAACACTCACTAAATCAGCATCTTTCCAAAGCAACTATGGAGGACTTCACTTGTGACACAATTCAATGAAAAACGTTTTTATTTTTTTTGTTGAGTTATGTTGATATAAATTAACTATTTATGTCATGAAGACAAGGATTGAGAAAATTCAGCCTTGTATTCTTATCTTGAAATTGAAGAGTAAAAATTAAATGACTTTCAAGTCAAAGTGACTCAGACAAAAGTACAAGGTAATCCAAAAATAGACTATAGTTTCCTTGAGATCCACTGATTTAAATATATTTCTATTTCCCTTAATAGATTCTTACTAAATTGGGGAGGTTAATCTTTTCTGCTTCCCAAGCACCTCACATACACACACACACACACACACACGCACACACAACATGCTCACAGGGCACACACAGTGGGACAATACACAGACACAAACACAATATTCTCTCTAATTTCTACCAAGGAAGTTGTAACCAAAGGAGAAGACTCAAAAAAATATAGGCAAACCTCATCAGCTCTTTATACAAAAACATCAAAATTAGGTTTACAATGCCTCCATGTTCTTGTCAGGATCTCCAATTGTGACCCAATGGCCAAACCAAGAAGTGTTCAGGAAACCCAGATGCCTCATGAAATGTAAGAATAGATCCCTGTCTTCAATTACTGTTTAGTTTTCTCATTAAGCCAGAAAAAGAAATACTATTTTGGAGTGGGGTTGAACAAAATCAGTCTGTTAACCGATGAGAGGTTTGTTAGCTGATTATCCATAATCAAAACTATAAATATTCTGAAAGTGGCTGCTGTACCTATCCCAGCTATATTTTATCTCTCTTTTTCCATCTCTCAAGGACCATTTGTCTAAAAGAAAAAATTTCTTGGTTTAGGAGAAAAAATGTAAAGTTATCTAAGTATAACATTGTAAGGAATGTTGTCATCATTAAAGATGGAGATAGGAATAGAAATGTTCTAGAAAGTTTTGAGTATTGATCAGTTTGAATGCTTTTGAAATATTTAAATTCATGGGAGGAACAAGACAAATACACACATAAACTATAAAAACCCATTCTCTTATTGTCTTAGACAATGAGATCTCATTAGACTTTGGAAAACTAGTTGTAATAAAAAATTAAGTGCCTATAAAAATGAAGCATGAGAGTGAAGGAAATAGGAAGAGAATGGTCAAAAAGTAAAGAAAAGTGTCTGAATTGTAACAGAGTGAGAACTACAAACACGAAGATATGGGTAGAACGTCAAGAGACAGAAAACTAAGGAAAGCCTAAAGAGCCATAGCTGAGGCTGGCAGAAAAATCTACGTTTTGGAAAAAGCACTGGATGGCACACATAGTTACTAATATGGCTCTTCCACTTCTCTGTCATGGCCCTATGCAAGTCACTTAATCTTCCTCAACTTCAGAGTTTTCCTCTTGTGTGAAACGGGAAAGAGGAGCATAACAATTCTTACTCTGTCTTCCTCATTTTCTCATAAGCTTGTTTTGAGGAATAAAAAAAAAAATGAGAGCATAATTCTCCACTCCTTAAGTATGGACTGCATGTACTGACTTCCTTCTGAAGAGTACAGTATGGAAAAGGAAAGGGGGAAATAAGTACCTTTACAGTGGGGAAACTTGGCAAACATTAACTTATCTCGGTGACCAAGGTCAATGTCAAGTCATAAATCGTGTTGATAATGTGAGCCCATGATATGATGTGATGAAGGTGGCACTTTACGTCAATGATCTTCCTCCCCCAAACCCCTAAGCCCTGTCTATTCATGAGGAAAATATCAGACAAATCCCAATACAGGGACATTGTACCAGATTCCTGATCAGCACTCTTCAAAACTGTCAAGATCATGAAAAAACAAGGAAATCTGAGAAAGTGTCATAGCCAAGAGGAGCCTAAGGAGACACAATAATTAAATGTAATAGGATATCCTGGAAGGGATTTTTTGAACAGAACCAAGATATTAGATAAAAATTAGAAGTATCTGAATAAACTATAGAATTAAGTTAATAATAATATATTAATATTGGGTCATTAATTATGACAATGTAACACTTTAAAGGCCAGTGCAGGATGTTAATTATAGGAAAACTATGTGGGGGGGGGGGGCGATATTTGGGACTCAATTGTGCCCTCTCTTCAATTTTTCTATAAATCTAAAACTCTTTAAAAAAATTAAGTGTATTAATGAAAACATGTACAAAAAGTGAGAAATCACCAAATGCAAATAAAAATCACCCTAAGAATATGCTTTTGTTATTACTGTCAGGATTCTGTAATTTGAAGAATACCAGAGTCATTAGCAGGAAGTAGGCAATGTATGAACAAAGTCATGAAAACAATTCATTTTTAAAAATATTATTTAAGGCCAATGAAAGAGATAGAGGAAAAGGTAAGAATAAGCTTATAAAAGGAAGATTTTAAAGTTCAGTTGAAGTTGTTGAAAGCTGACACAAACAAAGATGTGTTAGTGGAAAAAATGAGAAAGTAAATGATTTCCAAACAAGCTCAATATCATGAGAGCACTTTACTTTGATTTACTTACTGATTGAATGACTAGAGAGATGGAACAAAGTATAGAAGAAAATCCTACTAGCATCTGTTGGATTGTACACCCCCACCCCCCACCCGGCTTGCTGCTTCTGTGTGTTTGTTCCTCATATCCAGAATGCTCCTTTCCTCACACCCAAAACCACCCTCCCTTAATGTTCTGTTTAAATGGCATTTTTTCTGGGAAATCTTTCCCAATTCATGGCCACCCATACCCAACTGGAAGTACTCACTCCCAACACTCACATCGCTTTCTCTATGACTGTCTCACAATACTCAGCATCAGATGCCCTGTACTATGGCCATTAGTGTTTTATCTCCCCAGGTAACCTGCAAAGGAATGAGGATTATCCTTCATGTTTGATTCTTCCACAGCTCTTAGCACAATAGCATAGTTGACACACAATAACAGCTTGTCAAATAAATATATCTTAATGCCTATCTTTCATAAAACAGGACCACCTGTTTGCTGCCTTGCTCTATTCCAAATTATAATAACAGTGCAATTATTTGCTCATAGTAGGTGCTAGGAATGTATTTTTAACAAATAAGTGTTTGATGTGCAAACTTTAAAGGCAGACTTTTGATGAATTAGGTAACAGAGGGTCACTTGAGTCTTTATTTAGGCAGTTATTTTGTAAATGTGAGAGAAAATTCAGCTTAGAGGAAATTGGAAGATTTCCAATAAAAGCAGTGTTGTAAGTTCATGTTTGAAGATGCCTCTGCTCAAAAGTAATAGCAATGATGGATTAAATATAAAAAGAGATGACTAAAAAGATAAGGGCATGGTCAAAAGTTAGTTAAACATCTCTATGGACCATATACATAAGAAAAGCAAAATAAGTGTGTGTATGTGTGTGTATACATATATGTGTGTATTATAGGTGTGTGTTTATATGTATATGTATGTGTGTGTGTGCGTGTGTATGACTCTAAAGGGCACAGACAAGAAGATAGACCAGTAAGGATTTGGGGACATGAGCAGTGAGTTCTCTGGGTTTTCTTTTTGGCTCATATATCCTGGACTGGATGCTGCAGAGGCAACCTGGATATACAAACAAGAACAGTTGACAAAAAAATAAAAAATAAAATTCAAGAAAGCCTACTATTTCTAACCAAAGGTCCAGAAAAGGGACAATATAGCAAGATAGAAAACTTTTAGACAATAACTGCTCTACTTTAGACATAGGGGGAAAAAATGGCCTCATTGCCACCCCTGTCTGCAAAGTCTGAGTGGGGAGCCTAGATTTCCATGCTCAGCTGGCTCTAAGGAGGCACCCCTCACCCTCCACTCTGCCGGGGAATTGTCAGAGCAGATGGACTGGAAACTCCAGAGGTAATGAGATCCATTTCCATGGTATCAATAGGGGCCACATGGAATCCTAGATTTTCATACCTACCCAGTGATAATAAGATGACTCTTCCCTTCCCAGCTTTGTTGGAGGAATCCAAATACGAAGGTGGCACCTTCACAACCATCCAGTGGTAATGAGGCATCAAGAAAGAAATGATAGGCTAGGGGCAGTGGCTCACACCTGTAATCCTAGCACTCTGGGAAGCCAAGGTGGGAGGATCCCTTGAGTTCAGGAGTTCAAGACCAGCCTGAGCAAGAGCAAGACCCAGTCTACTAAAAATAGAAAAAATTAGCCAGGCAACTAAAAATAGAAACAAAAAATTAGCAGGAGGATCACTTGAGCTCGGGAGTTTGAGGCTGCAGAGAGCTAGGATGACACCACTGCACTCTAGCCTGGGTAACAGAGCAAGACCCTGTCTCAAAAAAAATAGAAAAGAAAGAAAAAAAGAAAAGAAATGATATGCTACCAACAGAGAAAGACAATTCATAAAACAGCAATTTCTCATAAGAAATTACGAGGCCAGAAGAAAGCAGCACATTTTTCAAGTGCTGAACAAAATGACTGTCAACTCTAGAATTCTATATTCAGTAAAATTATGCTTGAGGAATGAAAAAGAAATAAATCTTTAAATAAATTTTTCTTTGTTCATTCTCAGACAAAGGAAAACTGAGAGAATTTTTTTAGAAGTGGCTGATCACGTTGGCTTCTGGTTTGTTGACTCTAAGCTTCAGGCTTTTCATGCTGGCGCCAGTTGTAGTTAATGTCATACAGGGGAAGAGGAGGGTCTCTGACGGGGAGGGGCGCTGTTGTTGCATATTTTCTAGTTTTTGGTTACAAGTGATATTGGGAACACACGCCCTGTACAAGCCGTTTATTTGCTGATCATGTCTTGTTTTTTTTTATCTATTTAGTTGGTTGGAAGGCACCTGGACTCTCTAGCCCTTTATCAGGAAGTAACTTGTGGTTACCTCCCTGGGGCTTTGTTTTTTTTATTTTAGTGAAGCCTGCCATATGTTAAGCACCAAGCCAGCAAGTTATATATATAGAAGTAGAGTTAGGCTTCTCATATCTAGGAAGCCTAGCCTATTATGGAGTTACCTTTGTTTTTATCTCTGTTTTTTATTTTGATTAATTATATTTATTAAATAACTAAAAGCAAGCATAGTCACAGAAGTGAATAGCATCAGTTAGAATTAAAGAGAGTACATATTTTTCTACTATCAATTTCTGTTAGAAAAGAAAGAAAAAAAGAAAAGAAATGATATGCTACCAACAGAGAAAGACAATTCATAAAACAGCAATTTCTCATAAGAAATTACGAGGCCAGAAGAAAGCAGCACATTTTTCAAGTGCTGAGCAAAATGACTGTCAACTCTAGAATTCTATATTCAGTAAAATTATACTTGAGGAATGAAAAAGAAATAAATCTTTAAATAAATTTTTCTTTGTTCATCCTCAGACAAAGGAAAACTGAGAGAATTTGTCACCAGTAGATCTACCCTAAATGAATAGCAAAAGGAAGTTCTCTAACTAGAAGGGAAATTATTGTAAAAAGAAGTCTGGAACATCAGGAAGGAAGGAAGAATGATGGAAAAAGCAAAAAAATGAGTAAATATCATAGACTTTGCTACTTTTCTTGAGTTTTCTACATTATATTTGACAGGTGGAGCTAAAATTATTACATTGATAAGTTTCTATACTTTAACTGATAAAATGTTGGTATTAGGAGATTGTGATAAAATTAGGTATGTATAATATCACAATCACTAAAAATCTATACAACGAGATACACTCAAAAATACTGTAGATAAATGAAAATGGAATTACAAAAATGTTCAAGCAACCTATGGGAAGGTCAGAAATAGAAAGCAGAAACAAAAGACAAAGAGGACAAACAGAAAATTAAAACCAAAATGACAGATTTAAGCCCTAACATATCAAGAACTGTACTAAATATAAGTGGTCTAAATGAAAAAACAGATTGGCACAGTGGATAAAAGTCAAAATGATCTAACTATACACAAGGGCTTTATACTGAGTGAAAAAAAGGCAATCTAAAAGAATCACATGCTATATGATTCCATTTATATAACATTCTTGAATGACAAAATTATAGAGATGGAGAACGGATCAGTGGTTACCGGGAATCAAGGATGGTGGGAGAAGAAAAGGGTGGATATAACCACAAAGTAGAAGCAAGAGAGAGATCTTTGTGGTGATTCAATAGTTCTCTTTCTTGATTGCCATGGTAGGTACACAAATCTATATATATGATCAAATGGCATAGAACTATAAACACATGTTGTACCAATGTCAATTTCATGGTCTTGTTATTGCACTATAGATGTTGCCGTTAGAGAAAACTGGGTGAACGGAACACTAGGACCTCTCCACACTATCTTTGCAGTGTTCTGTGAAGGCTTTAGGTCTATTAATTCAAGAGCAATCACTGACCCATGAGCCTTCAGAACTGAATAGGAATAAATCCAATACAGAGGAAAGAAACTGCTGTGCACAGCCCTTCATTTTGTATGTAAATTTGTCATTTCCTTGTGGTTCTAACATTCTAGCATAGAATCAGTCTATTTAAAGTGCTAGGGAAATCTATCATGTATTTCTTACATATAGTAGAGGACTAGAATTCTCATTTTTTCTTAGCAGGGCAAAATGTAGTAGGGGTATGTGAAATCTCCTAAGCCAGCCATGGTGAAGCCAGTTTGACTTATCAAACTTTCCCAATTCCCAAAATGAGCTCTAGTCATAAGCCCTTTTGCTGAAAGCTTGCTGGGTTCCGTTGAAGGCCTATCATTTGAGCCACCAGGCAGTGGTTTCAGCTGTGTTTTTGTTTCAGCTCTTAGATTGAGTCAAAACTGGGGCCCAAATTGAAACCACCAGAGCAATGAATTTATATGCACTGCAAAGGGGGATGTGGGAAAAAGAAGAAAACAGTAAGAATAGTTTCACCCTGTTGTGCCAAGATTCACACAGCTGTATTTTTCTTTCAATATTATTTATAGTTTTCCATTTTTAATTGATGAAAGTAGGAACATAACTTCATTACCTAATAGATTTTATCTCTCTGAACCTCATTTTAGAGGTAGCCAAGAAGAATCTAGTGTGAGGTATTCTCTGTGGAAATAGTGAAGGAAATGACAAAGAAAACACAAGACGGATTATGTTGGTTGATTAAGAAAGTACTCTCAACCAGCAATTGTCTTGTGTTTTGGGTTAGAAATCTTCCAAGCTACCTATCTGCGTATATTTCATATTTCTGCTGCCACTTCCAAGCACAGTAAAAGAAGAGAGAAGAAAAAGCAGATCATTCGAAACCTCAAGAGTCTGTTTTTCATTAGTATTCTCAATTCTTATGAACTTAGTTTCTCTTATAAAACATATTTTATCCTACCACACAACCACTTTATATGAGAACCAAAGAACCATTGCATCATCTTATCAGTTGTGATTTTCAATCATTGGTAAATTTTTTCTGCCTATTTGGAGTTTGAATTTGCCACATTTGCTCTGGGAAAATAAGTTGATTCATTTAATGGATGGGTTTTCTTTTGGGATGACATCAGTTTAAATAGCCATATTTATTTCCAGTAATTCTAGTTTTTTTAAAAAAAAATCAGTCTCCTTTTTGAGAGGATTACCTAGAGAACTGATTATAAAGCATACTTTTTACATAAATGTTAATATGTAATTAACCTTTATGTAAATTTACTTAATTTACATAAAAATATAAATTAATTTGAAAATAATTATCAGATGTTTTAGGCAATGTTGGAAAACCAGTGAAATAATTATTTAATGTGTATTTAATACCTTCCTGATAATATGTTTTATGTCATTTTGATCTGTAGGTTCTTTTTAAATAGTTAGGATTTGAATAATTTAGGCTTTAGCCATTTTAAAATACTGAAAGTTTCACTGTTCTATCTATGATATCATAAAAGTATTCTTAGCAGAGTCCCTAAATGAAGTCCTAAGACCAGTTTCCTTAAAGTAAAAGTAGGGGAAACAATTGAGGTGAACATGAGAAAATTATTCAAAAGTTAACAATTTGAATGATGATGACAGGAAAATTCAAGAACACTCACTTTAGAAATAGGTCTGAGAGATATTGGATTTAGAACAGAATTAGCTGCTTACAAATATTTGGAATATTTAGTTCTCTTTCCAGTTCACAGCAATGCTTTCTCTTTTTACACATTGTTTAGTAACACTGACAGTGATTTATTAAGTCTGCTATGTGACTTGTATTAGTCAACCAGAACACAGGGAATAGTTTTTCATTTCTAGAGGAGATAACAGAATATATAGGTAAATTTCTAAACTATTTCTTTATATATCATAAATGTAACTACTTGCCATGACTGTCCAACTTAAAATTATGATCAATGTATTTCTATTAATAATTTGAGTTGCTAATTAATAATTTTTGATGACCAATTTGAGGACTATCATTTACACATAAAAACTGCAAAGCAAAGCAATTTAATAGTAGGTTTCACAGAGAAAAAAGTGGTTATCAGGGTTGGAGTAAGGACAGGGGAATGGGAAGATACAGGTCAAAGGTACAAAGCTTCATGTATGTGGGATGAATAAATCTAGAGAACTAACATACAATGTGAGGACTACAGCTAATAGCATTGTATCTTATACTGGTAATTTGCCAAGAGAGTAGAGTAAAAAACAAAGAAAGTAAGGTAACAATATGAGATGATGGGTATGTTGATTTGCTTAACTATAATGATCACATCACTACATATATGTATATTGAGGTAAGTATATAAAAAATTGTATACCTCAAATATATATAATAAAAAATAAATTAAAATTAAGTTTCAATGTATTCTTATGAAGCACAATGAGTAGACATTTGACAATTTTGGCACTTCTCTACCTTGATCAAACTGCTAAACTCTTGCTTATTTAAGTCATATTTTTATTTTATAATCATGCTATTTTATATCTTCCATGGACAATTTATATTTTTTCCAGATCCTTTTGCATTTTGAACTGTATAACTGCATTCACATAACTATTGTGAATTTCAGAATAATTTTATTTGAGTATCTAATTCTCTATAACAAGAGGCAAACTTCTCTTTTTAAGTTATAGGTGGAAGATGTATTTCTAAAATCACAAAGTGTCAAATATACACATTCAATACAAGTGGGTGCTTATAAACAAGGTGGTAATATTTTCATGGCTTAATCAATTGAGGGCATCTTATCATCAATGGCAAATACATTCCTGTTACTAGCAGAAAGACAATGGAACTATATCCTCAAAATCCTATTCCACTTTACATAACTTTTTGTAGACTTCAAAAAGAAAGAAGTTAGTTTTCGTCACTTGATCATCTAAAATAAGCATTCATTTCACATCCTAAGCAACATGCCTCAAAAAAGTGATTCTTTATTTATTCAGTTTTAAAGATTGAAGGATTAAATATCTGTGGAATTGGGTTCTGTTTCCAACTCTTGGTATTTTTATCTATCCTGGAAATCTTACCTTCATTCAGTTTCTCAATTTTCTTGTCCCAAATATAATTTACTTGAGGATTGCAGTGTGTTCTAGCTTATTTATAGTAGCTATAAGGAAGAACTGAGAAAGGACAAAGTTCTGTAATTAGACACCAGTTCAATATGTTTGGCACCCAGTTCAGCTAGAAAAACAGAAAAAACTGAGAATGGTTACATGCCTGGATACTTTATGAACAGCCCTTGCATGTATATCTGTAGGGAAAATAGCTTTATATTTGTATATGCCTTAAAACTAAAACATTTTTTATTATAAATGGTGATATAAGAGAAAAACTGAGTGAAAACACACATTGAAATGCAGTTTATAGATTAACACCTATTGGCCGGGCGCGGTGGCTCACGCCTGTAATCCTAGCACTCTGGGAGGCCGAGGTGGGCGGATCGTTTGAGCTCAGGAGTTCGAGACCAGCCTGAGCAAGAGCGAGACCCCCATCTCTACTAAAAAATAGAAAGAAATGATATGGACAGCTAAAAATATATATATAAAAAAAAAATTAGCCGGGCATGGTGGTGCATGCCTGTAGTCCCAGCTACTCGGGAGGCTGAGACAGGAGGATCGCTTGAGCTCAGGAGTTTGAGGTTGCTGTGAGCTAGGCTGACACCACGGCACTCACTCTAGCCTGGGCAACAGAGTGAGACTCTGTCTCAAAAAAAAAAAAAAAAAAAGATTAACACCTATGATAGTCTCTGTTTTATATGTAACACTGTCACTATGGATCTACAATTTTCCCAATACTTTAATAATAATTTATTGCATGTATACTCTGCTCTGTGCATCTGTTAGAAACTAGGGCCCAAACCTCCTAGAGAGTTTAAACTCTACTGAAGAAGCAACCACAGTACAGTGTGATAAATAAGAGCTGTAAGAAAGGAAGCACAGAGTGAGGTGGAAACATCTAACTTGGCCTTGACCGAGACAGAAACATTCTTAAAGGAGAGAGATCTTTGTGAGCTTGCTGCTGAGATGGCCAGCACATGTGGGTGGGATCGGGAAGGTTGATGAGCAGGGAAATTGAGTGGGTAAGCCTGGGATGAGAACAAATTTTCATCAGCAGAAACAGCTTGTGGGACTATCCCCAAGGTATGAGAGAGCATGATTTTTTTTTCCTTTTTAGAAATTGACAAAAACTCAAATATGCAGGATGTCAGGGGTGAGTTGAGAGAGAAGAGGTTGAAAACTTAAGAACACCAGATAATTTAGGGCTTTGACATTGTATTAAGTGTGGGCTTCATTCTAAAAGTAATGGGAAACCACTGAAGGGTTTTAAGTAGGAAGAGGCATGATCAGATTTCAGTCTTAGAAAGATCATTCTGATAGTTATGTGGAGAACAGACTGGGGGAGTCCATCCTGGATACAGGTAGCTCAATGGGGAAGACATTGCAGTTATTCTGGTGATGGATGATGATGGTTTGAAATGGATTAGATAGATGCTTAAGAGAAAGAATGGACTGGATTTGGACACTGACTGGATGTGGGTGGGGGGTGGGGGAACAGATGACAAAGGAGAAAGAGGTCAAAGATTATATTAAGTTTCTGGCTCAGATTTTGAGTCCTCACAGAATTATTGACTTATTGATTACCCAAGGGGAGAATTCAGAAATAGTCATTCTCAGGAGTGAAAGCAGAGCTGAAGATACAGCTCTGGGAGTCCTTCTCATCTAGGTGGTCAATAAAACCATGGGAGAGGAGGAGAATGGCCAGGAAGAGGGTAGAGAGCTAGAAAAGCAGGTGGCCTAGATGGCAACCCTAAGTAATAGCAACAGTTAAGGGACAGACTGCAGAGGAGAGGACCATAAGGAGACAAAGGAGTAGCCTTTGTCTCGGTGGGGAAGCACCATTGGTAACCTCTATGACATAAGTTGTTCTTCTGAGTACTTATAATTTTGTCCTGGGTCAGCCGCTCCACATTTACACAAGTGGCACATGACATGTGTGAACTGCTTATACATGGCTTGCTGTCTAGATTACTTGAATTATACCATATCTTGGCTTATATGTGGTATAAATAGATACTCTATAGACCTTTCTCATTTTTTTTATGTTCTGTGTGTGATTTCAACATGAATGGCATTGTAGCAGATAAATCAGATATTCTTTTGCTTGTTTTCTTACTTATCATATTTTTTTTAAAAAAACAGTATATTTCAGAAAGTTCAGAATATAATAACCATATTTCAGACATTTTGAGGAGGTTTGGCAAGAGGTTGGGGATATCACAAGACTCTTTGGAAATCAGTTCTTGTAAAATAAAATGTTGGTGGTTTATGAAAATAATTCAGGAACAGATGGATCAAATTTACTTCCACACACATGAATTTGAATACGAAGTGGTTGACCAAATGCATTTTGCACTTATCTAAATATAACTCTATGAATACTCAATTGGGGGGAAAAATGCTGAGTTGTGTGTTCTTTTGCTTTTCTAATATTTGGCTATTATCCTTTAATAGTCAATTCTTTGTTTTTTATTTCTCTGGTGGCTCATTGTTTGAAGTTGCATACATATTTTTAAGATTAAGGAGTAAGTTTTAAAATAAAGGTTCTTGTTAAAGTTTTCTTAAAGATTGCTTGTTGTAGCAGATGCTGCAGATGCACTGGATCATACCTTGTCAGCCACCCATACCTCCCCCAGTGTCAGTCACAGCTGCAGTAAACAGTTCCAGAGAAGCTCAGATTCACCTCTAGTTGACTGAACCTATACCATTTTTCTGCCTTCTGTAGGTAAAGCCAATACCTCCAGCTTCCTCAGTACTTTTTTATGTGATTTAGTTTCCATACCATGTCATTCTGTTAGTGTCATTTGATGCCCTCTCTTAAAAGCTGGTCACAGAATTGAGCACAACGTTCTAGATCAAGACACAGACATTATAATTCTGTTATTATAGCAAAGGATTCTATGCTCTTGTTCACTGTATCCCACCTCAACTTCATGCCACAGGTATTTTTCGTCTTTCTCCCTAGAGCATTCTCTGACTCTAGAAGAACCAACTGCAAGCGGAGTTAATGGTCGTGGGCCATCTTTCACAACCAGTAGAGAGCTGAAGCCAGTGGGTGAAAACTTCAGCCTCCTGTTTCTTCAGGTGGACAAATCGAGGAAGGCATTCTATTTGTTTCTCAGGAGGTCCCGATACAATCAAGCCTCTGTTTCACAGCAATGACCTTGTTAATGAGTCTTTTCCCTTTTCCCTGTCTCACCCAATCTTGCTTTCTGAAATTACATCCCAGATAAACTACTTCCATTCAAATCCTTTTCTCAGGATTTGCATTCCACGGAATCTAAACTGAGTCACTTGTATTTCACATTTGATCTGTGACATAGAATAGTATGCATTTGAACTTAATTGAACAAAAGTCAAGAAGTATTCATTCCTCTTTTTTCATTGAATTTCACCAAATCTATAGGAAAAGAGGAGTCATACCTTTTATTCTAGTCTAGCATATCTTTTTCAGTGAATATGACTACATAGCTCAATTATCACAATAGAACATTGATAAGATGTGCTAAATACAATATATGCTGATAAGCAAATGGAAGAGAAGGAGTCACATACATAGAATAGAAAAAAAGTATCACTGACCCAGACTCCCAGAAGTTCACAAAATAATTGGAAAAATGGTATACAAACACATATGAAATAACCATACATTATATCAAATGAACACAGATAAATATATTGTAAATTAAACTAAGCACTATGAAACTGACCAAAACAGAAATAAACAGTCAGATGTTATCAATCTGGAGAAGGAAGCAAATATCAAGACATTTTGTCGCTGGATAGGGTGAAGGGCAAATGAATTAACGCATGTTACATGACCCACTTGGTATACTGTGATGATTTTTCTCTTTTTCTTTTCTTATTTTAACCTCATTTTATTCCATTGTCTTGACTCATACAATTTATATACCAAAAATGGCTACATTTGGGATAATTTTTAATAAAGGAAGAGGTTCACATAAATGTTTTATCTACTGTTGATAATTGACATTCTTTTTTTAGAAATTTTGGAAAATCTTGGATAAAAAGTAGTTATTTTCTTTTTTAAATCTTTACTGTTTCACTGTACCACTATTTACATACCACACATGTGCTGTAATACTTTCAAAATTTGACAAAGACTCCAGATCTGGCTCTATCTAAGATTGAGATAGCCAATCTAGACAAAATGAGAAATCCCTAACAGGGAGCTGGTTTGAGCAGTGCCATTTGCAGATCACCTTTATGACACTTTCAACCAAAATTATGATAAAATAATCCAAGATGACAACATAAGAAAGAATCAAAATAAGCTGGTAACTAGTTCATATTTCTGGTCCCAGTGGAAATATTTATTTTGCTTAGTAGGAACAATAGGAAAGGAGATCAACACTTGTAAAGATAAAAAAGTAAAATTTCAATATTACGGGCAGATAAAGAATATGCAAATTTAGAATTGTGGGGGAAATTTAAAGAACTCGTACTTCAAACTCCTACTCAAAGCAAGGATCTTTTCTGTGAGTCTTAACAGACCGTCTTGCAATATCAGCTTAAACAGTTTCAATAAAAGGGAGTGAATTAAAGACTTTTAAGACAATCCAATGTAAAATCTAACAATTAGAAAATTATTTTCTTTTCTGAGCTAAAATCTACCTGCCTCGGGCTTCTGCCCACATCCTTGTTGCTTTTGGCAATTGAAGACTCTTCAAAGCTGATCCTCAGAACTGAGCACTGCATTCCAGATGAGGGTAGCTCATAGGTCTCTTAAGGTCACAAAAGACTATCAGCTGCCGTACACATCAGGCTCACATAGACTATTGTCTGTTTAAATCCATGGATTTGATTCACACAAACTCTTTTTCTTCTTTGTGCAGTCAACTTGAAATAGTTAAATACAGGATCTTACCTTCTCCCCTGACATATTTAATCTTGAAGGCTTTCAAATTATCTAAGCAGCCTGTCAGGATCTCTTTGGTTTTGATTCTATCATTCAATGCCTACATTCATCTTTTCAGCTTTGAGGTATTAGCAACACTTCATTAAATCAATAAAAAATATCAAACAAATCTAGAGGAGGAAGCAAATATTGAGATAGAAGGAAATCACTATGGTAGTTTACTCCACATATATCCACTGATCTTGAGGTATGGTTAGTTAAAAAAATTATTAATTGCCTGAATGTATCATAACCCAAGATTATTTTCCACATTAAATATATAGCTTTCAGGAAATATTTGCCAAATATCTTACTTATATATGTATCGTTTCAATATTACTTTGGTTAATTGTTATAAGAGTAGACATAAAGGTGTGAGAAAACATTTGTTTTTAATGAACCTACTCTTATTTCTAGGAATCAACGTTTTAGATGACTCAGATGTCTGTAATAGATTTTTCTTCAAATTAAGGTCAAATTAACAATTCACAGCTTCTAAACGCCAATGTTTTCTTGGCCATAAACGTCAGGACCACCTAGAGCTTTCTGGCAGCTCATTGCTTTGACTTGTATATTTACATGTTGACATCAATAGCTTTTTGATCATAATTGCTATTCTTTTATTATTTTGTGATCTACTTTTTTTCTGAGCCTGGAAACCTGAACTTTAACAAAAAGCTCTCTTATTACTGAACGTAGCCCCAAGTCTTCTTTAGTAATGTTCATAGTTCATCCTCACTTGGAGGAGATTTTTTTTTTTTGTAGAAAAACATAAAAGAAATATAAAAGTTGTAGATCTCTGCCTTTTCATTTGCTTTTTTTTAAAAAGCTAAAATTATAGCATATTAGCAAAGCAACTGGGAGTGCCCTTCTCTTTGTTCTCAAAGGATCTAAAAGCTATTTTACACATATGTTTTAGGGTGTTTTATTTTCAAGCCTCAGTTTGTTCCGGTCTTTAGCCTCTCTAATATAATTCTTACAAATCCTCTTTGGTAAATTCACATATTTTTATGTGTTCCTTCTTTCATCTTTGTGTTGTTTTCTGAAAACTGAACACAGAAGACTTTATTTTTATTGAAACATGCTAATATAACAGAATGATGGGATAAAAATCTAGTCCTCTAGGGAGTTTACCTTGAAAATGCAATTTACAAGTGTATGTACTTATGAATGCGTCATTTAGCATTTATATGTATATATAAAACATAATATGTATTTAGAAAGAGAGTCTTTGTATACCATGTTTTGATAATATACATTATAGTTCTATGTCAAGTACTTTGTCAGGCAGTATAAGCTATAATTATTACATTGTCTTTGTTCTCAATAAATTTATAATTATGAAATGTTGATAGTATTATAGAATGCGTAGAGATAGCTTAGAGATCATCTTCTAAAAAAATACATTTTAGTTGATTATTTCAACTGTCCAAATAGTAAATATTATTATTTATATAGAGAAGCAGAATTAAGTATGAGTATGCTTATGTAGTAATTTTGTTTAAAAACTTGAAAATTTTTGTTACGTGTATGGAAATGAGAAGTAAATAATAATAGTAGTAATCCAGTAACTACTGTTTAATAAGTATTTACTTTGTATCAGGACTATGCTAAGCATTTTAACATACGTTATCCTATTTAATCTTTTTCAACAACACTATTGGGGGGATCATTATCCTCAATGTACAGGCAATAAAAGAGGCAAATCATATGGTGAATGGTGAAATCAAGATTTGAAACCAGGTCAGAGCAGATCAATAGAGTCCTCAAGAGAAGAAATTGTCTAGAGTCTAGACAGAGTTACAGAGACTATAAGAGAGGAAATTAATATAAGTTTAAATTCAATTTAGATTGAATTTGTAGCTCCGGCTTCTAACTCTGTTTCTTGAAAGGACTTGCTTTAGAGAGTCTGTTTTCTCTGCTACCTGTTAGTAACAATTCTTGTGTGGGGGCCCAGTGCGGTGGCTCACGCCTGTAATCCTAGCACCCTGGGAGGCAGAGGTGAGAGGATTGCTTGAGGTCAGGAGTTTGAGACCAGCCTGAGCAAGAGCAAGACCCTGTCTGTACTAAAAAACAGAAAAATTAGCTGGGCATTGTGGTGTGCACCTGTAGTCCCAGTTACTTGGGAGGCTGAGGCACAAGGATGGCTTGAGCCCAGGAGTTTGAGGTTGCTGTGAGCTAGGCTGATGCCATGGCACTCCACTCAGGGCAACGGAGTGAGGCTGTCTCAAAAACAAACAAACAAACAAACAAACAAACAAAATAAGAATTGTTTAAAAGCACAATGATATGAAGGAGTATAGCATGGGTCTACATAGTAAAACTATTCTAGGTTTAGTTAGAAACGAATTAAGCTTTTCCCCCGCTGGATATTTAGAGTTGGCAGCAAGAATGCCAAGAAGTAAAACTATATGCAGAAAAATATTGTGCATAAGTACTCATGGCAATTTTTGGTAACTAAGGCATTTACATGACTAATTAGAGGCATATTCTTCAAATATTAAGAATAAATTGAATAGTTACTGAACAGTTACTAAAAGCTGATGAAATATTGTAAAAAAATATTTTACTTAGGCATTTGAATTTAAAAATTAGCTTTGTATCATAACAACCATTTCTCCACTCATTCATTCATTCATTCATTCATGCAATAAACTTTTCCTGTGAATCAAGCACTCTGCTCAGAGCCAGGCATGGGAGGAAGTACAATGATGTAGTGATAAGAATGCAGATTCACAGTCAGACTACTGAGCTTTTCAGCAGATGTACATGGACATATACTCACTTCTCATTCCCTCATGAAGTATGTATGGAGCAACAAGTAGGTGCAAGGCACCGGGCTAGCTCCTGGGAATACAAAGTGAAATCAGATAGCCCTTTCTCTCAAGGAGAGACAGACCAAAACAAATTACAATGTGGTGCAAAAATTAATATGTTAAAGGTGTGTGTAAGGAGCCGTGGGAATACAGTTCAATCCAACAAACCTTCATTCCATTCCTCATATTGCCAAGGACCATGACAAATGGTATGGACATTTGTTGATTTTGGTGGCCTGGCATCTCATTTTCTTTCCCAAGAGCAACCTGATAACTTTTGAGGAATTATATTTTTCCTCTCTGGATCAGTTTGAGGAGACTGCAGTCTGTCTTCCAGATCACTGGATCTACTTAAATCCTGCCCATTCATCGACATTCCCACATCTGTGTCTTCCTTATATCCTGCCAATTTAAACCTCTTATTTAAATTGGCCAGAATTGGTTTTTGTTGCTTACAACGAAAGTATTCTAATAGGTATGAGTTCTTAAAAGATTAATCAGACTAGTCCTGCTCTTGAAAGTTCATACAATGTGGTACACGCTTCATTTCAAGGTACTCTTTCTGCTCCAGCTCTGCTCTCCAGCCTCAATGGCATCTTTTAGATCCTCAAAAACATTATTCTTTTTCCCACCTCAGAGCTTTTGCTTATGTTCTTCTTTCTACTTAAAAAACTTTACACTCTCTCTCTCCCTTATTTTGCATTTCAAATATTAATTCCATGAAGAAGCCCTCTTTGTCTAGGCTACATCTGTCTTGTTCTATACCCTGTTGGCACCTTTTGATTATTTAATGTTTGTCTTCTCTTCCTAAATAGCACACTCTATAGGACAAGGGATTTTGCCTCTACCTCAGTAGAACAATTTCCTAGACATAATAGGAACTCACAAATGTATCACTGAATGAAGACATTACTGAATGAGTGCATTATGGTCTGCTCAGGGGGTCAAATAACACCTGAAGACACACATTCTAGTCTTGAGTTTAAAGAAAGGCTTCCTGATTCCAAATTTAAATCTTGACAAAGGAGGAGTTAGCTTCTGGAAGATAAGAAGGACCTTGCAGAAACAGAGAACATCATGAATAAAATAGTATGCCGTGTTCTGGTACCTGAAGCAATTCAAAATGACTTAGAATGGAGATGAGATTGAAAAGGCAAGTAGGGGACTTGTCATAGGGAGACTTTAATGTTACACAGATGAGCTTGGACATTTTTCTGTACTTCTTGGGGAAATTTTGGAGAGGATTTAAGTAGGGGATTGACGTGGTCAGATGTGTATTTTAGGAATATTACTCTGTTGGAGAAGAGAAGGATAAAATCAAGGTTGGCACAATGAGTCAGACAAGGCTATTGTAAAAGAACAGAGATGAAAAGGGCCTGCATTAAGAAGTAGTGGTCCTAATGGAGACATGGGCTCCATTTAAGAAATATTTAGGAGATAAAATCAGCAGTATGTGGAGATTGGTTGGGTGTTAGAGAACACATGACAAGGAACAAGTCTGGGACATGAAACGAGATGATACATAAATTCACTTTTAGACATATTAAGTTTGATATGCCTCTGGGGCACTCAAAGGTCCAATTGATTTTTAAATATAGACATCTAAAGATTAGAAAAAAATTTTTTGGCTCAAGACACTGATTTGGAAGTCATCAGTACATGATTGACAGTTTTAGACTATGAGAATAGTTAAAATCAAGAGAGTAAGAATTGGGGTCATGGACCCTGGAAAGATCAGTGTTAATGTGGTAGGAGAATTAGGAGCAGAGCAAGAAGATCCGGCAAAGGAAGGAGGGCATCACAAAAATCAGGGAAGGAAAGAAATGCAAGAAGGTTTACATAACTAACAATGTTAAATATTACATAGGAATCAAGGACTTAAAAATAACCAATAGATTTGGCAATTATTGGATAATTAATAACTCTTTAAAAAGCAACTGGAGTGGAGTGAATTTGGGAGTCAAGTCAGATTGTAACAGGCTAAGAAGAAATAAGAGATAAAGAATTCTCAACTCCCTCAAGAAGTTTGTCTCTGGAAAGGCAGAAGATGAGGTAATGCCTAGTTCAAGAGGTTTTTTTTTTTTTTTTTTTTTTTTTTTTGTTGTTGTTTTTTAATAAGAGGCTTGAATATATTGATAAGGAAAGAGCATTAATATTTATTGAGCACTCAGTACGTGGGTATTATTCATTCCATCATTTCCATTCTGATCCTCATAAGCGGTAATAGCATTATCAACATTTTTTCAGATGGGAAAATTAAAGCATAGGAGTTATATATCTAGCCCAGTTCATGCAGCTTGTAAGTAGTGGAGCTGGGCTGTCTAACTTTGAAGCCACATTGCTAACTATACTGCCTTTCAGTGGGAACGGAGACACTGAACATAATGGAAATGAATTCATTAAACATAGGTATTTGGCGGGGGCCACTGTGTACCAGAAATGGTTCTAGGCTATTAGCATGTATCAGTGAACAAACGCTGACAGAGATCTTTCCTCACTCATATTTTTTGTTTTTGTTTTTTTCCCTACCAGCAATGGAGACATAGAATAAACAATAAACACAATAAATAAGTTAATTATATAGTATGCTAGATGATAACCAGTGCTATGGAAAAAAGAACCAGTAGAACAGGGTAATGGGTTTGCAGATTTAAACAGGGTGATCAGGGTAGGTCTCATTGAGATTGATATTTAAGCAAGGGCTTGAAAGAGGTGAATAAGTTAACCATGAGACTGTATGGAAACAAATGCAATACCTGATGTTCAGCTGTGATGAAACCAATATATTAACTCCTTATGAGACTGGATTAGCTCAGTTGAAAGGGATGGACCCCTTGAGATTTGGCTGTACTATGAACATTTCAGGAGACCAGTTTTCACGTTTATCTGTTAATATTATGACATATTGGTGCGTTGCATCACTGTAACCACAAATTTAAACGTGTAAGGAAGAACAATTTACCTCTACCAATGCAAAAATAAACACCTAACTTTAGACTGATACCCAAAGGGCTTCTCCAGTTAAGGGCACCAAAATTTCTCTCTCCTACAAGTTCCCCAATTTAAGATTGGGCTATGATGTGGAATATGGAAAAAATAAGATATGGCACAATTCCTTTATCATACAAGCTTCTTAAGTGAGAACAAATTTATTTTTCAATGAAACCGTCTAGGGACAGTTAGTCAAATGGTAGAATTATTCACAGCAATTTTTAAACTGTGAAGTTTCTGGGAAAACATTTCACCAGCTCTTGATCATGAGAAAACAATGTGTATAGCTGAAGAACTTCATCAGTGTTACATTGCAATGAGATGAAAATATGATTGTCAAGAAAACCAGCCATGAGGCTATTGTAATACAAATTATACCTAAATAAATGTACAAGCCCTTTTGATTTCTCCCTTACTATATTGTTGAATTCTTTAAAAAATGTATTTAAAGAAATGGTTATATCCTAAGTCATGAATACAAATATTCTAGGCTATAACTAAGTAAATTTTTCCCAATTTTACAGTTTATTTCTGTATCCAGATATTTTTATTTGAATGTCAAGCAATTTAATAACTTGACTCTTCACATAAAAATAATATGCAATTGTTAAAATTCAGACAAAACAGACAACTATAATGAAGACAACCAAAAATATTACCACCCAAATGTTATCATGATAATCAGGTGAATCTTATTCCAGACATTTATCTTTACATAAATATATATGGATTGATTTTTTTTAATTTAATGGATTTATACCATTCAAGATATTCTTAGTTTTTAAAGGTACTGTAATATTTCTTCAACTCAATGGAAGAAAAAGATAGTGACGTAAAATTTTAGAAGTTAGTACATTTTAAATAAATTTTGTTTACTAAAGACATAACATATCTTTAAAGATAACCCTAGGCCGGGCGCGGTGGCTCACGCCTGTAATCCTAGCACTCTGGGAGGCCGAGGCGGGTGGATTGCTCAAGGTCAGGAGTTCGAGACCAGCCTGAGCGAGACCCCGTCTCTACTAAAAATAGAAAGACATTATATGGACACCTAAAAATCTATATAGAAAAAATTAGCCGGGCATAGTGGCGCATGCCTGTAGTCCCAGCTACTCGGGAGGCTGAGGCAGTAGGATCGCTTAAGCCCAGGAGTTTGAGGTTGCTGTGAGCTAAGCTGACGCCACGGCACTCACTCTAGCCTGGGCAACAAAGTGAGACTCTGTCTCAACAAAAAAAAAAAAAAAAAAAAAAAAAAAAAAAAAAGAAGATAACCCTAATATGAAAAAAATTAATAGAGAACATTATTTTAATTAATATTTCATGGATAGTTATTATCAATTGACAGTCCTATGAAAGATAAAAAAAATAGTACTTTTATCTTTCCTCAGATTTCTTTTTTCCCAACTCCTGAATTTTTTGGTTCTAATTCTTATATTTCAGGATCTATAATATTTACATTTTCCTCTAAAACATAGTTATTTAATCTTAATTCTAAGCATACATAGATGTTCCTAAACAATCTTTGTATCTGTCACAGTTTCTTCATCCTGAGTCCTTTTTGTGAGGCCTTAGAAGGGCCTTATGAAAAAAATAATGATGAAATCCAGTGAACTCTGAGAAAATCAACATCTCCTGATATTTCTAGAGCTTATTAACTGCCCCTTTCCCTGACTTCCTTTTACCTTATTAGCTTTCTTCTGTCTGACATTTCTTCTTTTCAGAAGCAGTTTTCAAAAGGCAGAGAGAAATGATTAGCATCTTCTTTCCTACATTACAGATCCTAAAATCTTAAGAAAATAACAAACATTGATTCAATAAACAAGGTTTGATGACTTGGGCCATATTAACAGATTCTTACACTCAGAAGATCTACTCCCCACTTCTCCCTGGAGGCTGCCTTCCTACCACGTCTGTGAGAGACCATTGTGCAGATTCTGCTTAAGTCACAGAAGATTCATCTACACTCCAGCTCATCCTTTCCCACGATGGAAACTTCGATTATTATAACATAATGTTTTATATTGTTTTAAAATACATGTTCCTATAACCTCAACCCATATGGAGCTGATGAAAAGTTCTTGCTCTATTATAAATTATACATATTTTTGGATGGTTAGAAAACCTCCCTTGAGCATTTTCTAAAAGTTCTCTTGTTTTCTCTTTCCAGGTCCTCTGTCAGTTTCTGCTGTGCCCTTTCCTCCAGACATCTGACTTTCACCAACTGAAAAATTATGAGAGTGTACTGATTTTATTAGAACAAAATTTGTATTGCTACTGTTAGAAAATTGTCAAAATAAATATGATTCTATTATGTCTATGATGTAAATGCACTCAGAAGAAAGATTTTCTTAAAATTCATTTCAAAATTATTTGATATCTATGAGTAGGCATCATTCAAGTTCAGGTATACTGAGCTTCAATATATAAATATGCAAAACAGATATAAAAATACCTTGGATAATTGCTATGAGTTTCATAAATGCAAAAACATATATATAGTTATGCATTGCTTAACAATGGGGATATATTCTGAGAGATGCATCCTTAGGTGATTTCATCATAGTGTGGACATTACAGAGTGTACTTACATGATCAATAGACTGTTGCTCCCAGGCACAAACCCGTACAGCATGTTACTGTACTGAACACTGTAGGCAAATGTAACACAATGGCAAGTATTGTGTATCTCAACATAACTAAACATAGAAAAGGTACGGCAAAAATATGGTATTATAATCTTAGGGGACCACTATCGATAAGGTCTGTCACTACAGCATCCTTATGTGGCACATGAATATAGTTGTTTCTATTACAATATAAATGATAATAATTATTACTTAAATCTGTAAATGCTAAAGGGATACAAAGTAGAGTGGGCAAACAATAAAAAGATAGCTGAGATGCATGCAGTTTTTGACAGGATTCTGAAGCAGAGTAAGAAGTAAACATTTGAGCCCTGGGAAACCACAGCTTAGCATAGGGTAAAGAGGGAGCCCCCCACCAGAGATATTGAGAAAGAGAAGTCACCCAGGCTGCAAGAGAAAAAGAGGACATGGAATCACAAAAGCCAAAGGTGGACAGAATTTCAAGGAGGGAATTGTCAACATTTTCAAAAGCAGTTGAGCAAAGATCAAGACGGATAAGCACAGAAAAGGCTTAAGCATATTTGGATAAAGTGACCTTAGTGAGAGGAGATGTAGTGAAAGCCAAATTGAAGCGGGTGGAGTGACTAAGGAGAATCTAAAAACAAGGTCAGACTAGCCTTTGAAAAGTTGAGTCATAAACAGCCAGAAAGAAACCAAAGAGCATATAGAAGGTGTTGATGAAGGTCAGAACAAGAGACTTTTTTTCTTCCTTGTACGGTATGGGCTCCTACTCCTGTTAAAAGGCAGAAGAAAGGAAGGCAGGGGAGGAAGAGGATCAGGATTCCAGAGAGGCCAGGGACTAAAATCCCTTATGGGAAGAGAAGAGCAAAGAATCTGAGAACAAAGGGAGAAACTCCATATTGAGAAGAGTTGTGTTTTCTTCTGAGGCTGTCAGGGAAAAAGATGCAAAATAATGTTCAGCATGAGGGGCCACCAGGGACTACTTACTTTAGATTTCCGCAAACATTTGCTTTTACCTGTAGGTTCCTTATAGTCAAGAAGAATCCTCATGTTGTTCTCAGAAATAAAAAGGGATAGAAAACCACAGATTGTATAGTTTCTCTCATTCTTTATCCCCCTCAAATCCAGAATTCATGAACATGTCTAATAACTTATCTAAGATATTACTCTTTTTTCCTCTAATACTATGCAATGACAATGTGGGAATTAAAACATATAATCTGTTCACTTCAGGTTATTCTTATGAATCACAGTAGAAATTATTTATAAATGTATTAAGACAATTTATCAAAGCAAAAATCAAAATAATGCTACTTTGAACACATATAGTGCATTGTAGTCCTTTAATCTTTCCTTCAGTTGTTTATAATCCCATGCCCTAATCTGAAAACTAATTATGTTTCTAATGAGGCATCAATATTAATGTTTAAAAAATAGCTAACTTGTTCAAACCAGTTTCAAATGGTCATATTTTCAGGGAATTGGTTTCTTAAGTATCTCATTTATTTAATATATCTGATGCTCTCAAGTTGCTGTTACAGAGACGGATCTATATGCCACTGCTTACTTTGAAGAACACTTTACCAAATTAGTTACTAAACTTGGCTTCAGTTCAGGGATTTCTGTTTGACATGTTTTGTTGATT
The DNA here is from genome assembly GCF_041146395.1 of Eulemur rufifrons. NCBI lineage: Eukaryota > Metazoa > Chordata > Mammalia > Primates > Lemuridae > Eulemur > Eulemur rufifrons. Next base: position 46,540,479 of record NC_090983.1, read on the forward strand.
CGATAAACCTCCGGATCTGATCCCAGGAGTTTATTTCAATGCTGTTTTACAAAACTAGATGTCACTCATAACAATTCTGTGTTTAAGAGCACAGAGCTTTGTGGTCAGATGAAACTGAGTTCAAATCCTGGCCCTGACACTGATTTGTTATGCAGCATTAGGCTCATTACTTCACCTCTCTGAACTCATCCAACAATGAGGAAAAGAGCTGTAAGTAAGACCTAAAAGAGACATTTAACCATATTCTGTAATAAACTTGCCTTAAGTATTTGGGGGCCCTTCTAATGGGTTAATAACAAGAAGAATCATTTTTGACCAAACAGCAACGTGCCATTGTATCACTGGGAGACTCACGGCTGAGGGTGGCTCCCACCTGAGAAAACCTGTGTGTGCTGGTTGAAAAGAATGGAAGTAGTAGCAGCTGTACCCAATGGAGCAGTAAAAATCATGGGAAGCGGTACACATGTGATACTCCCCCCACAGGATCCCAAAGATATGCGATGAGGGAAAGCATCTGCATGGGGCTGGAGGGCCCACATGAGCAGGTAATGGCTACCATACAAGGGGATATAAGGGGTTATGATAAATGAGATCACATCTATAGCCGCAGGTTGGCAAGACTTAGGAAACTTTGTGCTGCATCTGTGAGGATATAAACCTTTACTCTTTCAAGGAATCTCTATCTGGTTTTATTTTTGAAGTTGAGTTGTGTATAAGCATTTTGTGATGGCATAAATGTAGTTACAGCTATAATAATATCTCAGTAATGTGTATGTTGCATTCACTATATGCATTTGGTTAATGTGTTATAATGTAGGTATATAACTATTACATTTATATAAACTACTAACTTCATTTCACCATAAAATTTTTTCCCTCCTCCAGGTTTCTAATTCCACAATTATCCTTACTTGGAGTCCTGCTTTACTCTCCCAACTTCTTCATTTCATACTCATCAGGCAATCAATGATTCAAGTAATCAATTGATTCATTTTCTCAGTGCCTTACAAATTAGTCTTTACACCCATTGCTTTGCCATCCCCCAGTTAGATTCTCCTCGCTCGTTCCTACACTGTTCCATGGATCTCCTAACTGACCTCAGGCTCTGCCTCATTCCAAATCTCATGCTGCTGCACTGAGCTTCATTAATCACGTCATGCTCTAGCTCATATGATGTGAATAATCTCTGCTTTAAGACAAATTCAGAATTACTCATCCTGGCTCCTTTGCACATTGGCCCCCACATACCTAAATTCTCACTGAACTGTGTTAATGATCTGTTCTAGTCTGATTGACTTGAACAATCTAAATTTTACAAGCTCTACCTCCATGATTTTCCAAACAAGCTATGCCTGGAATAAACTCCAACTCTTCCATAAAATTAGTTCTGAAAACAACAATCTTCCGAGAGTTCTCACTTGTCTGAACTCTTACAGCGTTTACTGTTGACATCATTCACTAAATAATGAATCACCTGTGTGATCACAACTCCTTTATATATTTGTATTAACTGTTCTAATTTACTTATCTTGTTTCCTTAGAATAGTTTGTAAGCTCACTAATCAGCTCCTTGACATCTATTTCATCCCAACACTTCTGGCACAGAAACTAGACTTAGTAATTACATTCTCAATATTTTTATTTTGGCTTAGCTTAGATAGATCATTACAGCCATGAGCTTTATGGTATAAAGTCATTTTCTCACATTAGTGTCCATTTTTTTCTTTAAATATTTAAGAAGATAGGATCACAAAGATAAAAATTGAGAGAAATCAATAGAAATGGCTATTATTGATTATTCTGAATGGACATAAAGTCTTAAAAATCTTGAACTATAACAAACTATAACCATGTCATTTTAACTGACATTAATTTAGAATAACCATTTGTCAATATAAACAGCACATTATGCAAAAGAAAAAGTATAATTTTTCTCTCTTTGTTGACTTCTCCCAGAAATCTAGAGCTTTAGTGTCACACATCTCTTTTGAGAATAAGAAAGGGTTTGCAGTATCATAGTTTCTATGAAAATAAAGTGTTCTGTAGTAAACTCCTATTAAATACATGGAGGTGAATGAATGTATTTTGCCAAATGCAACACTATACATTTTAACTTATTTCTCTTGTTGTCAAAATACAAAGTCACATAAGTTTTCTTCATCACTATATCTCCAGTGCCTAGAACATGTAGCCAGTGTTCCATGCTTATTAATTAATAAATTATGAATTGATGAGTAAGTAAATGAAAAAATTATTTCAATTCACTCCTATATTCTTTAAATATTAACATTCTAACATGCAAATGCAGTGCTAGCCTCTGTGAAGAGCAGATGCAAAAATAAATAAGACACAGAACTGCTATTCAGAAAATTTATGATCAAGTTGAATTAACTGAGGTCTATTCTAGAGTCATAGAATTTCAGGTTTGGAAAGATCTTTACCCTACTTCATTCTAAAATCATTCATTTTTTTGTTTATATGTAAACCTAAAGCCATATGAGCAAAAACAGCAAGAACAAAGTAGTATAAATTTTGTAGTAAGTTATATAAAAAGTAGAGTGAATCGAGAAAAAATTTCTGATGATACTGATTTCAATAATATGGAAAGATAGCTGAATAATGGTTATGGAGTTAAAATATAGGCTTAGACTAATCCACAAAATATAAATTATTAACTCCATAATATATTAATATATCTTGATTTTATATATATACACACATATATTTGTGTGTGTTCCCAGAAATGAGTTTCTCCTTAATCAGTTAATTTGTTGCTAAATTTATACTAAATAAATAAATACATAGATGCCCTAAAGATGTAGTTGGTTCACTTAGAATGCCTACCTTTAGTGGAAACTTATAAAACCTGTTGGCCTACAAAGAATTTGGCAAAGACTTCAAAGATGGCTCAACCTCTTTTAAAGATGGGTAAACTATATACTATCATGTATTTGTGATGACAAGGAAAGATTCCTTTTGGATTATGGATGAAAGTAAGATTTAGTTTTTAGTTCTGTAATTGGAAATTTGGCTATGAATCACACAAACTTAATATTTTAGGGCCTAGACTATAAAAATGACACAAAACTTAAACAAATGTCTAACCACTTTTAAGCAGCTAATAGAGGGATAATTATGAACAATTGGCCATATAATCAGGAACCCAGACTCTTAGAATTAGTTATCAGAAACAAAGACAAAATTAGATATGTAGTCTGACTAAATGATGCCTGTGGTTTATAGATTCTGTAATATTATCATGTTTCAGCTACAAAAGACTACAGATCAGTTTGTCTTTCAAACATATATTTGTATAAAAATGCTAGTTCAGTTAATTGTTATGTTTAAAATGAAAAGAAAAGGAAACTGTTTTATTAGACAACTACTATGTGCCAATAACTACATTATTCCATTTAATCCTCATTTTATATTCACATAAGGTAAATAATACTGCACTATTCTCCAGATGAAGAAACTGCACATCAAGGAAATTATGTTGCTTTTGTGGTTAAACTGAGCTAAACATCTACCTTACACCAAAACTTTGCACAACTACCTTCAAAGTATAGTTATCACAAAAGCACATTTTCTGTTTTCTTTGATTGTAAATCATCAAGAATTATAATAAATACATTATTTTTAAAAAGTGAATAATAAAATGTTAAAGATGGGAGTGTCCTTTGAAAGCACTTAGGCTGTCTCTCCTTACCAATGCACAAAGCCACAGGTACTGGCAGTAACTTTGAGGGGCTCATCTCATATCATATCATGCATATTTTAATACACTCATACCTCACACTAAATATAATTTATTTATAACAACATTATTTGAGTTGCAAATAATTAGCTGACATTATATTACATAGATATTCATGCAAAGACATTGATTTCTATTTTGAAATATTTTCACATATACAGTATCCACTTAAAAATTTCAGGCCTTACAATTTTTTGATAGTTCCAGATAAAACTCATAGTCTCCAGGCACTTTACCTCTATTGTCTAATGGGGAAAAATTGGCCTTGGGAAAAGAAAGGTAAAATGCCTTACTAAGGTTACTTGGTCAGTGGATGTCAGGACAAAATCCCCTATTGTCTAGTTCTCTTTTATTTCACCATGATATGCCTCAATATGGCATTATTCTCAAAAGCATAGAATTCCAAATAAGGCATTATGTACAAGGCAGATTTGGGGATTGGCATTCAAGTGGTCTCTGCTATGCTTAGAGTGGAATTTCAATTGTATGACCTTTAAATGTAGAAGAAAATATAACTATGGAATTAGGGGTATTAGTTACTATTGTTATTGATATTTGCTAAAATAAATAAGCCATAATTTACACTCATAGAATGATGAAACATCATGCACAGTCATGCGGGGTGTTAGAATGTGTATATGTAGATAGATGTGTGTATGTCCAATAATGACTGTAAAATTGTTAAATTTCAGCACAGGGGAGAATCAAGAATCTCATCTAATCAAATATCTTCATTTCATAGATTCAAAAAATGAACCTCAAAGACATGAGGTGATTAACCCCATTGTATACCTAGATCATGGCAGACTTGAAATTAAAATCCAGGTTTCTTGACTTCCAACACACATGTTATTATTTTTGTGTTTGTCTTTTTAATTATTCCTTCACCACTTCTGCATAAATAAAGTAACAAAAAGCAATTTTTTATAGCTAAAACATGAGAATAAATACAATAACCTAACCAGTTAAACCAGGAAATACCTACCCTATATCGTCATTGTGGAGACCAACAGTGCTCTTAAAGCCATCAACAAACAGTATGAAGGCAGGTTAACCAGTTCAAATCCTGATATTACAACGTCCACAGTTTTCACTTTGATCATTGCTCAGAATTTTAAGCTTTTTGCTTTTTTAAGACAACTCAAATATTTCAATAATGGCTCATGTTTAGGGTGGGGTTTCAACTTCTTTATGTTACATTCATAATGGCACATAGCTTCACACACGTCTCAACACATCTGCCATACAAGAGGAAACTGCTTAAAACCTAAGGCCATTGTGAACAAATCAGCCAGAAAAGATGTCTAGAAATGTTAAAGACAAGTTTTCAGTTGATCCATGTGATTTTGTTCAAAATTGTAACCACATTCAACAGTAAAATTTATCCGTCAGTTCTGAGGACCAATGGGTGAAACTAACAAATAGAGACAAACTGTCTAAAGTATCACTTTTTTAAAAAAGCAATCTTGTTTCATCAATGCTGTACACCATTGGTACAGATCTGATTAACTTTACCTCCACTTTTAGTCTCTCTGCTCTAATCCTTATTTTCTGACTAAGAAATAAAAACGCAATATGTTTTAAGAGTCTTCAAGGATCTAGTGAAGATCAAAGTCTATGTCTTTGATCTTTTATAACCAAAGCCTCACTTTCATATATCATCTTTATTTTATTTAGTAGAAACATGGGCAATAATAACAATTAGTCCAAATTCTTATTTATTGATTTTTAAATTGCTAGTTCTTTCATTTCAACCCGTGGTCTTTGGGGACACTTCATCCTCTAATTCATAAAAATTACCATCAAACACAACTAACAAGTACAAAGATGAGATTAGCACGATTTCCAGCTGAAGACAGGAAAGAGAACATTTTTTTTTGTTTCAGCAATTTCCAAAACATTAATGTTTTATTTACTATTCCTACTATTGGCTCTAATATTGTGATACTACAATGCCAAATATTTTCATTTATTATTTATCATCTTCAAAACCACACTATGAGGCAGATACTATTAATTATACTTTATATGCAAGAAAACTGAAGCTCATGAGGACAAATGACTTGCTTAAAGTGACGGAACTAGTAAATACATTCAAGCCTACGTATGTCTTTCTGGTTCCAAAGGTTACATCTTCTGATTGTACCACACCACCCTACTGGAAATATAAATTTTCTAAGATTAGGATTGAAGAGATTGAGAACAAGAGAATGAGAAAATGAATAGTGTAGTCATAAAGGCATGTATTTGAGACCTGAAAATAATGGTATAAATAAAAATGATACAAAATATTTTTATTTGTATGGTTCATAACAAATGCCCTCAGTTACAAATTGAAACAATTTCTTATGTCTGATTTACAAATCTTTAAAACTTCCAAGACCATACTTAAATAACTTGTTCAGCTACACATACTCACTTTGAAAAAAATTGAAAATGAAAAGGATATAAAACTCATCAAAGAAAAATAAAAAATTTTGTTCCCATTGGACTATGAATATGAATGGATACATTTAACTGAGGTTATATCATTTAAGATGAGCTATTCTGCAGAGCTCATATATGTGGAACAGCTGTCAGAGGTGGGATAATGCCCCATTCCCCAGGTTGTCTGGCAACATGTTAGTGACTCAACAGATCAGTAGATGTGAGTAGCTAATCTTAATTGCTCAGCTAATGATGTATGTGTGTAATTGGATTTCTTTTAATGATTAAGAGCAGTATTGTTTTTCAGGCAGTTATATTGCTCCTATAGTAGATATATTGCCAACATTATCAAAGTAATAATTACTAGGTAAACATTCCTGGTTTTTTATATGTACATTGTGCTTACTCTAAAAAAAGATCTAGTAAATTGGGTTTTAATACCAGGGCTCCATTATGGAAGCATTACCTCCGGGAATGTTATGAATATTTCATATGAAATTCGAATGAGAGCTGTCTATTTTATCCACCATGTCTAGAGTAACGTATTCCATTCTGAATTCATCACCACACCCCACTCTCCCTGAAATGTGCTCTGCTTTGTTAGCAAACGTCTTAGCTTCTGCAGCCTTAACTCATCTTGTTTCTTATCACTGCCTCCCCCTCTGCCATCCAATAAATCATCAAGTCTACTAACTCTCCATGCACTCAGACTTTCTCCCTCCTCTCCATTTTTTTATCTGCAGCCACAGGGAGTTTTTAGAATAAAATATGAGCATGTGAGCCCTCCTGCTTAAAATCATCTTGAGGTTCCTAATCCTAACTCCTTAAAAATGTTGACAATGCCCCCCATCATGGCACCTGCCTAATCTCTACCCCTACCTGATGCCACACCAGGTGCCATCATTCTGGACCCCTTTCAGTTTCTTGAATCTCTAATGCCTTGTCATGTTTCTGGGCCTTTGCTTCTGCTCTTCCCCTTGTCTTGAATAGTATTCCTGCCTTCTCTTTCTGGTTTCAGCATAAATTATTCCCTTCTCCCCTTAAGTCATCACTGATTGGGTTATATGGCCCTACTGTGAGCTTCTAAAGTACCCTGTATTTCTGCCACCACAAACCTCATCATCTTTGATTGTGTATCCTCACACTCAACACACTACCTGGCCTACAGTAAAGGCTCTGTGTTTCTAAGAATTTGTCCATTTCCTCCACATTTTCCAGTTTATGTGCATAGAGGTTTTAATAGAATTCATAGATGATATTTTGTATTTCTATGGCATCAGTTGTAATTTCCCCTTTTTGTTCCTGATGGTAGTTATTAGAGTTCTTTCTTTTCTGCTTTTATTAATCTTCCATATAGTTCTTTATTTATTAGCAATTTCATGTAGTTCTGCTCTGATCTTTGTTATTGCTTTTCTTCTGCTGGGTTTGGGGTCAGTTTGTTCATCCTTTTCCAGTTCTTCGAGACAATTTATTAGATGGTTAATGTGTGATATTTCTGTCTTTTGGATGTGGGCATTTATGGATATAAATTTTCCTCTCAGGACTGCTTTAGCTGTGTCTCACAGATTTTGATAACTTGTGTCTCCTTTATCATTTAGTTCAAAGAATCTTTTGATTTCCATCTTGATTTTCTCCTTAACACAATAATCATTCAGCAGAATGTTATTTAGTTTCCAGGACCTTGAGTAGAGATGAGAGTTTCTGTTGGAGTTGATTTCTAATTTTATTCCACTGTGGTCTGAGAAGATGCATGGTATAATTTCTATTTTTTTTTTTTTAATGTTTTGAGACATGCTTTGTGGCCTAGGGTATGGTCAATCTTAGAGAATGTCCCATGACCTGATGAGAAAAATGTATATTCAGTGGTTTTTGGGTGGAATGTTCTGTAAATGTCAGTCAGTCCCATTTGTTCTAGAGTTCTGTTTAAGTGCATTCTTTCTTTGTTTATTTTCTGTTTGGAGGATCTGTCCTGTTCTGTCAGAGGAGTGTTGAAGTCTCTGGCTATTATGGTGTTGCTGTTTATCATTTTGTTTAGATCAAGCAGGATTTGCTTTTTGAATCTGGGTGCACCTGAGTTAGGTACATAAATATTTAAAATGGTTATGTCTTCTTGTTGAATTGTACCCTTCATCATTATATAGTGACCGTCTTTCATCACTTTTGTTGATTTGAAGACTAAGTTATCTGAAATCAGAACAGCCATGTTGTTTTGGCTTCCATTTGCTTGAAATATTGTTTTCCATCCCTTTACCCTGAGTCTGAATGCATCCTTGTGGGTTAGATGTATTTTCTGAAGACAGCAGATACTTGGCTTGAATATATTTATCCATTTACCCAGCCTATGTCTCTTTAGTGGGCAGTTCAAGCCATTCACATTTATTGAGAGAACTGATAAGTTGAGTAGATTTTTGTTCATCCTGCTGAGTTGAACTTTGTTGCTTTGTTTTTTCTCTTGAGCCATTGTGGTATCTGGCATTTGAGCTTTAGCTTTTGGATGATTTTACATTTGTGAGTGTTTATTGTGCTGATCCATGTGTAATACTGTTTTTTTTTTTTTTTTTTTTGAGACAGAGTCTCTCTCTGTTGCCCAGGCTAGAGTGAGTGCCGTGGCGTCAGCCTAGCTCACAGCAACCTCAAACTCCTGAGCTCAAGCGATCCTCCTGTCTCAGCCTCCCGAGTAGCTGGGATTACAGGCATGCGCCACTATGCCCGGCTAATTTTTTCTATATATATTTTTAGCTGTCCATATAATTTCTTTCTATTTTTAGTAGAGATGGGGTCTCGCTCTTGCTCAGGCTGGTCTCGAACTCCTGAGCTCAAACGATCCGCCCACCTCGGCCTCCCAGAGTGCTAGGATTACAGGCGTGAGCCACCACGCCCGGCCCAAATACTGTTTTGAGTACTTCCTTGAGGGCAGGTCTTATCTTGGTGAATTCCCTCAGTCTTTGCTTGTCCGAGAAGGTCCTTATTTCTCCTTCATATACAAAACTTAGTTTTGCAGGGTATAGGATTCTAGGCTGGGCATTATTCTGTTTGAGAAGAGTCAGAATGGGGCCCCAGCCTCTTCTTGCTTGTAAGGTCTCAGTTGAGAAGTCTGAAGTTATTGTGATGGGTTTTCCTTGGTAGGTTACCTGCTTCTTTCATGTTACAGCTCATAGGAGGGCCTCTTTGGTGGTTATTTTGGTCAGTCTGATTGTGTGTCATGGTGTCTTCCTGTTTGTGATAAATCTCTCAGGAGTCCTTTGAACTTCTTGTACCTGGATATCTACATTTTTAGAAGGCCTGGGAAATCTTTCTCTAGTAAATCCTCAAATAGCTTATCCAACCCTTGTGTAATTTCTTCTTCATCATCAGGGATGCCTCTTATTCTCACATTAGGCCTCTTCACTTAATCTTACATTTCTTGTAGGCTTTGCTCTTTTCTCTTATTTCTTTGCTCTACCTCTGTGACTGACTTATTTAATTGAAAGGTGTTATCTTTGATCCCTGAGATTCTTTCTTCTGTTTGATCTACCCTGTTCTTGAGGCTTTCTACCGTGTTTTGTAATTCCTTGAATAAATTCTTCATTTCCAGAAGTTCTGTTTGGTTTTTCTTTAATATTTCAATTTCTTTAGTGAATTTTTCTTCCAAGTCCTAGAATATTTTTTGTGGTTTCTTTGTATTGGTTATTCATTTTCTCTTACATATCATTTTCTTACAATCGACATTCGAAATTCTTCTGTCATTTTAGTGTTCTGAATTCGGTTGATGTACATTGTTAGAGAGCTGGTGTTCCCTTTTTTGGGGTGTGCTTTCCATTTGATTCTTCATACTTCCAGAGTTCCTTCGCTGTTTCCTTCCCATCTGGATCAGCTATTGCTTCTTACCTTTAGATTTTCATTTGGATAATGGCATGCCCTGTTTAGTCTCTGAGCCAGTAGGTGGTGTTTGTGGGTGAAATTCGACCACACCCTGTATGATGAATCAGTATATGCAGTGAAAGGGTGTGCAAAATGACCTCCCTGTCAGTAGGTGGTGCTTGTTGGGAAGAGCAAGCTGCAGTGTTGTTTTGGGGTCCTGTAACCAGTTCTTGTTCCTCTGGAGAGGCCTTCTAGTGTCTCAGGTGGTGGGTGGTGCCCTGGGACTTCCAGATGTGTCCTTATTCTCCACCTCAGCAGGGGCAGGTGGGGGAGTGAGGCTGGGTGGGGCTAGGCTGGGTGAGCCTGCCCTCAAGCACCACAAATGCTGTTGGCAGGGGTAATAGTTGTGTTCTCCACTTCTGGGCAAAGCTGTCAGGGAGGGGCTAAAATGGCCCCACTCAGCCAAAAAATCTGCATGTTGGGGTGGGGGGTGTCTGAGACCTGCAGTGTGGAGCAGGCCTTGCTCCTTTCTACCCTCCCCTATTACACTGTTTCTCCCCAGCATCTGCCAGCAGGCAGGACCTCAAGCCAGCAGATCTCCCCAGGCTGTGATGCCGGCCAGGAGGGTACCTGCCCAGGATCGCAGCCTGAGCTGGGCGCAGGGCCCTCCCATGGGAGGAGGGTTGCCCCTCAAGCACGCTAATCTGCCCCTGAAGGCAGACATACCTCAGTAGGCTCGTTCACAAATACCCCTCCTATGTATGCCCTGGGGCAATGAGATTGAGACCTGGGTGAACAGGATCTGGTCTGCAGGCCTGTCCCCTGGGCCCTGGAGATCAATCCCTGACCCTGCCAGGGAGTGGAGTGCTGGTCTCAAGTCACCCACAGGATGCCCCAGCTGGATCGATGTCTCTCCACCTCAGGATTTGCCCCGCTCTCCTAGAGTCACCAGGCAAGGGGCACCTGAGAGGGCCAGCGGGTAGGAAGCTCACAGTTTGAGTACCCCTCAGTTCGCTGTAGGGCCCCAAAAAGAAAGGCCCTGTTCCCTGCAGATGCCTCCAAGTGGTGGCTAAAATTGTCTCTCTAGGCAGCCGTAGGTAGAAAAGGGGGAAGAGAGAATGAAGAAATATGGCGCCTGCCGATGGGCTGGGGTCTGTGGGGCGGGAGGTACCCGGAGGGAGCCGGGAGCCTGGTGCCCTGTCAGCATGAGAGGCTCACCACTCACTGGTGGCGGCCATCTCTGGGCTGGTGTTGGCAGGTCTCTCCAGCCGCTCAGGAGTCCACCCGCAGTCTGAGATGCAAGGGAGGGGAAATTTAACCACTCGACCTACCGTTGCCGCTGGTCTCCAAGCCTCTCAGGCGCCTTTTCCTTCCAGTTCTCCTCAGCGACTTCTTCCCGTGGAGTCTCCTGTATTTTCAGGTACGTTTCCTTCCTACCCTCATCAGATCTATGTTTGTTTGCCTGTTTATTTTTTTTCACTTTCTTCTAAAATCTGTCTTTCTTGAAGAGACACTCTGGCTGGCAGTGTTTCTCGTCCGCCATCTTGCCCCTCCTCCTGCCGATAATTATTATTAATAAAAATGTAAATCTAATAACTTATGTAGAAATGCTATTTTAAGGTATTTTTTGTCTTGTTTCTGTTTCAGTTTGCCCACATCCCTTAGAGTGTAACATTTGGAATAAGAAATCATATTGTATTTCTTCTCAGTTGATTTTATGTCACAGTTTCGAATTTATTTCATATCTAAGAAAGTTATTTTCTCATAAGGAGTTCAATGCTAACGTCTTTCTGATTTTTCACTGAAGTGAAATGTAGACCTATAGCTCTAAAAACAATGAGCAATTCCAAACTCCAGCTGTTACACAGAAAATTTTAATACTAAAAGGAAAAAAATTTATCTTGACAGAAAGTAGGTTATAGGCTGTCAGGAAAAAATGCCAAGAAGGCTGTCAAGATTCTAAGTTGGAAATGAGGAAACAGAGCTGGTGCCTGCTACAAGCTCATTGTTTTGCAATATAAAAGCAGTATGTCCACAATGATAGACACGTTAATAAGTACCCAGATAACAGAAATAAATAGAACACAGTCATGTCTGACTCAGTCAGAAAATAATATAGCAGCTGGAATGTGCTAATGTGAAGCTATATGTATGTATGCTTGCAAATAATTTACTGGGGTGGGAGCAAGTTGTTTCCATGGTTTCCTTGTATAAAAAGTAAGGAAAAGGAGGGATACAGTACAAGGTCCACTCTAAAATGATTTCCCTATTATAATCATTAAGTTCTGCTTACATAGAGATCTTACTAGCAAACAAATCCAATGGATTTTTGGGTGCAGTTGTGTAATTTTAAATGCTTTTGATATGTAGTGAACTGTTTGATTTTCAGTCTTGACTGCAAAGTTGCTAACTATTCCCTGACAGTTTATTGCTAACAAAGGAAATAGTTTAAGGAGAATTACTGTATAAAATGTTTATTTTACAATTCAAAGGAAATGAAAAGAAAACCTAGCCCCTATTTATCTGGGCACATACCTAGTTAACATAGGAAGAAAGTGTATGACCATTCAGTGGGATAGAGATTGTTACTATTTGATGGTATTGGATTGAACTCTTGAACTCCTATATTCTTGTAAGAAAGCAGCCAAATATATTATATATTCAGTTTTCCGGCATTATAATTTTGTTGACACTTTAAAATCAGATGTGAGTAATTTAAAAACAGCAAATGAATAAAGTTAGTCTTTAAACAAAACATGTCCAGGCTTTAAATTGTCCTGTAAAACTCAAGGAGTCCCAAAATCATCATCATGCAAAATTCTCTAGGCATTTGCAGTCACTAATTACCTGTGATGCCTAACTCAAAGCATGTCTATACTAAAACAATGAAACAACCAGCTCAAGTCCTCTACTACTAAAATTCATTCTTGCTGAAATGATTCCAAGAACTTTGTTCATCCTGTGTGTCATGTTTCAAAGCCTACTTTAAATTACACCCATAAATATTTAATGTAGGCGCTCATGATAATCCAGTGGGTTATGCATCAGCATTTGTAGCTACTCACTTTGCAATAAAGAAAGAAGTGTATATTGTATATAATATCAAACAGAATCTCACTTGGCCACGCTACAGTGAGGAACTTACTTATATTTACATCCACGAGGAAGACAAAATAGCAAGAGTATGATGTTGCTTATTTACAAAATAAAAATGTTATTAATGTAGTGGGAAGTACATTGACCTTGGCTGGATAACCTGTTTCAATTTCAAACCTACTAACGTACTAGCTTTTTTGAGCTTGAAGAGCTACCCTATCACCTTCCTCAGTAAAATGGAGGTTAAAATATTCATCTCACAGACTTGTTGAAATGACATTATAGAACAAATAGGTTTGCAAACTATGAAACTACCAAAAGTAACACACATTACTATTATTTTCTTTAAATTTGCCTTTGAGCTTATGTTTTTCTTTTTAAATTATTTTACTTGCAGTTCAGAGGTATTATTTTGTCTTTTATGTCCTAAATATATTTCGAAATATATTTTAAATATGTTCCTCATTCTGTAACTATTCTATATAAAGAGTACAGCTGCCCCATACATTTATACAAATTAAAAAAATAAAGAAACAGCTAGAGAGAGAGACAAAGGGAAGAAGGAAGGAAGGGAGGGAGGGAGGGAGGAAAGGAGGAGAAAAAGAAACCAAAATGTCAAAATGTTATCAGACACTTTGGAGCAGCTAAGGAAAAAATATATATAGGTATAAGAGAGCACTTATGAAAACAATTAAAGAAAGAAAAAAATGTTGGTGCACTAAAAAAATAAAATAAAATAAAGAAAAGTATAGCTCATGTCTTCCCTGATTCCTATGATGACTGTGTACTGTAGAACTAGTGTGAAAATATTTGCAGCCAAACCCAGGCCATTAAATTAAAAGAGTCCTTTGTTGGCTAAATGAAGCAGGAACTCTGGGCTATTCAACAAGTAAAATGACCTATGGTAGGCTTTGACATGAGCCATTTTAGCTCAATCATTGATGCCACTTTACTTGACTGAAATGTGATGGTGAGTGGGTCTCTGGCATTGTTACTTGAAAACCTTTCGATCATCAAGGGAAAGTGGGAAGTACTTGGAATCCACGAAGAAAGAGGGGATAATCCTTACAGTGCTTCAGGAGCAAATCCAGCTTGTCCAGCCTGTCCCTGGTTGATCTGAAATCCTTATACGTTTTGAAAAATTATTTTCAATAGGAAAGTTCCTACGGCAAATAAACAAGGTTCTTGTATTCTGCTTTATGATCCCTCTGCCAAAAGTAAAGGAGAAATTAAAGTGGCAATGTTAAGCATAATCTGACATAATTATTTTCCTTTCCTCTGTTTATTTATTTCCTTTCAATCAAGTCTCATCTTTAGTACAATTGTCAACAACTGTGTAATAAAGGTCCTATACACTGTGTAGAAAATGACTAACTTATTTACAGGAAGAAATGAGAATCGTGTAGACTATGACAAAATATATGAGCTCTTCATGAGATGACCCCATGTGCCTTATCTGAATTAATTAAGAGCTAGGACAGGTAAATTATAAGATAAATCAGAGCTCAGACGAACCAATTATGAAAAGTAAAGCTGCCATAGTTAATCACACATGATATAATTTTGTCTGCCAAAAGCCTCTCACACAAACCAGAGTGGGGAAAGAACAAGCCTAGCATCAATACTGTTGCTAGCATGTATCATCTCATTTGATTCCAGCAACATAACCAATGCTGGCGTTACCATGATCTCTGCTTCTTGAAGGAGGAAACAAAGACTCAGAGATTTACAGTCATGCCATGATTTAAACCGATGTCCACTGATTCTAAGGTTGGGGCTCTTAGCACTACACAAAACCATCTCCCAGTTTTAAAGTCATAGAAAACTAGTTTGGAAGTTACTGTGTGGTCTATAATAAAGCAGTAAGTGTTACAGACTCAGCAGAAGCAACATGAACATAGAGAAACAGGTTCAACCTATAGAATAGAATCAACGGAAGAGACATTGATAAATTTAAGGGGCAAGGAAGAGACAGAGGAGTCAGAGACGATTTCAACGCTTTGTGGTTTAGCAATTAGAAGAATGAGGATAAAATTAACAGAAATGCTGATGTCAAGAGTTGAAAAGTTGTTTCCAAAGATGGAAGCTACATTTTAGTTAGACATTGACTTTCAGGAGGTGGCAGGAGGAGCTCACTTTATATCCTCAGTTGTAATACTTACGTCCATGAATCATGACAACAGGCATATGAAACCCACTCAAATGAGAAGATAATCTCAAATCGTGTTCATATTCAATAAATGCAACTTATTTTTAAAAATACTCTTATTACTTTTTAAAAATAATTTAATAAATCTCACTATTTGAATCTATGCCAGTAATTTCAATGTTTTTTATTCAGGGTTTTAAAAATAATGTGATTAGTTTTTAATCTATTGGTTTCAAATTCAAAGGATTAGAAACAAAAAAGTTTTTTTAATGTATTCCATTTAAAACCTCCATTCACAAAGCTTTTCTAGACACTTTGGCAGCTCCAACCCTCTTTGTAAGTCAAGTCACTTAGTGGACATGAATTTTATTACATGGTTAAATAGCCTATATGGTTTTGTTTTACATATAGTTGGATATCAACTTGTATATGCATACATGCCTGTGTTTATGCATGTAGATATCTGTGCATATGTTTTCTAATAATCTGTTCTTTATCACCAGACAGGGGAAAAAAAGCATAAAGTGATACTGCATCAATGAGGCAAATTATTCTAAAAACTGGATTCCAAAATAACTGTTCTCATTCTTCCATTTTGTGCATTCAGTTCTATTTTTATAAGCAGGTCAATATGTATTTATATGTAAAGAGTGTTATTCTGAAAATTGTTTCCCATAATGATGGAAAATTGCTCCCAGAAGATTACAAAAAAGAAAGATTATAAATTCCCTAGCTTTTTAAATTGACTCAGTACTTTTTCCTCAGCATTATGGCCAAGGTTGAATTGTAATTGTATTCTAACCAGACTGTCAGTATATCTCTGTGATGATGCGGATTTTGGCAATTTATTCCACAAATAGCTTTCTTAAGCACTCTAATTGTCACTATATCAAATTACTCTAAATGATATAAAGTCATTGAGCTAAATTCAAAGATAATATTTTACCCATAGCACAGAGAAGACTCAGAGATGTGGACGTAACATTTCCCAATATGTGCAGGGAACCCCTGAAATATTAGCAAAGATCTGAAGAGGCCAGACAGAGAGTATGGAGAAGGCCAGGACAGCACCCAGACTGACAGGGAAGAGGTGAATTCTGAGCTCCCTGTCACCACAGCTGGGGCATTTGCTCCAGGACCTGCCTCTCCCTGCATCTCTGGCTTTCACAGGTCCTTCCTGAGCCCCAGGTGGACTACTTAGACTACTTTTCTAAGGTGTCAAGGACAATGTGTTACATCTGCAAGAGTACTTTCGTTTTAGAATTAATAGCAACAACTTCAAATGGTGAGATTTCAGATACTACAGAAACTGATTTAAGGAGGTACTTTCCAGCATCTCTAAAATCTTATCAGGTAGGTGCCACCATTTCTTACAGTGTTTTTAAAATTTCTTTTGTAGTTTTGTCCATTTAATTTGAAAGCCTTGGATGGAGCTTGCATTCTCCAAGTAGACTACAGTCCCCATCAGAACCTGCTGTCTTACTCAGGGCCCAGCCCCTCATCGTTGTCACCTGCCTGGGTAAGTTTAAGCCCTGGGTAAATTCTGCTGCTAAATTGTGTCTGGACTTGCTGCAACAGTGTCAGGTCACTACCCGGTAGAAGTCAGGTCTAGAAAATGGTGAGAGAAAGGATAGAAAATCCCAAGGCTTGAAGGCTTGCTCCTGAGCAATTCCAAAAGAAAGAAATTTGAAAATAATTATTTTCTATCAATGACACAGCTTAGCTAGATTTTGTTAGAGATTCACTCATTTATGGTTTTGTGGAATATTACTATCAACTAGAAGCATTTAGAAAGAGCTGTTGATAACTTTTTAAATCTTAAATTTGAAATTGAATGTGCAGTTAAGCTTCCCAGAACTGACAATGATGTCATCTGTGTATTACTATGCAGACACAAAAATGGGGATCTGTTTACTCAATGAACTCAGACTAGTCTTCTTTCAAATGAATATATTCCATATTTGGTGAAACATGCATTTTGGAACCACATGAGCCCGGCTTCCTCACTTACTGGGTCTTAGGAGGATGAGCCAATTTCCTGGGAAAACTCAGGCAATGAGCAACCATGTGAGATTCATACCCAGGCCTGAATGATTCCAGAGCCTCTACTCCTGAGTACTACATGTCTGTCTCTCCAAAATAATTGCTGTCCTTTGTCCAGAACCTAGTCTCTGTACTGTACTTTACAACATTATAATCTAGCTCTGAATAAGTCCTGTGATAGACATTTCTGTACTGAACAGAAGTGTATTTTGTATTTTTGCCATATACTATTAGTTTTACTATCAAAATACATGTGCCAAATTATAAATATGTCTCAGGTAAGTTTCTTCATGATGGTAGGGATGGTGACTTACCTGTTTATCCCCTAGAAGAGTAACACTGTACCTTAATCAGAGTAAGTGCTAAAAAAGTTTGATGGATTAACTTTGGATTTGAGGATTTTTTTATTCATTTAAATTTAATAGCTCATGGGCATTTAACATCTACTCTACTAACAGTTTGGAATAAATAGTAAAGTTTTAGCTCTGACCCTAATCCTTAAAAGCTTAAAGTCAAAAGATCAAAATAAGTTATACAAATGCTCTATAGAATAGTGAGCATAATAAATAAATGCCTCTATGCCTTGGCAAGAATTAATTTTACTGTGGTTTCAGCAGCCTGGATTTCTATTATTACAGCTGTATCCCAGTGCATCCAGATATATTATTCTCTGTTACCTAGACCACATGTTCCTAGAGGATTTAGAATAAGAACTCAATATTATATTTAGTGAATTGAATGTATGAAACCAATAAATAGCTTTAAGAGTAGAAGGTAAGAGAAGAGACTTGGAATAACACAGCCAGACAATGGGTCAGATTATTCAGGGAAAGCTTTTGAGATTTAAGTGAGTCTTGTGCTACAATTTATTTAAATAACAGAAATTGGTGGAAAAGATGGAGAATAATTTATGCAAATGAGTCCATCTAGACTAAGTCTTAAAAGTTGGCATAAGAGAAGCATTTCAAGGAACCAAAGAAAGAAAGGTCACCCAGAAGGTAGCACAGGGATGACATATGAAAAGAAATGAGAAGAAATGCAGTGGAGTCAAAAGTAAGCAACCAGAATGCTTGAAAGATATCGCTTAAAGATTTTTATATTCAATATTCAACCTTCTTTCTTGCCCCATACAAATTAAAATATGAATTTCATTTTTGGTAAAACACAAGTCTGCCACAGATATGTCTACTGCTTGCAATAGTTTCTTCATAACATTATGAAAAACCTAAGCTTCGGTAGCACACTTATATCAAAGAAAATTCTGAAGAACTCGTATTCCATGAAAAACATATTTGCAAACAAGATGTGTTCAGTTGCACCAATACCACAGTATAGGACACATAACAATTCCACAGTGGTATTCTTCGCCTGATGTATTAGGAGATATTGTAGATCTTTTTCCTTACCAAGTGCTACTTTCTTGGGGACACTGTTTACCACAGCCTAACTCAGTCAGGATTGGAAAAGGGCTGAGCCATCTTTTAAAAAGAAATGCAGGTTTTAGGAGAACTCAAGATTTTCTCAGTGTAAATACAATGAGATGGGAGGATGATGTGTCTTCAGTATCTACTTGGTAGCAGGCACTGTGCGAGGCATTTTCTCATACCTCAATAGTGTATTTAAGAGAGGAAGAAATAGAGCCCATCGAGTTTAAGTTCACACCCAATGTCTCACCACCAGTAATTGACAGAGATAGGATTCAAAGCCAGATCTCCCTCCAAAGCCAGTGCCTCTCTACATCATGCAAAAGTACCTTTCCAGGTATTTTCATGTGCTATATGCCCTACAAATAGGGAAACGGAGACCAAGAAAAATGAAGTGAATTGGTCCTATCATCATTCTGTCATATTTTGCTAAGTTATTTCTAATTTTTTAAATCTCTATAAAAGGTGAACAGTATATGCTATTATTCAAAATGAATAAAAGTAATCTTGCTAAAATAAAGTAGAAATATTTCACAATGTTATAATTTGCCATCTCATTTTTATTTCACTTAATTTGAAGATTACACTAGTTCCTTTGAACACTTTACAATATAGCAAACCTTGCCATTAAGAATTGGAACCTCACTTTTGGCTCACAATTATCCCAATTGATTGGGCTATTTGGCTGCACAAATTGAATAGTTAAGGGAAAATAAGTCAATCGATTGTACAGTACCTGCATCACTGAAAGCCACATGCGTCACTTGCTTTTAAATCATTCAATATGGTTTGGCATTCAGTAATTTATAGCTATTAAATGCTGAGAAAAAAATAAGCTTTTCTGACAATTAGAAATTAGAAATTAATACTAGATAACACTTTAATGGTCTTCAAACATTGGAGTGTTCTTTGCCTTATACTGTCATTAATACTGATAAGGCAAAATAAATGTGAACAATCAGCAAAGGTTTTGGATTAGACTGAATTACAACCATATTCCCAAAGAATATGAGAAAACTTAAAATGCAATATGACTGTGTGGACTACAGGCTAGAATGAATAGCTTTTATTTGAATACATTTGATTGGAGGTCCCTAGGGAGGGATGACAGGCATCTCCAACTCTGTGCCTGACAATGTCTTACCCATCCTTAAAAGTCCTAGAAAAATTCTCAGTATGATCCCTGGAGCCTCCATACAAGGTGCCCAACTGCCTTTCATCCACACAATCATTTGTTTTGTAAAATAGAGGTTCTTCATGAAAAGAGATGTTGTGCACCTGAATGCTCTGATACTAGAAATAGATTCCCACTTTCATTTTGTTAACCCTGCAAAACCTCCCATTATTTTTGGATAAGGAGAACATCATCAGAAATTTCTGGAGGCCCTTTATGTTTTGAGCAACTCAGTCTTAAGTTCACCATTATTTTCTAGCTATCATTCAATGTCTTGGAATTCTAAACCCAGAGGCTTGAAAAGCTTATTAACTTCATTCGAGAGTCCTGAAATGCATACCTCCTTTAGAAAGTCATATGCTACATAAAGAATGGACTGTGGCTTCTTTTTCAGTTTGTAGAGCCAAATAGCCCAAACAATTAGAAATCCCAGTTCTCTCTAGTGACCTGACTTGCTGCTATCAAGTTTGAAAGGAGATAGTGTGACATTTAATTCACATATCTCATATGTCCCATATTAACTAATTTTTAGGATCTTGAGGCATGTAAGAATAACCTTTGTTTTTATTTCTAATTTCTAAGAATATTTGGATTTAAAGGAGTCAGAGAGAAAATAGATCTCCCCAAAATTTGGCTGATAGGAAGTTCAATAAATATTGTGAAACAAACAAAAAAACCCTGTTTTACATCATGTTTCTGATCCCACTTTTTTTATGTACAACAAGCTTTTAAATGACACAAAAACTCCTGGATACTTACCCAAATCTTCACTTAGCTCCAGGCCTCTTACAGTGCACTCATGTTTAATGAGCATCAGGTCCATTAAATATAATTGTAACCATATTGTCTCTACTTAACAGTAAATGGAAAAGAGTGGATGCCACAAGCTTTAATATTCAGAAAGACTGGTTTAGGCTGGCTTTTTGCTGGAAGACTGTGTCCAACTCTGGGCTCCAAAGGCAGAGAGACAGGGAGAATTTGGATAGAGTTTATTAAGGCCCATAGGGATGTTGGGATAGTCAATCCAGAAAAGAAAATAATAAAGAATTCTTTCATGTACTTTAAAAGATGAAACATGAAATTTTATTGAAGAGATTATAAATGAAGAATTATTTTAAGATAAAGTTGAGAATATATACTCAAGCTTGGTATGAGAAACTGTATTTTCTAACATCTAAAATGATCAGACCTGGAATTGAAAACCAGGAGTAGTTACGGTTTGTATGCCTCTTTCCTGAGGTATATAAAAATGGAGCAAGTCTCAGGGACTTGGGTTGGTTTATGTATGTGTGTCATGTGGATGTGCAGTTAGACTAGGTGTTTTCTGAAATCCTTTTCTAACTCTAGATTTCTATTACTGATAGCCAAACATACAGTCTTCTCATAATTCTACTCAAAGACAAGTAATGTTTAAGTAAGTCTATAAATGTGATAGAACAAATTACAGAAAGTGGCTTTGCCATTTATTTCTAGTTAGGGAGGATTTATGTGTAGGCATCTCTCTAGATAAAAATATAGGAATCAAACCAGTTAACTATAGATTATACAAGAGTAAAAGCAAACAGCACACAGTGCAAGAATAGACAGTGATGCTCTATTGTATAGCTTCAGAGAGCTTATCATAAGTAAGCCTTAATCAGAAGAGGAACTGAAAATACAGAAAGAGAAGCAGTTTGCTGCAAAGGTTGCTCACATTGGTAGCCCCAGAAAACATTTAAAAGTATGAAATTTGTCTTTGATGATTCCCTACACCTCTATCTCAGGCTTCTAGTATCTTTTTACTGTCACCTTGCTGATCAGAGTTGTTCCTAGAAGCAACTACATTGTTTTTGCCTTTTCTACCATAAAGACACACCCTTTGCTATTAAATTTTCCCAGACTTGATGCCTTCAATTAAAAAATTTTTTGTTCCATTCCCTATTATTTTGAGTTAAACTGATTTACTAATCCATGCCACAGGGTGATATATCTTTAACAGATTAAGTATCTGTTTCCACAGTGCTTCTATTGCTGAGAATTCTAGGTCATTTGTTATAAACGGACTGACGGGACATTTTATTGCCCCTGGAATCCAACCAATCAGGTGCCTACCTCATCTATGTGTTTAGAGCAGCACAGATGAACTAGCAAACAAACAAAAAATCTGAGTTACGTGTTGAATTATCTTTCTGTTCAATTTCTCCTCTACCAATTACAAAGAGAATGCATATATATATGTGTATACATATGTAAATCTAAAATCATTCTTTTAAATACTCTTTTATAATTGACTATTTCTGAAAACTCTTGAAAAGGTAAAAAAAAGTAAGCTATGTTTAATTTGCGTCACAATAATTGCAATACACTGATCTTATCATATGAATTAAAAGGGTTTATCATGTTTCTATAATGGAGAATTTAATTTTCTTTGCTTTATTAATTGACAATAAAGAAAGATTTGTAGGGATTTGAATTTTAAACACCATTAATGACAGGTAATTCTAAGAACACTCAATTATTTTTGGGGTAATTTTAGTAAATTGAAGACAGTTGTGCAGTTTTACCGGGATTTAAAGCTCTACTCAATTTTTGTTTGTCAAAGAACACATTGCTTTCGAGGGGCAGAAGAAAGAGTTGCTTAAAAAAAGGTCATTTAACACTTACGAGGTGTTTTGTTGTTGCTGTTATTATTTGTTTTGTTGCATTTGATAGACAGTGTTCAGATAATGTTTGTAACAAAGAATTATTGGGTAGGGCAGAAATATTCACTACAGATGAGACTATGAAGATTCTGTTATTTTTGTTATACCTTAACTCTTAAATATCACATGCAAATGTTGTATTCCAGAACACATCACTTAATGACACTTTGCACTTTTGTTGAAAAGTTTGCAATTTTGTTGCAATCTGCAATTTTTAAGGTGTGTTCATGTTAACCCTTCTGATCATTACAACCATCCTGTAGGGTAGAAAGAAAGGACATTATAATTCCTATTTTATAGATGAGAAAATAAAGCTTAGAGATATCCCTTACCCAAGACCACATGGCTAATAAAGACTGTATGCAACTTTGGTTCACTTTGGTGTTCTTTTTGCTGTTAGTTAGTTAGTTAGTTTGAATCCTTAGAGTTATTTCCCCAGTAACCATGGTACTACATAATTTTTGCTAGGAAAACTATGAGTATTGGGGAGTTTTGATGCAAGAACCCATGACTAGCCCAAAACTTCTGGTTGCCACACACACTGATGAAAGGCTGATCAGTCTGTCGTAAACTATTCTAGTTTCCACAAAGGAGGATGAAGATGCAGGAAGATGATATTACTAAGGTGAGTTATTTCTCTGGTGCTAAAAAACAAAACAAAACAAACAAACAAATAAAAAACAACAACAAAGAGAAGGATGCGGTCAATTAGGGAAATAAGGCAATGCTATCCAGAATTGGGAGGCAAGAAAAGGTTCTAGAGAGAAACTAAATCTGGATCCCAGGGATATTTAACTAAAATTCCTAATCTTAGCTAAGTGGTCCAGACACAGGATTTATTTAAAGTTTGGGGTTGCTTGTTTATAAGGCCTGAATGTCTGGTCACATTTACAAAGCCTTCACCATGTAATGCAAACTGAAATTTTCAGGGATGGCATCAGCAGAAAAGCATGGACTTTAGAATCAGAACTATCTGAGTTTGTCTCTGGAATCTGTCACTTCTAGTGGAATAGCTTCACCAAAAAGTCACTTCATTTCCTTGATATACCCTTTTCTCATCTGTAAAATAGCACATATTTGGCACTTAAGAAACAGTAGTTACTATTTTGGGGGGTTCAAATGAGAGCCACGAAGGTCATTTGCATGACTTCGCTACTATGTTCACACAGTAACAATGCCTGCAGACTTCTGACAACTGCTCTCTAGAAGGCAGAAGGACACCTAGAAATCAAAACAGGCAGCACTCTTCAAGGTTGGCATAGGGAAGATAGTTTTAGGACACTCTGGAAATGTCTGCCCCTGTGAGCAAGGCAGTGCTGGAAAATTGATGAATTAATAAGATCACTTCCAAACTGAGAAGACTGTCATTATGTTCACTTATTTATATTTACTTGTAAACTGTAAGTGCATACCACTTGCACCCCTTATTCAAACAGATATAAGTTAACATTTATTGAGACAATATATTTGAAAATGACTTTTAAATGCTATAGCACTTTAAAGATACATGATCAAATTATAATTCTTTGTTTTCAACAGGAACAAATTAGCTTACTTATTTCCCACCAGCTGAAAATTTCCCTGCATTTGGGCTCAATGATGAATATTCTATTATAATTTTACTTCTTTTTCATGTGTTATTCTAATTAGAAAGGAGTCTGAAAAGTCAAGGACCATTTCACCCCAGTATTCTTAAAACAAATCATTCATTATAGCCTATTATTACACACATTTTTGTTCCCACTATTCAAACTCTTTTTGTCCATCCATTGTTGTTTTGTTTTTTTTTTTTTTTTTTTTTGAGACAGAGTCTCACTCTGTTGCCCAGGCTAGAGTGAGTGCCGTGGCGTCAGCCTAGCTCACAGCAACCTCAAACTCCTGGGCTCAAGCGATCCTCCTGCCTCAGCCTCCCGAGTAGCTGGGACTACAGGCATGCGCCACCATGCCCGGCTAATTTTTTTTTTTTTTCTATATATATTTTTGGCTGTCCATATAATTTCTTTCTATTTTTTAGTAGAGATGGGGTCTCGCTCTTGCTCAGGCTGGTCTCGAACTCCTGAGCTCAAACGATCCGCCCACCTCGGCCTCCCAGAGAGCTAGGATTACAGGCGTGAGCCACCGCGCCCGGCCGTCATCCATTGTTGTTTATACCCACAAAAAATTCAACACCAAGTTCTGCATGGTAACAAATTAATGTCATGAACTTTCCTATGCTACTTGTATTTCCAGAGGCAACACTTAAATGTGAGACAAAAATCAACCCACTCAATAAGTAAGTAATGTTTCTGTATCATAGATCATAATCCTTTATCAGGAATAATAATGCAGTTTTACTTTTTACAGGAAATGGAAAATAAAACCTCAACAAATGGATGCAACTGTTTAGAATGGCTCTCAAATGGGCAATGCTGAAAATTGATCTGGTTACTTGTCAATTGCATTATTCAGAGATGACATCAGCAACAAAGCTGTAGCCAACGCTGGGTCATTGCCCATCCTGAGAAAACCTTTCATAAATTTAAACCCTATTCTTTAAAGACATAAGCATTTTTAGGGCTGTAATTTGAGTTTTGAAACCTAATTAAACAGCTTCCTGCCAGCCTCATTAATAAGCACTGAACCAGATTCCACACAAGCACCTGAACACACTGCTAATGAAACATTTCAGAGCATATCATCACTAACGTGTCATTCTAGAGGAAAAGCAGGCTGTTGGTTGAGACAGTTTCTATAATATTTATTTCTGGTTTTGTTTATGATCCATTTTATAGATTAGCAAGCTCTGTTAGAGTCTTGCTAATGGAAATCCTGAATTGAAACCTTTTGGTAATGACATGCTCTTGAATGTTCTTCAAATAATTCTATTCTGTTCTGTCAGTGTGAAAGACATCATGCTTCTTTACCTGGGGGGTTATGTTCATTGAGAATCACAAGTGATGCGGGTGTAGGTCTTCTTTTCCTGATCTGTGAACAACAAAGGCCCGGCTAATATCAGTGAGAATCAAACACTGCCCCAGGTTACTCTACAGTTTGCAAAGCTGTCTCTTTCTCATCTTTTCCCAACATACAAAAACAAACCTCTGGAGGGCACACAGTAGGTATTCACTAATTTTATTTTGGAATAATAGAAAGCTAGACAGTAGAATTTTCAGACATTACTATCACATTCTTTGACCAAAAAGCTACATTTCCACACAAAAAAAGAAATAATTGTATATACTCAAATGATGTCACTGAAAATTAATATACAGTGAAGGTATAGGGATGATTTTCTAATGTTAATGTATCTCTTGGAGCCTCATAATATTGGTGATGCTTTTGAGAGCCATTATCCTTATTTCTAAAGGGCGTAAGAGGTGTTTAGAAACCTATTTCTAGCAGGTGTCCTGGTTAAATTAACAGCATGAGTTTTAAATTCCATTAACATTATTAGTTTTTTAAAATTTCTAGTACAATATTTAGAATAAAACAGCAAATAATGAATATGGATCTTATGAGAATATATAATTCATTAAAAAAACAAAAAGATTGGGTTTTGTTTATTTTATATATAAGAGCATATTATTAGAATCTCTTGATTCTGATATCCTTTATTTCTTTAATACACTCATTCATAGGTAAATTCCTGAACTATGCATCATCAGGATAGAGAATAAAATTTACCAATGACATCCTCTCCAATGACATCCATGATAGAAGCAATGCCCTGTTCAGCATAGATACATGTTCAAGGTTATATTTAACTGGCCTGAGTCTGGGTGGATCTAACTCAGATTGTCAAAACATCCTAAAAAATTATGAGTCTCAGATTCAATAATTATTTTTCAGTCCTTTATGAAATATTTGGGAAAGAATTCAGAAACAATTTAGGTTTTAAGAAATTCATGAATCAGGTTGATGTTCCCATAAATTTCTTTATTTTTGCCTCCCAACAGTTATAGTTTTATCACAAGTGATCTTTTAAGTGATATCATTGCATCAAGAGTTTAAGTAAATCTGAGTATGAAAGGTGATACAGGTGTAAACCCATAGTAGATATGGGAAAAAAATCCAAGAAATATTAAAATACTATTTGTAATGTCTGACTAAAATATGTTTAAAATTATACATATACCTACAAATCCTGTGATAAATTACATATATATTTCAGATCCACAATGAAAAAACATATTAAAATAAAATATTAGGCCTATAATCTGAAATAATTCTAGAATTTAAGGCTTTTATTGCTAAAGCAATCATTTTATTTTATAAATAATGAAATAAATGTTGCTAATTTTGACAGTTTTGTTAAGTTGCCCTGAATGTTGAACCTGTTATTTAAATGAGCAAAAACAGATTTATAAATCCAAATCTGAATTGCTAATGTAACCATTTTTTACCTACTGGGTACTAATTTTGTATCAAATAAAGTGCTGCTTTTTAGCCAAGAGTTCCCCCAATGTAACTCGAGTACAAGTACCTGTAGAAACCAACTTATTTCTTATTCACATATCCTAAAAGTCCCAAAGTTAGGCAAATTCAAAAGGTAAAGAACTTTTCAACTCATGACAAGAATGCCTGTTAATATTACCTTACTTACAGGAATTGCTCCCCACGCTATATCACTTACCTGCTCTGCTGCTTCAGGTGCAATCTGACTCTGGAATAAAGGCACAGCAAATTGTATCTTTTTGGGACTGTTGGGCTCCATGATAACGATGAGAATTGGTCAGAGAGGCGAAGAGCTCAGAAAGACTAACCCCAAGTGGTGTCCGGGATGTGTTTCCTCAGGTACTCTCCACTAAGCCACGTAGAGTGCTTCGTAATAAATAGCTGTAATTCCAGAGCGAGCAAGCGAAGATGCCGAGCTTTGAGGAACTCCCTTCTTCAACATCCACAGTGATGCCTGGCTTGCCTGTTCCCCTACCAATCCCTTGGATCCGCTCAGCACAATACAGAAAGGAACAATAAGCTAATTGTGTGCCTCTTCACTAATACACATGCCAAGCATTCACTCAGCAGCTAATTGAAAATGCAATGCTAGCCTTGAAGGACCTGCTGCCCTGGGATTTGAGAGAAAGGCTCTATCCACTGTACATTACTAACCGGCTGCTCAAAAGTGCAATGTAAGCTCCCTCTGAGTATTGCAGGGATGGGCCATTCATTATTGATGAACATCAGGCAGGAAGTTTTTAGAGTTGGGGGCAGGGTTTGGGTATGGAATTATTTCATTTCTCTTGTAGCAACTTACAAGTCAGACACCTTTGCTATTTCACACTCAGCCACCATATAGATGAATGGCCATAGAGGATAAGCCACAACCAATAATATCAGCTATATTTATGCTGTGACATCTGGTTAGTTTAGACTGATCGTAGAAGGCAGAGCATCTGTGGTGTAGTGAGGACAGTATTGCTCTGGAGCTGAGCAGATCTTTGCTCAAGTTCATCTCCACCATTAACAAGCTCTGTGGCCTCAAGCAAATCACAGGCTATGTCTAGGTACCCATTCTCTTATCAGAAATATAAGGGGGTTGGACTCGATGACCTTTAGACTGCCATTCTGTTCCAATGTTCTATAATTGTAGTTCACAGTTTTCATGAGAGTGGAAAGTATTGGAAAGCTAAATTTAGCAAACAGCTTGGAAGTCACTGCTACTGCAATGACCTCTATCTCATTTCCCGGTGGAGCCAGTTACATCTTCTGACTTGGAAGAATACAGAAATGACTGGAAAACATTAGTGGAAATGTAATGGCATTCAACACTGTGGCTTGCTGTCAATAGTGGGGATGTATGCAAAGATAAGGACTTGATCTATAAAAAGAAAAGGAAAAAAGGCAAAAAAATAAAAAACAAAGATAAGGACTTGAAAAAAAGCATAAAAGGGCAATCTTCAGAATAAATACTGGCTAGTGGTGAGGGAACAGGGGAACGCTGGCCTCATTGCCACAAATGTTAATGTCAAAAAGAAGACAGTAGCATATCCGGGTGACCTTCATTCATTCTACTACTTTTGTGAAGGAAGCCTAAAAATGAAGTTGTTTTAATGAAAAAAAAAAAGAACTTGAATTCTCTACTTCCTTATTTGAGAGGCATTATTTGACGAATACTAGATTTTTTAACATGCTTTTGGATTTATTTAATATATTTAGACATTGACCACTATTCCAAGTGGTCAATTTACAAGTAAAGTTACAAGTAAAGGTGGTATTTACAAGTAAAGTTTTCTTTTTCTTTTTTTTAAATTCTGATTCTGCACCAGGAATCTATCTTGATGATTTAAGTATGCAACATTCTGCTGAAAGAATATAGAAAGTAATATGCATTATTCAAGTTGTTTTCTATACCCACTAGGGAAAAGAGCAAACAAAGATGTGGATGTGAAAGCACTTTTAGTTGCAAACAGTGCTGACCAAGCCAAAAATCTTGTGACAGGTTAATCCCTATAGTGTCGAACAGAAACATAAATTACGTTTTATGTAACAGTTTTACAAAAGTCCCCAGAAAAAATAATCTGAATCAATATTATTGATGAAGTTATTTCTCTGGATAGATCTTCAAATTATATAAAAGGAAAACAAGACAGTATTTTTAGTGAAGAGTTAATCCAAAATTTCACATACTGTAGTAATTAGGAGCATGTATTTGGCAGCCTTGAGTTCAAACCCTGGCTCTGCTACTTACTAAGTTTATCACCTTGGGCAGCTAGAGAGCTTTCTTCTTGGGAGGTTTGGATGAGTCATTTCTGAAAAGAGCTTATTACAAGGCCAGCACATAATCACTCAGTATAAGAGAGCTATTATTTTTCTTTCAACTAGATTTTTCAAAAGGTTTAAAGATGTATTTTTTAAACCAAAATCACTAGGAATAATTTAATACCAGTTAGGACTATGGGTGATAAAGTGAAATTCCATGTGTGTTATGGGTTAAGTACAGGTAAAATGATTCTCAATAACTAATTGCCCTATTTTGAATAGTTTAACCAGAACAATATCATAAAGGGACTATCTAGACCCTTTAAGATTCTTGTTGTTCACGAGACCAACTCTCATGTACCCTTCGAGACTTAGCTGAGTATCATGGCCTCTAGGAAGCTTTTATAGATGTACTTCCACATTGGTTTTTTTTTTAATTTTTTTATTTCAGCATATTACAGGGGTATAAATGTTTAGGTTACATATATTGCCTTTGCCCCACCTGAGTCAGAGCTTCAAG
Source organism: Eulemur rufifrons (assembly GCF_041146395.1). Lineage (NCBI taxonomy): Eukaryota > Metazoa > Chordata > Mammalia > Primates > Lemuridae > Eulemur > Eulemur rufifrons. Next base: position 46,570,268 of record NC_090983.1, read on the forward strand.
TGTGTCCATCCCCCAGACAGTGCGCACTGCACCCATTAGGTGTGAACATACCCATCCCCTCCTCCACCACCTGCCCAACACCCAGTGAATGTTACTACTTTATGTACACATAAGTGTTGATCATTTAGAACCAATTTGATAGTGAGTACATGTGGTGCTTGTTTTTCCATTCTCGTGATGCTTCACTTAGTAGAATGGGCTCCAGCTCTATCCAGGATAATACAAGAGGTGCTAGATCACCGTTGTTTTCCATGGCTGAGTAGAATCACTCAGCCACAGTTGGTTTAAATTCACCTCTTCTGTGTTCCCAAAGGACTATTTTTTTGTCCTGACTATGGAGAAATGCTATTTTGTTTAATGTATAATATTTTCCTGGGTCATCGTTCAATTATTTTTCATCTTTATTTCTTGTGGAGGTAGTTTTACTGAAGAAAACCAGAAACCCATGAAGAATAGCAAGTCCATATCTGCCATGATGCTATAGCAGTGAGTTCACATCAGAAAGAGGAAACTCCAGGGATTTACAGGACTGAGGCCTGTTTTGAGGGTAGCTTTGTTGATGCCTCTCTGGGGGAAATAGTTCATTGGACAGCCGGGAAGAGAAGAGTCATGGGGACACAGTCAATCACAGCCCAGTGGGGACCAGCGGGCCGTAGAGATTTTAGAGTGATCATGCGGACTATTAAGAAGAGTTTTCAGCTCAAGTCTAGCAAAGGCACAAGAATGATGTAAAAAAGAATTGAAATCTATTCTTACCTCTTCTCTACCCATCCCCCTTTTCATTTGCTTCAGTAACTTTCACTTTTATTGATTTCCATGGCTTAATGTTAGCCTTTCCCTGCTTTTCATTTTGGGAAGATGATTATCAAATGAAATTGGACATTGTTTATATTGAGTTTTCATAGAAGTGTATTAGTTTCCAAATACTTTCATAAACATTATTCATTCATCCACCAAATATTTATTAAGCATCCCATTCTATGCCAGACACTTACAAGCCTTACAAGGTCATGCAATGCTGGGCCCTCACATCCACAAAGTCATGAACAACCCCAGTGACATAGAGCTGCCCTCTGTAAACAAGGCAGTGATTTCGAAATAGTTGGAGGCTTCATCACTTCTGAGACAGTGTGTGCATGATTTTCACACTCAACCAGTTTCACTCAATCCCTGGGCTAGAGGAAGACATGACAGCATTGTATTCCATGCAAAGAAATGTGGTATTTACTGTGAAGGCAATGAATGGAACTAGATAGATTTAAGTTTTAGAACAGTCACTGTGGTACCCATGTGGAGGTAGATTGAAAGGGGTCACAACTAGAGACAAGAACATCTGAGGATGTTATAAACATCTCCTCAGAAAGGCCAAACGTGGTGGCTTAGACCTGTAATCCCAGCACTTTGGGAAGCTGAGGAGGGAGGATCCCTTGAATTCAAGACCAAGTCTGGGCAACACACTGAGATCTCATCTTTACAAAACAAATTAAAAATAAACAAACAAACAAAATCTTCTCAGGAGATGACAAAAGCCTTAACTAAAGTAATAGCAGTGAAGATGGAGAGAGGGAGATGGACAGAATATAGTTATTTAATGGGATTTGATGATACGAACAGAGAGATGGAAGAATGGTGAATCTATACTTTCAGATTTAGCAGCTGCATATGTAGGTATATTACTCACTAAAAGAGATTGTAAGGATAACACGTAGAGTAGAAAAATCAGTTACTCTAGACTTGGGTTAGCCCAAGTGAGTCATCTGGATGGAAATGTTCCTTACATTTTCTCATGATTAAAATTAGTGAAAATTAAATTTTAAAATGAGGATACAACTTTTAACTATTTTATAGAATTGATATGAGGATTCAGAGAAATAATTCATGGAAAGTGCGTAGCACATTGCCTGATTGGGACAGATGAAATTTTGCGAAGATGGTTGCAATAATATCTTCCATTCTGTATATTCTTCTGATATGGCCCTTACTACTCCCCCACAAATAGGTGGAGTCTAATTCCCTTCCCCTTGAATCTAGGCTGGCCTGAGTGACTCAGCTGCAAACAACAGAATACAAAGAAAGTGAAGCTTCCTGACTAGTGAGGCTATGTCATAACTGCTCCCTCTCAGAAACCAGCCACCACGCCATAAAGAAGCCAAAGCCACATGGAAGATACAGGGAAGCACTCTGATGGACACCCCCAACTGAGCTTTGCCTTTGGGTCATTCTTGCCCAGGTGCCAGACTTGTAAGTTAAGAAGCCCCCAGAGTATTCTAATCCCTAGCTATTCAAGTCACACCCGGCTGTTGAGTCTTCAGAACTGACACCCCAGACATTAGGGTGCAAAGAAAAGCACTCCTGCTCTGCTCTGTCTGCCTGCTCTACAGATACTCTGTCATGGGACACTCTTTCAGAACCCAGATGGCATGCAATGAGAAAACCAAGTCACGTGCAGAGGTCATACATTGACTTCTGTCGACAGCCCCAGTTGAGCCCAGATGGTGAGTCATCACAGCCACCCTGTAAGACACATGAGTGAAGAAGCCTCCAGATAATTCCAGCCCCCAGCCACGTGAGTCACCTCCAGTTTTGAGTGTTCCAGCCTTAGATGTAGTGGAGAAGAAACAAGGCATCCCCACTCTACCTTATCTGAATTCTTGACCTACAGAAACTATGAGCATGAAAAATGATTGCTGTTTATACCACTAAGTTTGGAACATGGGTATATCGTCAACACTCAGTAATTGTTGGATACTTTCAAAATTACAAGTATCATTTTTGCAGTTTTCTATTTCATATATGGGTTTATAACTCAGAAGAAAGGCCTGGCTTGAAGATATACACATAAATACATGAACCATTCTCATATAAGCCCTTGAATTCATGGGAATAGTTAAATTAGTCCAAGCTGTATGTAGTGTGCAAAGAGAAGGAAGTATAGAATTCTGAGGAACCTCAATGTTAAGGGGGAAAAGAGAGGACAAAATGTAAACAAAAAAAGATTGGTGATGGGGTAGGAAGACCAGGAAAGAATAGTAATATGGAAATCAAGGTTGAAGAGAATTTCTTTAGGAAGCCTATGATTAGCACTGTCAAACTGCAGAGAATGTAATTATGAAAATTAGAAAGCATTCACTGAATTTTAGTAATTAAATTGAGGGAAAAGAGTGGGAGATGGGTAAGTGAAGAAAAAAATTTAGACTAGTTCTTTAAAAAAAACCTTGGCAGTGTAAAGAAAGTCTCCTTCAAACACAGGTCCTTACAGTGGAGAGTAAGAGCTGGAGTGAAGTGGAGTGAAGATCTTTAGGTTTGTTTTGTAGATGAATGAGACTCGAATACGTCCTGGATTGCAAGGAGGTAGCTAGTGGAGGGAGAGGTTAAGAATACATAAGGAACAGAGGAGAGAGGGAGAATTTGTAAATATATATATATGTTGTTCTTGTTGTTGTTGTTTGTTTGTTTGTTTTAAGTTGAGGAGAAATAAGATGTAGGCAACTTATTTCAGATTATACATCTATTTCTGTGTGGGAATTACTACTCAGGAATCCTGAATGGTAGGCCAATATTCTTTCTAGGAGGCCACGGACATGCTTCTCTTTCTTAACAATATAAATAAATAAATAAATTAATGAATAAGTAATCTATTTGTAAAATCTTTCAAATTTTAACAATTTTTGATGATAAATGGGATAAAATAATATTATGATATGATTTTATTTAGTTTGGATTCAGAATAACTTCTAAAGTCTCACCCTTGTTGTTAATATGGTTTTCAAACAATTTCCAAAAATTTTGCACAATGTATTTATTATTATGTAGAGTTAAGTAAGAAAGTCAGGTTATTAAATAGTATACCTGTGTCTAGTATAATCTCATTATATATTTATATGCATCTATTTGTGCTCATGCATTAAACACATATTGACATATACAAACACATATTTTTATTTTTGTGTATAATGTATGGAAAATGTTTACAAGAGAGCCAGGTATAGTGGCTCATGCCTATAATTTAAGCTATTCCAGAGGCCGGGGGGATAGGATCACTTGAGGCCAGGAGTTTGAGACCAGCCTGGACAACATAACAAGACCCCATCTCAAGCAAAAAAAGTTTAGAAGAACATATTCTGAGATGTCAATATGGATTATCTCTGGATGGTGGATTTATAGGTCATATCTTTTCTCTTTATGATTTTCTATCTTATACAATGGGCACATACTAATTTTATAATAAAAAAATTACTTCCAGAATAGCAAAGATAATTTTTAAAATAATATTTTCTTTTTTTTTTTTTTTTTTTTTTTTTTTTTTTTGAGACAGAGTCTCACTTTGTTGCCCGGGCTAGAGTGAGTGCCATGGCGTCAGCCTAGCTCACAGCAACCTCAAACTCCTGGGCTCAAGTGATCCTCCTGTCTCAGCCTCCCGAGTAGCTGGGACTACAGGCATGCACCACCATGCCCGGCTAATTTTTTCTCTATATATTTTTAGCTGTCCATATAATTTCTTTCTATTTTTAGTAGAGATGGGGTCTCGCTCTTGCTCAGGCTGGTCTCGAACTCCTGAGCTCAAACGATCCGCCCACCTCGGCCTCCCAGAGAGCTAGGATTACAGGCGTGAGCCACCGCGCCCGGCCAATATTTTCTTTAAAAGGCCTTAATGTTCATGCAACAAAAAAATTTTTCATACTTTCCTTTAAATCAGAGTAATTTTTCAAAAGACATGCTTTGTCTTCTAATTAAGGACAATCTTCTTTGGATGAAATTATTTCCAAAGCCATTGAATTTATCTCACTTATTTAATGCAGAAGAACACTGTTCTTAACATTCCTTACATTTACCCATAAAAGTAATATTACAGGTACACAGAAGGCCTTTCAATATACATTAAACTTGCTGACATATACAATATAATGCATACAAACTACAATAATAATTTGGAACAAATTAAGAGAGTTTGTTTTCTTGTAATTTCCTGTTAAATTGCTATTATATTCATAGTTTAGTTTTGTTGATTCTTTCTCTAAGTTATGGATAAAAAATGCAACATATTTTTACTTTTATTGTTATATAGTTAAAAGAGAAACAGAATAAAAAAAGAATGAGAGAGAGAGAAAATGAACAGGGTTGAAGATGAAGTTCCTCAAACTTTAAGGAAACGTAAATAGTATTACATACTATCAATGATGTAGGCAGAGTGTGAAATACATTCTAGTGTTACTTATCAAACAGCAAAGACTTGAAAGAACAAATTCTCTCAAAGCCATGCCCAGTCTCAACTTTTTAGAGACTCTTTCAAAAGAGAATCTTGAATAGACAAAATTTCCTGAAAAAAACAAAGTAGGCAACAAGTACATCCTCAGTAAATATACTATCTCTAGTTTAGTTCTTCCAAACAGTTAACCAAATCCCAGACACAGAGCAATTGACCTCAATTACCCTCAAGATTTTAGATTCATAATTTTTCAAAGCATGGTTTTAAGAGTCACTTAAAGTCAGTGTCTTGTAGCCCCATATAATTGATGTCTGACACAATCTTGATAGTCATCAAAATTTTAGTGGACTCTTAAATCCACTCATTTATTTTTCAGGTATCAAGAAAAGCATTTGGGGTACTACCTTTACTGAGAGGCAATTTTAAATGATTGAAGAATACAGGAAAAGACTATATTCCTAATGTGATGAAGCACTTTAATATATGTGTACCCTTTCAAAGGTTACTCAGGTATAGCTCATGGAAGGTCAGGGACATCCAGTCCAGCTGCAGCTGCCAGCCTATCTCACCTTCTCTGGGGGCCAGCAAGATTTCTGATTTATACTTCTCAATCTAAGGGCTTCTTCCAACTGCAAAGTGATCTTCTGTGAGTGTTTTGGTCCATCTCCCATTTTACCACTTCATGCCTGAACATTCTCAAATAGCTTCTCAAAACCCCAGAGCACAACTGGAAAATCTGAGTTCCCCAGAGAGATTCCAGGGAGTGCCCACTCTGTAGACAAGGCTAACACTGAGATGCTTCAGACTTATCTTAGTTCTAGAAGACTCTAACATCAGAGTGGATATGAAATCTTTATGCTGGGGGTATCACGACAGTCTTTTTTAATTACAATTTGTGACAAGAATAGAATCTGAGTTCTGTGCTAATATAAAAAAGCAGATAAGACCTTTTCATTGAATTTTTGGTTGTTCTGTGAAATGTTTTGATAGCATCTTCTGTTCAACTCATTTGCACCTGCAAATATACTCTATAGAATCCAAATTGGAATTTATATAACATAGACAAATATCAAGTAAGAAATATTCTCAGAGTGTAATCTTCTGTATGTTGTTTTAATTAATATTCATGACTATCTCTTGGATTTCTGTGGGAAAGAGTGACAAACAGTACATACGTGACTTAAATCAATTCAAGACATTGATTCCACTTTTCTTTCCTTACTTAGTGATTGTTTTTTACCTAAAACTCTCTCTACACAACTATATATAAAATCCTTATAATAAAAATACCCCAAGGTGGCATAATTTGACTGATTTAAGCTTCAACTCTTATCCCTAAGTCTTCTTGTCTTGAGTAAAATGCTTATACTTAGGAGAATGTTTAAAAGGCAAGATACAGGGAAGAAAAACAAAAGAGTCAAATGTCTGCATAAGACACTAATTAATTAATCCCCAGAAACAGAAAGTTAGTGCTGATAGTAATTGATTAGACAACCTTTTCCAAATCTTCTTTAAAAAATAAAACAGGATGTAAATGTAAATTAAATATACATGTGATTTGAAAGTCTCACAGAAAATAGATGTCAGTGGGGCCATACGTTATGTGATTGCTGTGTTTATACTGAGTATGTTTTTACTGTCTCAAGAAATGTATTTGATTAGAACATCTCTGTGAAAGGCAGCCAATTGTTTTCTGTATTCTCAGTGTCAGAGAAAGATCTACTTTGCCAAAAAATTCCTTTTCTTCTGACTTTTAACCTCAACAAATGATTATCTCTCAGTTGAAAGTTGAGCATTCATCATTTTGCCTTTTTTTAATTATCATTACAAATCTTGATGAACAGCCCTCTTCTATCTTGCTTTTTCTGGTAACCTCCATATCTGCTATGTAAATGGTATATGTATATATTTAGTGCTTTGTGTATGTTCTCTAAGTTCTAACTTCCATTTAAACAAAAGTAAGTTCTTTATAAAATGACTGCAACTTTTGGCTTCATGTTGTTGCAATTTAGCAATATTCTGGCTCTGACTAAACTCTGAAAAAGGACTGTTCTTGAGAGTTTGCCTATGTTTCCACATACAACGTAGGCTTATTCACATCCACAAGTAATCTTAAGTAGTGGAACATCAAAAAATAAAATAATTTACTGATTAGAATGAGTCACTTCCAGCAAAAGCAAATGTCTTAATAAGAACATGAAACCTGTATTGAATGTCTTAGGGCGTTTGCTGCTGTTCTTGGTCATATTAGTCTGGAGTGACTCTGGTCTGGCCTAGAAGTCAAAGTTGCTTATTGATCCTATTTATGTCACAGCAACCTGTTTTAGGGATCACCAGTGCTGTCCCATGGCCTCTGCTTCTTGAGAATTTGAAATATATATTTCTGATGATTTCCTGACCACTTAGTTTTAAAAAGTGTAATCAACATATGATTCATTATACTGGTTGTGTAATATATGCATAATGAGTCATTCTTAATTCAGAAAGAACATGAAATTTCTAGCAGGTTGTAATATGTTGTGTCTTATTCTCCAGTACAAATAATGAGTCATGGAACAAAATGGATGATAGGAGAAATTAATTAAGAAAGTATGATAAGAAAATCAATTTAGCTCATCATCTGGTGTTTTATAGAAAATAAAAATTGAAAATCTTATTATCTAGGCATATCTCAGGCCAAGTGCCCTACAGTTACCACTGAACTTACCTCTGTCTTGAATAACCCATGCCCTTTCACAATGCTGTACACTTTGTACATGCAGTCACTTTGCTTAGAGCATCCTTCTGCCCTACTTTTGCTACTTAGCAAACACCTGTTCCTTTAGGACCAAGTTCAAATGCCCCCTCCACTGAAATGTCTTCCCAGAATTCTCCAAGTGGTTTGTTGCTCCATCTTCTGGGATTTTGCAAGACTTTGTTCATACATTGTTTTTTGCCCTCTTAAAAATGAATTATATAACAATTAGTATAGTAGATGAATACGCATTTACTGTCCACATACACCTCCAGACAAACAAGAGGCTTAGCTTGTTTGTCTTTCCCCAGCCTTCATTCACCTGCCAAGGTGAAATCATCTTTTATTTGTCCACCATTGTTTCTGTATCATACTTCTTTGCCTTCAGTTCATTCTGTCTTACTAAAGTGTATTCTTTAGTAAGCTTTTTAGAAATGACTCATAGGTGTTAAACCTTCTAAGTCTTTGCATATCCAGAAATGATTTTTTCTCACCCTCCCACATAAGCGAGTTTGGCTGAGTAGAGACGTCCAAGTTAGTATTTTTTTTTTTTTTTTTTTCAGAACAATGATACTCTTTCTTCACCGTCATCTTGAGAACTCTGTCATCAGCACTCTGATTTTTTTTTCTCTTGAGAAACTTTCAGGATTTTATATTTATCCTTGGTATTCTGAAATTACATTAGGGTGTGTCTAAATGTGGGTAATGTTTCTCTATTCATGCTACTCAGAAACTCTTTGGATCTTTTCAGTATTTTGAATGACTTGCTTTCATGCTAAATATCTTCACAAGTTTGTGATTTGGAGTTGCGATTTATATTTATGATGGTACATCTGTATCAAACAGAATTGTTAGATTGTATTTCATCAGATCAAATGAGAACCTCTTTTACTATTGGTGAATATGAATTCTGCATATAGAAGCTTGCCTTGGATGTTTGACAGGAGGGTCATTCTAGGAAAACTTAATGGGCATACAAATAACTTTTATTTAGGGTCTGGAGGCTCCCCAACCCCACTCGTTGTTGTATATTGCCTGGTATGCTGTCTACTCTGGGAGTATCATGTGTCAGAACTCCCACCTGAGAGTACTCCTCTCCCAAATTTGCCCCGTGGACAAAGGGATTCAGTGGTTCTCCTTCCTTTCCCCTTCTTGCTGTGGACATGAAGGTTCCAGGTTAGCTCAGGCTCTGCTTCCCTGTGTCTCCAGCCTCAGCCTTCATAATAGGGACTCTCCAAGGGGAACTACTATACGTAAACAGTCCTCTAGGCTTATCTTGGAGCCAACACTGCTGGTGCCAGCTGTTGCTTGCTGAGGGTGGAGGGTGGGGCCCAGATTATTCAAATAAAGTCTTTAATTACTTGCCCTGATAGCTGGCCCAGGGGATCCTCCCAGTCTTTGATTTGTTCAATCTGGGCTTGACATTTCTCCATAGCTTCCTTAGGAAATGCTGCTGTGACAATGTAGCACCTTTTACCACAGCCCTCGTGCCACAGTCATCTCTCTCTTCTGATGCTCCAGCAGAAGCTCTTTCCCTTCCAAGAATCCCTTAAAATTTCTTATCTGCATTCATTCATCTTTTTAAACTGTGTATTATGAATTTATTAACTAATAAAATGTTTTCTATCATTTCAATGTATTTTAATAGACTTTCTGCAATTCCAACGGGCACAGAAGGGGAGTTAGCAAGTTTTGGTTCATAAATTTCATGAATTTATGGCATTGTACATTAGAGTAAGTGTTTTCTGTTTACATGAGTCTCCTCTATTAGAAAGTAATTCCCAGCTGACAGTAGCAACCTCTTAATAATCCCACTGCCCGGTCCAGTCATCTGTAAGTGGAGAGACTGCATAAGAACGGGCACAAAAATTGGAAAATACGATGGCTCATGAAAGAGAGAATTCTGATTTTTCTGTTAGTGGAAAACACCATGAGAAACTGTTAAGAGGAGAAAGAGAGAGAGAGAGAGAGAGAGAGGAAGAGAGAAGAGAGTGTGGTTGGAGCAAATGATGAAAATGGATTATGGAAAACTTTTTGAGTGACATCGAGGTTGTTCTTGACACTTTGCTGAGTTCCAGTTCTTCCATTTGGGTAAGAGAACATGGACTACAAGATTGCCAAGATTCTTTCCCTTTTACGCACTGTATGATTTTATGAATTAGATATTGGAAATCCATAGACCTTACCAGACCATTGATTTCACAGCACCTCCAGATGGAAGCCATATGGTTTGTGCTTATCCTAAAACTGTGAAAAACTTATTCTTTTCTGTGATTTCTGAGCAGCTCTTGTTTCCCTTCAGACAATTCTCCACTACAGTCTTTGTTTTTTTCCCTTTCAACCACCATTTCCCTATGATTTACTTTGTAGTTAATTCCACAAATGTTGGATAAGACATTAACTGATAAGGAAAGTGCAAGCTGATATGGACTGAAGGCAGATGCTTTATATAGATAGACACAATTTTTGAGGCAATATTTATCTGTTATTTTTCAAGGCTTTTTTTCAGTTCTACAGAGAAAAATTAACATACAAATTGTGATGGAACAAATCTGGCATCAAAAGGCTAATTTTTTTGATCATCGGAGCCTCCTACACTGGCCTCTAATTCTACAGCCTGACTATCTAAATTTAAAATATAATTAATTGGCTACCAGAGTCCTCTGACGCTTAAAAAGATAGTCATACTAGTAAAATGATATATGGTGACATTGGTATGGGAAGACAAGTGTACTACTCAAAGCTTTCTCAAACTATAGTCCATGGTCCGTCAGCCCCTCCTTCCTGCCTGCTATCAGGTTTCAATCTACAGAAAAGTACAACTTTTTTAATAGTCTTATACTTCTTCACCTAAAATATGCGGGGTTTTTTTGCAGTTGATACAAAAATGACTCATTTCTCATTCTTCACGTTCACACAGATGTCCCACATGCTTTTGCTAGGGTGCCTCAATCTTAAATTGGAGCCAGAAAGTTCTAGGCTTAGGACCAGCCAACCTAAAATTTTTTTGTAAAAGATGTGTAGTAAGTAGTTGATAAGTTATGTAGCATTAAATTTTGCTGTGTATAGAGCAAATTCAAACAGAAATAGCTCTTGATTTCTAGGAATACAAAATAGAAGAGAGAACTTGTTGATTCAGAACCCAATGACTTAAAAATAGAAAACAAGTTTATCAGTCCAATAAATAAATAATAATATTTAGCATCCATTTTATGTGTAGGGAGAGTATTAATTCACCAATATCAGCTTTCCTCAAAATGAGGTTGCCAAATTCCTGGGAAGTTCTTACAAAATTTTTAATTGTGAGTATTCAATTAACTGACAGTGTAAAAAAAACAAGCCACACACCCATAATAGCTAAAATTTACAGACTGAGACTACCAAGTATTGTTGAGGATATAGAGCAACTGAAATTCTCATACGCTACTAGTGGGCTTTACAATGCTATAATCACTCTGGGAAACTATATGGCAATATATACTAAAGCTTAATATATGCATAGTCTATGCAAACAACTCTACTCTCAGGTACTTACCCAACATATCTCCCAGAAATGCAGACATTTGTGCCTCAAAATGTACTTAAAATAGATTTATAACAGCATTACTCACAATAGCCCCAAGTTGGAAACAGCCCAAATGTCCATCAGTAGTAAAATAAATGGTGAAGCAGCCATATGATGGAATACTCCAGAGCAATGAAAAAGAATGAACAACTTCTAGGTGCTACTACATGGATGCATCTCCCAGGAAGTTGAATGTAAAAGCCAGACATAGAAGAGCACATACTGTATGATTTATTTATAAAAGGCTAAAAATCAAGCAAAACTAATTATAATCAGAGTATTGGTTACCTTTTCAAAGGTCTAGTGACCAGGAAAGGGTACAAAGAAGACTTCTCGGGTGCTTGTATTATTCTATATCTTAATCTGGTGCTGCAATTACCTTCAGGAAGAAGGACCCACTGCCCACGTCATGGCTGCATAGACATTGTTTATTCACTATGTTCCCTCTCAAGTTCATGCCATTGCAGTATACACAGATGGTGCTCCGTCCACATCCCCTGTGTCCTTAAGATTCCTATGCCCACCCCCAGCTTCTGTATGTTGTACTTTTAACAGCTCACAGCTATAATCTTCAGGGGACTGTCCTTGGCCTACTGCGGTCCCTTTGGCCATACTTACACAGAGTGGGAAATGCCAGGGAGCTTGTGTCTCCCACAGGGCGACCTGTGAACAAAGACTGACTAGTGTGAAAGAGTAAAAGCCCAGCTCCTTTCCCTCAAGTCAGGACAAACTCAGAAATGCAATTTCCTATGCACAGCTCCCTATAGGATCAGGCTGCGTGTGGGACTTGACCTGAAATTGTTCCATTGCTTAGCTTCTTCTCCTTCCCTGTCCTGCTTCCCCTAAGCCCCTATGGTTTCTTCTGGGAGTACTTTCTCAACAAATCTCTTGCTAAGGACATGACACATTCTCATGTCAGAGTCAGTCTCTGAGAATCAGATTGAAAACAGGCATATTGGAAACCCAGTTACCACATGCATATAGCTTTCTTTCCCCCATTACCCTTCAAAATACTCAACTCTACTTTCTGTGTTGCCTAGTCCCTCTTAGGAATTAAGCCTTGAAGTCTTCCATTAATTAAATGGGCACCCAATCTGGGAGGCATGACTCAGAGAGCATTTATCATTTATTTGCACGTTAGCAAAATGCAATGTTAAGATAAGCAATGCAGTCATCTGACAAGAACCTCAGCCACTAGAAGACTCAACACTGGCTGGTGCGTGTGGGAGCAAGGGATGGGGTTCAAAAAAGGTTCAAAGTACAAGTCTTGCCTGGAATGGGGAGCTGAGTGGGGCATGAGAGACAGATCCCTCAGATACACTAGGGACATTATCAGATTTTGATCATCTGGCATAGGAAGAGAAGAAAGAATACTCAAAACAGAAATATTAATAGTTTTGAGCAGACAAAAATCTAGTTTCATGAATTTTATCTAGGACTAGCCATGAACTGATTACTATTTATTAATTCTATGTATAAACAATGGAACGAATCCATATTATGATTCAATAAGTTAAAGGGACTTACAATATTTTTAAGTGTTTGAGAACAGAGAAATTACTACCTGACCTAGATAAAGTCCAGATGGCTTCATGAATTGAGTGGGATTTCAAGAGCTTGCTTGATAAGAGTTAGCACAGTTATCCAGTGGAAAAGCACATTAATACTACTTATTCCAATTCAAATAGCTGATGAAATTCTTTTTTGCCCAAAATCCATTTTAAGGTTTAACAATATGAACAGCTGGTGGTGGTGAGCTTTAGAATTAATTACAGAGTGAGTCAATAAACATAAAATTATGTAACATTTCAGAAAGAAATTTAAAAAATAATACATTTTAGATCTATACTTCACAATTTTAATTCACTTGTAGTATCTAAAGTAATCTGAAATTGGCTTTTTTAAACATATGCCAAAAGATGTTATACATAACATAATTGATTTAATTTGGAGTGAATGGTAATTAAGATTACCACAAGGAAGTATAAATAAAATGAATAAAACCAAAAAATATATAAAACATAAAAATGTGCATAGACAAAAGACGGAAGCAAACCAACATTTCAACGATGCTTATCTCTGTATGCTAGAATTGAAGATCATTTTATTTTCTTCTTAATAATCAAGAAAAGTGTTATTTGTGAAAAAGATAATGCGTAAGATCCTCCCTCTAATTCAAATTTCCCCTCAAATGTCACTTGAGCACAGACATGTTTTGAGAGTATATCATTATAAAGGCTTGTGTGAATTAAGGTAGAGAGATTTATTCTGATCTCTTTGAATTACCATATATTGCCCAGAAAACATTCTCAAATAGGAAGCCTCACAGATGCTAATAGAACTGTTTTGTTGATATAAAACGATTAGACATTTTTCGTAACAGCTATTTCCTTGATTGACAAAGCCTGGAGGGGAAGGATAAGCACATTTAAACACACACACGTGACCTTTACCTGGCGGAAAGGAGATTATATTTATGCAGGTCTCCCTTAAGTAATTGCTCTATGACCCCCTGTCAGGTTTTAAATGTCAACCAATTTGAAGGCATGGTAAAGAGAATAGAAATGTGGAACAAATTTCAGATAAAAGGTACAGCTGATGAAAACAGGACTCTTATTAAGGGAGTTTTCAAATATCAAGTTTCCATCACATTGAAAGGTATCAGTTGTGACTCTGTACGATGGTTTATCTCATATTTGGCATTTCCTGTGAGTCATACCTTTCATCTGAGCATCTTAGAATATTTTATAAACACAAAACCTCAATGACATCTGTATTATTTTCTTTGTTTTATAAATGGACTGATAAGTCATCAAAGAGCTTGTAAAGTTGACAGAGGTCACCAGGATGAGATTGATTCTGTATTAGCACCTCTCCCCATCACAGCCCCCAAATAGGAATTGAGAACTCCACAGTTTCCATCCTAGTACATCCTGTTAACATGAAACCTGTGTCCTTAACTTAATCAAAAAAGACTTATGGAGACAACTTTAGGGGGAAAAATCTCTCTTTTTATACATATGTTCAGACAAACACCATCTATCAATAGATAGAGATGTGAAGGTATCATAGAAAAGGTTCATAATAGTGAAGTGACAATAAACTGATAAATACCAGAGAAGTTGGAGCCTAGCTCCTGACTGTGGATGTCTGCCTTTGTTTACAGGGCTGAGAATATAAAGGGGAAGTCTATAGGCAATAAACAGAAAGGTAGAATGCTTGGAAATATTTTTTCTAACCCTTTTGTCAATTGTGATGTTTCTGGAAGTTCTTAAGTCTTGATCAGAGGTCAGAGGTTTCCAAACTTTCCTGGTTCATAGCTCCCTAACATCTCAGTCACTTTTTCGCCGTTTCTCTAGGCCAAAAGAAGTACCTAACAGTTCCAAGTATTATAATTAAGTCCCAACTTAATAACAGTAGTTGGCATGACGTCCGACAGATGGCGCTGTGCTTTCCCTCGAAAATTTAAATTATTCCGCGGTGCCCCTGGAACTTCACTGCGGGGGGCTGGCAAGGTGGGTGAGTGGCAGGACGCCTGGGCACCGCGGGTTTGGGAACCACGGCTGTAGACCACACCTGAACTAGATGGCGTTAGCAGCATAACTGGTCTTGATAGATGGAATTTGAAAATAGATAAAAGGAATTCCACGGAGGTGTCTTTCCCTCATTATAGAAACTCTAGAAATTTATCTGGTTCCCGTAAAGGGTATATTGGTGTCCTTTAAGTCTAATTGCTATTTGGCTCCCAGTAAAGAGTGGAAACAGCTGATCTCTCCTTTGTGTAACACACAGGAAGCATGTATCAAGGTTTAACTATCTCCCCTTCAGATAAAAAGCCTCCAAAATTATATAACCTGCCTCTAAGTTGGTCTGTTCTATTTAATAGTTTTCTTTTTCCTTGTTCAAGAATCATTGTCCAATCCACATAGCCTTAAGGATAACAATATGAATAAAATTAATTTTTGTTTGAATCACACCAAAAGAAATAGACAGATTTTGTAAAATACTGTAACTTTATTTGGTACAGTCAGACTTACAAGCATAAGTGAAATTTGTTTTCTGGGACCTTGATGGAAGAAACAGGCAGCCCTCTGGCCAACTGATACTAAACTTTGTTAACAAATCTGTGTGCTTGCTACTTGGATGAAAGCTGCTGCGTGTATTAAGATGCCCTGGATAGAGGAAGCAGTGGTTTTAAACAAATCTGCAGATGAGCAATTACAAGAGTAGAATGCTTTAAATTGCAGGCATTGATTCTCTGTGAAGCTGTTGTGCACACAGGCAACTCCATGAGGCATGTATCTGGGAGAAAAGCAGCAGGAATGTATTATTGATTTATTTTTTTCCAATGATTAGTAGTTCTCCTAAGCCATACCAAGAATGCCAGAGAGTTTCTAATCAGCCTTTGGTGAGAGTGAAATACTCTGTTCAGAGATAAGTACAATTTCTTTCTTTTTTAAGAACTGTATTTGGAGTGCCTGCTAAGTGCCAGGCACTGAATAGGTTGAATAGAAGAACAAGGGCTGTGGTAGGGGATGGACAAGGAAGGCTCTTGCTCTCACTGAGCTGAGCCTGGTGATTAAGAACTACAGGAGATTTTTGAAACTCAGAGGAAGTGAAGGAGATGTCAAGGCAATTCACTTTCCTCTCTGACGTCAATTTACTCTTTTTAAATGAGGGAATTTGGACTACATGATCTCTAAGCCCTAATGTTCTGATTCTAGCACCATACAAAGTTCACTTCAAAGTCAGCAAAAGAGTTGCAGCAACATAAATAGACCTCAGGGTATAAACACTATGTTATCCAAAGGGAAAATAAAGATGACAGACTACATGTTTTAAAATAAACTCACTGTGGTTTTTAATTCTCATTTTCAACCTTGAGTTTTATGAGTATTGATTTCCTAAGAAAAGAAAGCCTACAACTGCTACCTTCCTTAAGTACCTTTCTACTGATTTTAAATAAGGCCATTAACAATTTTCATGCCTAATATATATAAATTTCAGTTTAAATGTCCTCATACCCTTACCCAAAGGACCTTTCTTATGTAACTATAATGAAAGGTTTAATTCTGGGGACACACAAAGCTAAGCTTGACATCTTCTGAGCATTGCCCCCCCCAGAAAAATCTTCATTGTGAAGTATTTCAAACATTGATACAACATGTCATTGAAAACATAATGGGATGGGCAAACTGAGGGACAGAGACATGACATTGTGATTTATTTAAGGTCACACAATTATCTTATATATCTGTTTCATATTGATCCTATTTTATTTATCCCTCACTGTTGTACTATGGGGAAATTTTCCTACTCTATAGACAAGGAAATTGAGTTTCAGAAATAGTATGTTCTTATAATAATAATGGATTTGAGACTAGGTTTACCTATCTCAAAAGTTCTTGCAGTTTTCCCTTCTCCCATGTGAACTTCTAGCACATAATCTCTACTTTCTAAATTATACAAAAAGGATATATTCGTTTTTCTTCAAATAATAAAGAGGCAAATGTAGACGAGAGATGGTGGTGAAACTCGATGTTAAAGAACTACCATTCTATTGCCCCCAAATGTTTCCAGACTTATCTTCCCCTTAACAATTCCCAGACCTTGTATGCACACAAATTAGACTACCATGGTTCCTGGACTACACCCTGTCTAGCTTTAAACTCTTAGTTTAGTCACTTCTCCCCTAGAATTCTTTTTCTCTCATCTTTGTTTGCTAAAAACCTATTGATCCTATAGTCCATTTCATGAGCCACTCCCCTTCCATGAAAACTTATTTCCCTAAATTTGATAAAATATTGCCCACTACAAATTCTTAAGTTCTTTGTTGGTCCCTGCGGTACAGTGCAGTATGTAGGAAGGGAATGAATGTTAAAGTCAGACATAATGTTTCATAGTCTTGTTCTTCTGATTGTTGGTTATGGGACCTTGTAAAGCTTCCTTAACCTCTCTGAGCCTCAGTTTCCTCAATTACAGAGAGGAGAAAAGAATTCCTATTGAGATAATAGCTACCTCACAGAGTTGTTAAAATGATTATATGATACCGCAGTCAGTAATAAAATGTAAAAAGAAAATGAATGTATTATTTCTCATGGTTAAAGATACAAGTTTGGTAAGTCCATAGCTTTTGTGTTGACTCTTAGGTAATGTTTTGGCATTAAACATTCCAGTCTAGTCTAATAATTGCAAAACTAGAGTCCAGTCCAGTAAATAAATAAAATATCTAAACTATTACTCAGGGTCAAGCTTTCCCCATTCCCAGCCTGGAGGCCCAGGGTGGTGCTGGGGGTGTGGCTGGTTTCTTAAGCAGTTCCTAGCTCTGCCTCCTCCCACACTGTGTGAGCCACAGTCTGGCCTCTCCAAAGTGAGCCTAGGGAGAGAGGGACTAGAGGAAGGGGCCAGATAATGTGGCTGGCATAATGTAGCTTCAGTGCAGTCTGGACTGCAGATCCTTCCTTGGCTGGACACTTTGTGGGTTCTCTGGTGCTCCTCACTAAAGATCTGCAATACAGTTGCCCTCACATTGGCAATGCCTTCCTCTGAGTAGCTGTTCTGAACATCCAGCAACCCACTATTTCTTCTTGTATCGTAACCCACAGAGATAGTCCTTTGGGAAGAGTTTCCCTTTTAAGATAACCCCGGTCACCTCACTTTTGCAGCAGTGGGCATGGAGGGGGTCTTATATTGTCACCAGGAGACAACTTGAGTGAAAGTGCAGCCTACCCCAGTGAATTCTCTTTATGCCTCTTGACTTTAGACTTCTCAGACTTATGTCAAACACCACTATGTCCCTCAATCTCCAGGACACAGATAGCACAATCTCCTCATAGTTGCCACGAAGCCCCTCTCATCGGCTTGAGCTAACGGTAAAGCATCTTGCTATTTCTATGAGGATGAGGCAGAGAAAATTGTTCAAAGCTCACCAAAAAAATCTCTCTACTCTCCATCTTTTACCTCTTATGCTGGCTGGGGTACATGACCACGCTGGCAGAACCACCTTGTAATGCCTTAGCAAATCATGCACATGGAGTCTAGCACCTCACTTAAGCCTCTGGGGCATGCCTGGCGGCAAAAGAAGTGTTCCTTGGCATCTATTATATTGTTCTTTGTCTTTGGGCTCCATTTTAAAAACCTGTTGCACAAATAATGGGCCCAAGGAGCAGCGGAACCATGAATATGAAAGTCATCAGAAGTCAAGGGTGCTTTTCTGTTTTTCCCCCTTGGGAGCCAAATACTACCTTAATTTTTGCCACAATCTATTTTGTTCTTTCTCCCCAAACTGGCCTTTTTGTTTTTCTATTGCACATACAAAAAATGTCCATCTCAAGCTTCCAGTGTTATATGTTTACTCCCACAATCAGCAGAAGCTGACTAGTTTGAATCCCACTTCAAAATTCCTAGAGAGGGAAGATAATTGGCTTCATGTGGACCGTATGATGATCTGTGATCCAGTCAAGTTCATCCAACAAACAGGCTATAAGAGCCCATCCCTCTGATCAGGGAAACTCTCACAGAAAAGTTGGAGCAGGTACCCCCAATAATGTCAGAAATACATAGAGAGAAACATCAGCAAATATGCCAATGCCTGGCACAAAGCCTAGCATAAGTACTTACTATGTTTTTCTTCACTTTCAAGACATTTATTCTCTCTGAATAGATATACTAGACATTGTGGTTAACTCTCCAACATTTACTCCCCCTTTTCTTAGCCACTACCCAGATTTTCATTCAGATAGCTTCACCACCCCTGGGCATCTCACACTGGCGGTAGGGCAAGTAGCTGAAGCCCAAACTAGTGAACTTGATTCCTCTCCCTGCTCACAGTTATCTGTACCAACATGACTGATTCAGGCTGATGAGATCAAGGGAGAGGTTTTCTGGGGGAAAAATTCCCTCTTCTGAGAACACTACTGGAAATGATTCCCTCTTCCTCTACAGACATGCGTGGAGAAGGACATTGTCATGGAAGTTGACACGACCATTTTGTGACCACAAAGTAGAACCAGCTTCAGAAGAAGCCAACCCTGCAAGATGCAGAAAGGAGATGAAAGGAAACTGTTGAGCAGCTGACTCAACCCAACCCTGGAGGCAGCTTGCATGTCAACTTCCAGTTACATGAGCCAATAATTCCCATCTGTCATTTCAACCAGCTTGAGTTGGATTCCAGAAAGACCTAATTTGTCCATTCACCCAAAATTCTAACATGTTAGGAAAAAATGTCAGTGAGTATATTTGCAAATGATTCTGACGGTCCTGAGAGGAAGCTGTAAATGGACGCTAGAGAAAAAAAAATGAAAT
The DNA here is from genome assembly GCF_041146395.1 of Eulemur rufifrons. NCBI lineage: Eukaryota > Metazoa > Chordata > Mammalia > Primates > Lemuridae > Eulemur > Eulemur rufifrons. The sequence goes on from NC_090983.1 coordinate 46,590,077, forward strand.
CAATAGTTAAAACTCCTCCAAAAAAAAAGATAAAGGAAATATCAAAGCCTCTCGGGAATATACCAGATACATAGAAAACTCTGGGAAAGGATGTCAAGATGTTTTAATTGAATCATAGGAAACTGGTTGATTTTGTAGTAAGGGGTGATACTTTGAGGTGACCCAATCGAATGCCAAGTGAATTGTCCTCTGATTTTGCCTATGAGGATATTGTTCTAATCTCTCAAGAAATTAGAGAAGATGCAAAAAAGTTTATAAAACCTGGGGTTACTTGAGAAAATAGTTTGGCTGAAAATCTTTAAATGTAAAAGATGTAGGAGATGACATGAGAGCAGTCTTTCAGCCCAAAGAAAGGAAACAAAAAATAACAAAACCTTTCTTAGGTATGGGAAGGATCCTGAAAGTGAGTAGAGCAAGTGAGTGATCGGTGAGTTTTCAAAGGGACTCTTGCCCTGCCTCCCACCCAGGTGGGGGTGGCGGTGGGCTGGACAGTAAGCTGGATGACAGAATACTCCAGAAGAGTTCTGATTGGTGAGCAGAAATACCTTTTCCTTACTCTGGGCCTGGAATTCCAATTGGAGGCAGCCTCAAAGAGTACTCTGTACCAGACTGGGGTGGGTGCTGCAAAGAAGAAATGGCAAGGGGGCCTATTTAAACTAAGAAGACCTAAAAGAGCACCAGGTGTGCAGCTGCTTCACTCCCATCTGCAGAAGTGTCCACATGCTCAAGTGAGAGTTGTTGCAACCCTCAGCAGGGGCCATAAGGAAAACTCCCCCAAACCAGAAGATCAATATAAATCGTAAAAAATCTGCTAGGATCTGAAGCATTGGCAGGAGCTGAGGGGGACTGCAGTCAATAGAAGTTAGTCTCCTTTCCTCAGACACAGTGACTATTACACCATTTGTGGGCATTCTATTCCGATACAATATATCATTGCTATTCTTAGGCAAGAGAAAACAGTATTTTTGTTGGCATAGTATTGTTATTTTGTTTTGTTTTTTTAATGATGCATCCTCTCATGAAGGCATAACTGCTTACACAATTTCCCCTCCCACTGCAAACAACTATTATTAAAACAAACTGTACAAAATATATGAAACAACTGATTTTACACATTGGACAACAAGATAGCATTGTATTCTCTTAGAAAAAGGAACCAAATAAGATGAACCCTGTGATTGCCCCAGCAGTTTCTGGACTTCAGCACAGGGAAGCAAAACCAAAAGAGATCCTGGAAGCTGCACTGAGTTGAGGAAACAGAAATCAGAGATAAGCGAGACTGAGGCAGCTAAAATTTGCAAGGCAGATTACCAGAGAGAACAGAGATGTGGCAAAAATGAATGAGCTCTACAAATCTGCATAGAGATAGCATTAAGTCTTTGGTGGAATAGCAATCTGCATAGGGCAGAGTGAAATTCAACAAAGCCAGACTAAGAACAACTGCCAGGGAAAGGAAAGGATAGTTACTATGGAGCTGTAAACCAAACCATTCCCTGAACTCACATATACCTGGGAATCCTTTGAGTTTCCACCAGTGAGAGTGGAAAAATGTTGTTGAATACACAGGGCATTCCATAGTGAAAACAGAAAGGTCAGGGGTTAATTAAACCACCTTTAGTACAAAGGCTACTAAAAAACTAATACACTAACAAACTGGAAAACAAGCGAGAGGACCAGGCTTATCCATAAATAGCTTAATTCTCTGACAGGACAGTGTCCAACACTCTTTAAAGGAATACTACAAAACCCAGCACTCAATAACAAAAAAGTCACAATGTCCAGTGTCTAATAATATGAAGAAGCTGGGAAACATGTCCCTTAACCAGGAGATGAATTAGTTAATAGAAACAGGCCCAAAAATGATAGACATGATGGAATTAGCAGACAAAGACTTTAAAACAGCTATTATAAAAATTATAAATATGTTCAAAAGTTCATATTTTTGAAGGAAAATATGAACATAATGAGGAGATAAATGGAAGCTATAAAAAGGGCCAAATGGGACTTTCAGAGGTGAAAAATACAATACTGAAAATAAGAATTCACTGAATGATATTAATAGCAGGTTAGATACTGCAAAAGAAAAAAAATTCCATGAACATGAAAACATAAAGAGAAATATCCAGAACAAAGCAGTGGGGAGAGAGAGACGGACAGAGAGAGAGAGAGAACAGAAACTTAGAGACCTGGGAAACAATATAAAAAATTTAATATACATATAGTTGGAATCCCAGAAGGAGTAGGAGGACAGAAAAAAATATCTTAAGACATAATGACTGAAAAATTTCCTAATTTGGTGAAAGTATAAACCCACAGAACAAAGAATCTCATCCAAGAAACTCAAGCCACACCAAGGCAAAGCATAATCAAATTGCTGAAAACCAGGGCAGTAGTCCCCCCTTATGTGTGGTTTCATATTTGGTGGTTTCACTTACATGTGGTCAACTATGGTTCAAAATTATTAATGGAAAATTCCAGAAATAAACAATTCATAAGTTTTAAATTGCACATCGTTCTGAGTAGCATAATGAAATCTCATGCCATCCTGCTGTTGCGCAATCCCTTTTTCTAGTGTATGCATGCTGGAGACACTAACCGCCCTTAGTCACATGGTAACTGTCTCAGTCGTCAGATCCCCTGTGGCAGTATCACAGTGCTTGTGTTCAATTCACCCTTATTTTACTTAGTAATGGCCCCCAAACTTAGGAATAGTGACGTTGGCAATTTGGCTATGCCAAAGAGGGGTCGTAAAGTGCTTCCTTTAAGTGAAAAGGTGAAAGTTCCTGACTTAATAAGGAAAGAAAAAAAATTGCATGCTGAGGTTGCTGAGATTTACGCTAAGAACAAAGCTCCTATCTGTGAAATTGGGAAGAAGGAAAAAGAAATTTGTGCTAGTTTTGCTGTCACACCTCAAACTGCAAAAGTCACAGTCACAGTTTGTGACATTAAATGTGTGTGTAGAAAATATTGTTCAAAATATTATGTCACTGCCTTATTGGAATTATAACTCAGAAGTAATCACCCTGTACTTCCCACCTTGATAGGAAATATAATTAATTATGTGAGCACACTAAAAGGAAAAATTCTAAAGTTGGAAATAGAGACAAAAGGTTGATTCTCTAAGGGTATATAGCTTTGTTTCAACTAATTTCCTATTAATTAAAGTATATTACAACTCTAAAAAAGTAAATGTTAATTTTTAGAAAACTGATAGCAATTCAAATGATTTCTGTCCAATAGTATTTAAAATGTGTTTTGCCCTGTAGATACATACGTAGTTGCTTTCTGGTAGAAAAGATTAAAACTCAAGGTTTTAAATTTTAATTTCATGGTCTTATTCCAGCATTTTTTCCAGTTACTATAATATTTCTGTTTGTCTTGCACATTTTTCAATTAGCTTTACTACCCTTCTAGTTTCCTAAGTAATTAGTTCAACCAATTGTTTACATTTTATATTTGTAGAAGAGTCACATTTTTAATGTTTTTTAAAAATTATACTTTGATAAGTATCATATGCAAATGGACACAATGAGCAAATTCAGTTTTAGAGAACTAAAATCTTCATTTCTTCACATTTAACTCACAATGAATGAATTAAAAACCCACCTCATTTGTGTCATAAGATCAGTAAACCTTCATGGGATTGGACTGACTTTTCACAAGATTAGTCTTTTTTCATACTATCCTTGGGGCTTCTCCCCCAAGAATGTCTGAACACTGAACATAGTCTCCCCAGCTGATCCCCAAGACAGGTACAGCAGTCCCTCACTCCATCTGGGCTTTTGCCTTCAGCAGGTTTAGTTACCTGCAGTCAACAGTGGTCTGATAATATTAGGTGGAAAATTCTAGAAATAAACATTGCATAAATTTTAAATTGCATGCCATACTGAGTAGCACAATGAAATCCTCTGCTGTCTCGTTCTCTCCTGCCCGGGATGTGACTCATCCCTTTGTCCAGCATCTCCGTTGTATATGCTACCTGCCCATTAATCATTGACATTGTCCACTCCTGACATCCAACCATGGAAATTGTCTTGGCTCGATGATCCAGGATCACAATGCCTACATCATCCATCTCACTTCATCTCATCAGGTAGGCATTTTCTCATTACACGTCCTCATAAGAAGGGTGAACACAGTAAAATAAGACATTTTGAGAGAGAGAGAGAGACCACATTCATATAACTTTTATTACTATGTATTGTTACAACCATTCTTTAGTAGTTATTGTTCATCTACTACTGTGCCTAATGTGAAAAATAAACTTTATCATGGGTATATGTATATAGAAAAAAACATAGTGTATATAGGTTTTGGTACTATCTGTGGTTTCAGGGTTTGACACATCCACAAAACCTCTTGGAAGTTTTCCCCTGTGGTTAAAGGGGGACTCCTATGTACAGATCTTTTTCAACTGATGCATATCACTGATGTTCATTTTAGGAAAACAGGTGGATATAAAAAAACAAACAAGCATGGGAAAACTACAAACTTAAGAAATCCCCCCAATTTTTTGGTCCCTTGTCCTTTGTCTAGAGTCCCTAACTTCTTTCTGGTCCAGTGATAGGAAGTTCTATTAGATTGTTTCCTTTTATGTGAACTTTGAAGTTCACCAAAGGTCATTCCTCCATCTCCCTGAGAACTATCTTAGACAAAGAGCATGCGGTCTTCTTTCTATAGAAAGTCCTTCATCTTAGCCCATGTTCTATAAAAGTATTCAGAGTTGAACAGTGAGTGTCTCATCTAAGAATACCCAGCCTGTACCACCCCCACTTCCCCAGGGACGCTGACACATAAAGGTTGTTGTTGCTATCTGGTGGTGGTGGTGGTGGTGGTGGTGGTGGTGGTGGTTTTTCTCACATCACAGTCAAAAGATGATGACTACAGTGGAGTCCTGAGGAGAGCAAAGACCAGGACATTAGCCTATCTTTCTCTGGTGTTGGAGAATCAGTTCTATATCACAACAGTGGGGGGAGGGATTATAAGTCTTGACCCTTATCTTCTAATTGGAATGAGAAAAATACTAGACAAATAAACATAAACTAATATGAAAAAGTCATCCTGCCACAGTAAATCAGGAATAAAGATCTGACTGATATTCACTATGTTAAACTGTATGAAACTGGACTAATTAAATGACAAGAAACTAAATAGATTCAAACCATCAGTCAACATTAGGTCTTGAGTTAATGAGTTGAGCAAATTGGGTTTCCTTCTTTGAAGTAAATAGCTTTCAATCCAGCAAAAATGACTGGTTTTGAAACAGTGGAAAGCCACTTGCGTGGAACATACATAGATTTGCTAACTCACAGTGAGGAATTCCGTATGTGTCCTTCTGTATGAAGCTTGGGAAACACAAACAAGGAAAGCTCATTCACATTTTTAGGTTTTCATAAACAAGGATGACAGAGAAAAAGATGAGCTGCTGATGTTTTTCCATTTCATCCTGAGAACATTTCACTCTGGAAATTATCACCAAGGCTGAGGTCTCTGCATTTGCCATATTAAGATTGTTGTACAAGGAATGCAGCTCAACTGGTACTTGCTTAGTTACTGTGGACACTGTAAATGCACGCTGCACAGGGAAAGACACACAGGGTCTGAGACAATCCCAAATATGTACCTGCTGCAACACCAGCTTAGAATCCCCAAATGACAAATGCAAAAGGAAGTGTTCCAGATATATTTAGCCTCCAATCCACCTCCTCAAACTCAACATCATTGGAGTGAATAATAGAAAACACATACAATAATCCTCCATCACTGTTCAGACAGGATTTTGCCGATATTTACTGTTTCTACTGACCACATTTGGTAAGATTTTTGCTTCCTATTTTATTTCCCATAATCCATAAACTATTCCTAATATAGGCAGTTAACACTGTAACCTCCTTGTTCTGAGCTTTATGGCCAAAGATATTTAAGTAATCTTTCGCTTATAACACTTTTAGTAAGACAATACAATCTCTATGACCATCAAAAAGAGCACTGTGGTAAACAAAATGTACAGCATTGTCCTGATATTTGACAAAAGCAGCATACATCTGTTCTGTGACATTAGGTGTAGTTCTGGCTGATGCACTTTAAGAAATACAGAATAAAGCCAGAAGGGCATCATAAACTGCTGGAGGAATGTGGGTGATAAGTACTGGGTGGGAAGAAACTACATTATGAGAGAAAAAATGTCTAGCGTTTTTCAGTCTGAAAGTCAGAGTGACAGTTTATTTGAAGCCTTTAAAACCTACTAAAGTAATGGATTGGAAAAAACATCTTGTTCTTCAAATCCCAGTAATATTAGAAACAAGAAATGCCCTTTGAAGACTGAAACATGAAGATTTAAGAGACACAAAGGAGAATACTTCACCCAAGCAAGGCAATAAATAATCTGGTGCAACACAAAAGTAGAGTGAGTAGGCCTGCTTCCAAACGCTAAAAGTTTGGGGATCCAAAGGCCTCTTTATTTCATGTTATTTGTCTTGTCTTCAGTTCAAGTTAATAAATTCTTTAAAAATCCTTGTGGATTTCTTATGTGTCAATTGATAATCAACTCCATTAGACAAAAACCCAATTTGGGAAGCTCTTCAAGATAAGCCCTGTCTACTTGGGCTTCTGTTGTGACTGCTATGGGGGAATACCCTTGTAAGTCTTAGATATCCTGTTATTTAACGGAAAAGATATGGCCAGGCAAGCCTTAAGATTCTTAAAAGGAACTTTCCTTTGTTTAAAATGTTTTGTAAGCCACTCTGTTAAATCCTTCTGAGATATTAACAAAGGATAGTATAGATCCACCCTAGATTTTACCTTTTCCAGAGCCATTTTTAATTTAGTAATTATTTTTAGAGAATCTGGGTGTGAGAAACAATTTTATTGTAAACCTGGCAAGCTGTGGCTCTTTTATATTTAAAGTTTATTTTTAACTCATCTCTCTTCCCTCACATTTTATCATAGGCAATGGGAAAGAAATCAGGTGGCATTTTAAATATTCTGCCTAGAATTCTTCTTTACTAGATCACTGAGTTTAATAAGTATATTTCCTCTTTGCCACATTATTGCAGATAATGTTGGCAAACTCTATACCATAACCCAGCAAGAATTCCCTTTCCTTCGGCTTCCAATAACATTTTCTTACCTTCCTTTAAACCTTCACTGAGGGCCTCCTCAAGGCCTTTTAAGTTTCCACTAACACTCTACTTGAGATCCTTGGGCTTTTGCTAAAAGTCTTTTCAAATATATTCTAGTGTCTTCCCTCAGTCCAGTCCCAAAGTCAACGCCACATATAGGTTTTGTTATGATGGCAACCCACTTCTTGGTACCAAAATTTGTAACAGTTATCTGTGGATATGTAAACTATCCTGAAAACTTAGTGGCTTAAAGCAATAACAAATGTATTCATTTTGGTCATGAATTTTTAATTCAGGCAGGGTTTAATGGCAACAACTTTTCTTAACTCTACACAGTATCATCTGGGATGGCTTGACGAGGAGTTAGAGAATCCATATTCAGGATAACTTACTCTTGTGGTTTGGCAGTTGGTTTTGTCTGTTGGCTGAGAGTTCAGCAAGGGACAAAGGCCAGAAGCTTCTGTTTTCTCCACATAGGCCTCTTCCCAGGCTTCTTGGTCTTCCTGACAGCATGGTGGTTGCATCCTAAGAGAATCAGATTAAAGTGCATTTGATTGTTTTAAATTCTAACCTTTGAAGTCACAGGTCATCACTGTCACTACACCATTGTTCAAAGCAATCACAAAGACTGCAAATAGATAGTTGCAAGGGGAAGTGATGTAGATTCCAGCTCTTAATGAGAGAAAGGCAAAGTTTTAGAAGAGTATGTGAAATAGGAGATATTGTTGAACCTATCTTTGGAAAATACAATCTGCTACACTGAGTAAAAGAAGGATTGTATAAGGAAATTAATATTTTAGAGGATATATTTTTTATCATTGATGTAAAAACTATGGAGAGGAATTAAACACTCCATAATATAGGTCTTGTTGCTCTGATAGTGAATAAAATCTGTCTATATGGATTATAGACCTGCTCCAGTTTGGAAATCCTTATGTTTCTAAAGTAAACATATTCTTGTAAAATAAAAAATTGTAGGGTATGTGAATTATGTTCCCATAAATCTTATACACACTGAAACACACATATACACATGTAAAGGTATGTACTAGGTAAATTGGAGACATAGATAAAGTAGTGACTTCTGCTTGATGGGTCACAGAGGGCTTCATGAAAGAAGAGAAGTTTGAAGTGTGGGTGGCACTGGAGGAAAGGGAATGGACTTTTAAGCAGAGAGGACAGAACTTGCATATACAGGGAAGCATGGAGCAGCCTGGTTGAGTGTGGCTGAACCACAGCTGCATATTGAGGGTGTCAAGAAATGAGGCTTGGAGAGCTAGAAAGGGATGCATTTGAACTTCAACTCAGAAACAATGGGGCATTGTTGGTAGGCTCTGGGCAATAGGGGTGGGGAGGTGACAGGATCATATTAGCGTTTAAAATAATCACTCTAACAAAATGGAGGAATGTGGACTACAGGCAAACTCCAGCAGGAAGAAAGATCCAGGTGGGAAATGGTGTCATAATTCAGGCAGGAAGTAAGAGGGAGGGAAGTAAGATATTAGCAGTAGGGATGACAGGTTATGAAGAAATTAGAGCGTCCGGACTTGGTGAAAAGGAGTATAGTACCTGGTATATAATAGACAATAAATATTTACTAAGTGGAATTGGATCTTTTACTTAGCTATTTCAACATGGAGAAAAAGTAAAAAGTAATCTAAAATGGCATATGCTTCAAATGACATAATCTCTCTACAATATCCTCTTGAAGGGAAAGAAATGATGTATGGCATAATCGATAAATGTATTTTTATGTATTTCAAATCTGTAGAAATAGGCTCTAGTATGTAAAACCACTCACACATTTCTTCTCAAGGAGAAGCCAAATATATATTTAATAATGAAATAACCACCAAACCAGGGTTTTTTTATGGATATGGTAATGTTCTTTTTATATTTGTGTTTATAGACCAGCATAATCAATTAGAAGCCTCTTAAGGTTTAGGGAAATAACTATGAAGTTTTGCCCCACCAACCATAAAGACATTAATAGATGGGCTGAGAGAACGCATTTGCTGCATATGGGATGTTTTTCTACCATTGTACCAGAATATTTTGGAGATGGCCAACTGTTTCTTATTTGACTAAAGAAACCAGGAAGTTGGCAGTGGCCATCACTTCTTGAAAGTTTTTTCTTGCTTGTAGTGAGATGTCAAGGTTGTGAAATACTGGTGTCCACACTTCCTGATCCTCAGTCTCTAAGATACACAGTCATGGTCAAGTAAGTGTTACTCCCTCACAACCTCCTGATCCAGAACTGTACATACTTCCCTCTAGTGAGAAGATGCTGCCTGTTCCGTAGAAGTGCCATAAAAATTGTTGTTCAAGTTATTTGCAATATCTAGCTGTTGCATATTTATTCAATTTTAGATTGTATGTTTTTCAGAATTATATCAAGTTGAGAATCACTTGGCTAGCACACATCAATTAAAATTCTAATAATCTGAATGGCAGAAGCTTTCAAAAGTAAATAATTACAATGCATTCTGGAGAGAGTGTATTTTATTTGTACTGTTTCTATGTTGATAACAAATCAAACTCTTTAATTCTGAGTTCATAGTAATAGTAAGTATAAGGTGGCTTAATTTGTTAAACAGCTTTTCTCAACTTTTTGTTAACTCATATCTTACCAGCTCAGATTTTAAGAGGCTCTTTTCTATAGTTTGTATTTTCAAAGAATATTTTCAAATTTTCAAGGATATTTTCCAAACATAAAATTATAAAATTGAATAAAATATGCCCATGCACATGTGTATAAATTCATACATTGTATACATAAACACACAACACATATTCTGACAACTGTCCTTGCCCAGCTGAGAATCGCTATGCTAGAGGGTTTTTAAAATCTCAGCTTAGTTGTTCATTTATTTATTTTTTAAAAAAATAAGAAACAAAGAAAACAAGAGGATAGTGACAAGAAAATGTTACTCCCAAAGCATTCTTATAAAAAAAAAAAAAAAAAAAAGCTACAAGTAGCCACAACTAAGGACGCCAGTTTTCTGAAGTCCCAATTCCTTCAAATAAAGGGTACTGGGTAATGCATTTCATCATTGGCAGCTACCCAAATTAATGATTTATTGTGGTGCCAATTAAGTGTATGCTTAAAAATAGTGGAAGAGAGAAACTTCTGAAAAAAGTACCCAACATTGAACTTCTCCTGAATTAAATAAAGCTGAGGCAGGACAAATCACACAATTTTGATATTTAGTGGTTTATTTAACATAAAGTTGGAATAAAATCAACTGTATTTTCACTCAACTGTATTTACACTCAGACAATTAATACTTTATCTTGATATTTTAATACACTGCTATATTTTTTATTTCACTTCTATTATTATTATTATTACCTCTTGCTAATAGCTGATATTTATTGAGCCCTTACCCTATTCAAGGCAATTAACTAAATATTCTTATGCTGTTACATCTTGTTAATCTCCCCAGTAACCCAGAGGTAGGTAGTTATTGTTACTTATCTTTTTACAGGAAAGTGAGACTTAGGTGAAAAAGTGGCAGAGCTAGGTCTGGAGTTGAGGCCAATCTGCCTCTATGTTGGACCTCTTGATGCTTATATTTTTCTACTCCCATCAATTATATATATATATTTTAGCAGTATTTTCTCATACAAAGAAGTGAACATAGATGTCTTTGGTGTTTAGCAAGCTCAGGACATAGAGTCAAATGCACAGGCCAGATCACATAATGAACTAGCTTTATATATATACATATATATATATTATATATAACCTGAAGTTGCAAGGGAATTTCTTGAAGGGAAAGAAGAGCAAAAAGATAATGCTGAAATTGAGAATATGCTATAAAAAAATACATATTGCTCTGTATCTGTGGTTAGGATTTTTCCATCATTAGAAGTATTTTCTCATCAAAAGATCTAAATTCAGGCTGTTGTTTATTCCCCCATCTTCCTCCTCCTCTCTTCCCTTTACTTTTGTCATTAATTGGAAAGTATAAAGTATTTCAGAGAAAGTTTCTTTGCAGCCAGCTTTGCTATGATGCAGCTAATCCACTAACCAAGAATAATATAAATGGACATAAATCTAAAACCTGTGGGAAGTTAAGCTTGTTTGGGAAAAATGTCCCCAGAATCATGAGTGATTACAACTGTATACTATATCCCACATAAATTTCTGAGGGTGGATTAGGTTTACTTCCATGCTATTATGCCCCTCTGAAAATAATTTCTGTCAAAATGTATATACAGAATCTAGGGGTTTATGGGTCATTTCATTCATTTCTCTTTCTCATTATGGGCATTACAACCAGAATGGACCAAAGAAAAGACTCCTCTAGAGAATTAATAACTACTCTAAAAAAGGGTCTAAAATTATACCTGATGAATTGTGATGTTATTTGCTTTTTGCCTTCAGCATCTTACACAATTGAAAAACAATAATAATCATAAGTTATACCAAAATAAAAATTCACCTTTGTGAATTTTGAAAGACTTGACTCAAATGCTAATAAAATGAGTAAATTAATAAAAACCATTCTAACTGGGGTAAGGTGATATCTCATTGTGGTTTTAATTTGCATTTCCCTGATGATTATTGATGTTGAGTACTTTTTCATATGTTTATTGGCCATTTGTCTATCTTCTTCTAAGAAGCTTCTGTTCGTGTCTTTTGCCCACTTTTTAATGGGGTTGTTTTTTCTTGCTGATTTTCTTGAGTTCTTTGTAGATTCTGGATATTAGCCCTTTATGGGATGTCTAGCTTGTGAATATTTTATTAAAAAGTCCAAAACCAGTAGATGCTGGCATGGATGCAGAGAGAAAGGAATGCTTATAGACTGTTGGTGGGACTGCAAATTAGTACAGCCTCTATGGAAAACAGTATGGATATTCCTCAAAGAACTAAAAGTAGACCTACCATTGGATCCAGCAATCCCACTACTGGGTATGTATCCAAAGAAAAAGAAGTCTTTTTATCAGAGAGACACCTGCACTCAAATGTTTATAGCAGCACAATTTATAATTGCAAAGATGTGGAATCAAACCCAAATGCTCATCAATTCATGAGTGGATTAATAAAATGTGTTGTATATATGCCATGGAGTACAATTCAGCCATAAAAAAGGATGGATTAATGCCTTTTGCAACAATTTGGAACTAGAGAGAATGCTCCTAAGTGAAGTATCTCAAGAATGGAAACAAACACCACATGTACTCGCTATTAAATTGGAACTAACTGATGAGCACACGTGTGCACAGGGGGAAGTAAAACTCAGTGGAAATCAAGCAGGCAGGATGGGGAAGAAGGGGAGGGGCAAAACCCTACCTAATGGGTACGATGAACACTATTTGAGTGATGAGCACAGTTACAGCCATGACTTAAGCATTACAAAAGCTATCCATGTAACCAAAAACATTTGTACCCCATTAATATTTTGAAATTACAAAAAAACCCAGAACACGTCATAAATATCGTCCCATGTCATTAAAAATTCTCCAAAATACTTACCTGGTTATATTATATTGACACATAAATATTATACCATTAGTTATTTGCTTATTTTTCTCTAGTTGGAAAATTAGGCAGTTTCCAGATTTTGCTGTTATAAATGTGACAAATATCATTATACAAAATCTTTACTTTTGAGCACCAGTGCCAGCCATGTTTATCATTTAAAGATGATTTCTCTCCACCCCCCCAAAAATAAATAAAAATAAAATTAGTAAATGGTAAAATATGTCATACAAAATTAACTTTGTCATTAGTTCCTTGTACTCAACAGTTGTTCCTTAAATGTTCAGTGAGTCTAATTGTGATGAGATTTCAGAATAGAAAAATAATAAAATATGCATGCTTAATATTTGTCCTTAAAATTCTTGTCTGTTTCTAAAAGCAGAAGGGGACCAGTTTGTATCTACCCTGTGTCCATACTAAGATTTAGCCAACCTAGATATGAATTAGTTGATTTAAATAAGGGTGTTCTGGCAGAAAGCAAGAGAGCTTGCCAGCACTCAAGGAGGACAGGGGATGGGAAGGACAGCAAAATAGCTGTCCCAAGTGCTTTCACGCAAGCAGAAACAACCAAAGATACTTTCATAAGGGATTCCTGTGAGAAAGCTGAGTTGTAAGCAACGATGCTTTGCCGCCCACTTAGCGAGGGGTGATAGAGCAATGGAAGCATGTTCTCCACTTCCTTACAGTATGATGTCATCATCACTGTGACCCACTGAAGACCCCGGTGGAAGATTAGGGGTGCACTGGGGCCCTCAACAGAGAGAGCAAGAGAAAAGGAAAGCACTTGGTATTGACTTATAAGGACTGTTGCGAAGATGTGTGAATAACTCTTGGGGCCCTCCAATATTAATGGATGAGGTTTAGGAGACGGTCATGCCTAGCACCTGATAGAAAAAGACAGAAAAATATGTCTATCATCATTTGTCATCACGGGGTGATGAGGACTGGGTAAACATGTTATTTTATTCAAATGTCCATATTTTACATGTATCCATAGGTTAATAACAATGTAAGTACTTTCTGACCAAACATAAATCAAGACATTCACACCTGAGATTTGAATGATGACACTAAAAGCAGTCTCTGCCCAGGCACAGGGTTATGGTAGATGTTTGTGAATAGATTCATCAGATAATATCTGCTTTACAGTACTTCAAGGTTTTTTTTTTTTTTTTTTCCCTTACCTTGGAACTGTAGAAATAATAAAAGGAATTATTTGAGAAGTATTGAAACAAAAGGATGAATCATCTGTACATGGATTTACTAAACAATGAACTCAGGAACACAAATAATGAATTATGTGTTTGACACAGGTGTGGTTGTTTTTAATCACTAATCTCTTTCCATCTTGTTTTTAGACGCTTTCATTTTTCATTTCTGTATAGCAGCTAGCACGGTGGCTCAAACATAATAGCTTTCAAGTATTCATGAAGTACACAAAGATTTAAAATGGGCAGAGGGAAAATAAAACTCTAATAATGTTCAGGTTCATTTTATTTCATTCCTATACTATTTATTTGCCCATTGGTTTAGCCTATTATTGCAATTGTTATAGCTCTAATTTTTATTATCAAATTCTGGGTATCGTGCATTGTCAAAAATGAAGTAAAAGTGAGTAGTTAAAAATCACTGATGCCTGTACTACTGCTAATAGTAAACGGGGTGTTTGGTTTATATGTACTATTACTGCTGTTAGAAATCACTAGTTAAATTGCTGAATAATTTGAACAAAGAGTAAAAGAATATTTTAATATCCATTCTTTGTAGCTTAATTTTAAAGAGAGTACATTTTAAAGAGAAGTTTTATTTGGCCTCAGACGGTAATCATTATGACCACAGAACTAGATGAGCCCAAGAGGCATTAGTCCATGCCCTCTTTCCCAGGTGGTCTAAATTAACTGAATTTTTGAAAGCATCATAGACACCTCTCTAGGAAAAGAGAATTACAACTATTAGGTTGTATGCTGCAATTCTTTTGGACCTTATTTGTTGCTCATCAGATCTAATCCAAATTCTTCACACTGCAGTTCAAGAAAAGAAACCACCAACAACATTTTAGGCAAAATAAATACTTTATTGTTTTAATTTTTTTTTTTTTTTAGAAATCATCCTTTGTGTGATATTTCAAACATTTATAACCTTGATATTCTTTCAAAGAACATTGTTAACATCTCAACCATTTTGATTAAAATATCACACACAAAGAAACATAATAGGAGTTGAAAATTATAATGCTAAAAGAATAATTTTAATAACATTTGGTTACTTTACACATTTATTAACACATATAAAACCAAATAGGAAACCACTTCCTTTTTCCCCCCCCATAAAAACAAGAGTTTTCACTGGTTAAAACTGAATTAAAATCATTTATGTACGAGAACAAATGTAAATTACTTCCACTTTGAAAAAACAAAAACCAGCTTATTCATTTCTATCCATTCAAGTCATAGGCCCCATTATTTGGATGCTACCCTATTATTTAGTCTAAAAGACAGAAGAGACATCTTCTTATAATAAAGAAGTCTGGGCAATACAAAAAGTACATAGTGTTTAACATAAGGCACATTACCAAAGAAAAATACTACATAAGCTATAATAATATTACATTTGTCTTGTGTAAGGCAACAAGGCTTACAGTGTAAGAACATTAAGTAGTTGTAGGTAACCTCATATAATTCTATCCTACTGCTATTAGTAACCTCCTCAAGAATTAAAAGCAATTTTTACAACAGAACAGTTTTTCTTCTTGGAAGTGACACTAATTAACAGCAGTGGAGGGAAAATCATTGGTTGCTTCAAGCTCTCAAAAAATGAATCAGTTATTGCACAGTAAATACCTCATAGAGGTCAGTGTTTTAAGAAGCTAGTCTGAAGAAGTATGTTATTTATAAGTTGGATAAGTCTGGAAGTCTTCAAGTTTTATAATTAATTCTAATAGAGAATCAAATGAAAAATATTGACATACAAATAAATATTAGGCTTTTCAAACTGCTATAATTTTGATAGTTTAGAAAAGAGCAAAGTGCCTAAGTTTCTACATAGGTTTTTGAAATGATATGCATAGAAGAAATACACAATTGTACATTGTATACAGTAGCCCAGCTCAGCCGCAAGTATCTTCTGAAGCACAAGTAACACCTCCACCAGTGTATATTATTGATACCTCCAATATTACACAGCTAATAGGATTCATGCCAACCTTAAAAAAGAAAGAGAAGTCTACTTTAAACATTTTTCAAATACCATTACTAAAAGATTCTTTTAGAGGGAGATGAGAATTTTATTCAAATATATATACATATAAACATGATCTTTCTGTGATTTCCATACATATTCCTAAGAATGAATTCTTTTATCTCTGGCTTTGGGGAAAAAAATTTCATTAGTTGCTTTACAACACAGTTTATCAAAATATTTTTCCCAGTTCTACAGCTAAAATTATATATTATACTCTTCAAATTACATTTTTGTTTCTCTTGCTATAGAATGAATATTTTTAGTTCTATTAAAGGTATTACTCTACCAAAGCATATTATTCCTTTTGGCATTCACCAAATATTACTATTAATATATATTTTATGAAATGTAATTAGACCCATGAGAAAATAAAATTCATTTTAATAAGTAAAACATAAAATAATTTTTTAATAAATTATAATTAGAAATGGATCTATGGAATATGTTTCTTTAAAAGACAAAATAATTAAGAAAGATACTACGAAGTTTTGATTCTCAAAATCTTGTTCCATAAATTGTACATTTTGAAATACTTTTATAATCAATGCTTTTAAAGATTCAGGTGTAAAGTCCAACTCCAGGATTTATTGACTACAATAAAATTCCACTATAATGACCTAATATAGATAATTCCCTGGAGATTAGTATGACGAGATCTGACTTGCTTACACTTCAAACAGGGTTGTATGAGGTTTTCAAATTGTAGGATAACATATTACATACATTCTAAAAATCAAAATTTAGCTAGAGAACCAGCTTGTATACTAAGGAAACAAAGAATTAAATGCCAAGTACTAATTTATATTTAGCTAAACAAAGAAATTCAGAAAAATTTACCTATAATTTCCATTTAATGATTATCTTGCTTAGAATTAGATGCTTTACTTGAAGATACTGCTGCCAAAAGTCCACTTACAATTTCCCGTCTGATTTCCCCAACAATAGATTCTTTAATCTAGAATGAAAAATAAGAGAAAAATCAGAACTTAACAATATGAGTGTAATTCTTTTTTTCCCCGTTTTCAGAGAAAAAAACAAATAGCATTTAATTTCTGCAGTCAGCTAAACCATAGAGAAAACTACAACGTTCATGCACTACAGAGAGGGAGTGGGGAATCAAGTCTATCTAGCCTCAAACCCAGGTCAGATTTTGCGGTCTGATCCAGCATAACTCAGCTAACTAGATTATAAGATATCACAATTCTTAAATTGAGAACATTAGAAAATGCTATTTCATAGATTTAAAAATGTCTAGTAAATACTTTACTTCATGACACAAAATAACAAGGAAGGACTGATTAAATGTTTTTTATTATCATCTACCTTTGTAAGGTAATCAGCAGGATACACAAGTGCTCTCATTGCTTTAAAAAAAAAAAACCCATTAGTGGCAAAGTAATATACCGGTATAATGCCTGTTTACACCAACTGAAAGCAAAATATCCAAAGAAGTTGTAAGAAATTATATATTGTACTAACTCGTGCATTTGAAATGAAAGAAAAAATTATCATTTAGTACAATTTATTTTAAAATACAAAAAATCCTCAAAACCATCGTAAACTCTAAAGAAATAACTTTTTCTTTAGTTGTATGGTACAGTTGTCACCTGCCTAAAGCTTCTGCTTCAGATAAGGATATACATCTCATTTCATTGTAGGAAAAGGCAAACAGATCTGGCGCAATGACAATTCCATCAGGTTCTTCTCCAGATGTCCAAACACTACATATGCCTATTCCCACCTTTTCTCTCTAATGACACAGCATCACCTTTAAGTAGCCCTTTGTGAAGGCTTTAAATGTTTATTTCCTGAAATAAACTGATAATACCTTCGAAATTAGCACTGGAGACACTCTCCACCAGCTTTTAAAAATTCTACATTTCTACAGTATCCTGTCAGCCACAATGATATATCTCCTAAAATGTTCCTAAGTACATCATGAACACATCTTAATTGAAGTCTTTCCATAAATGGCTCTGTATTAATCAGTCATGCAAAACTGGTACACAATACATAGATTTATACATAGTTATTCATAGAAACAAAATGCTTCTTAGCGACCAACCATCTGTACTGGAATATATTTAAATAAATACAAGCTTTTCATTTTATCTGCTATCAAGATTTTAAACAGCACCAAAAGTTTTTGAAGTTCATAGGACTTCAGATTTACTTTTTAAATAAGTATGTGTTGAATACAAAGATTTTAAAAACCAGAATCTCTTAGCCATAGTATATAAACACAAATACAATATGCTGGATCCGAAACATTGAAAATAATTTATATTTTACAAGACAATGAGTAGTACAGTCTTTCCAGTCCTGCTGAGAATGAAATATGGCAATTTTATTATATTCCATAATTCTTCATCATTCTAAAAAAAAGAAACTAGCCAAAAAATATTCTTTACAAACCAAAAATGTGTGCCAGACTTTTTTTTGGAGTGCAGACATTACTGCAGTAAGACATACAAGAATCTCTGTGGTCAAACATGCTCTAATCTATCAACAGATGAACACAAAATGAATTCTGAAAAATGAGAGATTAGCATGGGCTAGAAGAGGAAAAAGATATTATCAAAGAAGGAAGACTTTACATTGTAGGTCATGAAAAGTTACAACTATTTCAGATGATGGTGGAGATTGAAAACTTTAAAGCAAGAGAATCTTGGATGAAAAGGGGAGTATAATGGAGCCTGACTGACAAGACAGTTCTTTCTGGGGTGTAGAAGGAAATTAGGACAGGAAGGGTGAGGTCAGATGGAAGGTGTACTGTGAACTCCTTCAGGGAGGGGCTCAGGTCTCATTTATCAAGTTGATAAATTACATACAGTAAGCACTCAATAAATGTCTGGATGAATCGATGAGAGAGTGAGAGAGCACAAGAGACAAATATCAGGTACAAGAAGAGAAAGAAGAACAAAGAACTACAGAAAGACTAGCACTGAAAATGACAAAATGCCTTTTAATAATTTATTGAAGGAATAAATGTACGGACAAATAAATTAGTTCCAAAGTCTCCCACGCTACAGAGAGGCTGGAAGGATTAGGAGTGAGAAAATACCACTGAGACTAATGGTAAAATTACTTTTATGAGCACAATTTCCAAACAACAGTGTAGGCTGAAGACAAGACTACCTGAGATTAAGAAGGGAATGCTTACTGACAATACAAAAGGACCAACTGCATGTCTGAAGTGTGGGGCAACATATCCACTAATGTGTACCTACTGAGTGCCTACCATGTGACAGCAGTTATATTAAGTGAGCACTAAAAAAGTTTCAATAAGCACACATGGGCAAGCTGTGTATTTACCAAAATACATGTTTAAA
Organism: Eulemur rufifrons; assembly: GCF_041146395.1. Lineage (NCBI taxonomy): Eukaryota > Metazoa > Chordata > Mammalia > Primates > Lemuridae > Eulemur > Eulemur rufifrons. The sequence goes on from NC_090983.1 coordinate 46,609,258, forward strand.
ACATGTCAGATGTACTGTAATAAAGATTCTGAAAAGCATGAACCAAGTCTAGGCACTTGAATAAAAAAAGAAGAACTCTTTAAACACAAAGCAATCCATGTTTACTCTTTGACATTTAATTCTCTTGAATTTGCTTCTGTGGGCACATATTCATTCATTCAATTAAGTACTTTTTATTTACACATATACATACATTTTTAAAGTAACTATAAACAGTTTCGGGCCACTGATCACATGCATCACAGATGACTGTGCAAGTTTTAAGACAGTGTACTTTTTTCCTACTACAATGTTCATAATGTGCACAGAAAAAGGGTATCTTTGACCAAAGTTTAGTACTGAATGAGTATATTAAATGTTTGTCTGAAAGGACTTTCTTTCAATGTTCTCTTTTCAAAAAAAGAATTCTTATTGTATTAACACATTATAAATGATGAAAACACTCTTTTTAAAAACCTCATTTATGGTGCAATGAAAGAAACAAAGGCCTGACAGATATTATTGTTTTCATGCACCCATGAGTGCAATGAGAAAACTTCCTTGAAAGTGCCTGGCAAACATATTTAATCCTCACCTGCAAAACTGTTCAACCCAAGATTAAATCTTGCCTTCCTAAATGGAGGCTTTGTTAATAGGGTTAAGGGCTCAGAATTTACTGGGAAAACAGAATCTAATTTAATCATCTTGGTAGATGATACACTAAGCTTAAAAAAAGACTGGAATTCGGTACCATGTGTATTTAAGTAAAAAGATTAGCAATTTGAAATGAATGGAATAAAAACTATTCTGAATTTTAAATACTTTGCAAACAAACTTTAACAGGAAACCACTGCAACTGAGCTGATATTAACACAATTTTTAAATAAATTATAACTGGCATTAAACTAACTTATCTAATAATACATGTTTTTAAAGTACTTCAAAAGAATTTATTTTCTTCAGTGTAGTAATATTCCTCTTATGCCTTGATCTCTCTGTATTTTGATTGGTAAGCCCTTCTATGCAGACAGCAAAAGAATACATGTTAAACCTAACTTCCTCCAAATTATGCCAAACTCTGAACTAAGTAGTTTGTAATTAATGGGTTTAGTAACAAATTCTAAAAAATTCTCCAAACATTTGTCTTGCATGTCAGTTTAAATGTCTGCAAATAATAAAAGCTTTCATATTTAATGGAGATTCTTATAAATGATTAATTCTCTAGGACCAAGGAAGCCTAATGAGAACAACCGACTTTTTCCAACACTATGCTTTAATGGCCAAAGATTCAATGTTCTCGTCTAAAGTGAATGCTTTACCCCCAGGAAATTCAGCATCTATCAGGCCATCATAACTTTAAAAATGAGAATTCAAGTGTGCATTGAAGGGAGTATTTGCACCAAACAAACGACATCAAATTTTCAAGCAAAACTTTCAAACTAAAGCAAGCTAAGGGGAACAAAAACATCAAATTTTCAGGGGGAAAAAAGCTACTTTAAAATCTATTTCCTCAATTAGCAAATGTACTGTGGAAAAGAACAATTATTTAATTTCACTCAAAAATTGATCTTTGATATAAAACATGTAAACAGGAAAGGATTACTAATCACAAGCACATCAGACGGGGCAGAGTAGATGTACGGAGTTTGCTAGACATTAGCCAGCCACAGCCAACTTACAAAAATAATTCTATTTATAGGACAAATAAATTTGTAGAGTTACACTTTTAAGGCTAGGCTCAGTGGCTCATGCCTGTAATCCTAGCACTCTAGGAGGCTGAGGCAGGAGGATTGCTTGAGCTCAGGAGCTCGAGACCAGCCTGAGCAAGAGCGAGACTCCATCTCTAAAAAATAAAAAATAATAATAAAAAAAAAATTTATAGAATTACACTTTTAAAAGTTTTAAAGTTGGTAGAGTCATGTCATGAAAATAAATTACAGACATGCAGTCATGTGGTCTTCTGCTATAACACTAGTTTTGAAAATGTGAATTTGTTTTAACATGATTGAAATATTGGGAAACAACTTGCCTATAATGCAAATTTCATGTTTGCTTACATGCAATTTCATCCACAAGAAACACTAAGTGAACACAGAACACTGCATTTGGCTGAACCTAGGAATACAGTACACAAATGCACGCACCTTAAATATCTACCAACTATCTCAGTTATCTCTTATGAGCCACATCCATCCCCATCTGGTGTTAAAACTTTCTTTCAGATTTCAGTTCACCCTCCTTCCACTCCTTCACAGTAACTCACAAATTGCAACATTTCCAAAGCCCAATTCCATGAACTTCAGGTTTTCTAAGGTAAAGTACCATATTTATTGTAATATTTACATATTTCTTAACCATTTAACATGTACAGCCCTCCATATCCTCAGGTTCCCCAACTGTGGATTCAATCAACTGCAGATAGAACGTATTTGAAATAAAAAATAAAAAATAATACAACAGTTTTAAAAATACAATAACAGCTATTTATATAGCATCTAAATTGTATCAGGTATCACAAGTAATCTAGAGATGATTTAAATTATATGGGAGGTGTGCACAGATTATATGCAAATACTATGCCATTTTATATAAGGGACTTGAGCACCCACGGAGTATGGTATCTGCAGGGGTCCTAGAACCAATTCTCCTCAGATACCCAGGGTCAACTGCATAAAACTGCTACTGTGTTCATTAGGTTTCTATCTTTTGTCTTTTTAATACGTCACTGACAAAGTTATAAGTGTTATGCCTGTAATTCTATTTTCCCCATAAACCCTGTGGTTTTTACTGCATGAGTTTGTATGGCAGAGATTTTCAGGAGCGCATTATCCTGTTACAGGAGGACTGACAGTATTTATTTTCAATGTACTCTTAGCTTCCATCATGTAGCTATAAATGATGGCTCATTAAAAAGGAGTTCTCCCTTTTTAAATGATGCATACTATTCCTTATTACCTGATCTTAGTGCTAAAAAGAGTTATTTTACTAATTTTATCAACCTTTGACTTTTCATTACTAACTTCCCTAAATCTTTGCAGTTCTGGTAATCTAGAACTATGGTAATGCTTCAGGTTCTCACTCTGCTATCACCCTCTTTTCTTACAGTATTTCAACTTTTGAACAACTCATAATTCCTACACTTCTCCACCCAGCAAACTAAAGAGATCAAATTCTTTATAATTATTAAAATCACAACACCATTTTCTCAGGTCAACTAAAACCATAAAATGCAGCTTTTAATCCTGGAAGAAATCTCAACTGTAATCCCTCTTGGGAACAAGAAGTCCAAAGAGTTTGTCACATGTTTATCTATTTCGAGCACTACAAACACTTTTCTTCACCGTAGTGAATAGAAAATTGCAACTATTTCACACTGGAGTATGAAATTTGCAGAAAAGCCATTATAAACATATCTTAATAGCCACTAACTGGATCAGTGGGAAAGAATCTAAAAGCTCTCTGAAAATTACAAACTATTGTGAATCAAAAGAATATCTTATAAATAATTAACATTCAAATAAAATCTCCTCGGTAGAATGACAGTTATCAGAGCCTGGGAAGGGTAGCGGGGAGAAGGGGATAAAGTGGGGATGGCCAAAGGGTGCAAAAATACAGTTAATTAGATAGAATGAACAATATTTGAGAGCACAACAAAGTGACTATAATCCCAATAAATTAGGGTATACTTTAAAATAACTAAAAGAGTGGAATTGGAATGTTCCTGACACAAATGTTAAATGTTTGAGGTGATAGATACCCCAACTACCCTGATTAATTCACACTGCATGCCTGCGTCAAAACATCACATGTACCCTATAAAGACATAGAACTATTATATACCCATAATAATTTTTTAAAAATCTCCTCTAACACACATCTCCAAATAAATGAATTAAGCATAGATTTTACCTACCTCCCGAATAACTTGCTGCAACTCATCTTGCTCTACACTTTTATGCATTTCCTCAGCAGCTGGCATTACTGGGAGTTTTCCATGTCCTTCTTCCACTTCAGATTTAGGTCCTGTGACTTCTGGGATTTCTTCAGCTGCTTCAACTTCCTCAGGACTTTCCAAATCTGGAGGTGTCTGCACAGAGCCTGTTCTAGAAGGGGCAGTTGGCGTTAGGGCCACCGATGCTCGGAATACTTTCTTCCTTGCCACTGACTGGGTTTTCGGTTTGTTCACTGAGGCACTAGAAGGCACTCCAATTCTTCTGTTAGCATGAGAGGGGCCAGAACATACAGAAGACGACTCTGATGTCGCTTGGGAAAAAACAGATTCTGAGCTTTCTCCAGGAGGAACCTCAAATCCCATTTCTCCAAGTCCCAGGCCTAATTCAGACTTCAGGTATGACTGCTCCTGCATCAGTTCAGTGACCTGGAGATCAGAAAAATTGTTACTCTTCTCTCTTGAAATTAAGACGGGTAGTTAAAAAGAAGGCTTAAAGCCTAGTTGTGATTACTGCCAAAAATCACATAACTTGTAAAGTTAATGTGTTTCATTAATTTAGTGACTACTCGATTTCATTTGCAAAAACAGCAAGTCAAATTTAAATTCCCAGTGAGATCAAGCAATACAACTGGTAACTAGAATACACAGTGGGATGACATTTTACTTGTTACCACATCGGTGTCCACATTACTTGTAAGGAAGAGTAACTAGTGAAAAACAAAATAGTTACTCATAATGCTTTTGCCCCAAATAAACCAATTTGTCTAAAATATAGCACATTTCTCCTGGAGTTAAAATTAAGTACTTTTTATGGGACATCATTTCCTTTAGGTCATAAAGATGAAAAGTCACTATTGCAATTAAGCTGGCTTTCCAGTGATTTAGGTACCAATGGACTTTCAGAAATGCCAAACTCACTTCCAATCTAGTTGTAACTTATCAAATTCTGTATTTAAAAGAAATACACATACATTTCATCTACACTAGGAAAACTGCGTGTTTATGAAATGTTGTATCATTCCCTTCCCCAGTGATTTAAAAGGAGAGAGGCTTACTGGTTCCATTACATTCAATGGAGAAGGGCATGACAAGTTATCAGCGCTCCTACTGCCACACATTCCCTGAAAAGGTAAGAACAGTATTTTTATTTTTATATGTATGTATTTTTTTTCAAATTGCAAGAGTTTGATAATAAAATAAATTGGCTAAATTTGTGCCCTGTAGCATCCCTTTATGTCACCTCGGTCACCCTCCACTGTCATTGATCCTATAAGATGTGTTGTTGCAACTGAAAACTGATACAAAGTGCACAGAGGATCTTCTGATTCTCTGCTGCCACCAACACATCTTTCTCAGAATGACAGATCCAAACCATGGAAAATATATTCATTAATGATATAGAATATTCTTATTTTATGCTATACATACATATGTGTGTATACACACACTCTTACTCTATTCTACTCCATGTGTGCATATATATGTATGTGTATGTGTACATATCCATTGATTTTTAACAAAATCAAATGCATTGCTAAAGTATTAAATAATAGAGAAAAATTCATTATTTCACCATTTCAAAGCAACATAGTCTACAACTTCAAAGATACTGGCAAGAATAAGAATATAACTGCTGAAGTTCAAATTTCATGGAAAGAAACAGAAGTATGAAAAGTGGCACAAAATAAAGGCAGTGTTTCTTACTATTCTCTTGGTTGTATATATGTTTCCTATCTAAACATCTCACTTGATACCTTAAAAAACATAAAGGAAAAGAATCTAAAACAAAGAAAAAGTTTAAAAAGGACAGTTATTTAAAGGCAAGAAAGAAAAAAAAGACTGAGTAAAATATATATTTGTGTTCTCTGCAGTTACATGCAGGGATTAAAATTTAAATTAGTCATGATAATTGACTCGTTTTTCCTTTACAAACACTAAACTTTTATATTGACCCTTACTCTTTCCTATTATCAAAAATTATTAAAAATTTTCAACATATTTCTAAATATACTACATATTTAAAACAATTAGCACAACTTGCAAATTCAACTGATTTGTGAGAAAGCTCCTTAAACAGTCTGCATGCTTTTAATACCATTAAAATAAATGACTTGCAATAAAGGCACATGTCCTAAATTGCGTGAAACATCTCCTGACCACGCAGGGCGGCGTACCGTGAGCGCGCAGGAGCGGAAGGGCGAAGGCACACACACGGCACGCAGCTGCTCCTCCAGGCCCAGCAGGCGCTCCTCCAGCTGCAGCTCCAGCTCCTGAAGTTCCATGCGCACCGAATTTCTCAAACCCTGGAGCTGATCCACTTCAAATCTATGGGTGTGGTGACAGGCACAAAGCTTGAAAAATGCAGTTTCGTGATGATTCCTATTCACAACTCTTCTGACCATTATTATAAACTAACAGAACGTACTGAAATCGCAAGTTCTATAAATTAGCACAATATCAACTACAATAGGTGAATCCAATAGGACATCAGTCTTTCTTCCCCCATCCTTTCTCACAAATATCCCAAATGCTGAAAAACATATTATAACCACCCTCTTCCTTGATACACTGAAGGTAGAGAAGTTCACTTAGTGAAGCACTATGTATGCCTGACATTATCTACACTGGTTCACAAAATAGATACAGGGTACACAGCAGTAGAAACACAACCTAGCTTAAAAAATTATAAGTTGAGTGAAAATGAACTGTTACCTTTCTTCCTCAGTCATATGATGATAAACCATGGTCTGCTGACGCAGCATTGCCAACTCTAAATCCATCATTTGTGTTCTAAACAAGTTCAGGTTCCGCCTCATTACCTGGAGCTCCTGAAAAGTATTCTAAAAGGCAATATACCAAAATTATACTTTGAAATCATACAAATTATTTTGTAACGCAAAGATTTAAGTAAGCACTTACTTCATAAAGAGGTAGAACAGATGATTTCTGAGCACTGTATGGAGCAGCAGCAAGATCAGGTCCTCTCATCATAGGGTACTTCAAGACAGTAAAAGTAAGATTAAAAATCAATGTTGAAGTGGCTACTTCTAAATTATTCAATGTGTTAAGAAGGCAGAATTTGGGGCTTACATATTCCTCTCTTTGAGGTAAAACAAAAAACCAAAAAAATCCTTCATAGTATAAGCAGGAATAAAAAAATATACAGTCCCCAATGATACCTATTATTGCTAGCTGTTGCAGGTATAAGTCAATTTAATTGGGAGGAAGAGGCAAAGGAACATGTACAGTTCATGTCTATGTCATCTCTGTCTTACAGGACTTCCCTCTTGGCTTGAGAAAGTAGAAAAACAAAAATGTAGAAGCCGTTGTAAATGTTATCATGAGATTACAGCAATTATTGACTAGGCTGGAGAGAGAAGCAAGCAATCATCATAGTCTTCTTAGGCATCAGAGCTTCTCCTATCTGCCACTACTTTAGACAGCGAGATACAAAGATAAAAGGTGTTCTCAAGCCTTCAAGTGTTCTCACAGTGTAAGCAAGAAGAAAAAGAAGGTAAAAAAAAAAATTAAAATATAGAGACCAGGGAGTGCTATGATGGAAACAAACAAAAATTCAGATTAGGTGAACTTTTCCAAAAGTCGTGACACTTGAGCTGAACCTTAACAGGAAATAGGACCTGATTATACAAAGAAAGGCATGGGAGGGCCTTCCAAGTTTAAAAAAAAACAAAAACAAAAAAAAACATGGCACGTGCAGATACCTAAGAATGCACAACTATTTAGAGACCTGCAATGCGGTCCAATATGGCCAGAGCACACCTACAGAATGACATCGGAGAGACGGGTCAGAGGCCACATGATGGAGAACACGTGTCTGCTGGCATGGGGTGGGGTGGGTGTGGGGAGATTCGTTAGTGGAGGTATCCATAGGACATCCAAGAGGTAGAGACCACAGTTAGGGCAGAACAAGCTGGCCTAGAAAGTGTAGTGTACTGTGAGGGTGCAGGTGGACAGGGCCCTGGAAATCCCCGGCTCCACATAAGTAGAGCTGAAAGGGTGTATGTCTCAGTCACAGACAGAACTACATTTTGTAAGGAGGAAGAAGAAACACTCACATTTCGGTTAGACTAAAAACCATTAGGAGACAACTGTCATGAGGCTAAAACCCATATATGTTAAAAGCAGGTATATCTAACTATAATTTGAAAAGTTACAACTTTGCTTTCTACTTTTAAAGCAGCTTCCTGTCTACTATTTCATGATGATTAGAGACATATTACATTCATTCCAGGCCACCTGGCTCTGCGTTGAACACTCTCATCATTACATTGACATTTTCTTCAATTCCTTAATTGTCTGAATGTAAGGAAGTTCAGAGAGAGATTCAGAAAGAAAATGTGAAAAGCAAACCTGAAGACAACCTACTTATGTTCAAAGTTTTTGAAAGTTATTTCTACTCTACTAATAAACCTGAGGGTGATGACTTTAAAAGTGACAAGATATACTGAGCATTTTTGAATCAAATTCACACTTTACCTGTTTTTTTTTTTTTTTTTTGCTTTTTTCTGTTCTGGAGTCGTCCCAGTATTTGAACCCAGTGGAAGGAGACTAATTCTGTGCCCGGAGACCAGCATCAGGGGTCAGTAGGACAAGGGGAAGGCTTAGCCCAGAGAGCTACAAGCAGAATCAGGAGAACATAGCGCCACGGAAATCAACGGAAAAAGAACTTAGAAAAAGAAAAGATGGTCAACACATTCAAATGGCAGAGATAAGGAGAGAAAGGACTTTAAAAGGGAAGATTTTTTAATAATAAGCACAACTTGACAAGAGAGGATACCTAATGAGCAAAGTCTCTCCTCTAGGAAGGGAGAGAGATTACCAGCAGAGAAATTAACTTTGTTCACGATTAGTTATGGCTTCTCTCTTGAAACAGGAGGGAAGCGTATAAAAGGACAGATATAGGTTAAGTTTAGACATGTAAGAAAATAAGCTCAGAGAGTTCATGCCTGATGGGTCTCAGCTTCTTAGGGAATTAAGAGGTGCTTGGAGCAATAAAAGAAAAAAAGATATACTTAATAAAAACATGCTTTTTTTCATACCTGTGAAAGATTCTGCAGTGAGTTTCTAATATCATGCAATACTCTTCGCAACTGCATTTCTATGGTGGAAGGAGGATTCACAGAGCACACTCGGTAAGGGTAGACAGCATGTCTATGTGAGTAAGGACACCCAAAAGGGGATGCAAAGGCACTGCAGGTGGCCCCTGATATGTTGGGAACACTGTGAGTGCTCAGAGTTCTTGTGTGCTCACACAAGGGCCTTTCCTGCCACTCAGAGGGGACGGAGTGAAGGGAGCAGGTGGACTGAGATACGGGAGCTGGAACGAACTGTGAACAGGTAGGAGTCCTTCTGTGATGGCATTCCTCCAACTGGGTCACCTCACTCTGGGACGCTGCTTCTTTCTTCACAGATGATGGAGAGATGAAAATGGTGGATTTAACTAAAGATTGACTGTCATGCTCCATCATCCCCTTTTCTAATTCCTGTTCCTCTTCGGGTGTGTACTTATAGGTGAAGGAAGGTGGGCTGCATCTGGTTTCTTTTCCTGGAGATAACCTAACATTGACAGAGGACACAACCCTTACTGGGCTCAGCAAGGTGGTTGGTAGAGACTGAGACCTTCTTAGAGGATAGCCAGCTTTTGCAAGTAAGTACCTTTGTTTTAACAGATCTTTCGATTTTATCAGGCTACGCCCTATTCTTTGATTAGACAGACTGCAAACCTTCATTTGAGCTCTTTGCAAAGCTGTATTAACTCTGTCCACAGAAGAGGGAGGCCCAGTTGCATTTTCAGAGCTCGTATCAATACATTTAGCTTCAATAGACGCCAAAGATTTCAGAATATGATGTGTGGTATATTGAGTAAATTCACATTCACTGCTTTTATCCCCATCACTTTCAGCACTTCCTTCCCTCAGTAGCTCTACCGTCTGTGCTGGAGACAAATCCTCTTTCATTTCAGTAATTTCAGTAACAGGATCCTCTGGACTACAGGTGGACTGTTTATTTCCCGTATTCTCAACAGCCTCGCGTGGAGGGAAATCCTGGCTATCTGACTTGCTTTTGTCAGCAACTGTTGCTGTCTTCTCTCTTCCCTTCTGAAGGGGGATGAGAGACTCCTCCACTGATTCACTAAAACAGTGCTGGTCTTCTGCTGTTGGTGTGACAAGGTCTTCACCAAATGATGTGACTGTTGTCTCACTGTCACAACTATCAGCACTACTCCCCATGGCTTGCAAGGACTCGTGAACCTGTGAAAGGAAAACAGGTGGGGAGGTGAAGAAAACAAGTAAGAAATATCATTAACACAATACCAAACTGATCTGATGCTTCTATACTTTTACCGTTTCCCACTTTGGTTGTGGACCTAGTGCTATTCAGAACTGTTTTTACTGCCCCTGGTTTGCAACCTCCCTCCCCCTCACTTCTCACAAAGATTATTTCAGACATTCACTATTTTCCTTAAATCCCCTTTCCAATACCCTCTTCCTCTCCTTTTAACATATAACACTGACTCATAGAGAAAATGGGCAAAAATTTCTTAAGGTTCTTCCCCAACACCTATAAACTTCCCCATATCTCTCTCCATCATTCCTTCCTTCCCTCCATTCTGAAAGGAAACTGTGTGTCTTATTCAAAGCTAATCCCTCCAACCTGTGTTTCCAATCACATCCTCCCCAGGACTAGGGTATTTCCCCAGTTTCACCCCAGATTTTTCTAGATCAAACTCTCCTTCTCTTATATAATTCCATCCATTAGTTGAACCACTTCCCTAAGTCATTCCCGCGTTAACAAGACAAAAAGACCTACCACCCTTAAGCTAACCATCCTTATTTGACAAAATGGTCAACATTTTTAACTTCTTTTCCTCACCATTGGTTTACTCTCCAATCACGATTTTGTGTCATTGACTCCATCAGGGCTACTCTCTCTCAAGTCTCCTGACAGCCACCAGCTCTGATGGCCACAGCTTTCCTTTCAAAGTCTCTTGTCCATCCTCCAATTTTCTGTCTACTTGATTATTCTTTCTGAGTCTCCCTCCTTAGATATGTCTCTTATTTGTTTACTCGTGAAATGCTATGTTCTTAAAGACTCTTTGTTTTGTTTTGTTTTTGTCATCACAATTTCCTTTAAAACTTGCTTATAGGTGTTTTAAATGCTTTTTGTATACATTCTGTGTACTCCACATACAGACTACAAGCTCCTCGAGGACAAAGATATGCCTGTTTTCTGGGTTATCTAATACAGTCTAGCAGAAAAGTCAGTATAACATTTAGCAAGTTATAGATCCATGGTAATTTTAGTTATTAAATAAGTAAAACAACACTGCAAAATACTGAAACACAAGGACAGTAAAAATAAGAAAAATAACAGTCCAAAAAAGGTTAATAATCAAAATAATCTCTGTTTACTAGTGGTCCAAAAATTAAGAAAGAGAAGTTTTTCTTTAATATTCAGTCAGAAAAGCATTAGTGAAACCTAAAATTTGTAGTCAAATGCTTAGATAACATCTACATCCCAGGAGGAGTTTTATTCTTACGGTCATTTGAAAAATAAAGATTAGACAGATTCAGGCTTAAAACACATAGTTATTGAAAAATCATCTTGAAATGATGAAGTTAATCATAGTGCCTATTACAATAGAAAATGTTACCTGAAGATGATTAAGGGATAGGCAATCTGTTGAATCTTCAGCAAAACCACTGCTATCAGAATGCTGACTTGCAGTACGTAATAGATGATCTATCAATAAAAAAGTCTGGTCATATAAAACTAAGACTTTACTGAGAATGAGAGCAATATTATCATAATATATGATTCTCAACAGATATAAGATATACAAAATAGATTCCTTCTTAGAAAAGTGTGCATTACTTATGCAAAATTGTGGCTTCACAGCATAGGAGGCAACTCAAATTCAAACAAAACTAAATCAGATCTTCTACCAGAAACTCTCACTATTCAGTTGTCAGTTAAGCTTTAGTAAAACTATTTTGGAAAATCCAATTAATGTCTTATCTTTGGAGGACAACTGGCTGAAATAAAAGATGGTTCTAATAAAAACAGAAGTCCCAGAGTAAACCAGTTCCATTACGTAAGGAGGAGAAATTAGAAGTTCAAATGCACAGTATATTGTGCAAAAATTTCTATCATCTTCCTAACAAGAAAATAAAAATATAATTAAGTCCAATAAATTAAATAATTTGTCTCTGATGTTTCAAATAGTACAAACATTTGTTAAGTTATGAAACAATTCTTTCATAACAATTACATGAAACTCCATCAAACAGGTACAAATAGTACATAATATTGTTAATCTTATAAAATCCTTCTGTTTATTTTTCTGCCTCGAAACTCTTAATTCCTGGCTAGTATAACCTAAAAAAAAAAAAGTTTTACATACGTAAATAGGCCACCTAAGCACAGGAGGCATGATCACATTCCACACATACGACAACTACACAGTTGGGAGACTTCACAGTTATTACATTTAGTATTGTAAATTACATTTATCAAGGGACAGGAAAGTTCTGTGCAACTTCAAAAACAACATACTAAATAAAATGTTTATCAAAACCGTTTAAGATTTTTATCCATGTAAAGAACCAGATACTATGATTGAAAAAATCCAAAATCTATTAAAGTTCACCTGGTTTTGAAAAATATCCCACTGAAGACTCAGTTTCCATGCAATAGAGTAATTTTTCCCATTAAAAATTTAGTATAATTCTGTAATATTGCTGTATTTTTTAAAAATGGCTAATGAAATATAAGCAATTACTCCATGTCCTTGATAAGTCTAGGTAAAATGGAATAACTGTGAAACTGAATTGCAATAAGCTATTCCATCAGTACTAATTTAGCCTTATATTAATTAAAATTAACATCTTATAGCAGTTAGCACTATATATGTCTTTTTTTTTTTAAACTAGATTGTGAGACTTCTGAAGGCAAAACCTTATTTAGTCTTGTTTGTATCCCAGTAGCTAAAATAAGCTGACAATAAATGATGTTTGTTGAATGAATCAATGATAACTATTTCCTTAAAGCAACAATAGAATTAAGCAGTCACTTAAATGATTTAGAAGTGAAACTGCCTATCTGGTTGTGCAAAGGGCAGTTGCCTGAGAACCCAGGGAAGCCAGAGTGAGCAGCTCTGACGTGGGTTCCCTGCTAAGATCTGTTTTATCTGCAACAGAGTAGTCTGTGCTGAGTTCACCTCACAGCTGTTGAGCCCTGTCTGGGTTCACATAGGTTAGGTCATATTTAGACTGCTTAGGCTTCAGAACAGGTGTTGGGCAAAGGAAAGAACAAGGAGGCCTGGGTTCGTGTTCCTGCTGCGTTTCATCATCATAAGCAGCAGCTTCTCTCTTCTGCAAAATGGAAGAAGACTAATTCTTCTATCTCAGATGGCCACTTCAGGAACTAAGTAGAATGTAGATGAAACTATTTTGTAAACTCTAAGTACATATCACAATCTAGGTTCCTTAGTCAGATATTTGTTTCCAAAAAACACAGTTCTCAATAGAAAAGGGTGAAACTAAAAATTATTAGATCTCTGTCCTGAAGATGTAAAATATGATTTCTAACTAAAAACTAGGAAGTTAGAGGAAACATTAAAGAGAGAAAAAAAATCTGGAAATTTTATTGTCCAGGATCATTAAAAAAACAAAACAGAACAGTATATTATCTGCTAAAGAAAATATTATATGTCTTCTGTAATAATAAAAATGTTGGACTTCTCTCAACATATCCATCAAATGTTAGCTGGCAAAATAAATTGAGTTACTAAACCTCTCTGGGCCTTAGTATGTATATACTGGATTGGATTTGAGATTAAGGCAATTTTATTAAATTTACAACACTAAAGTACTGTATGCATTCTTACTAAACTTTTGAAGTAAATATATTTCTTGTGATTCTAACTCTGCAGTTACGATCAAAGATATTTATGTAGCCCATTATCAAAATTTGATAGGCTACCTTTCAAAATGACAAAAACAGCTCTTGAATATCTTAAAGTAATTCTACTCTTTTTTATCCTCCTTTTGACACATGGCAAGCTGCTTTTTCCAATGTATCCCTTGTCTACTTGTCTAAAGCAAGGACTCTGATAGCCCTGAACTCGGCTCAGAAATACATACATGCATTTATGAACTTACAAGGGGAAGAAAATTAAATAGGAAAGCTTATTTTGTGTCTGGTCAGAATTGTAGAGACCTAGTGAGAGCGGAGCTCTTGTTTCTTAATGCCATATTGCAATGAAAGAAAAATTATATGCAAATTATCTCTTATGAAGTAATTTCAGAGAACAAACATGTAATTTCCTATTCTGGGAACATATATATGAATCTGTGTTTAAAAAAAAAAAACAGGGTGGTTCAGTGTGTGTAAAATTTTAAAAATAAACAGTCCTACCTTCGGTGGTCATTTTAAATTCTTCCTCTCTCCCTTTTTCTGTCTCAAAAGCTTTGTAAATTTAAGGATCAGACATTTTTTTCTTGTTGCAAGTTAAAAGTGAAAGGAACGGATTCAAAGGTTCTTTGGTCAATAATTAATAATTGAAGAGAGGACCAATATCTACAGCCACTCACCTTTGATCCACAGTTTGAATTTAATTTAACTAGGTTTAACTACTGCTGAAAAATTGGTGTTTTTTGGCCAGAGGCACATTTGTGTATTAAACCTAACAGCTATATTTAAATAATAAACCCCCAAAATGGATGATGAAGTGTATTTTTCAATCACAACAATGTAAAAGGTAGCCAGCCCTACTTCCCATACAGTCCTTATGTAGAACTGAAAAATATATAGAGCACACAAAATTGTGTAATGAGGTCATTACAGAATAAGCAAACTAATTAGTTTATGAGCACAAAAGTCTTCAAGAAAATACAAAAAATTCTATACCAAACAATAATGAAGCATGCCTACCTGTGTTCTTAATCTTTTCACACTTACAGGGACTACAAATACAGATCCATATCTCCTTTTCCAAATCAACTCACAACACTTTGAAAGTGTGCTCGGGAATTAGTGGGTATTGTTCTACTTACCTCTTTTTGACTTGGTAAGACCTAGCTGGTGAGTGGCTGGAACATGCGGCACTTCTCCCTCTGTACTTTGAACCTAAAGAAGATTTTAAAGTAGTTAAAACTAAAAGAATCTAGGGCAAAGAAGAATACCCTCTTGATAACCATCTATTAAACAAATCAATCTAACTAAAAGTGCACCAAAGCATTATATAATATACTCACACACACACACACAAAGACATCTTGTCTCAAAAGTATTAAAATGTTCCACAATTCAATTTTCTGATCTACTTTCCAGTTAACAATAGCACTCAAGTTTGCAGCTTACAAAGAAAAATAACTGCATATATAAGCCACTTCATTAAAAAAAAAGTTGCTATTAGATGAAAATTAGATCCATAAGAAAAAGTTCTTCTCTAAATGTTAAATTTCAAAATAGGGTCAATCCCGGGAGAAATGCTAATGCACTCATGTCAGCACACCATGACCAACAGGCAATGGAAGCAATTACAAGTATTGGATCTTTGAAAGCAGAACACTGTGCTACTATTGCAAAATTTTCTAAAATCCCCCAAATTTTCACCTATCAAAAATCACTCATGTATAAGACTGCTTTGTCCTGATACAAATGTTCTTTCAAGACATAAGTTGATAGTTGTAAGTGGAAAAACAGGTTTCATTACAGAACTAAAATTAGCCATAAATCCTTGCTGAAAACTCTGTTCAAAGAAGGTATCAAAGCTACAAAAGTTGTCTTTTGTGCTTTTTTCTTCTACCTGCACAACTACATAATTAGAAATTTTCAGATTCCTAATCACCACCACCACCCTGCAAATACTCAATTCTAACATAATTAACTCTATCAAGATTAAACATTTGGAAGGGGGAGAGGTACAATAATTTCCATCATTTGATCTTGTAATGATTAGTACTTAAATAGTAAATAACATCCTAGTAAAGTAGGCAAGCTGGCCAAATATACGGGTTTCCAACCTTGAATAAATCAGAGAGCAAATAGTAAAGAGCTTTTAGGTAAAACTCTGGTAGTTTTGAGCTATCAATCTATTCAAGAATAAGAAATATTCCCTAGGAATACAAGTAGAATAACCAACATGAAAAGAAAAGCCAAAAGGTTAAAGATATTATTAGCCAATTTAAAAATTGCTCTGATTTGTAATATCTTTGTACTACATAGTTTCATGAACTCAAGTTTATGAGTCTTTTGAAAACCGACAGCACACTGGTTATTTAAAACCATCACCTATAAATCAGATAAGTAAAATAGGTTCTACTATTCTTTGTCATTATGTAAAAATTATAGTATATTCTTCTAAGCAGCAGACACAAGTTCAACAGGAAAACCATTGTTTTGTGTGCGAGGGAACAAAATGAATTTTCTTTTTATATTCAACAAAAGGTCTATTATTAGCCTCTATTCAGGCCCAACCTACTTCAAAGAGTTTTCTATAAAGTAAATATCAACCATATCAAAAAACTGTAACAGAAATCCAAATGCCTCTTTATGTTCTAGGAATCTTAGTTTAGGCACAGCATTATGATATACCAAATTATAATCTCTGTTTTAAATGTAGAATTATCACATATTCTAGTTCCTTAGGCTTATAAAGTTAATCACAAAATAATATGACTTTAATAAACGTGTATCCTCAGTGTACTATCCTATCCCTCTATAGCAAAAAAAAAAAAATTATTCTCTTTCTCCCCCCCTCTTTCATTACAAACTCCATAATTAACAGCAAGAAAGGAATACTTAAACAAGAAAGCTGACGGGTCATATTTAATAATCAAACTACTAAAGTTAGGATCATTCTCACTCAGCAAAATCATACTAGCTACTTGCTGGAGAAACAGACATGCTAGTGATAATGGGTGAATTTCTTACCTTATTTTATTATTGAACATAATTATGCAAAAGAAAGTAGTCAAATTCAAGATGGGGTACACCTTAGAGAATTATGAAGCAAATACAGAACTTAGATTTATGTGACAGGATTTTTTCCCTGTTCAATGGTTTCAAATGCTCAGTAGAACTCCGGTCCTTTGCTATAGGTACAACTTTCATTAAATTAATAAGAATGGCCAAATAAAACTCAATCGAGTGAAGAGTAATAGGTGTTCATTATACTATTTTCTCTACTCCTTACACTTTAAACTTTTCATAATAAAAATAGGGAAAAAAAACCCCACTAAACCAAAATGATAAAATCTCTTGGTCTCAGTGTTTTGGGATTTAAAGATGTATGAAAACGGGTTTAGAGTAACCCATACATTTGGGTTACTTCATTTAAAAAAAAATGTTCTCATAAAACAAACACCGTATCTTTCTGAATCTATGTCCTGCTAACATAACGGGCACCCACTTCGGTTTCTTAACAGCTATCTTGTTTATTTTGACTAAGATGCATCTTCTAAGCATAACACCACTGTACTGTGTTCTACGGAACAGAAACATGTGGATGTTCTAACGCAACATTTCCTCTAAGTTTTAAAGAGACACTGTATGGTTCTTATCATCATAAAATATACTGTATATAAAAATAATTTTCAAAAAAAAATCAAAACTAGAACTTTAGAAATTACAATTCTAATTTTTAGTGACATCTCAAAAGAAGTCAAAAAAGAACATTATTTTTCCAAAGTAGTAATACAGGGCTGCACATCACGAGTTCCTGCCCAATGCCTGATAATATCAACCAATCTGACCTCTGCCAACTTGTATAGTTAAAAGTAGCCAGCCTACAGAAAGAGCTAAATTCAAGTCTTATTCATGCTACTTTCTGGATGATGGCTTCTGGCAATTATCTCCGATAATTATCTCAGCTTTCTCAACTGCAAAATAAAGACTAAAACTCCTACCTTACAGGTCCTTAGAATGATCAAATGTGACTATAAGTGAAAGTACTCTGAAACAGTAAAGTAATAAAGAGGCACAACAGGAGACTCCTCTCTGTCATCCCCTACTGACACCCCCACACCGCCCCCACTATGAAGCACTGGTATCAAAGAGAATATTATATTCCTCAGGAAGACAGTGGAGAATCACTGCTATAACATAATGTCATATGTGGGAGGTGAGGGAAATGGTTCTTCATCTGTAAAGGGAGAAAACTAGAAAATAAATTAAAAGATTCTGCGATGAGCAGTGGCTCATGCCTGTAATCCTAGCACTTGGGGAGGCCAAGGCAGGAGGATTGCTTGAGGCCAGGAGTTCAAGACCAGCCAGGGCAACATAGCAAGACCCCATTTTCACAAAAAATTTAAAAATTTGCTGGGCGTGGTGGTATGTGCCTATACTCCCCTTTACTTGGGAGGCTGAGGTAGGAGGATCACTGGAGCTCAGGAGCTTGAGGCTGCAGTGAGCTATAATCACGCCACTGCATTCCAGCCTGGACAACAGTATGAGGCCCTATCTCTAAAGATTAAAAAGAAACAAAAAAACAAAACAAAACAAACAAAAAAAACTGGTGGGCATGGTGGCGCTTGCCTGTAGTCCCAGCTAGCTACTTGGGAAGCTGAGGCAGGAGGATCTCCGGAGCCCAGGAGTTCAAGGCTGCAGTGAGCTATGACTGCACTACTGCACTCCAACTCCAGCCTGGGTGGTAGAGTAAGACTCTGTTTCTTTAAAAAAAAAAAAAAAAAAAAATTCCTTTCTGGGCCAATTTATGATTCTCTAATTACTTGCAAAGTTTTCATTTTAAAAAATGCTCTCAAATTTTTACATGCACACACATATATAGTTTATTTTTACTGTAACTTAAGTTTTTTAGATAAATATCAAATAACAAAACTCAGTGGTTAATTGGGCTCTGAAGTAACATATCTATACACATGTCACATGTTAGAGTTCATATTCTAGCGCACACTTATCTTCAAAAAACATACAGTTAAATTTGGAAGGCCAAAGGAACAACTTAACTATCTGTCAAATATCTGATTAATTTGGGATTATTTTAAGTCACACTAATAAATATAAAAGAATCCTATTAATTAAATCAACAATTAATATAAAGACAGGATTAGAAACAGTTACTAAACTTCAGTAGCTTAAAAAAAGATGATTATGTATACATCTAATAATGGTTATATTTAAATATAAATTTCATTTATAGGGTGAGAAGGCCACATGACAAATTATTCACAGATACAGAGACAAAACTTCTCCTTCCTATGACCCTTAGTAAGTTTTGCCTCTACACCTAGAAGATAAACAACTGCTTGAGTAGGATCATTGTGGTTTAACTGTTAATTATTCATACTATTACTACTAATCTATGGCTTCAGAGAGTTACCATGATGTATTCAAAATAAGCCATTCTAGAATAACACGAGAATTACCCAAGCAAGTCATTAAGGATTCGAAAATTCAAGAGGGGGGTTTTGTAACTTTCAGATACACTGCAACATTTTAAATAGCCTGCAAAACATTTTTTATAAGGCAAGTTGACTTTTAATTGAAAATAATCTCTGGCCTTTTTGTTTCTCCTTTTTTGACATAAGAAATGGCCACTTTCATTCTCTAGGCCCAGATCAGGATCAGTCTGGTCGTTTATTTAGCTCTCTTTACATATAAGTATTTCCTTTTTGCTTCTGGTGACTGTCAGGTCTTACCTCCTGTCTCAGACGGATTAGGCAGCTTCATGCACACAGCCACATCTGCAACGCTTTCTCCTACCTAGCTTCCCAAACCATCTGGTGTTCAGATAATCTGTCTGAGAACTGCTTCACTGAGAGAAAAAGAGCTCTAACTTATAGTTACTCACTGTTTTCACAGGAAGAAAGTTCCCAACAGAAATCAAACCTCAACTGAAAGGGGTCCAAAAGAAAAACAGTAAACTACTTTGAATGGGATCTAAAAGTTTGCTTCGGTAAGATTGTTCTCTTCATTTGTCAACATGATTCAAATGTTTGGGAGAAGAGGAAATTAAAGAAACACACACGTTATTTCCCTTCTTTATCCATTGTTCTACAAGCTCTCTTTAAAATTCCCAAAGGGATAAAAACACAATCCTAGGAGGTTTTTATCTATGTTTTAAATATATCTGAAGAATAAGGATGCATTATTCTTAAAATGCCTCATATTTACAATGTAGCTATGGTTGGCCATATATTCTTTCTCTGAAAACAAAAATCTTCCATTATTCTTCAACCACTAATGCATGTAATCTTGCACTTTAAATGTTCACATTAACTTACCTACTTTCTTCATTAACTGTTTTTGCCAGCAGAGGGGGCAAAAAAATAGATATATAGCCTATCATCATTAAAGTTAACTTGCCACCAAAGTCTATCTAGCATTTTATTAATGTTTAAAAGACCTTCTGTGTATGGTATCTTAGAAATTAAAGTTAAAACATACACACAACAAAAACCTATAGCTTAAGAATTCAGAATTCTAGAAATCAAAAAGGAACTTCTTTGACTTCTTTGAAAATACACATATAAGAGCGTTATTTAATCTGAGTCAACAATATCTGATTTGCAATTACATAACATAATTGGTTAGATTTTAATACTCCGCTATTGTATTAAAACAAGGAAACTCACTTTCATATCTAATTGTCTTAAAAGAGGGGCCCTAATGGAAGGCAAGAACTTATACCTTAATTCTGAGTGCTGAGACAAGTTTAGACCAAAACAAAGTCAAAAAGAAAAGAAATCAAAGAGTGAAATATAACAAAGAGAAGTTTTAATGTAGTCATCATATAGTACTTTCATACTATGATGAGAATTTAAATTATCCCACAATTAAGGAAATAGGAGAAATATAAAAATATATAAAGAAACAAAAGAAAAAGAAGCTCACAAGAATATCTAAAATATTCCAAAGGGCTGCTCCTGCACCCTTTTTGTTTCATTTTTAGTAATTAAAGTACTAAAAGACCACAAAAAAGGTAAATAGCTATTTCAGCAATTGAAATTTTATGATAAATAAAAAATCTTTGCTAATGTAAAAGAGACACACTCACCTAAGAGGACACTTATGGGCAGAATCAACTATCTTGTTTTCCAGTTCCCTAAATCAATGACATGTGAACTACTACTAAAACTAATCTTCTGTAATAAATTTAAAAAACAAAAATTACATATTATATAATGTATAGCCACAACTCTTCAGCACACATATGACTCAGTTTCCTCATGTGTATAGTAAGACCACCACTAGGTGCTTCAAAGACTGAGACAGAGTATCTCAAGGCCAAATGCAATGCTTACCATAGGGCAGGTGCTTCATAAACTTGTTTCCTGCCTCAAATTATTATATATAGCTTCAACTCTTAAGTATCAGCTCCTACTATTCAAAAGCAGTTTTGGCTGAACTTCACCAAAATGAGTATCTTTATCTTGTCCATTTCAAAATTTATATTAACTAGCAGGAATATGTCTGGGTAACCAAAAGTAACCAAACATTGGTCTTCTGGGCTTGCAAGAACCCTCCCTACTCAGTGGCCTTTCAAATCTCCTTCAGGGTTCCCCATCCTCCCCTTCAAGTGTGTATCATCTTCTTGCTCTTTCCAGTCACATACCAACACCCATCTGCAAAGCCTTCTTCACGCTTAACCTTACCACTGAGATATGTTAAGAAAAGTTCTCCAAAGACCCACAGCAATTCAGTGGCAGAGGCAGAACCCAAACCCCTGTTTCATCATTTCAAAGCCAGTGTTTATAACTATTATGCAATATTGATTTGAATTTAAATATCCTCTCTCTCAGGGTTTTCTTGAACATCAAAATCTTACCCTTGAGAGAGAAAATGGGGTTAAGGTTCAAATATCAGCTAGTGGATGACAGAAAATCTGGAGGACCTGACAAACTGTCCCATTACTTTGATATCACACAGTTCTGTCATCCATTTTGTGGTTTGTGAAACATAAACCTGGAAAGTCCAAATTAGGATGAATTTTTCTAGTATAAACCTATTAGCTACCTCTCACTTTATAAACATTTTTGGCACTTTTTTCCCCCTACTTCACTATCTGGAACTAGTCTCAGTGCTATTTTTTCACTTACCTCTTCCATCTCGAAGGAGTCCTTCTGCTGAGTTGTCATGTTTTTTATGTATGCAATTGTCGGCGGCGCACATGGCTCTTTCTCAGGTGTGGACATGTGGACGTTTTTCAGTTCATTGCTATTTTCCAGCTCACTGTGGCTGGAAATGTTGAAATCATTACCTAAATCAGATTCTATAATTACAGATTCCTCACCCAGTTTACTCTGACTTTGAGTTTCTTTACTTTGTTCACTTGCAGTTTCTTGGTTAAAATTACTATTTGCTTCATCAGAAAGTCTATCGATATCAACATTCTCCATAACAGCTGCTGAACTACCTGAGACTTCTTCTTTAACTGTAGCCAACATAGAAGATGAATCTTTCTTCTTCACAATTTTTTGAGACTTTTGATCATTTTTATTGCCACTTTCTTCAATCACTGAAACATTTAGAATCTTTCCTTTTTCAACTGTTGGGGAAGGACTACTACCCTCTCCTTTCTCTGTTTTATCAACACACAAATTTAGTTTTGATAGTGTTTTCATTAAACGATTTGCAGTGTTGCTTCGAGTTAAAGGTGGAGGTGAGTCTGTCTCCTTGTTAGAGGTCACTGAGGACACACTTCCAATTCTCTGCAGGGGAGTCCCAGAGACTTGGGAGTATAAAGAAGAAAACGCATTGGCCACAGTAGTAAGCACTTCAATTTGACGAAAACGGCCTACCAAAAGAAAAAAACATTAATTATATGTATACGTTTGTTTAAATATATACAGATACTAAGCATATACGTTAAAAATTCTAGTAACTAAAGTTGGACCACAAAGATTTTAAAACCATATTTTTTCCTCATCTAATACTTAAACCTTCTCTATATTTACTGGGTGGGAAAAAGAGGGAAGAATTTTACTCTAAATACCAGAATTTATATTTTTAAAAAATCAGCAATAGAGCACAAAACACAACGGTAACACGGAATACAACAGAAAAAACTAGCTATTGATCTACAGCCATGATTCTGTTTTCAGGTCTTGGACTCCCTTAAGACTCTCCCAAAGTTCTCCTAAGAAAATGCACATAAGTATACATTTTACACCTAACTGGGGGTACATATATAGGCCTCTTAGAACTGATCCATGAACAATGTAGGGAGTCCTATTTTCGGAAACTTTGGTAAACAGAAAAAAAATAAGTAAAGATATGAGTAAATGAATAAAAATGATCAAATTCGCCATGTTATTTTAGATTTACAGAAAAGCACCTGAAATTGACTGATTTCATTTAAGGTTAACAAGCCCACTCCGCTACTTCTTTTCGTCTTGAACAAGAGCAATCTGTAGATAAGGACAAGGTTCTGCAAGTAAGTTATGGTAACACTTAAATGAGTCAGTAATTGGGGAGGAAAAAAAGAATAAGTTAACCACTATAAATAAAATAATAAAAATTCAGAATAAATAAGATAACTATTGCATTAACCCCATCAATTAACTTTCCAGTGCTATTCCTAAAAATCAGTAAGGCTTTAAAAATAAGACCATCTTGCTGTGGATGCTATAATTTAAAAGTGATATGGTGACACTTAAAGACCTTACTTGTTAAGGCATAATTTGGGTTTTCTACTTCCATCCGTTGCATTTGAGCACTCAGAAATACTTTAATATCTATCCCTCTGGCAAATGATGATGAATTAAAAAATCTGGAAGGAATTTTAGAAGCAATATCTGGTTCATCGCGTCCAAATCCAAGATTATAAAGAATTTCTTCAGGATCTTCCTCATAAAGTTCTAACAGCTCTGAAACACTACCAAAAAAAAAAAAAAAAAAAAAAAAGAAGAAAAAAGAAATATGAACATGTAAAATAAATTTATAGTCCACATCACATTATAGATGAATACATATTCTTGCTTTCCCATGATAAAATCTTTTTCTCAGCTTCTGCTCTTTAAACTATTATTTATTTCACCATCTTGATACACTGTGTACTAACAGGATATACAACCCTTAGAATGAGTCCATTCTCTCAAGCTGCCAATGTTGGAAAAAGGAGATAACCCTGAGGAACACTTGGAGACTAAGAGATTCCTCACCTTATTTTTTTGGTCATTTTTAAGAGATTCCCAGTAAAGCAGCTAAAACAATTAGAGAACAGATGAGAAAGAAGTAATAAACAGATTAAAGAAGAAATGAAAAGGGAAAATTCACTAGGAAGTTGGTAGAACTCTGGTACTGAGGGACACTCTGGGAAACTTGAGCTTTCCTGCTGCCTCTGTCCTAGGAGAGACAATAAAGGCAACAACCTGATTTCAGAAAAATGAGAGAAGAGCTTACTTTCAATTTTTCTCTAACCACCCAGGAAGTAGGAGGAGTAAGGTATGGAGAGTATCGGTTACACAAAGGTAACTATTTGCCCTAATTCTACTGGGAATTAAACATTTATTATCTCTTCCCTCTCATACCAGTGATAATCCAAGCTTTCTAAGACTCACTGAAGAAAACGGAAAAATTAGAGATGAAACTTGAACAGAAGGACATTTCAATTTGCTTCAGAGAAAATGCTCAGATTCCAATGCAATAATCTGGCTAACAGTTTAAACTGCTTCTATAGACTCACATATTGGTTTATTTTAATATACTGTATATTTTAAAGATCTTTGGCTTAATGTGTTGAAATAAAATTTGTGCTTAAATATCAAGCTTTAACTTAGAAAGATTTATTCTGAATTTTATGTCAGCATTAACTCAAGTCCCTAACAGAATGGAGAATTTTGGTTCTCTATAGTTAGAAGTTACACCACTCTAGAGTTCCTCTTTCAGGTTGTTGATATGGCTCAAAATATTCATTTATGGATTCCAGTGCATTATAAACCTATCTGCTTCTTTTTACTTAATCTCAATTAAAAAAGAACAAGAAAAAAAGAAGCAGCTCCTATCAGTTGTTCTGGTCCAGGAAACACTTTGGGTTCATTTTGATTTCATATTATCAATATCAAATCTAAGACTGAAAGAAATGCTTAAGAGTAGGTCATCTGTAACACAATGTAATTCCATCATAATTTCAAAATAAGTTACCTTGAGACTGTCCCACTACTCTTCCCAGATCCAGTGGAATTCATACTTCTCCCTTTCTGATGAAACTGTAGTCTTCTCTCTTTGGCCAAGATATTACTGCTATAAACACAATCAGATTATATAAAACCTCATTTTGATTAAGTTCTTCATTTTTAAAAAGGAATACAACAGAAGAGCTACATACCAGTTTTCAATTTGAGCATCACTTTCATGGAGGTGGTTGGCTACAGGTAAAAATAATAAATGTAGAGCATAACTGTTAGAACTGTAACTACTATGATAAAATTACCAACAAAGCAAATTACTACAGTATTATAGTTAAATACCTAATATGTCAAACTCTTGTCTTGGCTCATTAAATCTGCACCATTAAAAGTAATATACAGATAGATAAGAACAGTCCCAGTAGGTTTTGAAGGGTGATTCTGGTTTTTAGCAAGGTAAACTTACTTCTACTTGAGAGCTTAAAGTACAAAGACCTATAGATAACCAATTAAATTTCTTTAACAGGTTAAAAATAAGTAATGAGGAAGATAATGTAGCATATATGTGGTACTAATAATTAAATTTAAAAACTGTTTATGAAGAATACTTTAAGAGCAAAACATGATTTAACATTAAGTGCGGCAATAGTATACATCCATTTCTAATATGGATTTGTTAAGGTTACAACTGATTTTTCATGCATATAACTTGAAAACTTCTACTCATTTCACTATATAAATTTTCTTTTAAAAATTGCCTTTCAACTTTACACTAAATTAACAAGTTCTAAACAGATAAGTGTTGTTAATGTTTAGAGTGAGTTAAATTTACTGCATTTAACCTTTAGAGACAAATGTAGAGAATGGAATTAATTACAGACATCTATTTCAGCACTTGATTTTTTTTATCATTTCTAAACTGCAAAGTCATGACAATTTTGTTGCTTAGCATATCCACCACAAAGATGCCTAACACATAGCACTCAGTAAATATTTACTTAATGAATGAAGATTGCCTTGAAATAATTTTCAGTAAAACAACATAATACTTTCACTCTTTTATGAGACTCCTTTTTAGGTTCTGGTTTCCAATAAAATTATTCAATATTATAAAACTACCAAAGCAGATATCAAAAGTGCTTTTATAGTAATACTGACGTGCATTTTAATAAGGGATTGACAACATGTTCAATTGTACTGATTGGAAAGCAGTAAGCTTAAGCTCTTTCCAGAGTTTATTCCTTCAAAATACACTGACAGAAATAATAAAAACTAATATATTCACATACTCTAGAGTTTCTAGTGTTAGAAGATTCTAAATAAGTAATCTATCTTACAGATGGATTTAAAACAGCAAAAGATCAAGGATATTAAACTCAGTGGATAAATTCATTATTCATCAACTTACAAGTTTTAAAGATTTAATAAAATTCTTAATTCTTTTTTTTAAGAAGTACACATTAATAACCTAGCTATGCAGCCACCAATAGCCTATTCAAACTGATGAAATAAAAGCACAACCAATGAGCTATACAACAGCTTATAAAATACCAGTAAAACAATTAAAAATTCTTATTTTTACATAGTGGAAAGCTTTATTATGAATCCACTAGAAAACATTATATAACCTGTGAAAACTTAAAAATAGCACAACACTTTTAAAATGCTAATGCAGTCTGGAATAGACACTAGCACAATGATTTCTAATTAAATTCTACCAACTATGCTATTTTGCCTTTGTCCTGTAACCTTTCAAAAATCAGAAAAAAGAAGAAGGGAAAAGGAGATACTTAAATGCAATGTAGAAAGACAAGCTACAGCTGTAAGTATGACATAAGTCTACTTCACACTAAAAATAAGCTTCAATTTCGTTTTCTCACGTATAAATATTTAAGCTTCCTTCCTTCTTTAGGACAATTCTTCCCTCAGTTATTTCACTGGTTATATCACCACGGTTCATTGCAAACAGTTCCTTTAAGCACTTAAGTCCAAGGAAGACAGATGGACATTTCACAATGGTTTTTCAGAGCCATCCCTACATGTATCCTACAGGCTGTGGTTAGGTTATTAACATATAAAAAAAAGGTACAGTGAAATGTGTCTCAGTCATTTTTAAGACCTTTAAATTTTGCTCTGAGGATCATAAACTGAAAGCACTCGACTTCTTAATTTTTTATTTGAAAACTATACAAAAATACAGTTCTTCCAAACAAACATACCTTCAGCTCCCAATGACAAATCATCTTCAAAACTTCCTCCATTTCTCACAAGCACACCTGAAATAAACATTAAAAAATTCAGAAAATTCATCTTGGTGTTCTGTTCTTCCCTACCCCTGTATATGATGATTGTTTTAGTTAAAACAAATTGACCAAGCAAAATATTTTATAATATACAGTAAAATGTTTTGGACCTGAATATACTTAGAAATTATTCTGATTATATAATTTCAAGAAGTATAAATTTTTATTTTGTAAAGACACATTTGCAGCCACGTAAAATTCTCAGAAGCTGATCTCCAACCTATTTTATATTTATCATATCTTTGAAGATGTTCAATTAGATAACATATCTTACCCAAAAGTTTCATGGAAAACCAGACCCTGAAGCAATCGTTCTTCTTACCTACCGCATATTAAGTCAGGAGAACAAAAGCTAGATTTTCCTAACACTGTAAATGTTTTTTATATGCCTTGCCACTACCTGCACATTCTTGTTGTACTTTGAACTTTAGAATTCTGTCTTGCATAGGTGGTAAAATTTCAGGTGTGGTAATTTCAGTTAATGTAAGCAAAGAAATGCTGCACTAAAGTTGACTCAACTTTAGTTCACTCAATATATGTTTTCCTTATATTTACATATCATATTTCTATATTTAATTAGTTTTTATAATGTCTAACTGGACAATAAAAATACAAGTTTCACATTGTGAAAAGGTTTGGCAATTTGCTTAAATGCACCATTGTTTTATGGTTTAAAACAAGGTTTCTTCCTTTTGGCTTCTAGCTCAGAACATATTTTATAAACACGAACATCACTTTTTGGAATTCACATATATACTTTTACCCAGAGGACAAATGAAATAAGACCCTCATAAAGAACAGATTTAGAAAGGCAACTTTCTCTTACCCTTGAGTGTACTACTGCTTTGCTCATCCAGTGAGGCTCCCAAAGGTGTACTGAAACCACATAAACATATGAGCCTTAGTCTTGTGAAAAGCTGTCTGGAGAGCTGTCACTATACAGTCTTACTTAAAAGGTTACAGCTAAGTACGCTTCTAATCACAGTTTAACTCTCCTCCCAAAACACAAGGAATGCAACTGGATTACATAAGAAATATTCTACTAACTAAGCAAATACCTATTGTGAAGTCAGTTCACTAGGAATGATTTAATCACACGTTTCATCTGCCAGCAATTAAGAGCACTTAAGAGCACAAATGGCAATTACAAATGATATGAACTGGCATTTTCTTTGCAAAAAAAAAAAAAAAAGAAGAAGAAGAGAATGACAGTAGGCATTGAGAAAATGTCTGCTCCTCTCAATCCCTTCCATAGAAACAGAAAACACAATTACTATAGAAGAAAACAAATCTTCAGTGGTAGGTAATTTAACCTTAAAATTAAAAAGTTCAGTCTAGTTAGCAATAAAGCTGAACAGTTTCCTTAAACCTCATCTGTTAATCACTAGCATTTCCGAGCACCACCTACTGCCTCCCTTGTCTTTCTATACAAATGGAGAAGCTTGAGATTCACTTTCTGATTTTAAACTGAAAAATATGTATTCTTCATTTAACTTTGAAAATTACTAGAAAGTTGGCTTGAGAATCTAGAATTAGCCACTACTAAAATTTTTCACATTCTTGTAGTTCAAAGAGAGATGACTTAGAAATTTATTTTTTCAAATACAAAAATACTTTTAATCCTCTCAAAACTAAGTTATGATAAAAAACACATTGTTTTATTTTGAAAATTCTATTTTGTGATACAAAAGTTTCTTTAATAACAATTTATTCTTGTTAAAAATTCACATCAGACCTGGGATCAATCGTGAAAATATTAGTTTCAAAGAAGTGTTACTGAAATGCCAATTAAATATTAAAACTTTCTGCAAGCAAATACACAGGCAATAGCAGTTCTTTGAAAATTAGTGCTTTTGAAATGTAAAAGAATCACAAGCAACTACCATAAAGACAGTAACAAAACCTTTTATGTTTTTCCATATATTTTAATAAAATTCTAATTTATGCCTTTAAAAAGCCATTCTTCTTCCCTGATGGCTACTCTCTTAGATCAAAATACTGTATTATTCTGTCTGCAGATGTCTCTGCTGGTCTGTGTGCGAACAGAAAATGGCAAATAAGCAGAATATAATTGACATTCCTCTACGAAAACAAATCTCACTCTTTCTTACAGTTGCTCCCTTCCAAATTCCATCAAACTCTCTATCTCTTTTTGGATGCTAATACAAGAAATTTGTTTCCACTTAGTTAAAAAAAAAAAAAAAAGAATATCAAAATAAAGATTCCCTTCAAGGAAAGAAAACATGGTATCTTTATTCAGGATATGGACAGCAATAAAAACAACAAAGAATATTTGAGAACTTATCGAGGGGGAAAATGGTGTTTGCAGGTCATTTGTACATAATGTATAAAATACACAGATGCCCAACTCAAGGAACCTAAGTGGCTATTAAAGAAAAAAAAAATACAGTTGCAACATATCCCAGCAGTCAAATCGAATCTGTAGTATTATAGCCAACATTAAAAGACTACTTGTTCTAGCTTTTTCCTGGGTACAAATGAATGATGCTTTTGTATGGAATAGGTGCAACTGTAGGAAACAAGAAGGAAACCTATGAGAGAAAGGAATAGAAGACTACAGAATTTGTCCACATGAACCAGTATTAACAACAAAACTTCTGAAAAAGGATGATTGTGTCCCGGTGAATGTCAACATTTGCCTAACATTTATCTTAAAAGATGCACTTTTTACTGTCCATTTGATATGATCTCTTATACAATCTTAATTCCTATACATCATAAAATAAAGTGATTCTTCTAATTTTTTTAATTCTTTTGAATATATACTTCAATTTAAACAATAAAACACTATAAATTTATTTTGAATGCTAAACCTGTTTTAAGAAACCAAGAGTAAGCCAATACTGTACTTAGGACTGTATTTAAATCAAGAGTAAGATAGAAGGTTTTAAAGGACCTGAGTAAAAATAACAAAACATCCTCTCCAGACACATTTCTAAGGGAAAACGTGAAAGATACTGGTTTCACAAGATCTCTTCTAAAAGGCCCTGAAGATACCTATTTAAAAATCTCAATATTTTAAATTTTACACTATCCATATTTTACAACTAAATGAACCCATGGCACACTAATACAATTTCTTGATCCATGTTCTGACTGGAACCACCTAAGACTATATTCTCCTAATTTGAAAATCAGGGGGTTGAATTAGAGCTAAATTGTTAATCTGGTGTCCAAGGACTTTAAGCAGTATATTTGTGCATCTTTAAAGAGAAATTCCATGTATTTCATAAGGATAAGGAGTTCTGTAGTGAAGTGTACTCAGTAAAGCTCCAGTCAATTCATCAAAATCGAGAATTAACATAGCCAATATTTCATCTGCCTTTAAGGGAGAAAAACAAACTGGCATATATGAGAATCACTTTCAAAAAAAAAAAAAAAAAGAAAAAAAATTCAAAAAAACTTCATTAACTCTAGTAGTTGAACAAAATATTAAGAAACGCCTAAACTGACAAGACAAAAATATGCTCAGACGCAAACACCAACAAAAGATAAAAATCTACATTCTTCATATGAGATTTTACAAGTAGCAAATAAACTGGAAAAAAATAATTAAAATATGAAACAAGCATATTTTACTGCAGTCAGATTTACTTGCAATGTGATTCATCTCCTCTGTATCTTATCAAACATTTTTGTGCCAGTTGCCAAAGCATGTAATTAGACTTAAGCAGTCTGAGTGCTTTCAAAGCTCTATTTCCCTTCTGTGAATCCTAGTGCCATCTGACAAATCCATGTCCAAGAAGTAAATGACAAATACAAAGTTAGCTAGTTTTAACAGCTCCCTAAGCAAAATTAATGAACAGAAATAAAAATAAAGCCCATTTAGTGTAGTTAAGTAAATTAAATTTGCTGAAAACACATCTGAAAGGAAAATGATTCGATGCCAGTTGTACAGATGCCAAACAAAAGCAAAATAAAATATCCTGTGAAATGTGAGAATCCTTTCAAATAAAAACAGAACAAACATAATATGGCATGATCATCTGTTTTAGGTTTCTGATCTCTGATGCTAACATCACGCACGGCCAACTGAAGTCCTAGCAAGTGTGAAGTCAACACGGTCACTAAATAATCACTGGTCACAGTACTTCCATTTCTAATCGCTTAAAGAAGGAAGCTATCCGCCTGCTCACTTTCCGGTTTATAGCTTACGACGGCCACGGGACCGACGGGGACACGGCCGAGTCCCTCTGCTCGGCGTCCCATCTACACGGATCTCCCTCCAGGACGCGGAGAACTCACCGGCAGTCCTTGAGCCATATGGCGATCTTCTCGTTGGGCACGTTTCCTGCGGGGGGAAAGCCGGGAGACAGCTCGTTACCGACCCCAGTGGGACTCCGAGGGCAGGGTCACCCTGGACAATCCCAAGTGTGAAAGTCTACCGGGGGCAAAACGCAGCCTAAGCAACATGTCTCAGTGTCCATCTGAAGGGAAATCAGATGGCACCCAGGTGTCTATGCTGACGCTGGAGACCTCTCGCCAAGCGCGCGCGTTTAAAGGTCGGAAGTGTCCCCTCTTCCCCGGCCTATCGAGACCCGAGGCGCTCTCAGAACTCACAGCAGCGCCAGGGCGCACGAGACTTTTCCCGACCCGCCAGCCTCCCGGCCCGCAGCAGCCCGCTGGGCGCACCGACCTCTCCCCGCGGCCGCCGGCAGCTTCGCGCCGGGGAGGTCCTCCTCGTCGTCCTCGTCCTCGTCTTGCGTCGTCGCTTCTGTGGACAGATCCTCCGTCTCCGACGCTTGCCAGGAGCTGCGGCACTTGGCCCAGGCCTTCCTCCTGCGACTCGCCACTTGCCACTCCAGTTCCTCCTCCGCCTCCGCCGACGGGGGCCGGTCCATGGCAGCACCGGGGGCTCCGCTGCCCCAGCCGGAGCCTGCGCGAGACACGGCGGCGGCGGCGGGGACCCCCGCCCTTGCTGTCAGCGCCCGGCCGGGCAGGGGGCCCCGGGGAGCTGAAACGGGCGCCGGAGGAGGAGGAGAAGAAGGAGGAGGAGGAGGAGGAGGAGGGGACAGGGAGGGAGGGAGGGAAGGAAGGGGAGGGAGGGGGCGGAGGGCCGGCGCTTCACATGAAGCCGGCCGGGCGCGGCGCGGGAGCGCGAGTGGCCCGAGGGAGCGCGGCTGGGAGCTGGGAGCTAGGAGCCGAGCGCTGGCTCGGCCCCCGCCCCCCGCCTCCGCCCGACGCGCCCGGGGCCTGGCCCGCCACTGCGCGTCTGCGCGCCCTTCCCTCGGCGGCGCGCCACGCCCCCTTCCGGCCCGGGGCGCGCGGGGCGGGGCGCGGCGGGCGCGGAGCCGAGCGGGTCCGCCCCCCGCTGTTGCCTGCCGAGCTAGCGAGATTTGTTTGTTTGTTTGTTAATAATCTTTTTCTCAACTCCTCCCTCCTTCATCCAGAAATAGAAATAAAGTTGGGAGGCCTAGTCTCACAAAACGCCCCCGCGTGAAAAGAAGTGTGTGATTGGGCTCCCTGAAACGTATTCTCCGAAGAGTCGCCCGAACGTAGGATATTTAGTGTCCAAGGAATTGGGGTAAGGATGACTGAGAGGCGCATGACTGGTGTTGCCAAAATGTCAAACCTGGAAAAGACCAAGCTTCGTGGAGGGCTACTTTCATACTTAAGAAAGTTATGTATCGTGGTGGTGTTCTGTATGAAAATGAATTGTGAAAGAATAATCTGGAAATTTCACTTTGAAGTTGGACATAGGTGTAGAAAAATGGAGCCAAGAATGGAACGGTGCAGAAATAATTGCTTGGATTTTGGTGAGACAAGGTACTACAAGAAAGAAATGATGTCAGGGTTCAGAACTATTTTTAAAATGAGCTTCAGCATTCCCTTGTTATTTTTAAAATCTCATTAGCAAAAAGACTCAAATTGTATCCCAAATCAGACACAGTGTGACATCAGTCAACAAAGTTCCCCTAAATGTTGCATCTAAACTACCTACACATAAAAGGAAGGCTTCCAATATTTTATTGTACTTGGCTATACTCTGAAGAACAAGTTACAACACTTTTTGATCTTAACTTGATTGAAAAGAATATTTTTGCATGAACATAATATTTTAAGGAAGAAGTTATTTTATTTCATTTGAAATTAAAATCAAGAGCATGGTAAAATTCCTAATGGAAACATTCAAGTTACAAAGTGACTAAATGTATTGTCATTGATAGCTAAAGAAAACTGTGATTTTTAGAGAATTTAGAATGTGAAATGCTCTGGGGATGAAATAGTGCCTAGTTTTTGTCCAGGCATTTACACATAAGTCATAGACTACTGAAATAGCACACTGATTTTCCTGCCTTCATTCTTTCCTATCTCGTTTGTAGCACTTTGCTTCCCATTTACAATTCCCAGAATTCCCCTCTCTCTTAATCCTTACTAAAATAAACAACTTCTAATGATTTACTGATATCCCCAAGATGAAATCCAAAATCGAGACCAGCTTTTTAAAACCATTATAATATTCTTCAGTGCCTTATATAGTTACTAAGAAATTGTAAGTGGAGCTACAACAGTGATACTAATCTCTCTATGGCTTGAAGTTTTACTATTAGAGAACTTTTCTTTGAATCTATAAGACCTCTCAGGCTTCAAGAGTCCTATAGTAAGATATAGCTAACAGATTAATGGCTTCCAAAATAGGTCAGAAGCTCGCTGCCTGTGCAGAATGTGAGAACGAAAGTAAAGTATCCAGAGAAAAGGCATTGAAAGGGCTGGTCAAATGCCACAAAATATTCTGTCTTCACAGTTTTATCCAGGGCCTTTGTGAACCCCATGTTGTCCCTCTGCTGCTCCACGTGCTGTGGCTGACTCTCTGTCCTTGCCTCTGAATTCATTCTTGTTGTTTCTGTCCAATACCTTCATGACTTTCAAAATCCACCTGACCCAGAACTTTTTGACTCCTTTGTTTCACCACTCCTGATCACATCCCTCCCACAGTTCCCTGATACACAACAGAATGTCTATATCATTTATTTCAGGACTGAATTGTGCAGTAAATAATATGACTGTCCCCAGAGGGTATGTTTGGCTTACCAGCCAGACTGTAAACTGTGAGAAATCCAAGAACATTACTCAGTATTCTTCCTGTACTCCTTACAGTTTTAAGTACAGTGCTGAACCCAAAAGGAAAAATGAGTCCATTTCATGTAAATTTTCTATTTTTTATGTTCTTCAGAATAAAAACCTAAACTGACAAAATATTTGCTTCATGTTATTTCTATAATGCTTATTATGTTTTATTTAGTTTTGCAGTTGTTTAAATACATTTTTAGACAACAGCAACAAAGAACTCTAGAGAAAGCCAATAACGAGCCATAGTTTATATTTTAAAATCAAACTACCAGACTCAAATAATAAAGAAAGGGAAAAAAATGCCAGGGTACATTAGAATAGAGTACAGCAATTATTGGATCTCCAGTAGCACAAAGGTATGTTTTCTGCTTCATGGCAATTTTTAATGCAAAATGTTGAGGAAGCAGAAATAATAGAGAATGAAATCCTTGAAATAGCATATTATTGCCTTGAAAAGTAAGGAATTTCATCATATTCTCAGCTTTGAGATTTTTTTAAATGCCCAAATATTTTATAATATTTACCCAATAATGAATGCTATACATGAGGAGAGTCTACACATTTTTTTCTTCAAGGATTTTTTTTCTTCCAGAAAAGTACTGTATTGTAGACCAACTGCAAATCTATATTGCAAAGCTCTACAACTGCGGTTCCCAACCCCAGGCTGCGGATAAGGGTCCATGGAACCTGGCCGCACAGCAGGAGGTGAGTGTCAAACAAGCCAGCAAAGCTGAAGCTTCAACTGTATTTACAGCTGCTCCCCATTGCTCGCATCACTGTCTGAGCTCTGCCTCCTGTTAGATCAGCGGCAGCATTAGTTGCAGGAAAACAAGCTCAGGGCTCCCACTGATTCTACATCATGGTGAGTTGTATAATTATTTCATTATATATTATAATGTAATAATAATAATAAAGTGCACAGGAAATGTAATGCCCTTGAATCATCCTGAACCCTCCCACCCCCAGTCTATGGAAAAATTGTCTTCCATGAAACCGGTCCCTGGTGCCAAAAAGGTTGGGGACTGCAGCTCTACAAAAAGAATATTGTCTGAGTCACTGATGCTTACAAGATGAAAGAAGAAACAAATTTATATTAAATCTGGATAATTCCATCCAGCAGATGTAGCGGAAACAGTACAGTTTCTGGTGTTGGACTGAATCTTTTCCTAGCTGTATGGCCTAGGGTAAGATAGCTAGTATCTCTGGGCCATGACTTTTCTCATCTTTGAAATAGCAATTGTAATAACTATCTTCCTAAGTTAATGCGAGGATGACATGCAGTAATGTAGGTGCTCAGTATAGCTTATTAGAATTATATTGCAGAAGGCAAAAATAAATCTATTTCATTGTGGGGGGATTATGCTAATACTAGCAAATGGTATCGATCTTCACACTTATGCAGCTGTATTTTAAAATTAGTTCTGGCTAGAACGAAAATATACCCTGGTTAAATCAGGCAGTTTGAAATGGAAAAGCTTAAATCACAAGTGAAACATTATTCTTGGTTTAACTACTTAAGTTATTAAGACAAAAGGGAGTTGGGAGGTTTGAGGTAAGTAAAATTTCAGGTTAAATAAACATAATAGCATTTTATATTTCAATAGAATTGCCTAGAGAAAAGAATTCTATATAAAATATGTATGGAAAACACTGCCTACTATATCCCCTTCTCTTCTTCCACCTCCAACCCAGTCACAATGAATGCTAAAAACTTGAGAAGTCCTCAAAATTTATTTTTAAAAAGTAAAACTTTTTAAATTTTTTATCCAATAGTTCTAAAATTCATTTTAAGAGGAAATTTTTTGGGTTCCTCAATATATCTATTACTATTTCCAGGGATACTTGTAGAATACTTTGCAATAGAATAAAATAAAATGAAAGGAAAATATTAACATATTAATTAATGAGAGTAAACTCTTCAAAAAATTGTCAGAAATTTATTTACAAATCACATCATTGAACCATGAGGAAAGGTGGTTAGTCTGACTTAGATTGGTTCTTTGATATATTCCTGTAAGCAATTGTTAATCGTTAAAGTATTTCTGGTTTTAGTATTTCTGCTTATAGTATGTATAATATTTTAAAGTGATAAAATTACATGTTTGAGGTTTATAATTTCAGCCTATTGCTTATTCTTAGAGTTTCCACATTAGCAAAAATTCAAGGATTAGTTGATTAGCTGCTTTTCCTCATAAGGAAGCATTACTATAGTATAACAATATGTTATTTTGATTTCTATAATTTCCCCAAGTATACACCAAAAAAAGAAGCAGGTACTAATACCACTAGAACTTTGCCTTGCAAATTACTTACACAAACTAAGTTATCAGTTAATGTATTAATACTTTCTTACTTTGCACATTAAAGGCTTGTCAGTTTTATTCCTTATTCTCAGATCACAGTTTCTTCAGTTTGCCACATAATGCTAAATGTACCCTCTTCTGCAGTGAAACCTTGTGGCCAGTTTGTTTTCTTTTCAGTAGCTCAATTCTCTGGTGTTTCTGAGCAACAGGTAAGAAGGGCTCATCTATTCTTCATCAACAATGGAATGGAGCAAGATTATGTAACAGAATAAACTTGGTCTGTTTTGTGAATTTATGAAACAACTCAGAGGAGGTTTTGAAATACTTTTTACTGGACATAGTTACACATGAAATTACAAACATTTTGGCTTTCCATCTGTGAAGCCTTAATTCTCAAGTTTGGGTCAGTCCTTTTTCTTGTCAGTCCTGCCCTAAAATGTTGCTTTTAAAGATCTCTGATGTTTGAATCATAAAAGCTTTAAAGAGGTATATTCTTCCATATCAAATGTTCAGTTTATACCTGTGCCAGATGCTATTAAATAGTAAGGATTTTTCTGTAGTACACAACAAAATAGGAGGATATCATTATTGAATTTCCCAGTGTTAACGCTGTCCTATTATGTGATCAATTCATTGAGATACTTTTTCTTCATATTTAAGATTATCTTCTAGCTATTGTATTATGTATACTTCTCTTTGGAGCCATTTAGAACTTTTAAAAAATTATTAGTTCACTGTGCATATATTTGGAATTATTAACACATAATTGCATGTAAATCTCCCCTTCTACGTTTTGTGAAGATCAGGAAAAAGAAAGTTGGTGACTAGATGAACCATGTATCTAATACCAATGTAGCTTGAAAAAAAGCTTTAAATGGTATAGACCTCATAACGGTTCTTTAAAACACACACATGCACATGCACACACACACAATGTCTTTTTTTAAAAAATTAATTCTCCTGGTATGTGCCTGAACTGGAATAAATATGAATTGTACCAGCCTCTCCCACCACATTTCCCTTCTCTAATCTCCCTTCTGCAGCTCCTTCATACCCATCTCAGAACAAACACAATCTGCATTCAGAACAGGACCATTTACAAGTTGAATGGAGTTATTTTGGGTGAGTCATTGAAAACACAGTACAAAACCTTTCCTCACTCACCAGAAATGCATTTTTAAAATAAAGCCAAAGTGAACAAGGCTTGGCAAGTTTGAGGGTAGACAAAATGGGGAGAGAGCAGGGCTTCTGTCAGACTCAGACAGGATTCTGGTAAACCATTTTTGGCTATTTCTTTACATCCAACTCCACCAGTTCCCATCACTGACTAAAAAGTACCAGGTTGAGCAGGTAGGACATTAAAACAAAGACAACAAGCACAGCCAGTAGATCCACAGCAGCTTATCAACAGTTTCACATCCTCCTTTTTGTCTTTAAATTCAGAAGCTATAAAATGTTTACTTTTAATAACTCCATTCTTTTGATTAAATTAATATTTGACAGATAGCAATTATAGATAATCAGTGGAAAATTGTATCTAAATTCAATATGCAAACCTTTAAAATTGCTTTTAAAATAAGTAAAGTCCCAAGAGTTAACCGGACAATAAAATATTAAAGGAAATAGAGCTATGGAGACAGAAAATAACAGGCTAGATTCTAACAAACTTTAAAAATTGAATTATGATAAAGTCTATACCATGGCTTGATAAATTTTGGATATTTAACATGCAGGTATTCAAGATTTATAAATCAGTGTAGATTCTTATTCATGTATCTATAAAACATTACTTACCCTGTATCCTGTAGAAAACTTTCTAGCAGAAATGCCAGTGATTACTTTTCCACAGCCTGCTACAGATCAGTTGAGGCTCACATCTCAAGAATGAAAAGAAACCTAGGATCAATAAGGAGACATTCTTAAATATTTAATGGTAACACAGAACTCTTTCTGTAAAATTGCATAGTCCCTCCCCTCAAATCATCTTTAACACGGGTTGACCCAGCACATTATTTATTGTGAGCCAATTAACACATGCTGTATGGGGGTCCTATGGTTAAAAGTGTTACCTATTCACAAAGGATCCATCTCCAAGTTGTGGGAACAAGCCAAGCACTAATTACGCAAGTATTCTCCTTGAACTCCCTGAAAATTATCAGTTTCCACAAGGCAGGGTGACAATTGTTGGTAAAAGGAATGAAAACTCTATTTGAAAGTTAATCTGGCTATGAAGTACTAGGGTCATAATAAACAAACAGATATTTCCTGCTGTACTTAAGAGCAAAGCAAAGTACTCTGGTTTCCCACATTTGAGGGAATTTTTTTTTCCTTCTCTTTTCTCTTATGATTAAGTAATTGTTTTTAAATTATAAAATAACAACTTATACAGCCTTCAAAAATTACTTCACCCATCTAGGAATGTTTTTATCTTTTTTTATATTATTATTTTAAAATTATGTTCCCTTTCATCCTTAAAAGATTTTTATCTCATTTAGTTTTATTTAAATGTATTCTATATATGAACAGAAGTTAAAGGGACTTAATATCTATTTATAAGAACCCCAAACTAAGAACTTCCCCATAATCTCATTTCAAAACAAACTGAAAAGTGAAGCAAATTTCCATCAAAATTTCTTTGGCTTTAGGGCAAAAAAGTTTATTACAGTTGTTAGGTAGCATACTTGGCCTGGATGACATTAGTACTAATCAAACAGCTAAAGTTGTATTTATTAATAGCCTGTTATTAAATAAAAGAACTCAGGGTAAAGGTCAGCACACAGGTTGTTTTGCTTAATTTTTACAGATCCCTTGAGACCATGTCTTTCCAATTTTTTTTAAACAAGTCAGCCCAAGTTGGCACCTTAAAACCCTTTAAGTACTATAATTGCAATAGTGCTGATAATCAGTTTGGAGAAGGGCTACTAGAAAAACAGTTATTTCAGTGGAGCCATGGAAATAACAATGTTAAAAATGGATGCTTTTGAGTGAGCGTTTGCTTTGTGCCAGAGACACTGTATTCAGGGGTGGGTTTATGCTGTCTCATTTAATACAAAAACTCTATAAATGCTTGTATTATTCTCATTTTATAGAAAGGGAAACTGAGAGATTAATACTTGCCCCAGGCCACATATTAGTGTCAGAGCTGAACCAGGACTTCTCCCTGTCACAAAGCTGACGCTCTTACCTAACCACATGTGACTACTGTCTTGTAATACTCCCGGCCCACTGTTAGAGAAACATTAGCAGTCCCTTAGTCTGATCATACTGAGGGGATTCTTCACTTATAGCTGATGGGCAGAGGAACCGTGTGACCTGTAAGTGTATGGAAACCTGGGGAGGGAGTTGCATATACGGGGAAGGAAAACTGAGCTCAGAAACTTTAAGTAGCCTGCCTAAGGTCAGCCAACTAATTAATGACAGAATTAGGGACAAGAATACATATCATTGGCCAGGGCAGTGGCTCACGCCTATAATCCTAGCTCTCTGGGAGGCCGAGGTGGGCGGATCGTTTGAGCTCAGGAGTTTGAGACCGGCCTGATCAAGAGTGAGACCCCATATCTACTAAAAAAATAGAAAGAAATTAGCTGGACAACTAAAAATATATAGAGAAAAAATTAGCCAGACATAGTGGCACATGCCTGTAATTCCAGCTACTCGGGAGGCTGAGGCAGGAGGATTGCTTGAGCCCAGGTGTTTGAGGTTACTGTGAGCTAGGCTGATGCCACGGCACTCTAGCCTGGGCAACAGAGCAAGACTCTGTCTCAAAAAAAAAAAAAAAAAAGAATACATATCATCAATTCAGTGTGCTCCCCACTCTACCACACAATACTTTTATGAGGAAGCTTTGGCAGCAGTTACAGTCAAGTGCCACATTAGGATGTTCAGTCAATGACAGATAGGATGGTGGTCCCATGAGATTATAATACTGAATTTTTACTGTATTTGTATGTGTTTAGATATACAAATACTTACCATTGTGTTACAACCGCCCACAGTATTCAGTATAGCCACTTGCTGTACAGGTTTGTAGCCTAGGAGCAATGGTCTATATCATATAGTCTAGGTGTGTAGTGGGCTATAACATCTAGGTTTATGTGCGTACTCTGTGATGTTGCACAATGATGAAATCACCTAACGATCCCTTTCTCACAACCTATCCCTGTCATTAAACTACACATGACCATATAAGAATTTTAACATTTTCACTTGAACACATTAGTGTAAATCATGAACATTTCTCATATATATTTTAGAGAAACCTGATATAAGCAAAGACATTGCAGACAAAATGAATACATTTTAAAGTATGAATCAACAAATAGCAAATGATTATAAACCAAAATCATTTATATCAAGCACATACTCTCAGAGTTTTTGCAACAATCACTCAAAAGGTTTTTGAGAAGCCTCAGGAATATTTGTTCATTGTGATCAGGAGAGTTCTGGATAAGCGCAGGATATTTCTTCACTTTCTCTTTGACAAAAGAAATAAGAAACCTCATATTTTCACGTGGGTCCAAATATACTTTAGGAACGGTTGGTATACCAGCATGAATTCAGTTCTGCTTATTAGATATATATCATTTATTTTTTCAATTTTCACTCCTTCATTCAACAAATGTTTATTGAATACTCACACTATGCCAGTTACTGTAAACCCTCTGTGTTATAGTAATGACCCAAATAGGCTTGTCTTGCAATTCTACCCCACCATGGAGGCAGAGAAAATATATGAGATAAATAATATCTAGGTTGTAGTCAAAAGAATATTCCTTTCATATGAACCTATAAACATGCCCTATAAATATGGATATTGGCAAAGATTAAAAAAAACCCCGCTTTTATCAAATCTTCTCAAACTCTCAGAAAATGGCAAAATAAATATTTTAGTATCCAGGTTTCTTACTAGCATGCAATATTAGAATTCCTCAGTGAAGTTAATACTTCAGGTCCAAAATTTATAGCTTTACCTAGCCATATTTCTGGAGAGGACTCAAGATTGGAGACAGAGTCTCTACACACCTGAGTATGCTAAACTTGTGTTTGAGTCCTCTTAGGGTAACATCCTATTCTACACTAGAGACAAAAGCCCAAGACTGTAATATCCCTGCCCAGCCACATTCTTGTACTCAGAGGACTTTCCCAAAGGGAGCCATGTTCATGACCAGAAAGTGAGGAATTTTTGCTTCTCAACCTAAAATCTGGCCTTCCAAGCAAGCCTCAGCTGCTAGATATGGGACCTGAAATTTTAAGATTTCACCAAATAACTATTTAAAACTCTAATTTGAAGAGAAATTATATTCAGAAAGTTTTTCTAAAGGACTTTAAAATTCAGCTACTAGTATGACTATTTAATATATATTATTAATATATATTTTTTAATATATTAATCTTTACCCATGATTTATAGCAGACCAACAAAGAACTGGGTACCTTGATAATATCAACTGATTTCCTAAAAGATGGTTTTTACAAAATCACTGTGATTTGTGCAAGGGAACCTGCTTATGTCAAATCTCAATATGAGCAAAGACATGATGAAAAGGCACTACTTCTAATAAGGAATTTTCCCAAACATTTCTAGTATGACACTCTGTTTTCTCTTTAGGAGGACCTTAAAAGAAATATCTCTTTACACTATTTGTTCCAAGAACAGCTGAAATTACCAGGACATTTTTTAAAAATCTCATGGGCACTGGAAATTGAATAACTTAACAAAGTTTGTTTTTATAGTGACTGCTAGAAAAATTGAGAGCCAAAATATGTGTCTCGCCTATGGCAGATAAGTAAATCTTCATGGTATGCATCTTAAACTTTATTAATAGCTCTACTTTTTCCCCACCCTTTTTTTTTCCTTTTTTTTTTTTTATTTCATCTTATGGGGGATACAGAATTTCAGGTTACATACGTTGCCCCCTTCTTCTTTTATTTTTCTTTTTCTCAAAATGATGTTTTGATGCTTTGTTATGTTTGATATTCTTTTTCAGCAACATGATAAGGAATAGCTAAATAAAATAAATGTATGAGAAAATTATGCAATATTATATGTTTAGTATATAAACATGTACTTCATAGAGAAATATTTGGAGGTAAATGAACAAATATGTTCTATTTATTAATGTGGCAACATTATGGCTGTTTTCCAAACTTTTAAAAATCACATTTACAATTTAGGGGGAGAAATTATTTGAACTTTGAAAGCTCTAGCTACTTTTCCAGAAATAGAAAGAGTATAAGGAAGTATATGCATGACCTCATGCAATGTACTTCAGTCTGATTATATTAAGACAAATGGGGAACTGTCATAAATTGAGGTCAGAATGGTAGGTGCAAGCCAATTTCCAAGGTCTTGGTACACTATTCTAAGGGATTTTATTATTGACAGTGGGAAGTAGGAAGCAGCTTTCAGTGTTCAAACTAAAGTGCTTTATTGAAAGATAACTCGCAACTGTATAGTTGAGAGAGTAGGGCATGGGAAATCCTCAGGCAAGTGAATCTGTTAGGAAGCTTATCAGTTGGGGGGTTGGGAGGGAGGTTGATAAAGACTCAAGTGAGGGCAGTGGATATAGGGGCTAAGGTCAGATTAGAAATGGGTGGGAAGGAAGAACTGGAATGATCCCCAAAGTTTGTTTTCTAGTTTGGGTGAATTGGCAGGTATTGGTATCATTCAACATGATAGAGAATTTATAAGGATTGAGTATTTGGAGTTAATTTGGGAGCAAGGAAAACAAGATAGAAGAAAGGAAATTAGTACATTGCTGGATATATTAGTTAGGAGGTGCTTATAACATATACTGGTTGCTTATAACATATACACAAACATTCAGAAATACAGATCAGAGATGGAACTCTAGTTAAAGGTTTGGCTTAAATATGATATATGTGTGTGTGCACACGTGCATGCATATTTTGAACAATTAATATCAAACAGTCATCTTTTTATATGTTCCTGGTCATCCCTCTTCCTATTTCCCAAGTAAGCTATTCCAAACCTACTGTGGCAATAATCATCAGTGACCTCTGAAGTACCAAATCCAGCAGATGTTTTTCAGCCCTCATTTTATATTAGGTACCCTCATAACTTTTGGTAGGATTCATTACTCCTTTCATTTCTTTATTAATCTTATATTTTCTGATTCTCCTACTTCTCAGTCTCCTTCATTGGCTTTTATTCCTTACCAGCTTTATTATTGTGTTTCTGAGATTTTGCACAGTCTCCCTGG
Organism: Eulemur rufifrons; assembly: GCF_041146395.1. Lineage (NCBI taxonomy): Eukaryota > Metazoa > Chordata > Mammalia > Primates > Lemuridae > Eulemur > Eulemur rufifrons. The sequence continues at coordinate 46,653,226 of NC_090983.1, forward strand.
GTGAGGAGAGAGTGGTAGGAGGTAAGAAAGGGAAAGAACCTTATCATGGTGGTGATTATGGATGTATCTTGAAGATAAAACCAATAGGACTTGCTTATGGATTGGAAGTGTTTTGTAAAATAAAGAAAGGAATCCAGAATGACTCTGTTTTTTTGAGCTGAGCAACTAAAGACTGGAGTAAGAAGACTGATTTAGAGAAAAAAAGTTTGTTGACTGTGTTAAATTTGAAAAGCCTGATACACATCTAAGTGGAGATGTTGAATAGGCACTTGGACATGAGTATAGAGTTCAGAGGAAAATTTTGAACTGGAATATAAATTAAGAAGTCATAAACTTTAATATCTAAAGCTAAAAATTAGCTGAGGCCACTGGGGGGAGTTGGTGAAGAGTGAAAAGAGAATATGTCCAAGGACAGTGTCTTGGGCTACTCCACATTTTAGAAGCAAATAAATGAGAATATTCCAGCAAAGGAGGCTGAGAAAAATCAACTAGTGAGGTAGGAAGAGAACCAAGAAAAGGTAGTGTCCAAAAGGTAACTGAAAAATGCTTTAAAGGGAAGGAAATGATCAACTCTACCAACTTCCTGAGAAGTTGATTGAGATGAACACTGAGAACTGACCTTTGGATTTGGCAGGATAGATGTTATTGCTGACCTTGACAATAACTGTGCTGAAATCAGAAAGAATGAAGCCTTGATTAGAGTGGGAACCTGGAGGTTAATTCCTTTCAGAAGAGAAATAGGAAATAGCAGGGGTATTAAAAATAAAAAAATTAATTGGCTAATATAGAACAAAGAGCGGGAAAGCCATTATACAAATATATGGCCATTCAAAATCACAAATGTCTATGCCTGGCTAAAGGTGGGAAAAAGCCAAGTTCTAAAGTTTTGACCCCTCTGAGTTTACTTCCAGTTAATTTTAGTGTTAGATTTTCTTACAATTATTACCATTTCTCAGTAGCATAATAATAAGAGAGGTCAGGTAGAAAACGGTAAATGTAGATATATATAGACACACACACATACATATATATATGATAAAGAGAAGGATAAAGATAGGAATATAGCTAAAAGGAAATGTATGGCTGGAAAAGGATTTTTTAGTGGTTTGTGGTGGAGTTGCATGGGAATGAAACATATTGTTGGTCAAAGACAGGAACAAGTAGAGAAAAAGAAATATACATAGAAAAATATAAATTGAAAGGATAAGATCTTGAGAAGAGGTGGAAAATTAATTTTTGAAGGTTATTTCTTTTTCTTAGATGGAAAGGAGATAGAAATGTACCAATGTAGTTAAATTTTCAGGAGTAGATAATTTAAAGGCATTCACATGTAATGAACTATATGTACTCTGAGAATTAGGCCAGATCATCTGCTTAAGTGATGGTGCCTGAGCTGTTTGCAGAATTAAAGAGAGTGAAGATGTGGAATAGCTATTACTAAATATAGAAACAAAACTACAAGGAGGAAGTAAAACTATCATTCAACAGCTAAGCACCTTATAAATATTAGCTCATTTATTTACAATAACATACCTGTGAGGTATCTTCAATTATTATCCCCGTTTTACAGATGAAGACAATGAGGCACAAAGTGGTCATGCTATTTCCCAAAGACACCCAGCTAGCAAGTGGAGGAGCCAGGAACCAAGCTTTGTGCTCTTAACCGATATGCAGTGCTGCCTCTCTATTGTTAAGCATCCTAGAGGGCATGATATGGCTTTAATTTAGCAGGTTTAAGCACATGTGTGTTGGATTTCAAAATACTAATTTTTAGATTCATCCAGGATAGGAGTTCAGAGATTGAGTGAGATGGAAGTTTGAGATATGGAGAAAGTTGAGGGCTTAGTTGTTGAGATAAGCCACAGAATGCAGGCTAGATGGAAGAGGGAGGGTGGGAGGGAAGGAGGCAGGCTTGTAGAGGGGCTCAGAGGCTTAATTCTTTGTTTTCCTAAGATTCCTTATGAAGTTAAGGAGCTTGTCTGATAGAAGTAAGGAGGAAAGATAGTGGAAAGGAGCAGGAGCTCAGATTAAGGCAGCGTGATTTTGAAGTGTAATTGTGGGAGGTGAGTAGTTCCTGGGGATGACTAGGGAGCCCTGGGGTGTGGTAGCAGAACACTGAAGTCCAAAGGAGTTAAAGGCTTGTGCAGCGAGGAGGTCAAGAAATTACGAGTCTAGGGTGTTGGGTGGGGCATCCCTATAAATACTGAAGTCACGTATGATTCACTCAGGGTGAGACAGGGAATGGGGTGGAGAAGAGGGCTGCAGAGACCAGTGGATTGCAGTGTGAGTCTGATGAGAGAATAAAAGATGGAGTACGTTAAGAGACTACCATGATGACCAGACTCCAGACAGCGGAGTCATAGGGGGCACCCTTTCTTGTAGCCACCTACGGCTGTGAGTGTGGCTGGAAAGTGCTGTGCCACTAAGATGCCTGAACTGGCAGCGTTCCTGAAGAGCTTTTTAAAGGGGCTGAGCTTTAGAAATGATTAAAGCCTTAAATTACCTCAGAAATCTAACACATTAACAGAGTAAATATTAACACAGTAATATTAACACAGATTAGTTTATCTAGCCCATTTGAAACCATTATCACTTAAGTACAAATAGGTTCCTGAAGATTATGGACACGTTTTAAAAGGGGGCAGAGTGGAAGGAGGGAGGAGACACAGGAAATTGAGGGGGATTTAGCCATGGGCAATGTGAACAACTACCTTAAGGGAGTTCGGAAAGAACCACAGTCATGAACATGGAAACTACCTAATATGTGCCCTGAGAATAGTGCAGAAAAGGAGAAAGTGCAAATGAGCCATCTCTTTCCCTTATTTCAGAATACTCAATAAAAATTATCTTAATTATTTCAGATATGGACTTTCCCAGCTCTAACAAAGTTGAGAGTCTCAAAAACAAAATGTAAATTTTCACAGAAGAAAAAGACAGAAACTTCTGCATAAATATGTCAGTCAATCAACTTTCTGTACCTGAATCAGAAGGCAGGGTAAATTACATCCAAGTACAGAACTAAATACTTAGCTATGACAGGAAACTATGTTTTAGTCAACATAAATTCAGATTTGCCTTGGTGATTTATATGGTTGATTACCTACCAAACTACCATTCCTCCACTTTCTTCCTTACTAACAGAATCCTTCTTATACCACTGGATATTGGCATCTATATGTGACACTAAGAACTATGGCAGCCATCTTGTGACTATGAGGGAAGCTAGCCTAAGAAGATAAGCCAAGATGCTAATAAAGTTCCAGATTTGGAAAACAAAAATGCATGGCACCCAGTTAAATGTGAATTTTAGATGACAAATAATATTGTATTAGATATACTTTTAAAAAATCATGCATTGTTTATCTGAACTTCAAATTTAAGTGATGTATGTATTTAATCTGGCAACTCTAGTTTCTGAGAATGACAAAAATAAATTGAAAGTCTCTAGCTAGGTGAAAGAGTAATTAAGCTTCCGAATAAGCTAACCCTGGGACCACTCTAACTCAAAACATTTTAATATTCGGTAAATTGGGTTTTTTTTACTATTAAGCCAGCTCTCTCTGCATTTTCTGTTACTTATAGTGAAAAGCATACTAACAAATAGAGTTTTATCATCCCTTCCATTAAGCAAGTTGGTAACATATGTTCATCCCTAAGTATTAACGTAGAAATTCTAGTTAGTATTTTAGTCTCTATGTGAAAGTTCTCCAGTATGAAATATATCTATGTTTTAAGAATTCCTAATTGTATGTCTTTGTGTAGTACTCCATAAAAATTATTTTTGCAAAACTCATAAAATGTTTATGTCTTCATTTGCACAGTTTCACTGGATTGGAGATCACTAAAATATATTGTAGTTCATAAAATATTAGTTATTCTAGGACAAATGAAGATGTGATATAAAAGATGTAAGGGTGATGCAGATATTTTATTTGGCAAAGCCCCTAACAATTGGGCCATACAATAGAGATTATCAGTATTAAAATTAATCATATAATAAAGGGCTTCTTTTGGTAATAGTCACTTATTTCAAGAACTAACAGGGCTATATTCATATCAACACCGTCATGAAAAGCAGTAATTCAATAACTTCTACATAATATTTCTTGAGTTATAAGTAAAAATTAAGATGTTATTCTTTATCCATGAAACTATATAGTTTTGCCTTTTGATATCCCAAAAGAACAAATTAATCTCAGGCAAAAGAAAACAAGATAAAGGATGGAAATTTTTTAAATGATTATACAGGCTCTGTGGCCCTGGAAGCAATAAAAGTTGACATTTTCCATCCATTTCCAAAGTATTACTAGAAGCCCAAAACATTCTATGAGTACTCTTAAAGTTCTATTTTCTACTATGGGTCTAACCACTGTGATTCAAGAACGGAGTAAGTTTTACAACCTCCCCTGTTCAATGGGGAAATGGCTTGAGCTGACAGAGCCTTTTTACATGGTGGTGTGCATGTGTGCACATGTCTGTGTGTGTATATTTATGCCGGTGCATGATCCAGAGAAGGGGATACTCTCCCATAAGAAGCCTCTGCTCTTTCCCCCATGCCCACCAATAAGGCAGATCCAGACTCACAAAACCAGAACAAGTGAAGTCAATTTTACTAAATATTTCCAGGAGTGGGAAATGGAGGGGAGATATCAAGAAGTTTACAGTCCACATTGTCATCTGGTATAGCAATACTTCTCAGAATTATGCTATGATCTCTAGTCACCTCATTACTCTTCTCCCTTTCCTAACACAATCTTCCTTAAATGCAATTCAACTTTCTTTCCTAGCTTGCGTATCTAAGAAAAACAAAAACAGTAGTTACAGAAGCCATTCATATTAAAATACTGTCCGCCAATTACCACTATTCTCACTCAAATGTACCTCTTAACAGACTTCCCATGTACACCCCCCAACAAGCATATCATAGTATTCATCCAGAAAAATCAGGTCAATCCCAATAAGAAGAAAAATTTTGCTCTTTTGAAAAAATAATTTTCTTTATATCAGATTTTAGGGGGGAAAAACCCTATGACACATGCATGCCTTATAAACCCACACATACCCCAAAATAAAGACACTGAACTTGAGAGAAGAAAAAGGAAGGAGGAGAAGAAACATTTAACATTTTAATGAGGTGGTCTAAAGACATCAGAGATTGAAGAAATATATTTAGAAGTTAAAAAGTCTTTTTGTAGGATAGTTTTCATTTGAGATTATATATCAGGACCTGCTACTTTTAAAAAATGCTGGTTTATTTGCTTCCCCTTAAAAATTAATAATCATATAATAAACTATAAGGATCATTCATTGAATTGACCTTGGAAGAATATTTCTAGTCTACTGATTCCTCCTTATTATTACTTACTGATTTATATTAGGTAAAACTTTGTCTTTATGTTTTACATAATGAAGAAACAGAAATAAAAGCTACAAATAGAAAAAGACACCTTTCTAGGTCATTTAACTTAAATCTTCCAAAGGATGAAACAGAACAAGGACCCCTCTTAGGGGCCTTCTGGGCCCCCTAACATGGAAATAAAGGAAAATCTTGAGTCCCTTCATGGGGAATTCCAAGCAACTTACTAGCCTTAAGTAAATGGGCAACCTCATGAGAACAGTGGCCTTCCAAGCAAGCCAGATTGAGGTTTTTTGTTTCCCTATGGAAACTAAAAGATGGTATCTTAATATACATTCTAGAGTTGTTTTTCAGAAACCCCCATCAGATGGAAAATGCAGATAAGGGGGAACTGAGGACTGAACTCTGACCACTGTTCTTTGTCCTCAGTTTTTCCTTGAGGGGCCTGGAGGGAATCACATCCATGTTAACCGTCCTTTCCACTAATGCAAGAGTCTCAGAATCCACCCATGACCCCCATTTCAGGATGTCCCACTTTTTGAGGCCACACCTATGTATAACTCCTATGTCCTGATTTATAATTTTGCCTGCCTGAAATGTACCCTTTCCTTTAAAAAAAAAAAAAAAACAACAACACCCTATCCTGTAAGCAAGCCCTAGGGGAGTTCAGGTCATAAGTGTTAGCTGCTCTTTCTTCTCACATGGTACCATGCAGTAAAGACTCTTTCTCTCACTGCAACTCTGTTTGGTGTCTGGCTTTACCGTGTCGTGTGAGCAGACCCCAGTGTGGTTTGGTTTGGTTACTTGGTTCGTAACAAGCTAATTTCTTTCCCCAGTTTTAATTCTTTAATAATACCTATTTTTAAAAATATATTTGAATACTGTTTCTACACTGCCCTAAGAAAGATTATTTTACTTCAAATACCATTTCTCAAACTAATAGAGCTTACCATAAGCAAAGTTTCTTAATGTATTTTCCAAATTCTTCTTTAAAAAAGGGTGATAAAAATTATATGTATTATATAAATCTGACATAAAAGAGATGGATTGGGTCACTGGTGTATGCTTCGTAAGCTTTTTTTCCCCGCCAACATAATTGTGTAGAATGTCCATGTGTGTCTACTGTTGCATAGCAATCTAGCATCTTTTGATACACCATTATTTCCACTACCAGAAATTTAAGACAGTAGGAAAAAAGCCCCTTGAATCTTCAGAGCATATTGTCAGCCTGCTGGCCTTAAAGCACTCTTGCTGAGTATCAATAGTGGTGCCATATATCCCCTATGCGTACTTTAAATGCAATGTCCTCTTCTTGCCTTCAAAGACCTTCTTCAATATGACCCCATTTTACCAATTCAAGCTTATATCCTGCTGACACAAACGCTGTTCTCTGTTCAGATCTATCTTCTTTCTCTTCAGTAAACATTCTTCCCCTCCACCCCCATTCCTGTCTTTTCTCTCCACCAAGAATGCCATCTCCTTTCTCCTCTCCTCTTACTAGAGCCCCTCAAGATCTGCCTCTTCCAGGAGGCTCTTTCTGAGTGTTTTAGTCCATACGGTGTTCTGACTGTCAATATGTCAGTCTAGCATTCCATTGTTCTGATCTCTATGTAGTTTATTCTTGGGCTTTTCTATAGCCTCCAGCTGTTCTTGCATTCTGGAGTGCGTTAGAAGTTTCTCTACCAAACTTTATTCATTCATTGTTCATCTCTGTACAATTTGTATTTCCTGAAACACTAAAGTCAACAGCTAAAGTACAAGAAAAAAATGAAAAAAAAATGTTTTACTTGTTTTAAAAAAGTACATTCAGGACCCCTTTTTCCTTATTTTGGGATGCAATTTCTAGGCTTTTCTCATGCTAGCTACCAACACTGACATAATTTCAGATTTGGATCCCCAGGACAGTTCCCCCTTTTTTTCTCCATAAGGCATATGGTAATTCAGTGGTGTGCAAATTTGCTTTTTAGAAACATATTTCTTTTTTTCAAACTCATTCTTACCTGGAGTTTCAAACATGTGCAACAGATGCCAGTGGAGAGACTTTTGATGAAGAGAGTGCAGTGTGTGAGGGGAGAGGTGAGGGATTGCCCACTTGGCCCTTCCACAGGTAGCTCCTGAGGATCCTCTGACAATTCTGGAGACACTTTGTAGAAATGCAGAAACCCTGGCCCTGGCTCTGCCTCCCTCTCTCTGGGCAGGCTTGAGCAAATCTCCTTCCTCAACCTTAAGAGCAATGAACTTGATTGTCAGAGGTCATACACATTAGCTGAAAAGCTTCATAAAGCAAGCAGTACCCAAAACAAATGGAAAACAAAAAAAGATTCATGCGTAGACTGTTTTGTTGTTCTGTTGTTGTTCTGGGTCAATATTTTTAGATATTTCTTTAGGAAAAAATTGTTTTATAATGTTTGCTAAAAATTAGTGTCTAAGATTAAAAATTTGAACAATTATTGTGGTTTATTTGGATTCTGGTTTGTGATGACCTTGTAATCAGTAAATTTCAGTTTTGAAAATTCTGCTTTAAGATAGCATTTTTAAAAAGAAACCAAAGTTTGTATTCAACATTCACAACTTCTTCTGTATTACTTCAAGGAAGCAAGCAGGGTAACATAGTGTTCCTACATAGAAACAATCTGGTATAAATATCATTCAGATATTTGCTTTGGCGGGTTTTCACTTAACAGAATGTGTGAAGAAATACACAAACCCAGTGTCAAGCAAATACCACTAAAAAGTACTACCATTCCAGTTAATAAAATATATTGGTGAAATTAGGACATTTCAGCTTGGCTATATTTAAAAACTATTTCTATGGGGCACTGGTTCATTTGTAAATGGAAAAAAAAAAAAAAAAAAAGGCAGGCAAAATACCAAAACAGTAAGTTCCACTTGATTCAGGCAACCTGTTAAATAAACTGTTGCTTCTTTTAACTGCAAAGTACTTTCATGTAACTGCCAATGTCTGTAAATTTTTTAGAATTCCTGGTTTTCCCATCAGATCAACTTGACTCAACTGTCACTAAAAAAAGTACTGTAAATTTGGCTTGATCAAAACAACTATTGATACTGTTAGACTTTTTAACAAAATTTTTCATTTTATAAAATAGATTTATAACATGAAACTCTCAATAGAAAAGCCAATTTGTCTATGTGTATGTTTGTATATATACATAGGTATGCATATATATAATTTTATAAATATCTATTGTTAAAATTATTTCTAGTGAATTAAACTTGGAAATAAGTCATACATAAAACTTATACAACGTAGTGAAAATTTAATTTTTTTCACCATAGTGCCCTTAATCCTAAAAAGTTATCTAAAAAATTTAAATATACTTAAGAATCTTCAGAATTTCCTTCTTTTTTGAATGTCCTTAACACAAAGAAATGATAAATGTTTGCAGTGAGGGATATGCTAATCACCCTGATTTAATGTATCAAAATATCACACTGTACCCCATAAATATGTACAATTGTGTGTCGATTAAAATTATAAAAGAATATTCAGTCCATGTACATTTTTATTCATTCAGTTAATAGTTGTGGTGTGTTTTTTTGTACAAGATGCTTTACTCAACCCACATAGGAATTGAGTACCAAGATTTGATACGCAGAAACTTGCAAACTAATAAGGACATAATAAGGAACTGCATTATAAAGTAATTATCATCTTAATGGTACAGGCAAGTGCTTTAATACCACTTTTTTAAAAATGTCAAAAAGCAAATGAGACCTGAAATGAATCAAAGGGGAACTTTTTTGCCTGGAGAAGCAATGAGAGATTCCTGGTCATATTTTCTCTCCCTCTTCCTGTACAACCAACATCAGCCAGCTTTAAAAGCACTGCAATTAAAAAATAAAAAAACATCTGGCAGGAATGAGAAGAGCAACTTTGACTAGGGCACGCAAAGTCTGAAGGCTAGGGTAAAGGTAAAGAAGTAAGATAAGAAAGGAAGGGAGCAATTGAACTTTTATGTCCATTGTGACATTATATTTATTCTTAAAGGGAACCAGCTAGAAAGCTACCGAACCCATTGAGCCGTAAGCTGGAGTGGAAAATGGACACATAGAATATGATTTTTTCAAAATCTTGGCTCTATTCAACTCTGTCCCTATTGACCATTCCCTGAGAGATGAATACCTAGCGACAAACTAATGGAGAATGTCAAATAAGATTTTCCCCCAACCTATATTAGCGCCTTGAATTTATTAGGTCATCAATGGTTTTAGTAGTCTTAATTAAGCTGTAAGTTACAAGGAAAAATGAGTAAATAAAGATAATGCTCAGAAGACATATTACAGATGCAGTTTTTGGGAGAGATGCCATCCATAAGCACCTGAATATAATTGCTATTGATAAGGCCTACAAGAATAGAAAGGCCACATAAAGAAAGTTGAAAGTCGGTTTCATATTCCTTTTTAGAAAGATGTTTTGTTTGTGTCTTTAAGGAAAAGATTTCAGTATTTTTAAATAACTCAAACACATCAAAATAAAAACTAAAGCAAACTACCCTGCCAGTTAAAACATTGTAGTTTCATTTTTTAAAATCTCTAATTTTACTATACATTTGTGTTTTCTTTATCTATATCAGTTCTTTATTTTATACTCCAAATCAAATTTCCAATAATAATAAAGAAAAGTCTGGTTTTTCCAATTTCTCCAAAGTTAAGTATTTTAAAAGCAGAAAAGCAAGGGACAGACAATAATTTGAAGTTATGTATCCTTTTCAGAAAATATTTAGTTCATTGTATGTTTAATTGGTGAGAATTTATCATTGGTGCAATTTTATATATCATAAAAGTGTAGCACATCTTGTCTAAAGAGGATGTTGTTGTTTTTGTTTTTGTTTTTGTTTTTTGAGACAGAGTCTTACTCTGTCACCTGGGCTAGAGCGCCATGGCATCAGCCTAGCTCACAGCAACCTCAAACTCCAGGGCTCAAGTGATCCTCCTGCCTCAGCCTCCTGAGTAGCTGGGACTACAGGCACACACCACCACACCTGGCTAATTTTTTCGATTTTTAGTAGAGACAGGGTCTCGCTCTTGCTCAGGCTGGTCTAGAACTCCTAACCTCAAGGCATTCTCATGCCTCGGCCTGCCAGAGTGCTAGGGTTATAGGCGTGAACCACCACACCCAGCCTGAAGAGGATATTTCTAAAGAAAGAACCAGATATTTGTGTTCCAGTGTAAAACCCCCTAAAAGGAAAAAGATGTCTAAAAGGAAGGCTAAGTCCGTCTTAGTACATATTCTAAGGCTTCAAGAACTATTTGGTAATTGCTTCTATTAAGAACTAGCTTAGTGCAAGTCAACCTAAAAAACTGATAGGAATGGAATTGCATACCATACTAAATTTTTGCACTTCTGAGTTCATGCTAGTCACATCATTATCAACAAACCAAAATTCCTGTTATTGTCAACGTTCATTTTTTTGACATGCTGCTTCCAAGGCTGGGTGCTGTGGCTCACACCTGTAATCCTAGCACTCTGGGAGGTTGAGGCAGGTGGATTGCTTGACCTCAGGAGTTTGAGACCAGCCTGAGCAAGAGTGAGACCCCATCTCTACTTAAAATAGAAAAATTATCTGGGTGTGGTGGTGCGGGTGATATAAAGTAGCCCCAGCTACTTGGGAGGCTGAGGCAGCAGGATCCCTTGAGCCCAGGAGTTGGAGGCTGCAGTGAGCTATGATGATGCTATTGCACTCTACCCAGGGTAACAGAGCAGACTCCACCTCAACAAAAAAAATAAAAAAGGAAACTGACATGCTGCTTCTTCCTCTATTGTAAAATAAAATATCAGCATTAAATGCTGTGAAATTCTTTATTTCACCTCTTGCAGCATATAGATTTCTCATAGAAAATGTACATGTAATGTAGCACACATTACTATAAATAATTTTGACATCATAAAGTGATAAAAAACTGTTTTAAATTGGTTTCTTAAATATGATTCTTAAGAATAAATTGCTGCAGAACAGGTCAGAAATTTATTTTCCACAAGAGTCCAACTGGTGAGTATTTTAGGCTTTGTGGGCCTCACAGTTCCAGTTACAACTACTCAATTCTGTTACAAAAGCAGCCATAAGCAATATGTAAATGAATACACAGGGATGTCTTCTAATAAAACTTTGTTTTCAAAAACAGGTGGTGGATCATATTTGGGCTTCAGGCCATAGTTTGCTGACTACTGTTGTGGAACGTACAATTTTTTTCCGTTTTCTCTGATTAACAAAGATGACTGAACTACACTTCCCATTCTCTATGTTTATTGTAAGGATTGTAAGGATCAAGCAGGTACAAAGCACTTTAAAAACTGGAAGCATTTCCATCTATAAGTGAAAAGTAGTATGATTATAAACATGAAATATTCATATATAAAATGGGCATTACTTACCTTCAAACATATCAGGATGCCTTTTTAATATTAAATAGATGAAAATTATTTTATGTTTCTAACATATGGGGAGACTTGGAAATAGCTATCATTTATGACCCTCTCTTATAGTTAATTCTATCATAAATAGGAAATTTGTTTGAAATTAATCTGGTACATTTTAATATTGTCTATTTAAGTATATGGAACCAGACCTATATACTTCTCTTCTATAATTTAAAAAACAGGAAGGTACTAGTTTTTAAAATGAAATATATATCCTATATCCAGTAATCCCTCTGATTTACTATAAGATCAGTGTCACTGTCATGTGATTATTAGGAATGAGGAAGTTGGGAAAGAAAGAAATGAGTTAAAGAGGAGATGCTTGTTTTGTTTAGAACAGCAAAAAGAAATTAACAGCTTTGTTGACAATGGAAGATGATGTCAAGTTTACGTGGGAAAGTCAAAGAAACACTAAATGTGAAATTCTCCATGTAAATTGGAAAATACAAGCTCTGATTCAGGCTAGCCAAAAAATATTCCTTTAAAATATGTTAATGTGTGCACTGTTTATATTAAAAGTTTTTTATTCACAATAAATTAAAGAATTCAGATTATATCACAAGTAGCTCACAGATTCACATAAAAATGTTTCTACTTTAAAGGCAGCAAAAAATTGCTTCACAGTTTTAGAGAAGTATATATTGTAGCCTTCAGAGTCTCAGAGGAATCTTAATTTATATAAATCATAATATCCATATTAAGTGTTCCGAGGAACACTATCACACATTAGCTAGTGGCTTAACTTTAAAAATATTTTATGATACATTACATAAGCTAAGGAAACATTTCTAATTAAGCAGTAAACATTATGAAATTTGCATTTTTAAAATCCCTATAAGGGAGACCAGGGTGTTTAAAAGATAAGAAAAGTAACAATTCCAGTAATGTTATCACTCATTTGAATTAGGATCAAACACTAGACAAGTTAGTGCTAATCAGATGTTTCCCTGACCTATATAACATGATTCAACCCTCTCATCTAGCTACTGGAGAAAAAAATATTATACCAAATTGCTTAATTATCTTTCTTTTCTCCAGGTTTTGGGATATCCTCTCTTGATTCTCAAGTCTAATATGGATTTGATACATGCTTCTATTTTACTACTTATCATATTACAGCATGAAAATTTTCTGATTTTATCCACATAAAGGGAGTTCCTTGTGGCGACAACTTTATCTTACTCTCAGTATCCTTAGTGCTTAGCACGGTGTGTGACACATAGTACACGCTTTATTGGTTCAGTTAAAAACCACATCTCAAGGAGTTGTACTGTCTCTAATATTAATATTGTTAAAATATATGGTTTCTCAACATTTTGGCACCATACAAATAAGTTTTCTATAAACTATATAAGGAGGCACTAAATGGATTACCTTTGTTATGTGCAAAGTTGTCCTTCATAGCTAAGAAGTTACTATGGTGAAATTTCCTAAAGTGCCCAATTAGGTTTGTATTTTAATTACTTCTTGGTAATTGTTTTTAATAGTTAACTTGCACTGACTGTTGAAACCCACTGATAATCTATCTTGAGGTAATCTATCTTTAGGAGTAGAGTTTAAAGTGACCCTTAAACTACCACTTCTCTGTAGGCACCGAGTGTAACTTGGCTATAGATGATCTAGTGCCGTGAAAATGGTTAAACACTAAAAATAATACTTTTCACACAACTCAGGAAGATGCTTTCCTAGGAGAAACAAAGGAATTTGAACATATACTTCTAACGTAGATAAGTTTCCTAAGAAAGAATACTTGGAAGTGGGAAGCAGGGGATATTTCTCTCAATTGTTAATAAGGTTTTTCCCCCAGCATGGTATATACTACTTATAGACACATCTGACCTCCTCAAGTCAGAGGCACATATTATATTTAGAAGGATTTTAACCTATGCTTCAATGTATATGAGCACCAGCCTGTACATCTAAGGATAGTGTTTGGTAGCAGTATGTACATCACTGTGTACATGCATTTGTACTGCCTCTTCCCCTTGAATTGTATTTCCGTAGCTGGTGAAAGAGAACTGCTTATTTATCCCTTTAAAATCAGGCCTCACCTCTACCCCAAATTCCGTATTCCAGCCTCCCTGACCTATTGCAAATACTGATGTTCTGTGTCCTCTTAAAGCCTTTGCACTTTTGCCTGTACAGCAACTCTCCACTCCTTTGCCTGATGTTTCCTCTGCTTAAGACAGTTTCTACCCCACTCAAGCCCATGACCTAATTCCTATCCACACCTCAAGATCTGGTGTAGCCGCAAACTTCTACATAAGCTATCTCCAGCCCTTCAAGGCTGGGTTAAATGCCCCAATGCCAGTGCTCCCAGAGCACCTATGCAGAATTGTTCATTCACTTCTTGTTTTTCTTTCTACTTAAAGCATTATCTTTTAAAGCAAGCCCAGTGTCTTATCCATTATCATATCTACAGCAATACAGAAGCAATGAGGCAAGGTGGAGAAAAAGCAAAGATTTTGGAGTTGTGGAGGCTGTAGCACTTAGTGGCAGTGTTACTTTGGGCAAGTCTTAATCTATGGCTTGGTTTATCATCTGTGAAATAGATATAATGTTGCTTACTTTGTAGGGTTGGTAATAAGTACTCAAATATGTACTTGGTGCCTTTTCTAAGCACTTTACATGCATGATCTCATTTACTGCTCAGCACAACTTTATAAGGTATGTAGGTACCCATTTTATAGTTAAGGAAACTGAAACATAGAAAGATTAAGTAACTTAATCTTGCTCAGGGATATACAGGCATAAAGGCAGGTAATAAGGGCATAAAAAAGATTTGAACCTGGGCAGTCTAACTCTAAAACACTCAAAAGTTCTATACTGCATTTCACTTTGTTTTATAACTTATAGAGTGTGGTTCAAATAATTGGATTGAGTTGCCAGTTCTATTAGATAATGTAAGGATGTTATATCTGAAGATCTTAATTTTCGTATATTTTCAGCTTTCAGAAAGTCTTATAAGGCAGTACTTTTGCTTTCCATTTAGAGGAAATTTAGAGTAAATTGTATATATTCAAAAAGAATCATACTAAGGACAATTCCTTCTTCCTATGTGTTTTTAAAGTACTTCATTCCAAATTAAGGAGCAATATCAAATATCTAGAATAATTATAGTTTTCTTATTCTAACTCATAAGTCTTTCTCATAGGCCTTAATATATAAACATATTAAATTCTTACTTCACTGCTAGTCTGATACTAAATGTTCCCTTTCAAGATATTACCTCCTTAGGCTTATAAGCATCCTGGTGTTATCTAGGAGGTCCCCAAGCTTGCTCAGATAGGAATCCTGGATCCTAATACTTTCTGCCATCCTTGTTCCCTTTGTCAATCTATTTGCTCTAAAAATCTATTTCCATAGTTGTCGTATTCTTATTTCTCTTTGACTCCAGAGAAAGATTATCTCCTGACAAACCTGCAGATGGAAGATTAAACAAACAACTATACCAAGAACCAAAATTCCCCTTACATTAAATTCTCAGTTGTAAACAATCCTTCTTCTTTTTCTAAAGATAGCAATTTAACTTTTCTTGAAGAGATCAGATAATTTATTGTGAGGTCTTGAAAGTGAAGGGTTTAGACTTCATTACGTAGTCACTGGAGAGCTACAGATGATGCAAGTGTCGTGTAAAGTGCTTTGCAAAGATTCAGCTGGCAGGTTTCGGTAGGGATTTAAAAGGAAGTTGTGGAATCGAGAATGCAGCTATAAAACTGCTGAAGTATTGCAAGATGAAGAGTGTGAGAACATTGACTTGGGGGGGGCAGAGGGGTACTTTTGAAAGATAATATGAAGCAAGAATCCATAGAATTCAATGACTAACAAGATATATATACGAATACACGGGAAGAAGAAAACGGAAGAGCCATGGGTTTCACTAATACTTTAAGGATGAGTGACCAGAGGAATTATGATATAACAAATAGAGATGGGGAGATTTGGTTTGGGCTGCTGGTAGTGAATAGAAATGGATCCATAATTCAACAACAGACGTATTTCATGTAATGGCAATATATCAGCATGTTATATTTTATATATATTTAATATAAGAGCAAGATTTCTTTGAAATTAAAATTAATATATCCTAAAAACCCAAAAGCCTTATTCTTAAACTCTTTCTCCTAAATAACTTCTAAATCATAAACAAATCATGAGTCACTGGCTTTTTAAAAATATGACATATAATTTAGCCCTGTATAAAACTGAGAATGCTTTCTAAACATCCAGCAAGTATTAGGATAGAACACATGCCGATTCTTTCTGGAAATGACATATCAAAAAAATGATTCCTCAAATACCTCATTGTGCCTAAAAGAATCCCTTTATAGTATGTGCTCTGTCTGTTGAATAAATGAGTGAATGAATAAGAATTTAGCCTATGAGTTTTAAATTATACAAAAGTGAACAAAGATAAAGATGTGAATTATGGAGCTGTCCACATATTAATGACAATTAAAGTTGAGAAAACTCTGAGGGAGTGAGATCTAATACAGAAGAGCAAATAGTTTTAGAATATGTCTTGTATTATGACTAAATTTAAGGTCTGGAGAGGAGAGTGAGAGTCAAGGTAGAAGGTTAGGTGATGTCACAGAAATGAGGGAATATGCAAAGAATAAAGAGTGGACTATGAGATAAATTCAGTAGAAAATCTAGGAGGGAGAGAGTCAGAAAAAGTCACTGAGGCTGTGTGCATTCTACTAGAAAAGCCAAATGAGTAGGAGAAGACTGAAACTTTTGGGTTTTGGCATTTGTCCCACAATTCACAACATTGGTTTGGTTCATAAATGCAGGTAAATGCAGATCAGCCCTCACCTTCATTCTGCACCCTGACTATGTATATAGTTTTCTTCAATTCTCAGTGCAGCTGACCAAGTATCATTGTGCCAATCACAATTCAGAAACCTGTCTTTGTTTGCCAGGTATTGTTTGAGTGTGAAAAAATAAAATCAAGTGACGCAAGTAGCCTTTCTGTGGCTATATTGTTTGCCGAAGCTATGATTGGATAAGGTCCAGTAATACCTTTAAGATAGGCCCAGACATAAATAAGCAAGCAATATTTTGAAAGAAACTTCTAGAAAAGTCACGTTATCATAGCTGTAATTGACCTTAGAAATCGGAGCCCAGCCCCTCATTTATGAAGAAAAAAATTAAGACCAAAAGAGGTCAAATGACCTTCCCAAGCTCACCAAACTAGTTATTGGCAAAGCTAAAACCAGAAGAGAGTGGAATTCTTAATCCCATGCCATTGCTCATCTCATATGCCATAGCGTCTTCAGGTGAATTCACAAATCCCAGATGCCAAGTTTTAGCTCTGACATACTCTAAAAATATATATTCTTTTCTATACAGATAAATCTAGTGACAATATGAAAGTACCTTTAGTGCCTGAGACATTCTGAAATTAACATTATCTATTATTCCAAACTGAGTCTTGGGAAGCAAAATTTTAATCAAATATTTAATATCAGATGTTAAGCAAATTAGTTCAGTTGAAGAACTTTCCAGATTTTATCTGCTTGTTATTTAGTTTCTCAGGTTAGAAACTAGAAAACACTTTGATTACCTTTCTCATTAGGACTTTGAAATGCTTTTTATGATAATACAATTCACATTTAAGAACAGAAATTTTTTTGAATATACATCATTTTATGGTGAAATAGTACAGATAACATCAGCTGAAGCTCGTTAGGCAAGGCCAGTTAACATTTTCTTTCCCCCAACCCCTGTCTCTGTCCTTGACGAGTGAAACAATTCCCTAAACACATTAGAAATATGTGACGGTGTTTTAAACTGTTCTCTTTAAACCATGGCAGTCACTATGTAATCCCGGGTAAAGATATTTGTTGTTTACAGTAGGAACCGTATCTGATATAGATTGATCAGTATTTACAATTAATTTATTATTTTGGTTTTTTGCAAGATCATCCTGTTTCAGCTCAAGCCAATATTAACACCTTAGCAAAACAACCCAAAGTGATACAATACACATACACACACATCCCCCAGTCCTCCTGCAACTCTCAGATACTTGCAGATAAAAGAAAATTGTTGCTACTCATTATATTCCTAAAAGTTCACCTCTCGGGCCTATATGAACAGAGTGCAAACCCACAGAAGTATTATAATATAGTAACAGAGAATACAGTTTAGAATAAGAGCTAATTTATTTTCCAATTTTTTAAAGAACACTTAGGGTTTTCTGCAATTCATTGCTTAGGTGGTTACGAGGTTACCCAGCCTAAGACAACATACATAGGAGTCTAACTAGCCAGGTAGGTTCTGGCAGATACTGACTTGGAGAGCCTCAGGAAGGGTATGGGATGTAGAGACAAGGCTGGGAGGGGCACAAAGTTGTTATACTTCAGGCTGGAGTCCAGGGAAGTCAGGTAAGGCCAAGCGCTAGCTGGCAAGGACCATTGTTCTGGGTAACTGAAGCCCAGAGTCCAGGAAGGTAGCGAGCTGGAAAGAAAGGCTCAGGAGAGCAAGTGACAGTGAAGGGCAGAAGCCATTTGATTTCTGCCCTGCTGTGTTCTTCCTGCTATGTGTGGCCATCGCAGGCCTTTGATCACTGATTGCCACAAAAAAAAAAAAAAAAGGTCAGAAATTTGCCCAGGAATTCTGCCTCTCACTGAGTCAGAGGAACCAAGATCACTTAGGGCACAGATTTTTGTGATTTTAGATCCTAAACTACTGACTTTCCTACTTCAAACCATGCTGCTAGCTTTGAAAGGAAGTTACTGACTATATATACCTATTAAACCCTTAATATGCCAATTAGAGCTAATAAGATTTAAATTTGTAAGATATATAAACATTATGAGGGAATAGAAATAAAATGATAGCAGTTGATAGGTAAGTCCATCATTTCACAAGCTGGGTTATCTTGGGCAAATTATATAACCTCACTGAACCTCATTTCTTCATTTATACTAGAACATTCAATGCCACACAGTACACAAAACATTAAGCAAACTAAGCAAACTAAACACTATCCTACTAAAACACTAATCGTTGGGCCAGAGTTGGTACTTGATATAAATTGCTTCCATTAATTTTATTATTCTTTTTTTAGCTAACAAATATTTACTAATGACCCTACTGTGGGCCACTTATGTTCTAGGTCCTAGAAATAGGGTGTTCAGCAAACAGGACATCCTTGTCCCCAGGGAGCTTGTGCTCTTGCTTACTTCCTCTGCTTTTTTATTTACGCCAATTAATCTCTTTCTTCTTCACAGAGCAATAAAACATTTGAGAACAAGGTAATAAGGAAACCCACAAATAGTTACAATGATCACAATCCAGGATGTGGATCACTTAAAATTATCAAATACCTTGTCTCATTGCAAATTCTGGCAAATCAAATCACAACAGATTCAATTCACTACTTCAAGTGAGACTATTAAATACAGCATTATAGCTAAATAGTTCACATACATGTATTTGTAATATTTGCTCAAATATCTGATACCATTTTACTAAGAATTACTTTGCCGCCTCTTATATGCCTTGACAGCTTCTCCTCTTACCTACACTCGAGTCTTTGGCTTCTCCACTTCTAAAATACAGACACTAGCTAAAACATTACTTCTTAAAAAAATTCACATTCATACATTAAAAAGTAATTGTTTCTTACTCACATGTTCCATTTTTTCTAATTATCTTATCTCAGTATCACCCTATCACAAAAGTAAATATAGTTAGGACTTTAATATTTTTTGTCCAAAAGACTAAAGATTGAACTTCAACTCTCTCCATTGCCAAAGTTGGCAGGTGATGGGATTAAAGGGTTATGAAGGTTTAAGAAAACCCCTTTCAACACACATACAAAAAGAGCAAGGACACTCAAGGGGAGAGCAAATGAAGCCCCCAGCGAGAGAGGAGAAACCTGGCTGAGGGGGCATCCCCAAGTCAGCCTTTTGCTAGACTCTGCTCAGTGGGAGAAAACACTGCTCATCCCCGCAGGGCAGCAAGGAGCAAGATGAAGGTGATCCTTCAGCACGTAGATTAGGGAAACTCGACAGCTTACAGGCCTTTCTGAGAGGGGCTTCAGTCTTGTTTATATATATATAAACACACACTACATATACACACACATATATATAAAATGAGGTATTTAGATAGTCACAGTCAACTAATCATCATAGCACACCCAACCTCAAATATGTTATATTGGATCATTCTTTTGGATCATCCATACCATTATACCTCTCCTTCAGATACGATAGTCAATACCTGAGTATGTATTACATTTTCCATATCTTTAAAAGATATATAAGCAACAGGGCTTGGCATAGCTGACATATAAATGTGTGTGCATACACACATGCACACACAAACGCACACACATAGAGTGCGGCTCTTTCCCAGGAAAGAGGGCCTCTGTTCTGGGTCTTCTGCTTCAGAGAATCTCTCTATCCTTCCTCTGGCTACAGCCCTTTGAACAGGACAGAGAATCCTAGAAACAAAGAATTGTGCCCACCCAGAGCTGAGCCATGCTTTCCTCTTTGCTTCTCCAGTTACCTGCAATCCTAGAATCTCCCTTCTCACTCCCCACCAAATGGTTATGAGCATGCTTCACCTTCTTCCTCAAGTCTGTTCCCAGGCACAGATTGTCTCATTTGTATGAAAATGAGACAATCTGAGGGTCATTTGTATGAAAATGAGATAATCTGAAGGATGCCCAAGTGGCCGATGTTTGCAGGGGACTGGATAGAGCTTGAACATGAAAGCAGGGCAGCCACATTAGAGTCTTAAGACCTCTCATCTTGCAAGAAGCAGCTTGGGGCAGGAAGAAAATTGGGCCTGGGCTATGAGATTTGACAGGCTCTCCCAGAATCTCCACTTTTTAAACATGAAGCTACAAGAAATCAAAGAATTCTAAATTTGAATGTTGCCTGAAGTTATATTTTTTAAGGTATGAGGCTAGAACATACTCATTTAAAGATAGCTAACATGATTTATAACTTGATATATTGGATGTGGGTCTCTATCTGTACTCTTTTTCTAGCTCCACAAATGTTAGGGAAAGGCCTGTATGTATACATTAAATAGAGTTAATTTTGCCTAACATTGCTGCTATATAAATTTCCAAGAGGATGGCAAAAGATCCCCATAAGGTACACTTCAGACTCTGATTTCATATTAAGTTCACATTATATTGGATTGCTTTTCCCAACATGTCTCAGCAAAATATTATACAACCTGATTAAACAAAGTCTCATTCTCACACAGCTCCACCTTCCTTACTTGGCAAAGCTTAAATCTGGTAACACCCTTTAAAGACTGTCCCTTCAGCCACATTTAAAGGAAATAGCTATTAGGACTTAACACAATGGTTTTTTAAAAAGTTGAATTCTATTTCTGACCACAGGACAGTAAAACTGAAGAAAATAATATTCCCAAGGGAATAACACACTTTCAACTTATCTTCCCATTCATCTCCTATTTTTTTAAACCAAAGTCTTACTAAATTAAACAAACGAAACCAAAAAACCCAAACAGATACAAAGTTGAACCCCATGGGATCATTCATCTCCCTAATACTTCGAAGTCATAGTAATAATAAATTAATAAATACTTTTTGAGAACCCTCTACAGGCAGGATGTGCTCCTAAGTCATGGCAGGCAAGGGGCATCTGTAAAATTCATTGTGTAAAATAAGACATAAGAAATGCTAGGCAAGAGAGAACAGTTTTAATGTGAGGTCAGGGGCAAGAAGGATTATTTTACCTTCAGCAGTGGATAGAAACTAAATACATTTGATGGAAATGCAAGAAGGCATTCCCTAACTGCATTTTAATTTTTTTTTAATTAAAACATTTTTACTGTGTATATGCCTAAGTCACAGACCAACTTGCCAGCAGTACCACTTGGAAATATTGAAACTAAGGAATGTTTTCTTTATCTGCCAAAATATGGAGAGCAAGTCTGAGTACACCTAGGATTATCTAGTAAATGTGAAGATTTGGGGGCATTCTGGAATATTCCAAGTCTAAATATGGAAGGCATTATATCATCTTGCTTTCACATACCCAGGCCACTGAGGATTGAGCAACTGCCTAAGGTAAGCTGAAATAGAGATCAAAGACATGGGCAAGGATGGACAGAGAAACGTCGAGCATTGATTTTCAGGATATTACTCCTGAAAAGTAATAACTATTTAGAAAAAATAGTGCCTGAAAAATGCACTCAATTTTTCGTAGCAAGTAAGTCTTTTCACTGGTTATTAATATGTATTAGGAACATAGTACATACGCAACAATGTCTGATTTCCTAACAGTGAGTCACTTAATCACCATATTTGGCATAAGTGATGATGTGACCACACTGCACACACCCAATGTGTCATAACTGATGACATCCAACATAGAATGTGTATAAACCATCCAGGTTCCCCAACATATAGCTCTGTAGAATTAAGTCATCCCAGTGACAATGTTCACTACATTCTGTATTGTCAAAATATAAACCTAATTATCATAAATTACTAAGGCCTGACTAAATATCCCTAATTATCAAACCATTGTCAAGTCCCAGGGGGAAAGTTCAGAACCACAAATATAGTCCACAGATTAGGACTTGGGAAGTATCACCACAGGCATAGAATAAAGTTTGTTGAATTGGATTGAAGTTGCAGCATCAGAAATAATGCTTCTTCGAGGATGCAAAATGTAATGTAGAAAAATGTTTTGTTGGTTGTCTTAACATTTATTGAATTTTGAAACATTATCTAAACTGAGTCTTCTCAGGTGTGATACAGTGTGTAATCCATTATGGCAAAACCCTTTGAAAAGATACTGGTGAAATGGGGTGAATACAATTATGCTATTTGCATTAGAAACAGAGAAGTAGAGGGAAAAATTGAGCTGAGCTAAGCACAATCTCAGGTCTCTCTCTGCACTTCTGCTCTGAACGTATGAAACTGTAGTATATCTGCATACATAGTTCCCTGAAATCTTCAAGTTTCTGCCTAAATGTTACCTTCATAAAAGAGACTGTCTCTGACCCCTATATATGAACTAACAATCACTTTCTGCATCACTTTCTAACCTCTTACTCTGCTTTTATTTTCTTCATAGCACATATAGCACATATCAACACCTGACGTATTATATATCTATTTGAATATCTTTTTTTTTAACTTCTTCTCTCTAGAACATGTTCCTTGATGACAGGGACTATGTTTTGTTCATTAGTATAGCCCCAATATTATATCCATAGCACATAGTTTGTCCTCAATAAATATGTGTAGAGGGAATAAATAGATAAATTCCTAAGCTCTCTGTAGGTCAAGATTAATTACTTTAGAAAGTTCTCATCTATTTTCACCTTAAATATAGTAAATTATTTCCTTTGGAGCTGAGAAATACATCCAAACATTTGAGATTTTTTTTTGGGGGGGGTAAAGAATAATACCCATAATATATTCAGAAGAATAGATGTGCAGTACACAAATTTACAGAACCAAATATTGATACCTGAAGCCCCTCAGAGTCGAATTTGCTTGCTAGGATACTCAATGACAGATTACTAACATAACTGTGAACGTAATAGCTTCCTTGTTTGTGATTTAAAACCACAGGTAATTTCAACAAATGGTGCTAGGACAACTGGATATCTACAGACCCCTACCTCACACCATTTATGCAAAATTTGATTTAAAATGAATAATGTCCCTAAAGGTAAAAGCTAAAAGTATAAAACTCAGAAGAAAACAAGAGTAAATCTTTATGACTTTGTATTAGGCAATGGCTTCTTCGATATGACTTCAAAAGGATAAGTGATATAAAATAGATAAATTGGACATCCTCAAAATTAAAAATTTTTGTGTTTCAAAAGACACCAATAAAAAAGTTGACAGCTCACAGAATGTAAGAAAATATTTGCAAGTCATGTATTTGACAAGGAACTTTTATTCAGAATATATTTTCAAAAAACTCTTAATGACTGAATAATAATAAAAAACAATTAAAAATGGAGAAAGGATTTCAATAGAAATTTCTCCAAAGAAGATATACGAATGTTCAATGAGCACATGAAAATATGATTGACATCATTAGTTATTAGGGAAGTGCAAATTAAAACAATGAAATACCACTTCATGTCCACTAGGATGGCAATAACAAGTATCAGTAAGAATGCAGAGAAATTGGAAATTTCATGCATTGCTAAATGAAAATGTGAACTGCTGTAGTCACTTTAGAAATAGTTTGGCAGTTCCTCAAATTGTTAAATGTAGAATTATCAAATGACCCAGCAATTCCACAACTAAATATGTACATAAGAGAATTGAAAACATATGTCTATACAAACACTTGTACATAAATGTTCATAGCAGCATTATTCATAATATCCAAAAAGTGGAAACAACCCAAATGTCCATCAATTGAAGAATGAATAAGCAATTGTAGTATATCCATTTAATGGAATATTATTTGGCAATAAAAAGAAATGAAGTATTGATACATGCTACAACATGGACGAACCTTAAAAACATTATGCTAGGTGAAGGAAGCCAGTCACAAAAGGTGACATATTACAGTGCTTTTTATGTGAAAAATCTAGAATAGGGAAATCTATACATCTAGAAAATAGACTATTTGTTACCTAGTGCTGGGTTGGAGTAGTGGAGGCAGGAATGGGGAATGCCTGCTGGTGGGTACCTGGTTTCTTTTTGGGATGATGAAACTGTTTCAAAATTAGATAGTGGTGATGGTTGCACAACTCTGCAAATATACAAAAAACTACTGAAATATGCATTTTAAATGAGTGAATTTTATGGCATGTAAATTTTATTTAAATAAAGCTATTTAAAAAACCATATGGTTGATTCAAGTAGGAATCATAGCTTGATACCAAAATATCACTGTTGGTACACTGAAGGTGTGCAACATAACAGGGTTATATGGAGAAGCATGAACCCTTCTCCTGAGGGGCTCAGATTATACAAAGGCAATAGAATTCTTCCCTCCAGGGCAAGTTCTATTCACAGGCAGTCCAAAAGCCCATTGCTCAAATTTTCTCCTCAGTGTGTTTCTTTGGGGTCTGAAATACCTTTTACAGGCCACCCTGTGGAATAAGTCATGAAATAACTTAGTAAAATAGAAACACTATATCTGGAAATTCATAGTATATTAATTTATTAACACTCATAAGAAAAAGCTTATGAACCTAATTAGCCAGGCATTTCAGTAAGGCCCTGAAGGCATGAAATGTTAATTAAAACTTCAGGAAAGAGAAAAAGATTTGGTATCTGGCACATTGCCCACAGCAGTGATTTTTAGAAGTTAAATCTGAGAAACACACCCAAATGTGGGAACGTACTAAAGACTAACTCTTTTGCACATTATAATTTACCCACATTGTCTTACCTCTCCTGCCATGTAAATCGACTCTAGCCAACTAGGCTAGATTTATACAATTTTAATCTTTTGTTCTTTAAGCTTTACTAGGCAAGTTGGTAAATCTAGGATTATAAATCATAATCCTTGGCAGTGAAAAGCCACGGAAGTGTTTTTAAGAAGGGGAGTGCCATGATCAGGTGTTTTAGAAATATCATTCTGGCTGGTATGTGGAGAAGAGATTTATGAGGAACAAGACTGGATATAGAGAGATGGTACAGGAACCAACAACCCACCAAAACAGTATACAGATTTCTTTAAATCAAAACATCTGAGCTACAACAGATGCAGGAAAACATCTTATCTGAACTTCCCTTATCTGACTAAAGTAGAGTCAGCTGCCACAAATCACCTTTCCAGGGAATTCTGTAGTCAGGGAGGCGACTGGCCTTGAGCACTGGGACAATCCAAAAAATTGTGTGAACAGTCCTAATTAGAACCTTCCATTATTTGAAGCCCTAAACTACCCCTTTATTAAACTGGTATATAAACCCTTACCCCTAGCTGTTTAGGGAGTCACTTATTCTGGGGTGCTACCTCATGCATGTGAAAATAAACTGTTCTCCTGTTAACTGTCTATTGTCAATTAATTTGCAGCTGCCCCCAACCCCCAGCCAACAAAGTTGGTAGAGGGCAAGTTTTTTTCTCCCAACAATAGATTAGGAGGCTGTTGCACTTATCCTGGTGAAAAAATAATGGTGGTTTAGACTAGGGTAGCAGCAGAGGGAAGAGAGAAAGAGGTGTTTTGAGTAGTGTAGAATCACTACTTGTGATTGGCGTTTGGCTGCAGTCAGGAAGGAACAGGGAGAAATGGAAATGAATCCCAGGTCTCTTCCAAGAGCCCTTCAAAAACCTAATACTTTGCTGGGTGAATGGCCTTGGACACATAAAATTTTCTCCAAAACCTTGTGTTGAGGTGAGGGTGGGGTGGATTAATAGCAGGTGACAGAATTCGTCATGGAAAAAAATTGCCTGCTTTAGCAAAAACACCTTGGTGAGACATCTTTGGTTTCTGCATTTGGAGGTTTTCTAAAATGAGCTAAAAATTAGACAAAGAAAAGTATATTGCTTGCATAATTAAGTAAAAAGAATGTTTTGCTTCAGCTAGAGTTGGATCTGTCAAGTGTTCTAAGACTAGGGAAAGCAGTAGGGGGCAACAGAAGGAAAAAAGATGGCCCAGCAAGACATTCAGAGGTAGCCCCTGAGCAAAAGTGCTGGCTAGTGGCCAGTCCTACTGAAGAGTAGGGATGTCCGACCTTCAGTTTAATGCTGTGGGCCACACTGTGCTGTGATACAATGTCCTTGTATCTCAAGATATACACCAAATCTTCAACCCAGCTGCCTGGTGTGAATGCATTTTATGGGAATAAATGAGAACACATGTGCTTCCCATTTGGGTCCATGCAGAATGGATAGACAGGGACAGCCATAAGAGTAGTTGAGTGGGAGGTAGGGATGACAGTAAGGGAACAAGGAAATGGTGTGTTCACACTATTTTTGAGATCCAGGGTAGGGTGAAAAGGGAGGCCATTTTTATTCAACTATTGTAGGGCTGCAAAACTCTGAGCAAGGTAGATCATTAGGACTACCAAGACAGCTGATCCATGGGTAAACACTTCCATGAGAATCTTTTCAATTGTCTTTTTTAGAATTCTAACTCCTGAATTTTCTCCCTCTTCCTTTCTGTGCAAAAAATGAAAGTATTTGTGAATATATGTTATCTTTGACAAACATTTACTGGTGCAGAGTATCAAAAGAGCTTTTATCTGTATCATGAATGAAATGTACCAATTAAATGGTGGAACAGCTGAGTGTTAGATCAACAAAATAATATTTATTGGGGTATAGAAATAATATTGGACAATTCTTAATCTTATGAATCTCTTTTTAGTGCTTCAGCAATATATCGGTTTTTCTTCATCAAGACTTCTGAATTAATGAAAATGTCAAAATTCCAGTATAAATCTACTCTCTTTCTACTTGGAATATGTTCTAAGCCTACTTTTTGAAGAAAAACATTAATATATTAACATGTTTTATCTAATTTTTTGAAGTTTGTTTTCTTATTGTTTGAAATATTATCCAAGGAGGCCTCCTTGAAGCAGGGCAGTTTAGAAAATAAATGATGTGCTTAGAAATTATCCTTATGGGTTAATCTTTTATACAAACATGTCCCTCATTTTCACAGGCCCATGGAGACATTACTGTATTTACCAAGCTACTGGCTCTCTGTGGTTACCACAGGAACTCTAATGAAAAATTAGATTGTTTTCTCCCCCTGTTGAGATTAAATCTGTAGTATACTCTTAATTTTCAAATAAGATCTAATAGACTGTACTTTGAAAACACACCAGAAAAATGAGGGTTTTTTTAAAGTTAAAAGCCATAGGTGTTTTTTGTTTGGAGTCTTCTCTGAATTAGAATATTCATTACACTAATAAAAGGTGTAAAACTGTTTACATTATTTTGATTCTATAATGTAGATACATTTTTAACTTTGCATAAATTAGGTTTTATAGATTGTATGGAAAATTCTAAATTATATTTATTTTTTCAGTAGTCACAGAAAAATACAAACACGAATATTTTAATTGGTCACTGGCTCTTCTTGCATCTATTATCTGGCATGCACAGTTATTTACAATGAATAACAAACAGTACTCAGTGGTGTCATTGAGCCAACCTAACCTTCATCAGCCTGACATACTAATCAGGTGAAAGTTAAAATGAATTTTTTTTTTGTCTTTGAAATATTATTTAACTTGTCAACAAGGCTGGTTCTTAACATCATCTAACAGAAAAGATACTCTCCTAGATCTTTCATATTAAACCAAGTCTACAGTGGCACTCTGGCATAAACTTAGTAGGCTTTCCACATATAACTTTGAAGTAAAATTCATTATCTCTAACATTTGTGATGGCAGGAAATTTTTGCAATAGTTCCACAAAATGAGAAGTGGACAAAACAGTTCTGTTTTTAGACATAAAAATACAGGAAATGAAACATAACTAGCTCCTTTTCCTATCCCAATCTGTTAATTACACTGTCTGACCAAAGTAGAATATTTTAAAATTATCAGACCTCTCCAATAGTTTTCTCATAGCCATAGTTCTCTCTAGATATGCCTGCTATTTGAAGAAATTTCAAGAAAAGCAGTAGGAGGTTTATCAACAAAACTTCTTCTCCCCATCCTCGAAGCCATCAATAAAGAGTCCAACTAGAGAAAATATTCTGTTTGTGTGCATGGAATAGAATTATTAAAAGTAAATCTTTAGCAATATTTTATCACTGGAATATGAGTATTTTGGACTTTTCGGGAATGTTTCAACAAAGGAGTGCTAAAGAGAAATACAAGGTATTTACAGGAGTGAGCATATGTATCACAAACATTTGGGGAAAAGATGAAAAGTTGTATTTTATCAATTAGAAGGAAGAGGTCAATATTAATGTTACCTATTAACTTCAGTTAGCTATAATTTCCTGAGAAACTAATATATGATATGTTATTCAGCATTCTAGTCTAAAACAATAGGTTTGTAGCCTTGAAACTGGCCAAAAATGAGAAAAATAAAAGATTACAGCTTAAAATATCTCTCCCCTTCAGTTTCAAATACATAAGCTTTGCATGAAACTTTACCCAAGTAATTGACATAACTAATAACATTTCGGGTCACCAACTTGAGCCATTTGCAGCAGTTGTGGGAGTGGGAGAAATGAGAAAAAATTCCTAACGTGTTTCCCTCCCACTGTCCTTTCTTCTTGATAAAGGTCACAGAATTGTTTCAATTTTGCTTTATGATAGATCAGGGTATAAGACTGTTGGAACTAAAAGAAACTCTTTTAGTCATCTAGATTCATTCTCTCATTTTATACAGAAGAATAAACTAAGATCCAGAGAATTTAAATGACTTGCCCAAGGTCACAAAACTGAAAATAGTGGGACAAGCGCTAGAAAATAAAGAGCAGGGTGAGTTTTCTCTGCTAAATATATTTTGTTATTGTTAGTTTAAATATATTAGATTAATTCAGGTAAGCCAGCTAAAAATACTTGGACTTCTTGTTTCTCAATATAACAAGGATGGATAAAACATCTGAAGCATAGGAGTAAAAAGAGAAATGGCCCATAGAACAAGTGAGACACAGCATATGTGCTTTGCTTTTTAAGGCTCTGGGCCAGAATCACACTTATTACGATCTTGGTAATCAAAAAGAATCTTGTTCCTGGAATGCTTGTAGAGACCTGAATTAGTCATAAGCTTCTTAGGAAAGAATTCATCCTTTGTTTGATACTGCAATGATTCTTGATCAGAAAGGCAAGCAAGCCTCTTTTATTGTTACAGGCCTAGTCATACTGAAATGGCAGGTGTAACAAATCCTTTGGAAACCTTTGACTTAGGAACCATCAATTTTAAGTGATTTTAGTATGGATTAGAAGATGATTTCAAAAGGTCTCTCTCTGTTCTTTCTTTCCCTATGCCTGTGGGTGCCAGCACAACAAACTTCACATGCTTGCTTAACTGAATTAGAGGCGGTGACAGTGATAGAATTTTGAGTCACAGATTTATTCAACTTAAGAAATAACAATAGAAAGTTGATCCTAAAGTATTAAATATTACCAAAATTATTCTAAAAGGTCTAAATGAGGAGTACTCAGATGCCAATATCAGGACAAAACAATTCAACTCCATTGACTTTGGACCAAATATTTGGCCATTTGATAAGTGATATGTCTAACTCTGGTTTCCCTTCTACTCAATTCTTTTCCCCACCACATATAAATCTGTTACTGCTGGTAGCCAGAGGATAAAAATTCTTTTCTAATCTACTTTCACAGGTGGGAGACTGACCAAAAGCTCCATTTGGTCCTTAATTAAAGTTTTCCATTTTGCTAAAAGATAAAGAAAAAACCACTCTATCTTATTTCTGCATTCTCTAGGAACAAATTTAGCTTGATATTATATTAAAACACAACATTCAGAATAATATCTGGCATCTTACTAACATTCCAGAGACATACTTGAAATAAGTGATGCCAAAGGGAACTAAAAATGGTGAAGGAAATTACAGAAGTGTTTGACTGTCATCCAGAAGATTCTAACAGTTCACTCAGAGGAAAATTTCCCTCTGCCCTACAAGCATCTTAAGCCTCTGTATCAAAGAATGCTAAAGATTTTAACTGACTGGCAAAATACAGAGCAGGTGACAAAATATTTTTGACTTGGTAGCTAGGCGTTTTCTTTTTATTTACATACTTGACCATTATATAAGTAAAAATAATAGGTAGAAAACAAAAAATCGGAAATTAAAACTTATATGTGGCAGAATCCATTCTATTTGAATACAACAAGGGGCTTCAATCTTTTATAGCACATAGAAATTTATCAATGTTCAAACATTTGATTCTCAGCACCCCGCCCCCCGCCCCCCGCTGAAATGCTGTGAACAACCCTTCATTCTTATTCTTATAAATCAACATGAAATTTGACAAATTTCCCTTCCTCATTTCAGATATGACTCATTGCTCTTCATGTAACCCCCAAGGACCAGAAGCTCTACTTTAAAGCAAGGAAACAAAAGAAGCATCTTTAATTCAAACTGGTTTACCCAGAGAACTCTAGTAGTTATTATTCACTGACTTCTTAAGTACACATTGTAAAGCTGAATACTTAGAATGTCCTCTCTTCAACTTTCCCTGGGGAAACCAATGTAGAAAAGCTGGAGAGGTAACTTGACTGATAAGTCGTGGGCTTGAAGTTTATCAGCAGTTCGACTTAACCACCCATTATCTCTGGGATGCTATTGGATTTTAGCTTTGGGAGGATTTTATTTTATTTCCGAGATTTGGGATCATTTTCCCTCTAGACCTCTCTAACTTTGCATACAGAAAGTAATAGATCTGAGCTAGTTCTCAAAAGCCTTTCTAATTTAAAACCTGCCTCTTTTTCTTCTGGTTGATAACCACTACCCCCACCTGCAGTCTCTCTCAGATTTAGAAAGAGCTGTGGAGCTCAATACAGAAGTCTTAAAATCATCTAGAAAGGCCTGCATTCTTTCAAACAATATCAAATAAGAAGGAAAAAAGAATACGGGACTATAATAAAACTCCCCTTACCCTTACTTGAAAACAGGAAAAAATAAATAAAAAGCTGAAGCCCCTCTCCTTTTTTTTTCCCAAATCCTAGAAACATCTAGTCCCAAGAGAAACTGTTTCTTGGTTTAGAAGAGTAGAAGAGTTGAAGTTAAACAATGATCCTTTTTCCATTTCTGAAAAAAAAGAAAGAAAGAAAAAGGAAAAGGCCAGCAGAGGCAAATGCTCTGTTGGACAAATTGTTTTAGCAGATGTTCATTGTCCCGGGAGAAAACAGCCCCTACTTTGTAGCTTAGCATTTGCAAATTTAGAAGCTTAAATATTTTTAACTTGAAATGATCCATTTGGTATGAGTGAGATGTAAATATTAAAACCATTTATATGAGCAAGTGGTTACATGTTACTATTAAGTCCACGGAATGCTAATGACTATTGTTTGGACTTCGTATCATAACATGGTGATGCAACAATCGTAGCTCATCTGAGCTCTTCAGCTTCTATAGGGTTTTTTAAAAAAAAATCATTTATAATGGTGCCCCGGAAAAATATTAATAATTACAGTAACATTTATAGTGTACTTGTGATATACCAGGCACTTGTAATTATCCTTGAGATAAGTGTTATTTTTATGACCATTTTAAAATGTAGAAACCAAGACTCAGAAAAGTTAAGTAACTTGACTAAATCACACAGCCAAGAAGAGGCGGCATTGGCATTTGAATGCAGGCAGTGTGACTCCAAGACAGGGGTCAGGTAATAGATATTTTAGACTTTATGAGCCATCAAGTCTCTATTTCAACTACTCCACTCTGTCTCTGTAGCACAAAAACAGACTTAGATGATACGTAAATGAAGGAGCATGGCTGTGTTCCAATAAAACTTTATAGACAGAAATTTAAATTTCATATAATTTCCATGCATCACAAAATATTGTTCTCCTTTTGGTTTTTTTCTCCAACTGTTTAAAAATGTAGAAATAATTCTTACTCCATAGGCTGTACAAAAACAGGTGGTGGGCTGGATTTGGCCCACAGACTGTAGT
Source organism: Eulemur rufifrons (assembly GCF_041146395.1). Taxonomy (NCBI): domain Eukaryota; kingdom Metazoa; phylum Chordata; class Mammalia; order Primates; family Lemuridae; genus Eulemur; species Eulemur rufifrons. The sequence continues at coordinate 46,685,555 of NC_090983.1, forward strand.
TTATTAACCCCTGCTCTGGGCTCTCAATGACTATATTATCTCTCTAGTGGTGTCATTTATATAATGTTGCTTAACAGCTAATAGAAGTATATCTACACTCTAGTTTTATCAAATCATATCAGACTTTTATCATAGTGATTTTGGGAAATAGGATTTGCTTTTTATATGTATTAGGTTGACTCTCATGAAGTGAGTCAATATTGACTCATGAAATTTTTCAAATTGACCTATGGAAGTGGCAATTTCATATGTTTCAATATAATTTTTACAAATGTCTGTTGCCTTAAGAGGTAACACTTTTTATTGTACTAGAGCTACTAAAGCATAGGCTAGTGACCAGAGTAACATTATATAAGTTATTCAAGCATCAGATGTGTCGTCCAATAATGATCTTTAAAGTTCCTTTAGAATGTTTTCTATGAATGAATTATGATAACCTAGGCCTAAAGTTATGAAGAAAGGGGAACATCATATTACTCCATAGTTTCTCTGTGACAAGTACTAAACTATATTGTTGTATTTAGTTTTCGTAATGACACTATGAGGTAAATATTTTTATCTAGTTCATGGTAGAGAAAATCTTGGTTCATGGAGACTAAATAAATTGCCCACATTCAGAGTGCTAATAGATGGCAAAACCTGGACTTGAAAAAAAAATGACTCCTCTTTGTTTTGCTTGCATAACAAAGGCAGTTTCATTGCAATCTGTCAGTTACTACTAAGACTTTTAAGATACAATTAAATTTTCTTTTTCAAAATCATCACTAGAAAGCCTGCTGTAAACCATAGTATTAGAATTTCTCCTACTTTCAATAAACTCCCAAAATATACTCACATAATTTTTAAAAACTTTCTGTAGCCATATTTACATTGTTTCTTTGGAATTTTTTTATACCAATTAACCCCTAATTGGGCAAGATCTAATTTATTTCTAATTTGAAGAGAAGATGAATCCGCTTCTGGAAAATGCAATCTTAGTAAGTTAAATGATTACTTAAAATTGATTTCTTTACAAGGTGTGAGAATTTTAGAGCATCAAAACTTCTTTTTTCACATTTTAACATATTAGTAGAACATTTAACAGGAGACTATATATATTTCTGCATATACTAAGATAACAAGCATTAGGGAAGGAAAGAAACTACAAAATAAAATAAAAAGAAATATCAAGATCAGAATATTAAAATTGTAATTATAATACTTTGCTTCACTTATGCTTCCCATTCCCTGTCCAAAAATGAAAAGAAAAAAAAAAAGAAAAAAAAGAAAACTAACTTCATCCATGACTATTAAGAAATAAACTATAAAATAGGAATTCTAAAGAATTCAACACAGAGATATCCACCAGAGAAAAAGAATTACTCTAAGTTACGGTTGCATTGGAAAGATATTTTACTGCTTATTTTCTTCTCTTTTCTTTCCACCTTGTTTCATTTTTTTCTTTCTTTTTTTTTTTTTGGCATAGCAAATAAAATAAGTTTCAGGCATGACTGGCTTCTTTCCTCTCAATTTTCCATCTTTAATTTTATGACTTTTTTCCTTAAATGCCAGATTGACTATTCTTACTCTTTCAACTCATCAAATAATTCTGTTTCCCTTCATTCAAAATTTACTTCAAAGTCAGTCTTCTCTAGAATGAACACCAAGTAAGTTGTAACTAAAAAATAGTGACATATGCAGAAAGTGAAGTTCAAAAAATAATGAAAGGGTTCTGGTAGTTCCCAAGAAACAGAAGGTTTAGGTGACAGAAAAAAAAAAATATGAACAAAACTTTGCAACTTTTATAATGCACTAGTTTTTGTTGTTGATGGTTTTGTTTCTAACACATAATAGACCAGGATCAAAAATGGTTGAAAGAAAAGGGAATTTTGGATCTTCTGATTTCCACTGGAACATAATCACTATAAAAGTAGTTTTTATCTTACACATTGCTGAATTTCCAACATAAGACAGTTCCTGGAACATGATAGGTGCACAATACATATCTACAGAATGAACAAATGATTATTGAAGAATGACTTTGGACATGGAAATCCAGGGGCACAGTGATTAAACAGATGATTATTGTCTTGCCTTAATGAATCCTTCTTTATCCACAAGTAGAAGCAATTCGGGAACTAATCCACAAGTCATCCAAACAAAGCACTATTTAGTAATATGGACATGACACCAGTTTAAAGATAATGTGACCATTGTCATTTTGGTACTGGTAATAATCAAGGAAGGGAAAACTAGATAATCCAGTCAGATCATGATTCCTAGACTTTAAATGGCAGATTCCAGCAAGTTCAATGAAAAAATAGGTGTGATTCTGAGGCCAATATTATAAATAAAAGGAATAAAGTCATGTAAAATTTCAAGACGTTCTGAAAACAAAATTCTGACCCATATTCATGCATTTGGCCATGATAAGATATGCTGAGACCTGTAAAGCAGGATTTCATATTTACATTTGGAATCAAACACTTCTTTGTTGTGGGGGAGTGTCCTGTGCATTGTAGGATGGTTAGCAGCCTCCCTGCCCTTTGCCCACTAGATGCCAGGAGTATCCCGCCCTCTCTGTTGTGACAACTAAAAAAAAAATACCTTCAGACATTGCCAAACTGAGAACTGCTCAAAAGGAAGAGAAGAGAGAGAGAGAAGGTACTCTCAGGTTTTAGAAATGCGTGTAGCAAACATGGAAAAAGGAACATAGAGTGGTTCAGAAATTATATCATTGCAACAGAAAAACTAAAATTTCAGTTAAACAGAAATTTTAAGGAAAAAAAGAAAGGAATTTCCCTCATGGGTTAGCAGAATAAGACTGAAGGTTGGTATTGATTGTGTATAGATAAACAACAAAACAATTAAAATTGCTAAAATATTTTGTGTATATCTATCCCCTCTATTTAGGCAAATAGTCTAATATTATAAAGAGAGTATTTTTAGGAAAGCAGAGATTAAGAAAATACTTTGTTACTATACATATTATTCTGAATTTCTAAACTTAGGTAAATTTCATATCAATATGGGGAAATTAACAATCAAAGGCACGATATTTTTAGAAATCTTTGAAATGATGTTTAAAAGGTGTATCATAAGATAAATATCTTAATTTTTAAAACATAAAAAGTATAGGTGAGTTTTAAAAAATTAATAAACTACTTAGTAAGGATCCCTGAAATTCTAGAAGGAAGAAAGAAATGCTGTGTACCTGCAATAGAAGAATCGACTATCAAAAACCATCTTGAGCTCACTATAAATTAGATATATTAACCTTATACTTGACTGGATTTCTTGAACGGTAGATTAGAGTAAGTCCATGAAGGTCTTGTCAAAGACTCTTAGGCTGTCTGTAAGCACAAGCTAGCTGAAAATATGGTTTCTTTCCTTCACACCAACAGCTAACCATTCTCTCCACTCCCTCACACCTATCCTTGTTATAATATAATGCTTTGGGGAATCTCTAGGGCTTCTCAAAATAAAATTTCAAAGCTATTAGATTCTATAATCAATAAGTACCCTTATCATTTTATGGTATATCAGTCACTGTGGTCTACACTATTAATGCAATTCAGTCTGTCCTTAATTAAGGTTGAACAAAAATTTTATAGACTGTTTTCCATCCCAACCTGGATGAACTTTATTCTTTTTGCAAAATCCTTAATTCACAGAGAAGCAAATCAATATCAGTTAATATTTATTTAACAAAAAAATACCGCTCAGAAATGAAATCAAGATTTCCTTTTGTTGCACAATTAAATATTCCCTGTACAGTTATTTTATTAATGTTACAATAACTCTTCTATACGACCAAAGAAGAAACAGTGGGTTAGATATGGGAAGAAATCTACCTAAAAGATACTGTCTCAGGCTGACTTTTGCTCCACTTCATCCATCTCATATTCACATGTCACCTTGCTCTAGCAATTGCAAAAAATAACTCAGCAAAAATTTTACCAGTATAGATACTTTAAGCACCATAGTACCAATAATATAAAGGGGTATATTTTCAGAACAAAGAGCACTTTTTGACAAGGTAAAAAAAAGAATATAAACTAGAACAGAACTGTGTAATTACATCTTACCTGGAAAGAAATGCACAGTTCCAACAAAACTAAAAATGGTACTAAGTCTCATCAAATATAATCACAAATCATACATTTATTTAAATGAGACTCTTTAATTTTATTACTACATAAATTAAAAATACAGTGTAATGAATTTGTGATAGCTGATGGTACTGTAATTCTTTAGTTAATTTTAAAATGTATAGGAATTTTAAAAAATGTATAGGAATTCAAGAAAGGAGACTCCAGTTTGACGATTTAAAAATAAATGAATGGATTGCATGTTCATATTCAACTATCACTTCATTGACATTATTTCATGTAATAGTTTCCTTACCAAAGTGTTAGTTAACTTGTGGAAAACTCTTATCAGGTAAAGGCATGCTGCAATAATTTCTTTGCAGCATTAACTAGGGTTCACATTACACAGGTCATATTTATACTTAGATGGCTTCAAATCCTGAACAAATGGAAACTTACCTAATGAGACAATAAATATTTGACCTGACTTGTATCCATCTTGGTGATCTTCCTTTTAAAGAAAATATGTTTCTAAACAAACCCAGATGCTTGCAAGACAGGAGGTAAAATCTTTGAAAGAAGGGATCAGTAATAGCATTCAACTAGGTTCATCTGCAAAGTTGGCAACACCTGTTTTCAACCTATAGTCTATAAAAAGTCTGTAATGCTAAGTGCACATTTACAAGATTGCAGACTTCAGCATAAGCCTTTGAAAACATGAACTCCTTAGGAATGGGAAGATGATTTGACCCAAGAAACTTAGCTAACACAGTCCTTTTCAAACCTTGCCCCATGTTAGTACCACAAACACTCATTTGTGAACCTGGGAGCTACTAACTTTGAATCAAGAAATGCTGTTTTTCTTCCTGAGAATGAAGGATGGCTTTTTTTGTTTGTTTGTATCATACCTATTAGTGCACTCCATTAAGTGCAAGAACCCTGACTTTATCTTCATTGCTAAGAAAAAATCATTAAGAAAATAGCCAAGAGAAAAGAGGGAAAAAGATAGTGAAAATATATATAGGTGTGTTTTTTTAACAGAGACAAACAACTTATATTTAGGTATAAGATCAACTAATATTTTTGGAAGTTAAAATATAAAGCCCATTTTGCAGTTGGAACCAAACAAGATTTGAAATCTCTCCTCCAATAGATACAATATTTGCTTCCATGACAATAATATCAATATTTCAACCTTAAACACACTCACAACCCCCTGGTTTACATGTACTTACTACTCTGAAACCAAGAAGTGAACTCTAGAGCCAGTCTCACAGACGTCTATTATGATTTCTACCTCTTTTTTCCTTCTTTTCTCAGAATCTTCCACTGGAAGAAAATCAACTTAGCATGATTTTACATGAAACTATCTCAAGTAAAATCATTATTTTAGATCTACTTATTCACAAAACATAAAAGCCTGTAAGTGATTTAGGAACAGTTAAGCACAAGGAAAAAGGCAGCAGTTTGAAATCCAAATCTTACCTGGTAGGTTGAAATAAAACAACACCCCTGAAAGCCTTCTTGATTTGGGCTCCTCTCCTCAAGGGACAACTAAATCACAGCAGCCTATATTCTTAAACCCTAAAAGAAAAATCAGGAAGCTTGATCTGTGCACATAATGGCCTGCATAATGTAAGAAAAGAGCTGTTTCTTGGCAACTAGAAAACAATCCTTTTCAATTAACTCATGAAGCAATTGGCCCACATTTGTTGTTAAACACAAGAGTAAGAAAATGTTTTAAGAACTGAAAAGAACCTGGTAATAACTCACCAAGAAAGTCAGATCAGTTTGTTCATTTTGGAAAGCATTTTTAATTAATGGGCTGCCTATTCCAATTGCCTTATTCCTAAGAACATCTACTGACTACCTGTCTCACTTCCTTGTTGCATATTCTTTACTTAAAACCCCAATCCTAAATAGTTCCATTTGTTGTTGCAGAAACACAGTGAAAAGGTAAAAGAGATAGTGCTAGCAAATCAATGGTATGTAATGTTATCCTCATCTTAAGCATTTTCAATATTATATTTTGCTTTCTAAAATATCAGCTTAAATGTAGCACCAGATACTCATTAGGATACAAAATTCAAAACAGTTGTATGTTGTATTCTCTTAACTGTTAAAGACCACCTCGAGGAGGCACTAATTTTAGGTAATATATAAGAAGCACAACTGTGCCAGGTTGAGTTTGTGCTAACTTGACAGTTTGGGGGGATTTACACACAATTAGGAGAATTTAATGAATTTGGACAATCTTAGGTTGCTGTGTATTCTCACATACATATTTGAAATTTTATATATTAATAGAATTCCGTATGTGGACCCCTGTTTAAGAATCTCTGTTCAAAAGGAAAGTCTGAGGCAAATACGTTATACATAATCAATCTAAGTTAACGATTGCAAATGGTAAAGTTTTAACTATTAATATCTAGTATGGTTATGTCTCCCAAATGAGAAGACAACTTAAGATGCGTAATTTCTATATCTAACCAAAGCCAAATTAGAGGAATTTTTGTCTTTGTTACTCCTCCACTTTGCCAGGATTGAACAAAAGTGTATGCTACGGTGCTTTATTTCCAACTGCTCTTTTGTTTTCTTTTTTCTCCTTTTATCATCCAAATCTCCCTAAAATGTCTCCATCTCATCTTGCTGTCATTAATGAGCAATTCTTCATAGGTAATAGGCTTAAAATATATCCTTTTGGGGGCAACATCTTAGCACAAAACACTTTCTTTCGTGGTGGGAATGTGAGGCAGTGTTGTCCACTGCTGAAGGTGGTATGTTTGGGTAGACCTGCTGGCACCTTCAAATCACACTCTCGACAGCTATGTACACTTTCCCTGGACAGAACTGGCTGGGATATTTTTACAAGTGTTTCTTTAGTCTTCCTACTGACTCTTCTACTTGCTAGCTCTATTACCTCAGGCAGATTTGCTAAACATTTTGTGTCTCAGTTCCCATATCTGTCAAATGAAGTTAATAATATTTACATCATAGGGTTGTTGTAAGGATTGACTAAGATTACATATGTAAAGCTTCTTTAAAAAATGCCCAGCAAATGATGTGCTCAAAATTTAGCTGTATTGTTAGCATCATTGTTGCTATTAGTATTCCTAAACTTGATACATTTCAAGGTTCTTTTCAAATTTAGTATCTCCAAAATCTTATTCCTATGTAAAAATCTAAAGTAATATAAATAAAGGCTTTTGAGGTATATAATATAAAATAATTTTTCTCCGTTTTTTATGGATTATTTATCATCTAATACTTCTAATATCTAGAGCTTTTATAAGCTCTTTTACTGATAAAAAAAACTATACAATTATTTTGAAAAGTGAAACATTTCTTTAACTTTTTGAAAAATGCATTCATGTTATACACATTCACTCAAACAATTTAACCAAAGACACAGAGAAACAGAAATTCTGCAAATCTTTCCTTATAAGACGTTTTATTTTATACAATGCAACTATTTTAAAAGATCCACCAGCCTTTCTCTTTATATTCTTAAAATGTATGGACCATTTGTTTCAGCTTTTGGCACCTCTTTGGATGTATTTTTAACCAGCAGCTGCAAAGCCTAATATTTGAGAGGAAATGCATGCTTGTGTGTATTCACTATAAACACAGTCCAGCCAAAGTGGGACATAAAGACTCCATCATCTAATCCTCTCCAGCTCAAAGGGCAGGTTTAACCTTAGGTTTCAGCCCAATACACCATGCAACTCTCTCAATCAAAATACCACACCCTCTCAGCTCTAAAATAATTCAAAATAGTTAGTTAAAGACGAAATGAACCAATGTTCTTTGGAGGGACTGGATTCAGCCACTCAGCTAAATATTTATTATCTGCTTGGCACATGACAGTGTCTCCCTTCTTTATTTCTGACAATCTTGATTTGCCCCATTATCTTCAAATAGCAAATTCTGGCGCGGGAGAAATCAACCTATGAAATCTACAAAAAATTGAGAGGACAATGTTTGTTTGAAAGTGCTAAACTCTGGAAATTATAACAAATACTCTGGAAAACATCAGTCTGTTGTCTGTCTTCTAGGAGACTGGGTGTAATATGAAAGCAGAGCTGCATAAGTTCTCAGGAAATGTGAATTCCTCATCACAAGTTCTATAACAATCTTAGTCACACAGTCTTTTCCCTTCTATAACTCTGAGAAAGCCTTCAGAGTTCAACTGGAACAGCATAAAATCAAAGCGTGATAAATGTATTTATTAGTAACTTTTGGGTACCTTTATTTGTAATCCAGGTAAAATGTTGAAAAATAATTTATCATGGAAACATTAGTATACAATATAAATAAAATCAGTGCTGTTATACAAAAATATATGGAAGGCATAGATAATCATACAATTTATAAATTTGCAAATGAAACATCGGGAGTCTCATATTTTACAAATTTATGTGAACCTTCCAAAATGATTTTTATGGATAGTATTTAATGATGAAATAATTCACAAAATAAAGCATTTTATAAGCATTGAATAAAATAGAAATAAAAGTTTAGCAGTTTATAGTCAGTTCAAAATAGAGCAAAGTCAAACCAAATATTTCTAAGTTTTCCTTTTTGGAGATAAGAAAAAAATTGGGTTTAAGAAACTTCTTGGGTACCCATCAGAAGGGTGCTATTTCTATAATCTAGGATTCTAATTTTCAAACTTCACAGGAAAGAAGTGAGCTGGAAAACTTTTAAAATACGTAGGTTCTCAAGCCCCAATTGCAGAGACACTGACTGAATATGTCTTGAGTGAGGCCAAGGAATCTGCACTTTAACGGGTTCCTGGCACTGACACAGGTGAGTTTTAAGGCCACTGTTGAGAACTACTGATCCAGGGAAACACAGGTAGCTAGATGTCTCTGCTTCTCTAGCAGAGGGCATATTTGGATAATTGAAAGAGAAGGAAAGTGGCCAAAAGGAAGAAATGTGATTGGTCAAGAGGAAAAATAGGTAAATACACTCAGCTTTCTCTGGGCCAGAGAATAGAATGAAGGGTGGAGAATGAATGTTGAGATGTAGACAGACCTATAATGGCCTCCGATTTTGTAACTGTGATGCCCGTTAATGTGTGGCATGGAAGCCAAAGTCCTCACGGTAGATTACCAGGCCCGCCTCCTCTTACCTCTCATTTCTCACACTCTCCCCCAGCTGACTGCACTTGGCCTGTAACTGTTGCTTAAAACACAGCGACCCCCTCCACTTCCCTCACATCTTCCCTTAACTTTCCTCTTCTCAAAAGCCCTTCCCTGACCACCCTCACTAAAACCACAACCCCTGCCAAACCCCAATGACACTTCCTATTCCCTTCCTACCTTATTTTTCTCTTCATCATGCATCGCCACATTCTGTACTTACTTATATTGATCATTTTCTGTATTCCCCCATTAGGCTGTGAGCTCCAGGTGGCAGGGATATTGATTTGTCTTGTTTACTGGTATATCTCCTGCACCTACAATGTTACCTGACATATTGTATAATAACTGCTACTCCACTGGATTAAAGATAGTCCCCTTTAAAAAACATGAAATGGTTAAACTTTAGGGATCGAAACGACTTGTTCAGCACTAGAGGTAAAGAAAATATTTATTTTAAAGATTTTTTAATGCCCCTGTGCTCTTCTAGGAACAAGAAAAAGAAGAGCCAAAGTATGGGAACTTTTTAAACTGTTACAGTGCTTCAAGGTATATTTGTTTTCCATTCTTTCCCAAACGTAAGCATGGGTAGTTATTGTTTAACCCTATTGAAAGCTAATAATTATGTCATGTTAGCCTTGGGGAATGAAAAACAGGAAACATTTTATCAAGGTGCATGGATTCATAAGTAATATTTTAAAAGGTTGTGTGAAGGGTGTTAGAAGAATTGTTTTTAAAAAGAATGGTGCTAAGGTGAAATAAAAATCTATATTTTTGTGAAAACATTAAAAAAACTAGAAATCTGTCATGTGTACTCTATTTCTTTATATATATATATATCTAGACTTGATTATTAGTTTTTGAAAAAAATCATTATAGAAATAAGCCTTAAGCAATGAAAATAATTATTCTAGTTAATAATGGCAAGGTTACTGCATCATATTGCAGGATGTCTTTCTTCCAAATGGCTTAACCTATTAGTATAAGGATTAGAGACAAAGATGACCTCACTAGTTCATTTCAAAGGGAAAGAGAGGCCTTGCCCACCTCAATCTTTACTCCTTCTTCAACTCTTCTTCCTCAGCAAAATTCCCTTTTATTTGTATATCATACTGAATTTTCCTCCCATAGTAAAATGAAAATACCTCTAAGTTGATTGCAAGGACAAGTAATGGCCTGGTGGCTTTCCTGCTGTTTCAGCTAGTAGATAGCTGGGCCTGGCTGAGCCTTGTTCAAACAACAGACCTCTGACATTGGGTGCATAGAAGTACCAGCGTGAGAGGTGGGAGGGAAGGTGAGCAAAAGTAGGATTGAAATGGGAATAGAGGGGGAGAAGGACACGAGAAACGCTTCTGACTTTCTGCTTTGTACTATGTACAGGAGATGAGTGACTTTCTCAGAGTGACATATATCTCCATATATATCCTGACATTCCATTCCTGTTCCATTCCAACATCTTCAAAATTCAAAATCTCATCATCTGTAAATTAACAACTACCATCACATCCATACTGTATCCAACAATATTCTCTCTATGCTCTTCCCAAAATATTCTCATTCTCTTACACCTCTCCCTCCCTTTCTCTCTCTTTTTCTAACACACACACACACACACACACACACACAAACCTATGGAAAGTGTGTGCTCACTCTTATCTGACTTGTTATCTGTGCATTTACTCTGTACCAAGCACTGATAAGTGAATTACATCATTATCTCATTTAATCCTAAAACCAACCCTGGAAGGTCAATACTTTTATCCTATGTCACAAATGAGGAAAATGAGCCATGGAGAGGTTAAGTAAATTTCCTAAGGTCACAGTTATTTACCAGAGAGGCTAAAACCTCTCTCTTTAGGTCTGACTGACTCTACAATCCATATTTTTAACCATCATACTATATGGCCTCTCCTCAACCCCCTGCATGTCCAAAAACAATTGTACTTGAAAATTTCCACTACTTTTGTTTGTTAAATAAATAACAATCTAAATTGGAATTCCTCGTAAACTTACTGCTTATGACCCTATGAATGAATTTCTTTAGTTTAATTAATATTTTTTGGCTCTTTATAAAACACCATCAAGTACTTCTAAGGACTAAAGAAGCACTTATTTTCATGCACAGTCTTATGTAATGATGTGCAATTTAGGCCTAATCCTTTTAGCCCAGAGATGGAAAACTGACACCCTAAACAAATCTTATTGTGTTCTTTTGTGCTGCCATAACAAGGTATTTAAGGGATGAAATTCTGGCTGGCAAATGGACTTCTTGGCATCACTATACATGCATCACAAAAATTGTTTTGTTTCAGAGGATTCAAACAAGATGCCTGACATTTCTCAGTAGATATTTCCATTTATAAACATGGTAACTTGTTAGGTGGGGGTGCTAAGGGACAATAACAAAGGTTTTTAAGGCTTTTGTCCTGTGTATGACTTTGTATGATGTATAATAAGTGCATTTACCAAAACTCATCCTAGCTTATAGTGTAGGTACTTGGTCTTGGCAGATAATATTGCTATAGCTGCTGTCTTCCACATGAGAAATTTCTCTGTATCCAGCAGAGTAAGAAAATTAAAACCTTTTACTATACTCCAACTAATGTGGAACAGAGAAAGACATTCAGCTGTATGTCTGTGGTCAAAGTTGCTCCCTGGCACAGTGTACCTGAAGAACAACATCCATGGTTCTTCCACATTACTTGCTTGCCCTGTGTTACTTGAGGCTGCCACCTGGTTATTATAACTCAAATATTCTTGGAGTGTGCGAACCTGTTTTTCAAAAATTCAAATAAAAGATCTGGCAACGTAGGAGTCTGCCTTGGGCCTAGAATACTTGAAGAATGGAAAGGACCAAGAGAAGAACACTAGGGTCCATCCTTTGCCTTAGGCAGACGAGTGCTTACATCACCCAAGGTAGTCAATACTAGTATCTCTTTTCTTCTTGAAGGTCCCGGGCTAGAGACCTCACATGGTGTCTCACTAATTTTAGTGTTGCCCACAGAATTCCTTTTCTTTCCTTACTCAAATGCAGTATTTCAATGAATGCTTATAGAACATCCATATGTGTCTGGCACTGTCATAGGGCTAGTATTGTATAAGAAAGCATGACAGCAAGGCCCCTTGTGGTGGGTGTTTTAAAATGGCTGTAAAATTCTTAAGATATTTCTTGCATTGAGGAGTGAGTATACATTCCCTCACTTTGAATTGGGGTGAGTTTGTAACTATTTTTACTAATAAAATGCAGGACAAACAATGCTATATGATTTCCAAAGCTAGGCCATAAGAGGTGATACAACTTCTACCTTGTTCTTGAGAACACTCACACATGGGGTTCTGAGTTGCCGTGTAAGGAGTACAACTGCTAGAAGCTGCCATACTGCGAGGAAGTTAAGCCGTATGTAGAGGCTACCTGTAGGCTCTCTGGTTGACAGCCGGGCTGAGTTCTCAGCTGACAGCTAATGTCAACCGCCAGCTGCAAGAGCAAGCCTTGGACATCTGACCCAGTCAAGCCTTCAGATGACTGTAGCCCCGGCCAACATTTGACTACAGTTGCAAGAGAGGCTGTCGGTAGGATAGCTCTTCTAAGAGTCTTAAAGGAATAATACTACAGCAGCCTCACAGGGAGCTCAAAGTAGAGATCTACCCTGAGACCAACTGTGCCATTTTTGCATAGGGATGCACTGTTCAAGATTAAATATTGTAAGCAGAAAGCAAGGTATCATACTATTGCATAATCCAAGACATCCTAAGCTGCAAGTGAGGGGTCTTTTTTTTTTTTTTTTGGAAGTTTACCTCAACAGACTCTAAAATACAACATTCATTTTGGAAGGGGAAGTGCACTTTGCCTGATCAAAGGTCCCAACCAAGCTCCGTTTATTGAGACACAGTCCCTCGGGTGCTGGACATCTGCTGAATTGGTTATCAGGAAAGCATTGGAACCCTAGCAGAAGCTGCTAACCTGATGACCATTAACTAGACACATTTCAGGAAGTCCAGTTCAGGGAGCAGACAGAAGCATTTTTAGTTTGAAGAGAACATGCTGTGTTGCAGTAGCGACAGGTTTCAGGGGCAGGGATGTGGAGATTAACAGAGAGTTTACAGGGCCTGGCATTAGGTGATGCACATGATCTCAGTTCTGCCAGGGCCTCACTTCTGTGATGAAATCCTTGACAGCATCGAAAAGTGTACTTGTACTTGATACTGACGAGAGTTGCTGGGACTCGTAAATTCTCTAGCCCACCATGTACCAACAGGAAGGAGAAAAGTTCTCTGGAAATGTGTTAATACTTGAGTCTTTTGCAATAAGCCATATGACAAGGTGCTATTGAACAGTTTGGAAAATCAGGCTCAGTTGAAGCATGTTATTACAAGAGCAATGTACAGTAAGGCATTATTAGAGAACCTTTAGAACTCATGGGAGAGCTAAATTCTCCTTGTTAGCAAAGCTTTATTCAAGAAGAGAAGACAGAGGGGTGACAGATGTCTTTATGGAATGAAACCAAATGGCAAAGTTGAACTGGAGGCTCTAGTCCAGACTTGGCGAGTTGAAGTTGATGATGCTGGTGGAACAGCCTTCCCGGTAACTCAGCTTCCCTGCAGGAAGGGTCCCAGGGAATGGTCTCCAACCTTCAGCTCTGGCCTGAAACCTAGAAAAAGTGGGGAGCCTTAGTGAGAGACTGTGTCTCTTAATTTACTTTTAGTTTAAGAGATCTGATTCCAGAGAGAACAGCTGTGACCATCCAAATACAAACCACCTTTAACTTAGGAGGTTCCTATTTGTATGGTGCACATTTGAGAAAATGCAGAGGATCGCCAGATGAAATGAAAGTATCTCCTCTGCCCTCTTCAAATTTGGTTACAGAAAATATGGGTATTTTCTAGCAAGTGGCATCTGCTATGGGTATCTTTCATTAGCCATCTGGAAACGAAGGTTAAAAAGAAAACAAGAGGAAACCAAGGAGACAGGTCGTCCCTGTAAGCAAAATGCCCCACAGATATTCTGGTTCTTTCTTCTTGTAGGAGGCAGAGATCATGCAGGTAGGGGCTGATGCTCTCTCCCTGTGTGCAGGTGTCATTAACCCAGAAGTAAGCCTTGGTTCTCAGAGTGGAGAAGATGATAGAAGATACTGGTGAGAATTTTATTTTTTCAGGCCCTATATTCTCTAATGCTGTGATCTTTAAGCTAGGGACAACTGTATACCCCCAGAAACTCACACATCACAAGAGACGTCATACTGATGTGGGGAAACCCTGTGTGATTAGGCTGGGGCAGTGGCCATACTGGCATGGGTGACTAGCACTGTGTGGGTGACAGGGAGAAACTTGCCCAGTACCCAAGTGATGGGGCAGGGCCAAAAATACCTCACGGCTGATCCAAGTCCCCAAGGAGAAAAGGAGTTGTTTGGGCTCAGAGGAGGAGGCCGAGGCTTGGGTACTACAGGTAAATTCTGTGTTGTCTTTTCACCCAAACCTCAGGAACAGGATTTTTATGGGCCGTGAGCAAGCGGCTGTGTTTTTCCCCTCGGGGATGCTGTATTTAATGTTGTGTGTGCCACGCAGATGACTCTGTTCATCAGGAGATCACTGAGCTATTGCTACATAATAGGAGAAGGGAAAATGTACTGGGCACCTGGGTGATCTGCTGGGGAAAGGGGAGGAGGGCTCTTGGTAGTCCCCTGACCAATTGTGATGGTAAGTGGACGTGTGCAGAAGCCACATCCTGAGAAGGGCACAGCAACTAGGGGCTCGTACCTCCTCAGGAAAAAGGGTCTGGGCCATCCTAGCAGGTCAGCAACCAAGACGAGAAGGTGAGATGGTCAGGGTGAGGGGAATCTAGTAGATGGGGTTAGTAAATGAGGAGATTATAAATACCAGCTGCAGCCTAGAGAACAGCTCCGAGGGTGGGGTGGGGAATGGGGAAGGGGCTGGGGCTGACGTTGTAGCTTGTTCATCTAAACTTCCTCTTAAAGCTTTCCCAGGACAGGAGACCCATTACAATCCTAGAGTAGCTGTTACTTTGTGAAGAGAATATACTATATGAGGCCAGTGGAACTGAGTGACGCAGAGGTGAACTGTAGTGTATACGCTTGAGCCCCTCCCAGATTCTTTTAAATGATCAGGGCACTTTCCAGATTCCTGTGATATTGGCTCTGACAGCTCTCAGCTGTGTCCAACTCTGGACAAGAAGAAAGCTGCCTTGCCCAAATCTATGCCCCAATAATCCATATCCAATGACCTACTGATGCAGGATACATTCCTTTATGTGGAGACATCTTTGTAGGACCATTTCAGCCTTTGGGGATCTCTGTGGCATTGGCTGAGGCTACTGTTTCAATTATATCTCATATTCTGAAATGGGTCTGTGTCTCAAAATATTTTAAAACATTCATTGACTGTGTTCATAAGACAATTTAGGGTCTAAGAATGTGTGCCTTGGACTCAGAAAGCTGTGAATGAAACCCCTCACTCTGTCCCTTACTAGCTGTGCAGTTTTCAGGATATGATTCAAGGATCTGAGTCTCTGTTTCCTATATACAGGGCTGTGCTAATCCTGACCTCATTGGTTATTTGTGATCACAAAAAGAGACAATACACGTACGAGGTTTAGCAGAGTACCTAAGAGTTGGTAAGCATTCAAATGAGAGTTATTGCTATCATTAGTATTTGTAAAATCCTGTTTTAAATCAGTTATTTTAAACTCAAAATAGTTTCCCTTTGCAGAGTTGTCCAAATTGAATTCCTGGACTATATTATATAGCATAGAGAAAATCAATAAAAATATATAAATTACATTCTACACCTGGATTGACTATATAATATTATCTTAATAGAGGAGAACTTAACTCTCATGGCAAAAAATGCCTATACTCATTCACACTTATTCACTGAACTAGTAATTCTTCAGTATCTTTGTTTTGCCAGATATTACATATGTATCGGTTGTGATTTCCTCCAGGAAAACATTCTCAGAGTTATGAAATCCTCTCACACAGAAGCTCTCAGTGTGAGACCAAGACATGCCCTCCCAGTGTCCCTCCCCAAAGCTGTCAGTAGCCGCGTAGACCTCCTCACCTCCTGCCGCTGGAAATAGTTCTGTGGCTTTGGCAAGGCCGACACCAAGGGATGTTTCTCAGATTCGAGCTGGTCTCCCCAGCTTGTCCCCGACCAGCGATGTTTGCACTGCTACCAACTTTCTCCTTATCTCCATCTTGATTCACGTAAGATAACCCGACCTCAATTTTTCCCCAAAGGAAGCTTGGCACCACTAAATTAATATAATGTGACCGTGTTATTTTACTGGCAGAAATGGGGTGAGAGGCAAGAGACAATAAGAACCAGAGAAGGATAAAACCCCCAATTCCTCCTGCCCCCCAACCTCCCCCAACAAAAATAAGTTATATAGGTAATATAAAGAAATCTGGGTCCTGAAGTTCACGATTCTTTCTTGATCTTAACCACAGCTGCATTTTTTTTCTTGAAATGTCTCCGTAGTGCAAATGACAGTTTCCGTGTTTTAAGGTTTGCCCACAAAATGGTTTAGTTATCAAAAAATGATTGACTTGAAGACAAACTTAGGTTTTGATTTCTTTAAAAGGGCCAAATTGGCAAGTTTTTCACTGGCATCACTTTCCAGACAATAATAAACTAACATGCTATTTAAGTCTGCCTCAAAAAATGGAATGCCATCTCCACGTGTTTTTATCGGTGTGGGAGGAGATTCTGCGTAGTCTCACAGTCTCTAGCCCCATTGAAACTCCACTAGAATGCTGTTGTGATGCCCTAATTTCCCAGTCACCCTATGGTTTGCTGTCTAAAGCTAAGTACATTTTCTTCTTTCGGATTTTGAAAGTTTAACCCAGAATCACTTCATTGGCTCTGTGAAGAAGTTTCACAAAGCTGTATTCAGCCCTTCATTTTCTTCCAATTAATTATCATCTCTAAAACACTTTGACCAAGAGAATTTAAATCACCAAATTTGTTTTCTGAGATGCTTTTCTTTCACAAATCAGTGTTTCTCAAAAGTATACTGTAAAAATAATGACGCTGACATTCTAGACAAACAAAGCCGCTGCTTTCTTTCAACAGTTTTCTTTGAGCTAAGAGATACAATTTTACATCTATAATTACATCACAGACTGTATTTCAAAACGCAGTTTTAAAGAGAGCTGGCATTTCTCCTCCTACATATGATGAAACATAGGCTCAGTTGTTGAGGAGTATATATTTTATAAATGATGATGAATCCTAATTTTTAAAAAACGCACAGAAACTTGGATGATAGCCAGATATAAATGATGAATTTTTAGCAATTCTTACTATTATTCTACCTTTCAAAGCACTTCTTTGGATATGGAAGCCATGGCCCTCTGAACCACCTGGCTAGCTCCCTTTTATTATCTGCTACCACCACTATCATTAATAACATGTGACCAGAGCTTTATATCCATATAACGACTGGCGAAATCAACAGATAATATTCACACACTTGATGGTTATTGACCTTCTATGTGTAAAATGTTCTGTGATGTGTCTCATAGGAGTAGAAAATAAGAGACTGCTTTTGTCCTCAAGGAGTTTGTAAGTAAATAAAAGAGAAGACGGTGACATAAATAACTGTATTATGAGAAAGGAAGGCCCCCTTAAACATCTACTTTATTTCGATATAGAAAACAGAAATGCAATCTTAGATGATGTTCAAGAGAATCACACAAGAAGGCACTCTTTGGTCTTCTTCACAGCCATTTCACTTTATTTGGCCCCTTTCCAATTTCCTGTACTCTCTCCCCTCCACCCATCTCCCACAAATAAATCTAGGCAAAAAGCCTGAAGATTTGCTTTTCTGATGGCATGTGCTTCAGAATTTACACACAGGTACCTTGTCTGAGGCTCTTTCTGTGCTAAACATAAAATTAAGTATACTATCTCAGATACAAATCTCATGCATTATTCCTCTCAACAAGTTGTACATATTTGATCTCATTTAATATTAACACAGGGCCGGGCGCGGTGGCTCACACCTGTAATCCTAGCACTCTGGGAGGCCGAGGCGAGTGGATCGCTCGAGGTCAGGAGTTCGAGACCAGCCTGAGCAAGAGTGAGACCCCGTCTCTACTAAAAATAGAAAAGAAATTATATGGACAATTAAAATATATATATACAAAAAAAAAAATTAGCCGGGCATGGTGGCGCATGCCTGTAGTCCCAGCTACTCGGGAGACTGAGGCAGTAGGATCGCTTAAGCCCAGGAGTTTGAGGTTGCTGTGAGCTAGACTGACGCCACGGCACTCACTCTAGCCCGGGCAACAGAGTGAGACTCTGTCTCAAAAAAAAAAATATTAACACAGGACATCGGTAGAGATTTGTTTATTTATTAAAAGGAGAAAATGAAACACACAGAGACTGTTACCCAACATTTCAGATATCCC
The DNA here is from genome assembly GCF_041146395.1 of Eulemur rufifrons. Taxonomy (NCBI): domain Eukaryota; kingdom Metazoa; phylum Chordata; class Mammalia; order Primates; family Lemuridae; genus Eulemur; species Eulemur rufifrons. Next base: position 46,704,197 of record NC_090983.1, read on the forward strand.
ATTAGTTATGAGGCTGGGAATAGAATCTCATTTTCCAAAAGCTCTGCCCAAAGGAATTAGGCTTCACTGATAGTTTACAATAGTAATTACTAATTCCTAGTTATCATAGAACAGCTACCTTCACTACAGAAATGGCCCCCCCTCATCCCACCAGACAACTGAAAACACAATCATCAAAGCGTTTAGGGATATACAGTATCAGGAAACAGTCACTGCTTTATATCCTCAGAGCTCCAGCTCCCCCAAGTCTCGGAAGTAATGAGCAGAATCCCTCAGGACCCTCTTCCCTGCCACGAGCTGGGAACACAGAGCTGACATACAAGAAGCCAATGGTGTGTACAGTTTGGATCCAAAGACTCAGATTTACAGTTCTACTTTTTTCATATCTTTTTTTCTATGGTCCCACAGATTTCTCAAATCTGAGATTATACCACTTTCCCCAACAGTACACTTTGCTTCTGACTCTGAGCGCCACCTTCATTTCGGATCTTATCTTTCTTTTCTCTCTTCTCCTGCTCAAACACCATTATTCCTTCTACCTGACGCTTCACCACATTCTAGGCCTTTATAAAACAAGCTGAGAGGAGGCGGTTACTGAGAGAGAGAAAGAATTTTAAATGGTGCAGCACAAACTGCCCTTTCAGACTTTATTTACTTTCCACATCCTATGCTCACTTTTCACGGTGAAGGGCAACCCTTTCTTCAGTATATCAATCAGCCAAAAACAATACATCAAAGCTCTAACCATGTTCCAGGAACTGTCTAACATATCATCTCTTTAATGTCTAGAGAAAATATCTATTGAACCTTTTCCCACACTTCATACAGACATGCTTTTCCCTTGATATGTTATGCTGGTCTTTTTAGTCTTATACTTTTCAACACAGAAAATTCTACTTAAGAAAATAAAATGGAAAAAAATATTTCAAACAGGCTCATGTATTCATAAAATGTAAGTATTCATAAAAGTATTTCTAAAAAGCCAGGATATTAACCATGATAATACTTTTCATGGTTTCATATAACAATATTCTCTTCAAAGTTATCCTAAAGAACAATAGTGAACAAGATCCTAAATTCTCAAGTAAGGCATTCAATGAATACACACATTCAAAGCAAGAACTGGTGAAAGGGCATTTGTTTTCATAGAATTCCAAGTCCTAGTCACTTATGTTAATAACACCAAAGCTTTCACAATAAAGAAATTCTTATTCGACATCTATTTTCACTAGGAAAAAACTCAGATAACAAATACAACAAGCAATAGCATCCTGCCTCATTTACCTCCAAAGTTAAGAAATTGTAGCTGATTCCTTAAAAGCCAGTAAGTTATTTCCGAGTCAAGCCTGTTCTCGTTGTAAACTTTACCTCATTCTACTGAATCCGAAGGTTATCCAAAATTCTACATCAAACAGCAAAGCAAGAAGTCAGCACTGAGAGGAGCCAGCTCTGGTTCTTATAATTTTCACTCTATGATTTCAAGCTAATTTTTAAAAATTAAATAACAACAGGTTCTTCTATAAGACAATGTTGGCAATGACTTCTCTGAGAAGTAAGGTTGATGTTTGAGGTGTTAGGAATGGGTCTAAATTCCCTAAATTCTTTAGATTTTATTCTTTTGAAATGCTTCTTCTAACCAATTGAATTATTTCACTTTGAAAACTCTGGTTTTGTTGTAACATATTGGCAATTATCTGTGAAATATTTCCAACAGCAGACCTGGCCTTCACTCCTTAAAGCAGTATCTCGTCAAGACTCAGAAAGGCCAAACTCAGGATTCCTCACATTCCTAGACGTCATTCTTTTACTCTCTCTTACATATAGCTTGCTAACCTTTCTGCTAAGATTCACTCAGAAAGTTTGAGAAGAAATAAGAACTTTGAGAAGAGAAGGGTAAGGAGCAAGGATAAAGTAACTGAAAACATGGTGTTTCAGCGCGGGACACTCCATCCCAGACATCTTACAAAGAATGCACTAATGATAGACCCATCATTAATGTCTTTGGGTTACGATATTATATTATGATCATCCACCATAGGGAAAGAGTAGGGTTTTTGGGTTCCAATAATTCAGTCCTTAATGCCATACCAAATTCAGCACACAGTAGATTCTTTCAGGGAATGCCTGCTATAATCTATTAGAGCCAAACACATCAGGAATGAGGAGCGTCACAAGTAAATTCCACTTAACTTGTTTTTACAAATATGGAAATTGAATTACAGAGTTTTGTATGAGTCATGGCCCCACACAAACTCCAAGTCTGTCTTCTAAGATGTTGCCAGCTCAAAGCCACATTGTGCCGAAAACCATTTTTATCTCATCTTTTGGTAACTGCTTCCACACAACCACTGTGTTGGTGGATTATACTGTCAATACATTGCTATTCCCTTCTTTGACCACTCTCCTTTCTTCTTTTTAATTTTTCATTGCTGTTTCCGAGAATGCCGTTAATCCTGAGGTATTTAATGTCTCTCTTCTTTGAACTCCTAACAGTGTTGTCTATAGTCCAGTCTGTGGTTTCATCTGTATCTATAGTTATGCCTACACCACATAACATAATAATTATATACAGTGTTCTATCTAGGTCGTGTGGGCTTAAATTCCCCAGCTAGACTGAAAGTGCTTTAAAGAGTCCACGTCTTACCATCTTTATTATCCTCTCAGTGCTTGTCCCACTGATGGGCACATGGGGGGCCCAACAATGCTTTCCAAGTGCCCGTTCCCTAGACCTCCTAGCCTGATGCCTCCTGTGTTCTGCTGCTGTAGAGATCTCACTCCAGGCCTGCTCTTCCTTCATTCCTGTTTCCTCCTTGCACAGTAAAATGCCCTTCTCCTCAGAGCTCAAGTTGATAAGTAGTTCTTGTAATAATAATCATGCATGATTATGGTGCTTTAATGGCAGCCAGCTGAAGACAAGGCCCCTGTCTATCTAAACTTCAGGATAATGACTAAGGATTATAGCAAATCGATGTTTAAAAGATCTGCAGACATGTAGGGTTTTGAAATCCCTAAAATTACATAAGATAGGTGGCCAAGTACTCCAGCGGGGTATAAGGCTGGATTTAGGCCCCACATCCTGATCAACCATTTAGCATGTTGCCTGTTCTACTGACTTCTCTTTGCTGCAGGGGAGGCTGTTACAGCAAGTGTTGATCAAGACTGAAAAAGGTCATGCTGATTTTCAAAGTGTGAAGTACAGTGTAGAAAAGAAAAAGAACAGGTGAAATATTATTTTTAAAAGATGGAACCACTATGTTTGACAGATGTAAAGATAGAAAACAGAGCTCTGGAAATAGCCTAGAAGACACATCAGGGAAAAAAGACCCCAGTGTTTTTAAAGAGCTGGTGAAGTGAATCAGAAATAGAAATAACAAAATGAGTTGACAATAATGGAGAAAACTTGGATTTTTTTAAAAAACATTATAACTCAAACATTAGTCACACTACACACCTTCGAACAACTGAAAACATGGTATTCGAATGTGTGAGCAGTGAGGCAGGGAAGTGTTAGGGTGAAGGAAATAAGGAACTGTGTGAAAGTTTACTATCTTCATGCAATATTTACATTTATAGCAAAAGCATAATCTTTCAAGGGTCTCTGAGAGAAGACTGATCTATTAAGAAATTGTACTTAAGATTGAATTAAATAATTATATTTCTTCAAAAATTTCACATTCCATCTACGAGCATACAGTTAGAACCGGGCTGTTGATGAGTAGCTTATTGAAGGAGTAGGAGCGATTTACTGTCTTCAGTTGTTATATGCCAGATACCCTTCTAAGCTCCTTATGTTTATTTACTCACCTTTTACAGAAATTCATTGGCAAGAACTATGAAGAGTCTGAGATTTTACTGTATTTGCAATATAACATGCTATCTTGTCATAATTGCATGAATGAGATTCCTGGGTCAGAGATAGAAGATTTTATTACAGGTTGAGTATCTCTTATCCAAAATGCTTGAGACCAAAAGTGTTTTGGATTTGGGACTTTTTTTAGATTTTGGAAGATTTGCATATGTGTAATGTGATATCTTGAGGATGGGACCCAATTCTAAACACAAAATTTATTTATGTTTTATGTATACCTTATACACATAGCCTAAGATAATTTTATGTAATATTTAAAAAAAAATTTGTACATGAAACCAAGTTTTGATTGCATTTTGACTGTGAACTGTCACATGAGGTCATATGTGGAATTTTCCAGTGCTCAAAAAGTTTCAAATTTTGGAGCATTTCGGACTTCGGATTTTTGGATTATGGATGCTCAACCTGTATTCACATCAATAGTAACAGCCAGAGTATCAATGTTTGCACCAGTTCTCTGAGGGCCAGGTGATGCCTGCACATGCAGTTGGTCATGTCACAGGAGAGGAATCCTGAGATTAGGGAACCCAGATATTTTATAAAAGGCAGCAAACATACCTCACCTTTGCCTCAGAGGGAGACATTGTCTTTATTATGCTGGACAGAAAGCACACCTGCCCTTTGCCCTGGAGAAAAACACTATCTCTGTCTTTCAAGGCAGTTTACTATACAAACAAACATGTTTGAAAAGCTATTCTGAAACAAAGGTAGTCAGTGTCTCTGCTCTTAAGACAGGCAGAAATACAAGAAACCTATACAGAATTATCAACCAATATCTATGAATACAACCATTAACTGATTTTATAGATGCAGAAACTAAAGAACAGAGAAGTGATTTTCCCAAGGTCATTGGCTTGTCTGGAACTGGATTCAAACCCAGAGAGTCCAATTCCAAACACCAAGGACCTTAACCAGTGTGATCAATTTCTTTTCCCTTAAATGTAAACATTATTATTTAAATATACAGCAGCCTGCAAACATAAGTTGCAAGTGCCATCATCCTGGCACCTCATGTTCCTCCTCTAGAAAGTGGGCGAGGGACCAAGGGAGAGAGGGCTTGAGTTAGAGGCTATCTTTGAGATCCTTTAAGATTTAATATGCCATGATTCTAAGATTTTTCTATTAGAATGAAGAGACAGCATGTGTAAGTGCGTGTGACGCAGACTAGGAACAGAGAGGAAAATAAGTGCATCTATTTCATTATCAGTGGACATTTAAAAATTTTTATCAGGACCTTTACATTCCTTAATTTTTATGAGATTCTTGAGGAAAGTGAGTCTCAAATTACTGCTTAGAATATTTTTGGCATTTCTAATTATAGCTCATGCCTAGGGTAAGCAGATACTTCATTTTTCAACTACCCCTATCATAAAATTTCCTTTTTCTATAATATGGTGAGAATATTATCTAAGAATACAGTGAGGGCAATCTTCAAGCTGCTTATGCCTGGCATGTTACCAGGCCAGCATGTCTTGGATAGAGCATTACCAAAGAAGGGAAGGAAAAGCAAAGAAACTGCAAAAACATTAGTGAGATAATCAGGCTGTGAGTCCTCTTCATATCCAGGGGACCTTAAGAGATGTTTTTCTTGTGTTGGAATCTAGTTTTAGAACCAATAGATATTGATGGTGACACTGCAACCTCATGCCTAATATCAAACACTTCATCTTACTACCAGTTAGATTGTTGTCACTCGCTGCCTGTTTTTCTGAAGACCTCTTAAAACCTCAGGGCCTGAGAAATACAGAGCAGGAGGAGAGCAGCCTCCTCCTTTATATGTTGACATTCCTTAGGAGTCTAGACTCGACTTTCCTCTTCTCTTCCTCTGCCCATTCTCTTCAGGATGCCTCATCTACTCCCAGGACTTCAAAAGCCACTTACTTTGCTAATGACTCCCAAATTTCTAAATATGGTTTGCCATGCCTTCCTGAGTTCCTGGCTCATACAATCAACACTCTGAAATCTTCACTTGAATATGGCAAAGAATTTTTAAATTCTACTGTCCGAAAGTGGAACTTAGTAAAACATTGACTGCCACCCTGGAATTTTTTTTTCCCTTGGAGCCATGGTGTTTTATTATGAAAATAGAATAAAAACTTTGAAAAACAAAACGATCCTTTCTAATTTAATGAAAAATTTGTTATTTTTTATTGTTTTCTGTGTGCGAGTTACATGCGACTTGAAAAATAGTTCTCATGGCTCCCAAGGTACAGACGTGTGAGTTACATATGCTTCACAAGGCCCCTGGCTCAAAACTAGCGTGAGTTAAATACAATTGACGTGGCAGTTAATGTGGTAAACACCACTCTCCAAATTCACTTCTTCTCCTTAAATATTCTCCACATCATTTAGGGGCATCATCATCTACTCAGGAATCACCAAGTCCTGTTAATACTCTTTCCAAAATTTCTCCATTTCCACTGATAACATCTTTGTAGAAATTGCTTTCAATTTTGATCTTAAATATTATGTCATTCTCTAAGTGGTCTCCTGCAGTCAAAATTTTCTCTATAAAATGCACATTTGATCATGTAACCTTCAGCATACAACTTCTCAATGGCTTCCCACAGGATAAAGCCCAAACAGTATAAACTCTGAACTACTAATAGGACTTACAAAGCCTCCAGAATTTGGCTTTTTCTCAGCTGTCCAGCCCCATATCAACTAAGTGTCCTTATTCTAGTCATCCTAGTGTATCTTCAGACCCTCACACCAACCTCTATCTTCTCCATTCCTCACAGATTGTCCTTTCTGCCTTGGACATCTTCTATTATAAAATGACCAATTCCTACTCACCCTACTCAGCTTAAAAAAAATCACATATTCAGAGAGACTTCTCTGACCCCTAGACCACTATGGGTTCCTATGGTGCCTTAAGCTTCCTTTATCATTATTCTTGGTCACATTTTATAGTAATTATTTATAGCAATGCTATCTGCCTCACAGGACTTGAAGCCTTGGATGACAGGGACTGTTGGGTTTATTCCAGGTGGGAACTCGAAAAGTATGTATGGGACGGATGTGGTTAATGGAAAACTTAGGTTTGTGAAACAATAGCCGCATGAGTCTGGAGAGTCCCGGGAGGTTGTAAAATCTAACAGTCAGCTGCAGACGCCCGGCATTCCTATCCCCCCTGATAAGGACGGAACTACTGCCCTCCCTTATCTCTGCAGGATGAGATAGACGCAGGGGTCCCGGAAATTGGTTGTTTAAAAATTTGATTGCATCTGGCTGTTCTGGCCCAGGTACTCACCCACAACTCCCCCCCCCCCAAAAAAACCCTCTATAAAACCCAAGGCTTTCCCCTCCCTCAGGGTGGATGCTTTTTCGGCCTCCACCCATCTGCACCCAGATACTCAAATAAACGACATTTTGCTATGCCTGAGGCTTTGTGTGTCTCCCTCTCCACTCCAGACCAAACAGGGACCATGCTCAGATCCACAGCATTTGGCCTAGATAGAACAAACCACTTCAAAAGAGCATAATGAATGAATGAACCAATAAAGAATCTGTCCAGGTGCACTTTTGTGAGTAGGAGACTTGCCAGGTATTAGTGAAGTAGCACCCAGCCTTTTGGATCGAAGGCCTGAAGTTAACCTTCTAACTCCTTCTAAACCTCTTTCTAGTATGTAGATGGTAAGGCCTAGACACTTTCTTGGATCAGGGCTCAAAGTGCCTGCTCTTGATTTCTTAGGAAAGTCATGGTATAACAGCAAAAGTTAAGACAGTTCAGGATCAATCTTCATAATAAAAAGATAGATAATGCTGGACTTTTCATGTATCTCTCTTGTACGTTGTATTTCTTTTCTTCCATATTTAAAAATTGGAATTTTATAAACTACAAAAAGTGTTCAAAACTGTCACATTTCTCCTTTTTATCCTCCATTTTTAAAAAGTATCTTTTTTCAGGTGAATGGCAAGACTATTTGTTCCATATCAGATAGGAATTTAAATCAAGATATATAATCACATTCCACTGCCTCTTAATTTAGTCATTGTCTTAAATGCCATCAAGTATATCATAAAAGTATATTTTGGATTAAACAACAACAGGAAGGAGGAAATGCTTTCCAGATCATGAGTTTAAATTATACGATTCCAAAGCCAAACTTTTACGAAAAATCTCCTCCCTTTCTTCAGCCTACCAACTCCAGGGACACGTCTGGGATGTCTGAGACAGGTGGTATTTTTGTGGGTTCTAAGCATTGCAATTGCTGTTTGGGCAAGAAGTAGATTTAGGTTTTCTTTAGCTTAGGGGGAAGAGCAGGAAGAATAGGGGAAGCAGGAAACTGGGCCATCCACTTTCCTTCTTCTACTACCACTTAGCACAAACTATGTTGCGTGCAAGATCCAATGACAAATGACCAGGAAGTATCTGAGAGGAACCTGGGGCCTTTCATGCCAACAACAATAAAAAAGTTAAATGATTGTAAAATTGTGATCTCAAGAAATCAGGAATTCCAACTCCTCCATTTAGTCCCTTCGGTAGAGCAACATGGTTGTAAATAGAGTTAGCATACCTTCAGATTTGCTGCAGAAAGTCTTTGTTTGGCCTGTTGTCCTAAGTGAATTATTAATTGTGACTCTTCTGCTCTCAAAAATGTCTTTGGAATATAAATCATATGGTCATCTTAAATATTAATATAATGGTTTGTCACATAACATCACTTCACTAGGTGTTTGGGTTTTTTTTTTTTTTTTTTAATTCTTCATTTTCTTTTTGAGAGCCTACTATGTGCCAGGCACTCCAATGACTCTTTTTCATTTGCAATTTAATTAATTTTTCACAAGAAATCCACTAAGTAGATAATACCACTCTTTTAAACAACAGGAAACTGTGGCTCAGAAATGTTAAGGCACTGCCCAAGGCCACAAAACGAGTACCTAACAGCCACAACTTAAATCCCTTCTGAGCAAGTGGAAAACCATTCCCTTTCAATTATATTATGTGCAAGTTCAAAGTGGAGCCTTAAAAACACACCTTCCCCAACCCCTCCCCAAAATAAATACATAAAACACGTGGACTGAAGCAGTCAAGCAATCCAGAGTGGCTGGATGCGAGACAGAGGCTAGTTTACTCCTGGGTAACGAGGCATGACTAACTTAACCAGATACTGCAATAGATCATTAACTTTAACACAGTTCCATTGTCCTGAATGTGTTTTCAGATCACTGAAAACAGTGTATGTGTCTCTTGGGCTCCCTTGAATAAGAACAAAACTACTCTAAGAGAACTTTCACTATGTGCTTCTCACTCCCTTTGTGGCATTGGAAACAGAACGGAACTCCTCCCCTGCCCACTGCCCACTGCTACCAGCCTTTCCCACACCCCAGATATGAAGAGAGATAATCAGGCCCTCAAATGAAGTTTCCCAGTTGTGAGTCATGGCTTACTCAGCCTTTGTTACAGAGAACCTGGAAGCCTTTGAAATACACTGTTGATTTTGGCAGTCTTAACTCCCTGTGCTGTTATCAAGAAACAAGTTACATGACTAATTTGCTTGAGAAATTACCTCTGTAATGAGTATATTAAGAACAGCCTATGTTAAAGGGGCTGGTGTTTAGTATACAGTGTTTAATGTCAGTATATATCAATGTGTACTTATTTCCTTGAACAATGCTTCACAGCTAATAGTTCCGTAATAAATATCTGTTACATTGAATTAAATAAAAATATCAATAAAAGTTATTATTATAGAGTACTTACTATGAGGCAGGCATTATATTAAGAGATTTATGGAAATTATTTTTTCTCTTTCTCTTTCTAATCTCTAAATACATACACATGTTGTATACATGTAAAATAAATGTGCGTTTTTATACACAATACATAACATCTTATATATGATAAACACTTAAGTATAGACATTTAATTAAACAAATCAGATATGAAACCAACCAAATATATAGCATAGCTCTCTTAACATTAGTTAATATTTTTGATATGTGCCACACAGACATAATTTCTGAAACAAATGAGTAGTATGTATTATACTAGGGTGGGTATCACATAGTTACCAAGAATTAGATTAGATATACTCTTATATAATGCTGTAGTATAGACACTGTATAATCCTTATCTGCAAAACGTAGATAATAATATGGCCTAGTTATTAGGGTTAGCAAGTGGATAAAATGAGATAATGCATGTGAAGTGTAGATCCTAGCATTTCACAGGCACTCTATAAATCGGTGATATGCTCTTAATAACTGCAGTGAGACTTTGGATATAGAAAGGTATCTATTCTAGTTAGGAGAAAAATCCTGTTCAGTATTACGTGTTAAAGGCACCATTAAAAGTATGTACACTTGTTCTATCATTGAAAATATTGTTATATTATTATTAATATGTAGACTTAAATATTAGCTTTAAAGTTGACTTGGGAAGGTAAAATTTTATAGTCTATAATTTTCCAAAGATTCTAAAGCTTTTTCCTGAAAGAAAAAATGTGCTTTGAACCAAAACAATGGAAAAGAAGGTTAAATAGCAAAGTTCTCTTTTTCCATCTAAGGACTACAATTCTTCCATTTCCAGAGCAGTCCTTGATGATTCTTAGAGTCATGCCCTGTTTCTTGACTGTGATTAGCTCAGGAACATAGGCCTAAGCCAATCAGAAACCAGAGCTCTCCTGCCCATTAGAATTTGTTCAATAATATAAAGGTGATCTAATGTAGGTCAAAACTGAAAGAAATTTTTTGAAGACTTTGATAAAGAAATTGTCTTGTTCTTACGAAAATTGCTAAAAGAGCTGGGTTCTCCTTTCTTGGATATTTTTGTGCATAGATTTAAGGCTTAAAACTGCTGCAGTCATCTTGCTACTGTTGGAGGATTAGGCAGATACACAGAAGACTTAACCACTAAGAGAAATGCAGAGAAATAAAGCTGTAGAAATTGGATTAAGCCAACCTGAGGCCTAAATCTTGACTTTTAAGGTCAATGAGTTTTGTCAAAGTATGGGCCTAGACTGGGAGCATCAGTCTTACCTGGGCACCTGTTAGAATGCAAATTCTAGAGCCCTATCCTAGACCTCAGAAACTTAGGGTGTGGCTCAGCGATCTGTACTTTAAGATGCCCTCAGGTGATTCTGATGCAGACTAAATTTTGAGAACCACTGGTTTAAGCCAGTTTGAGTCATATTTGCTGCCACTTACTGCCAAAAATATATGAAATGTAACACAGACATAATATATAGCAATAAAATACCTACTGAAAAAGATCACTTGAAAATATACTCAGGTTGACTAATGATTAATTAAAATGAAAAATTCAAGAAACGGCAATCACAGTGTAATAGCACTGGAAGATTGCCCTGTTTGAGTGTAATAATTGTACTCAAAGGCTTTGGACCAGCCTGCCTGGGTTTATAGCTCAGTTCCTCTACATATTAACTGGGTGACCTGGAGAAAACTAGTTTAGTTTCTTCCTTGGTCACATGTAGATCACCTTAATGCTGTTTTGAGTATTAAATGAGTTAACAAATGGAGAGGAATTAGAACTTTTTCTGACATATACTAGGCACTCAGTAAATGTCAGCAATTGTTATTATTAATATTACTATCAACAGGCAAAATAGTCACCACATCAGAGGAGTCCTAAGGAACAAACCACACCTGACTAAACTGACCACATTAATATTCTTTTAATAATGTGGAGTTGGTGCCAAATTACTCTGACGATGGCATTTGGATTCAAAGTAAATAATTTTATTATGAAATTTATATCTCATGGGAATAACACTATAATTATTCATGAAAAAATTCCTCTGAAAAATAGCTCTCAGAATTTAATTAAATATTAATTTCTATTTACTCAACAAATACTTATTAAGAGCCTAGGAATAAGGTGCAAATAATAATTTTTCAAATGTAAACATACACACACCCCTCTCTAAAATAATAAAACTAGAAAAAAGACTGGAGGTTAATAGACTTCATTGTTACAACATTGGTCTTTGGGCAATGGCACTACAGTTTATATTTCCTTTTCATATGGTAATTTCATTCTGTATTTAAAAAAAATCTTTATGTTACCATTTAATGAAAGCACACTTCTAAAAAGCAAATAAAAAATTACTTTTCTTTGAAGGAACACAGAAGTCCAAATAATCTCATGGCATCCAGGTTTCATTTTCCATGTGATATAGTGGCCGATCAATCCTGCCTTGCACAGCATCCAGTTTCCAAATTCCGCGTTTGTTTTTGTTCCTATAGCCAGATTCAAGTCAGAGTTCACTGCCTGAGTTCCGGACCAACTCATGTCTACCCACCAGACTTCAAGAGTAGAAATCAGTCGTGGGTGTTTTAGGGCAAAGCGTAAGCACCCAACCTATAGCTGGTGGGCAGATGCTTAATCATTACCAGTTTATTCTACCAAAGAATCCTGTGGGCTTCAGACTGGGAAGGCAATTAAGTAAGCTGACCAAATGGTTGAGGTTATAGATCTCAGGAAGAGCCTTAATCTAGAAACCAGCCTAAGATCTCTCTCTCACACACACTTGTGTTCATCAAAGGTCAGATTCTCCTGGCTAGATTTAGCATTGTTAGGTAAATATGCACTCATGAACCATGGTAGTGAGCCATGGCAACCCAGAACTCTAGCAGATAGCATTTTACAGTCAATAAATAGGTGGTACACACATTCTAATCACTCTTTATTTACTGCATTGATTTGTAACCTCTCATTTCTCTCCTATGCTTCTATCCCCATCCGGTACTAAATGGGGAAGGAAAAGTAGGATAGCCAATATAGCACAGATGTTAAGAGCTTGACTCTGTTATCCAACAAGTCTAGGTTTGAATCACATTCTAAAGAATGGGAGAAAGGTAAGTTTGACGGGTCATACACACAAAACTGTAGGACCTAACAGACACCTAACCTCTCAAACCTACCTCCTCAAGCTGTTGTGTAAAGGCTAACTAAAATAATACATGTATAACGCTTAACTCAATGTCCGGTACAGAGGAAGCTGTAAAGGCTAATCTCTAATACTGTTTGTTTTCTTGAGACTTCCTTCTGTCTATCTTCTCTGCTGTTAGCACATAATGGGGTATAAGTAGCAAATGCCATGGAGGTAAAACCCTGCATATATATGTACTTTCTTATTCCTAGAATGAAGAGAGAAGCAAAAATCAACATGCATGTGATAGTTTCCAGACAGTGAAGTTTTAGTGATTTTTTAGAAATGCTGGGCTCCTAGAGAACAAATAGCAGAAACAAAATTAATATATCTGGCCAGCTATTACTTAGTGGCCTGTTACTCAGGCCTTCCCTGGGCAAGCTGGCTGTAGGGGCAAGAGTGCTGAGACTAATTGTCAAGTAAAAGGGCGCTGAGCATGGCAGCTCCCTAATGGTAATAATGAAGCTCCTAAGAGCTACAAAATCTGTGCCTTTCCCTGCAAACGTCAGGCCTTCTTCCCTCCATCCCTGAAGTCTGTCTCTAAAGCAGGTAGCAGCCAATCTCCATTGGACCTAGAATGGAATCTAGGAACAGGTCTCCTTAGGTCCCTCCAAACTTTGGGCAGCAGAAGTCAGCTCAGATCTGATGTGCACTCCGCAGGTCTTGCGGTTCTTCATTGCCCCAATTCCCTTTGCTTAACCCACAGCCTCTCAACTGTGCAAAAAAAGTAGGAAAGGGGAAGTCCAGGCCACATTGTCAGAGACCATCTTATTTCACACAGCCACCAATATTTATAACCTCTAGAGGGACATGTGGCTTTGACAGGCAATGCTCTGGTATATATTATTGAAAGAAAAAGCTTAAATACAAAAGAATGTCTTCTGGAAAGGGAGGCAGGGGAAGTTTGCAAACAACAAATGACTTTAAACAATGCAGTTATGTTTCTTCTCTCCTCGGCTCATTTGGAGAATAAAATAAGTAAGGCCTTGAGGCCAGTTTTGGCAATACATCAAGTCATAGAACTGAAATGATCTAAACAAATGATGTATCTATTTACAAACCTCATAAGATCCAAAAGGACAATACTTTAAAGGTTAACGAGGGTACTTTGCTCATTAGGGTCTCCTCTCTCCTGCCAGAATACCTTGTCGTAAAACCTCAACTATGCTAAATGTCTAAGGCTGAGAATTCTCACTATATCTGTTACATGCTCTGGAGAATGTCAAGGTTCTCAGACTCTTTCTGTCGGTGAGGTAAAATGTAGAATTCTTCGTTTGTTGTGAGGTTTAAAAAATAAGAAGTATTATTCACTTCCTATGCAGGCTCTATTTTCTTAAAAAAGTAACAGTTGAACCCCTTTGCCCAGCCCTTACTTTTTCTTTATTGTGTGTTACATTCTATTGTGAATTAACAATAAGAATGTTCACAAGAGGAAACCTTTGATGGATTCATTTTTAGAATAAAGTTACCATGGAACTATTAAAACCTAGTATAGAATCAGAGATCTGGAGTCAAATAGATATGTTAACACTCTTAAACTTTTAATTCACCACAGAATTAATTCTGATATATTCTATATCTTACACCAAACAACTAAAATTATTATTTCTACTCCAGTTTTAAGAAATACAAGAATTAAGCAAGGATCAAAGCATCAGCGGAAAAATATGAGAACTCTATTCCAAACACACTTACTGATTATAAAATTACCATATACCTAGTTGCTTCCAATTGACCCCTTCTCAAGATTTTCACCAGGTTAGAGGGAAAATCAGGATGGATCATTATTCAGGAAGCATTTTGAAAGTATGGGAAAGGAAATGGTAGGTACATTGAAGAAAGAAGATGAGCATTTGGATAAACAAATGGGTTATTTCTAAAAAAACAATTTACCTTTTGAAAATATTTGCAATTAATCCAGTCCAAATTCATGCCATTGTTATGATTTCAACATGTCCTGGGCCAGAACACTGGTTTAATTATTTCACAGATCAAAGAGGGAAGGCTCCCAGCACAGAGACCCGTCAACTATGAGAACTGCTGTTTTCAGGCCAGGTGCAGTGGCTCACACTTGTAATTCTAGCACTTTGGGAGGCTGAGGCTGGATAATTGTCTGAGTCCAGAAGTTCTAGACTAGCCTGAGCAAGAGCGAGACCCTGTCTCTACAAAAACTAGAAAAATTAGCCAGGCGTGGTGGCACACACCTGTAGTCCCAGCTACTTGGGAGGCTTAGGTGGGAGAATCACTTGAGCCCAGGAGTTTGAGGTTGCAGTGAATTATGATGATGCCACTGCGATTTAGCCTGGGCAACAGAGCCATACTCTGTCTCAAAAAAGGAACAAAAAACAAAAAGAACTGCTCTTTTCCAGATAATTATAAAGTCTTGGTATATAGTTTGATGTTCTTATGAGTTGAATTGTGTCCTCCAAAAATTCATATGTTGGAGTTTTAACCCCCAATACCTAGAATGTGACCTTATTTGGAAATAAGATTGCTGTAGATATAGTTAAGATGTAGTTATACTGGAGTAGTGTGGGCCCCTGATCCAATATGACTGGTGCTTTTATGAAAGGGGGAATTTGAATGGAGATAGACACACAGGGGAACATCATGTGAAGACGAAGTTATTGCCATAAGCCAAGGAAGCATCAGAAGCTAGGAGACAGACCTTAATGCCTTCCAAGGGAGCATGGCCTTGCCAATACCTTGATTTCAGATTTCTGGCCTCCAGAATCGTGAGACAATAAATTTCTGTGCTTCTAAGCCACCCAGTCTGTGGTACTCTATTATGGCAGCCCTGGCAAACTAACAGCTATGGAATTTTTTATTTTTACACTTTCTAAGTTTTGCTGCCCCTTCCCATGACACTAAGATATCAAAGCAAAAAAAGAATCATGAAGCAGAGGCATGACTGTGCACACCTCCCATTCACTCTGCCTCCCCGGCCCCCCACCCCCAAAGTGTACCCAGACTCCAGGCCACCATGAAGGTGATTTCACAAGAGAACATACTTGCTGCCTTTCTTAGGCCACGCTCTCTGCACAGGGAAAGCATAGCCAGCCTTTCCTGTGGGCCCCACTGGCTACCTGGCTATAAAGAACCCATCCTCCGTAACTTTTCTTGTCTGACTTAGGAAGTTAGTGTGTCATTTTAGATGGGAATGGGCCCCTTACCCTAACAACTTCTTTTAACCAAAAGAGCTGAAATTCTCTCAACAAATGTAAGAGGCTTTTTTTTCTGTTGATCTAAGAAAGAAACTGATCCCTCCCAACACTGCCCTCCCCCGCCACACTATAGCAATCTTTCCAGTAGCACTGCAGTGTGCTTAGTGGTCTGGTTAGACGTTGAGAACCTGATATGTGAGCAGGCTAGAACAGGTTTTTGAAGAATACTGTATTTGAAGGACTGACATAGAGTATGTGTATAAGTAAAACAGAAAATGGCAGAAAGTAAAAGAGAATTTTATTGTGTTACATACTCAGCAGGTAATATGTTGCTTGTTGATTGAGAAAATTGAAACTACAGGACAATTAGTATGAGTGCCATCTAGTTTAGATTTGCTGGAATTTGACCAGTACTGAGCTTAGAAATTGGCCCAACTTTTATAAAAATCTCTTTGTTTCTCTTTCTTTCAAACATGTTGTAAATTCATTAAATGGCCCAAGATTTTGCCACTGATTTTTACACTCTTGCAAGAGCTTATAAAGGGAGTATTTGGGACTGACGCCTCCAAGCAAAATTCCTGTGT
This sequence comes from Eulemur rufifrons, assembly GCF_041146395.1. Classification (NCBI taxonomy): domain Eukaryota; kingdom Metazoa; phylum Chordata; class Mammalia; order Primates; family Lemuridae; genus Eulemur; species Eulemur rufifrons. The sequence continues at coordinate 46,720,710 of NC_090983.1, forward strand.
GGGGGGAAATGGTACTGATGATTCATCCTCCTGTAAGATGATAAAGTATCATATTGGATATGGCAACCTGAGGAGCAGGTCACCCTTGAAGTTGGCATGGGCTCTGAGCACACAGTTGAGGTGGATACTTGGGGACGCCTATAAACCTGAGGCCATGAGCAACTGTGACTTGGTCAGAATGAAATAAAGGGCAGGAGACTCCTGACCATGCACAGTCAACTAGCCAGGTCTGCTTTCTGTCAACAGTCTCTACTTTTCTCAATTCTGGGCGTCTAGAAACGTGTGATATGGCTGAGTGATATAGTACAGTAAGTGGAAAAAATAGCATACAGAAATCAAATCTACAGATAATTCAAAATGCCCATTTGGGATAATACTTTTGATGTTCTGTACTTTTTCTTTCCACCCTATAAAAATAATCTCTCCATCTAAGGAGAGATTGGGAGAGAGGTTGAGGAGGAGAAAAGCAAAGGCAATGAAGAATTGACAAACTGGATGGTCTGTCCCTGAACAGTTGAGTATGTTGAGGATGTATACATTTCAGAAAGATTCTAGTTTGGAAAAACCCTAAAGAGAGAGGCTCTATATTTAGGATAGTCATACTCCGCATAATGACATTTTTGGTCAATGATGGATTGCATATTCAACAGTGGTCCCATAAAGTTATAATATTGTGGTTTTACTGTACCTTTCTCTATGTTTAGATATGTTTAGCTATATAAATTCTCACATTTATGTTACAATTGTCTACAGTATTCAGTACAGAAACATGTTGCAAAGGTTTGTAGCCTAGGAGCAATAGACTATGCCACATAGCCTAGGTATGGAGTAAGCGATACAATCTAGGTTTGTGTAAATGTCTCTATGATGTTCACAGAAAGACAAAATCATGTAAGGACAGATTTCTCAGGCCATATTCCTGTCATTAAGTGATGCATGGCTATTTAGAAAGCATCAAGATTTTTCTGCTTTAAACTGTTCCCTGGTTGCAAAATAGTCGTCAATGGAAATGGATATCTGAAGAAGTGTAAAGTGGGCATTAAAAATATATTACTTTTTGTGATATTAATATCTTCCAAGATTAAAATAAAATAGTGTTTCTGACTTCATTCCATTAAAAAAAAAAAGTGGTTCATGCCTATTAAAACAATTCCTACCCCTCCACCTCTAAAAAATTACTTAATAACTTTTGGAAAGATCAAGATGGTCAGTCCTGTGATTCTGGGCATTGTGAAACACCTATCTCATTACTTTTCCTGAAAACATATGTGAAACTCAGCCCCAATCTGAAACTCTTCCTTCAACTCATTTTTTTCAGTAAACATTTTTTTTTGTTTTAAAACAGTATTAGAGAAAAATTGGGAAGATAGTATAGAGTGTTTCCATATACCCCATACTCAGCTTCCCCATACCCCTAATCAGTTTCCCCTATTATTAACATCTTCCATTACTGTGATACATCTTCTATAATCAATGAGCCAATATTGACACATTATTATTAACTAAAATCCATACTTTATTCAGGTTTCCTTAGTTTTTACCTACCGTCCTTTCTCTGCTTCAGGATCTGAGCTACCACATTGCCTTTAGTCATCATGTCTCCTTAGACTCCTCTTGGCTGTGACAGTTTCTCAGGTGTATCTTGTTTTTTGACAACACAGTTTTGAGAAGTACTGGTTAGTTTGCAGATTATCTGTCGATTGGGATTAACTCATGTTTTTTCATGATTAGAATAAAGTTATGTGTTCTGGGAGGAAGACCACAGAGGTAAAATGCCATTTTCATCACATCTATCAAAGGTGGATGCTATCAATATGATAGTATATTAATATCACTGTTGATGTTAATCTTGATTTCCTCGTTGAGATGTGTTTGTCAGGTGTCTCTCCTATGAAGTTATTCTCCTCCCCACTTTCTCCCATGTACTCTTTGGAAGGAAGTCACTATACAGAGCCCACACTTAAGGACAGGGGAGTTACCTCTTTGAGGACAAAGTATCTACCTAAATCATCTGGAATATTTCTTCAAAGGAAATTGTCTCTTCTCTCCCATTTATTTATTTAGTCATTTTTATGTCAGTGTGGATTTGTGGATATCTATTTTATACGTTGGGTTATCGTCTAATACTACTTTATTATATTTATTTTGGTTGCTCAAATTGTTCCAGTTTTCACCATCAGGAGCTCTTTCAGTTGGCACTTGTGTCCCTTTGACATACCCCTATCATTATGCTTTGTTTGGTTGTTTACTTGTTTACTTTTTCTGAGTACCTCCTTATTTTCTGGCACTACAAGATGCTCTAATATTTTCTTGTATATTTCTTGTCCAGTCCTGGAATCAGACATTTCTCCAAGAATCCCTCATTCTTTTTATTGGAGAATGGTATAAGAAACCAAGATCTGCATGCTTAAATGTCCATGCTACTAGAGTGTCATCCTTCTCAGCCCTCTCAGCTGACAGAGCCTGGAGATATCTGTGTGAATACTAGCCTGTGTATATATAAATATCTCTGAATATTTCCATATGTATCTATCTTTATATTAAGCTAAACGTGAGTTCATAGTGATGTGTCCAGCTCTGATTCCTGACCACACGGGTAATTCTGGCCTCTTCCCCTGGCTTATCTATAGCCTCTCATTCCAATAGCAAGAAACCAGCTTCTATTACTCATCATCCATTTTTTAATTGGTCTGTTCCAGTGTACATGGATAATGGTATTAAAACGTGTACTTCTGTGGAAAACAACTTCATCAACTAGAGTAGAGTGCTTATATACAATTTCTTTTACTTTTTTTTTTTAATCTGACAGAGCCCACTCATTTCCAAAGTTACTTAGGTCAGTCACTTTCCCCCTCACTGCCTTCAGTGGGGTTGTTTCACACATTTGTAATACATTCTTTCGTCACATTGTACATTTAACCCTGAGATGCCCTCACCTCCTAAATAATTTTTCTTTAATTTTCATACATTAAGGTTCACTCTCTGAACTGTGAATTTCTTTGGATTTTGACAACTGTATACTGTGACATGTATCCATAACTACAATATCATACATAATTGTTTGATCACCCTAAAATTTCCCCTGTGCTTTCTCTCCCCTTCTCCCCTTCTCCCCTTCTCCCCTGGCAATCATGAATTGTTTTACCATCTCTGTAGTTTTGCCTTTTACAGAATGCCGTATAATTGGAATTGTACAGTATGTAACCTTTCAGACTGACTTCTTTGACATAGCAATATGCATTTAAGATTCATCCATGTCCTTTCAGGGACCACCTACTATGTATAGGGCTTTGAAAGGGCAAATGTGGAAAGGGCTACTCCAAGGCTAAAATTCAGACCTCTTTAAAGAGGGTGTGGCTGCAGACTCTTGGATAGCAGAGAAGTTCCCTGTAGTGCCAGTATCAAAGCTTCTCTGTCGCAGGCAGATCAGGAGTAGTAATCAGAAAGTGCGACACCAGGTTTCTGGGGAGCAGAGCTGGAAAGCAGAAAGCTGCTCCCTATGGTCTTGGCAGACTCATAGGAGGGTGAGTGTCACTTGGGCTCCCACATACCGCAGGCAGCTGTCACATAGGAGCAAGAAGAAAAGCACATCCACACCAGGAGCAGGCTTTCCTCTGCTTATGTCTTCGGGTGCCCTTTCAGTGCCTTCTCCTGGCAAAGCCTAACATTACTCCAACTGGGAAAGAGAAATATTTACAGGGTCCAGCTCCAGAATCAGGAAGCTGAGAAAAGAAGGGTGGATTTAGAGATGAGAGGAAATGAATTGATAATTGAAACATCCTCTTCATGGATGAGGAAACTGAAACTTATGGAACTCCCATGACTAACACATGCAAAGGCAAGAGTCAAACCCATTCTGAATTAAATTCTTCTCTTAATCAATAACAAGCTACCCAGCCATAGGATTCCTACTCTATATAAAATCATGAATATTTCCAGTTTCTATAACTTTTCGATAAGCTTTTATTCAATTATAGTTGCAACGGTATTTTTTAACTTTCACATGATTTCAACCATGAAGTAGTTGGCAGGAGGGATTCAAATATACAACCACATGAAGACAAAAGTAACTAGAGACAACAGAGGAGGCATCTATTATATGGAAACCTTCTGGCTACCTTTGGATTACAAGAAAGTATCCTTTTTGGGCCTTATGGACTATATTTTCTCCCACTACATCTAAGTGCCCCATGGATGAAATCCTAATATTGGTTTTCAGAACTTCCTAATGCCAATTATTTTGATTTTCTTCACCTAACACTATTTGGACTTATATTAAGTCTATGCCTAACCTCTGTTTAAACAGACACTCTGGATTTAGTATCCATTCTAGCCTGGCTCATTAGTTTATTTTAATATACCTTAATTTTATATTTCTACACATTATTCCTAGTATTTAAAATAACATTTTTTCAATATAATAATTTTAAATGTATAGGGATATCTAAATGAAAAATAATAGGCTTCTTTCACTTTTATTTACAAGATATAAAACCTCCATAAAGTAAATACTGGAATTGCTACAACTGTTAAAATGCAGTTGATATAAATGATGGTTCATTACAGAAAAGAGATGTATATTGTGCCCTGTAGACATTTATGTTTGAATAAAGCTGCACCTAAAACCCTCAACCCTTCAGATTCATGTTTCCTTTTGGGATTTAACAAATTTAAAATAGGTTGTCTGTCATTTGTCAAATAAATTATAAACTTAAAAAAAAAATTCATCCATGTCTTTTCATTGCTTTATGGTCATTTCTTTTTATTAATGAATACTATTCCATTGTACAGATGTACTACAAGGGTTTTGTTGTTGTGTTTTGTTTTGTTTTGTTTTGCTTTTTTGTCCATTCACCTATTGAAGAACATTTTGGTTGCTTCCAGTTTGGGGCAATTATGAATAAAGCTGCTCTAAATATTTTCATGTAGATTTTTGGGTAGACATAAGTCTTCAAATCAGTTGGGTAAATAGCTAGAAGTACAATTGCTGGATCATGTGGTAAGACTCTGTGTAGTTCTGTAAGAAACTACCAAACTGATTTCCAAAATGGCTGAACTATTTTTCATTCTTATCAGCAATCAGCAAGAGTTCCTTTTGCAATATCTTTGCCAGCAATTGGTATTATCTGTTTTTTTTTTTTTAATTTTAGCCATTCTAACAGGTGTGTAGTATAATCTCATTGTTGTTTTAATTTTTAATTTCCCAATGTCAAATGACGCTGAACATCTTTTCATATACTTGTTTGCCATCTGTACATCTTTGGTCTTTCAGCACATTTTTAAATACTTAGATAATTTATTGATTGTTAAAGCTATAGTTCAATATTATATCACTTTTAATTTAACTATTAGATATTCTTCCCCAAAATAAATTCCCAAAATTTGTGGCTTTGGATAATATGGACAAAATCCCCCATACGCTACCAATTCTGATATTACTGGTAGAAGAAATCTATTTTAAATGACTACTATGTATATTTAGCAAGTTATTTTATTGACAGTCTACCTATGATCATAAATATGTTAGAAACTTCATCCTTCAACATCCAAGTAAAAAGATGGTTCCCATTATACTATACGATACAATACAATATGATACTATACTATGCATTACCTGACAATAAGGAGGGGTCTGACATATGCCTTAGTAATATCATCATCTTGCTTTGAGTCCTTGGACAAGTCACTTTACTATGTGAGGCCTCAGTTTCCTCATCTGTTATATTATGGGGTGATTGCAGATAACCTAGAGTTCCGTTGAACACGCTCATTTTATTCTTTACTTTCCTCTGGAGTCTCAAACACTGATCAGAGGCTCATTAACACTGTATTCTTTCCTTTGGCTACCTTTCCTCCTACCATGACTATGCTGAATTTCTCATTTAGTTGTTTGTACCCTTTCCAGACCACTCCTTAAGTTCAGCATGTACTTTCTCTCACTTTTATTATCTAAAGATCAGTTTTCCTTGTTAATCTGCTGTGTTTCAATGTTTTCATATCAAGTCTAATTAGGAAGAATTTGCTTTGTTTGAGAGTAATTAAATTTTATCGGACAAATTAAATACAAATTGGTGGCTTTGTAGTTTATCTAAAAATCATCTCAGACTGCTAACCTAAATTAAATTTCTTTTATCCCTTCACCAGGAAGACTTTATGAACAGAGTATGATTCTTGACAGGTTATAGCTTTGGAACTACTCTCTTTTCTAAGAGATGGATCTTAGAAGCCAAGAAATTGAGACTGAAAAACAACAAACCACCAAAGGATATATTTGATAAACTCCCTTTTCCTTGCTGTTAAATGTATCCTGTTGCCTTGAAAGAAGTGAGCACGCCTCCCTTATACAGTGAGCAATTTTCTCTCCAGGGAGTGTTTTACTCATTCAAGTTCACCATAGGTCAGGCTAAAAGCAGTCCTGGTATAATTCATATTTCTCACCACAGACATCCTTAACTGCTTCAGGATGTATGACTAATTAGAAAAAATATACACAGCAGGCACAGTATGTGACACATAACAACCACTTGCACAGGTTGCCACTGTGTTTAAGTCGCACAGATTGCCCTGTGAGTCACTAACGTTTTATAAAAAGTCTTCAAAATCAATGTACTAGAAGAGAACGTATATGAGAGTGCTTTCGAAAGTTCAAGTCAGCCAAATGACAGACAACTGGAAAGCAGCATCTCCCCCTTACACAGAGCAATCCGCAAACCTAAGGATTATATATTCAAAACCCTACAAATAAAACTGTTGTTGATGCAACTTGAAATCTGGGCGATTTTTCTCTTTTTTTTTAGTCTCACATAGAACTTGAAGCACAGGTCTTAATTCAGGGGCTTGAAAGCGTTCACTGTTCCCCTGACCATATTTGTCATTTAGTTTAAGAGTATGATGTTTGTCTTGCTCTGGCTGGCCAGACACATATTAATATTTATGGCCTTGTCAATATCTGAAATTCAGTAAATGCTCATTATTGAATTAGCAAAAAGAAGCGTAAATGGGCTCTGAATAAGGGCTGAGAAGGTCCCATCTTTGAGTAAAGCCTATGACATACCATGGCATGTCCCAACAAACACCATAAGGCATCTTCCTGTGAGGTGACACGCTTATCTGATCAGCCCACTCTGGGTGGGCCCTAGAACTTTAACAGCTATAGTACATGCAGATACTATCGGGTGTAATAATACCTGGCAGGTTTTAGGTTGGAACATGAATATGACAAATTTAAAACTACGGGATAACTAACTACGGGTGCACATTACCATAGTTAACCTAAATGTGATATCAACTACAAAAAGTCTTCAAGAGGATTATGAGTTTCCTTACCTACTAAGAAATTAATCCTTTTGAACTAATAAAACATTCTTTGGGTCTAAATTTCTAAGTTTCCATTGTTCTACTATTCTTCAGCTGTCCAGGTTCCACTGTAACTCTTTTGTGTGTCCAAGTTGCTATTTGCCTGGAAAGATAGTAATAAAACCTAACTTTCCTTAAGGAGATGCTACATTTGCAGAACTCTTCTAAACTCTTTATATGTATTAACTCACATTATTTCCTTGTATCACAACGCTTATTGCTATTTTTCAGGACGTTATCTCTGAGTCTATAACTGCTCAGTGTTATGCTTTAAAAGCTGTCTGATCAGGAAGGAGTTTGTTTTCCTTCAGTATTCTCTACTGAATGTGGGTGGGGAGTTAGTGCTTATCTGGGAATGACTGTTTTGTGTGGCCTAGAAATCTGTGTATTTCTGTGTGTGTGTCCTACTTGTTGACTGCAGGAGTGAACTTCTGGAATATAACCTCTAGAATAGGACCAAGCTGCAAAAGCTCTGCCCATTGCACATGGCATGGATAATATGTCGCTGTCTGTGAAAGACCAATAATAGTGCTACTCATGAGCTACTACTTTGTACCCATTACTTTACCTGGACATATGTATTTCATGGTACCTAAGTTAGCTGCACTGGTTCGTTTTTCACTTCTCATCTCTCAGAGACATTTTGCATAGATGGGATTCTGATGACAAAGAGTTTTTCCATGTCTCTTATGGTAAATGACTTTACTGTGTATAGGTTATTCCATTTAGAAGGATTCTACACGTGACTATAGAGGTCTCAATTTACAATCGGTGTAGCTTCTTAAGTATCTAGTTCAGAAATAATATAATTACTATTTAAAATGATTAATTTTTGAGTTCTTACTATGCTAAGTGCTTTATATCTCGCTTAATCCTCACATCCCTCCCACTGGATAGGTACTAGTCTTAATCTAATTTGACATATGATCAAAGTCTGAATTGATGATGTCAAATAACCATTAAGAGTTTGAAAGTAGTTTTGCTGATTCTAGAATCTGGTCTTTACCATTATAGCTGGATCTTACACATAGTGTTCATGCCAACAAAACAAAACAAAATGATTTATTTGTTAGATGAAGGGAGATCCTAACATTCTTTCTCCCTGGTCATATAAAATGATTAAGAAGGAAAATGGAGAAAAACAAAAGAAATCCTTGGTGTTCAGTGGCAGCAGAGCTCTTACAGGTTTTCTAGGGTGAGTATAAATGCAGCTGAGCAGTCAAGTTGAAAATATTGCTTTGAGCCAACGGAAGGTAGTTTGACTTTCAACATCCGTCATCCTGATTTATACTTAGAAGACACTCAATAAAACATTATTGAACTGAATCCAAATATGTTCACCATAACAGCTACCCTCAGTCAAGAAGGGAAAGGTAACAGAATTGCCTAACCTTTGGATTATCATTTTATGGTTTGCAACCTGCTTTGGACACTTACACGTCGTGCAACAGCAACGCTGCTGAGCTGCTCCTGCTTCTTGGCATTTACTGGTCCTACCGTGCTGCTCTCGCACAGCAGCCTCTGTCCTTTCAATCTTCTCAATAGTTCATCGTAGAGATAAGATAGCTATTATTCACCTTAGTAATAAACACTGTTGCCTTTGGTAGGACATATATTTAATTACGTGTGGTAGAGATTTGATTCCAATAATTCTGAAGATTGAAAACTGCCAAGCAGGGAGGGGTAGTGAATAGTTTATACCTCAATTTGTTTTGGGAGAATTGACTTTTGTGAGCCTTTACAATCTTGTAGATACAGGCATAGATGGAGACCATATATTCAGAAATCTCTGAATTATAAAAATTTAACTCAAGCGCTGGTACTTCAGACTGATGTGTTGAGTTATATTTAATTCTATAATTGGGAATATTAACCAGACTTTGCCCTGGGGATTTAGAGAATTCCCCTCTGCCCCAGTCTTGATTTAGACTGCATTATGGTCCAGAACACCTTGTTCTTGGAAGGTTTGCATCTTTCTTTGTCCAGTAAGTTGTTCACAGGATTCTGGGAGTTGAGGCCAGGCCATGACGGGGGGCAGAGCAGTCTCATCCTTCCTCCACCTCCCACTGCAGGTGAAGCTGTGACAGGGAATTGGCTGGGGCTTGTGCTCTGCCGCCTGGGCTGAACTGTTAGTAACCCAAACGTGCTATTTAAGATAGAGCAATCAGGAGTTTGAGAAACAGGGGGAACAAGTGATCATCTCTTCCAGGCCACTGTGGTCAATTACACACAAGTAGGGGCTAAGGGGGGAGTGGAATCTCATCTGAAGGAAACAGGTAGTACCACTGTCAATCATTTTGACATCAATAAAATAAGTATGCCTTCATTTAAAACAGGAACAACAATAAAGAATTGGGCCTACACTAGAGTTTGGAGGTGTCTAGAAACTCCCATTTGTGAGGCTGAGCTGGTCTTCACGATACCAGAAACTGTGGGAGCAAGTCAGGCACTCTGTGGTCTAATTGGATCTGTGGGTCCTAAAAGTAATCATCACTGATAACAGTTTGTTGTTCTACATTACACTCCTGTGTTTTCCAGGAGGTAGAATTAAACCCACAGCGTGTTGTCACCTGTGCTAAGGGGCATTAGAAAGAGCCCTGCACTGAAGAGGAGGTATCAGTGGTGATCACTTCTGCTCAGACAGGCCTACCCCAACATCCACAGGCCTGGACAGGGGTACAAAGGACACTTGCACACCTGTGCCCAAATACTTAAATGTTATAAATCAAGCTACCTAATTGTCTAGAATGTGTCTCATCCTCCTTCCCTGACAAATCTCTCTTTATAATGACCTGAAGGCCGGTTCAGATATAGACTTCTCTGCCCTCCCCTCACTCCCCTGCCCATTACCCACAGCCTTCTCTTCTCATGCCCACTCTGTCCTGTATGAGGAGGGGCCCTGCTCACCATGTGTGGATATCCCAGGCTATGCTTCCAAGCTCCACATACCCTCCCACAAAGCAAATAGTCACCTTTAGCTATGCCTTGAGGATTGCACAGTGGCATGCTTTTGCCCAGAGAAGAATCCTGAAGTTCCTTTAGACAGGAGATTCTAGAGTCCTGGAAGGGGGAAGCATGGTCTGGAAGGGGGGAGGAGGCCCAGTGGATTCCTCACTCCATGTAGGGACTGGAGGAAGGTCAGAGCAGGTGCCTTTGCCTGGTTTTAAGAGCCTGAGTGCCAGTAGAGTACAGTTGTCCTGAATGGCTACTTTCACAATTGTAACTACAGAATCAAGAGTGAAATGGAAAAAAAAAGAGATCGGAACAGCAAGAAAGGATTCTGCCAGAGATCACAAGATCCCTGAGGAACTCTCAGGAATAGGTGGGCAAACACTTTGAGAGGGGCTTATTTCAAGCAAATAGACCATTGAAATGTTCAACTCTAAAACTATAATTTGAAAATAAAGGGTACATCCTTTGAAATATGGATTACCTAGGAACAGCCTACACTGCATCATTCTTTGTTTACAATGCACTCCCTAGATGGGAGAAAACAGACTCCGAGGGGCTAAGAGACTCATCCACAGTCATATTTCTACTCCGCATCAGAGTGAGCATTCTGATCACACGTCCAGTGCTCTTCCGTGTCAAAAATATGCTGAGAAAAGCAGCCAAAGTTTACGGCAGGTCTATTAATGAGAACTCTGCATAGCATCTTGCTCATGCCTGGACATACGAAAGAATTCTCATTTAATTGATTTTCCTCTACAAGCCTTCCTACCTGGCTGATTTTTGCTGTTGAGTTAATTGGTTTTCTATTTGTTGGTGGTGTTTTTTTTTCAGTGTTGGTATATTTCTTAATGCTAACCACAGTGGGTTTCTACTATGAGTCAACATCATTATCCCACTTCCCCAGTATGGGATTATTGACCTTATTGAGAAACTCCTGGCCTCGTGACTTGGGAACTTTTCTGGCCATTTTTAATGCTTCTTTCTCATACTATGTGACTGGTCTTATACTCTTAGACTTCTACTATGTATACATTTTGTACTTTTCCTTAAATTTAAAAAGGAGTCAATGATATGTATAACCTGTTGAGCACCTAAATTGTATTAGATACCTTTATCGTCATAGCAATCCTTTATGATAAAAACAACAAAAATAATCACTAGCCTTTATTGAGCACTTACTGTGCCTGGCACTATGCTAAGCTCTCTACATTTATTTGGTTATTTGCTGTCATAGCTGTGTCAAGGAGCTGTCACTCCTATTTTAGAGGTGAGGAAACCAGCAGAGGGTATTACATAAACCACTCAAGGCCAGGAATGGTGAAGCTGGGATTTGAGCCCCAGTCTGAATCACTCCCTGTCCTTTTTTATTATGCTACACTCCTCCATATTTTGTAATATAGTAATTTAGTGTGTGTTCTTTTATTCTGGAAGAAATAAATCATTATTTATAGTTATTATTCTCTGACGCATAAAGTGTGGTTGTTCTGGGAATGTTAGAGCTAGGAAGAACATGAGAAGGAACATCCAGTCTGATATTCTCATTTTATGGTCAGGGAAACAGAAGCTTAGAGACATTAAGTGATTTGCTGAAGATCTTGCAGTCACTTGTATATAACCCTCTACCCTTGTTCTCTGAACTCTTTTTCCAGTTTGTTTCCACAAACATTTTTAGGGGCTTATAAGAACCCAGTTTGCCAATTTTGAAAATTTAAATTTATAATGTTCTCTATATCACCATTTTTAACCTCCTTGTTTCAACAATGAAACCCAACATTCTCTAAATGACAATTTTAAAACTTTGAATTATAAGTCCACAACTAAAATTCAGAAACTCAAAAACAAAACTATATACAAATGCAGTATTACTTTTCAAAATGTAAATGAAAAGTAATTTTGTTATCATCAGAAGACTGATGAAATCCAGAATATTTTTAAATTAACAGTACTTGGGTTTTAAAAGAAAATGTTTATTACTGTTACATTAATAGCCAAACAATTACCCTATGAATAAATTACTGAAGTGAATTATGTTACTTGCTGTACCTATTTCATTTATAAAGCAAGAGATAAAGTGTGGCAAAATGTACTTATCTTCAATGATATAATGCCCATTCCCCTAACTTTAACAGTAATATACTCAAATAGAACAGCTTATTAACCAGAGATCAGAAGGCTAATTCGTGCGTGAGCGAAACAAAAGTACTAGATTAAAATAGTGATTAACATTCATTAGTAGTTAAATCTTAATTTCCAAGCATGCTGTTATTTCTACCACATCTTTATCAGACAATAATTGCTATGTCAAAGAAAACAGTCTGGGGGCAGGGGGTGGGGAGAGGAAATGCTCTATATTTTTTGCCATTCCTGAGGCTGCATATGCTGTAAGAAATTTAATAAGGGACTAAAAGGATTAAGTTAAGAAGAAAAATGTTCATAAAAAAAAAGTATATGCACAGGACCACACACATTTTCAAAACAGTATCTGGTTTATTATTCAGTGTTGCTCAGGCATGACACTAGAATTTTTACATGCCAGGAGCCAGAAAACTCAAAGGTTAAATCAATAGCCAGCTGTTCTATTCAGCTTATCATGTGCCTGGTAACAGGAGTAGTAGGACAGTAGTTTCACTACCTATCCACTTACCTAATCACTTAACTGCATATCTGTCGTTCTACTTGCTTTTACTGTGTGTAATTGCATGAACAGTCCCACATTCCAATATTTACTCAATTTACTTTGGGCATAATCATAAAACAGCAGTTATGTAATTATAAGACTTCTTACATTTTACAAACTTTGTTGAATCAACTAGGAAATCCTCCGAACAATTTTTTTACATGAATATACCATATTTTTTTCTTTAGGGAAGCATTGTAATTCTTCTCTCTTAGGAATGTACCAAAACATTTTATTTCTATGGATATGTGTGCCATTTTCTGGAGATATTAATAACCCAAAATAATTGTAAGATGTTTTACTTTATAAGAATAGCACAGTGCCATGACACTGTAGCCAAATACAAAGTTATATGGCCTGAAGTTTTAGAGAAATCACTACCCTAACATATCATTTATCTGAATTAACTGTAGGCAGAGAAGAGGATCTCAGTATAGTATGGAGTATGAACTAGAAAAAAATTAATGCATGGCCTTTTAACTTTCTGGGAAAATATATACATTAGATGATAATTCACAGCCTGGGCCTTCCCCTGCAGAATCCACAACCTGTTCAGCCATAGCTGTCACCTGTCATTAACTTCCAGCAGTCACAGTGGAAGAAATTTCCCTCCTAAGGCCAAGTTCCTCATTGTGTCTTGTGAATCCCATCTCCAACAACCTTCTGTAGAACTTTTCACTTTTGATTATTTCCTCTCCCCCTTCACTGTATCCTCACATTCACCTGCTTTTTACCACTTCTTCCTCTCCACTTTCTCTTTCAACAGCCTTTAAACATGTCTAAGTTCTTTCCATCATAGCACACTCGCACACAAACACCATTCTCTTATTCTACTCTCCTTCACAGCCAAACTTTGAGAAACTTGCTGTCTTGAATTCCTTTCTTCCTTTTAAAAAATGTATTAAAATATTTCAAATATGTATGTACTTCTCAACCTGCTTCAATCTGAATCCTGCTCTGCTAAACTACTCCTACTGAAGTCACCAACGCCCTTTGTGTTGCTAACACCAACGGCCATTTTAATCTGTATCTTGACATCGTTTCAGCATTCAGCATGGGGACCACTCCCACTTCTCAGAGTAGCCTCCTCTCCTGCTTGATAACACCACCCACTTCCCTGTCTTTTCTCTGTCTTCTCTATTATTTCCTCCCAATCTCCTTTAACATCTCTTCCTCCTCTACCCCATGTTTAAATGATGGCACTCTTTGGGGAACTATTTGAACTGCTCCTCTTTTCTCTTTCATAGAACTCACTTCATAGGCAATCTCAACTACTCCTGTGGCTCTTGTACCACTTCTAAACAGACAACTTTCAACATATACACCCAATCCAAACCCAGATGCGGAAATCCAGAATGATATATCCCACTGACAGTTCAACATCTCCACTTAGATATGGCACAGACAACCGAAACTCAACGTGTCTTAAGTCTGAACTCAGTTTCCCATCCAAATCTCCTCCTGGCTAGTGTTTCCTAATGAAAAGCGTATCACATATTCACTATTGCTCTTGCCAGAAACCAGGGAACAGGGTTGGAATAAAACACAGACAATAGCAAACCATTTGTTCAACATTTATTTAGTGGGTGTATTAGTTTCTAGGGCTACCATAACAAATTATCACAAACTTGGTGCCTTAAAACAACAGGAATTTATTCTCTCATGGTTCTGGAGGCCAAAAGTCTGAAATCAAGGTGTCAGCAAGGCCATGCTCCTTTTGAAGTCTGTAAGGAAGAAATCTTCCTTGCCTCTTGTAGTCAGGGAAGTGACCCCAGGCCTTCCTTGGCTTGTGGCTGCGTAAATAACTCTTAATATCGGCCTCAGTCTTCACAGGGTATTCCTCCCTGCATCACTGTGTCCTCTCTTATTCTTGTAAGGACACCAGTCATTGGATTTAGGGCCCATCCTAAATCTAGGATGATTCCATCTTGAGATCCTTAACTAATTACATCTGCAAAGGCTTTGTTTCCAAATAAGGTCATAATTTGAAGTTCCCAGTTGACACGAATTTTTGGTGGATACTATTCAACTTACTACAGCGGGAGTAGAAAGGAATAAATTTCATAACTGAAAAAAATAGAGATAGAAACATATCCACTTCCACTGGCCAAAGCAAGAAAATGTTCTGAGGAAAAAAATGGCAAAACCCTTCTCACAGTTTTTGCAGTGTTTATTCTCCCCAGTTTTTTGGTTTTTGTTCTTTGCTCCAAACTTAATGATATATTGCTTGGTATACAAAAGCGTTTTTAAATTCTGAAAATTAAAGAAAACCACACTGCATTCCCAGTAAATAGCACTAGAACTACTTGGTTTCAAGATTTTAAGTGTGTTCTAAGGGCTAATTTTCAGCTGACTGCCCTGAAAATATGTTCAGAGACAGGTCTTCACTAGTGTGGGGAGGCATTTTTGTTTTTCAGTTTCTACCCATGAGCACTATCTATTCAGCAGAAGTGGGCTTTGTGTATAGCTCACTAAGTTAGTTACCCAGTGGAGTTGTAATGCCTTTGAAAGATCAGCATCGTGACAGTTGTCCTGCTGGTCCTCCAGGAACCTTGTCTAAGGCATCTTTAGCATCTCCTTCTCCCTCACATCCCACAACCAATCAAGTGCTTGATTCCACCTTCCATTTATCTCTCCATCCAATTCTCCCACCTCCACTGCCAGAACGCTAGTCTAAGCCAGCATCTTTTCCTGCTTAAACAAAATCGGTAGCTTCCTAACTGACCTGCCCAGATAAATCTTTCAAAAAGCAACAGCGTAAAGTTTTCCAAATGCAACCTTGATCATTTTACCTGCCTGTTTCATTATTATGTCACTCTCTTAATTTAGAAACCAAACTCTTTAACAAGGCCCTTAAGGGGCCTTTGGAGTCAAGAAGACCATGATCAAGATCCTAGACTGTTGTTTGTGAGCTTTATGGCCTTTTGCCAGTCACTGAACTTCCCCAAGCCTCACTTTCCACGTTAACAAAACATAAATGAAAGTAATATTCCTAGAATTGGTGTGAAGATTAGAAAACAAAATGGATATAAAAAATTTTTCCAATTTACGTAGTACTATATAAATCCTAGTTATAATCATTATAATTATTCTAATAGCATTCTCCAGTTGAAGGCTTTAAACCTCACTTTAAAGTACAACATAAGAACAATGTGAAATTGACAGAGTTATGTCAATGTGTAAGTGCTTGCAGAAATCTTTAATTTTTTCCTCTTAAATTGATTGTGGAATGCTACTCAGCCATAAAAGGATGACTTAATACCTCTGCAACAATTTGGATGTAACTGGAAACCATTCTCCTAAGCAAAGTATCTAAATAATGGAAAAATAAACACCACATGTACTCACTATTAAATTGGAACTAACCAATGAGCACACACATACACAGAAGAAAGTAAAACTCAGTAGAAATCAAGTGGAGGGTGGGGGTGGAAGAGGAGGGGATGGGCAAAAACCTACCTAACGAGTACAATGAACACTATTTGAGTGATGGGCACACTTATAGCCATGACTCAAGCATTACAAATACAATCCATGTAATCAAAAACATTTGTACCCTCATAATATTTTGAAATTTTAAAAAATGTTAAAAAAAAAAATATATATATATATATATATAAATAAATAAATAAATTGATTGTGGGCTACCTATATGTTTATTATAGTAATTTTTCAAGTATGTGTTTATGAGCCCCTAGTTGAATCAAGTAACACATTAACAGAGTCCAAATTAAAGTTTTATTGCATAAATAGAAAATGAAGTGCTTCCCCTGTATAGTTTAACATGCAACAGGGTGACCCATTCATTTTAGTTTGCCCAGGAGTTTCGGTTTTAGCACTAAAAGTTCCATATCCTGAGGACCCCCTCAGTTAATCACCCCAGTGTACAACTAATTTGTCTCGATATGCAATGGCTCAAGATGTCCAGCTGCGAGCGAAGACCTTTCTCACCCTCATCCAAGACTCTCATCCCTTGCTGATTGTATATTCAGAGGTTCCTTAATGCTTATGGGAATGGTGGAGTCGGGAAGGGGAAATATTGCCTGGTCTCTGTGAAGGCCCTGACAATGGGGAGTGATGCTAGTGACTTAAGAATCTGGCCTTAGAGAATTGTGATACAAGCTGATAGGAAACCCTAGCTTCTGTAGCCACTGCAGGGGTCAAGGTAGCTGTGGAATTCAGAGTGTGGAATGGGAATTGCTTCCCATCTCCAGTGATATGTGGGAATATCCTGGTGGATTCCTCCCGCAGGGTGGCCAGGTGTTGTGAGTTATAGCTTTTTCAAGTCTTGGCCACCGCACAGGCATTAGATAGTGCAAATTAAGATCATATTGTACTTGTCCTGCTGGGCACTGCTTTGCTGCTTACTGGCCATGAGAAGTCTTGTGAATATGGGGTTCTAGCGATCTCACCAAGGGAGACATGGCCTTAAGAAGGAAAAGTGCTGCCTATGCCCTGAAGGTTGGCCCAGAACACCGCAGAGGCAATGGCTACCACTAGAGCCAGAGCAGAGACCTTCCACGGAGGTCCCTGGGGGAAAGGCACGCGCCCCCCCACCCTCACCCCAGTCATGAGTTTTCATGCCCTGCCTGGCCAGAGCCCAGGGGATGCACAGCTCTGGTACTCAGCCTTCGCACCTCTCACCCCATCTGCTAGGTGCTCACTACCCCTTCTTGGGCCCCACACCACCATCTTTCCGACTCCTTCCCTCTTCCCAACTTCTTCCCTCTCCTGAGTGGCATCTCCCCTTTAAAAATTTAGGTTTCTCCCCTTGTATCTGTCATTTTAAGGGACACCACTTTGCTGATTGGTTGGTGATTTCCTGTCTCCATTCATATTGTGACTTACTGTTAATTCATCTCCTAAAGAAAAGAAAGCAAGCCTTCAGTTTAATATCTGGCTTTGTGCCCTTCAGGTAGGGCCTAAATTATACCTTAGTATTAAATAAATGATTGATAGAAAAACTGGAACAACGACTACAAGAAAAACGTCAAGATGAATCCCAGGTTTTTATAACAGAGGGGCCATTCTGTAGTCATGGTATTTTTGTAGTGAAGATGTAGGATTCATCTTCTCCTTCCGGTCAGGAACACCATTGGTTGGGGGCCAATGGCTGACTTTCCTTATGCTAAAATACCCTGTCAGGATTGAGTAGTGTCTAGCAAGGCTGTGGGCTCACTTATTTCGACAATACTATTCCATTGTCTTAGTTTCTTACTGTTTTGTTAGAGCTTAGCAGCAATTAATCTGATGCTACATGCGGCTGCTGTTTGCTTGGTTTTTTTTTAGTCCACAGCTTGAACCATCTATTTGTTTATTTTGGTTCTTTTTAAAAGGCCTTCTTTGTGGTCTTAGGCACTGTAAGTAGATGGAGTGGAACCAGGAGTTAATGTGTAAAGTTTTTCATCTTCAGAGAGTTTCGTTTCAAGCTAACTCTGGGTCACGTGTGCTCCAAGTTCAGTTTTTGTTTGGATAGAAAGCTTCAGCTTGGAGAGAAAGAACAGGAAGTGGGACATTCCAGCCCCCAGGCAGCAGCTTCTGCTTGTCAAGCCTTTCTTGACAATAAGGTCACAGACATTTAGTAAGGGCGGCTCTGGGAAGTAATTTACAAATTATGCTAAGAGCAACAACAAAAATGGTTTATTATTAAACTAGGAATGATATGAGCAGGCTAGCAGAAACCAGGTTGTAAAATGAGTTTACCTCCAATCCACGATCAGGAGACTATGCCAATTAGAGAGAGAGAGAGATACTTTAGGTGGGAGGGAAACCAAGGCCAGAAGTGGAATCATACTCCCTATAAATCATCTGCTTGGGCAGAGGACATTGAGGAGAAATTTAAAAAAGCTGCCAAAGTTGTAAAGGTTGGTAACCAGAAGACAGAGCAAAGAGCTGCTCTTAAGGACACAATGAAACATATTCAAGTTTCACCCATGAAGTGAGCTTGAAGGGCAAGAACAACTATCAACCCTAAGTTGGTGCTTTCTGAATAAGGAACCAGACAAAGAAGACACAAGGCCTGGCTGCAGCTACATACCTACATGCAGTTTAATAACCTAACAAAACATGCATTCAGGTCAGAGCAAATGATTGATCACCTTCTGGTCTTTCCTGAAGTCTGGGGTCAACAATTTCTTGGCATTGTGAAACTGTTTCCTGTTTCCTTCATTCCATCTCTGGGAAGGTCCCAGCATACATTCTGCATCATTCCTCCACTGGCAAGGAGGCCCTAGATGGGCCTGGATGAACCAGGATGATCCCTGACCCCTTTCCTGAACTCGGAAGAGGCAGTGCAGTCACTGGGGAGGAGATGCAGACACCACGTAGCGCCATGAGGATGACTTTGTGGTTAACTTCGCCCAGTTTCTCAGTTATGCTTATAGTCAAATTATAGTGACTGTCAACATCTTCAAAGAGAAAAACTGGTGGATAATATGCTTTCTAATTCTAAGTATACTTCATCATTCTAATGTTTCACAAAGAATCTGCATGTACCTGAATCATCCATTCTAAGCAGGCCGAGAAATCATTCACAGGGTAAAAATGGAAACTGCCAAGTTCTTTACAAAGCACAGCTGCTTGGGAAATTAATGATCTCCTATTGATGTTCCTTTTTTTTTTTTTTTTTTTTTTTTTTTTGCAAGAAAGGATAGTCTGTCAAATGAGTTTGTTTACGGATTCAAAATTACCCAGGTCACCCTTTAGTTATGCTCAAGATGGTAGCCTATTCTTAAAGGCACACAATATCTTTCTAGCTGCCCACTACGTTGCGTTGTTATTAGTAATGCCATTTGTGTTTGAACTAGGAGGAAATCCAATGTTAAATGAAAAGGGTTTCTCCTTTTCATGAATTAGCCTTTCTTTAGCCAGCCATCAAAAAAGTGAGGACACTGCTAATTTCCCAAATCTTTTCCAGGCTGGCACCAAATGGATTCAAGTAAATCACTGGATCCCTTTATCTCTGAGTGACTCATGGTTTTGAGAGCTAGCTTTATGGGTTTGAAACCCAGCTAGGCTCTCACTGCCTCCTTTGTCTTTTTACATAGCACAGTTAGGTTTAAATGAACTCAAAAGTGGTATTTGAACTATACAACTTGTTAATAGCTAGCCCATAAAATTTATCTGCCTAGTTGATTGGATCTAACTATTATCCTGATATAATATTCCTTTGTAATCTAAAATATAATCTTGACATACTTTCGGCAAGTTATGACTCTACAGTATAACCTCATAATATGGTATGTCCCCATAATAAAGAATATATGTTTTGTTTTTAAAAGTAAGGAAAAGATATAAGTTCATTTCTCATCTTCTCTAACTTAATTTTTTGAAGATGATAATATTCAGGAAAGCTCAATTAACCGCATTTTAATTTAGCATTTTAGAAGAGAATCTCATGTACCCAAGATGAACTTAAGAAAATGGCAAAGAAGGGATTTAGCTATATGTTTTTATTAAAATAAAATGACTAAAATCTAACATATTTTCTTAAACAAGATAAAATCAGATCCACCCTTACTAGGAAATTAAAAAAAAATTTCACTTTCATGTTAAGGATATCCATCTCCTTTTGTTAGTAAGATTTCAAGGATTTGGAAACTTCATGTTGGAGTTTCTAATTATCAATTATTTGTCTCTTAATTCAAGACTTGCTCCTCTGAGTGAGTTTCTGAAGCAGTAATGTTCTGGCAGTCTTTGAATTAGTTCAGAATTTTCAAATGGTCTTAAAAGTCAATGTCATCTTTTCTGTAAATAATTTGCCACATGTGTTTGATAAAATCATGTTTCATGAGCATGCAGACTATGTGAAGTTAATACTCCTTTAAATCTTTCATTTCATAGATCAATGTCAAGTTTGGCTGAAGAGCCATATGGACAAGCACTATCAACTTGCTAAGCTGTCATCCCAAGCACAAGGACTGACTAACCCAAACAGGTTATATGACCCATGAAAGCAAAAGATATTTCTCATCCTTCCTTGTAAATAAAAATGCCTACCACTGTTGTTTATATCTTAAAATAAATAACAAATATTAACACTTAACTACTGCTAACATTTGTCAAGTTCTTGCATTTGAGACTCTGAGAATAATAAATGTACCCCTTGCTCAATAATTTAAAATGACAAATTCAATACTTTCAATATATAGTTTATTAAAGCTAAAAATATCCAAAAGTACTATAAGATCCACATTTAACAAACTGTATTTTAACAAAAAGAACAAGTACTTTTAGAGTACTTAACCTGAGACAAAACTGACTTACATTTTCATCTCAGTTCAGGTACTTCACAACTGTAGAACCTCAAGCAAATTACTTATACCCTCTGAGCCTTGGTTTCTACATATTAAAAATGGAATATTATTTCAGAATCGTATTGTGCAAATTAAGTAAGAAAACATATGTAAAGCAAATACTGCATGTTTAGTACATAGTAGGTAGGTAGCTAGTAGAACTCTTTCTGCAGAACACAAGTATTGTTGTCAGTGAGAATTTGCATATACACTGGTTGATATTTTTCAAATGTATCTTTCTAAAATAGAAATAAATTATTTCTGGTAATATCATGATTCTGCTAATATCATGGTGGGCTAAGGAAAGGAGATCAGGATTGACATTCTAACATTCAGAGATCTTCAGGAACCAGAAGATGGTGTTCATGAAACCTCCATGTGTTCCCTGTGCTGCTGTTACCACTTAGGACTATGAAATAAGGAATTCACTTACACTGTCCTGCTTCTCTTATGCTCCAACCTGTTTGCATCAGCTGGATTTTACTGATCTAAGTCAACCATGTGGCATCCAGGGCAGCATAAGATTGAACAGATGCACTAATGAGAAAAAAGATAACATGAGATGACAACACTTTAGTTACTGAGGTTCTGCACAACAGGATGTTCTTTCCACACCACCTCTTCCTCTCATTCACTGGGGATGACAAGTTGCAGTGCCTGGTGCTTGGCAACTTATCGTTCCAGGAGGAACTTGGCAGGTCAGTGAGTTAGTAGAAGTGCGTGTTGAAGTTTCTTTCCTTTTTTTTTTTTTTTAACAAGTATTTCCAGGGTATTGGCAGAGAACATACAACTTTTTATAAAAATATAACTTAAAGCCCTTGAAGGACCTAGCTATCTGAGAAGGGAGAGTTAAAACTTACATGATCTATTATTATAAAGTTTCTTTAAAAGAGTTGTAATTGTTAAGCATCTTAACTATATAGCACTTGCAAAGAGACCCTAAAGAACTGAAAGTTCTAGTAATCATAACCCAACAGATACTGGTACCCAAGAGTCTTGGGTGAGGCACATTCAACCATTGTGCAGTCAACCAACATTTGCTGAGTGGTTATTATGTGCAAGGTACTATGGAAGCCACATGGAATACATTAATATAAGACAGTCTGACTTTTGAGTCTATAGTTAAGTGGTAAAAACAATTTAAAAATTTATAATTTTTTAATGCTGTAAAGCACTGTAACATTTGTGAACATAGTGTTGTTGTATCACTAAGGAAGGGTACTCTTACTTGGAAGGTTTTGGAGAGGAATTTTGGGCAGGCATAACACCAGATCTAAGCCTTAAAGGATGAGTTAGCCACTGGCAAATTAGGGAGGAAAGGCCATTCCAAGAATATAAGGCCACATGGCAAAAACCTTACAGGTCAGAAACAACATGTGCAGAGAATAATAAGCAAGTTGATGTGAAAGCTTAGAGTACAGCAGAGAGTGGAGAGAAAGAACAATGGGATGCAGTTTGTGGAGAATCATATCAATCATCTAAAATGCTATTCTGTAATGTCCATAGGATAGTATAGGTGATGAAGAGCTGTTGAAGACATTTAAGCATGGGAGCAAAATAGTTCAAATTTGTATTTTTGTTAGATCCTTCAGATAGTATTGTGTAGGATAGATTTGAGAGGAAAGGCTAGAGGGAGAAAGAACAGTTAGAAAATTCCAAGAGAGATAACAAGACCAGAACTAAGGTTGTGGTAGTAGGAAAAGAGAAAAGTGATTCATTCAAGATGGATTTGGAGACAAATCTAACAAGTCTAGACAGCTGATAGGGTAAGGGATGCAAAATGAACTTATGAATTTCTGATTTTGATAACTGGGAGTTTGGTGACGTCAATAAAGAAAATAGAATACAGTAGTCCTGCCTTATCTGCAATTTCTCTTTTCTTGGTTTCAAGTACCTGCAGTAACCATGGTCCAAAAATGTAAAATGGAAAATTCCAGAAATAAACAATTCATAAGTTTTAAATTGCATGCCATTCTAAGTAGCTTGATAAAATTTCACATCATCCCATCCCACTGCATCCCAGCCAGGACATGAATCATCCCTTTGTCCAGTGCATCCGTGCTGTAGATGATACCTGCCCTAGTGGCCGTCTTGATTAGCAGACTGACTGACTGCAGCAGTATTGCAATGCCTGGGTTCAAGTCACATTTCTTTTATTTAATAATGGCCCCAAAGCTCAAGAGTAGTAATACTGGCAATGTGGATAGGTCAAAGAGAGGCCATAAAGTACTTTCTTTTAGTGAAAAGGTAAAAGTCCTTTTGCTTTTGCTATTGATGATAATATGGATGACTAAAATCTGAAAGCTTTTTGAAATTTTATTTTAAACCATAATTCCTTCCCCACCAAGCCTTTCATCTATATGCCTATAATAAACCTTCAATTTGGACTGATGGTGCTTTTCCTGACAGTTTCAGCCAAACATATCTGCTGGCACCAGCAATAAGCTGTGAACACAAGCAACATAATGGAGAAGGAAATAGGAGGGCGAAGATGAGGCCCTGAAAAATTCAGATTGAATAATTACTTTCTGATGGGGTCCAGGTTGGCTGGGCAGACTTCGAGTAAAGCCAAGTTGGCTGTGTTCCTTTGAAATGTCTCCAAACTGCAATATCAAATGCTAAACAAGGCAGAACCCTAAAAATTTATATTTTATGAAGTATGGGCTTGGTCTGGTTTAAGGGGTATTATTTCCCAAAGAGAGGTCATGGTATCTGTAATTGGTGGCATAAAAGCAATTACTTAATTCTCTTACTTCCCAGCAGAAGGTGACACCTAACAATTACTGTTTGGCTGCATACCTTTCAGTGTCATCCTCCCGTGTGAACACCCAAGGGTGGTGAAATCAAGTGTTCTGACAACACTCCTGGGCGTATTGTACTGACTTTGGCTGGCCCAGTAGCTCTGCCCAGTTTCAGGTGGCGCACTCCTCTTGATTCTCACTGTGAGGGTGACACCAGGACATCAACTCAGAAAGTGAAATTTATTTTTGCTGCATATCTGTTACTTCTGGTTATTTCAGAAGTTTTGCATGATTATTTAAAAGTAAACTCTAAGGATTTCTTGCATTTGGGACAGGAGCCTTGAAGTAAAAACAAACAAAAAAAACCTTTATTGAATAAGCTTTTAAGCTTTTGTAAGCTCCCTCAAATTCTTTCAGGGAAAAGAATCCATAAACTTTTAAAAACCCAATAATGTTCAGATGAGGATACAGAAGTCAATTCATGACAAATTAAGTGACGAATCAGATTGCAATTAGCAAACTGAAGAGAATACATATGGCTGGAAATGTTATATCTTCCTGGCGGTTTCTAGAAACAAGGGGTAGTGCTTAAATCTCTCCTTTGTCTTTGAAAGATAGATCTACCAATTAAGAATCCCAGACAGATGTTGAAGATGAATTTAGACTGAGTGAAGACCCATGCTTAATGCATACCTATGAACATTAATACATCAACAGCTAAACTCTGTGTATGCCCCTCATCTCACCGAACTTCTATCCAGTTGTGATCTGAAATTTCATCCTGCGTCCCAGTCTCCTTCCTCCACCAGAATGCTGCTCAACTATTATTCAAACACCCTAATAGAACTTGAAATTAGCCCTGATGTCTAAGAAATTGTGAATTCTGTATAAATGAGTAAGATCACTTTACTCAGAATCCTTAAGTGAACTGAGAAAAACCTTGAGGTTAATGTGCAGAGAAACATATGAGTTGCTTCCTGAACTCTGGGAAATATAGCTAAGATGAGTCTGATGATACATCTCTCTTGGGTCTCTAAGCTGCCCTTTCCATAGCTGACAATGGCAGCTGAGGGCCAAAATAGCTCTAAGAATTATCAGACACTGGTAAAAGTTTTCAAAAGCTCGTTCTCTGAGATTTAGCAACTTTGCTGTTTCCAAGTTCTGGCAGGATGCTGTAGCTTCTCATGTTTAGTATTGGAGCTACTTTGTTAAACACCACAGGAAATAAAATACTAGTTTCACAATGAGGCCACATTCATTTCTGTTCATAGCCCAGAAAAAACTAATCAATAAATACTAGCTAAGAAGAGATAATTAGGTACAAAAACTGTAGTTGTTTATTGAAAAAATAAGAAGCAGGAGTACTGGATCCTCAGACCTCACCTCCTTTCTAGAAAGCTATAAAATATGTCCAGATAACAAAAGATTCAAATCTAAAATTTGTAACACTTAAGCTTAAATTTTAAATATGATCTAGAATATTAAAAAAACAATCTTTTCCAGTACTAAGATGGAAAGTTTTTGGAAATCAGAGGATTTTTTTTTCTGTGTTTCCGGAGCCTAATTATACAATGATTGGTAAATAATAGGTGCTAAATTAAAACATTTTAAAATTTCAAAACTGAAGTTGAAATGTTCTTGCCTAAAATCAGAGAGAACTAGAAAGCAAAAAACCATTATTTTGAGAAGTGTTCTTCCCGATAGCCCTTTCTTAGGGATAGAGGGGGAAAAAATATCTCTGATTGACTACCTGGAAAAGAAAACTTTATGTTAAAAAAAAAAAAATCTAAGTTGGGATTTCTAACATTTATTAAGGGCCTATAGTATACTAAATGCATTACCTGTACCAATATACCAGTGCCTACAGCCTACACATTAAAGAATTAATAGGCCATGTAACACACACACACACAGACACAGACACAACTAGCTACAACATGTTATAGACTTTCCAAATCATCCTGATCAATTATCTGGCTCCACTCTAATGAATACCCCTGTTCCTTCTTTTCCAAGCTACTAGCACAAACTTAATTCCCACATGAGTTCAGGCACACCTCTCCCTACCCACAAAATCCTCAAATCCAAATCATGAATAAAATGCCTCTGATCAAAAGACTGGGCCAGTATAGGAGAGACTATATAATTGGCTGAATATAGTTTTTTTTTTTAAAGCCCTCAAAGCAAATTGAATAACACATAACAGAAAGAAAAACCTGATCTTTGTTCACACTATTGTTTCCAAAAATGTGAAATTTCACTATGGTGCCAAACCATACAATGACTAAACAGAGAAGCCAATAAAACATGACAGATCCTGTGGGATTAGGTAACAATGAAAGCCTGAAGGCCTTGTTAGGTATGTGCCTAAAGGCCTGTTGCCATCAACCGCCTGTGCTTATTAAAGACCAACACAGACACTCACAACATTGAAGGAGGTCTTTTTTTTTTCTTTAAAGGACTTCTTTATTATTTGAAAAATACCACCATATTATTCCACATTGAAAAGTGGAAAGAGCTGCAGGAATGAAAACCAAGACCTTCAGTGGCTCTCCTCAACACTCCCATTGTTTAATATTTGTATAAAGCCATTTTTAATACAAGAAAGCCTGTGGATACCTTAAAAAAACAGGATGCCTGCAACAATCTTGTAATTGTCCATTTATAACTGGAAGATTTACACAAAAACTTCACTATATCTGTGTGAACTAAAATAAAATATTAACCCCCCTAGCTAACTGAATAGACCCCCCTCTTGGCCAAGGGGACCCCAGAAATATCCTAAAGCTGAGTTGCTGGCCATGAGAAAGGAGGTCAGACATGCCTCATCATGCCCCCCTCCCTTCTTGGAGATATCATATCCTTTGTAACTCATTAACAGACCTCAGACTATACAGAGACAAAGCTTAAACCGTACCTGCAGGCCATCAATTTACTCAACAGATCACTTGAGTTTCAGGTCCAGTGGCAGACATGTCTCTGATTAGTAGACATCCTTATCTTAAAACATTCCAAGCCTTTAGACAAAGCTACATTTCTTTAACCAATTACAAATCAAAGAATCTTTAAACCCACCTATAACCTATAACCTTTCCCCAATTTGAGATGTCCCACCTTTTTGGGCCAAACCAGTGTATGCCCTCCATGTATTGACTTAGGGTCTTACGTGTAGTCCCGTAATGTGCTCTAGGCCAGTCACACACATTTGGCTCAGAATAAAACTCTTTAAACTATTTTACAGAGTTTGGGTCTTTTCCCATTAACATCTGAAAGATAATCCAGTGGTTTCAGAAACATAGTTATTTTTACACTGCTGCTTAGAAACCACTGATAGAAGGGAAGCTTTAGACTGTGGATAATAACATTTTGGTTTTTGCCTTCTCATAAAATTATTTAGGATTATTAGTCCTTAATTATCACATCCCCTAAATAGAGATGTTTATATCCTCTCCCTCTGCTACACAATTTTGAGATTAGAGAACCAAGCACAAAGGTGTCATGATCTTTCTTTCACAGACATAAAGCCTGTGGCCCATTTCTAAAAGGCTTTACCTCTTCCTCCCTCTAGGTGGGCCAATCTTCCTTGGAAACATCAGGAAAGGAATTAGTTGAATACTAAAGGCAACATATTAATAGAAGCAGCTCCATCCCTGCCTCTCCCACTGAGCTGACTCATTCTCCAGGGGTAGTATAGTGGCTTCCTCTGGATGTTTAATGTCACATGCAGATTGCTCCCTTAAGTAGCAGATCCAATCTCTTAGACAACATGAATGTATAAATACTGTAATTATGACATTCTTTGTGTCAAACCAGAAGTGTAGCAAAATATTAGACACAAAGTCTGATATCATTAGCTGTTATGGTGGAGACTTGTAACTTGTGCAAAAGAATTCTCAACACAAAGATTAGGATAGAAAGAAGTAAAACTTTATTTTGCTGTCCTCTAGAGGTGGGGGAAAGGGCTTGCCACAAGAAAGAAAGAAAGAAGTGCTGTCAGGGAGGATAAGGGATTTGGGGTTTTTATGGGGACCAAGAGAAAGAAAAAAAGTGATTGCTGCCAGCTGATAGCAAAAAAGCAGCTGTGAAATGGCTACATCTATTTTTCCTTTTTTTTTTTTTTTTTCCTCTTCTCTGTAAGGCTGGCTTATCAGTCTCCTTGGAATCTGATCTGGTGAGAACTGGGGCTGGGGAGTTTGCACCCCTGCTGTCTGCTCAGGGCTCTTCAAGACTGTTTAAAAACAAACTTTTAGAGACAACAAGTTAGGGCACAGGTGTTTAATATTACAGGGGGCTGTTGTGTGTTGTGATCTTTCTCTTCAAAGGGGCAATTATGTGCTGTGAGTTTACTCTTCTTTTTTCTTTCTGTTTATTTTTCTCTCTGTTAATATTTTCTCGCTAGATAGTTTATTATCAAGACCACCTTATCCTTAGCTATGATTGAGAGAAAAAAATTAACCCTGATTTTTAAGTATTAATATAATTTCCTGGTAAATCCAAACTCTTTTGGGGGGGGGAGGGAGAAAGTTGAGTTTGAGGAAAAAGCTAATAAAGTTCTCACCCTGTGATATCTTTTAGAAAGAGAAAATTTTCTTGAATCATCACACTCAAATGCATAGATCTGGCTGGATTCAACTCTTGACATCCCCATTGCCATGCCTTTATCAGCTCTATGGCTCTTGTTCTTGCCTCAATTTCCTCATCTTTAAGGTAGGATAACAATAACAACACCCAACCTCAGAGCTGTTGCTGTGAGAAATGAGAGAATTAAACACTGGGCACATTAACTATTAGCAGTACTAAAGGTAGAAATGAAGGTAACTTTGGTTTATGTTTATGATGGCCTGTTAGTAATTGCAGATCTGTTGCTTAGAAGTACGTATTTATAAGCTTATGTGAAGTAAGGTTGGGGGAGAACTACAAAGGAAACTTTTAAAGAATGACAAAAAGTAAGCTTCTTTCATCTTTCCTCAATTATTGCTGTATGTGAATCAAAGTCTTAAAGAAACTTCCTTCATTTCATAAATTGGGTTTTGGATATGGAGCTTCTAACTGGAGGGTGACAGCTGATAAAAGGGCTTGGGGGATGTCATTTATTAAAGAAGAGCTTTAAAAAATGACGGGCAGCTCTTAGGAATGGGGGGGCTGCTGAAAATATGTATAGAAATGGGCATATGATAATTTTATTTCTATGTTTTTAATGCAGAGAAAACTGCATGCCCTGTAGTACTTTGCAAACATTGGTTTGGCAACTGGGGGCTTGGAAGGGAGGGGAGAAAGTTCAGTGTGTACCAAGTGTGGCTGATCAAAAGCAAGGCCTTGACATTGTAAGGAAAAGAATGGCCGCATTATCCCCTCGAGCCAGTGGGACAAAGAAAGCCAAGCCCCTTGAAAGCTATTAACGACGAGAGGCAAACTCCTTTCAACAGTGACTTCTGTTGTTTCCCAGGACAAGCCGCCTGGCTTTCTGATTAGTTTGCTCCGGGCCACACAGAAAAGGTACTGAGGACAGAGGGCTCTGCCTGGGAACACGCACAAAGCCAGGTCCCACGTGCCTGTGTGTCACATGAGGCAGCGGTGGTCCCAGGCGACAGAGCAACACGTGCGTGCGTGCATGGAGTCTCCTGGGAATGCCAAGGCTGGGGCGGGAGGCTGTTCCAATCTCTGCGTGGGAGGGAGAGGCTCCAGACAGGCCTCTTTGAAACCTCTATCTTTCTTCGTTGTTTACTTGGCTTCCAAGTTGCTGTGAAAAGGGGTCACCCTGTGGAATTGCGTGCAGGCACCCTTGTCTGGGGCTGCAGAGAAAAGCGGGGCGCGTTCTGGGGAGCCGAGATGCTGCAGCCGGTCAGGAAGCCGGGCGTGCTGCCGGCGAGAGGCGCAGTTCCTCCCGCAAGGGACAGAAGAGCCTTCTCTGAGCTCACTCACGTGCAAGGACAGGGCAGGTGCCGCCGTGGCAGACGGTGTTTTGACGCAGTGTAGGAAATCAGATAGGAATCCTGGCGTTCAGACGTGGCAGCAAACCGTTCATCGAAATATTCTGGAAGTCGAGGTCTGGGGGGGATTTTCATCTAGCACACATTAATTGGAAATGAGTTAACAGTAATTAACAGGAAATGTTTCTGAAAGGGTTATAATAATATTGCCCGTGGAAAGTATGATAAAAGCCAAGTACATAGAAAGTAAAGGTTGCCTTTAATTTAATCATCAACACTAAAGGCCATAGTGAAGGTGATTTCATAGGCTATGTTCCTTTTCAAGTGCTTTATTGACTGTGAACAATAAAAGGCTTATGTAGATGAGAATCATGGCATTTCTCTAGATCTGTGCACGCTCACAGTGTGCGTTTAGAGGCACAGCCACTTGAGAGTTGAAGCCCCACCTCCCTCATGTTCATTGATCTCTAGATTATAATAAGATACAGTCAAGCATCAGGGTGGAGGGAGGAAATAATTTACATGGTCATTAAAGCCACTCCCACTTCTGAGATTTCTGGAGGCCAAGGATTAATCTGTACCTTTCCTAAAATTTTTTTTTTTTTTGTCATTTTAAATCTTATTTTTTATTTTGCTTCTCTGTACGTCCTTTTCACTGGCTTCAATACCCTACCACTTCATAGCTAAGGTGAGTTACAAGACAGTATGGTACCACCAGGTTAAAGGTGTGCTTGCCTGGAAGCACTTTTAACCCACTTCACGATTGTCCTCTAGAGGGCAGTACTGGAACCAGAACCCCTGTGGGGTCCTCAGCACTACCGTTCATCGTCCAGCCGGCTTGGAGTAAAACCACCTTAGGGAGCACACACACATAAAATAGGGAGAGGGGGTACAATCGCCCCACCTAAATGTAGGCAAACAGGATGTTTAGTTGTAGCTTTTTCTTTCTTTCTTGATCATTTGCATAATTGCAGTACTCTTGATTCGCTTTGCCAGTGGGGATTTGGTTCGTAGCCCTGCAAATTGCTCCTATAAAAATCTGGAAGTCAAGAAGTAAAGTATGTTGCTGCAATTTGCCAAAACTCCAACCAGAATTCACTGTTGGACTAAAAGAGGACTTTCTTAAGAAAAATAAAAAAATCGCTGCCTATCACTTTTGTATCTGAGCCCTAAAACAAGTTTGTTGTATGGTCCCCCTGCTAGCTGAGAGCTGAAGGCTTAACATTCTCATTCAAGGTCATGGCCTATGTTGTGCTCTTGGGGTAGTTGTAACATAGGACTGGGGTGGGGGAGGTGGTGAAAGATGAGGAGAATAAAGGTTCATTACTGTTACCCATTCTGCCCCTGCCCACCAGCTGGAGGTCAGGAGAGTGCAGAGAAGCAAAGCTCACCTCCACCAGGGAAAGGACAGAGGTGGTAGAGAGAGGTTCCTCGTAACAGAGAAGTGTATATATTGGCTGAGGAACACACACTCTGTTGTATGGTAGTGATTGCTCACTTTATTTACATGGTAACTCATTTATGCTGCTGTTCTTTGTTCTTTAGTGAAGATAGATGATCCGGCAGAGAAAATCTTTGTTTTTCATGAGCTCATCAGCTCCTGCAGTCTGTGCCACACCTGTAATTATAATTATGGGCCACTGCTTGGGATGCTGTAATCCTTTCTAGTGAAACTAATTATGAGTTCACAAACTGAGTTACTTAGCAAAGACAGAATGCCTGAGTTGATAGAATCAGCTTCATTAGTCTCTTTCATTGGTTATTCTGTTTGCAGTTAACCTTCTATTAAAATGTAGATAGTTAATATTTTTCAGTAACATGGAGGCATTCTCACATTTTCAAGAGAACTGTGACATAAAAAACTAACTGGGACACTCTCAGAAAACATAATGAGTTGAGCCTTTCTGAAAAAGACAACTGATAGCAAGAGATCAAAGAATTGCTGAGGTCACACCTCTGGGAAGAAGGAAAGAGAATCCATGTAGAATCCCTGGAAGTAAACTCCTAAGAGATGGTCCTTGTAAATTATTACATGTTGACTGTTTATTTTAACCGTATCTTTCTTTTGAGATGGGCATATGTTTCAACATCAACAGACTCGGTGCTGCTATAATAACTCAGCAGTATGAATATTCCACCATTAAGAAGGAGCAGCCTGTTGGTTTTACAAATTCACTGTCCTTTAGATGAAAAACTTTAACACAGAACTTTTTTGTTTCAATTATACTGAGACTTAGAGACATGCAGGCCTTGTTCTAAAGTAACAGAGTTCCTTTTTTTTTTTTTCTGAAGAGGCATTGTTTCTCTTTGATAGAATGTTCTTTCTTAGATAGTTGATAAGAAAAGGAATTTGTGATTACTGGGTTTGTATGTAGTTTGCAGTTATAACCTCTTTCCCCCCCCCGCCCCAGCCTCAAAATAGGAGGAGTGGGTTTTTTTAAGTCCACTTAAAGCAGATAAGACTCCACTCCCAACAAGGTTTCATTTCTAAAATCTGAACCCAAATATTACAGCCTTCAATTGGTCTATTGTATTTCAGTCAAACAAAGGATTTACTCAACTGCAGTGGCATTTTAGCCTTTTAATCCTGTTGCAAATTACTAGATGTACCATGAGATTTTTCTCTGGCATACCAAATAAAATTCATTTGGGAAAATAGAAGAAACAAAAGTGAAACAAATGAGAATGATCTAGGACAACAATAATTAATTCCCATTTATCAATACATATATTCATTTTGTGAAAAAGTCTTTTAGATAGAATCAGTGTGTTTCAAAAAATATAGACTCATGAAAGCAAAACTTCTGTTTAAGCAAAGCTTGCAGGTCCCTAAAGAAGAATCCCAGAATTTTATAATTAGCAATCAACATCACTTCAAACTGCTTGTCTCAGAGTGTAGTCCTAGACAAGCAGCATGAGCATCACCTGGGAGCTTGATAGAAATGCACAGTCTCGGGCCACACTTGCGACTTCCTGACTCAGACACTCTGGGGCTGGAGCTTTGCAATCTGTGTTTTCACAAGCCCCTTAGCTGATTTTGGTGCCCACTCAAGTTTGAGAATCACTGGCTTAGATCAGTACCACACCCTCCTATCTAACCTACTTGCCTCCAGGTTTGCACATACAAATTATTCCCCACACTGTCTCCAGAATGCCTTTTACATACTGATTTAATTATGCCATCACCCCTTTTAAACTCTTTCGAAGTTTCCCCATTGCTGTTGGGTCAGAATATTCATGGTGTCCCAGGCTCATCACCCACTGGTCGCTGATTAGCTCTGCAGTACCATCTCTCCCCCACCCCATCACTACCCTTCCTCACCTGCAGCCTACATGCACACACAGGTGTGAACACTTACAACTCGCAGCCCCACAGAAGCTCTAGTCATTCTGAGCTCCTTGAAGTTCTGCAGATAACACCACAGTCTCCCTCTCATCCTTAGGCTCTGTATGTTGTTCCCTCCCCCAGAAATGCCCTGTCCCCTTCCTTCCCACCCACTCCTTCTCACCTCTCTTGATCTGCATCACTTGTTTTCCTCCTTCCAGGACTTGTGTCCGTTGTCACTCATCTGCTTCAGGAAGCTGTGCCTGTATGCCTCCACCCATGCCTGGGCCAGGATCCTTTTCTAGGTGTTGCCACAGAACACTCTGTATACTTCCATCGTTGTACTCACCACTCAGAATTACAATTACTTACTTGTCTGTTTTTCCCTTACTAAACTATACATTTCTAGATGGGAGTAACTAGGTAGGTCTCATAGTCTTGATACCCCAGCATCTAGCATAGGCCTTGGTTTATAATAAGCAATTAATAAGTCCATGTGGAAGAAATGAATGAACCAGTCCCTTGGTACTACAATCACAGATGAACAGAATTGGGTCCTGACAAATCTACTTTGTGGGGATTAACACCTGATCCCCTGTTGCTCAACCCCGTGTTCTTGCATTAAAATCATACTGTGTTTCAGACCTAAGGAAAAATTCACCCAACCTGTTTTGTGTGTCAGCTCTTCTGCTCTAGACAGAAAATTTGAACTAGGTAGCCCCTTGGGTTCAATTTATAACAATTTTGCCAACCTGATTCTGATTTTGTGATGAGCTATCCTAGGAAAGGTGACAACCCTGTAACAGGACACAGTGACGTACCACTTTGTATATTATCTCCCACCTCCTCTAGCATATGTGATCCATATAATGGCTGCATGGTGCAGGATTCCTCAGATATGGGCGAGATGCAAGTGCTCTGCTGGCCCAAGGAGCTAATGAGGTGGCCAAACCAGGCTCCTGAAATGAAAACATCACCTCACATAGTGGGTGAGAATGTGGACTCTGGTCTCAGACTGATGGTTCAGATCTTGCCCCTAGCCCATGCTAACTGTGACATGTAAGCCTCAGTTCCTTCATCTACAAAATATGGAACAAAGTGTTTCTCAGTTCGTGGCACTGATGTGAGGGCTAAAGAAAGATGATCTATCAAAAGCACTTAACACAATGGTATATGAAAAGTGCTTGATAAACATGAACAAAAATAAAGCCTTATAAGATACTAAGTAATTTAGCAACCAGTTTCAGCAGGGGCAGGCATACACAAAAGTCAAAATGCATGTTAATATCATCCCATCCCATTGAAGTACACACATTGAATTCAAGGAAGTACTATTATCAGCATGGCTTTAAAACACCCACCAGACTTTTTAGTGTACAACTGCTATGCACAGATTCGAGGGTGAGAGAACACAGCAGACATTTCCAGTTAAGATCCATACGCTTCCTGTTTATTTAATTTGTGGTCAGCTCTTAATATTACTCTGCACCCTTTGGAATGATGTAAGCATTAAGCTTCCCTTGAATTCAATGAGAGTACTATGCCCAGCCAGACTTCATGAAGCAGAGTGAGAAAACAGACAGTTCTACAATGAAGAATGGAGTTGAATTTTCAATTGTCCTTAGATTATTACATTAGGCATGTTATTAATATAAAAAGGAAGGGATTCAATGAACTCTATAAGTATGGAGCTCAATTGGCTCTTTTATAAAGAGGCCTTTGGTAAAAATGACATTCACTTTTTTTATTCTTCAGTGACTTCTAAAAGATAGCTTGTACTCTGCTCAGAAAGGGTCAGGAAATCCACTGGCTTTCATAAGATGCTAATATGTCAATGGAGACATGATCACTGAGTGATTAAAAAGAATCCAAACCTCTTTCAAATAATGAACAGATGGCCAATTTGATTACAAAATTGTCAGACATTTGTTGACTGTATCTTCATTCTTAATGCTATTGTAGGGCTTTGATGGAAATCAGTCAAATACATACTCTTTATTTAGTTTACAGTTTAAGATACAAAAATTTGGTTCCATCAGTGACAAGCTGGGAGATGTTACTTTACCTAAGCCTCAGTCTCCTGATCTGTAGAATGGAGGTCTGTGAAGTTGTACATCTTTCTTGGGGTCTGTGAATTAAATGAGATCATCTCTGTGAAGAGGGAAGCATAGTGCCTGGCTCACAGGGCATAGTAAACACTAGCTATTGTAATCCAAAGCCAGTATCCCAAATCTATCATTGGAGGATGTTCTGTGGGAGAATCTGATTGTTCCCATCCCATTGTATGGCTCTCAAATAGTGGAGAAAACGTGAGTACACACATATACATATCCTCACCCGTCCTTATGAAAACTCCAGTGGAAGATCAAAGCAAGAGGCTGCCATGATGGGTAGTTGGCTGTGGTTCTCTTCAGCCAGAAAGTTCCTTGACATTCTAGAGACAAATACATCTGAACTCAGCTGAGATGGAGCAGCAATTAATACTCTGTGAGACATACTCTGCCCTTGAGAGAAGAATGACTAAAAGTGTTTGTGGTTTTTCTCTTCTATCGTTCATGGCCCTTAAGGACACAACATGGTCCTGCATCTCCTCATTTTCCTTACTTTTGACTTCCTGCCCTTTTCTTTCTCTGCTGGCCACACTGTCTGTATACCTGTGTTCTTGCTCGTCTCCCACCCAGCTTTCCAAGTCACTCCTTCCTCTCTCCTTTTTATGTTTTGCCTCCTATTTCCTTCCCATTTTACTGTCAGCACCCCCTTCTAGGTGAGGACGCCTTTAAAAAATCTTTAAAGAAAGCTGGGTTAATATGAAACTGTCACTGGTGCAGTGGTCTGAGTTGATGCAGAGCAAGAGAGGAGCCGAAGAGGGGGGTGGCTCAGCTCCTGGTGGAGTAGGGGCTTTCAGAAGCACTGTATAGAACAAAAATGCAACTTCAAGGGGAGATTATGGAAGTCTCTGAAATAATAAGTGATAACAACAGATTGAAAATAGACTTGTTCATTTGAAAACGGCCTTGTTCATTCTATCCTGGGATTTGAGAATTAATGAGTCTTCCTTGGTGCCTGAAGGGGATAGTCTTAATAAAACTAGAAGAGGCATAACATTGTAAACTTATGCAACAAATTCCCCTGCAGGGTTTTACAGACTGGAAATGAAAATCATTTAAGAAGGAATTGGATATGCTATGACTCATGGATCATATTAAGTTAATCTTCTTTGACCAATGTCCATTCTATTCTCAGGGTCAAGTTATACATTCCTTCAAAGCTGTAGTTTCAACAGTGGGAATACAGAGGCCCTGAATTTTTCATTTCATGCATCTCCCTGGAAATTTAAACATTGTGAGTCTAGAGTTACATAGAGTGAAAATGTTACTTCCAATAGAATACTGGGGGAAGGATGGAGAATAAATGCTGAGTATGGAATCTTAGTTTTTGTCATCACTATTCTGTAAAGGGCATTCAACCCGTCTCATCATGCTTCACTTTCTACCTCTGGAAGTCATGATGGATGTGTTGTTTGGCCACATTCCCTCAAGAAAAGTCTTCATTCTGAAATATAGAGATGACTACAAAATGACAGTGTATACCAACGTAACAAACCCAAGGCATAAACCCTGATCTGCCAAGAATAAGTGATAGCAGTTTCATGGTTGACATACCCACAGGTAACTATAGCTTCACATATGGCCTGTGGTGAATTTTTTCTCTTATATACACATACATTCAGACACCCCAGACCAGAGGAGGATCGCAAAGTGCCTTGTATTTATTTGTTTGTTTGTTTGTTTTTTGTTTATTTATATATATTTTTTAACAGACAGGGTCTTGCTCTGTCACCCAGGCTGGAGTGCAATGGTGCAATCATAGCTCACTGTAACCTTGAACTCCTGTGCTCAAGCGATCCTCGTGCCTCAGCCTCCTGAGTAGCTAGGACTACAGGTGCACACTGCCACACCTCGCTAATTTTTTGTAGAGATGGGGTCTTGGTATATTGCCCAGGCTGGTCTCAAACTCCTGACCTTGTGTTTTTTAATGATAACTTTTAAAATCAGCACTTCCTATGTATAGGCTTAAAGAAAAATATGTGGATCAATATTTGGGAAGTTAGGTGAAGCCCTGATTTTTTGCTTCTATTTCCC
This sequence comes from Eulemur rufifrons, assembly GCF_041146395.1. NCBI lineage: Eukaryota > Metazoa > Chordata > Mammalia > Primates > Lemuridae > Eulemur > Eulemur rufifrons. Next base: position 46,758,127 of record NC_090983.1, read on the forward strand.
TTCCCATACCCACTTAAACCAGACAATTATGTTCATGGATACACAGAGTTAGATCCAGATTACTAAAACTGGTTGCTATTTTAAATGACATGTGTATGAGACTTCAGAAATTTCCAAGTTTGACATGTGTTTTTTCAACCATAAATGTCTTATTTGGGTTTCTGGTTTTTCTCCCCAGAATGAATTTACTAAAGTTTTGGGGTATTTTAGCAGGGGAGGTGAAGGGGGTTAATTTTTAAGTGCATAACAAGCAGACCATCAGAAATGCTGAAAGCTCCTTTGCAGAGGATAAAATGGCCATGGTAAGGAACTTTAAATTTTATTGTATTTATTTAGTGGCTTTTTCTCAGAAAACTAAGATAAAGTTGTGACTATGTTTATTTGAAAGAAATGAAATTGTGAATTAAATACATACTCCTTATCTTTTCAGAGTCGTAGAATTAGATGTGCTTTCTTTCCTCCTTATAGGTATTTAATGGAGACTACTATAAAATTCCTTTGTATAAAGATTCCAAGAAAATTGCAAAATGTAACAGAAAAAAAACCAAGACTTACCACTTGTGGCCAGAAAAAAGAATTGTCCCTCCCTTTCAGGAAAAAACAGCCCCTTCCAATGACACATGAGCCATGCCATGGTCAACAGATTAGGGCTGTATCTGGCAAGATAATGGCTCTGTGTGGCAACACCCGCTTCCTGCTTCCACACAGTTCCTGTGCAACAGCGTAAATCCACCCAGAAACATGTTAAGGCTTCGGCAGAGAGTTCCAGCGACTGGGTTAAGAGGCTTTTAAATTAAACTCAGCATTTGAACTCAGGGTCATTGTGTACAGCACACCTCTGCCTACAGCTTTCAAATTTGATCAATATTTTTGAGTAAGAGTAGAGAGATAGGGAAAGATAGTGTTTTCAGGATAGCTGTAATTTTGGTTGAGGTTCCAAAAATTTGATCAGAGCCTAAATTCTGCATTTAAACATTTGTTTTCCAAACGTTTGGGGCAGTGGAACAAACAAAAGGCATCCTCAAGAAAACGTCATGAGGTTCATCATTCCCATGATTATTCAACACCCAGCATACATGGAAGCCATTTATTTCAGCAACAACACAAAGAAGCCAACATCACCATCTTGTCTGAGGTCCCACCATCCAGTCTAGAGACTGTGCTATTTCTCTTCTGATTCCAAACTATCATCGGGTTGATTCCAATTGCTTTCAGTTGCTTTCTAGGTTTCCTTCCCAGCAGCTGCATCCTCACCTGCTTCCTGGACAGATCTAGGGTTCTATTCTGTGGATGCTACTTTCTGCTTCAAGATTGCATTTTCAGTGTTAGTGCTACCCTAAGGAGAAGCGCAACAAGTTCCTAAACACTGGAAGAACTAAATCTTGCCTCATCTGTTTCGTGTATTCTTTCCTGGTTTCCAAGATGCCAACTACTGGTTCCGATAAATTACACACAAAACTAAAACCAAGCCAAACCAAAACAAACAAAAATAAAAACAAAAACAAACCCAATATATTGATGTGTGCTAATTGTTAATACGTTTTGTGGAACAAGGCTAGTCCTGATGTCTTCTCTTTTCTACCAGTGTGTTTTAATGGGAACCTCTTATGGGAACCTTTTGGACACTGTATCTTAATCCAAAAAAATGTCTCAAAGGATGGGAATTTTAGGTCCTTTGGACACTATATCTTAATCCAAAAAAATGTCTCAAAGGATGGGAATTTTAGGTCCTTGAAGGAGGCATTTCAGAGCAGAGGAATCCATATGTAAACATTTAGATAGCTCTGTATCCACCCTCAATTAGAGCCAGTGTCTGGTATACAAAGGCAATGTGAACCATGGGGAAAAAGATCTCTGAACAAAGATTTGATAAAGACAAATCATCAATTTTTCAGAGGTACTAAAATATCCCCAGAAGTTTCATAGAATTGTCATTCCCTATTCAGATTCTGAAGATAGCCTCATCTGCAAGTTTTATATCCATCTGACCCTTGTAGAGTCACACAAGAAACAAAATCCATTCCACTATATCAAAAGCAGCTACCAATACTTTCAGGGATGTTTCATTCCTGTCATATCAATAAGTGCATTTGAAACTTAGTGTCCTGCCAAAATTGAGAACAATTCCTTCTCAGATAATTTTATCTGCAGTGACTCATCATTAAATAGAATGTATTCAGTCATTTATCTTTGTTTTTGTATCAATTCCCTCTTAACCCCTCCCCTCAAGAAGAAATAAAGTGGAGTGTACAATAGCACTACTGAACTTAAGAACATCATATTTGAGATTCTCTTTACAGCCTATGAAGCATGGTCTTCAAGAATTCTCAACCCACGTCCTGTACAAACTCTCTGAATGAAATGGGTCTTGACCCTGTATGGTTTCTTACAATGCTTCCATTGACAACCTAAGATGTCAACCACCAAAGCAAATGTGGTGGTGATGTCATTGCTGACACAGTTCCACCAAATCACATGCTCAGTGAGGCAAAAGAAATCAAAGTTGCAACACTCTGGTGCAAGAACACATTGCAGCAGTGATAAGATCAGAGAAAGCATTTAGATGCCAGCCTCTGATCAGGAAGAGACAGAGAAAACTATGCAAACTACACTAGCAGCCTGCAAAGATGAGCAATATTGTGGCTGCATCTTTTGGAGATGAGTGTTGTTCTTATATAAGGCAGAAATGCCAAGGAATGAAGCTTCAAGTTCTACTGTATGACTTAGCAGAAGAAAAAAAGCTATTATATTATATTCATTCTGTGATACCCATAATTTGAACTTGAGACATTCTCATCTTTACCAGCAATAAGGCATAAGACAGTGCACATAGCCCATGAAAGTTTCCCTAATTAAGGAAGAGGTCTTCCATTCTATACATATTCTCTGAAATAGGTTTCAGAGTCTGACAAGTAGGGAGATTTCCAGAAGCACAGTCATTTCTGAATACAAAAATTTCTTCTTTTAACCCTTAAATTCCTAGGCACAGGGAGGGACAGTCTATGGTAATGTTACTCAAAGTTGGCAGAATAATGCTAAAAGCTATAAGGAGTGGCAGCCCTCAGAGGTTCCAGTGAGACCAGCATTGCAACTCCCGAGAACACCCAGTCCTCAGGGACCCAAGGTCTAAGATACCTGGCAGTCATCACAGTGATACCCCAGGTGTATAACAAAGCAACAGATTTTAACATTCATTTATCTAACAAATATTAATTAGATGTGCCCTGTACCATGATAAAGAATATAATCCTTGCCCTGAAGGTGCAAGGATTACATAAGTAGATGTGCAAGTAGATAGGCAGTTATAGCATAGCTTAGAGCAATTGGCACAGAAAATGGACACGTCCTTTAGTAGTGGCTTCCTGAAGAAGATGAAGCTTAACCCCGTGCTGAACAATGAGTTTGAGTTAGTCAGGTGAAGGAGGAAGAGAGCAGAAGGACATTCCAGGCAGAGGCAGAACAGTCTGTACAAAGGTATAAAAGCAAAGAGATACGGCAATTTGGGGAAATGAAAGCAGTGCAGAATAGCAGAAGTGTGGGAGGCTCCTGTGGAGTAACAGGAGAAATAAGGCTGAAGATGCAGGCAAGAGCCAGTCCATGAAGCCTTCTTTTTCCCACTTTCTGTTGTTACTATACAGAAGTGCTTGACCTTGAAAGAACTGAATGTCTTAAAAAGCAGACTTTCTTTTTTGGTGTGCACAGTTTACTTCTGTAATCATCAAAAAGAGCCAAAGTTCTAGAACAAATTGTGAATTTTCATCCAGATTTTATTTTTCTATAATTTACCTATTTTTCAATAATTCACCACCTAAACCCCAAAACAATAAGGTGGAGTTTTAATTATGGCTGACTCAGTGAGCAGGTATGATTGAGGTTGAGTTAGAAAGGCTCTTTGCTCAGAAATATGCAACGTGCCTCAGTCCCTCTAATTATCTGTTATAAAACCTGAAATTATCACTAGAGATTTATTCCTTTTCTTCTTCTAAGAAGGGGTAAAACTTAGGGTGTGCCAGGCAAACCCTTTAGAAAATTTTGAGCAATATATATGAATGCTGACCATATATGTAACTTAGGACCCAGTCATTCCACTACTAAGTATATATCTACAGAAATGAGTATATATGTTCATTAAAGGAAATGTACATAAATATTCATAGCAGTGCCATTTGTGGTAGTCCCAAACTAGAACACCCATCAATAACAGAATAGTTAAATTAATTGTGGTGTATTCACATAAAGAAATACTGTAGAATAATGAGGAATGAACTATAATGGCAAGCAACAATTGGGTGAATCTTAAAATGTATTTTTCAGCTAAAAAAAAAGTCAGATAACAATAGTATATACAAAATGATTTCATTTTTGTGAGGTTCAAGAACAAGCAAAAGTAATGTGTGGTATTAGAAGTCAGGATACTGATTACTCATGGGGCAGGTAGTGGCTGGGAGGGGGCACAAGGGAGCTTTTGGGGTGCTTGATTTTTGATCTGGATGTTGGTTACACAGATATGTTCACTTTGTAGAAACTTATTGAACTATATAATTATAATTTTGCATTTTTGTGTAGGCACATGTTTTAAAAAGTAGAAATGCTCAGTGAACTTATATATACCAGAAACCATTAGAAAATGCTTTCTTTAAAAAGTATAGCATTTATACTTTATATCATATAAACAAATTAACTCAAATGTATCAAATACCTAAACATAAGAGCAAAAACTATAAAGCTCTTAGAAGAAAACAAGGGAAAACCATGACATTGGATTTAGCAATGATTTTTTGGATATAGTACCAAAAGCCTAGGCAACAAAAGTAAAACCCAAGCAACCCAATTAAAAAAGTAGGGAAAGAACTTAAATATTCCTGTTTCCAAATAAGATATACAAATGGCCAATAAGCAAATGAAAAGATGGAGAAATTGGGACACTCACGTATTATTGGTGGGAATGTAAAATAGTTCAGCTGTTATGGAAAACAATTTGGTAGTTCTTTAGAAAGTTGAGCATGTAATTGCTATTATGATCCAGGAATTCTATGTATAAATCCAAATGAATTGAAAGGAGGAACTCAAACAGGTACTTGCACACCAATGTTCATAGCAGCATTATTTACAATAACCAGAAGATAAAAATAACCCAAATGTCCATCCATCAATGAATGGATAAATGAAAGGTGGTATGTACGTACAATGGATTATTATCCAGCCTTAAAAAAGAATGAAATCCTGACACATGCTGCTTCTTGAATGAGCCTTGAAAATATGCTAAGTGAAATAATCCAGATGCAAAAGGACAAATATTATATTCCACTTACATGAGGAACCTAGAATAGGCAAATTTAAGAGGTTATCAGGGGATGGGGCAATGGGAAGTTATTTTTAATAAGTATAGAATTTCTGTTCTGGAAATGGTTAGTGGTGATGGTTACACAACATTGTAAATGTATTTAATGCCACTGAATGGTGGCATTTAAAATGCCACTTAAAAATAGTTAAAATGGTAAATTTTATGGTATGTATATTTTACTACCATGAAAATATACCATTTAAAATAGAAACAAAAATTATAAAGTACCTAAGAGTAAATCTAAGAAAAGATGAAAAAATTATGAAATCAATTGAAAATCATTAAAGAATAGTTAAATGAATAGAAAGACATATCATATTCATGATAAGAGAGATTCAGTTGTATAAAGATATCAGTTATTCCCAAATTAATCTTCAGATTTAGTGCAAATCCAATTAAAACTCAAACAGGCTTTTTGTTGTATATTTGTTTTGTGTTGTTTTTCCTGTGAAACTTGACAGTTGATTCTGAAACTTACATGGGAGAGTAAATGATCAAGAACAGCCCAAGTGCAACTGAAGAAGACACAGGCAGAAGACTCGGGCTAGATGTTGGGATTTGTTATAAAGCCATAGAAATTCAGACTGTTGTACTCACTCAAGGATGGCCATTAGGCCAGTAGCTAATGGGATATCACTGGTTAATGGCGATGACAGAGCTCACACCTTACTTCATGTCCTCTGGTGTCATCTCAAATGTGTCTTTCTCAGTAGTGGGGAGTCCTGTGTAAAACAGCAGTGTCTGCTCTCCCATCGCCACCGCTGTCCTTATTCCCCTCTCCATTTTAGTTTCTCCATAGCAACTTATAGCCCTTTACCATACTGTATATTTTACTTGTGTATCACTTTTTCATGTCTCCTCACTATAGTGTAAAGTACACAAAGGCAGAGATTTCTTCTTCTTGTTCACTGGGGTGTCCTCAGAATATAGAACACTATCTGGTAAAGAGTAAGTATTCATTTTTTTTAAGTACATGAATGCAACAGTTTAGAATACTCAAAAACAGACCCACATGTATAAAGGTATCTAATATATAACCAAGCTTATATTACAAGTCAATGGGGAAAGGATAAATTATTCAATAAAGTTTTTTTTCTTTACCCAGCTTCTCTTATTTCTAAATTTGCCTAGCATTGAAAGAGCTGAATTCCTACAAATCAGAGTTCTTTTAATTTCTCACCCTATAGAATGTTCCCTTAATATCAAAAAGACACAAAGTTGCAGAACAAAGTGATACAATTAGTTATCTACATAGATTTTTAAAAAGATTCCTTCTTTACATCATGCTTAGAAATCAATTCCAAATGGATTAAAGACTTAGAGGTGAAAATAAAAATTTTGGAGCTAAAAAAATATATTTCAAACTTCCAGATAGGAAAAATTTCTTAAACAAGACATAAAAAATACAAATTATAAAGCAACTGATGAATAATTTTGACTACATTAAAATTCAGAGCATCTATTTATAATGTATACCATTAAAAAAGAAAAAAAATACAAGTCACAAACTGGCAAAAGATATTTATAAATACATAACCAACAGAGGATTAGAATCTAGAATATTTAAAGAAAATATACAAGTCAATAGAAAAAGATGAATAATGCAGTAGGAAAGTGGGTGAAAACCATAAATAAGTAACCTTGTTAGAAATCAAAGACATGTAAATTAAAACCACAATGAAATACTACTTTTACTCTTCAGTTTGGGCAAATTTTTTAAAATTTGGAAAATATTAATACCAAATCTTGGCTAGGTTGAAGAAACAGAGCTCTTACCCATTGCTTGTGGGCGGGTAATTGATACAACTACTTTAGAAAAAATACCCTTTGGGTCACCAATTTTATTCTTAGGAATACAACTTTTAAAAACTGTTATACCTGTGCATCTGGAGGCATGTAGAAGAATGTTTAAGAAGTTTTGCCCACAACAACAAAATGCTGGCAACAACTCAAGTATACATTAATCATATGATGGATAAATGAATGTTATTAGTCATACAACGGAAAACTATATGACAGTGCAAAGGGATGACTCATACTGCATGTGTCAACGTGGAAGAACCCAGAAACATAATGCTGAGTGAAGGAAGCAAATCACAAAAGAGAACATATAAATCTATTTATATAAAGTCCAAATCCAGGCAACTTTAAATTGTAATTTCTCTAGAGATGTAATAAAGTAATTAAGAAAAGCAATGAACTATTAAAAGAAAAATGAATAAATGAACACAACTGTTAGCATAATTGTTTCTCCTGGCTGAGATTAGTAGTATGGCCATAAAGACAAACTTTTACATATATACTTTGCCAAAAGTGGACCTTTTCTTTGTTTGGGGATTTTTAAAAAAAAATGGAAAAAAAATTATTAAATTCTCCTTTCCTTGGCAAAATTTCTTTCCATGAAATACCAAACAAACAAACAAACAAATGACAGGAAAAGCAATAAAAAATATGTGGTTTAATTTCTGACTTTTTTGTGAGGTCTCTTCCATGATGCGGCATGCACCATATTCTTCACAACTAAATTTTCCAAACAAGGTAGCTAAGTTATTGTTCTTTTCTCATGGAGAAGCTCAATTTAACTCCTAGTCCTGGTTGTTCAGCATCTGAAATGACTTTTCTCCCCCTCCAAGTTGTAATTGTGTACCAATTGCTTGTAGAGGAAATTGATGTGATCATGTCTGGCCCGCAGGAAATGAAGCAGATAAGTGGTCAGACCATTACACACGGGCCTTAATGGACCCGTAGCTCCCTGTCTCCCTGTGTCCTCAGCCTCCATTTTGCTCTACGCACTCTGGATTTTGTCTTAGTATCATTTTAATATCATCATCACAAGTTATTTTATTTTTAAATATTCAAAATGTTAAAACTAATTATTAAAAAACACCTTAGCCAGAAAAATTTTATAAAACTTTAAGTGTGAATTTGTGAACTCTTATTGGCTAAAAGTTGTTAAATAACTCGAGCAAGGATCTTTCAAACAACAGCAGGCACAAAAGCACTTTAAAAAAATTTATTGGAAATAATAAATCTGTAACCACGGAACAAATTTATAGCCACTAATTCTTGTAGAAGGATGTGTTTTTTTCCCTTTACTTTATTTGAAAAAGGAAACTTTTCAGTCCATAAAAGCATTAGAGTCATTATTGAAGCTCCATAAAACCCAGAGAGCACAATTTTCTTATTTTTAAGTCATATAAAATTTTACTGGGTAGTTTGTATTGGGATAGACATTAATACAAACATAAATCACTATCACATTCTACTATGTCATCCCTCTGATGAAAAAAACTATCTCAGTATACACTTATTGTATATAGTTTTGGGGAGTTAAAATTCTTGTTTTGGATGTACACAGGAAACTTTTAAAAGGTCTTTGGGAAACTATATTTTATAATAGAATGAATTCTAAAAAAGTTATATTCAAATTCTCTTTGCCACTGTCTAGCTATGAGATCTTAAATAAATAATTTTACTTTTCTGGAACTCAGTTTCCTCATCTAGATTCTCTCTTATGGTTGCTTCTATTCTAGTATTTGGGGCTAAACTCTGTATTTTGATTTTACTCTTTACTAAAAGACATGCTATTTAAACATGTACACTTGTATTTGGAATAGGACTCGCAGTACTCTGAATTATTAGAGGGATCACCTTGGCTAACTTGCTAGTATTCCTAACGCCCAGCATCTGGTATCGAACAGGTGCTCACACTATGCTTTTTTTTTTTTTTTTTTTTTGAGACAGAGTCTCACTCTGTTGCCCGGGCTAGAGTGAGTGCCGTGGCTTCAGCCTAGCTCACAGCAACCTCAAACTCCTGGGCTTAAGCGATCCTACTGCCTCAGCCTCCCAAGTAGCTGGGACTACAGGCTTGTGCCACCATGCCCGGCTAATTTTTTGTATATATATATATATTTTAGTTGTCCATATAATTTCTTTCTATTTTTAGTAGAGACGGGGTCTCACTCTTGCTCAGGCTGGTCTCGAACTCCTGACCTCGAGCGATCCACCCGCCTCGGCCTCCCAGAGTGCTAGGATTACAGGCGTGAGCCACCGCGCCCGGCCACTATGCTTTAAATAAACAAGTGAAAGAATGAATGAATGAATGGCTTCAGCTAAGTTGAACTACCAATGCTTGTAATTTGACTGAAAATTTGTGATTTTTACTTCATTAAAATATCATAGTAAATATTGTATGTGAGTTTTAAATTATCTGGTTTTCCTTGGGGAATTTTATTTTTTTTAATCTCTTACCTATCCAAACTTCTGGCTTACTCACAGACTAGTATTCTAGAGAACTGGAGTTTTCAAACAGCTAAAACAAACTGATAACAGAGCAAGTGTATGTTTTTCACATTAGCATTTATTGGCTCATTGACGTGCTTTCTACCCACTCACGAAACAATCTTGGGCATGTTAATTCCCCATTGTGGGTCTCTGGCTCTTTAAAAAATGAGAATAACAACATTGACTTGTTTTGAGAAGGACACAGCTAACATAGCCATAGAGATTACAGTTCCTCAGTGTGCCTGTGGAAGGCTAATCTACACTATCTGTCAGTGTGAGATATTTACTTTGTCGCTTCCTTTGGGGAAAACTTCTGGAAATGAAATAATACCCATTAAGAAATGCAGGTTTTTCCCTTCCAGCCAGTTGCCAAAGTTTGTTTTTTGGGGTGGTTTGTTGTACATTTTTTCCCCTTCTAATTTTTTGGAAGTAAGATCATTATCCTTGTGGGGTATCTGCTGGGTGGAGTACGTTCAAGGTTAAGATATTTTCATGAGTCATCAAAGAAAATATGGACGAGGTGAGTAAATTTCAAGTCCAGAGGCAGGTTCTTTGTGGAAAAAAATGTAGTGCCAAATCCTTTCTCCCTTTTTTTTTTGGTCAGTTGAAAGAGAATATTTAGGGAGAATTATTGCTAACTTTAAGATTGGACACTTTTTAAAGTCATTGTTACAAAGTTATGAAAGTATTATATCTAAAAGATCTGATCATTATAAATATCATATCTAGTTTTGATAAAAATGAGTCATAAAAACTGGAACGTTTCCCTTTCCCCACAGTTTTGACTTACCATGGTAATTAATCTTAACATCTGTTAAGGTCACTTACTTTGTGAAATAATAAATTATCAAATAGTAAGTCCATAAAAAAAGCGATGATTACCTGTACGTTGTGCGCCATATGGCCCAATTCAATACTAATATAGGAAACACCACATGCTTGGTAAACAAGAGGGATAATATGGTCTGTGTTAACAAGAGTAGATTTCTATCAAGTAGTGAAAGTACCAAGTCATATGATGATAAATTTTGGCCTTACAAAGATGAGGCTAATACCATTATCCATTATTGCATAGGAACTAAATCTTTTCAAATTAAACTCATGATGGATTTTAATCACTTGGCTAATGTTGGTAAATGATTATGCCTCAAGCCATTACGATAATGATCATTATTAGCAAGGGTCTGTTTTTACAATGTTTCTAATGCTTAAAATTAATCCAGAAGTCAAGAGCCATTAAATCATTTCACCTGCAGCAGAATTTAAAAGATGCCCATATTTCATATAGCAGCAATTTAAACACAAAAGCTAAGAAGGCGGTGGAAAAATACACAAGAAAATCAAGCTATTTACTACAGTGCCACCAAGTGACCAACTTCAGAATTCCATGTATACTCAAAAGTGCAAAGATACCAAGGAAAATAGTTATGTGCAGGAGAGAGACCACAGCAAGAACCTCAGATGGATACTGGTTATGGACCTATAACGAGTCTCAAAACTCTGAGAGGTCAACTTTCTAATTCTCTAGAATTACAGTGTTCACCTGAGAAAGCTCAGGAATGATCAGTGGGTTGCCAGAGAGCTAGCAATTGCAGAATTTGAACCACAGATGGAGATAAGCCATTTTAAACAGCAGCTACATTTTCAAATGTAAGAAAAAGGTATACATCAGTGATATGAAAGAGTTGACCATGAAACATGACATGGTGTTATCTTCAAATACAAAGAATAAAGTGCGAGCCAAGGAGAAAATTATAATAGAAAACTTTTAAATCCTATCTGCTACAATCTTCTCTAGGTGTCACGTTTAAAGTCTATGAGATGCTGGAATCAGACTAGATGATTTCTAAAGTCATTTACCAGGCCAGAAATCCTATGGCAAAAATCACGTCCAGGCATATGGCTCAACAAATTTGATGCAAAAACATAAACATAAGTGCTTGGATGGGATGAGATTGTTCTCTAATAGCCCAATTGATAACATATCTAAATTGAAGTAAAACACTAAGAAGTGTTAAAGAAAATAGGAAAAAAATTTAAATCTTATAAATTCAGAAAAAACTAATTTAGAAATGATCCTTACCAGTGATGTTAAATAATCTATTAATTCATTCATTTGCCAAGTGTATCTTGAGTTCTAACTACGTGCCAAGCATAGTGCTAAGTTCTAGGGATAACAGCATATCATAGGAACTATTTTCCAAAATAAGATGGTATTTTTAATAGAAGGAACTCAAAACCAATCCCACGAGGCCAAAGTAGATATGGGTTTAAAAAGGATGAAAAATTAGACATGTTTCCAAGGAATATGTAGAATCATTTCAGCCTATAGACCAATGTATCTGACTCCACCCTATGAGCTATCCTGGAAATCCTGTTTTCATTCTTAGGCCCAGCATCAAGAAACTGAAAACCAACCAACCAAATGACTAAGGGAGTTTCGAGTTTGAATGACTAATGGGAGAAACTTAAGAAGAGCTAAATATAGACCATTTGACTATATAGACTGACTAAACCAGTACAAAAAATAGAAAACTGTTGGGGATGGGGTATTGTTTTCCAGCGCACAAAGAGATAACTATGGGAGTGAGCAATAGGATGGAGTCAGGAAGAGGAAATTTTTGATAATATCAGAAGAAAAACTTCCTGTCAGAGAAAAGCATTAGATTAATACAATCTCTAGGGGGAAACGTCAGAAGTTCCACTAGTTGATAAGTTAGGAACCCACTAACTAAAGCTCTGGGGCATGTGTTGCCAGCATCCCAGGAGGAGAGTGGGCTGGAGGTGCCTCTCAATCTCTCATTTACACCTGCAAATGCAAAGGATAGGAATGGAAAACCATCAGGACAGAGAGGCCAAGGAAAAACAAATGTGTTCTCAGTGGAATATGGAAATGGATTACGGAGTATTTCAAAGTTACAAAGTGTTCAATTAAATCATTTCTCCCTTTCACTTGTTGCTTCTCTCACATTGGTTTGAATCCAAGGGACTAAACAGGCCCAACGCTCTACTTCCCTGAGGAGAGAACTGGAGTCCAGCCCTTAAAGCCACAGACTAAAAATAGTGCAAGAGATGTTATTAAAAAGAAGAAGAAGAATGTCAACACTTGCCATACATAACAACTCAAATTCCTGGTTCTCTTTCTCCTGTACTGAAATAAGGAAAACATGCAAAAAATGTCACCTGGTCAAGGTGAGTTAGTCCAAGAGTGTTGAGTGTGTCTGATTTCCGCTGACTTGTCTACACACTCGTGTTCCATTACAATGACCTCTGGGGACTCAGAATGTCTCCTGATCTTGTTGGACAGGTGCAACTTTCAATCAGCTCATATTTGTCCCTAGTCTGACCATGCCAGAGAGGCCCAGCCATTAATTATCTTCTGTTGCATTTTTAAAAGGGCAGAGAACAAAAAGCTCTGTTGTTTCAACAACTGTCTTTTGGGTTTTGTGACTAGGCACCTCTGCTTGGCTTCTGTCTCCAGCTTGGAGGTTGGAGCCCAGTTGTGTTATTCTCGTAACTTCTGCCTGGTGGTTTGGAACTTGGCTCTTTTAGTTAATTATGTGACTTCTGAAGTTAACCATCTGCAATGTTTCTAGATTGACAACTGGCTGCCCTTTCTTTCTTTCTTTCTTTTTTGATTTCCTGATATTTTTTTCCCCTCTCCTAGACCTCAAGTATGACCTTAATGTTGATTCATAGAATTTGGTAATAATCTTTGCTTTGATCTATAGGGAAATTTTTAAAAACTGACTAAATGTTTGAGGCTTAATCTGCTCAGCTTTGCTGGCACAGAAGCTTTCTACTATTCAGGGCTGTGCCTACTTACCAAGTAAAAACAAATCCATTTTTCTTTTGACATTCCAGGTATAAATGAACCATTATAATAACAGTGATATCTCTGCTAAAGTAATAAATTATATTATAGTTTAAATTATCATTTAAGCCATAAATTATTAGTAGCCACATTTACAGGTAAAGGGATTTATTTATTTATTTATTTACTATTTTCATCATTTTTTGTGTGTGAGCAAAGAATCAAGGTAGTGGGATTTTTTGTTTTGTTTTAATATGAGTAGCTGGAAATACAGCTTCTAGAATAATCATATAACTAATATATGCAATTGGTTTACCAAAATATTACCCACCATAGCTTATTATGTGTGCTCTATAATTTTCTTGCTTAAGTAAATTATTGTTATTTCTTTTAAGTACAGCTGGTATTCACATTTTTCCCTCCATTTATAATTTAGAAATTTTGATCAACAGACAGGTAAATAGATGTTCTTTCTTGATGAGTTATAATTAAAGTGCCAAACACTTACTTATGTTAGGAAATAGATTGCTTTAAAATACACCTATGCATACTCCTCAAATGGACTGACATGACTTCAGTAGCTGAAAGTAATTATAATAGAAAATTTCAATACTACCCTATGGTGGAGTACACATACTTAAGCTCCAACACTTGTTAGAACCATACCACAGTATGCAAAGATTTTCTGACTTACAGAAATGTCAATTTATTCTCGCTCTTAGATACGAAATCTGAATCTTAGAATCTTAGGGATTGGGATTTAATTATACCTAGTTTTATTGATGAATGTCGGGTTAAATCACATGAACTACTATTTTAATTGGTAAGTAATAATTGTATTTATCTATGGGGTACAATGTGATCTACATAAAGAAAGAGTCAATCAAGCTAATTAGCATATCCATCACCTCACTGATTTACCATTTTTTTGTGTTGAGAACTTTAAAAATCTACTCTTTTAGCAATTTTGAAATATAAATTATTATTGACTGTGGTCATCATACTCTGCAATAGATCACTAAACCTTATTCCTCCAGTCTGACTACAACTCTGTGAAGATGATGGGCGGGTAGCAGTGCCTGACCTGTATGTGTGTTGTCAGCCCTAAGGGCCTCTTCCCTTCTTGTCAAGAGTGCTAACTTTTTTCTCCTTTCACACAACACTGAAATCACCATTTCTATAGGCTAAAAAGGTCAAATGTTGGCAGCTTCATCAGGTTTAATTACATAAAATCAGAGTATAATAAGAAATTTTCAACATAGCTATGTATTAGGCATTCTATTAGACACATATTTTTATTATATTAGGCTTTTAGAAAACCTTGCAAGGTTGGTATTGTTATTCCTACTTGTAGAGGAGAAAATGATGCAATTTGCTAAAGATGACATGGTTATTAGGTTCTGGTTTAAACCCCTGCTCTTTTCACTGCACTATGCTGCTTTCTTAGATGATTTCAGAAGTGACCTCTCCACTTCCCCCTACCTAGTACATGAATTCTTTCTAAAACATGTCTAAGATTTAGTCAAGCAGCCTCTTGTTATACACACCAATGTTTAACCTGCCATTGAACACTCATTACCTTTAGATAAAGCCCATTCCAACTTTGTATAGCTTTGTCATAAAACTTGTATTTCTATTGAATCAAAATATGCCTCCCCATAATTTTTACTTCTTCTTGTTTCTATACTCTGGACAACCTAGAACAAGTCTAATTGCTCATTCATACAGCAGTCTTACAAATACATGACAATAACTGTGATTTGCCACTCCACTTCAACATCCCTAATTCTTGAAAACATTCCTATGTCACAGAAATTGTTGATCATCCAATTACAGTCTATTATGTAATAAAAAGCATGGCAAATGATGTCCCTTTACTAACTGTAGACTATGATTTCAGCTACCTGCTTTTCTGGGTGAAAACACAATAGGGAAACAATTAGTGAGAAAGATACTCATAGAAGCAAGGAATGGGCTTGTATACATTTATTTTCTTTTAATTCAGAGTAAATGCAAATGTTTATGCAAATAAGATATATTCCTGAATGCCGCCATGTGTGGTGCCTTGGAATAAGATATGTATTTGTTCTGTTTATTGATTAGAATATATAATTCTAGTTGTTGAGGCATCAAGTAAAAATAAAAGAAAAGGATAAGAAAAGAAAATGCATAGCTGATATGCTACAGCATGAGTAATATCAATTTGAAAAGACTTTTTAAGGCTTGTTTCATAGTTAGGGCTTATGGTGTAGACATGCCCTAGACTGAGGGAACCATATGGGTTGAAAATGAACAGTGACTGCATTGCAGACACATTTAGGGGGAAACCTGAAGGACCCAGTGGGGAGGAAAAAGCTTCCCAATGGGAGGAGCTCAGAGTAGTGCACCTGATTATCCTTTGACATGCAAGGAGAAGTGGCCCAAGGTGAGAAAATGTAGAGATTCCTGGACAGTAGCCAATTGGTAGGGGCTTAAAAGGAAAGGGCTAGAAAATTATATATAAGGAGACATGAGAAAAGGCATGTGGGACATGAGGGAGTGGCACAAAGTGTGAAGTTTTTGTATTGCATGTTATTGGCCACCAGAAAGCATCTACCACTGAAGAACTATTGAACACCAAGTCCACAAAAATGACTCACCTGGTTGATGTTAGCAATTCCTTGTTATTGGCCACCCCAAAACCAGCATGTGAATACCTGCACAGAGCAGCCACGGTGGCAGCGATGGAGGCTGTTTGGCACCTTGGAAGAGGATATGTATTTGTTCTCTTTATTGATTAGAATATGTAATTCTAATCCATCAGCGTGAACTTCCATTCACAAGGCTAATATAACTATTAATATTTCTGCCTCTGAATTTCAACACTGAGCCCCTGGCATGGTACTATACTTGATGAGACCATCCTGCCTCTTCATAGCAAATTGGCTACACTGGGCCCCTTCCATCCTAGAAAAGATGGGATCATCACAGGGATAGATACCTATTTCAAGTATGGATTTGCCTTTTCTGCCCACAGAATCTCGGCCAGCTGCACTATCTGGGGACTTAAAGAATGACTTGATCCACAGGCATGGATCCCAGACAACATTGCATCCAACCAGGGAAACCACTTCAAAACGAAAGAGGTACAGGGCTGGATCCATGACCATAGGATCCACTGATTTTTTTTTTTTTCTGAGACAGGTTCTCTCTCTGTTGCCTAGGAAGAGTGCAGTGGTGTCATCACAGCTCACTGCAACCTCAAACTCCTGGGCTCAAGTGATCCTCCTGCCTCAGCCTCCTGAGGAGCTGGGACTAGAGACAAGTGCCACCATGCCCAGCTAACTTTTCTTTTTGTACAAACGGGGTCTTGCTCTTGCTCAGGATGGTCTTAAACTCCTGACCTCAAGTGATCCTCCCACCTCAGCCTCCCAGAGTGTTAGGACTACAGGTGTCAGCCACTGTGCCCTGCTGGATCCACTGATCTTATCATATATCACACCACCCCGAAGACTGGACCCATGACAGGACCATGGGATTCACTGATCTTATACACCACACCATGCAGAAGCATCTAACCTCAGAGAGTGCTGGAACAACCTTCTAAAGGCATACTTAAGCTTCAGCTCAGCAGCAATCCTCTTTTCAGATAGGGTACCATACTTCAGGATGGAATGTGTGCATTAAATCAGAAACTTTTACATGGTGCTATGTTCCTAACAGGAGGAATATATGGATCTGGGAACCAAGGAATAGAAAAGCAGGATTGGTCCCACTTGTCAAGTCTCCCAATGATACACTGGAGGATTTTGTGCTTCCCACAACTATGAATTCTGCAAGTTTAGAAGTACCGATCCCAAAGAGAGAACACTCTTTTCAGAAGCCAAATGAAGAGTCCCATTAAAGTATGAGCTATGGCTGCTACCAGGGCTCTTTGGACTCCTTGTGTCCATGGATCAGCAGGCCAGGAAAAAAGTAACCTTACCTGTAGGGTAATTTACCTTGATCAACAGGAGGCAGTAGGGCTACTTTTACACAACAGGGCCAGGAAGGAGTATGTGTGGAATTCAGGTGCTTCATTTGGGCACCTCCTCATACCTCCTTGCCCCACTGTAATGGTTAACAAACATGTGCAGCAACCTGGCCTGAGAAACATATGATTGCCAAAGGCCCAGACATCTTAGAAATAAAGATTGGGATAACACTACCAGGTGAGGCACTTAGGCATGCCAAGGTGCTACCAGAGAGTGAGGGAATTTAGAATGCATAATGGAAGAGTAAGAGGATGAGCACCAATGGAGGCCCTGAGACCATCTCCAGTGACAGTGTCCATTATTTGTCCTAGTAACTTCCCCCTAAGATTCCCCTCATGAACAGAGGCCCCCGGGAGCCATGGAGGAACTCTTCCCCCAAACTTGAATGGAGAAGTAGATCCATGCAGTGCAAGGGGTGAACTGTGGTGGCACAGATCTCCTACTGTGGGGAGCATAGTTGACTGATGGCCTCAATTCCAGCTCCTCTGGATCCATTAGTGTGTTTACACTGAGGCTCCACCTCCCACAGAGAACTCTCAGCCAATGACTGAGTAGCATGAGGGTACCATTCCCAAGCCATTCCTGCTAGACACAGAATTCCTATGACTAGCCCTTTTGGTTTGAGAATTCCCCAAGTCCTTAAG
Organism: Eulemur rufifrons; assembly: GCF_041146395.1. Taxonomy (NCBI): domain Eukaryota; kingdom Metazoa; phylum Chordata; class Mammalia; order Primates; family Lemuridae; genus Eulemur; species Eulemur rufifrons. Next base: position 46,776,226 of record NC_090983.1, read on the forward strand.
CCTGGCCAAAACTTTCTTAGAACTACCTTGTAATCTGAGACTCTTTCTACCCAATCCCTCTTCTTCCTCCCTCTCTTTCACAGGTGTAAGACCTGCATCATAGTCTGAGTGCTTTCTCCACCTTCTGCTCTGTCTCCATTATCCTTCCTAAGTTTCCACCAAATAAATATCTTACATGTCTAGTCTCATCTTGGTGACTGCTTCTCAAAAGACCTGAACTAACATAGAAACCAAATCCATTGCAACATTCCCCACTGTCTTCCCTGGCCAGATGTGGGCAACATCACAAACTTTTTTAAACATTGCTAGTATCCTGCCTCTCTCCACTAATGATAGGAACCAGAAGATCCTTCTTCAAAGAGAACCAAAACCTATTTTTCCAATCTCTTCTTATCATAACTCTAAAAAATAAACACAGTTCCACTTAATATCCTGCTAGCCTAAGGAAGCTAAGTGTGGGAGATAGAAAATACAATTAAATAGTTAAGATGGCTTTACATTTAACTTTTCAGCCCAACTAGATTCTTTCACATCCACAACCTGTGTCAGCAATGCCCTTCCTTATCTATCATCCTGCTTGTAGATCTTCAACAAATATTTCTTGAATAAATCCTTGTACTTGTTCTCATATCACTAGGTAAGAGCTTCAAAATACTTCCTTCATTTTCTCACATGGGAGAATTCCACCAACAGAACCCAACATTTCACCCTGGCTACTTTCTTCCAGTCTATCCCCCATTTTGCATTCTCTTCTAAGGTACACAACCGGCTTTTCCTGGTTCGTCCTTTTCAGCATTAAAGCATACAATGTGTGCAAGCAGAGCAATTGCTCAAATCCTGGTTCTGACACTTATTCTGAAAACATAGGCCAGTCATTTACCCTGAGCCTCATGTCCTCATGGAAGTAACGTTACCTCCCTTAGCTAAAAGTATTAGATAACATTACAGCTATAAATTATAAAAGGGCACGCAAATATAATAGCTATCATCATTTATTACCTTTCTTCCCCATTCAAACAGCTCCTAAAGCACAAACCTTTCCTTAACAAACATTTTGTAATTTGACAAGATGGAGATCAGTTTCCTCTATTCTTTGTCCTCCACTCTGAACATGAATTTACTCTCATTCCATATAGGATTTATAAAAACAATACTGTATCCCTATCTGGAAACATCCAAAACTGCTTTGTTATTCTCATTCTGTTTTCTATCTATCTTAGGTAGTGTTTTCTTTCATGTTTTACATTCTCCCATACGGAAAATACCATAAATGAATAGCTAGTTTGACACATCTAACCCAGTGATCTGCATAATTAAGCACATAATGCATGCTTAAAATGATAATGGTGGTAAGTTGTATTGAAGTAAAAAAATGTGTTGCCCCTCTCTGCCAGATCTTTTCCCCCTCAGCAGAGGTCCTTCCAGTGGATTGTAATATATTTCCTACCCAAAGATATCAGGTTCGGCCATATGACTTGATTTGCCCAATTATTTGTGAGGAGAAGTGTCCACTCTACTCACCTATAGGTCACTTCTGAACAGAAGCTTTAAGAGCCATTGTGTGGTTCACCATTTCTCTTTTCCCCTTTTGTCATAAGAAAGCCAGTGTTTCAAATAAGGGCTGCTCCTTCTGCTTAATTATCCAGTGGAGAGGGCCCGTGGCAGACATGTAGTGTGAGAAATAACCCTTTCTTACAAAGAGATTTTGGATTTGCTTGTTTCTAAAGCAAACCTAAGCCCACCTGGTATAGTTTGGATATTTGTCCCCTCCAAATCTCATGTTGAAATTTGATACCCAATGTTGGAAGTGGGGCCAGGTAGGAGGTGTTTGGGTCATGGCAGCAGATTCCTCATGAAAGGCTTGGTGCTTTCCCTGTGGTGATGAGTGGACACTCACTCTATTAGTTCCCATGGGACCTGATTGTTAAAAAGAGCCTGGCACCTCCTTCTCATTCTCTCTCCTCCACCTCTTGCCACATGGCCTCTTCCAGCCACCTTATTTTCACTTTCTGCCATGATTGGAAGCTTCCTGAAGCCCCCATCAAAAGCAGATGCTGGTGCCATGCTTCATGTGCAGTCTGCAGAACCATGAGCCAAATAAAGCTCTTTTCTCTATAAATTAGCCAGCCCTAGTTATTCTTTTATAGCAACAAAGACTAAGACACCCCCTTAGCTGACTTATACAATCATGATAGCACAATGTCTGCATGCACTGTTCAGTTTTAGTGTGTGTATCAGTCCACAGTCTTGGGTGTCAAAAGAGTGCATGTCTTTATTTTCCCTATTTTAACTGGACTCCTTTCTTTGAAGCTTAAACTTTTGGAAGCCAAATTTAGGATGATTTATGGCTGCTTACGGTTTTCACTGTGATATGCAACCCTTCTAAGGTAAGGAACCATGAGTCAGCGGCTGGTGTTAATATAGGGAGAAAAGGGAAATTTGAAAATAATAGGGGGAAAACAAACTAAAATCTCAAATCATTATTCAGCCATACTATGAAAGTATGGAGCAATATAAAGTGAGAAAAGAATATAAAGTATACTGAAATCAGATCAGTGTGATATTTTATTTATCACAATTCTACTTTCATCAAAACCCTAGGTATTCTTAGTTTACTACTAAAAACATACTGAAAAGAAATGTAGAAATAGTATTACTACATTTTGCTTGACTTTTTAAAAATATGTTTTCTTCTTCATATCCTGAGGACATTCAAACATATTTGACTTTTATTTTTAAAAACTAAAATATACTTGTAATTTCCATTATTTTACAATTGTCTACAAAATGAAACTAGAATGAAACATATGGGTGGATAAAGTTTCATTTGTTGCCAAATATCTTCTCTGTATAACATCTGGATATTTAGAACATCTGCATAACTGACAATCTTTCAACTTTTCATCTGGATGTTTGGCAAATATGGAGAAAATGTTTCCTTTCTAATTCTTATTCTTACCCAGTGCTATTCTAATAGCATATTTGTTAATATTGCTATCATCCTATTATTTTATCAGATAAAATATGGATACAATTTTGGAGCGAAACAATAAATTGTTTAATTTATAGTGCATGCCCAACCTCTGACAGTTAAAAAGGAAAATTTTTGGTAAATTCTTTCTATGTAGCAATTAATCTATTTCAAGAAAGATTAACAATAGAATATATCAAAGCACTCACTCCACGTCCAGTGTTCTCTATTGTGTGTATGCCCTTTATGTGAGATGAGAGAATAATATTCTTTGGCCAGATGCTGATATAGTCCTGTAGCATCTGCATGGATGTCTGTTTGGCACTTAGGGTAAGGGGGAATATTTTATTATACTCTTGGGGTTATGGAACATGGAGACAAGCATCATAATCACCCTTTGCAAAAACTCCAAGGGTCTTAGTTACATGTTTTTCCCTTGTCAACATCTGTCAAGAACCACATGTCAATTACTACTCCATCTTTTCTCAGGTAATAAAGAAATAGAGAACTCCCAAAAGAACAGTTTTTATCTTCCCAACAATATGCCCCAGGCCTTTGCTTTTGGATATAACCCTCATAAATTTTTGTCATTATCTGCTTGCAAGGATCTTGGCAAAGAAAGAGGCCCAAATGGAAGAAAAAGGAGTTACTTCTAGTACAGCAAACCATATATAAGTGCATGTTTTTGGATATCTAATACAAAGGAAATCAGGGTATATCTAACCAAGCTATTTCACTTTCTCAAGAGCCATCCCTGTATTTTACTAATAAGGTCACCCAATTGCTAATTTCTATTCAGTCTCATCCTTTTATGTTTGTACAGTTTTATCATATTTTATTTTTTATCATATTTATTGGCTTGTACGCGTGTATGTGAATGCTATGCCTAATGAAAATCCCTTATGAAGTAGTGAACAATTAAGTGCTGATGCCACACTGTATAACCAAGATTATTATGCCTAAGGTGAGATCTGTAGACACTGATACTTCAAAATAGATCATGTGAGAGCCAAGATACATTTTGTATGTGCCCTTGGCAATTTTGTTTCCTTCTAACAGACAACCAACAAAAATGGACAGATATTTTATTGTAGCCAAATCTTCTCATGGAATTGTTAATTCATCATACAATGTTAAATTATCATTTGCCCTAAATTGCAAATGTACCATTTTTTATGACTTTCAGATGCAAATCAATAATAAGGCTCCGTATTTCAGCACAAACAGGTTGGTGAGCATCTGAAATTAGGTGAGCATAGAAGCACAGAACCCATAAAGGGATGTAGGCACATTGCCACAGTTTCTCTGGAAAGAAAATGGTTGGAAAAACTTATTTACCAAATTTAACAGGTGGTCAGCCTAAAATGCCCTGAGGGTCTGTGTTCTGTTGTGAGTGTTCTGGCTTGTTTTTTCTCCCATGATTTAATAGGTTATGGTTTTTCTACTGTCATTTGATCAACATTTTTGAGACCCATTTTAAGCATAGTCCTAGGTGCTAAGAACAGATTGTAATACCAAAAATAACCGGAATTTGCCTCCCAGTGTTTAGTTGGGTGATAGTGCCAGACACTCATACATGGAATGCTATGTGGTAGATTAAAAGATGGCCACAAATTCATTGCTGCTCCTCCCACCAAACAGTGAAGTCTTTTCCCTCTTTAATCTGAGCTGGCCTCACAGCTCCTTTAACCAACAGAATGGAGACAAATGATGCTGAGGCAGTGTTGGGCCTAGCCCTTTAGAGGACCAGGAGCCTCTGTTTTCTTCCTTCTGGAAGACAGCCCTTGCGCTGTAAGGAATTCCAGACAAGCCCTTAAAAAGAGGCCATGTGGAGAAATTCTGTAAGAGGAAAATCCATGGAGAAAGGGGCCACATGAAGGAGAATTGAGATGCCACAGTTGATAGCACCAGGGGCCCAGGCATATGAGAGAGGTCTTCTTGGACCTTCAGCTAGAACAGAAGCACCCTCCAATGAACGTACAAAGCCTTGAGGAATAACAAATTATTTTTGTTTTAAGCCTCTGCACTTTGGGAGTATTTATCTGTTACACAGCAAAAGTTAACCTATACAGCTTATAAGTAAACATACATACCAAAATTTGCAAGGACATATAAGAACATCAAATGGGTACATACAAGGAATTCTGAATGGATGGGTAATCTGAAGTCACAGGAGGCAGTACAGTCTGATGGCTTTGGGAGTCAAACCTATGTTTGAATCTCTACTCCACCTCTTACTATCTCTATGATCTTGGGCAAGTCAGGACATTTCTTGGGATTCTGTTTCTTACTCTATATAATGGAAATAATAATTCCTACTTCACAGAAATGGAATAAAGGTAAGTAAATTGGGTAATATATATAAAGCTGTTAGCACAGTGCATCATCCAGAGTAAGAACTAAGTGCTAGTTATTGTTCATATAAAGTGATCATGAAAGGCCTTTCCAAAGAAGATGAATTTTGATTTGCATAAAAATTAATCCATAGATCTTAATTCTGTAGTAATGAGATAGATTGAGTTCAATGGTCCCTGAATCTCCAGATACAATTCAGTTTTCTCTTGTTCCTAGTTAGATTATGAATTTGTATTCATTTGTATTAAGAAAGGCAATTAATGTCATTTTGCACAAAAGTGTCTGAGGCAGAGGCTATGATGTGTTTGCAAACCCATATCGTTTCCTCTCGGGCACACAGGTAGGTGTAGTAAGGCCATGAGACTGAGTTCTGGCTAGTGGAATGTGGGCCAAAACAATAGGCAGCACTCGTAGCAGGCCTGCACTATAAAAACTTCCCACCACCAATATTCCATGCAATGTCCTCTTCCAGTTGGTTAAAACAGAAGTCCCTGCAGGGTGACATGGGATCTGCATGTGGAATATGGTAGATCCACAAGGTGGAAGCAACTTAGAAGAGAGCTGCCAACCAGAAACCACTCTGCTGGGCTGTGACATGAGCAGGAAATACTTTTGTGTTAAGCCACTCATATTTCAGCGTTTAGGTATTATAGCGACTAGCATTGTCAAAACTGATGCAATTTTAATGGCATTCTTATGATAGCCCACAATCATTTATCTTATTATTTTTCTACCCCCATTATCCATCCTTCTTTTCCACAAAAGTAAACCTACTTACCATTCATCTTCTCTCCCTAAGAGCTGCAGATATTCTTCGCTAATGAGCTTCCTCTAATGAAATGGAAATAGAAACTTGCTCCTTGCCTTTTTCTTAATTGCCATTTTCATTCATTTCAAACATGTGACCTAACACTCAAAGCAGCGTCTCTGGATAGGTGATGTTTAGGTCTCTGTAAAATGGTGGATTATTTATAAATGCTTAAAAATATATGATAATTTATAACTATTCATAGGTAGCATTTATTGACTACTTAATTATGCACAAAGCACTGTGTATTTTATGTTGATTAAATTTTATAGTCCTCATAATAAATCTATACAGTAGTTATCATTATCATCTCCATCATACAGATGAAAAAACCCAAGACCCACAGTGTTTGGCAATTTGCCAAAGTCATACTTTTTTGGTTCATGAAAGAGCCAGAAGTTTGAAGCCAGAGCTTCTGCTTTAATTATACCCTCCATGGCATCTCAACATGTGGTCATAGACATCATGTCCTTTTATGATATACTGCATGAATCTGTACATAAAATATACAGGCTATGGAAAAAAGAATATATTAAAATGCTTGTTCATGAGATAGACCAAAAGTCACTGATAGTATCCAATTGCATATTAGGCATTAGCCTGTAGCCATTTATTGCATTATTTTCCATGTTCTCTTTGACAGGAATTCTTGTCCATAGGGTCAGATGCTCTGCTTCCAAGAAGGAAAAGTAGCTGACCAATGCTGGTGATCAGTTTGTCCTTTTCAGTGTGACTGATTGTCTTGATTCTGACTCCAGTGGTGACAGTATTGTATGCATTTTCAACTGGGAGCCCCCTTGCAATGTTAACTATTTTATAGTCATGATTTCACTTATAATGTGGGGGAAAAAAACACTCAGAAAACATCCTCGTCATGAAGGCTTGCATGCGTCAAGCATTTATTATATGCCAAGCACTATGCTAATTGCTTTCCATTTATTTAATACACTCAACAACTCAATATAATTGGAATTATTTTATCTTCACTTAAAAAATGACAGATTTGAGGCAAAGATACTAAGTAATTTACCAAGGTGACACAACAGAGAAGTGACATAGCTGAGCTTTGAACCCAGGTGATCTGACTCCAGAGTCTGCCTTCCTACCCAATATAACAACTCAGAGCACAACCTTGGAGCACCTGATCTGAAGATGACTCCTGAAGTGGTGGATGGAAAACATTTTGCATTGAGCTTGGAGTGTCTCTTGGCCTCTACTGTTTGTCATTGGGCAGCACTCTTGAGTATAGTGCCAGTGAGAACCCACAAATTTGATGGCAGGCAGTTAAGAGTGAGTAACTCTCAAATCAATGCACCTATATTTTAAGGGATATTAATTTATTGTGGCTTTCTTTAATAAACAAATACTTTAAGGACACTAAACTAAGTTGAGTACGTATGAAGTGATGATTATACTCCCTCCTTACAAACACACACCTAGAAAACAACTTCCCCATAAGAACCACTTGGTAGCAAATTTCTTTTACCTGGGACAAAAGCACTTGAACTCCTGAATATAGGCATGTCGTTCATGAACACTTTTCTTATATCTATTCTAAGAAAGGGCATCATATTGGGCCAAAAAGGCCCCCAGATGGAGCTTGGAAGAGTGTGTCATGTTCTCATATTCTTCAGGCTTTTTAGGACCTAAAGAGCACATGTAACAAAAGCTGAAAGAGAAAAAAAAAACTATACATATACACACAAAAACACACGCACACATATGATTTACATAAATCAATGTACATTTTTTTCTTTCTATTAAAGACATAGAACTTCATCTTTGGTCTAAGTATTAGCCAAAATCTACACTTTTCTTTATCTTTGGTCTAGTTTTTAGAAGATCATGAATAACCAACTTCACGGTCATTTCTGGTATCCCAGGGCTTATGCGTGACAAGTGATTGTTGGGAAGCTACCATCATTTCTAATTGGTCTAGCAAGATCAGTAATATAAACAAAGAACATAATTTGGAATATTGTTCATATCTGAATATTCAATTTCAAATGTAGGTAATCATTCTAAGTGCAATTTGGGGCCTAGACCTCTTCATGGTTTTTCATTGTTTTTGTTGCTATTCTCTCATTCAGTTGAGAATCAATGTACAGTTGTTTTGCCTTAATGCAACAAATGTGTTCTTGAAAAAAAGAAAGACCAACTCAATTCTACAAAATCATATGCTAAAAACCATAGGGTTTATGGGAAAAACAGCATCAGGGTCAAGCCACTCAAAACATAAAATTTCCACTTAAAACATATAAAATTTCATAACTCATATGCTAACAAAAACTTAATACCCCTAGTAAAAATACCAGCACAGTTTAAAAAATGTTAAATAGCCCAGGTGCAATAGCTCATGCCTATAACCTGAGCACTTCGGGAGGCCGAGGCAGGAGGATCACTTTGAAGCCAGGAGTTTGAGACTAGCCTGGTCAACATAGTGAGACCCCATCTCTACAGAAAACTTTTAAAAAACTATCTGGGTATGGTGGCAAGCACCTGTAGGCCTAGCTACGTGGGAAGCTGAGCCAGAAGGATCACTCAAGCCCAGGAGTTTGAGGTTGCAGTGAGCTATGATTGTGCCATTGCACTCTAGCCTGGGTAACAAAGTGAGAACTTGTCTCAAAAAAAAAAAAAAAAAAAAAAAAAACCAACCAGTTAAATGACTAATAAATAAAGAAATACTGCTGTATAAATAAGACTTTCCAAACAACAACAACAAACCCTAAAACTAGCTTGTGGAAGGGGGTGTGAAGAAGGGTCTGAGGCTGCTGCATTGTGGAGATGAGGGAACAGTACACAAAGAGCAGGAAGAACCACACCATGAGCACCTCCAGGAGAGAGGAGGTTGCCAGAGCAAGCCAAGAGGAGGACTGTGAATGAATGGACACAGCGCAACCCAGTCCGGATGTTCGGCTGGTTTAGTGCCCTTTGCACTGAGATGCTGTTACATTCAGATGTGGTACAAAACAGCAATATGCTGGGACCAATGTGATCTCCAAAATAGCATCATTCTCTGACGCCACTTGCATATGAACGGACTCACATTGCAGGAACACATATTATAGCAGAACAAACTGTGACAGTAGAGTATGGCAATAATAATGGTTCTGAAAGCTATTAATTATGTATAAAACCAATTATTAAAACCTTTCAAATTTGTTATCCTGGAAACTAGATTACAATTAATATGACTTTCAAGAGAGAATGCATTAGCTAGTAAATTTTGTAAAGTATGCTGTATCCATTTTGGATCAACAAATGTTTACAGAAATTTAAATAATAATATAGGGTATAGTTAGGGAGATCACAAAGAAAAAATTATTTTAAAAAATCATGCACCCCAAAATATCTTTCTTCTCCATCAACCATGATCAGTCCAAAGTGATCATTTATTTAGAATCGTCAATGTGCAATGGAGCTGCTATTACTGTTGCTGAACTATTATGTCAAACTCTAGAAATTTGACTGCTAAAATTTTCATAATCTATTTTTGTAATAAATGTTGATAAGATTTCACATTTATTCCCATATCCCAAGAGTTTCTATTAGCATGGTAATATTTGGTTGTGAACTCAGTTCAATTTTGATTTAATTTTGTTAAAATCAGTATAATATTGATTTTAACACTTAGTCATATAACTTATTTGATTTACTTCTATCCTTTAATGAAGAAAATTATTAATATGATTTCTTATGAATAATAAAAAATACTCTAAATTTGTGTTGTCTAATATGATAGCCACTAGCCACATGTTATTATTTAAATTAATTAAAATTAAATACAAGTAAAAATACAGTTTCTCAGTCACACCTGACACATTTCAGGGGCTCAATAGCCACATGTGACTAGTGTCTATGGTATTGGACAGTGAAAATATAGAATATTTCCATCATTGCATAAAGTTCAACAAACAACAGTTCTATTGACCTACAGCTCTGCCAAATTTCTGAAAAAGCACAATGATTCATGCACTGGTCAATGCTGCCATTAGAAAATGGGAGCATACCTTTAGGAACTGACAATCCACATGCTTCCTTTTTCCCTTCCTCTACAGTTGAAAGTATAGGAAGATTCTTGTCTGTTGGTTTTGCTTTGGGTGCTAGGGAGAGAATGAGCCCATCCATGCACCCGTGGACACATGGGCCAACTTCTGCAGACACTGTCCACGTCTTTGGCTCTTCTGACTTCAGTGTGCACCAGCCATCTTCCAACTACCAGTGTCTCCATTTCTTTGCCCAAGGTCTTTATCGAAAACTGCTGGGAGGCACTCTGCCTGTACACCTGTCAGTCTGAAAATGCTCAAGGATTAACACCCAGTAAAAGAAATCTACCAACGATGAATGGAAGTTGGTATAAAAATATTCTAGTTCCCCTGTGCCTCAGCTGGGAAACCTCTGAGTCGTGTGTTTTGCAGCATTTTCCATAGTAGCCTGCAGTGGTAGCCGGATTGATAATGTACTCTATATTGGCGATTTTGCCTTTCCCATATCGCTTTTCCACACCTCACTTGTGATTATTTGCACCTCCAAATAAACCCCTTGAATGCAAATCCTTGTCTCCGGGAGGTCTGCTTTTGAGGAAACCTCAACTAACACAATAACCAAATTGAGGGGCGAGAGGCAGAATTAGAAAGGAAAGGGGCTTGTAAGCATAAAGCTAACTAACATTTGCAGTAAATATCATTAGATGGGGAACTCCTGGAGAGCAAGGGTTGTGCCTTCTCTTTCTATCCCTAATGTCTAGCACACACAAGGCCCTCAGTAAGTATCAAATCTTACAGTTTTTCACCCATGTTACTTCACTGACATCCCAACAATCCTATTCAGTAGCTATTACAGCCATTTTTCAGCTGAGGAAATTAAACATCAAATAATTGAAATAAATTGCCCAAAGTCACACAGTCAGTGACGGTGTTCAGCCTGGAACCAGGGCTTCAGTACCAAGCGCTTCGCTGGTCCCTGCAGCCGGTGCCTCAGCTGTGCCTGTTCAGGTGACCTTGGCAGCACCATGCTCTGCGCACCCACCTCTGCCTCACTGGACAGGGTGAAGAATGCTGTTTATTTCTGCTTCTGCTCAGTATTCTAAGTATGTGTTGTCAACTTCATTTTCAGAGACCATGGCTCTTTAGGCTTGAGCCTAAAAAAATCATGAAGAGGACAGCAGTGAATTCCCCACCCACTCATCACTGGAGTCCCAGCCTCTCTTAGACCTGCTCTCTGAAGTCTCAAGAACCTATATTATCGTATGTGGCCCAGGCAGACGCTGGAACTATCGAGAAGAACTTCTACACCTCAGGGGAGCCATTCCAAGTTCTGCCTGCTGCCCTCAGTTCCAAACTTTCTGCTCTCTGAACCATCTGCTTTGACTATTAGCTTATTCTTGATTGGGGCTGTATTGCAGGTCTGTGCCCTAAGAATGTTTTCTGTTTAAGAAGCATTATGAGGTTTTGATCAAGCTTGTTGGCCCTAGAGAGAGAATGCCTAAGTTAGAATTTATTTTCATAGCTTTACTAGAAGGAAGGTGTGAGAACTTAGGCAAATTATTTTAAATTCTCTGTTTTAGTTTCCTAATCTATAAAATACAGATGATTAAAGTACCCACCCATTTAAAAAGTCCCCATAAGTTGTTACAAGTATTAAGTGAAATAACCCATGTAAAGCACCCGGCCCATTGTAACCACATAATTACTATCAGATACCATTATTGGCTACACATTCTGTGTGTTTGCTCCTTCCTCCCACCCCTCATAAGCCCAATTTGGACTCTAGGAAACCCAAACCCATCACTGATGGGGTGACCTGGGCCCTCATTTATCTAGAAATGGAATTTAGATTAGTGCATTGCCTCTTTCAGGATTAAGAGGGACTCTGGGACTTAAGGTTCCTCAACCAAAGGCATACATTTCTAACATGCAAAGTCTAGGAAGAAAGCCCATTTGTGCGTGGGGGCTGCAAGATGGTGGAAACCGTTTTCCTCCACGTAAAAGACAAGCAGTTTATCTTCCAGTTATCCCCAAGGCTGTGTTGAATGCTCAGTGTAGGTTAAACACTGCATCCTGCACACAGGGGTGGCAGATACATTATGATAAACACATGTATGCACGTGTTCTTATAACCCAACTCTGGAGTTTATTCAAATGGAATAATTAAAAGCTGAGAGGATTTTTAAAACAAAAGTCATCTAATGAGCTCTTTTAGTACTCTGTATGTGGTTAACGCTAAGTATACTATTGATTTATTATTAACATTTTATTTTTAGAGTGGAGATTGATTGTATAAGCTTATGAGATTACATTTCCTGAAGCAAAAATCTGGGTGCAAAATCTGCTAATTTGTAAAGCATTCTAAATGCATGAGATAAATTCCACTTAGCTATACATTTAATAAAGCACCTAGTGAAGAACATAAATATATAAACCTGCCAAATCCCCAAGGAATATGAGCACGAAGGCAGAAAACCTGAAGTGATGCTGCCTTAATTTCTTTTTCCACTCTCTCCCACAGCAAAAGCTCATTTTCCAGCTCACAGTCACTTTCAAACTGGAAGGATTTCGAAGGACAATCTGCTACCATATTTCCTATATCCTGTGGTAAACTACAGTTCTCGTGAAGAAAAAGGATTTGGTCACACAATTGGAGTTGGCAGAAACATTTTTTTCCTCTTCTTATTATCAAACAAGATGGAGTCAGACTCACTGGACAGAACAGTGTTCTGCGGAGAGAAGCCTTTCAGCCTGGTTGCTTTAGACGCTTTTAACAAACTGTCCTGAAGATGGCGCCACGTGCTTAGCTATGTTACAACCTGTATCATTTCGGGATTCCTTCCAAAACCACTTCCTGCCTAACAGCTACACAGACTTACAGAAAGATCTGTAGAAAATGCTATCTTGAAATGATATTAGTGTATTAAATATAAAGATGAAATGAAGTCACCCAAAGAATAATCTTATTTGATCATCTCTACATTTTCAGTTAGGGGAAAGAATTACAGGAAAGAAAACCACAGTCAATGCTATTTTGAAGGAGATGAATGTCATGTTCTGAAAGCCAACATCCATCTCTAATGTTGTGCGTTCTCCTTTGTTCCCTATTTGTAGTCAGTGGCACCAACCATCCATCAAGTTGCTGGAGCCAAAAACTTGAATGACGTCCTTGACCCTTTTCCCTGTTTTAACCTTCTGCACCAGCAACCCCACATCCGATCAATCACCCGGTTTTGTCTATCCCAATCCCTAAATGTCTCCAGTTCGTCCATGCCTCTCCATCCCCACTGCTGCCAGTAAAGTCCAAAAGCACCATCACCTCCTCCCTGCACTGCTGCAGGAGTGTGTTAATCAGTTCCCCTTTATCACAGCTTGCTCCTCGTGCTCTTTCAAAAAGACAAACTTGTCTGTGTAGTGTCCCTATTTACGATCTTCTATGGCTCCCTAGTGCTTTCAGATAAAATCCAAACCCTTTGTAGCCTACAAGGCTTTTTATAATCCAGCTGCCCTGCGTGTCTCTAGCTTCATCTTGCAACACTATTACATTCGTTTTTCTTTTTTTACCTCAGTCATAAGATGCCTCTCCAGTGCCTAGAATGCTCACCTCAAGACTATTTATTCTCCCTGCTCCTGCTTGTGCCCCAGAAACAGCTGCAATTTACCCCCTTTCCACAAGCCCAGCCACCACACCTCCATCTAACTCATGTTCATCCTGCAGATCTGAGCACAAACATTATTTCCTCATGGAGGGAGAACCCTGGAGTACATTAGGACCCACCGTTCTATGATTCCATAGAGTGCACTTTCCTAATTTTAATAGTCATCTCATTTTATCATAATTAATTAGTTTTCCCCTGCTAGATTATAAACTCTGTGAAAGCAGGGACATTGTTCCTACACAACATTCTTACAATGATCTATAAGGCCTGTACCGTCTTTGCCCATCTCCTTACCTTTCTGACTTTATCACCTGCGACTCTCCCTCATTTCTTGGCTTCAACCTCTTTGCTTGTCCCTCTAACTTGCTTCCTCTAGCCTTTGCACCTGCTAGTTCTTCTACCTAGAATGTGCTTCCCCTGGCTCTCTGTGTGGTTCTCTCCCTTATCTGCTTCAAATTTTTATGCTGCATTCTCAACGGAGTCTTATATCACTGTGGAATCTATTCCCTCCCCATTCATGGCCAATGTTTCTATCCTATTCCTGCTTTATTGTTCTCCTTAAGTCTTATCACTATAAAATATACTTTCATGGTTTATTGTCTGTCTCCCTCTACCAGAATGTAAGCTCTGTAAGGGCAGGGATTTTTGTCTCTTTGGTCTGGGCACAAGGTAGTCAGTGGAATTGTTCGTCCTAGCCCTGCCCTAGTGATTTCATAGGCTGATTCTTTTCCTCTGTCTTGGTACTAAATCATTCTAATGTATGAGTGGGGAGAATTTTATCTTCACCTAGAATGTCTTCCTTCTCTCTGATTAGTTTCCTATTTCTAGAACAAGTATTTCTTTTGGGAGATAAGGGGGTGTAGAAATCAGAACTAAAAATAAATATTCCCAAGAAATTATAAAAGCAGAAATTTACTGAGGACTTTTAAGTTTTAGTTGCTTCCAAATAATAAATTTCCTGAAAACTAAGAGAACATTTGGTGTGAGGCCAGAGCTGACAGTCTTGTTAAAAAATGACTGCACCTGGACAGCTCCTAGAGTAAAGGTCCCTTATTTTTCTGTTACTTGATGAGACACTCAGACAAACTCTGATTCACTCAAGTCACTGGGCACCTTCCATACTGAAACAAACATAGTTGCCTGGCTATATGGCCGGCTTGATCATTTGGGTAGAAATGTGAGGTTTCTGAAGCCAAACCAGCTGTGCATTTAGACAGAGCCCAATTTCCTACCCAGGAAATGACAAAGAAGAATCAGTTTAAATGACCGCAGTATGAGTATGTGGCCATTTTGTAAAATTCCAATACCCTGCAATGATCAACAACTCCAGGGGAAAACAACGTTCAGTCTCACAATATGTAAGACTGATTCATGGCTAATGATTTATCATAGATGTTTGATTCAGCTTCCATTTTTGGAGTTCTCAGATGAGCAAACAGATGCTCACCACTTTTAATTTCAAGGGAATATCATATTGCACTGCAACTAAGCATAGTTCTATGTGAATATGTGAAATATTGTAACAGGGAAAATTGAAGATGATCATTTATAGTGCAAAATAGAAGTAAAAGTAAATATTGTAATATACCAAAACTTGAATTTTTGGTAGAATATAAATATCCTAGTTAATTAAAGACAAATGGAAGGGGAAAATCAAATGCTATATTTGGGAGCAAAAGTACAATATTTGAAAGACTTACTCATGCCATTTCATCATTACAAAATAATACAAGACTTACCAACAAAAAAGATGTCATGTGGGTACAATTTTAAAAAGGAGGCTGAAGAGGCTGCTATTTAGAGACATTCTGACAATGGTGAGGATATGGGTGACAATTTAGGCTCAACATTAGATCAAGTTTGAGCAATAATTTATTGCATAGTTCAAAATAGCTAGAAGAGAAGAATTGGAATGTAACCAACATAAAGAAAAGATAAATATTTGAGGTGATCCCACTTATCCTTATTTTATCATTACACATTATATGCATGTACCAAAATAACACGAGCCTCAGAAATATGTACAAATATTATGTATCAATGAAAAAGATAAATTTTGAGGAAAGAAACAACAAAATAGCAGCCATCAATTGGATATTCCTGGAATGAAGTTCAACAGATAAGAAAAATCTACATGGTAATTTAATTAAAACAGGCATCCAGACCTGCAGAAATGGAGGGAAAAGAGAGAAAGATGGGACAGCAGGGTGTTGAACTTTAACTTTATATTTTCTGACTCTGCCTAATGCTAGTCTTACTGGTGTGGTGTTTTTTATGTACATTTGTTTTGTTTTGTTTTGTTTTATTGGGTTTTGATTTGGGTGGTTTTTTAAGCAGGAAACTGGAAGATTCACAGTACGTATGGCTCAATAATTCTTTCAATTATGGCAATTTCTGCTTGAAAACAATGCATATTTTAATGTTCTTACTTGAATCACAACTTTCAAGAAGCTGTTTATCACAGTTACTTAACTTGAACATGATTTTGCTAAGTTCTCATCACCATTTGGGAAAAGTTATTCAGAGAGAATGCATGAAGAGTTTTTGTATTTGCTTTCTTACAAAAAAAAAAAAAAGTTGAGTGTACTCAGCATGCAGAGCATTGTGCTACAAGGAACTGAGATTTTCCATTAAAAAAGAAGCTATTCTCTGAGATGTTTACAAAGTGTTCTACATACATCAGGTTTTCTGTCAGAGCCAGGACCACCACCATGTTATCCTGCAGTGGTGTTTCAAACATCCCCATGCCAGATGGACTATCACATGGAATATGTAAGATGTTTCAGAATAACCAATTCAATTTCTTGGTGTTTTACAGTCAGATCTAACATATATTCTCTTTCAAAGGAAGTATTCTAGGATCAACCAACTTTCAGTTCTTCTGTCATGTTCAGGGTCATTTGCCTCCAAAACGTCAGCAGGAAAGCTTGACCCTGGGGATAGATTAGTGTATCAAATGCTGGGTCATTGATTCTGATGTGTTCTAAATCATCAGGGTACAACAGCCAACCTTTAACATAAGCCTCTTTTAGATTCTCACATGGCAAAAGTTCACACTCAATGACAAGTAAATATGACCGCATATAGGCTATGTGGTTATCCAAAACAAACTTCACAAGCCGACTGTGGAAAATAAGACTTCCTGCAGGACATTTTCATCTCTGATTACAGATGAGGTGCTTGTTTGGCTCCATATAATTCACATCACAATGTACTAGTCCTTCCAGGAATTTAACAGCATTTTCTGGAATGTCATATAAAATATTCAAGATCATCAATGTATTGGCATTGAACCTAAGATAAGCCATCCACTGACAAATTATCACAAAAATATGAATACATTTCTTTTACCTTCCAAAGTCTCAAGAGAATTTTCTTTGAGAATCTTTCTTCCACTGAAACAGATGGAGGGAAATATTTTAGCTGTGGATAGAGATTTTTGCTGCTTTGTTTCATTTTTCTCTTAAGAACTATTTTTTTTTTAAGATTCTTAATACAGCAGAACCAAATGCATTTTTAATCTACTCAGAATTAAGAGTGAGTACTAAAAGCATTGGAGTTGCTCTTCCAATGCCACTAAAGCTACAGTTCTATACCAGAGTGTTCCTTAAGTTGAGGGCAGGCCAGCTCTTCTAACAATCCCTTCCTGCTGGTGCCCAAGGCTGCTGACATGTTCTATGTCACTGCAAACACCTTGTTTAGCTCAGAAAAGTCCCTCATCAGATTCTGTCTCCTCTCCTGTTTTAACTGTTCTTACCGGTCTCTGGATGCCACCATTTTTATCCCAGGGCTTTCCTGGCTTTGATTATGCTCCATGTCAGATGCTATTGATGCCCCACCCACAGCCCCCTGAACCTTCCCATCATAGTGCACGCTAGACAGACTTTCAGCTGCCAGCACATGCATCTCATTGGGAGTCTGCTCTTCCCGTGTGCATAGGAGCAGTCTTCGGCAATAATTGACAGAAATCGGTCTATACACACCCCAGCTGTCACACGCAGGTGGGATAACTCTGAGGCATATGTTCCATGATGGTTCCATGATTTCTTCAAAGTATGAAGCTCCTATTATTCAGTAGTAATTGGCTGATAACACTCCCTTTATTAACTTCCTTCATTTTCCTTTATCACTTCTCCCGTCCTTTACCTATGTTTGGTGAGATAACTTCCCAAATAACTACTTGAACTTTTGTCTCGGGGTCTACTTTTAGGGAACTCAAACCCTGATACTACCACTGGATTTCCTTCTTTTCTTACGTGCTTTCAGCTTACATTCAATGATGGTATATCCTACGTTTAAATTAGGCAGCCAGGCAACACCTCAGCTCTAAATATCTTGAGGTGAGGCTGGTAATTGCATGTTGTATTTGTACTCAGAAGGCATGATTTCATATGCAATGTATTTTTCTTTTATTGTATCTGTATCTCTCTAGATAAGTTGATACTGAATGTGCAAATGACCCCCAAATCTGTATCTCCAGGCCAGAGCTCTCTCTTAGATGCTGAATGATAATGTTTTCTTTTTCTGACATCGTAGGTTCAAGGTACGTGGCTGTGGTGTTGATTCAATAACCTAAAAATGTCCGCCAATATTTCCGCAATTCACATCATGTTCCCTGAGTCAGAGCTGCATCACTTTCCCATCCAAGGAAAACAAGAAAACCGCCGCCGCAGCAGTAGCCATGTGAGTCTCTCTTACCAGGAAACGCAGCTTTCCCTGAAGAAACTCCCAGCAAACTTTTCTTTGTAACTCATTTGTCAGAACAGACTAGACAACTACCCTGGCTACAAGGAAGACTGCGAAAACAGAGAACGAGATTATTATGACTGGATTATTCCATTGACTCAAGATGGACATATTGACACCTCAAAAAACCAGGGTTCCTTTAGCAGAAAAAAAGTGAAAATAAATATCGATTTAGTAACTTGCAGTATCTGCAACAACCACCCCCCTCCTTCCAACCAAGTATCAAGTCGGGTCTCTTTTACTCTTTAAATATCTCTAAAGTGTGTCTGTTTCTTGACTGCTGTCCCCACTTCAGTGTAAACTACTATCATCTGTGCTCAGGACTACAGCAACCGACTGTTGTTCATTGTTTTCCTGCTTTGAGTCATGATTATTTCCCTCCAATCTCTTCTCTAGCGTCATCCAGAGTGATCTTTTATGTAGGTAAATCTGAACTTGTTATTCACTGCCTTAGACCGCTTCCCTGACCAACATCCGGCTATTCCTTACCTCTGCTCATCTTATCCCCGACTCAGTGCAGCTTCAGCAACCTCTCCACTTCCACCTGCCCACTTTTAGCTTACTCCTACTCATCCTTCAGGGCGTTCACTCACTCTTCCCCTCACGTCCCTCATCTCTAGGCTGAGATAGGTGCTCCTTTATGTGTTTTCAAATGGTATATTTGAATTGTATAAATTGTGTTATATAATACAATATTGTATTATCATTATCTCAGTATATGGCTGTCACCACCACCAGAAAGTTTCTTTAAAAGTAAAGCATTTGTTTCATTCACATTAGGATCTTCATCACCAAGCACAGTACCTGACACTGAGTTCAATTAATACTTATTGAATAAACAGTAATTACTTTTAAAAGATTAATTGATCAATTATTATGTCAATTAGAAAAGTTGGATAGTAATTATTTCTCTAGACACCTGTGATAAAAGAAACAAGAAACAGTATCACAAAGTTATTGAGGGTATGTCTCTGTATCCCCTCTACAGTCTAACTCCACAAGGTCAGCTGTGTGATCTTCAGCTCCTTAAGTTAATCTCTGTGCAAATTTCCCCACATGTATAACTGGATAATGATAATACTTAACTAAAAAGGCTATAAGGATTAAAAGAGTTAATGCCTGAAATTCTAAGTTAATGCATAGATTAATACCTGGCATATGGGGAATGTTATAAAAGTTTTTTCAATAAGTAGATAAGTCAGTCATCATTCTTATCCCTACAGAACTTATAGTCCAGGTCAGTGCCATCCAACAGAGATATAAGGTGAGCCACATATGTAATTAAAATTTTCTAGGAGCTACAGTAAAAAGTGACTGAATTATAAGTAAAAATAATTTTTATAATGTACGCTGATAATCAAAATATTGTTTCAATTAAACTTGACTTAAAAAGTTATTAATGAGATATTTTACATTATTTTGTACTAAGCCTTAAAAATTCAAAGTGTATTTTATACTTGTAGCACATCACAATTCAGATGCTTAATTTCTATCTGTATTTAGATTTCTTTCATAAACTTACAGTTGAAAAAGTAGATTCGCATATGCACATTGTTCCAAACATACTTTAAAATTTTTCAATAATCGATTCAGATATCAGTTTTAACTTACAATTTATTACAATTAAACAAAATTAAGAATTCAGTTCCTCAGTCACAAAAGTAACGTCTAGTGTTGAAGAGCCACATATTCCTGGACAGTGCAGGAACGGAGGGATTGTGGTTAGCAAGCAGTCAGGGTGTGTAACTGAGTACTGTGCTAGGGCAAGGATAGAGTGTTCTGGGAGCACACACTCGGGGTGCTGATGCAGCTTGGCAGAGGGAATTTATCAAGGAAATTTTTGTGGAGAAAATGCTATCTTGAGACCTCAAAGATAAACGGGGACTAGCCAGGTGATGAGGAAGAAAGAGCATCTATCAGAAGGAATTGTGTTGGAGATGAGGGAAAATGTAGCATTTTCACAGACCTGAACAAATTTTGGAGTGACTGAGGCTGAGTGTCTATGTGTGTATAGGGAGTGGGGGGTGGGCTATAGGGGCAGAGGTGGAAAAGGGAGCAGCTGAGAAGTAAGGCAGGGAGGAAATCATAAACAGTTCCGTAAGACACTTGAAGGAGGTCAGACTATCCTGAAGGCAATGAGGAACCACTGAAGGATTTAAACAGGGCAGGTACATGGTCATAATGTGTTTATTAAAAATCATTCTGGCTACAATATGAAAAGAGTTTAGGAGATAAAAACCAGTATCTGGCATCTCACAGCAATTAGGATGGCTACTATCAAACAAACAGACAAAGAAAACAGAAAATAATAAGAGTGGAGTTCGTGAGGATGTAGCAAAATTGGAATCCTTGTATATTGTTGGTGGTAATGTAAAATGGTGCAGCCACTATGAAAAACAGTATGGCAGTTTCTCAAAAAAAAAGAAAAAATTAAAAATAGAATTAGCATATAATCCAGCAATTCCACTTCTGGGTATATACCTAAAAGAATTGAAAGCAGGATCCCAAAGGGATATTTGTACAACCATGTTCATAGCAGCCTTGTTTACAATAGCTTAAATGTGGAAGCTACCCAAGTATCCAT
This sequence comes from Eulemur rufifrons, assembly GCF_041146395.1. Lineage (NCBI taxonomy): Eukaryota > Metazoa > Chordata > Mammalia > Primates > Lemuridae > Eulemur > Eulemur rufifrons. The sequence goes on from NC_090983.1 coordinate 46,797,335, forward strand.
AGACAGATGAATGGATAAGCAAAATATGGTACATACATACAATGCAATGCTATTCAGCCTTAAAAAGGAAAGAAATTCTAACATATGCTAAGTGAAATAAGCCAACCACAAAAAGACAAATACTGTTTGATTTCATTCATATGAAGTCCCAGAGTAGTCAAATTCATAGAGACGAAAGTAGTGGTGGTTGCCAGGGGCTGGGGGGAGGGGAAATGGAGAGTTATTGCACAGAGTTTCAGTTTTGTAAGATAAAAAGAGTTCTGCAGATAGATGGTGGTGATGGTTACACAACAGTATGAATGCATTTAATATCAGTGAACTATACATTTTAAAATGGTTAAGATGTTAAATTTTATGTTATGTATATTTTAACAAAATATTTAAAACTCAAAAATGATGGCTGGGTGTCAAGTTAAAAGAGGTTATTGTTGTGATGCAGGCGAAAGATCAAGACAGGAACTGAAATGAGGTAAGAGAAACATGGATGGAGAGAAACAGGTTGATTTCAGGGATGGTAGGGGTACAATTAACGAGACTTTATTGGTGATTGATTTTAGTTTCGGGTGAGGGACAGTCAGGAGTTAAGCTATTTTCAGATTTCTAGTGTGAGCAACCAGGGTGAACAGTGAAGGCATTCACTGAGATAGGAAACAAAGAGGAGACATGGACTTGGCTGGGGTTGGGGGAGGAGGGAATAAAGAGTTCACCTTCAGACACATTGATTTTAACGTGCTTGCAGGGAATCCAAGGGGGATTGTCCTGCAAGGAGTGGGGAATATAGGTTATAATTTCTGGGCAGATCTTGGAGCCACTCTCCTGTAGAGGATAATTAAAGGTGTAGGAGTGGGTCATTAACAAGGACATTTGTCATTTGCCAGTACATCTGGCCCCAAGGATTGACTATGAGACTGAAGGCTAAGTCAAGCAGAAGCTCACATACATGTGGCCACAGCAATTGGCGTGTGAGGATTGGCAGCCTAAGCTAGTGCAGTAAATGCGAATCTAAGGATACTTACTGGAGTTACTATTCAAAGCAATGACTGCCTGACTATTATACCAAAGCAGAGATTATTTAAGAAAAAAACAGAAGAAAGCCTAGAAGAGAGTCCTGAAGAAAACTAAGATTTAAGGGATGAGCAAAAAAGCAACCTGCACAGTTACTCATAAAGAGTGGTCTAAGAGGTAGAAGGAAAGTTGAAATCATATGGTGTCACATGAGGCAAGACAAGAGATATTGCAATTGCATTTTCTACTCATGTTTTAAATTGAGATATAATTAACATTCCATAAAATTCACCATTTTAAATTGTGCAATTCAGTGATTTTTAATATATTCACAAAGTTGTGCAAGCATCACCATTATCTAATTTCAGAATATTTTCATTACCCTGAAAAGAAACCGCTTACCCATTAGGTGTTTACTCTTCATTCTTCCCGCTTTCCAGCCCGTGGAAACCACAAATCTATATTCTATCTCTATGGTTTTAAGTACTCTTGGTACCTCATTTAAGTGGAATCATACAGCATTTATCTTTTGGTGATTGGCCTATTTCATTTAGCATAATGTCTCTAAGGTTTATCCTTGTTGTTAACATCTGTCAGAACTTCATTACTTTTTATGACTGGATAATATTCCGTTGTATGGCTACCATATTTATGTATCCATTCTGCAGGTCATAGACATTTGGCTTGTCTCCATTTTGTGGCTATTATGAATAATGTTGCTATGAATATTTGTGTACTAGTTCTTATGTGAACCTATGTTTTCAGTTTTCTTGGGGATATACTTAGGAGTTGAATTGCTGGGTCATATGGTAACTCTAATTTTTTGAGAAACTGCCAGACTGTTTCTACAGTAGCTATACTAGTTTATATTCCCACCAGCAATTTGTGAAGGGTCTCTAACTTTTTAAAAGAATTTTATAAATGAATATCTTCTCTCATTTTATTCTGCTTGTCTATTTTTTTTTAACCAAGTACATTTGTTCCTTGACTTCCTTATTCCACATTTGTTAAAGTTATCTTCTAACTATCCAAATAATAAATTTTCCTCATAGTATAAATAATTTATGGCTTTCCTATTCCACACTGTATAGAATTTATTCAAACTATGTAGAGCATTAGGTCTCTCATATTTCATGTCATTTGTACAAACTATTTATAATCGCCAAGAAAAAAACCAAAAGTTAGTTAAGTATGGATAAGAGCAATGACTTTGTGTACCTTTCCTTCCTCTTCAACTAAGTTTATTTAATCCAATTTTATAATTTGGGAGGAAAATTCTGCATAATAATCTTAGTCATAGGTGATGCAAAGTGAAGCAAATTGCTTTTTATTTTGGAAGAAATATCTGTTTGCCCCATTTCATTGGATCCCCAGAACTTTCACTGAGATGACAGGACCATAAATTTTTCTTGGGTTTACTTCCCATCCTCTGGCAATCATGGACCTTTATGATGTGTCTAAGGTGTCAGCCACTTCTACATCCATATCTAACAGCATAATGTCATTGATGTAGTAGATAAGCATGATGTCCTGTGGAATGGTGACATGCTCAAAACTCCTGAAAACTAAATTAATACATAGAGTGGAAGAGTTAGTATACTTGAAACAGAATGTGTCAAAGCAAGCTGCTTCTGGTGCTCCCTGGTTATTGGGATAAAAAGAAATCTGTTACAATAGCTGAATACCAGGTGTCAGGATTGTGTTGATTTGCTCAACTAAGAGAGATTATGTGGAATAGCACCTGCATTTAAAATCACCACACTAGATTAAGTTTACAGTAATCTACTGAGATTCTCCAGAACCCATCTGTCATCTGCAGGTAGGGAAATGTGGGGAATGTAGGGAATGAGGTAGGGAAAAGTGTTCTTTAATGGACATATTATAGGAATCACTACCTATGTTTGTTAGCATATGAGTTCAGTTGCTGGAAAGAGATCCAAAATGATACAGGCGTGTACAAAATAAAAATTTATTTCTCACTCAAATGAAAGTCCTCGGATAGGCAGACTAGAGCTAATATGGTGGTGCTATCAATGGCCCAATTCCTTCTATCTTATTGCCACACTGTCCCTACAGTGGTGCCTTGGTCTGCACTTCAGCCAGAATGAAGGTGGGGAAAGGGGTAGACACATCACCTCATTTAAAATGACAAGATCCAGCAACTGCTCTCGTCAACTATCATTCACATCCCATTGGCCAAAACTTAGCCACATGGGCATACATAGCTACAATGTGGCAGGAAAATTTAGTCTTTCTTCTGAATGGCTATTATCCTAGCTAAAATTTGGAGATATTATCTCTAAGAGAAAAAAGGGGAGTATAGCTGTTGGGGGACAACTAGTGGCTGCTGCCATATCTCCTCACACCTTTCAAAGCTTTGGTACTAGACTGATCTCTGCAATTCCCCCAGTGTGCAGTTTTACTTTCGGTAAGAACAGGAAGCTCAATATTTGGCCTTTTGTTGCATCACAGCCCTCAGTTTTTGGGTCCGATACAGTCATAGGGTGGAGACAATGAGAAGGGGAGGTAGTGGGTTATGAAGAGCATTCACATCCTCCAGCATGTTGAATACATCAGACTAACCTTCAGTCATCTTGAGATACAGGAAATGTGGAAACAATCACAGTATGGATTTTCAGACCCACAGGTGCCATTGTGACAGAATTAGGCCCCCAAATCCAATTGTCACCTAACCTTCATGGGTCCCACATTCCTCCAGATAGATCACAGTGACATTCGGCACAGTGTTACTTCACAGTCAGGAGCCAATACTCCCTGAAAGATCTGGCTATTTCCCTTTTCCCTACACAGTTACCCTGGTAAGTGATCAGAGATACTTATGGAGAAGGCTGGGATGTACTGGTGATGATATAACAAGGTCCTTCTTCAGGTTTACCTGGTTTCTCCTATCATTAAAGTTTGGTGATAAACTCAAGTCTGGGAACTGGGTGAGCAGCCGTCATGACATCATGGTAATTTATGCCAGGCCTCAGTAAGGTTTTAGCATTTGTGTATTTTTATTGTTATTATTCAAACCTAATTAAATTATAGAGATCCCATGAAAGGTCAAGACACTGTCACAGGTTTTCCTGTGTTAAATCTCTCCAATCACTACTCCATTTCTGCTGTGCTTCATGGTAAAAATCCTACCTTCCCTCTGACTCTTATGTGTGCTCCCTGGCCTGTTATCCTAGAAATCCATTATCACAACTACTATCAGGCATCACCATTCAATAGTAACATTGTCCACCTTCCTTCCCAGTCTGAAGGAGATTTCTTTTTCTTTTCTTTTTTTTAAAGACAGAATCTTGCCTTGTTGCCCGGGCTGGAGTGCAATGGCTTGATCATAGCTCACTGTAACCTTGAACTCCTGGGCTCAAGTAATCCTCCAGCCTTGGCCTCCCAAGTAGCTGGGACTACAGGCACACACCACCATGCCCAGCTATTTTTTTTTTTTTGGTAGAGACGAGTACTCACAAGGTCTTGAGGTCTCACTATGTTGCCCAGACTGGTCTCAAATGCCCAACCTCCAGGGATCCTCCCACCTCAGCCTCCCAAAGTGCTGGGATTATAGGCCTGAGCCACCACACCTGCTGAGCCTGAAGGAGATATTTTTAAAGCAATCCCTGAGTGTTAGGCATAGTTAGGATGTAGGTGAGAAGTTTTCACATAATGAATTGGCATTTACCTTTTCTGCTTAAAACTTTGGATTGCTTTTCCTATATCACACCAAGAGATTTTTGGTATTTCAGCCTCAAGCAATGTAGGTCGGCTTTGAATGTACATTTTAATCAACCTTCTGAGCAAACAGTGAGAATTACACCTAGAGATTTCAGCAGTACTTTGAATCCAGAATTCCTAATAATTACAACTATATTAATAAATTCAGCCTGATCTAAAGTAATATTCTACGTTCCCTAGGCTAGCATCTTCAAAATCTATTCCCACACATTTGCCCCCACATTTATGGCAATATAAATGAATAAAACCTTGCAATTACTTATTAGCCTTCTCCTGGGTATGAAATAGTTGTTGTTCTACCCGATCTCTTTTAGGATGTAACACTAGTCATAGGCTGGAGCCAATGAGGAAGGGAAGGAGTGGGGTACAAAGAGAATTAACATCCGCTTGTATGTTAAGAACTTCAGACAAACCTTCAAGCCAACCTAGACCAGCTTCATTAGATATGGCAGGAGGGAGTGCTTATGTTGGAAAAGGAGGCTTTCAGTGGAATTGAAGTACTCAGAGCAGCTGCAGCCTTCTAAATCCTCCCAAAGGTTGTCATTACAATTCTCAGATTGGAAGGCGAGTGTGGTGGGGCACTGAGAATCACTAGTGGTTCTCAAACTTTAGTGTGCATCAGAATCACCTGGAGGGATTTTTGAACCATAATCGCTAGGGCCCTCTTCCAGAGTTTCTGTTTCTGTAGTTCTGAGATGAGGCCCAAGAATTTCCTTCTCCAACAAGTTCTTGGTTGTTACTGGTCTGCTGATCCAGGGACCATAATTTGAGTACCACTGAACTACATTGTAATTCAACAACCTATGATGGATATAACTGGCTATATCAGCTCTGTAGGTAAAGACACTAGAGTTTCTTTTAGGGAAATCATAGAAATTCCATAGTATTTTTTTCCTTTTTACTGTGTCTTGAGTAAGTCATGTACTTCCTTGAAGTAACTCAGTATAGGTGAAAGCAGACAACCCACCCCCACATTCCTTATATTCCTTGTATTCCCATAATGGTCCACTGAAGCAGCCACTTGGTGTCCACTTGGTGCACCACTTCATTCCCGGTGACCACAGGTGATAAGTAGGTCAACCAATTCATCCTGGTTGCCATGGATTACTATCATCTCCTTCTTTAATACCTTCAAACTCAACCAATCATATATCCCCATTTTCTTACTGCTCTGCTGCCCCTAAACACTTCTGGCACCAATTACTCAACAAGAGTTTAATTGCAGACAATATAGCCACATCTTGCTGGAATCTGTACAAACTGGATTTCACAATGAGTATAGATAATTCACAGAAATGTGTTAGGAGGCTTGAAAAAACAGAGTGTAGCCTAAAATTCCAGGAATGGTATCCAAAACCACATCACAAAACTAGGCTGTTAAGAAAGCTTCTACCTTTGCTGGAAAGAAGCTGACAAATCAGAAAGCCAATACCACACTTGCTGTCTTCAGTACCTTGTACCAGAATTTGTGCCAGCCAAATGTATCTCTTGTTCCCTGCCTTCCCCACCATGTAACTTGGTTCTGAATCAAAGCCTAATGCATCTGATTAGCAGAACATATACCATATCTAGGGAGCATAGAAAACATTTTTCATTTATTTCTTTGTTTTAGCTTTCTAGCCTTTTTACTCTAGCAGAAGCATACAAGGAGGGAGTTAGATTGGGTATTGAGTGTTCCTGCATTTGTTTCCAGTTGGGTAGGTGCACATTTGCTTGTGAATGAACCTTATTAAAGTCTAGCAGAATCTTGTCTGTTTTCATTTATTCCTGTGCCCCTAGCACCTAGCAGCACAGTGCCTGACACATAGTGGCACTCAATACAGATTTGCTGAGTAAGTTTACTACCCAGTGAATCAGCAGTTTCTGAAAGGAGAGGGATGAGGAGACAAGCTCTCTGGAAAAAAAAAAATCCCACAAAAACAAACAAACACACCCCAAACAAAACTGAAGCAGTTTTAGAGTTTTTGCCCATCCCTGGCTCTCTACATAGCGTCTATACTCCAGCATTGTGGACAAACATGAAAGTCTAGGATTTTTTTCTCATGAGAGACTACTCATTCTTGTCCATGTGAAGCCCTAAGAAGTGAATCCAAAGGGGAGAAAAAGCATGTTTGACTTCGAGAGCTGCTTTAAATTATATCTTTTCTCCTGACTTTTTGTTTAATTCCTTGAAGAAAGTTCTACACATCTAATAAAATAAATTAAAAGAACACACAATGCATGACTTTTTTCCTTTTGCCATCAAGTATTTAAAAGGTTTAGTAAGTGATAGCTAAATAATGATGTGGGTGCCTGGCTTCACAGCTTCTCATCCTATGCGAGGATAAAGGAGAGAGGGGGTGGCCAATTCCCTCTGAGATGGCACTTGGCATTCACATTCCTCCACTGATGCTTTTGTGGTCCTTTTTCTTCCAGAAGTAGCTTGTCTGCCTAGGGAGTAGATAAGCCAATGAGTGTGAGTTATGCGAGAGTCTTAGAATATCACACTACCTCACAAAGGAGCAAAGATCACATAGGAGGAAAATAGAATGAGGTATTTATTGATAACTTGGGAAGTTATTTTTAAACATCTAGTCCAAGTACAAGTAAATCCTCTGTTGTAACACCATTGTCTGCAAAATGCCTAAAGTTTAGGCACATTTGTGTCATGTATCTATGAATGCGTTTATTTGTTTATTTATTATTAGAGCCTAACCTCATAATCAGATTGTTCCATTTGGGCCCCAAAAGTGGCTTGTCACTGAGTGAAAGTAATTTCCCATGGCAGGTGCTCCCAGCAGGTGGCTGCTCACGGTACCTGCATCCGAAAGGTAGATTTAGTCAGAGATTTTATTTTAATAAGAAATCCGTATTGCAGCCGAGCCACCACTGGGTGATGTGCCAAAATTCATGTCTGCAGCATGATTTATTATGTGAAAATACCACAGAACTAATCAGTGGAGTTACTAATTAATACAAATCTGCATTTTTTGCATAAGCAATTAGTGCAAAGAGAGAGCAGTGAAAGAGGAAGTTTGACTCCTTTAATCTCAGTGCCTATTCAAGCAGAAAGACCCACCAGGGCCAAACTCAGAGATCTACATTGGGAATTTTCCCCCTTTGATTAGTTAAAGACATAAAAGGTCAAATTATCAATATTTAATTTGAGTGAAATGCATTTGTTAAAAAGAAAAGAAAACATTTTATTTAAAGAAAGTGAGACCCTAGGAGTGAATTCTTGAATCAAAAATAATTATATTTTCCATTACAATGAAGTCTGAGTAATACTTGATAAGAATTTTGTTTGCTAATAAAGATGATATTCTGAAAATTATATCAATAAGTGTGTATGTCTGTCTGTATGTACACTTAGAAATAGTGTATATTTCTAAGAGTTTTTAACTTACCTACGGTGCTTTCTTTCCCCAGAGTCATATCTCTACTTGATTTTTTCCAGTGTATTTTGGATAAATCACATGTACTAATACGCAATATTTTAAATCTCCTCTGTTTAGATAATTGTGTGGCTCACCAAATCTGAGCAAATAATGCCATTTAATGTCTGTTGGTTTATTTTTCCATTAATTTAATAGAAATTGTTTACCCTATAAATTAACTCGATAGTTGTTAAAATGATGATAGAGATTTATATTCTCAATAAAATTTATGCTTCATAAAACAAAAGCGAAATCAAAAATATTTTTAGAGATATTTTATTATTTCTGTGGACAACAAATAAGAGATTCATTTTGGTTTTGAAGCTCTATGGCAAATAGGTGTAAATGTTAGAATAATTACTATCTTTTTGAAAGTTATTCAATATATGATTTATGTCTTTGTTTCAGATAAGTCAGCTCAAATTATAGTTTTAGCCCTTCCCACACCCCTAAATTTAGATCTCTAGTTTACCAGGAAACTTGTTTTGAAAAGGTGGCTAATTAGATGCAGACTTACAAGGCTCTCTGACTAAAAGTTCAGGCACAGGTGGCCAATGGTTTTTTGAAAGAAAGAAAACAGGAATAAGAGAAAGCAATGAAGTGAAAAAGGAAGGCAGAAAGGCAAAGAAGGTAAAGTGAGGGAGTGAGGGAGGGAGGAAAGACAGGCTGGCAGGCAGGAAGGCAAGAGAGCAGGAAGGCAGGCAGGAAGGGAAATTTTGCTTAATCTTAATAGGACGAATTTCAGGGCCAGCGAAGTGGGAATTGTCCACGGTGCTGATACCATGAGGAAGCCATTTCTTCTGCAAGCGGCCTGAGGCTCCTAAACTTGGCTTGCCTGCGTTCTTCCCGTGCCTTTAGGAGCTTGCCCGGGTCTCCTCCCCTAAGCCAGCGCAGCACCCATTGTTCAGGGGACTCTCAGGCGCCTTCTGTGTGTCTTGGCTCTCCACTCCTGAAGCCATACCCAGCTACCAGGGATTTTTATTTGCTTGTTTCTTTCTGTTAAGGCAAAGGTCGTTGGCAAATACCGTGTGCTTGTCAGTTCCCTAGCCCTGTGGTCCCCTTTGGACCGCAAGCTGTTCTTCAATCCCAGCGAAACAGGTGTGCGCCCTCTGTTCACGCTCCTCACTCAACAGCAGGTGCGCCCGTGCACATACACTCACTCATGCACTCTCACACCTGCACACACTCATAGACACCACATACACACCCACACTTACACTCACGTTCACATACACACACGATTTACACACAATCTCACACACGCTGATACACTCACACAGATTCACATGCACTTGCACACTCAAGCACAATCACACACTAACGCACATTTGCACACACAGCCTATCAGACACACGAGGCCTTGAGCAAGTGCTCGTGACCCGCGTCTGCCAAGATACTCCGACTGCGCTGATTTTACGTTGTTGATTCTGCGTGTTGGATGGCTTAAGGAAAGCCCCTCAATCCTGACAGGAATTCAGAGACGAAGTCCCTCCGAGGACTGTGGGCGCCAGGAAGGGAGCCACCAAGGCCCAGCAGGACCAGGAGGACGTAAATAATAAATAAAAGGGCCCAGGCAGGCCGAGCTGCGGAAGCGCGGCACTAAATCACTCCCCAAATCACAGCCGCGTCCTGCTCCATCCAATAGCTCTAAGCGATTTGTGGGGCTGGGGGTTGAAATCAATTTTTTTTTTCTGTTCTCGCAGGTGCAATATGAATCAATTATCTTAATTAAGATTATGCCGCAAGCCCAGGAGATTTGGGGAAGACGGGTTTTGCGCTCGGGGCGACGGCGAGGCATTTTAATAGCGTCTCTCTTGCTCCTGGCTCTCCCCCGCCGCCTGCTTGTCGAGCTGGGGCAACTCCAGCCTCTGGCCCCGACCTGGGAGCCCAACCACCTCCCCGGAGCCTCTCATGGCCCCCCACTCCCCGACCCTCTCAAGGGCCTCGGAGCTAACAGCCCTTCGCTCCTGCGGCCTCAACGCCCCATGGTCTCGCGGGCCCCCAGCACCACTCCCAGCCCCTGGAACGCCCCCAGGCCCAGACACCCCCCTCCTGGACAGGGCAGGGAGTGGACGCGGGAGCCCCTGGAGGTCGGCGGGGCCACCCTGGCCACACTTCATCCTTTCATTGAACGCAAACCTCCCTTTGCAAGAGCGAGCATCTGTTTCCCTGAGAAACAGGTCACCGCCGACGACGCCGGCCCGGCCCCAGCTCTTTATCTCTGCCCTGTGAATGCGTCGCCACCCCCCACCCCCGCCCCCTTCGCCGCCAGCCACACGCTTCCCACCCCCTACGTCCGGGCCACACGCCTCCATCGCCCTCCCCACCTCCACCCCTCCCCAAGCCTCCCTCCCTTCTCCTCCGCTCGGTCCAGGCCACACTCCCCTCGCCCCACCCGGGGCCACACGCCTCCTCCCACCCCCCTTCCCGCGGGCGCTCCGGCTGCCGCTGTAACGGCCCGGACGCCCGGCCAGCGCCGCGCGCTCAGAACAGGGACCCGGGAGGCGGCAGATTTGGGGCATTGCTCGAGGGCAGTGAGTCATGAAAGCGGCTTTTGTTGCCCGCGCGTGCGGTTCGCGTGCCGCTCGGCAGCCTGCGGCGCCCAGTGGGGACAGGAGCTGGGGAAGCACAGCTAACTGGCAGCCGGGGTGGGGGTAGGGGTGGAGAGGGAGAGAATTTAGGGAATCTGGAGGGGGGGGGGGGAGGAAGTGTGCAACCGTCCAAACAAGCCCAAAGAGAAGAAAATAAAGAAGCCGGTGGTGGGGGGTCGGGGGGAGACCCTTCTCTTTGCTAAACCCCAGCGCGCCTCCAGCTCGGCCCTCTCCCAGCGTTCTGGCAGATTCTTTCTCTCCCCCCACTTTTTTTCGCCCCCAACTCCAAACGAAAGACACCTCAATCCAGGCTCTGGGTTCCTCCCTTGCAGGCCTTACCACCTGGCCGCAGCCTCCCCGGGGCCCTGCGGGCCACTGCTGATTGTCGCGATGCGGCGGCCCAGGGCGGACAATCTCCGCGGGGAGGCGGGTCCGCAGCCGAACGTGGCGGGCTGGGAAGTTCAGTGAGAGCCACAGTGAGACCCAACCTCGGCCAGGTCTCTGAAACGTCCCGCAGTGGCCTTTCCTTTGTGCGAATCTCCAGGCCTAAAAGAACAACGAGGAGTGGGGTTAGAGATGAATTTATCAGGGAGTGAGGGAACGGGTCTAATAATTCTCTGACTTTACGCATTTGAGTCTCATCTGACAAAACGAGAAGCTCAGGCTTCCTTCTTGTCCACGAACATCTGGCTCCACCAAGATTCTCCTGTATTCCACAGGGTGTCGCAAACTGGGGACGTTTCCACTTTTGAGGGTGAGGGCTTAACAGAGGGACCCGTAGGCCGCCCCTGGCCTTTAGGGCAGCTGGAGCCCTCTTTCCCACCTCATCCCCAATATCTCCTCTGGAGCTCCCCAAAGATGGAGAAATGAGAGCCCAGGCACGAGTCCCACGTCCCTGCGGCACGGTGTGTTAGTCCGTCGCGGCGGCTGCCAGGAGAGTGGCAGCACTTAGCCTGGCCCTGCCACAGATGTCCTCAGACCTCCGGGTTGTGGACCGGCCTCTGCAGGCTGGAACTCCGACGCCGCTCGAGTTTGAACCCAGCACTGAAGACACAGATGGCACAGGGAATACTGGGACCAGGATACTAGGTGAATTCTTTTATCCTCCTGTGTGTTCTCTGTCAGCCAGCGAGTGAACGTGGAAAAGCAAAACTCCGTACAGTTGTGCTCCAGAACCTCAGAACAATTGCCTGGGACCACAGATCTAGTCGCACAACTCTTTTCTTCCCCTTTAGGATTTGTGCTGGACCGAGAAGGCTGCACCCACCTCCTTCCAGACGCTCGCGATCTCGTTAGGACCCTCTTCCCCCACCTCCACCCTCTCCCAGACACCCCACTCCAGACGCTCAACCCTGACATTGTTTGCAAACTGGAGGGACGTTTAGGGCAATTGCCTTTAAATAAGCAATTGAAGAAAGACGCATTCATTGCAAAGGGCTTCCGTTCTGGGCGGGGGTAAGGAGTTTGTTAATGGAGGATTAGAGGAGAAGCTAGGGGAGAAGGAGTAGACAGGGAAGGGAATAGGCCAGCTTCTTTTTGTCTTTCTTTTTTAGATGTCTCATTCTGTAAAACACCTGGAAACAGTAAATAAAGAATCATCGCTATTTAAGCAACAATATGGCTCCTTCAGAATTGGTCAGGAAGTTTTGTGGTCTTTGCTAGACCTACAAGGGAGAGGCCGCGTCAAATCAGAGGCTTTGAGCTTGTGGAGGAGCTGCAGCCGTCAGTCCTTCCCGGAGTTGTGCTAATGGCAGTTCTAGAAGAGAGAGAAAAGACCCGTTCAACACAGGCCCCATTGCATCTTCTCTTTGAGAAGGCTTGTCGGAATCAAGTGTCTGTTGTACAGGCCCGAGACTGGGGGAACCAAGGGCGCAGAACAGGATGTGGCAGGGTGTCCGCTACCATGCTCGTGGTCAGTGTCTGGGCTAGAGAGCTGAGGTGGTGGGAGCACGCTGTCCAGGCAACCAGAAAACGTCCCCTGGACTGGCTGGGTGAAGGCACCCTTTGCAGCAACCCAATGGCCCTGGTTAATTGGCACAATCCAAGCGTCAGAGAAGTCCCCAGATCCCGCGCAAGAGAGCACAAAGGCCAATGGAGCCAAGGCCTGAAGGAAAGAACTAGCTCGCTTTGAGATCAAGATCCTGGGAGTGGAAGTGGAGACTGACATTGTGAGGGGTCTTCAGGGACAGAGATAGCTGCCATCAGGAAATGCGGGGTTGCATATATGGTGGGGGTAGAGTGGCAGGTACAAAATGTCTATACTGGAGGAACTGGGAGCGGATGATCCAGATAGAGAGGCTGGGGAACTAGTCTCAAATTTGCGTTTACAGATAAAGCCGTTTTATATGGCGTATATGTTTGCTTAGAGGAGCTGATGGAGATTAAAAGAAGCCACCCTTTGGCGCCAATGAGCAAAGCGTCTGCCAAGGGGAAGAAGCCAAGAGATGGGCCTCTCAGAGAGGGCAGAGAGTCATGCTGTCCTGCAGGCCGGTGCCAAGGCAAGGAATCGAAAGGAGCGAGGACTCTTCAGTGCGTGCCTCAGTCTCCCCGCTTCTTTCACCTCTGCCCCACTTCCCGTGTGAATGCAGGCCACTAGCTCTGACCTAGACCTAGGCATCGTTAGCTTTTCCCTCCCTTCCCTCAAATCCCCTCCCCCCATCCCCTCTTCCTTCTGCCGCCTGAAAGGGTTAATCTCTCCTGCGGGTAAAAACAGGTCCGCAGAGTCTCTAACTGGCGACAGATGGGCCACTTTCTTCTGGCCACAAAGGGGCCGGAATGGAGCGCTCCGCGGCATACAAATGGGCAGGTCACGTGGTTCCCGGCTCTTGGCTGGACCGGGAAGACCATATGGCGCATGCCGGGGAGGAAGGAGAAGGGGCGGGGGTAGGGGTGGGGGGTGAGGGGAGCGGTTGCCAGAGGAGGGCGGGAGAAGAGCAAGGCTGGGGGGAAGTGGGGAGGAGGGGAGAGCAGGGAGCGTGCATCCTGGACGCGTGCGCAGGCGCCCGGCGCGGAGACCTGCTAGCCGCTCAGCTCGCGGCCCCGCCCGCGCTCAGCATCACTAACTCGGCTATATAACCTGAGCGCCCGCGCGGCCAGGACACGAGGAATTCGCCCACGCAGAAGGCAAGGCGTCCGGAGGCCCCAGGGTTATGAGACCATCACTGCTCAGGACTTGCTAACAACAAAGGTAATTACAATCCTTTTATTTTTTGCTAGAGGATAAAAGCAATAATTGAAGACCCCATGCACCTGCATATTCTGTATGTGCGCGTTTGTGAGCGTGTGTATGTGTGTTGAGACTAACATCCCTCCCGGTAGTCGGCCACAAGTACTCACACATAATGAGTCGTGTCACTCAAGTCCCCCCTGCAGGCTTTCTAATTTGATTTTTTTAAAAATTTGTTTTTTCCTTTTTTGCTAGTCTAGGAGCTTCCTGGATTTTTTTTTTTTTTAAATACACAGTAACTTTGATTATTTGCTAGTGGTGATTTTAAAGTTCTAAAAGCAACTAACTACTATACTTTTTCACTTTTTCCAGTCAGAAAAAAAAAAGCCCAAGCTGTATTTTGTGTACATGTATTTTATGCATATTAGGAGTGTCAAGTTATGCTTTCAGTGAATGAAAGGGAGGTGGATACGTTGAGTATACATACCCTGGAAAATAAATCAGGTTCAGAGATAGTTGATGGGGGCAAAGTGCAGAAAGGGAGAGGGACCCCACTCCTCGCACTCCTGCTACCTGTTACCGCTCCAGAAGCGGCCAAGTCCTCAACGGCCACTACTGGAGCCAGAAATTCAGTTGTTTTACTAAAGGCTTTTTATTTTCCTTATTAGAAGCGGCAACTTCGCCATTGCCAATCGCTGACCATTATAATTACTCAATCTTTTAAAGGGAGGTTTGAGGCGAACTTTGAAAAGCCCCAATAAAGAGCGGGCAGCCCTTTCAATGGGCTGTTTATTAGAGAGGAGCCTTCCGCACCTGATCCCCGGCGCGTGGAAGAGCGCTCTGCGCCGCGCCCCCAGCCCTCGCCCTGTAGCCAGCGCTTTTGTACAAGGTGGAAATTCGCGGCTGGATGGGAGACGAGAAAAGAAAGGCGAAGGAGGGATGGAAAAATCCCTGCCCATTTTTGTTGCCAAATGTTATGTTAATGGTGACATAATTTGGTTGAAACTACTTTTCCTCTTTTCTGCATTTGCTCTTCAATCTCTGGTCGGTATAATCTTCTTAAAAATCACTGCCAGTATTAGTAAATTACGTAATAGCTCTTCAGTTTAAATCGCTAAGTACCCAGAAGCCAGGACAGAAATGGGAACAGAATGTACGATGTTTCAACTCATCATTTTTGTGGAGTTGTGAGTGAGTTTGAACACATTTGGATAAACACGAAGTCGCTGAAAGGTACACTCATTTCCACACATTTTAACCTGCTAGACAATCACCATCATCACATTTAAGTTCGTCACTAGGAAACACACACGCGTGAGCGGTGTACACATATACATACTCACTGCCCTCCCCCACCCCTGTCCTCTCTCCTACGTACCAGCCGGGCACACGCACGCCATTATAAAACACTGCATTTTAACTTTTTCTCAGAGGCATTCATTTTATAATGAACTGGCACTTCGCATGCATTTGTATAGGTTAGGATGTGGGAGCTGAAGGCTACCTGGTTTTTGAATATAGCGTTTTTTTCCTTTTCTGTCTGTTTGCCTCTCTCCCCTGTTGAATGTAGGAAACCGAAACATGACCAAATCGTACAGCGAGAGCGGGCTGATGGGCGAGCCTCAGCCCCAAGGTCCTCCAAGCTGGACAGACGAGTGTCTCAGTTCTCAGGACGAGGAGCATGAGGCAGACAAGAAGGAGGACGACCTCGAAGCCATGAACGCAGAGGAAGACTCACTGAGGAATGGGGGAGAGGAGGAGGATGAAGATGAGGACCTGGAGGAGGAAGAAGAAGAGGAAGAAGAGGACGATGATCAAAAGCCCAAGAGACGGGGCCCCAAAAAGAAGAAAATGACCAAGGCGCGCCTGGAGCGTTTTAAACTGAGGCGCATGAAGGCTAACGCCCGGGAGCGGAACCGCATGCACGGGCTGAACGCGGCGCTGGATAACCTGCGTAAGGTGGTGCCCTGCTACTCCAAAACGCAGAAGCTGTCCAAAATCGAGACGCTGCGCTTGGCCAAGAACTACATCTGGGCTCTGTCAGAGATCCTGCGCTCAGGCAAAAGCCCCGACCTAGTCTCCTTCGTTCAGACGCTTTGCAAGGGCTTATCCCAACCCACCACCAACCTGGTTGCGGGCTGCCTGCAGCTCAATCCTCGGACTTTTCTGCCTGAACAGAACCAGGACATGCCCCCGCACCTGCCGACGGCCAGCGCTTCCTTCCCTGTGCACCCCTACTCCTACCAGTCGCCTGGGCTGCCCAGCCCGCCCTATGGTACCATGGACAGCTCCCACGTCTTCCACGTCAAGCCGCCGCCGCACGCCTACAGCGCGGCGCTGGAGCCCTTCTTTGAAAGCCCTCTGACTGATTGCACGAGTCCTTCCTTTGACGGACCCCTCAGCCCGCCGCTCAGCATCAATGGCAACTTCTCTTTCAAACACGAACCGTCCGCCGAGTTTGAGAAAAATTATGCCTTTACCATGCACTATCCTGCAGCGACCCTGGCAGGGGCCCAAAGCCACGGATCAATCTTCTCGGGCGCCGCTGCCCCTCGCTGCGAGATCCCCATAGACAATATTATGTCTTTCGATAGCCATTCACATCATGAGCGAGTCATGAGTGCCCAGCTCAATGCCATCTTTCACGATTAGAGGCATGTCAGTTTCACCATTACCGGGAAACGAACCCACTGTGCTTACAGTGACTGTGGTGTTTACAAGGCAGCCCTTTGGGTACTACTGCTGCAAAGTGCAAATACTCCAAGCTTCAAGTGATATATGTATTTATTGTTGTTACTGCCTTTGGAAGAAACAGGGGATCAAAGTTCCTGTTCACCTTATGTATTATTTTCTATAGCTCTTCTATTTAAACAAGAAAATACAGTAAAGTTAAAAAAATGCACCACGAATTTGGTGTAGCTGTATTCATATCGTATTAATTATCTGATCGGGATAACAAAATCACAAGCAATAATTAGGATCTATGCAATTTTTAAACTAGTAATGGGCCAATTAAAATATATATAAATATATATTTTTCAACCAGCATTTTACTACTTGTTACCTTTCCCATGCTGAATTATTTTGTTGTGATTTTGTACAGAATTTTTAATGACTTTTTATAATGTGGATTTCCTATTTTAAAACCATGCAGCTTCATCAATTTTTATACATATCAGAAAAGTAGAATTATATCTAATTTATACAAAATAATTTAACTAATTTAAACCAGCAGAAAAGTGCTTAGAAAGTTATTGTGTTGCCTTAGCACTTCTTTCCTCTCTAATTGTAAAAAAAAGAAAAGAAAAGAAAATTGCACAATTTGAGCAATTCATTTCACTTTAAAGTCTTTCCCTCTCTCTAAAATAAAAACCAGATCCATAATGCTCAAAAGAATAAAAAAAAATCAAGAGATGCATTCCCTATCAAAACATATCAATTCATTACTTGCACAAGCTTGTATATACATATAAATAAATGCCAACATACCCTTCTTTAAATCAAAAGCTGCTTGACTATCACATACAATTTGCACTGTTTATTTTTAGTCTTTTACTCCTTTGCATTCCATGATTTTACAGAGAATCTGAAGCTATTGATATTTCCAGAAAATATAAATGCATGATTTTATACATAGTCACACAAATGGTGGTTTGTCATATATTCATGTAATAAATCTGAGCCTAAATCTAATCAGGTTGTTAATGTTGGGATTTATATCTATTGTAGTCAATTAGTACAGTAGCTTAAATAAATTCAAACCATTTAATTCATAATTAGAACAATAGCTATTGCATGTAAAATGCAGTCCAGAATAAGTGCTGTTTGAGATGTGATCCTGGTACCACTGGAATCAATCTGTACTGTAATCTTGTTTGTAATCCTGTATATTATGGTGTAATGCACAATTTAGAAAACATTCATCCAGTTGCAATAAAATAGTATTGAAAATTAGAGCAATTGTTGCATTTTTTTCTTAAAGTGATTTTTAAAGTATAAATTATTCCTGGGGAAAATATTTTCTTTATTTGCTGAGTTAAAAAAAATACTAAACACTCTTTGTAGAATAAAAGAAAAGAAGAAAAGTTTACTTTGGCATACGCTCTAATCTGTTTATCTTGCTTGGAGAGTCACCAGCTCTTTGCAGATAATGAGAAAACCTAACTGATATTTCATTGTTTGGAATATGGGGATAGGGGTTGGGACAAACAGTTGTATTTTTGTCTTTCTTTGTTTTAAGTGGCTTTGCCTTTAGGTTTTTTTGTTCACATTCTTTTAAGTGATTGTGTTGAATGTTTTCTTCTATTTTTAGAAAATATGAATTTAGTTAATTATTAACAAGCAAGTACTCTAGCTTAGTTTGTCTACACACATAAGACATAAAAACTTTACCATTTTCTTGGTGGTCTGTTACCTGTACATTTTCTTGAACCGAACAGGTTTCTCTTATAAACCAGTACTGTCCCCAAGAGAAAGTTACAGACCTTTTAAAAATACCAGAGGGAAATGAGTTAATTAATTTAAAGAATCCAAGCAAAGTGGCATTTTATAATCGTTCTATAAATATCTTGTGATGATTTCAATAAATTTCCTATCAGAAAAGGTAATGAATTATTTGTACTTCAGAACATACTATTTGTAATATAATATATTTTAGGAAGGTGTAATTATTTCCCTCTCCCGTTTGGGGTACTATTCTGTTGTTTCATAAATGCAAATCACAGGAAAAACTTACAGATGATTCTGTCTATTGTTAAGCCCACTTTTAAAAAAGAGTTTGGTGTTTGTCTTCCTCTGGATGTATTGACTGACAGTCATGATTCCTAGGGAATATCATCTTGGCACTCATGTCCTGGCTCTACTGTGGTGCTCTGATTACTGTCATTAGTAACTCCATTGTTTCTACTCTGATTCGGATGCCACATTGGATGACTACCCCCCTTCCCAAGCTTGTTCCTTTAATCTCCTTCTCATTGGTGATTTAGGGGTTCCAGAAAGCTGACCTCATTTAGCAAGCTGCTCCAGAAAAATGTGAGTAATGTAATGGACGGGAACAATTAGCCATACTAATAACATTGCCAATGGGGCTGCGTCAAGCTGTGACAGTAGCAGTAAGGAATATTTCAACATTAAAAAAAGTTTGAGTGCAACTTAAAATACATCGTCTTAACATGTTTTCTATCAGGCTTCATCACATGACAGAAATACTTTTAAGTTAGTCCCAACTTTATCCAAAATGCAACAATCTCATTCCAAGTGAATCAGAGTTGTTATTTTGGAATCAAGCTGTTGCTTCCTATATCCCGGATTGTTCTCACTGTTCTTACTTTAAGAGACATAATACTGATATGATATTTGAATACTACCAGCTTTCCAGCATAGGAGACCATGAAATGAACATTCAGATCTATCTGATCAGATCTATTAAGCTCAATTTCACCTGTAATTAAAATTAGACATCTTCATACAAACTAAAAACTGTTGCTGTAGTAAACGGAAGAAATAAGAGAAGAATGTTTCAAGAATTCCAGCTTTTAAAACAGCAAGCAGGGAAATCTAGACTGGATTCTTTTGTAAGGTAGAAATGAAAACTGAAAGTTAGGTTTGATTTTTTTTTTTTCCATTTTGCCTATACAACTTCATTCTAAAACATAGGGATTCTTTCAGTCAGTCAAGGAGTAACTCACATGCCACCATCTTTTATTCAAAGGCAGGCACAGATGTTCCTTCTGCAGGGGAGGTTTTAATTTATGAAAATGATATTGTTTATGCATGAATGAACTGCATGCACTCTGCATAACACATAGCACTTCCATCTGATCAGAGAAATACCACAGAACCAGTGCCAACGTCAGAAACATATTCTACAAATTTACTCACTTAAATGTTTAATGAATATTTGGAAGGCATTTTCAAACTGCAAGAAACCTTTTAAATGATCTTTTCCTTTTCTTTTATGAATTGTTATCCATATTTAAAAGAGATTCTTATAGTTTTTAGAGTTGGCCACTGCTCATATACATCTGGTAAGAAAAGAATATGTTTTACTAAGTGAAAACCAATGAAGAAGAAGAAATGCTGGCAACTTTGGCTTCAATGGGAAAAATATTTCTTTTAGTTTTGTGTATAATGCTTGTCAGGAGTAATATCTAGGGTTCTATGTGTTCCTTCATCTTGAGCAGTTACTATTCCTATCAATAAGCTGCTTATGTCTACTTATTTAATGTGAAAATTCCCTGAAGAGTGATTTCCAGAAAAAGCTGATATTTAAAATCAGACAATTTCATAGTTGGAGATGAAATTTGGCTAAATATCTTAACTGAGGCATAATTCCTACTGAACAGGAACACTCTGCATAAGTTAGATTTTATATATATCACCACATGCAGTTATACAGTATGATCTATGTATCTACTTTTAATTCTTAAAAAGACAATAATATACAAATAAATATGGAGGATTATATCTTTAATTTGTTCTAATTTTTAATTTATAATATGTTATAGTAAAATAACATTTGAAAACAAATTTCAAGTATTCTAATATATTAATCTTAAAATCTCCCTATATTTTCACATTTGAAAGTCTATATGTTCTTACAAAATTAATGTATTTTCTGAAAGAAGCTAGCAATTACTAAAATGATGTATGGATCATTAGTTAACAGTTTGAATCAAGCTGTTTTAGTTCTATAATTATACAAGAAATTTAAAGTGAAATATCTATTAAACAATTAATAAAACTAGGTTTCAAAACATAGGCTGATTTTGTCCTAATGGGAAATGTAAAACAGTAAAGCTGTTTCTTAAACTACACTAAAACCTTCTCACCTTTCTTTTTCTCTCCATCCACCGATGCTGATTTCCTGAAAACCATATAAATAAAATCTTTAATTCCAGGGTCTGATAAAGAATAAAAGAGCCAATGCAACATCTTGTGGAACACCAGGACTGAGAACTCTTGTTGTTACCATTGCAAAGAGGCATTCTGGCGTCAGATGCACAGTGATTTGTACGGTGGCATAATCGTTGGCTCCTGGCCAGGCATTATGTTTCAGAGGACACTATTGTCAAGAACCATTCAACTAGAAATCTGCACTGTATGCACTCAAAAGTTGAGATCATCTGCCTTCCTATGTCAGGAAGAATTCTGTGCTGGCAATTGACTCGTGGACACTCTTCACACACACTAACACTTGGTTCAATGGCTCTGATGGAATCAACTGTACAGCCAAACTAGTGGCATTGTCAAGACAAGGCCACAGTCTCTGGAGACTTCTGGTTAAATTGCTAATTTTAGAATACCTTAAAATACAGAGTATTAAGTTAATGCTGAACTAAATCTTCAGATAGGTTAAATATGGATTTGGGCATCTAAACTTCATTATGCTATTTGCCTCTCTAATTTAGAGGTAGATAGGTAGTGACAATAACCATCTTCACAGATACCCAGATGTGGAGCAATGCAAAGAGATGGATCTGATTGTGAAAAGACATTAAGAGATAAAAGAATAAGTTTAATCTAGCATTTATGAGGTAACTTGGTAACTTACTTTGCTGTTAACAAGATTAAAAGCTAACCCTGCTTGAGACTTTCACATCTAAGGACAGCGAGCCAGAAACATGGCCTAATACACTTACCAGGCCAGTGCTAAGTGCTGTTCATTCACTTACATATTGCATGATCAAAGCAGTTGTGTGCCTTATTTTACAGAGGGGGAATTTGCAGGAAGCTGAGCTGGGATACCTAGATATTTGCATTCCTGACTTACTTTCTTTATTTAGGTTCTTATTCCAATGTCACTTCCTCAAAGAAGCCTTTCCTGATCCCCATCTAAAATAGTAACTTCTTTCAACCCCACCAAAATTGCTGTTATATTACCTCTCCCCTTTTTTTAGAGCACTCATCAAATGTTATCTTGCACATTTATTTATTTAGTTTATTTTTTTATCTATCTATCTATCTATCCATTCTACTTAGTAGAATGTGGGCTTTCCAAGAACAAGAAGATCATCTCTTTTGTTTGTTGCTATTTCTCTGGTGCTTGGAAGACCTAGAAGATCCTCAATAAATATTAACTTTCCAAGGGAATCAAACCACACTAATATAATGCTAATGCCTGTTGCCTTAACCATTATGCTATAAATCAAATCAGGGAATGGAGAGGACTACAAATTATTCTCAGCCCAGTGTATGTTATAAACATTAATTCTATAAAAAAAAAGAACAATTGGAGCTAATTTCTTATGCTATTGTACGGCACCAAACTTCCCCCTCCATTTCTGAAGAACAGTAATCATGACTTATCAGTTGTATTTTCTTTTTATTGATATCAACTGGTTAAATATAATCTGGAATTGGAATAAAAGGAAAACTAAAATATTATAGGCTCTTTCCAGACCATGCATTTTTTTTTTTACATTCATTAAAAACTCTCTTGCATGCATGGTTTTTCCTTTCTGTTCATCATTCTTTCAGCAATTGTTCTTGTTCTATTTTTAGTGTTATGTAAAATTACCCAAGCTCATAATTTCTATTTTAAAATGTTCAGTGTAAAACTTAGCATATCAATCCTATTTCTTTAGTGTTCTCTCTCAATGACGTCAGTTAAGAGAGCACCACCACTACAGTGACGTCAATGAAGGGGTATTACAATGCTTAAGAGAACTGTTAATTCCTTACCACTGATGTCACTAACAATTGTAGTACTTGTCTACTCATAGCAGGGAATTATAAGTTTATAATCTGTGGTAGGTTGCAGGTACATGACTAAGTAATGTTCACATCAAAGAATAAAGAGGATAATAGAGTATTCTAGAAAGAAGATTTGGGATAACATCATTTGTCATTGTTAACAGATAACTGAATAATCTTTATTCCAGCCAATGACTAAATATACAATAAACAATAGTAACATATGCATATAAATTATAGCTAAATCTAAGCAGTGAGATTTATTACAATCTTTCTTTACTAAAAGAATAATAGTTAATAAAGGTAAGTCTACCTGTTTACGTATTTTAAAATATCAAAATGAGATTTTTGGATAAAGAAACTATTTTAATGTTTCCTTGAGTCTGATTGGCATATTAAAAATGTTAAGCAAAGAGATCTTTTACTTCTCAAAGTTGTATTTTTGCCTAATTAATAGTGCATTTATCTTACTGAAAGTATATTGTCAAGGAAAATAATTGTTATGTATATATAAATATATATATGAAATACATGCTGTACTTGGTTGAGTAGTGTCCCCTTCCCCCAGCCCTCCCCTCATTTATGTGCATCCAGAACCTCAGAATGTGGCCTCGTTTGGAATAGCTGCTTTCCAGATGTAATTAAGATGTGAGATGTAAATTAAGATGAGTTCATGCTGGATTAGGGTGGACCCTAAATCCAATCACTGATGTCCTTATAAGGAGAGAACAGAACATGGAGACGCACAGCACACAGGGAGAAAGGCATGTGAAGACAAAGGCAGGGACTGGAGTGATACATCTACAAGCTAAGGGACCCCAAGGATTTCAGGCAACCACCAGAAGCTAGGAGAGAGGCAGGAATTCTCAAATTCTCCCTCTGAGTCCCTAAGAAGGAACCAATCCTGCTGATGACCCCTTGATTTCAGATTTCTGGTCTCCAGAATTGGGACACATTAAGCTATCCAATTCATGGTGATTTGTTATGGCAGCCCTAGGAAACTAATACATACACTAAAGTCTATAATTAATTGATCTTAAATGTATATAAATATAGGATGGTTCATTTAAATTCTTCTGAAAATGTCACCATGAACTTTTAATGACATATAACTACTGGTATATTTAGTTATTATCAGGTTTGATATTTGAATGAGCTGACAAATAATGGCCATATTATAAGCATTTGAATTAAAGTTATATTTTTTATTCATGTTAATAAACTTAAACTGACATCTAAATTTAATGAGGTATGAATGGATCCAACCAATATACTAAGGATAATTTTTTAAAGTCTTATCCTTGAATTCATAAAAAGTATCAAATATTAACTATTACTTACTCTTCATATGAAAAAAGGTCACATTTATTTGATTCATGGGGCAGAATATGTACTAATAAATAGAGACTCCGAAAAAACAAATGTAGCATTTCCTTGCTTTTACAAACACTGATTTAACACACAATTTTATATGTAAAATTACATAATCTTTTTTTTAATGATTATTGTATAAATGAATTCAAATGACATGACTTCTAAAAGCTCTACTTCTATTTTTGGGTTATATAGAGCCTTGAGCCAGTATTTGTTTTTTGAGCTTAAAATTCAGAGGCTAAGACTCTAACCTTAGTTAGTTGACAGGTTACCAGAATAAGAGGAGCACACTCGAAGAGCCATATCCTTGAGATACTAAACTTTGCATCAATACCACAATTGGATGAGACTTGGAGGGCATTGAAAGGAAGTGAGGCTATTTTGCCTATGGGAGGGAAGTTAACCCCTGATAACCACACCCCAAGGGTGCACTGTGTTAGCCTGTCTACAAAGATGGCTGCCAACAATTCTTTCCATTCTCATATATGTGCTCCTTTATAGTGTGACACCTTAACCTCTCCTCAAGGAGTAGGCTTTAGTTCCCTTTCCCTTTGTAAGACTTGCTTTGACTAATAGCAAGAGGCAAAAGTGATACTATGCTTGTTCCAGGTCTAGCCCTTAAAAGGCCTGGCAGCTTCTGCTTTTGCTCTTTTGAAATTCAGTGTCATTTTTAAAAAGCCCAGGCTAAATTAAAGCCACAATGGAGATACCACCTTACTCCTGTCAGAATGGCCATTATTAAAAAGGAAAAATACAGTAGATGCTGGCATGGATGCAGAGGGAAAGGGAGGCTTATACACTCTTGGTGAGACTGCAAATTAGTACAGCCTCTGTGGAAAATAGTATGGAGATTCCTCAAAGAAAGAAACGTAGACCTACCAATTGATCCAGCAATCCCACTTCTGGGCATCTACCCAAAGGAATGAAGTCATTTTATCAAAAAGACATCTGTACTCATGTTTATTGAAACACAATTCATGATTACAAAGATGTGGAATCAACCTAAGTGCCCATAAATTCATGAATTGATAAAAGTGGTACACACACACACACACACACACACACAGTGGAGTACTACTCAGCCATAAAATGTAAAGAAATAATGTATTTTGCAGCAACTTGGATGGAACTGGAGACCGTTATCCTAAGTGAAGTATCTCAGGAATGGCAAAACAAATACCACATGTACTCGCTAATAAGTGGGAGCTAAACGATGGGCACACATGAGCACAAAGAGATGTAAAGGGCATTGGAAACTAAGAAGGGTAAGGTGGTGAGGGGTAAAAACTTACTTATTGTGTACAATGAACACTACTCTGATGATGGGCACACTAAAATCCCTGACTTAAGCATTATGCAGGGTATCCATGTGACAAAAACATTTGTACCCTCCTAATATTTTGAAATAAACAAAACAAAGCTCAGACTAGACTACTGAATGATGAAGGACCACATGAGAGATAGGCCCATTCCAGCTACCACAGCTGAAAAGCCAGAAATGTTAATGAAGCCATCTTGACGTTTCAGCCCCAGCTGGGCATCCAGGTAAATGCTGGTGCATCCAGTTGATATTCCATGGATCAGAACTACCCAGGTGAGTTCAGCACCTCACAGGATCATAAGAAATAATAAACTGTCATTGCTTTAAGTCAGTAAGTTTGGGAGTTGTTTGTTATCCAGTTAATAGATAAATTATATAGCCTGAAAAAAAAAAAAAAAGAAGAAGATAGGCCACAGTTAGTTGCCTCGTCAATAGTCAGCCCAACTTCTTCCATGCTGGTAGCTCTCACTTTCCATCTGGAAGCTGAGAACACTTTTCCCAGTCTCTCTGGAAGGTAGAGCACAGGCATATTGCCCAATTCTAATCAATGGGACCTGGGAGGCAATCAGCTGGGTGAGATTTTAGAAAACATTTACTTTTCTGGTTAAAAAAAAAAAAAAAGAAACACCCTGGCAAAGACTGACTCTTACCCTTACATTCTAGCTTTTGGACATTTTTGGGGAGAGGATACGACACTTAGCACCCCTGTAGCCATCTGAGAGCCACCAGTAGAGTCCTTGCCGCTAACTGGGTATAATGAAGTAGAAAGTTGCAAAGCCCTTGATTTCTTAATGACATCACATGAGATGTGCCAATCCAGGAATAGCCTGACTCTGGACCCCTTTTGACGTGAGAAATAAAATCTTATTTTGAAACCGTTAATTGTATAGGTTGTTGACGTAGGCACTGAAGTGCCTTAAAATGGTGACAGATAATGAAGGAAAAGTCAAAGACAGAGAGTCCAGTACTAAATTCTGTGATGCTATGGTTAAGAAGCCTGAGAACAGTGAGCTATTTTTAATAGTGAGAAGGGACGTTTCCTCTTCAGTATAATGCCTTTTTCATAGTTAGAATAGAAACTATTTTCTACATATAATGTAGAAAATGAGGATAGATTTCTGATTTAAACCGCCTATTTCATTTGTGTGCCTGGTTATACCTAATTTAAGATTCTACAATATAGCACTGCTTAGCAGTTACAGTGAGAATCTTTCAAGCTCTCTTATTTGGTGGAGATACATTTCCAATTTTGGGCTTCAAGGTTTGTGAATATCAGAACCTACCTAAAAAGGGGCTTCAAAAAACTCGAGGAAAGGTAAAGAGAGGGCTACGCTTCTTCCCTGTGTTACTTCTTTTCACTGCTGATTGAGGTGCTGGGAGAGCACATCAGGTAAGATGTGTCCTAGAATACAACTGAACGATTCATTTTAAATCACATTTCAATCTGAGTACAAAAAACAGGCACATGCATATAAAATTTGATATTCTGACTTGGTGGGATTCTAGGATTTGTTCTATTTTTCTGTAATTGTTACAGGAACATATGGCCCTCTACCTTTTAGACAGCAGGAGACAGAGTAGCAGGAACATTCTGACAAAATCTCCACTCAGCATGAGAGGGAAGTAGTCCTATTGACACATTGACAATGTGCCCATTTAGCATCAGAAATGACTGAGAAGTGGACACATTAAAACTCACTTTATACAAAATATACGTTGACATGGAAAAATAAATACGGCCTGCCATCATCAATCTTTTATTTTCACCCATGAGACATAATGTTAAATAACAGCAGAAATTAATATAGGAATTCAGTTTTAAAAAGTAAATATATTCATTCATGCATTCAGCACATTTATTGAGCATCTATTATGTTAAAAGCAGGCAGAAGAGATAGAGTTATAAATAAGCAGATCAGGTCACTGTTCTCATTGAGGTACTAACCTGATGGAGAGAGTAGACAGACAGAAATAAGTAAACAAATAATTCATCTACATACTTTTACATAGTGTGAAGTACTATGAAGAAAATAACATTGGGTAGGAGTCAACTTTTGATTGGCTGGACAGGGAAGACCTGAGAAGGTGGCAGGAAGCTGACCCAGGCACCCTACAAAGCTCTGCTGTGGTGAAAAGTGTTCCAGGCAGAGTAAGCAGCAAAAGCAGAGACCCTGGAAGAGAATGAACATGGCTTATCTCATTTGTTCACAAAGAAGGCCAGCATGGTGGGACACAGGTATAGTAAGAATGGAAGAAAAATTAAAAAAAGAAAAGCCGGGTTTGAGCAGGTGGGCAGGAATTGGATCACGCCAGGTCTCAGGTCATGGTGGGATCTTCAGTGAGCAGTCCTTTAAAAATATATTCTATAAACTGCAGCTATAAGCTGTAGTTTAAAAAAGAACTATGTTGATGGTAATTTTATAACATAAGCACTCAATCATTTGTCACATAAACTCTAAACTTTGAAGCTAGCAGAGACTTTGGGAGATGAAATGAAGTGACATAGGATTACCCACTGGCCAAAATTCAGATCCATAGCAGTTGGTCCTAACTGGAATTAGACATCCTTGTCTGTTACCCCCATTGCAGTGGATCTGAATGTCTCTATTGGCTGTGGATTCATTTGCCTCCATCAGTGGCATGGAGAAGGTGGCCCAGACTTCAGGAGGCTGTCTCGTCAACCTACATCCCTGGGATTTGCCTTGCTTCTCCTGGAAGCTTGGATATTTGTTTTCAGAGCATACTTAATGGTGTCCTAAAAACAATGTTAATAATAGCAAAGTGTTTTCCATGGTCTTCTGTTCAGACTTGGATTTCTAAGAACCAGGGATGAAGATTGTATTTCTAGATGCAGCCAAATCCTTTCCAAACATAAAGCAACTATGTGACTGTTAAGCTAGTACTCTTACTGTTTAATGCTCTGGAAACAAATACCCAAGCTTTAGCCAAAGTAGGGAAAGCAATGTTTGGGAAGCTTACTGAAAGTTTTTTGAAAGCAATTTTCATGTATTAGCATATTATATATAGAAATCACTAATGAGACAATTGATTTTTCAAGAACTAAGGGGGAAAATGGAAGTAGTTTGGTAACATTGTTACTGATAAATGTTTAAGGAGTTCATTCATCCTTTGAGATATTTATTGAACATTTACTATGTACTAGGAACCATGCCAAATGGTAGGAATTCAATGGTGAACAAAATAAATTCTCTGCTTTCAAGGAGCTTATATTCTAACAATAATACCACCAACACTACTTAACACTTACTGTTTCTTATATTCTAGACTATTACTAAGTACACCAACTTATTCAATGCAGATGTTAATAAGAAAGAAGTAAAAGTATAATAAGGAGTAATAATATAATAATAAGTGCTGTAAACAAAAATAAACCAATGGTTGAGAGGTTAATGGCTGTCTGAAGAGGTCCAGAAACTGTGATTCCCAGTACCTGTGAATATGTAACCCTACATAGCAAAAGGGCCTTACAAATGTATTTAATAATGAAGTTAAGGATTATCTGGGCTGGCCCAACATAATCACAAGGGTCCTTAGAAGAGGGAGGAACAAAAATCAAAGTCAGAGAAAGAGAGAAGATAAAAGGATAGAGGCAAAGAGGAGAGAAGATGTTACATTGCTGGCTTTGAAGATGGAGGAGGGGGCCACAAGCCAAGAAATGCAGGTGACCTGTAGAAGCTGGAAAAGGCAAGGAAATAAATTCTTATTTAGAGCCTATGAAAGGAATGCAGGCATGCTCAGCACTTGATTTTAGTTCAGTGAAATTGTTTTTGGATTTCTGAACTCCAGGAATGTATTATACAATAATACATTTGTTTTATTTTAAGCCACTAAGTTTGTGGTAACTGGTTACAGCAGGGGTAGGAAACTAATACACAGAGAGACACAATGGTGACTCATGGAAGGTACTCAGGAATGGCCTCATTAAGGACGTGGCCTTTAAGCAGAAAAGTGAGCAAAATGAAGGAGTTAGCTGTCTGATTGGCCGGGGCAAAAAGCATTCCAGTCAGAGGGAACAGCAAGGACAAATGCTCTGAGAAGGGACTCTTCTCAGTGTGCTTGAGGAGTAGTGAAAAGCCTTGTGTGAATGAGCAAGCCGAAAAGTGTTAGTAGGTGATCTTGGAGAGGGAGCCAGAGGCCAGATTATGTAAGGCCCCCAGCCCTGCTAAGCATTTTGATTTTATTTCCAGAGTGATGGGAAGTTATTGGAAGGCTGTGAGCAGGAAGTAGTATGCTCTTGTTATTTCTTAAAGGAGCAATATAACCACAAAGTGGAAAATGGGCTCTAGGCTGGTGGTACCAGCACAGGGGAAAGACAAAACAAAGAGATGGAAATCGTCCAGCTGAGAGGTGTAGAGGTACAGAACTGGATGAGAGCAAGATGGAAGGAGTATATTTTGTAGATGGAATGGACAGGATTTGCTGGAGGCTTGGATGTGAGGTATAAGACAAAGAAGGAGACAAGGATGATATCAGGGATTTTGATGACACTATTTGCTGATTTGGAACATTCTGGGAAAAACAGGTTTATGATGGGAACTCAGGAATTTTAGATATATTTCAGATGCTTATTGGACAACCTAGTAGAGATGTCAGGTAGGCAGTTGGATGTAATCTGAAGTTCAGGAGAGTGACTGGGGCTGCTGACATCATTTGCAGAGCCTTGGACAGTATGTAAAACATGAGACAGTATGTCCAGTGTGTGTGGATAAGGCCAGAGGACAGAGCCCTGGGGCATGACAACCTTTAGAACCCTGGAAAAGGACACCCCATCAAAGGGAAAGAATGAAACATAACCTTTATTACTTGCCTTCAAGACAATACAAAGCCAATGTTTTTGACTGCCTGGCCTTGACTGAAGCTTGAAAAATGGCAACTTGCCCCTTTGCGAAGGTCCTAAGAAGTAGCCAATGCCTTAGCCTGTTTGCCCTTTCTCTCAGTGAGCTTTTAAAATGCCAGTGAGCTCTAATTGTATTGATTGCCTGACAGCTGTGAATACAAGATGCTGAATCCACAACTGCAACTCATTCTTCCAAGGGCACCATCCCTCTCCTGCTGATGACTGCTGAGCAGAGCCACCTGAAGCTTGCCTGGGGTTTAGCAGCAGCTGCACCTCTGCTCTAAGACACAGCTTGCTGCAGTCAGGCCAAACTGAAGCTCTTCCTTGCTTTTCCTGGAAGCTTGGGTATCTGTTGTCGGAGCACTAAACAGCAATTACCCTAACTTAACCGGCACACAATTACTTTATGTTTGAAAGGGATTTGGCTGGGCCTACAATCTGAGCCAAGAACCTTAAAAAATTCCTACTATGCTTAGCTCTTCTGACTTTGCAGTGTGACAACAGATGAGCACAGAATGAGAAGTGGCTGTCTATCTGATGGAATTGTTTAGGCACTGGCACACTGGAACTAGATGGACAACTGTATGAATTTAATTTCCTCGTTACATCCACCACTCCTAACTTTTTCTCAATATAATGAGAAAGATCTTATAAAAAGCCTTCAACACTTGAAGGTGCTGACTCGGGAAGGGGGGGTAGTGGGGAAGGGAGGGATATATACCTACATGATGGGTGCAATGCGCATGACCTGGGGAACAGACACGCCTGGAGCTCTAACTTGGGGGGAAAGGCGGTACAGGAGCAACGTATGTAACCTGCAATTCTGTATCCCCCATAACAAGATGAAATTAAAAAAAAAAAAAAAAAAGCCTTCTGCTCTACCTCCCATTCTTCCCGAGGACTCACTTTCTCCCTGTTTCCCCATCAGTAGTAGTCAGCTCCTTATGTGATTACCCTGCTTACCACAGCTTTGGTAAGCAGCCTTGGCTAAACATTGGAATTACCTGGGGAACTTTTAAAAATCTGGAAGTCTCGGTCCCACCTGGAGATTCCAACTTAATTTGTCTTCAAGTGTGGCCTGGACCTGTGGGTTTTAAAAAGCTCCCCAGGTAACTCTAATGTGCAGCCATGATTGAGAATCACTGGCCTCTAGACTTTCTGTGCTTTGCAAATTAACAAGCAGCTAATTTTAGGAATCCCAGCAATCACGAGAAAGTTAAGGGTGATTCCTCCCCTCCAGCCCCCAGGGCTCTTCAGAGCAAGCCCTGCTACTTCTGATCTTTCTCAAGGGAGTGCAAAATCCAGGCAAAGACAAGATTGCAGAGGAGCTGACTTGGGGAAGGTAGGGCCCTAAATACTTATACCACAGAGGCACTTTTAATACTAAATTTGTCAGATGCAAATTTGTGCAAACCAGGGGTTTTGGGAGATAAGCTCCCACTCTACCCTGCGGTGGCATGCGAACGTAGTGGTAAGCACCACCTGCGCTCTCCAGGAAAGCCCGCTGGAAAGGAGGTGAAAAACTGGCTTCGGTCCTTGAAACTCAAAGTGTGTTCCTTGGCCAGCGGCGTCCAACTAGTACCTTCTTAGAAATGCAGTATTTGGGGTCCCATCCCATACCTATTCAGTAAGAATCTGCATTTTAACAAGACGCCCAAGGGATGTGTATGCGAGTGAAAGTCTCAGGGGCGCTGGTTTATACAACTCAGGGTATTGCAATGCGCTAAATCTTACTGAACAGCAGGGACTAGGCAGGGGGAGCCACTTATTCCCCCTTCTGGACGTGGGTCTCTGGTGAGCGGCGGAGAAGCGAGGCTGCAGGCCGAGGCGCTGGACCAGGTCCGGGGCCGCCCCGCCTGCCCGCCCCGCCTCCCTCCTGGGTCTCTGCCCTGCGCGCCGTTGCTGTGGCAGCGCCGGACGCAGCTTGAGCGGTGGCTCCCGGGCCTCCGCCTCCTCCAAAGGCCTCCCCGGACCCCTGGCTGGAGCCAGCCTACTGCTCCCCCATGCCCCGGAGGAGGCGCAGGAGCCGGGTGAGTGCCCTGGAGGGCTGCCGGGAGGAAGAGGCGCCCCCGGAGGCGGCCGCTGTGCCCCCGGCGCTGTTAACCTCGGTGCAGCAGACCCAGGCGGCGGCGGCGGCTGCGGAGCAGATTCTGCTCCGAGGCATCTTCGAGATTGGAAGGGGCAGCTGTGACGTGGTGCTGAGCGAGCGGGCCCTGCGGTGGCGGCCCATTCAGCCCGAGCGCCCGACGGGTGAGTGCAGGTCCGGGCGCCCTCGCCTCCCACCGCGCTTCCTCCCTGTCCCCCGCCCCTCCCAGCTCACCCCTCCTCTCCTCCCCCGCCCGACAGTCACAGCGTCCCGAAGCCGCCGCCGCCGCCTCCTTCCCACCGGGGACCTTCCCCCTAGCAACCGCAGGGGTCCCCCGCTCCCCGCCGCCTCCCGCCTGGCTTCCGGCCTCCGGGTGCGTTCCCGGGACAGACGTCACAGCCTCTGCTCTGAGTCTTAACAGCAAAACCTGAGCCCCAAAGGGGAGGTGATTTACAGAGGCGGGAAGGTCACCTACTCTGCCCCTCCAAGTTGAAGTTTTAACCCCCCAACTTTTAACGATACACCGAAAGTATAAGCCTTTTACAGAGTATGTCTACACGTGGGTTCCGAATCCAGCTTTCATTTCGCTGACCTCTGAAAATTTAACCCCAGAGGTTTGGGGTCTTTCTGATTTTTCCAACCCTCACATTTCTTGCCATTGTCTAGAATCAAGGCTGCTTCAGGGTCAGTCTAGAAACGTTTGAGTTTTAATATTGACTCTAGAATATCGAATCACAGTGTTGCGATAGTTACATCATGCGGTTTGCTTGCGTTTGCCTCTTATTTAGAATTTTAGTTAACCCAGAACGTGTTATAGTGCTGTAGTTTACAATATAAATATTTCAAGTCTTGGTCTATTTTCATGTCTTATTCAAATAGTCTTATAAATAGACATAAGTATCTTATAAAGCTCTTACGATAGCCTTATAAACAGACTTTTAAATAGTCTTATTTTCAAGTCTGAACGCGAGAAATATTGCCTGTTGCTGAATTAGCTTCGATGTGAGTGGTGAAAGACAGATGACAGGGAGGAGATACTATGTCCAGGGTACTGCACTTGGGAGGGGATGATTTAGGGGAAACCTTGGAATGTGGTACACAGCCTCTTTTTAGCTACATACAAATTTATGAAATGAAAAAATTACCTTCCCTGTTGGAAAACAAGATACAGTGTGCTTTTTGTCTTACAGAATAGAAAAAGTCGCTGTCTTAAAGTTTCTTGTTCAAAAGTCTAACAAACTGAAACCAACTAATCAGGGACCCAATACTGGTTATGACAGTGAACTCTGCTTGTGCTGCAAATGTCGTGCTCGCCCAACTAAGACTAAAACTTTTACCTTAATTAAAATGTTATCAGGTGTTTTGAAACTGAAGGTAAAGTATTTTCTTGAACCTGTGAAATTAAAAGCTAGGATATAGATAAAGAGTTATTCTGTTAGTCTTTAAGTCAGTTTGAGTTGTGGGATGTAGAAGTTTATAATTAGAGTTTAGATTAACCCAAAGAGCCAACTTAACCTACAACAAAGCTAAAATACTACAAAATTATTAAGAGATGAGACATTGTGCAATGAGAGATCATACAAATCAATGTTGCAATGCTGGTACACAAAGAACCAAACAATGATATGGAAAAAGAAATGCTGTTTTGTATTGAAAGTGGTGATTGAGGAACAATAGGTTTCATTAGCATCCCTGGCAATAGAATTTTAAAAGATATCTTGACAGTTTCAAAACTCTAAAGGTTGCAAGTGCCAATTCTTTAATTTTGCCGTAAAACCCTTTGGTTTTCTTTTCCTTCATACAGGTGTACCGCTTTTTCTTTGTAAGTAACACCTGGTATTTAAACCACTTTGGGCCTCTAAAATTGGGACACACTAAGTAATTCTATTTATAGAAGTAACCAAGAGATGTTTCATTTAGATAAAATAATAAGAGTGGGGAAAGAGAGGGAAGTATTAAGAGATGATATGTTTAAATGTGAGAAATACTCCTTGTTGTTGAATTAACTTAGATGTGAGTGGTGAAAGGTGAATGAAATGGAGGAGAAACTGCATCAGGGTTACCATACATGGGAGGACATGGTGTGGTGCCATATCATGAAGGGCCATGCCCATTGCTGGTTGGCAGGTGACTGGCTGTCCCAGCAAAGGGTGGGGGAAGTCACTTGGCATTGTTAGATCATATATATGAAATGTTTGCCTCATAGTGCCTTACTTGTTTTCACTGATGAAATAAAATACCATGTGATCTTTCTCTAATTTTCCATCTTGAGTAATGAGCAAAGACACTAATGTGTTTATGAGGACTATCACTGCCAAAATTGGGACTAATTGATGGTCTTGTTGGCAGGGTAAATGAGTATAACCACAGTGATTATAGTTGTCTTTATTGGGTTCAAGGGTGACTTGGAATAATGGATGTGTTAC
This sequence comes from Eulemur rufifrons, assembly GCF_041146395.1. NCBI lineage: Eukaryota > Metazoa > Chordata > Mammalia > Primates > Lemuridae > Eulemur > Eulemur rufifrons. Next base: position 46,832,013 of record NC_090983.1, read on the forward strand.
CCTTCCCTGTAGAAGTGAGACTCATGGAAAAGAGCCTTTAAGTCAAGGTGGGAGGCACAAAAGCACTAGCACTATTGTCTTTTTTTATTTGAAATAGAAAAAATATTTAAAATCAAATGTATGATATAGTGTTATACATGTGCTTCTTTATTAATTCAACTAGATCCAGCAGTTGGTCTAATAATTCTTTCAAATTTTACATTATAATTGTACATATTTTAAAGATACAAATTGATGTTTCAAAATTTATGTTGCATAATGATCCAGTTAGGGTAGTGTATCCAATCACTTCATGCAGTTACCATTTCTTTGTGGTGAGAACATTCAAAACCTTCTAGCTATTTTGTAATACATAGTATTTTACTGTTAACCATGGCCACCCTCTGAATAAACCACCAGAATGTATTCCTCCTATCTAACTGAAATTTTGTACCCATTGACCAACCTCTATTTATCCTCCCTCCCCTCCCCTTTCCAGTCTCGATAACCATTGTTATACTGTCTTCTATATCAACTTTTTTTTTAAAGTTCCACACATGAGTGAGATCAGGGCATTTTGTCTTTCTGTGCCTGGCTTATTTCACTTAATGTCTTCCAGGTTCATCCATGTTTTCACAAATAATGATATTTCATTCTTTTTATGACTGTATAGTATTCCATTGTGTGTATGTACCACATTTTCTTTATCCATTCATCTGTTGTTGGACACTTAGCTTGATTTCATATCTTGGCTATTGTGAATATGCTGTAATAAACATAGGAATGCAGATATGTCTTCAACATATATTTTGGGGGGATATGTTTTGGGGAATATGTGATTTTTCTGTTTTTACTTTTCTGAGGAACCTCCATACTGTTTTCCATAATGGCTGTACTAGTTTACAATACCAACAGTATGTGTTTCTTTTTCTCCTTTTCCTCACCAACACTTGTTATCTTTTTGATAATAGCCATTGTAACTAGAGTAAGATAGTAGATCACTGTGGTTTTGATTTGCATTTCCCTGATAATTAGTGATGTTAAGCATTTCTTATATACCTGTTGATAATTTGTATGTCTTTTGAGATGTGTCTAGTAAGGTCTTTTGCCCATTTTTAAACTCAGATTTTTGTGGGTTTTTTTTTTTTGTTGTTGTTGTTGTTAAGTTTCTTATGTATTCTGGATATTAGCCGCTTGTCAGATATATAGTTTGCAAATATTTTTTCCCATTGTACAGTTCTCTTTACTGTTAGTAATTTCCTTTGCTGTGCAAAAGCTTTTCAGTTTGATGTAATCCTATTTGTTTTTGCTTATGTTGCCTATGCTTTTGAGATCTTTTAAAAATCCTTGCCCAGTTCAATGCCATGAAGCATTTCCCCTATGTTTTCTTCCAGTAGTTTTATAGTTTCAAGTTTTACATTTGAGTCTTCAATCCATTTTGAGTTGATTTTTGTATATGGTGAGAAGTAGGAATCTAGTCTCATTCTTCTATATGTGGATATCTAATTTTCCTAGCACCATTTTTTGAAGACCTAGGAGAGAGTAAAATCCTGAAGAAATGAAAGTGATCAGATGAGTTTTTTTGAGGTCAAATGCAAAAGGCCAGACAAATCTGAGTCACGAGCAAGCCAAGGCAGTGCAGTGGCTCCATGTGGCCAGTCCCTCATGTGGTGCCAGGGCCTGGGTATGAGGTGCCAAAAAGCAAGAAGAAAGCACAGAGAGGGGACACGGGCAGACACCACAGAATAATTTGTATATTTCATAATTTAGCCTTGTGGTATTATCAGATATTTTCAGAGTTCAGTATTTTCAAAAGCATCCCTGCTCGCCTATTGGCATTGTCTTAAACCTCAACCACGGGCAAACTTGTAGGACCATGTGCTTAACAAGTGGTAAGCTTTTATTTGAAATATTAGATTGAAGCAGAAGATACAAGGGTTTTTGTTCATCCTCAGAGCAAGATTTTATTGTCCTATGTGACTAAATATATTGTCTTAACCTATTTCCCTCATATACGAAATGCTACTGATGGGGACAGTAAGTAATGGGTAGGATTAGACAGTATTAAGCTCATATTTTAGTATGTTAAAGAATGATCAATTTAGGGATCTCTGTACAGAAATGCCAAATGTCCACAATGCTATCTCGCACTGGGAACACATGTCTCCTCTACTCTTCCTTGGTTCTCTGAAGTGATGGCCCTTTAGGGATTGATAAATACTATACACATTTCTATGCTGATATGTGATTTTCCTAAAGTGAAATTTCACAAAACAATTCTTAGCCTTGCTTTGTGAGAGTCACCGTATGATCTGTTTTCATTACAAGCGAATACTGATTGCGATTCACTAAATTAACTTCATAATTTCCTAATGGATAGATAGCACCTTGAAGTATGAAAAGCACTACAGGGTATCTTACAGCTTCCCTTCTCCAGCTGTCTGTAATCTGCTCTCCTTTGTGGTGTAGGAAAGGTTTCAGGAGTGGGCACTGAAGGCCCCGAGGTCTTGTCTCAGCAAACAGCAAGGTGTGTAACTGACTTTGGGCAAGTCATTTAACACCTCTGATTACAGGTTCAGTCAGCTGCAAAATGAGGGGTTTATATTATATTGTCTCTGTGTACTATCAACTCTGATCACCTGTGAAGTTTCATTTTAAAGAAAATATCTATTTCTATGGACTTTAAGTGCTAGGGCATTTTGTCAAATAATTCTGAGTAAAGTTTGAATGATCAGTGGGGCCTACTTCTGGTGTGTGTGGAGGGATGTTGTATTTTACAGCAGGAACTTCATAGTCCTACTGAATTTCTAATTAGAAGAACCACATGGGAAATAGAGGCCAAAGCCCCTTGCTTCCCTTCCGCACCCTCAGGGCACAGTGATGAGAGGTGGGCAATCGCTTTGGCACAGGTCTCATCTTTGGAAAGGAAGAAACCATTTTCTGGAAAAAAAGAGTTGGTCAAGGCTAGTTGTAAGCTGATTTTTCATTATGAACAAAAGAATTAGCTCATTCTTTCATTTCATCCTTTTGTGTCTTTTGTCAAATTTCTGAGATAAGATTTTATGTTTGATTAGCATTTGAATATTCCAAATATGTTTAAAGATGAAAGTTTCAAATGTTAATCATGGTTTACAGCACTCTAGTTTTTATATGCTTGTTATCTCAGGTTACCAACTTCATGTCATGTTTTTTCCAAAGGGTATCCCTGCCACAACTCTAAGCTCAGCTGTGAATTAGAGCAGCGACTAGAAAATCTGAGAAAGCTGGGCTTCAAAATAAGATCTTGAAAGTGTTTCTTACTGTTGTAAGAGAGTCAAAATCATTTTCTTGAGTCCTATGTTTACATAAACATTTACTTTCTGGAAACTTAGCACCACGAAAAGTAATGTGGAAAAATGTGAAAAGGAGGGAAAAAAAATTTTAAAACAAGAGTTAGTGATTATGTGGGACTTAGCAGAACAGAGTGTATTCTAAGTATTAATCTGCCTAAGCTGTTTGGGAACAGATGTACATGAAACAGATACCCGGTGTTCTGTTGTGTACATCCAAAGTGAGACATCTGTTGGTGGACTGTGTGGTCAGGAATAATGGCAGCTAGGGTTAAACCCCAAAATGACCTGCTACTCATGTGAATTACTGAAGGACTGATTGCTCAGTAAGCCATGATGCTTTGATTCATCAGTTTACACATTAAGAAGAAATGCCTCTTTAGAAAAATTTAGTATGTTTTTACACTGTCAAATTTAAAGGAATTTTTAAATGTGGGTGTGAAGATTAAAGTTTACCTGGTAACTGCATATACTATCTACTTGTACAGTTTTTACATGTTTTGATAAGTCCATTAATCTAGCATAAAAACATTCTCAAAGGTTTTAGCTTTTTATTAAGGTAAGTTGGTCCTCACAGAAAAACAAACAGAGTGAATGCTCCAAAGCAGGACTGTCCAGTTAGACTTTCTGAGGTGGAGGGAATGCTCATATCTGAACTGCCCAGTGTAGTTGCTGCTGGCTACATGGGGCTATTGAGAACCAGAAATATGACTAGTGTGACTGAGGAACTAAAACTTTAATTATATTAATAATTTTAATACCTACATGTGGTTAGTGGCAACTGCATTGGACAACACAGCTCTAACACCTGGAGAGTTGAAAATGTTTATTTTCTTTATTCCCAGACTTTAGTTTTAATCTTTATATTTCTATACAGAAAGGAAAGTATAGCTTATAAAAAATTAACCCTAATGTAGAACTGATATGGTTGAGATGTCTATTTAAAGATAAAGCAACTGAGTCCAGAGATGCCAAAGTGGCAGAGCCCTATAACATATTTTGTGTGTACAGAAATACAAAGAATGTATTTCTGAATCAATTGGCTAGGAGCAAAGTTAAAGCCTTGTCTATAAAAATCTTTGTATCCTCATGGTCATTGTGATTTATTGGCAAACTTACTCTGTTTCTTACTATGAGAATAGTATATTTGAAATGCTAACTATCCTAGCTTATGTAAGCTGACCCCACGAAAGTCTGCAAGTTAATGTTATTTTAATATTTCTAAATATGCTACAACCATGTGGCACCATCCGAAGGCAAGTGCAATTTAAAACTGATCTACTGTTTTGTCCCCTCCCTGTCCCCCCACACCTTACCCTTGTAGGGCCCCCTGGGGCTGGAACTGGCACAGAAGTATCCCCTAGGAGTGAGAAATGGTATTCTCATTGAAGCCAAGGGCTATGCAAATTGAGAGTCCAATAGGCTGGGCCAAGGTCAGTAAGCCAGAGAGGGTGACCCATGTGGGACTGTCCAAAAGCAAGAGGTCCCGAGGTAATTGCAGAAAGCTGAACATGATGAAGCTAAAGGATCAGAAAGCCTGGGCAATGGATATAGGGAACAACAGAGCAATTGGGTCTGCAGGAAGATATTATTGCCTAGACTGGACATTTTTGTCCCCAATGCAATTTGGGAAAGTGGACCATCCTTGTTTAAAGGGCCAGGGATATAGTAGATATAATTCAGTGCAGTTGTGTGATCTCAGGACCAGAAACTCATCAGAACCTTGTTGCTTGTTATCCCACCTACCCTGTTACTTGACTGGGTTACTAGATTACATTTCAGACATTGACAGGTCTACAAGCATCTCATTAAAGTCCTAACACACACCTTTCTAAGGCCTTCTATGTGATTGTCTTCCTGCCCAAGTTTTAGAAGTAATGGACTGATGATGGGGATAACAGATAATGAACAAACGAGTCCTGTGTGTGTTGAGCAAAGGGAAGGAACTCCCAGTAGCTGTGGCTTTTTATATGCTCTTGTGTTTTCCAAAATCAGTGTGTGTTGGAGGAAGTCAAAAAGAAAGTGGGGAGGAGCGTGGGATTGAAGGAAATCACACCTTCTGCCAACTTTTGTCATGGGAACCAGAAGTTGAGGATCCTAGTGTAATGAATGACTGAAGAAGCAGGAAGGTATACGTACAAAAAAAAAATTTACAGTTGGTAAGGTTTTTTTCATCATTGTGCTACGGACTTATGGTAAGCCTAAACATAATTCTAAAATAATGTACCAGCTGGCATCAGGGAATTCCTATGTACATTCCAAGATTTTCATCAGAAACAGTGTTCTGGAAACCACCACTGCTGCAACACAATAGTGCCCAGTGCTTGAATGAAAATAGTGAACACTTATTGGTGTTTTACTCTGTCAGGTCTTGTTGTGCTAAGTATCTTATCTTGCTTGACCTTTCCAGCAAGACTAGTTGAGATAAGATTTTATCCTTGGGGCCCAGAGATGTTAAATAACTTGTCCAGGGTCATGCTAGAAACAGAGTTTCTGGGATTGAAAGCCAGGCAGGCTGACTCCAGAGCCTGTACTTGGAGTGCTTCCACAAGCAAGAATTCCCGCTGTGGCCTTCGAGGGTCTGTCTGACATCTGAGTTAGTGATAGTTAAGCATCATGGTCCAAATCAAAAAGCTTGAAATAATATTATCTGACTTCTTTCAGGCTTTTAAGACAGATCTATCATAGACAGTTCAGTCATTTCTTTGGCCACTTCTAATTTCTGAATAAATGAAGAAAACAAACAATAAATGAGAGGTTTTAACAAGTTTTTCTTAAAAACCTAGTACTTTATCATGGAAACACCAAACATACCCAAGTGTAGGAAGAATAATAAGCCTCTACGTACAACACTAAGAGGGATGAGGTTCTATGTGTAACACACTGAGTTTAAATAGTTCTCCATTTACGGCCAGTCTTGTTTCATCTATGTCCTACCCATTTCCTTTCTCCTGGTATAATTAAAAGCAATTCGTAGGCATCATATAATTTAATCTATAAACACTAGGAGATAAAGATTTAAAAAATAACAGTACTACTCTTCCAATTTAAAATAATCCTTTATATCCTTAAAGATCCAGTTAGTGTTCAGGGTCCTCTGATAGTTTCTCTCTCCTTGTCTCTTTTTTATGTAAGTCACTGTTGAAATAAGGTCCACACTGTAGTTGATTGCTATGTCTTTTAAATATTTTAATCCGCAGATTCTTCTCTCTTTTTTCTTCCCACTTGCAATTTATTTCGTGAGCAAACTGGTTTGTCTGGCCTGTAGTTTCCCAGAGAACATGAAATATTTATTGGGGGAAAGTGTCTGTGAAAAACAAAAGGGGGAGGAAGCAGGCTGGGCAGGGATAACCTTCAATCAGGGGTGTTACTCTGAGTCCTGTAAAGGGGGCTGAAGCAGGCTGGGGCGGGGAGAGCCTCAGACCATGGTGCAGATCTGACAAAGTCTTTGCTTACCTGTGGTGGCTGGGAGAAGAGACTGCCTGTGAGGAGTCCTGCCTTGGGCGGACATGGCCGAGCCTCAGCTGTGCTTGGCCATGGGCTGCGGGCTGCCTGGGAAGCAGCTCAGCTCTGAAACTGAGGTGGAGCTTGAGGGTGCCAGGAACTTGGACTGTTGCAGTGCTAACTAGTCACCATAGCAGAATGGCAAGTTCCTCCTCAAAGGTAGATCCCAGCAGCCACAGTGACCAATGAGATATTATTATGATTGTCATTATGAACTCAGGGATTTAATCATTAAATATATTTCAATTCACAGCAATGACTATTTTTACTGATTTTCAAATTATCACAATTTTGAATTTTTAGATCAATGGGAGCCCCTTCAACTTGACTCGAGTCCTTTTGACATTCCCTCAGCTGTCTCTGATAGCTTCCTTGCTTTCTGGAATGGAAAGATATTCTAGACTCATCCTGAACATTTCATGCTTCAAACGTGAAGCCAACCTTATCACCAGAGAGACTGAGTTCCTGTTATTGGGTAGTGGTATTTTTCACAGACCACAATTTGAGCACTAAGCATACTCATCGCTAAAACTTCCCGTACGTGGCCCTTGTTACCAATGTTTTTCAGAAAACAGAGCTAGGAAGTATGTTGGTTTTTTTTAAATAAAAAAATATATTATGGGATTATGCTGATACTTTCAATTCAAGTTCAGTACTAAAGTATTTTTTACTTTGTTTCCTTTCTCCCACCCTTAAAATCCTGATTTCTAACTACAACATCATTACTCATTTGCTTTGTCTTGCATTACATATCCATAATAAAATAACACCACCAGTGCTACCATCAAAAATATAATTACTGATAGCCATTTAAGATCTATAATTTTTTTATTGTCTTCATAGAGTGTACATTGCTAGGGACATGTAGTCAAATTATTATGTTTTAAATACAATTGAAATAATTCCTGTCTACGAAGTTATACCTCTGACTTATTTTTTTCTGAATTGTTTCATTGTGCTTTTCATTTTCAGGCATTGCTTTGTTAAAAAACCAATTTTATTTTATAATTATGTAAAGTATTTTTTTGGTTCCTAAGTCAAATCTACTAAACGAGCTATATCCTGTGAAGTATGGCTTTTATCTGTGTCCCTTCTACCCCCTTTCCTTCCTTCCTTCCTATTATAGGAAAGCTTATTTGTTCTTTCAAGTTTTGAGTTTATTTTTATTTTTAAAATATAAGAAAACATGTACATATATTTTCTTACCCTACCCCTCCCATCTTCTTAAATGCATGGTGGCATACCATACATGCATTTTTCCACCTTGATTTCTTCTTCAATTAACAATATACTCAGCAGATCACTCTATGGTACTATATAGAGAAAAAGTCCTCATTTCCATTTATATCAGTACAGCAATCTATTGTGTACTGTAGTTTATTGAACTGTGTCAAAGGATTTGAATTTTTCTAGTCATTTTTGCTAAGTACAGTAGTTTAATGAAAAACCTTATTTATCATTTTGTATTTTTTCCCAGTGCATTTTTGGGATTGATTCCTGGAAGTGAGATTGTTGAGTCAAAGAATAATTGCCTTTATAGTTTTACTCAGTATTACCAAATTCCTTCAGAAAGGTTGTTTTATTTTGCTTTTCTATCATCACCATATAAGAGCATTTGTTTCCTGAAAATTTCTCCAAAAAAGTATGTTGTCAAACATTTTTTTAACCAACCTAGTAGGTGAGAAATGGTATCTCAGCATAGTTTTAATTTGCTTTTTTTTATTAAATCATTTCTGTTTTTACTTTATTCCTCCTAACATTTAGTGAGCACCCATTATGTGCTGGGGTCTCTGGTAGGTTGTAGCATGCTGCAATCAATTTGACACGGTTTCTGCCTTAAGATATTCACAATCTACAGGAAGACATATCAGCAAAAGAATAACTATGTGATCTGCTTTGTGTAATTGAGGTATTACAGGGCATTATAAATGGTTATAGACAAATAGGTAAAGGAGAAAATCATTCTGTTGAGTGGGCAGAGGGAGGAGATCAGGAAAAGCTTATGGAGGGTTTGAGGGTAAACTTGAATGTGGGCCTTGAAGCATGATTAGGAGTTAGTAACACAGACAAGAGTAAGGAAACCATTCTAGAAAAAAAAATATTTTGGGAAAAATTTTCTCAGAAGAGACTACTTTAGTCTATTTGGAAAATAGACTATGTAGTCTTTGGGGAGAGCCTATGTTTATGGGGGGAGATGACAGTGCTTTGTAATTAGTCAATAGTTTGTGCAGGGCCTTGACCAGCATGCCAGGGAAGTTGGTGTCTCAACCTGAGGGTTGAGTTAAGGGGTGACAAAGGCTGGGTGTTAGCAGAGATCAAGTGTTCGTTTTTTTTTTTGTTTGTTTTTTTTTTAAGGTAAGTGAGTTTGGGTTTTCAAAAGGCAACCATGGTGGCAGAGTAGAGTGTAAACAGTTCCACATTGAGGAGCCCGGTAGAATGGCCCATATACCAGAAGATCAGGAGGCAGTGTGTACAAGTCAGGGAGGAGAGAGAGGTGAGCCTGGCTGTAGGGGATATTGGCTAAGGTAGAATTTGGAGGATGTGGTCTTGAAAAGGAAACAGACAATGGTGATGCTGAGATTTCTAGCTTGGTCAGTGAATGGATAGTGGACACTGCTAAAAAAAAAAAAACAAAAAAAAAACCTTTTTTTTTTAAATCAGAATGAGAATCATCTTATTTGAAATGTATTCTACCAAGCCTTAGCATCAAATGTGCCAGTGACTAGCAAAATGTCTAAACAAGAGGCAAATAGTGTGAAAAATGCACAAACTGGAGAAGTTGCTATGGAAGGACGACTGTAAGTTGAACCCTATCAAGCCTACGATCTGTGTTTTCTATGAGCCTTAGGCTCTCTCCCGTATCCTGTTTCTTATTAGAGTAGAGGCTACTTAAATATAGTTTAAAGCTTTCTCTTTTCAGACAAATATTATTCATTAAATGTTAGTAAATTTATAATCTATGTACATTCATGATATTCAGGCGGTATTGAAATGTAAAAAGTTCGTGAAATAGTAATTTGTAAAGATGTCAATTATTTTCCATTGAATGTGGAAAATAACTGTTCATACCATTTTGAACTTAGAAAAATTATTTTACATCTTAAAATCTTCATGTTGGTATTTTTTGTCTAATAAAAATATTTACCTAAAAGGAAGCTTTCATATTTACTAAATGTTACCCATAATATAAAGCACTTTTTAGTGTCCATCTGTGCAGGAAGAATAAGATCAATAAAATTGAGCAGCTGTTAGTGTGTATTGGTTTCTTTATATTTTAAGCATGTTTTCATGTTTTCAAAATGTAAAGGGATGATAGTATATGTTTGATTGTGGTTTTCATTATACAGATAAAAACTTACTACAGTTAAAATCTTGATGGATGTGTAATGCGTTTTTTAAAGTCATATTCATAGCCCACTTAGATAATATTTAGATACTTGTAGTAAACTAAACATTGTGGATACATTTTTATCATGGGATTTGATTTGTAATCTCTTCAATAAAAAAGCAATAATTTTTTCTCTAAATTATATTTCTTAATCAAGCATTTTTCATATTTTGGGGAAAAACACATCTTGGTACCCTGGCTGCTAAATTAAAGACACATCTATCATTTTCCAGGTTGTTTTACATTGGAACCAAACCTACTGTTATTGGAAATAATTCATGCATGAACTTTATTTTTCTGAAATCTTCTTGATACTCGAACACCTGCTTAGCTATTTGACAGACTCATCTTGCATCCAATGCTTCTGCATGAAAAATATGTACATTGAAATGCTAAGTGCTTTTTCAGTTTATCATTCTTAGAGTATAACATGATTCCCAATGATTTGTATGGAAAACTATGGAGTACCTTTTGGCTTTGACTTTTCAAAAACCAGTCAGTAACATTTAATTAGCATCCATTGCGTGCATTGTACACTTTTGGGTGATATGATTAGTTCCAAAGGAATATTCAGGAACTTGGCCTTCTAAGATTGAAGGTGATAATATACTCACTAAATTATGTGCTGCTTTACATTAAAATAATGATTCAGCAATTATTTATTGCTTAATTACTGAGTATCGGACACCAGGTTGAAACCATTAATTTTTGAAGTGAAGAATTCATGTTCCAAACTAACCAATTTATTAGCATTAGCTTTGAGAATAACTATCTTCTCTATTATTCATGGTGGATTGGATAAATCAGAAAACCCCATGTTGGAGGTCCCTATAAAAACTTCAGTATTCTTATTTGGTTAGTGTTCTGCCTTTATAGGAGTCTCAGTAAAATCAGTTAAATGCACACTCTGAAAATTCAACATACTGTCACATTCAATTTACTGCTAAACAATACTATGCGCTGGAAAAAAAAAATTTTTTTTCACCTTGATGAAAGCACTGGTCATTACTGCTGATACTGATGCTCTTTTGTCTGCACATACTGTTGCAACATAATGTGTTGTGCATTTGATACGGATATTATCATATTGCCATAAGGAGCTGCTATTATTTTAGACACCAACTGATTCCATGATAGTGTCAAATTTCTTTAACATATGCTTATGTTTTTGTACAAATGACCCCAAGAAACATCTGCTAGTTTTGTGGTGGTATCTACTGTTTTCTTTTTAGAATTTGACCTGCCAGTTACTTTTTAATGTGAATCTACAATATTTCCTTAGAGTAGGCTGCCTTTCTGGTTTTTATGCTATTGATATTAAGCAACAAAATTGAGTCAGAAGTTTTATGGCATGATTCAGAGAAACCGAATGTCTGTATAATTTAAAAAATAGCTTTTCGTGATTGTGCTTTTAACTTTTTGTCATTGATTGACACTTTAAAATAGAAAAGTGCCCTTTCAGTGGGTCTTCCAGCATTCAAAATTAAGTCCAACATTGCTTTCTGTTGGTCCTCAAAGTACTCTTTGAATTTGACAACGTGTGTGGTAGTTGTGTTATACCATTGTTCAGTTTATATCCTGTGGTAATTGCTAATCTTTCTTAGTATCTTTGAAGGGCAGGCAAAGAAGAAATGAAATTTCTATAAAGTTGTAAAATCTTTGCTCTATGGAGATGAGAAATTTCTAGATAACAGACGCTGGGATCCCTTCTTTTCCTCGCCTTGGCATGATCTTGACTGGGAAGCAGCAGTCAAGGATTTCCATTGTCTGACACTCCGTCTTCTGCTTTCCGCTTTGCTTCTCCTACATTTTTAAGGGCATTGCTCTTTATCTAAAAAAAAAAAAAAAAAAAAAAAAATCAACATGACCTTTTATGTATGGTACTTAAACCTGGAACATCAACGAAATAACAAAACTTTCTTTGAATAGCAGTATTTGTCCATGTCTTCCAGAGGAAAATGTATAGATTCTTTCCAAATTTTATTAGAGGATGTTAACAACAAAATTTTGTGTTACCTACACCCTTGATACCAAACTTAAACCCAATGTAGTAAGGATGCCTAAGAGGTCTAGTCCTTAATCACAGTACATACCTCTGTCAGGATAATAACTAGAACAGTTCACTGTTACTTCCTTCTCATCTGCTTTCAGTGCATCAGCTGTTGTCCTCCTCAGCCTCTAAACATGTCATCATTTACATCTCCATGCTCATTCATTCGCCTTGCTGCTCTTAGTCCCTCTCTGTCCCTTGGGTGACTTATGTCATTAGGACAACCTTCTGTCCCCCTGCTTGCCACCACTTGGCTGACACTGAGCCGAGGCCCTTGCCAGTTACTTTAGTTGCTACACCTCTTGTGGTTCAGCTTCGGCCTCTGTGATATCTGCGCACCTTCTACTCCCAAATTCAATTCTGCCGGGGATGGCAGGATTACTGAAAGCTTTAGTTTCGGTGGTTAAACCCAAGCATGGCTGTGCGGAGTGCCTAAGTAGCTTTTCATTTAGGCCTGAAACAGGAGAGCCAGGGGCCTCTATGTCCCTTGAGAAAGAGGGATTTCCCTCAGCCCTCAGGCCTCAGCACTCAACAATTTAGGTGGGCTGGATTCAAAGGGGAATGTAATTCCTCGAAATTGTGGTTTCGTTTTCCTCTGTGTTTGACTGCAGTAGGACCACATAGGGGAAGTTCCTGGACACGTTTCTTGCTTTGTGAAGAGCAGGCCATTTACTTTCTCATAACTTCCCACCCCTCTGTCCCCACTACCCTATTGTAGGTGCCCAGGGAACCATAGGATGGAGGAGGACATTCATGCAAAGGGTCTTTCAGGTACTGGGCATAGCTGGAGTAATATTTGAAGTATAACAGATGATTTAGTGATTTTCATTTGATAACTTATTACTGCCTGTACTTTTTGTTGTTAGTACAGATAAAATTCACTGTACTAGAAACTGTCATGGGGGTGAGGAAAATAGAAAGAAATATATTCCCATTAACTGTGTATGTTGCCTGGTATGATACCCTGAACAGGTGGGCCCATAATTGTTTACTTGATGCTCTTTTTAATAAGTCAATTATATCATGGGAAATTGAAGAATAGCAAAATTAATTTGTTTAAGCATTCTTTAGGAAATCTTGCATGCATGTTCACTAGAGAAACACTGGGCTTCTGCCTTAAAGGACAAGGCTTTGTTTTGTTTTTAATAAGACACACTCTTTATAATTAAAACAAAATCCCAGTGTTAAGGGATTACTGTTTTAAATAATTGGATTTTTTTCGTTTGTTTCTCTGATCCCCACATATGAGAATAAATCTAATGGTGTCTTAGGATAATAAATATTTTCAGATTAAAAAGTTCTCTTAACCACTGAATTTAATAATGCTTTTCAAAGTTTATGGATGATATAGAAAGGAATGTAAAGTCAAGAATTTACATTTGGGAAAGACAAAGATACAGAACTTGGCTAAGGAAACAGAAGCTGTGGAAATACTCTTTTCAAATGGTCATATGTTTTTCTTTATACTTTTGAATAACTTATTGTAAATAAACTCAGTATTTACATAATTTAAACCTGTCCTCAAAATGCTAAATTGGGTGCTCTGTATTTCTTATTTCAGATAAATGCTTTCCTAAAATGATATTTTAATATCTGAAGAGATGGTTTAGTTTAAAAAATGGTTGGGGTTATGATGATATAGGGAAAAGCAAAGTGTAAATGTCTAGTTTTTGTTACTTGTACAAAAACTCTCCAAAGAAGCTCTGTTGCCTTTTTCTTCTCTTTCCTCTTTTCATACTGCAGAGCCCTTTTCTGAGGGCTCATGTGTGACCCCCAGAGAGAATAAACATCAGGGTGGGTGGTAAGAAGGGGGAGTGCTTTGCTTGAGGCAAAGTCTTCCTCCATCTGGGACCTTCTTAAAACCCTCCAGCCCCTTAAATCAGGGCTTGAGCTCCCAGGGAAGAGGCTGTGTTGGGAGCGGTGTTGGCAGGAGGGGAGGGAATGAGATGTGCGGGTGGTTGAAGGGACGTTTTCCATTTGGTCACTTCTGGGCTCTGATGAACCTTTTCAAACTGATCTGTTTCTCTACTAGTCCGGATCTTGACAAATTTCCAGATGTAGCTATGCTATGTTCTCCTGGGTTTGCAAGCTCAAGGAGGCACTAGTCCTAGTTCCAGCACAGGACTTTTAAAGAATTAGTAGAATTCTGGGAGCAAAAATATCAAGGACTTTTGAGAGATTTTCAACTTGATCCTTCAGGCAGGCAACGTGAGAAATATTATAAATGGTATTTTAAAATCTTACCCTTCATCTTCTTAACCTTCATCGTCATCCGTACCCCCTAGACCATATTACATCTTAACTAATTCTCACCTAAAATAATTTAATGACCTCCCAATAGAACTCTAGCATTGTAACTAATAATTTATGCAATTATTTAGTTTTTTCTCCCTTTGGCATTAAATATTCTTCAATGTTCACATTTGGAAATATTGGAACATATTTCCAATATTAATTTTCCTTGGGAAAAAAAAGAAATGATCATTTTTATGTTTTCCATGTTTTCCTTGAGATGGTAATAAAAAATAGGTCACTCCATGAAGAAAATTCAGAGATGCCAAAGAAGAAATTAAAACTGAAGACAAGTTGAATCCGGATGGTGTATTAGTCTGCCATAACAAAGTACCACTGACTGATGGCTTAAACAACAGAAATTCATTTTCTCACAGTTCTGGAGGCTGGAAGTCCAAGATCAAGCTGCTGTCAGGGGTGGTTTCTGGTGAGGACTCTCCTCCTGGCTTGCAGATGGCTGGCTGCCTGCTGTGTCCTCACATGGCCTTTGCTCCCTGCCTGTACCCAAACAGATCTCTGGTGTCTCTCTTTCTTCCTATAAGAACACCGGTCCTATCAAATTAGGATCCCACTTTAATTAACCCCTTAAAGACCCGATCTCCAAATACAGTGACACTGGGGTTAGGTCTTCAACATATAAATTTGAAGAGGACACTATTTGGTCCATAATGGATAAATTTGCTATAGTACCTCCTTTAGCTACATTTTTTCCCAACCTTGAAAGTGGATTGTACTGCTCCCCCCAATTCCTGCTAACAGTTAGGTGAGGCTTTTTTTGTTTTAATTTTTAATACAATCGTTAATGTATGGTTACTTAAAAATGACATAAAACACCAAGAAATAAGAATTGTTAGAGTGAAGTGGCTTAGAAAGATGGGTCATTTTTGACATTTTTGCCTAGGTTTCTTCAACTCTAAATGTCTGTGGAACTTGGTCAATCTAATCGGTATAAATGCAGCACAACCACCGCCTTGTACTTCTACAGACAGGAGAAATGGCAGCAGTAGCATCTCTCAAAGTAGTAAAATACACCTGAATATCACTGACATTGTCGTAAGTTTGCTATCCTTCTCCTAAAGTTTTCTGGGAAGTATGAATAACTCAGAGCTGCATTTTCTTGGTTGAGATTATTAACGTTTTGGGAGAGAGCGCTGTTTGATCTCCGCTGTTTATTAAGTGTTCATTTCATATTTTTTGCACTGAAATCAGTATTCACGTATCTCCATGTCTC
Organism: Eulemur rufifrons; assembly: GCF_041146395.1. Lineage (NCBI taxonomy): Eukaryota > Metazoa > Chordata > Mammalia > Primates > Lemuridae > Eulemur > Eulemur rufifrons. The sequence continues at coordinate 46,847,786 of NC_090983.1, forward strand.
CCTGGAAAATCTTTCCAATAAATACCTTGGATATTGGGACGTTCTTAGACTATCAGGTTGTTGAGGGCAACCTTAAAAGGCCATGCAGAAAGTGACTTAGGTTGTTATAGCTCTGCTTTATTCAAGTCTGAGCAATTTACTTTTTTAATGCAGTCAGAATACTGACCTACATTTAAAAGTGCAACATTGTCCTAGCTGTTATCTAAATCCACTGTGCTGGATTTAGGAGGGTAAAATACAGAAAAGAGGCCACCAGTATCACTTTCTCTGCTGTCTTTGATCATAAGTGATCACCTTTTTTTTTTTTTTTTTAATTAGGGTCTCTACTTTAGAAAGAGAACTGAAATAAGGAAAATTCACTAAGATTCTTATATGATTTCATAAGAAAGACAATTTTCAGGATCACGTAGTCATGTTACTGAAAAATGTGAAAAAATGATCTAAATAAGGACTAAAATGAGTTAATTTCATTTGGAAATAGTTAAATTAGAATTAGCTTCTCCTTTTGATGAATCCTTTTTTTTTTTAATATTCTGAATATTTGTGCTTTTGCTACACCCATTCCCCCTAAAGTAGACATGAGACGTGGAAGTGTGTCCTTATCTTGGTTCAGGAAGGCTCTGAAAATGCAAAGCAACAGATGTTATGCCCAGGATAATTATATGTATCCTGGAAACATATCTTTATTGAGTGGAATTTGTTCTTGGGAAAACAAAAATTTGGCAAACAAAAGGCATTAACTTGCTGATCTCAGCAGTAATTACTTGGGCTAGATTATAATAATCTTGTGGGGGTGGTAACTGCATGCATGTATTGGAAAAATATAATTATAAAATCTGTACATTAAAAGGAAAATTAACCTGTATAAACTTTAGTTCATTTATCCCCTTAAAGAGCGAAAAAAGAAAAAAGCCCTCAATTTCACTTTTTGGAAGTTTTTTCAACAGCATTTTGGAAGAAGTTTCCAGGATTCCAACTCCTAATATATATTGATACTGAGGCTTTTGACCATATCCTCTGTAGGTTCTGCCTTTGTTTTCTTAATTATGCCCACTAAAAATAGAGCATTTTAAACAAATGAACCAATCACTGATCTTCAAGCATCACAGTTACTCTCTGAAACAAGTCCAGCCATCTTCAACACCCTCTCTCTCCTTTCCCAATAGAAAAATCAAAGCAGAGCTACTTAGGTCCATGCCATAGAAGAATTATCTGAAGGTCAGTTTGAGAACCACTGTGTAAACCATTTCTTAAATAGGTACCTACAAAATTGTGAGAGTCCTTACAAACATTTCTGAAGTTGATGGTGTTGGTTTTGGAATCTGAAGTTTAAATAAGAATTTGTCTGTGGTCATGGTCAAAATAGCTGGTTAGCACCAAGATTATCTAAATGTACAGTAGTTTGTTTTTCACAAAAGGATCTGGAACACAAACGTTCAAGACAAGACATTATTTATATTTTAAGAATATACAAAATAATTACACATGACAATTTCAGAATATCTTAGATGATCAGCATGTATTTTTGTTGTTGCTGATGATCTTATAGATATGCCGCCACCTAGTTTCACATTCTTAGCAAGTCTTGCACCTGTAAACTGTTGCTATGGCGTAGTTTTTCACATTGTTGAGAGGCCGCGATGGTGAATAAAGAGTGGCACGCTTTGGAGCTGGTGAGCTGCCACAATGTGTTTTATACTCACGTCGGGATGCATACAATGTCCCTTCCAGTCACAGAGCATGAGAATGTTTTCCTCCTCAGCAAAGTCTGTGTATTTCCATAACAAAACCCAGGATACAAAGGGAAAAAAAAAAAAAAACCCACTTGATTAAACCAGGTGATTGTGATCAAATTTCTGTTCCACACTACATGATCATTAGTTTTTGTCAAAAAAAAAAAAAAAAAAAGACCATCTCATCCTGGAGTGGAATTGATAAAGAACTTTGCACTGTGGGTAGAGCATATAACCCTTTTCGGATGAATACAAACTGAATTTGGTACGTTTCCCAAAAATGTCTGAGAAGATTTGTGCCTAACTAGGAGCAGTGAGAGTGGCGGCAGCACATGAGTCAACTTCTGGTAATTGTTTCCTCTTACTCTTATTTCAAATGTATCTTCCCATTATTGTCTATATCTTGCGATTCCTATTTTTCTCCTCCCAACTATTCCATAAATTGCTTAGTGGGACCTTTTTACAAGGGAGATTTCCCAGTCTGCTTTAGAGAGGCCCTTAGGATGCCCGCTTTTGTAAGGCAGTAATTTGGAAGTAGGAATGTGGTGAAGTTCCTGTGATGATTAGCTCCCTGCCCTGCTTCTGTTCCCCAGTACCCAATACACTGAACTGCTACAGGGACAGAACCATATCTAATCATCCTGAAATCCTCAATATTTCTCAATACTCTATCTAAATATAGCAGACACTCAAATTTTGAAACTAAATAGATTATTGATGGAAGATGTATTTCTTGTCTCTACAATTTGCAAAGCAATATGATCTCCAGATCTTGGAATACTAGGTGAAATACTATAAGAATAATTATTATAAGAATAATTCTTCAAAATGAAAAATCCAGTTACTGTTGTCACCATTCTCTGTTGAAAGCTAGGGAAGATAAACTGGTTCCCAGCAAGTGAGGGTCCATGTGTGCCTGGTGCTGGCCAGAGATCCCTGATGCAAAGGGAAGAGCCCGACCCTGGTTGTCTGATGAACATCAGAGAGTGACCTCAGTGGTAGTAAGCGCAGGCGACTCATCTCTGTGCCTTCTCTCCTCCTCTCATTTCTGTACGGATTTCATCTTTTTCCCCAGAACCCTGTTAAAAACTGGTTTCCTTTTTAATACTCCAAAGCATGAGAAAGTACCTAGATCTCCTTTCTGAAATATTCAGGGAGCGTGTTTACTAGAAGTTTTGCTTCTCAGTAGGGTTGTTAAATGGACAACGTTTGGGGGATTTGGGAGAGAATGGGAGAAGCGAGGCCCCTGTGATAGAGCAGCCCTGGGGAACTGCAGTTGACCAGGCCTGTCAACTGTCCTGTACGGTGGGCATGTGGCCCCTAGTGGGTCACTGACCAGGCCACCATCTCGGGGGCTATTCTCTTTCCCTCCTGTGCCTTCTCATATTTCTTTTTTGTTCATGTTACTTCACTACATTGATTATTTTTCCTTATTTTTTTCTTTACATTGCTATTCATTCCTACTGCAGTTTCTTTCATTGTTCTTCTCTTTTCTTTCTTACTCTGCATTGATTGTTTCCCATTTGGAATATTTAGAGATCCATCAAAAAAAGTGAAATAACAGGAGAGAAGTAAACACCAGTAAAATGAGGTATTATACTAGTAAATTACTATACTCTTGAGAGAGGTTGAAACATTGGTTTCTGGAGTCAAAGCTATTGATTGGAATTTGGGCTTTGCCATTCCTTGTGAGACCGTGGGGCAAGCTATTTAAACTTTAAGCTTATCTGCCTCTCCTTCCAGTCTGTGAAATGGGATATAGTGATAGTACCCAGTTATGGTGTAGTGAGCACTCAGTGACATAATGAATCTAAACCTCTTTGCACTACAAAGAACAGAATTTTTTGTCTATTATAAAGAATTATTATAGCATTTTAGAGGCTAGGTACAGTGGCTCAAGACCATATTCTCACTTTGGTAAGGTGAGGGAGGGGGATCACATGAGGCCAAGAGTTCAAGACCAGTCTGGGCAACATAGTGAGACCACATCTCTACAAAAAAATAAAAAATTAGGCAGTCATGGTGCACATGCCAGTAGCCCTAACTACTCAGGAAATTGAGGCAGCAGAATAGCTTGAGCCCCCAGGAGTTGAAGGTTTCAGAGAGCTATGATTGTGCCACTGCTCTCCAGCCTGGGCAACAGAGGAAGACCCTGTCTCCAAAAACAAAAATAATCATTATTATAGCATTTTAGAGCTGGAAAAAAATTTTAGATTAAATTAAAATAGGATATTTGTCATTTTTCTTACTAGAGGGCAAGTTTCTGTTTTGTTCATCACTGTTCCTCTAATTCCCAGAACAGTGTCCAGCAAATAGTGACTCCACAAATATTTGTTGAATGAATGAATGAATCTATTCTAATCTCATTTTAGGGGAATGAGCTATCAGACTCAAAAGTTAGAACATTTTCCTGAGGGTTGGTGACAGAGTGAGGGACTAAATCTAAGGCCTTCTAATGCCTGCAGTATCCTTTCTGGGAACACGGTGTTATTTTCTCAGTATTTGTTTAGTTTATATGATAAATGGATAGGAAGCGTGTGGTAGTATATTAGGATAAACTTTGATAATGAGATAAACTTGGAATTGTTCTTGTTAAAATCATTGGCACAACCTTTATCTTAATTTCTGTATCCTTATCTGTGAAGTGAGATAATTTCTACCTCATAGCACTATTGTGAGGATTGCGATGCCTTCGTAGAGCACTTGGTCCCATTTCTTTGCCCGCCCCACCTCCAACTTTCTAGCTAAACTTATTATAAATTCTCTTTGTTTCCTATTCTTTCTTGAATCTTCTATAATCAGGCTTTTGACTCCCATCGCTCCACAGCTCACTTGTCAAGGTCAGTCTTCATCTGGCTTGACCTGTGAGACAGGTAATCACACTGTTCTCCTTCACACAACTTTCTTCACTTATTTTCTAGCATGTTAATCTTTTGGTTCTCTCCCTACCCCACTAAGCTGTTCCTTCCCAGTCCCTGTTACTGGCTATTCTCATTTTCTTGAGCCTGTCCTCTGACCTCTTATTGTCTCTGTTTCTATTCTCTCTCTTGTTGGACTTCCTGTAACCTCTGACATTAAATGTCTAAATGCTGTCAACATGCTGATGACTTTCAAATTTTATCTCTAGTCCAGACCTCTCCTCCAAATTCCAGATTTATCAATCTAAATGCCAACTTAAATATTAACTTAGAAGTCTAATAAACTTCTCAAACTTATGTTTCACAACAAACTCCACATTCCCCCCTGAACCCTCCCAATATGCACCTCCTATGGAATTTCTCATCTCAGTCAGTAGAGACTTCATTCTTCTGATTGTCCAAGCCAAAAACACTTAGCGACCTTCTAGATTCTACTCTTTCTCTCTCACTCCATATCCAATCCATCAACAAATTCTGCTTCCTCTTCATTTGAAATATATCCTAGATTGAGTAGCATAACTGCCATCTTGGTATTACACACTGCACTAAGATAATATGGGGTATATATGATATAACACCCACAATTGGCCTGTAGTAGCATCTCATAATCAAACATTAATATTTTTTAATGGAACACTAAGAATACCCACGCTAAGGGGGTTAAGTAAAGACTTAAAAACCTCCTTGTCAGGCCCAATTTGGCTGAAGAATGAGGTCAGCTCAGATTTTACTGCCAAATGATTTAAGAAAAAACCTTACAGTTTTCAGAGCTTTGGGGATTTTGGAATTGCAGATGAGAGATTCTGGACCTGTACCTACATGGCTTGCTCCCATATTTTTTTCCAATCTTTGTTCAACCATTATTTTTTGGTAAGTCAGAGGAGATCACAATCTAAAAGGCTTCTCTCTGTGGAACAAGTCTGGCATGTGGAAAGTGGCCAGTTAACAATCGTTGAAAGAAGAAATGAAACACAAATCATTTTTCACTCAAATATGTGTTATTTAGAAGACAGTGGCCAGTTTAAGAACAGTTAACCATTATCGGAAACAAAGTACTATTTGATTATCAATAGTTAACTCAAACATTTAGTATTAGAAATATCAGAAATACTTAATGGGCGAGTCATCTGCTGATACAAACCCATTATCTATTTTAGTGCCTGGTAGCGTTACCAGTTGGACTCTGTTTCATTGATCTGTTATTGATTTGGCATGTAACTTTAAAAATCTCATTCTAGTGTAATTTGATCCTTTTCTGATTGCCTTGTGTCTTTAAGCATTTTCAAACTGTTGATCAAAGATACTATCATTGTTTTAATCTACTTAAAATTAAAATTTTTAGCAGTCATATCCATTTTATGTATCACTTATAGAATTAATTGAAAATAAGGGATAGTGAAAAACTTTTATAAAGATCACCTGAAATTTTAACATTAATTTATATTTCTTACATAAAGGAACTTATTTCTCTCTAAAGAAACTATGAGTAATAATATATTGTAATGATATTTGTCTTAGTTTTGGTTGAGTATCCACAAGAGAAAGTTAGACGTGAGTAGGAATTATTGTAGTACCACTTTCTTAAATGGCTCTCCTTTAAGAATTGGTGTACTTCCACAAATTAATCATTTTTCTTTTCTTTGAGCTTTGGAGCCATAACTGTATTTAAATTGTCTATCTATTTTAAGGATGCATAATAAATTGTTTAACATTTATATTCAATCAACTTTATAATTTGTATGATTTTTTTAGGAGAACATTTACAAATTTTAAGAAATGAGAAAAATAGAAGTATTACAGTTTTACTGTATTTTAAAAAATTGGCACACGATCTACTGACTGAAATCCTTCAATCATGAATTTTTATTGTTTTTCTGTCCAAGACTAGATACGGCAGATGTGATTTTATTTTTTTAATTCACATCATGAAGAGAATTTTGTTTTTGGTGTTCACGCAAAGGCTTTTATTTATTATGGGAGTGAAACTTCAGTTGCATAAGAAAATGCTCTTTTAAATACAAGTGATGATTTGCTTGCAGCCTTACAGTTAGCAAACATGCCTTTAAATAGTCAGTATTTTTGAAGGTCTTTATTTATCTCTGATTGCAATGGCTTATATTCAACAGCACTCCTATTAAATGAGATAAAAATGAATGCCTCTTCTGCCACAGAAGCACAGGTGGACATCTTGGTGGCAAGCCCCATGTGGTGTGACACATGGCACTACCCAACATGGGGGCAAAGAGCATGCAGCTTGAGCTAGGAGTCATTTTATGGCTACTTTACTGTAGATTTGTGTTTTTCTGTGTAACAGCCATAGTTGAGACATTTACATAGTATGGTGTTTGTTTTTTTTAATTAAATGTTTATTATAATTTCTTAAATACTCAAGACCTGATTAGCAGAACCTATTTAGAAGCCAAAGTTCCTCCACCCCACCCCTTGCTATCTATATAAATGATATTTTTGACTCTGTCCTTTATAATGTTGGCACCCTGTGCATATTAGATGTAATCAGGGCTGAAAGGAAACTTGAATCCATCTGGAAGCAATAAACTTTTCTAAAAGACTGCACAGTGTTATTTAATCCTGTGACTTCTTACTGTGAGTGAAATTAAGGTTTGATGCAGTTGTGTCACATCGTATTGATATCAAATTTATCTTTCTAAAAAAAACCTGACAGTAATATTTCAGCACAGAGAGGATGGCTTGCTGTAATCCTATAAACTATTTTACATTGCTTACTACATGCTACATAGTGTAGCTAAATATATAAAGCAACTTGATCCCGAATGTTTGTTTTCTCTAACATTTTCACATTATCAGGTAATATTTTCTCACCTTTGCCTTTAATTTTGGCCTCTTTTAGTGCTATGTGGTAAAAATTATGAGAGGTATGGAGAAGAAACTATTATTTTAAAACCATTTTAAATTGGGAACAGACTTGTATAAATACCATATATGTAGAATGCCAAGCTGAAAACATTGAGCTTATTTTAATATGATACCCTTTGAATCAGTTTAAGGCTTTTTCAAGAAAAATTTGACTTCTTCTAATTTCTACTCCAAAATGGCTTTTAAAATTTTGTTTGACTTCAAATACATAGGTAGGGTATCATATTTTTTGTGACTAGGATCCTAAATTATATCAGCTGACCAGTATAATTTATGAAGTGTGTATGTTCATTAGGACATGTTTTTATTAAGACATAAAAACTTATTAAGACTTAGTTTTTTTTCCTTACGTTTTTGCCTAAGTCCAGTTGAAAATAATTTAGAGAGTGAGGAAATTTTGACTACATTTTATAGGTAACCTCCTTGCAATTTTTCTTTCTTATTGAATCACTTCTTACTGGATTTACTTAACTAGCTTTTTTCAATGCCAAAAACAAAACAAAAACCAAACATATCTGTCAACTGTATGCTTTTAATGATGGAAATGAAATAAAGGCTTCTATCTCCCATTTGCCTAGCATATTAAAAATAAACATGAACTTTGTCTTGAATGTTATTAAGTTGGATTCTTTAAATAAAACTATGATAAGCTATATTAAAATTGCTTATCATTTTGCCTTTGTCTCCAGTAAGTCTAGGCCTAAAAATACTCATCAAATGAATAAAGATTTACAAATACTTTTGAGAACAACTTGCATTATATGTATTTGTTTGAAGTTCACTTTTGGATGTTCAGTTATATGGAGCTTCTGGCAATTTCTCTTTAATTCTCCCTCTCCTCCCTGTCACCCCCCACCCTGCAGTGATCCCTTGAGCACGGTTGTGGTGTCTCTGGCATCAGGAAGGTGGACTGGTAAGTTCAGGGGTCCTGGAGGCTGATGAGGGGAATCTCTTGCCGACTTTTTTTGGATGGTCAGGATTGTGGCATTCTGTTCCTGGTGACTTTGGCTCTTCAGATGAACTTCTTTCTGGTCTAGTCTTCACCAAGTAAAAATGACTACTGCTTTAATCTCTCGGGTAATTGTTCTGCTCCCTTCCAACAACACAGAGCTACCTGTGCTGAGCTCACAGACCTTAGACTCTGAATGGTTATTCTGAATACTCTTTTGTCTTTTTGGATCAAATGATGAGAGTCTTGAGGGGAGAACTGAACGGGAGTGGTATAAAAGTGAGCCTTTTAGTATCTGTAAGTAGCAAAACCCTTTGGATAATCTGGAGAGCTGTGTGATGTCCCACTGTGACTCCTGGGCAGTGGTGGGGGATCTGACCTGCAGAGCTGCTGCATCAGTTGACAGTAATGGTGGAGGTGAGAGCAGAGTGGGCAAGACCACCCTTGAGCTCCTGAGAAGAAAAGAGAATCAGTGAGTTGTTTTGGACTGTAAGATAGAAGGACCTTTCCTAAGAAGGAAGCCCATGCTCAGACATTATCCTCAGACCATGGTGACAGAAGGCATCATTGTGACTTAGACCTAGTCCTATTTCCATAGTCCAGCAAGTTCCAGGCCACAAAATATTAAGAACTTTTTATCGTTTGTTCCCATAGAAACAGTTGCCCTGGAGGTTCAGTTACATTAATTTTAGCATTTTAATATTCCCCTAGAAGTACCTGGAATGTAGTAGGTGTTCATGTTTGTTAAACAAGAGAGGTAAACTTCTGGGCTTACCCTAAACTACTATGGTCTCATTCTTTCTCTTCCCCTTCCTCACCACTGCCATTTTCAAATCACCATTTAATTAGTATGGAAAAATATATGACAAGTTATTTCAAGGTTTTCAAAGAGCTTTGTGCCCTTACCTTCTGGTAAGTTAGAAGCTCCTGATATGTGACTAAATGTCAAACAAGTAGTACTGGGCCTTAAGAGTTCAAACAGACTGAGAAACAAAAGTGATTTCTTGGAAGAGTGGCTCTATGTTCTTTGACAGTTGGTTAATATTTGAAAAGACTGGAGTCCATTCTCCAGTCTTTCCATTTGCTGGGAAATGAAGGAGCAAAGATTCAGAGGTAGAAATGCATATAGTGTGATTAAGGTATCATCTGATTGATAGTAAATACAGTCAGTAACTAACTTTTGTTGGAAGGCTAGCCTGTGGTTGAAGCATGGAGCCAAGTGCTGGGATACAGAGATTAGAGGTGAGGATAATGATGAGGATACTGTCAAAGTGAATTGCTGAGAAGCTAGAAAAAGGAGGACCAATTACCGTGCTTTGAGACCCATGAGGAATCTGTACAAAAATTATCTTGTATGATATATATGAACTTTATATACAAACTGATAGGCATATCTGAACTGATAATGCCACAGAAATGGCTAGATCTTAAGATGAAGATAAATTCATTAAGGTCATATTTTCTGTTGGTGACATTATCAAAGACCCCCTGCCCCATATATAGGTATTTTTCCTGAGGGATTGAGATAAGAGTGGACATATAAAAGGACTGTAAGTAGATAGTAAAGTTAGGGAATAAATGGTCTGAACAAAAGTAGCACATTAGTGCTCTTCCTGAAGTGAAAATGACAAAACTCAATAAAGTCATGGTAGAGAATATGAAATGCTCCGAGTTGCCTTTTTATTCCATTATGTTTCAGATGTAATAGGGACTTGTATGGATAGTTTAAAAGTAATAATAACAAAATCTTAGTTATTTGATACAAGGTGATGAAAAACATAATGCATATTGCCATCTTTCCACTGCATTTTTGTATGGTTATGCCTGTCTTAGCAACACTGTATACCAGGAATCCTCAAGATTTTGGGTCTTGAGACCCTAAAGGGGGGTCTCAAGGGGGGGTTACACTCTTAAATTATTGAAAATCACAAAGACCTTTTATTTAAGTTATACTCATTTATTGTATTAGAAATTAAACAGATAATTTAAAATATTTACTAATTAAAAACAGTAAGTCCAAGGCATGTTATCATAAATAACATTTTTATTAAAATATTTTCTAAAATAATCAGAAAAGTAATGCACTCTTCTCATTATTTTATATTTTTGCAAATCTCTTTAGTGTCTGGCTTAATAGAAGACAGCTGAATTTTCAGATTGCTTCTGCATTCAGTATATTGTGAATATGTTGTTTTGGTTGAAGTATGTAAGGAAAATCCAGTTTTCCTTATTGAAACTTTGGTTGAAGTATGTAAGGAAAATCATATGTGTAATTGGAAAAGGAGAAGTCTTTTAATAATGTTTTCATATAATTGTAAATATTCTCCTTTGACAAAAAACCTTGTCAAGGACTGATTTCTTAAAGGCTGGTTATAATATGGAATCTGAAAACATATCAATTTTTTTTGTAGTTTGTTATTTGAAAATGTACTGCTCTGTCTTGGACTTTGAATCAATATTTTACCCATGCATGATTTTATAACATCCTGCACTGGCCATGTGGAAAATTTGGCGTACTGATTTATACAGAACTTCTAAATGTTGACATATTTTATTATATAATATTTTAAAAAGTCAGATAGTAATATCACTACCAATCTCATCAGAAAATTCTTTAAGACCAGGAAGCTGTCAAGCTCACTGTGGTACTTACAAGTTTTACAAAATTCTAATTTTACTTGAAACCTTGTGTTTTATCATTGATGATGCTCTCAGTTACTTTTCTTGAGTGACTGGCTCACTTTGCTCATTTTCCAGAAAATATTTGCCAAATATTCATGCCTAAATACCATAGTCAGTTGACCTTTCAAGTAAAAAATGGTGTTCTATGAAAAACAACTAGTTCGTCTGTAACTCAAGTGGTATAAATGCCTTTCCTGGAGAGAACCACCACTACCGTTTGAAGCAGGATTGCTTTATGCACACTTCCCATGTCATTACCTGTTATGTTAACAAGAAATGTCCTGAAGAGTAGAAATTTTAAAAAAGTGTTACTGCTTCATCAAGAACAGTTAAATGAAACTGACTTTTTTTTTTTTAAACTGAGAGTTTGAAGTAGTGAAGAATGCAGCGATTATTAGTAAAATTCGGTGCCACTGCCTTGATTCATACTGACACCAAGAGTTTTACCCACTATTGCTTTTGCATTACCAGTACAAATGTCAACATGGTGGAAAAGGTAAATAACATCTTTAGTATTAATAAAAATTGTTTTGCCCCTGTACGACTCGAGCAACTACATCTTGAGAACTGCTGATGAAGGTGTTTTGCTTTATCTAAAGCATTTAAATGATTTACTTAAGTTACGCTTTTTTCCTGAATATTCGTCTGTATAAAACAACACTATAGGTATAGACATACCTTTTATTAATGGTACAGATTTAGGAAAAAAAATGACTTCTAAGAACTAGCCAAGATATTTGGAACATGAATAAATTATACATCAAGAAAAATGATTTAGAACAGAAGATTGCCTATGATTAGAAGTCAAACTTCTTAAACTTTTCTGTTATACTGTTCTTTTTAAAAATATCAATTTTATATGGCATTTATGATTAAACATAGACTGCATAATTTAAAATTGTTAACATCACTTTTTACATTGAAGGTATTAAATGTTTTTCATAATTAGCATATTTATGTTTTAAAATTCAAATCAAAGAATAACATTTAAATTTTCTTGATTTTTTTTTTTCATTAGTTCATTTTGCACTTCATGCAAAAATACCTGTATATCTTCAAGTGCTTAAATTCTTAGGAAGCATGTGAGCTCTTTATACATGACAGAAATAACTAAATAAAAAAATTGCAGACAAATTCAATATTAATTTTCTACTTAATAAACATGTGACATTTGGACATTGGAATGGCAATTTCTCTTTCTCTTTCTGAAAATAAGTTGAAGATTTACTAATTCTTTTACTAAATAAGAAGGCTGTTTCTTCATTGTCAATCTTGATATATGCATGTATTTAGGAACTTAAGCTTTTCTGCTAACAAACGTTATGTCTCGATTCTTGAGGATAGTAATACATTGTGATGGGTTCTCAGTTAACTACAGGAGCAGCCCTATTTGTTTAAACCCTAGTTTAACCTGATTATTAACAATTAAATTGTGTTTTCTTCTTACAATTAAAGTGTATTCAAATTTATTGGTCCCTTGCTTCACAGATTTATCTCAGTATGTGGTGTATTCAAACAGAATTTTGTATTTTTAATTAGGGGATTAGATAACTAATTCTGAAGAGCCAAAAAAAAAAATTGTTAGACATCACATTGCTTAACCATCTAATATACCGTAAGTGTGTGTACACACTATGTTGTGAGAGCCATCTACCAGGCAGGCCTGTTTTTCAGGCAGTATTTTAAAAAGTGGACATGTGCAGAAACTGTGAGCACAATTAGCGCCAAGCAGATAAATCCAGCTCTAATCCTGTTTATGGTCTGCATCAGACAGATGTGCCAAGATTGATTTAGACAAGCCCTAGGCTTACAGTAATATTTTTAAAAGTGCCATTCCCTGTTCTATTTTTGTTAAACCTTTGCTAAATATTCTTAAGTGTTATTGGTTTTGCTCTTCTTGTTGACCACCGTAACCTACTTCAAGCAGGTCCTGCTTTGCTCTCATGGTGACAGGGTAACCTGCCAGGAGAGGTTATCTTTATTCCCTGTAATTAAATTGACTTTTTCCCCCAAGAAAATACAACAATAGGAAGTGGGTGCTGAATTAAATAAATAGCATGATATCCAATAGACGTATACTTAAATCCCTTGCAAGAACAGATGGTCCCCAGTATCTCTGTAAGTAATGTGAGAGGACAGTTAATGTTCTGAAACAACTAGCTATAACCAGTATGATACTAATGAACCCATAGACTTCAAATAATAAACCACATGCCACAAAGCAAAATTACATATCATTCATAGGGATCTAATGCTTAAAACCTGCAAAACAGTGTCTCTAGATTTCCATATTTTTATGTACTGATATCAAATATCAATTTATGAATAAAGTTTTACTTTACCTTTTTTACCAATAAAGGTATGTTTTAACATTAAGGTAAAATTAAAGTTATATTTTAAAATACATGCCCCAAAGTATGTGGTGGTGGTTGTCTTTTTTTAACTCCTCTTTCAATATATTGTCTGCATGTGTTAGGTTTGCATATGGAAATGTGGCTTTTGCATACAATTATGGAAACAATTGCTTTTATTTGTGGCAGAAACTTGTACTGTATAAGAGATGGCTAACATGGGAATCAGAGCAGCTATCTTGTAGATGAAAATTTTTTTTCAGCACTTAAAAATTTATAAAGATTTTATAAATAGCAATATTTTTTGATTCATTCAAATGAGCCTGAGTCATTAAGGTAATATCACAAAGGGGTGTAGATAGGTAGTCTATTTTTATCAACCCAAAACTAATAGTCTAATCTCAAAATGGTTTATTCTCTTTAATCATATTTCTTATAAATATTTGTATATTCTAAGACTGCAAAGAGTTTTTTGAAGTAGGGAGATGGGAGTTGAGGGGAAACAATGACCTTCTTAGATTTTCAGCTTAGCTTATCAGATGATCTCCAGATCCATCAACCTTCACTGAGGTTAGCCCCAGGGCTTTCCACCTAGAAACCTGAGGATCTCAGCTCTGTTTCAAGTCTAGGAAGCCAGTGTCCTGCTGCCCCACAGAGCTAGCTGGTCCACTGCTCCTATCTTAAGAACTTCAAAAACAAAACAAAGACATAGGGAAGCACCACCTAATCTGGTGACTGATTAAACAACATTTAGATGGTTCCGATCCTTTAAATACAAACATTTCAAGTTCACAGAATTCTAACAAGTTTTATTCCTGAAGACCACATCCAGAGTGAGAAAATAATTTTCCTTAAAACTCATATTATACTCACATTCCTAACATCTTCACATATGTTAGGAATTAGTTATATTCAAAATCAAGTGAATCCTATGATTAGAACTGGACAGATTTACTCATGTGACCTAAATGACTAACATTGCCGAAATGAGTAATAAATCAGAATTTCTACGTAGGATATTGGCACTTGACAGATTTACTGTATATTTCTCCTGAGAAAAACCGTGCTGTAGAATGTTTCCTTATTGTTAGAAATTTGTAAAAATTGTTTTTTTCCCCCCACAAACCAATTATCCTTATTTTCATTTCAAATAAAAACTAAATATTCTAAGTCTAGCTCTTCTTAGTTTCTTGTCACATTGGCCAAAGACCATTCATGTGAAAACCTCAGATTTTAATCTGTGAGCAAATGCAGGAGAAGAGATTGGAAGCCTGAGCAGGGAAAGCAGGAAATACCGTTCAGATTGTCACAGGGATTTTCAGACTTTTCACTTCTAGGTGCTCCTGGTTGCTACAATCTAACGTCCCATCTCCTTGAAAGCCACCTCAGTTTCTGATGAAATAGTACTCAGTTAATTTATACCTTTGCTGTCTTGCTGCTTTCCTAAGGACTACAGGCAGAACTATGCTTCACTGACTTTTAAATTTGATTGGACTTAAAAACAGATGATCTCATTTGTATGTGGAATTTAGAAAGAGTGGAACTCATAAAAGCAGACGGTAGAAATGACAGTTGTCAGGGGTTGGGATAGGGGGAGTTGGTTACAGGGTACAAAGTTTCAATTAAACAGGAGGAGTAAGTTCTGGATCTATTGTATAGCATGGTAACTATAGTTAATAGTGTATATGTGAAAATTATTGAGATGAGATCTCAAATGCTCTTACCACAAAAAAAGTATGTGAGGTAATGGATGTGTTAATTAGCTTGATTTAATGATTTCACATTGTATACGTATATCAAAACATCATGTTGTACACCATAAATATATATAATTTTATTTGTCAATTATGCCATAATAAAACTGAGAAAAAATAAAGCTGTAATTTAAAAAATATTCTGATGAAAAAAGCAAATGGCTGAAGATTGGGGAAAGTGGGACTAATAAATCCTCCAAGGAGAGGCATACAATAGCTTTTTAAAAAAGAACACTATCCTTCATTATTAATCTTACTAATATGGGTAATTTCTTAACTCCCATTAACCCAGTTAAATATCTGAGAAAGATATGGGTAAATCTAAAAACATTAAAATTGAGTAAAATAAACCAGACACACAAAAGCACATACTTTACGGTTACATTTATATGAAGTTTTAGAAAAGGCAATAAGCTATAGTGATAATCAAAATCATCGTGATTGTGAGAGATTACCTGGAAAGTGGCATGAGGGAACTTTCTAGTATAATGGTAAAATTCTGTATCTTTAATGGGATAGTGGTTATGTGGTATGCATATAAAATACTACACATATGTACTTTATACAAAACTAATGGGAATGTGCTACACTATTTTGGACACTTTGCTAGTCAGTTACACATTTTGATAGCTGAATAGCACTTTCCATTATATGAATATATTTTATTTTATATCCCCAATACTCTATTATTGCATATTTAAGTTGTTTCCAAGTTTCACTAAAATAATGCTTGGGTAAGCATTCTTTTAGCTAAATTATGCATATCATTTGTTCTCTTAGGGTAAATTCCTGGAAGTAAATTGCTGGATCAAAACCATGCATATTTTAAAGCACTTTCCTTTTCTATGTTTTAAAAAATTATAACATGTAATTCTGATTGTAGGAAGGGAAAATTATGGAGGTTTATAAGAAAAAAATTAATCTCATATTCCCTATCTCGTATCTCTGTGAATAGGTAATCAACGTTAAGTTTGTTGTGTTTTCTGCTGGGGTTTCTTTTAAATTCTCCTATTAATAAAAATGGATCAAATTCCTCAGATTACTTTGTAACTTGTTCTTATTCTATTTATTCATATCTCTTAGCATGAATGTCTTTCCAGACCAGAACAGAGATCTCACTTACTCATTCATGAGCTGCAAAAGATGACTACAATTTACTCAACTATCCTGCTATTGAAGGACATGAATATTGCTTCAAATATTTTTGCTATTATAAACATTACTGCAATTAACATTTTGAAATCTTTTGATACATATTCCTGACTTGTTCTCCAGCAGTTACCATTTTTGCATTCCCACCAGCACTGGGAATGCTTCCCTTTAGCTGCACCATCATTGAGCATTATTTTTGATCTCATGCCAATCTAAAAGGCAAAAAATGGTATCTTGTTGTTTTAATTTGCATTTCTTTGATTACTAATTAGGTTGAACTTTTTCGTATGTTCATTGGTCAATTTGCATTTCTTTTGTGGAATGCCCGCTTGGGTCTTTTATATACTTTTTCATTAAAGTGTTTCTTTTTTTGATTAAATAGATTATATAACTGTCATATGCTGCAAATATTTCTGTCCATTTGACCTTTGCTTATGACTTCTTTTCATGGGTCTTTAGGACATTATAGGCATTAAATAATTTTTACATTCAGTATTTTGATGTCTGTATGTCTGCCTCTCCTGTCATGCTTAGGGCTTTTCTAACTTATGGTTTTATAATTTATAATCTAGAAATATTGATATATTTTATAAAATAGGGCTCTATTTTCTTTTCAAAGGATTAGACAGTTCTAAATCATCTTTCTGTCTATTAATATTTCCCATGGAGCTTAGATTCCACCATTATCACATTAGTGAATTTTTAAATGTCTATAAATGTTTCTGTGGTCCATTCATTTCTTTATGCCTAGATGTTTTAATTATTATAGCTTTACCAAATATATCTGATAGGGCATATACTTGCCTTCATTACTTTTAAAACATTTTCTCAGTTAATATATTATTCCAAGAGAATTTGAAAATCATTTGATCAGGTTCCTTGCCCCTCCCTTACATCAAAGAAAATAGCATTCAGATTTTGATTGAAGTTATAAGTAGATTTTAATAATGAGAATACTAGGATGGAAAGTATGTAATCTTGGAACTTGGTATATCTCCATTTATTCAAGTCTTTGTCTCAGTAAATTTTGAATGGCTTTTTTCCCCGTACAAGTCCAGCATCATTTTGCTAAGTTTATTTCTAGGTGTAATACGCTAATTGATATGGAATCTCTTTATCCCCATTATACTTACTTGGGTATAGACATAGCCAGCTTCCTTACTGAATATTTTTTTAGGTTGAATGATTGTAAGTTTATTTTGGATTTTACGAACAAATTGTGAGATCATCTATAAATAGTTATGGTTTTCAGCTCCCCTTTTTCTCTTACCTCCATCAATTGCTGTCTTTTATTTCATTTTCCTTATGTATGGTGTTTACTGGAATGTCTAGAATAATTAGGAATAGTAAGAATGATAATAGGTATTCTTTCACTGTTTCTGGTGATTCTTCTG
Source organism: Eulemur rufifrons (assembly GCF_041146395.1). Classification (NCBI taxonomy): domain Eukaryota; kingdom Metazoa; phylum Chordata; class Mammalia; order Primates; family Lemuridae; genus Eulemur; species Eulemur rufifrons. The sequence continues at coordinate 46,865,614 of NC_090983.1, forward strand.
GTTTACTACTAAGTGTGTTGTTGACTGTTTCCTTAATATTTTCAAATTTACAACTTATAGGACATTTTAAATTGAAATATTCATTGTTAACCACAGTAAAGCACACACATATTAAAGATTTCAGACTGTAGTACAGGAATTCAAATGAAGAATGAGAAGAATTTTTTTCATTCCTTCTATTTTTTCTTTCCCTCGGTGGTGGTTTTTTCTTCCCTCCCTCCCTCCCTCCCTCCCTCCCTCCCTCCCTCCCTTCCTTCCTTGGTACTCTTATTTGTTGTATATTTTGCTACATTGAAAAAACCTAAATTTATGTGACACAAGGTGATAACCAATAAGATTAGCCTAGAAGAAGTTGTTTGCAATATATGTAATAAAGAACTAATTTCAAGATTATTTGAAGGACTCTAAAAATTAATAAAAATAGACAAACAACCAATAGACATTGGAAAAGTATGTGTAGACTCTTAAAAAAGCATGTGCAACTCTTAAAAAAAAAAAGTACAAATAAGCCAGGAGCAGTAGTGTACACCTGTAGTCTCAGCTGCTCTGGAGGCTGAGGCAGGAGGATCCCTTGAGCCCAGGAGTTCAGGGATGTAGTGCACTGTGATAGCACCTGTGAATAGCCACTATACTACACTACACTCTAGCCTGGGCAAACAAAGAAAGACCCCTTCTCTTTAAAAGTGCAAATGAAAAAGAAATAAATGAAAATGTGTTAAATTTTACTAATTGTTTGACTAATTGATTTTTGGAAAGACAGTCACAGATTTAACCAAAACTACAAGTTTCTTTAGGTGGGTGATACAATTTGTCCATATGCATTTGGCAATATGAAGCAGACACCCAGCAGCACCCCCATGTGGAAGACAAGTGTTCTTAAACTTCACAGGACACTTTACCATCTAGTCCACTACACACCACAGGGTGAGGATTTTTCCTTGATAAACCTGCCCCCTTCCATTCTTGAGGGTTCCGGAAGGGTGTAAGATCTTTGGTTTCTCCAAAGTGTTCTGGAGACCATGGCCATATGCTTACCTGCTCAACAGGTACAAATATATTACTGATGATTTACTGTGAATGAGTTTGGTTTCCTTTGTATATAAAACCATAGTGTCCAGATTTTAGTGTTTCATATATTCTTCCTCAAAAGGAACCAGGACTTCTTGAAGAATGCTGATGAGCTTGAAACACTACATTGTTATAAGCAAGAAAGGCTACTTTCAAAGACATCTATAGGTTGGAACAAAGGAGCCAGATTGGAGGGACTCTTCCTGGTTAGTTGGTGACAAGTTTAAGTATTAAAATGGAAAAAACAATTATAGTTAATTGAAATGTTGAATCAGTAAAAGGGCATAACTTCGTAATATTATCAAAAGGAACAAACAATCTCAATATGTTAAAGCAGCATTTTCAAAGTGTGATTCAGGGACTCTTTCAAAGCCTTAGTGAGGTCAGAACTGTTTTCATAATATTATACTAAGAATGTATTTCACTCTTATTCTCTCCCAAGCATACAGAGGCTATGGGATACCTGGTGATACCCTTGCCCTAATGGAGTATCCACTTTGAATTCTTGTGCTTTAAAAAGTGTTGGTTTTAATTTCTAATACAATAAACATAGATAGATATAAACCACATAAACCAAAGTTCTTTGGGGCCCTCAATCTTTAAGAGTGCAGAAGAGGCTTGAAACTGAAGAGCCTGGAAACTACTGTACTAGAGAAAAGTAAATCTTACTAACAAATCAGTCAGTAGTAACTACAGAAAAGGGATAGGGTGAATCGTTCACTTTACAAAGGCATACAGAACACTTTGGCTCAACTACTGTCACTCTATTGATTAGTTTAAGTGGTGATTATAGTAATGGTGATGAATGTTTGGTTTTCTAAGACATATGAAATGTTTTGATACTCAAAGGCAAAAAAAAAAAAAAGCCTGTTGAAGTGATACTTTAAGACTGTTGCTAGGTCACTGGTTGATTCTAGAAGTGGACTCCAGGAAGACCCAGAAGCTGAGCCTTCTCAGAAATGACAGGCCTGAAAAATGGACTTTGGATTCATCCCATCCCACTACCGTAATCACTGAGAAAAGGGCTTTTTTCCCCCTTTCTTTTTTAGTGGTCCATTTACTTTGTGAGTAATCAGGCTATAGTTTGCAGAATGATTGGGCCAAAAAACCAAAAGCTCCCTAAGAATGCAGGCCAGAAACATCTTAAAGCACCTGAAAGTCCTTGCTCCAATCTGAGGAGACCATTGTGCATAATTCCAGGGCTAAAAGGCTGAGAGGTCTCTGCTTTCTATTGTGTTTAGCACTCGGTCATTTCTGCATCTTTCTGTGGATTTTTTTCTTCTCTCATGTGCCATATGTTTTTTAATAAGCCTTTTTATTGAGGTAAATTATACATATATAATATATAATTCACCCTCTTTACCATTTTTAAGTGTACAGATAAGTGGTAATAAATACATTTATATTTTTTCTTTTCCTTCCTTTCTTCCTCCCTCCTGGGGTATATTTTTCTGTTTCTTTGTATACCTAGTAACTTTGGATTACATGAGAGATACTGTGAATCTTATCATGTAGAGTTGCTGAATGTTTTTGTATTCCTGTAAATTCTTTTCTTGCTTTCTTTTTTTTTTGAAACAGTCTTGCCTTGCTTTGTTGCCCGGGCTGCAGTGCAGTGGTGTCATCATAGCTCACTGCACCTCAAACTCCTGGTCTCAAATGATTCTCCTGCCTCAGCCACCCAAGTAGCTGGGACTACAGGCATGTGCTACTATGCCCAGCTAATTTTTCTATTATTTGTAGAGATGGTGTCTCACTCATCTGGTTTCAAACTCCTGACCTCAAGCAATTCTCCCACCTTGGCCTCCTGAAGTGCTAGGATTACAGGTGCCAGCCGCTGCACCTGTGCTTTTAAGTTTTGTTTGATGTGCTACAGCGCCTTCAGTCAGCTCATTAATGAGACAATACTCTTCTAAACACTTTCCATAATGTCTATGAATTTTAATGTTTTTCTGCTTTTGCTGGTAGGAGCATGTGGGTGATCTCTGAGCATTGTTCAGGTAATCCTTGGAGCAGTTCCTATCCTGGCCTCACACATATGCTGATCAATGCTCAGCTGAAGAAGTAAGGGGGACTTCTGCAAATCTGCAGAGTTTACTCTCTGAGTAGCCTTTTAGTCTTCAGTAAATGCATGTGAACTCTGGTCACCTTGGCCTGCCTAGACCCCGATTCCTCCCCAACTCGGGGAGAACACCAGGGTTCTCCTGCCTATACTCTGGCCTGGAAACTCTCTCTAGGCAGTAGGTTGAAGCAGTCATATAGTTTACTTTGTTGGCTTCCTCTCTCTCAGGGATCACTCTCCTAGGCTACCTGATGGCCAATACCTGAAAACAGCCGTTTCATATACCTTTGTGTTTTGTAGTTATTTGGGGCAGAAGATAAAAACCAGTCCCTGTTATTCCATGTTGGCCAGAAGCAGAAATTTTGGAAGTCTTTTGTTTCTTTGTTTTTTAAATCTAAAACACTTTTACTTTGAGAGTCAAAGTTGAAATGGTCTTTTACCTCAAGTTATTTTTTTTTTTTTACCTCAAATTATTTTTTGCCTGTGTTTAAAGATAACTGATAAAAATTTCACCACAATTTAAAAAAAGTCAGAATGTGGTAAGATTCAGGAGGATCTTTCTTTCTAGATTGGCAGGAGTTCACGTTTTCTACTCACAGTAATCATACTTGTGCTTCCTTTTTGCACGTGTGTTACTTCACCAGGAATGTACATTTCCTTTCAGGTGCCTTCAACAACTTGTTATAAACTCACTTCTGTTAATGAATTCTATTTGTTTTCCCATTACTTTACCTTCTCCCTATTAGTATCGAGGAGCTCCTGTGTGATACCAATTTCTTATTACTGAAATGTTGCTTTGGTCTTGGAATTATTCATATATTGAATATCCTCAGATTCTGAATATTTTAGGCCTGTGTGGCGGGGACTCTCTTCCATTTATTTTACTCCCCCTGCATTCTTGGGGAAAATAGACTCAATTTTTCCCCCCTTCCCATCTCAAATAGGGACTGACATAAAGGATAATCCATAAAATTACAAATGATTTTGAGTTTTAACTGTTATTCATACACTTAAGATACGGACACAATGGTTTTGATTAGAAAATTTAATTTCTTTTCAGGTGATTCCACGTATGACATGCTATGTAAAGAAGAATTTATTGAACTCAAAGATGTATTTTCTGTGAAACTGAAACGGCGTTGTTCTGTGAAACAGCAGAGAAGTGGCACTTTATTAGGTATTACACTTTTCATCTGCTTGAAAAAGGAACAAAATAAACTGAAGGATTCTACACTTGATCTTATTAATTTAAGTGAAGACCACTGTGACATATGGTTTCGACAATTCAAGGAAATTTTGGCAGGTAAGTACTCCTCCTGGGAATTTTAAATGAGCCTGGTTTCCTTGATATAGATTATTGCTCTAAGTATGTTATATTTGAGTACAAACAACCTTTGATTATGTTGAAGTAGTTTCCTTCTATTCCTAGTTTGTTTTTTATCATGAGAGGGTGTTGAATTTTGTCAAATGCTTTTGCTGTATCAGTTGAGATAATCATATTTTTTTCTCCTTCATTCTGTTAATGTGGTATGTTACATTGATTTGTTTCATATGTTTAACCATCCTTGCATTCTAGGAATAAATCCCACTTGGTCATGGTGAGTAATCCTTTTAATATGCTATTGAATCTGGTCTGCTAGTATTTTAAGGATTTTTGCATCAATATTCATAAAGCTTATTGTTCTGTAATTTGTTTGTAGTGTCTTACTCTGGCTTTGGCATCAGGGTAATGCTGGCTTCATAGAATGAGTTAGGAAGTAACCCTTGAATGACTACTTTCATGAAGAAGCTTTAGTGATCTGAAACAACACAGTTCTGAAATACTTTGGCTCACTTAAGAGTTTTGGGAAATATTTTTCTATTAATGTATCTCTTGAGCTTATATTAGAATTTATTTTCCTTCCACTCATACATTGATGGCAAGTGTGTACATGTACTGGACAGCTTCAAAATAAGTTTTTAAAGATGATCTTTAAGGGACCATGCCTTATGTGCTGCCAGTTGAGAATTGTCTATTTCAGCATAGATTTTTCTAAAGGTTAATATCCAGAGAAAAGAGAACATGTTTATTAGAATATATCTCCTAATAAATTCAGTGTATCTGAAATTTCTAAATGACATTTTTATATTTTTCATAAAAATAAAATCCATAAATACAAATATAATACAATTTGGATTTCTAGAAGTTATCTAGTTAAAATATAATCTGAGCCAGGACCAGTGGCACAGGCCAGTATTTCCAGCTACTTAGGGGGCTGAGGTGGGAGGATTACTTGAGTGCAGGAGTTCAAATCTAGCTTGGATAGTACAGTGAGACTCCATCTCTTAAAAAAAAATTTAAAAAGTAAACATTTAAAATATAATCTAAGTTTAGGGTTGATTTTTTTTTTTCCTTCTATGTTTGCAAATCTTGTTTTCCTTTTAGTCCATTTCTTCTGTTTGCCAGATTGATCAGGGTAGGAGCAGCTGATGTGGTTGATGGCACAGTTTCGAGTTAGATGGCACAGGACAGAGATGGGTGTCAGACATAGAGCAGGCACATGGTGGTGATAGAAATTTCCAGGTTTGGCATCATTGATCAAGACGACCATGAGGACCCACATTGGCCAAAGGCTGCCAGCTGTTGAGATTATGGTCACAGGAGATGAGCTGAAGTGACATCACATTGAAATTGGAAGACCCTGTTACAAAGTAGTCCCATGCTTCCTTGTTAGCCCCTTTGGGACCTCCAAGGAGAGCTGATTTTGTCAAGAGGCAAGAATCCACAGAGGCCATAGTTTAGCTCATTTCTCTGAAAATAGAGAATATGTATAATTAACTAAAAGCATTCCACTTTAGCAGTGGAGTTTTTATTAATACAATGTTAGTTCAAATTTATGTCAAGGGATTAAAAGAAGTTAAAAATGAAAAATTAATTTCAGCTGAATTAAATTTATTAACATGGCCAGGTATTCATAAGGCTTATGTGGTCTATAAAATAAGACTGTGTCATTTGATTAGGAGAGCCAAAGCTCTTCCTTGCACTTAAGGTCTGAGGAAATCTTCTCCCATAGGGTTTATGAAGGGCTGGGCTGAGGCAATTTCCTCAATATATCTCACCCATAAATCCAATAGCAAGTAAGCAGACGGCATCACAACAAAGCTCATTTCAGTAAAAGCAATTTTATAGGAGTAGAGGGACTGTCAAAACCAACCCCCTCCCCCAAAAAAAAACACTGTCCAAATATTTCTTCAGCTTAATGAATAATGTTTTGGTTTGGTCCAGGGTTAAAATCTAGACAAATTACAAAGATGAATAAAGTACATATTTGTTAGGCTATCATCTTCTGAGAATGTTACTGAACCTTTTTGAACCTGTGACTTTTTTTTCTTTTTAAGACTAGTCAAGTGCAGTAGTGAGAAGAGGAAAGAGGAGAACAAATAGTCTGATCTGTAACTGACTTTAAACAATCAACTGATACAACTCACTATCTTCGGACCAGCCTAGACTTCTGATTTTGCCGAGAGTTGGAGACAGTAAAATATATGGATCATATTCTCTGGCATGGTCCTGGAACACTGAGTGATTTTGTTGATTAAAAGCAAATAGAAATCAACCAGCGCAAACAAACAAAACATGGTTAAAATCCTCTAATGAAAATGAAGGACTCAGAGTCCTACAGGAGGTGCCGCCTCCTTATCCCCACTCCCCCAGCAAGGATAGTTCTGGGTCAGCTTCATCATAAACGAATGAATGGTCGAGGCGCCAAAGCTCTCTGCCAATCCTTATGTTATGTTGGCGCTTTCCTTTTAAAATTGCAATCTGAACAAGTTTTCCTTGAGGTTTCTTTCACTTTCAAGTCCATGTAATTCCGGTGCTCATTAAAGTGCCTATCACCTGAGAATCAAATACAACTGGCTCAAACCTCATTCTGTAAGTGAAGAAGCCCTGTGTCTTTCCCATTCTCTCTGGGATGAGGTCTATTGCTAACGTTTTTCTGGTCCTCTGTGGCTCTGTTTGCCATAGAGTTTGGTCTATGTGTGAATTATCTTCTTGTCTCACATTTACTATCCCTATTTTGTTCTATACTGCATCAGATTTGGGAGATGATGATTGTTCATTTGTATCCAGACACACACAAAAAACCTACCTAAGGCAGCTTGCTTAAGTTTGGGAAGTGATGGATAGAAGTTTACCATCACAAAAATATAAATAACTTGCTTAAATATTAGCCACCCCTATTTTAAGTCCAAAGATCTTACTTTTAACTGGCTCTGCTGGTAAAAACTGATAGAATTTTAAAAATTACATTGATTTATTTTGAATTTTGTCTTTATTCAAAAGTGTTTTTTTTTTCCTGTCAGCCTTTACGTATTTCCTATTTTTTTCTATTAAGAAAAACATGACAAAGCCATTAAAGCCTTAGGTGGTTGGTCTTTTAGCCTAATTAGTATAACACTTATAATTTTAGTATAGTTTATATATTAAGGGTTGTTTTCAAATGTGCACATTTATATTTTGAATTGGAGCAATGAATAAGATGTGAATTTTCAAGAAAAGAACAAATTTGCAGCACAAGGAGGACGAAAGGAACCCTCAAATACTGGAGATTCTAAGACTAATTGACAAAGAATGATTAGATGATGTGGATTTATAAATGTGAGCCTTAGAACTTTCTATTTTTATTTGAAAGTAAGTTAAGTTTTTTCACATTCTAATGTTCTGAACACAGTTGAGCACAGTATCATTTTTTATTCTTACTAATGGAAAAGTCACCGTAACTTTATTGACTAATAGGCAATATGGGTTAATTTACCCAACACATGTGTTGTATCAGGAACTGTGCTAAGTGCTGGGAATATAAAAATGAATGAGATATCATCCTGTATGGAACTCTTTTGTCCTGGAGACAGATAAGACAACTCATTATATTATAAATGTGTTAAGGGCCACAATGAAGATATAAATAAACTGACAGGAAGCACAACCATTGATCATTGATTAAGAAATTCGAATCTTTAAAAAATGAATTAAGACCAATATGTAGTCATTGATAAGCCTAACATGAAGTCATTGTGGCAAAAGTAATTTAACACAGTCTTTTGTGGAGAAGGTCAGTGAAGGTCTTAGCAGTAGTCTGTAGATACGAAGAAAAAGATTTTAAAAACAAGAAGAAACGCTCTGAAGCCTTATGTTCAAGTAATGTGGTTACAGGCGTGCGCTCTCAGTGCCCGGCTTTTTTTTTTACTCCTGAGATCAAGCGATCATGCATGAGCCACCGCGCCTTGCTAGTTTCCATTCAATTCTGAATGACTAATAGCACCTCTTAACTCTTCAAAGGATGTTAACATGTTAAAAGAAAATCTTTTAAAACCAAACCTCCAATTTTGTCAAACTTATAACTAAAAACATAAGTATATGGAAACATAGTTATCATGTAAAATTTGCTTAATAAAGGAATAGGAAAAGTTGCTATTTATCTTAAAACCAGAGCATGCTAGTTTGACATTTTGAGCCATTTCCTTTCCAGCAAGTATCAGTATGAAAAATTTACCACGAGTGAATGTCTGCAGACATAACAAACTGTAGCATTGGACACCCAAGAACTTCACCCAGTAGAACAAGCAGAGAATATTGAAATGTTCAAACAAAAAAGAGAAATTGAAAATATAAAACAATAGGGTACTATCCAAAAAGGATAGCACTGTTATGAGTATGTACGTGTGAATTTCATTTTAAAAAGTTCATCCTCCTCAGGACTTGTTCCTTAGTCTGAGAATTGAAAGGCTCTATTAAATAGGTCTGGGTGGGCCCCCAGCCTGGATTTCCTTTAGAAGTCCCCTCACTGATTTTAAGGTATTGCCAGGGCCAAGAACCATGGACGTGCAAGATGTGAGCAACGCAGTTTGATTTAATGAACATATGCAGAACCCTGCATGCCACACTTACCAAAGATACCTTTGCAGGGATTAATAGGTGACAGAACATTCTATGTTCTTGTAATTTTAAATATCCTTCAGGATTGACCAGGACCTATTTCTGAGTTATGTAAAGTTATCACTTATTTTCAATGATTTTTACCACACAACTGGTTCAGACGATCCTGGTGAAGGTTGATGGAGGCCTGCCAAAGGTGTCCCTTCAAGTTTCTTTTCAACTATTAATAACACCAGCTCCAACTCACAGTTCCTACCCTTTCAGCGGAGAGCGAGCTAGATTGATCTCTTTAGAAACAATTCATTCTGTTTATTCCTGGGAATTGTGATACCAGACAGTCCTCCCAAGGGCTTCTCACTGGCCTCTGTAGCATTTTTATCCTAAGGGAGGTTTATATTTTTGAAGGTCATTACTTTTATATCTAAAAAATGTCTCTTATAAGAAAATTATATTTCTGCTTCAGTCATTGACATAGTGTCTTGAGAAGAGTAGTTAAGTGTATTCATTGTCAAGTTATTATATATTTCAAATCCTTCAGCTAGAAAGAAGCCCTTACTGTTTTGTATAACAAGACTTGTCTGGAGAAACAATTTAGGTAGCTTTGTCAGATCTTATTATGAGATTATATATAAAGTGCTAATGAAGATTTGCTAAATGTTTCCAATAAAATATTGAATTAAGTTTTCATGCTGTTAACATTTCTTCCTTTACCAAATTATAGAGCAATCATTATTTTTAAAATTTAAATCTTAATGATAATAGCTGACATTTATTAAGCATTTACTATGTGCCACTTTTATAAGCAACTTTTATGAATTATCTCATTAAATCCTCATAATGATAGCATCAAGAACTATGAATATGTTTTCATGTAAAAAGAAGAATAAAACTACTTATGAGTTTTGTAAGGTTTGAGGAGTGAAAACAATGCATGACTTAGCACATAGTAAAATTAAGTTAATATTATTATTATAACCATCAACATCTCTTAGCATATACAATAGAAAATTAAGGCTTAAATAGTTTAATGATTTGTTAAACTAGTCAGTGGTGGAGAAAATGGGAACAAATCCGTATGTGTCTGAATCCAAAGCATGAACCTTTAACTGATGTGCTATTCCCACCAGGTATTGGTATACTCCATAATACTTAAGTATCTCCTAGATAGGTTATTAAGTATGAAATATCTGATTTCCTTAAGTACTAAGTTTGACAGTTGTTGATGTCTCTGACATTTCACTTTGACACTTCTTGTTTTATTTTTATTGTGAAGGTACATCCTCAGTCTTTCAAACACACATTTTGGCTTGTGATTATCTTTAACATTTTTTTTAGCACAATTTTTGTGAAACCATGGATAAGTCAAAAATTCCTGTTATTTTCAAATATGAGTTCCATTGTGGAACCAATGCAGCACAAACAGCTTGAAATATCAACGAAGTGTTTGGGAAGGATGTAGCTAATGAATGACAGTACTTGATGGTTTGAGAAGTTCCATTCTGGTGATTTTAATCTTGAACATGAGCCATGTGGGCGACCCGAGACTAAAGTGGATAATGATGAGTTGAAAGCTGTGGTGGAAGCAAATCCATCTCGACCTATGTGTGAATGAGCACCAAGGTTTGACATTACTATTCCGACAAGACTGAACATTTGAAACAAATTGGCAAGGAAAAGAAGCTGGATACATGGGTATCATGTGAATTAAACAAGTGTGAGAAGAGAAATCGCCTCAAAGCTTGCCTTTCTTTGCTGTCACAACATAAAGGTGAACCAATTCTACACCATATTGTTACATGGGATGAAAAATGGATTCTTTTTGACAGTTGCAAGTGTTCAGCACAATGGTTGGATAAAGATGAAGTGCCGAAATACAGTCCAAAAACCAAATATTCACCAAAAAAGCTAATGGTGTCTGTTTGGTGGTCCAGTACTGGTATTATCCATTACAGCTTCGTGAAACCTGGTCAGTCGGTTATAATGGATGTCTACTGCAACCAATTGGGTGAAATGAGGAGGATGTTTAACAATTAAGCAGCCGAGATTGGTCAATAGGGACAGGCCAATCCTCTTGGAAGACAATGCTCAACCGTATGTCGCACAAACAATATTGATCAAACTCTGGAGGCTGGACTTGGAAACTCTCTGTCATCCACCGTGTTCACCAGAATGACTACCACTTCTTCCAGGCTTTGTACGCCCTCTTGCAAAGAAAAGTATTCAATTCTCAACATGCTGTGGAAAATGCCTTTCACGATTTCATGGCCACTCGCTCTCTAGGCTTCTTTGCTGCTGGCATAAACAAGCTACCATTAAGATGGCAAAACTGTGTTGATAGTTTAGGCACATACTTTGATTAATTGTACTGCTTTTTGTTTGAGATACAATAAACTAAGCTTTTGATTCAAAATAGGACATTTCATGTTTAATGACCTAATATTTACTGTACAGTTGAGACTCTACCCTGAACAAAGGACTTCAGGCGTTTGTTAGGAAGTATCCATATCATCTTGTGTGAAAATTAGCCCTCTCTAGTGTTCTTTTCCCAACATGATGATTCAGAACTCTAGACTCTTGAGCCAGGTGATATTTAGGGTGAGCAGTAATACTATAATGCATTTCTCAAAAAAAAAATTCCTCACAATTGTCACTATTAGAGTTTTCTCCAGTGCCTTGGGATCAATTGGGTGTGCATTATGGAAAAGATGACAGACATTTCTTTTTGTTAACCTAAAGGAATTTTAAAAACATATATAAATACACTGGTTTGTAACTGATTACCAGGCTTTACGTTTAGCAGAATGTCCTAAGCAAAATACAAATTCTGTAAGCCTACAGGAGAAATTAAAAGTTGAATCAATCCTTAGATACGAGTATAATGGATTTTCACTTAACAACTTTTGTCACTGAAAAGAAATGAAGTAAAAAGTAATAAAGCAGCACTCACAGTATGCGTAAGTAGAAAATACATAATATTTCATACTAAGCAACAAATCATTATTAAGCCCCCTGGCATTCATTAGACTATCATTAATGGTAATGAAATTGTGGTATTTATACAGATATTAAATGTAACTCTAGGAATTTTATTATAATCTTGTATGAATATATTTGTTGCTGTTTGAGGCAGGTAGTTGGATATTGGCAATGGCTTCAGCATTGTAACAGTTTTCAAATCAACCATTTTTTCCTCCTTATTTATCATTAAAGCAAATGTCTATTTTTTACATTTAAAAAATGCTTATGTGGAAAATGATGTATTTTGAAAAAGCACATTTTCTGTTTCTACTGTTTATGTACTTTAGTTCTTTTTCCAATGAAAAGAGAAGAGATGGGCAAAGGTGTGAAGCCTGTTTGTGTGGTCAGGTTCCTGGACCCTTTGCAGCATCCAGTGCCAGGCTTTGTTCTCTTGTACCTGGGTGCCTTCCTACTTGCCAATTAAGTTGCAAAGCTGGGAGCTTCCTTTGACCTATGGTGCCCTTCATCTCGTTTGCCCAGTGAAATCCAGCTTGAAGTTCAAGGTCTGGTACAAACCAGAGAATCCTCTGCAAAGTTGACTGTACCACGTAGCACAATCAGGCCACTTCCTGGCACTGTTCACGCTCTGCACATCATCATTTAAATTTTAATTGTGAGCTCACATAGTTGATACTTTACTAGACTGTAATTCTTTTTAGCACAGAGATTGTTAAGCACTTGGAATTAGGGGTTCATGTATAGTAAGTGCTCGATAAATGTTTATTATTTTCTATTAATATAACACTTGGCACAGTGCCTGACTCAGTAAATGCTGGTGAGATAAACTGATTATTTTGCTTGTCTGTATTTTAGGCATTGTCTTAGTTGCTTTTGACATAAACCAACTAACTCATTAAATCTTTATCACAACAGTTTTATTGTGGTCAAGATTTTTTTTTTTTTTAAATCTCTATAGATGTCTGGCTAAGGAAACAACTCTGAGAGATTGGTTAAGGTGGGTCAGGTGGTTATAAAGTACTGAAGCAAGTTTTAAATCCAGGATTTGCTAATTCAGAAACCCATTTGTTTTTACTCACTGCACTGCCTCTCAGCAGAAAGATTTAAACAATTAATCTTTTTTTTTTTTTTTTTTTTTTTTTTTTTTTTTTTTGAGAGTAGTATTGTTTTCTTGAAAGGCAGGGTGTAATGGACTATGCTATATATTTGGGACTAAATATATTGTCAAGTCTATTAAAAAGGCTGTGGTATCACTGGAAAGGAGTTCATCAAGGAGCCATGCAGGTTGAAGAATTTCTAGAAGTTGAGAAGCCGATGGAATTGGTTAGTAAGGAAAGCCAGCTGGTGGTGAACCTTCAATGTTGGCAGAGGAGAGGGTCCTCTGAAATCTTAAAGGGACAGGGCAGGACTGATAGGCTCCAAACCGGTCTGATGCCCAACTTTCACCAGTGTGGTGTTTTTTGTTTTTATCAAAAGGAAAAGTGTCATTCTTTAGACACTTCTTGTCTGAATGTCTTATCAAAAATAAAGATTTCCACTTTTATAATACATAAAGAATCAAAAGACTCAAGTTCAAACTCCATAAATTGTTGTTTTGAGGCTCTTCAAACTATTCACCACATCTGTTAGAGACTCTGTCAGCAATGGGGTGACTGACTTAGCCCTGGCCCACCAGACGTGTGGGAAAGATGTCACCCTGGATAGCTTGGCTAGGTTCTCTACTTATCTCCTTTTACTTAAATGAATGGAAAGTACATTGGTGGGTTTATGAATGAGTCATTGTGACTGATGGGATTTTTATTTGGATAATCTCAGTTTGGTTCCTAGCTTTTCCACTTATGAACACTTAGCTATATACCTTATCTTTATGTCTTCTACAAACCTTTGGCCTCCTATCTGTAAAATTAAGTTGGTGATGTCAGTCTTGATAAGTTACTAAGTTACATAAATATATAATGTATATAAAATAGCAGGCACTCAATGAAGGGTAACTCTTACTATTATTGTATAGCTATCCAAGTTTTTGTTGAGCTTTGATAGAACCCATAGCTTCAAACCCATTAGCCCTTCAAGATTAAGTTTAAGCATCACCTTGTAGAAGAGAGGGTGAGAGGGATTTTATACTAATAGAATTAATCATTATCACCATCATTGTCATGATTTCTTGGTGTATCAGGGAGCATACCAAGTGTTTCACATATACCAACAGGTGTTAATTTCACAACATCCTGGAGACAGGTAGTAGTATTACCATTTTACAGATGGGGGAAACGAGACACAAACAGAGTGAAGAATTTGCTCAAGATCGTATAACTAGAAAGTTGTGGAACTGGGATTCAGACTCAGGCGATCTGGGCCTACAGTCCATGTTCTTAACCCACCATGCTCTCCTGACACTTTAAAAGTTAGGAGGCATGTTCCATAGTCAGTAATGTTGCTGCAAAGAGAATCTAATTTTAAATCTGGTGAAATCTACTAGCTGCTGTCTTTGGTATATTGGTCAGATTGTGCTATCCTTTTAACTCATCCCTTGGTTGCTTGTGTAATTGGGCATCAAATGTATCAAAACTCAAAAAGTGATGGGTGCCAATAACATAATTTACAGTTAATACAAATGTAATCTGTGTTCTATATGTTTGAGTGCTGGTTGGTTCTAAAATATTGTTCTATTATATATTTGACTTTTAGTTAAAACAACTCTAAGCTTTGCTCATATTCATGTTACACAGATGATACCATTCTCATGTAGTTGACTGACATGTTCATAAGTAATGATTGAAATTAATCTGACAGTTTTAGAGCCTCAGGCCCAGGAGATGAGAGAAGAACATTAAAATGTTTATATCATGAAATCAGCTGAATCAAGAGAAAGAGAATGATGACTCAGATTTCTTATGCTGGTGGATTTGAGGGCCTGGAACTGAAATAAAGGAGGGGGTTTAGGGAGAACAATAAGGAGTTTTCCTCTGACATAAGACGAATTTGAGTTTCCTTTGAGGTATAGAGGTGAAGACATTTTGAGAAGTTCCTTAAAGTTGGCTCCTGTGTTTTTTTCAAACCATTTCCGTTAATATAGGAGCATTTCTTCACTTTTTGGCATAATAGGATATTCTAGGATTATCTCATACCTTCCCTGTACCAGCCCTGGAATCAGCCATTTCTCTAAGGAGTTATGGTTTCTTCTGCTGGGCAGTGGTATTAGGAAACCAAGACCTGGAAACTAGGTATGATCATTGCTGTTCGGATGTCATAACTTCTAGGCTCATGTAGCAGAGTTAGGAAAAATTGATTAGGAAACATGAGTTTATATTGATTTCTCTAATTTCCATCCAGTCCTACAGGGTTCTTCCTATTTCTTTCCTCCCTATTGTGTCTCCCTTCTTCCATAGTGAGAACTATGGCTTCAAACAACACATCTGCCCATTTGCTCAGTCATGTGATGCATACAAACTAGTTTCAGAACAGTGGTGTCTATATCATTATGAAAAATAAAACTACCAAAATGGGTTCAAGATTTATTGGCAGTTCTTTTTATTTGGCCCCCTAGACTAAAGGTATATGTTTCAAGTATGGTGTTCAAAAATTACTTGGATTAGCTTTTATTCCCTTCATGATACTTATATTATTCATTTGAAATACAGTTGGCTTTGTTTCTATTTGTATTCAGCTTTCATTTTTTTCTCTCCATCTTCATTGACTTCATTATATATGTATTTTTGAATATGTAGGACATTAACATGTTTCCAAAAGAAAAACACTTTTTCCTATATCATTTTCACCTCATCCTTCTCACCTGTTACAGTTAACCAATTGCATTGGTTTCTGGTTTATCTTACTTATATTCCTCTTTGAAAAATTACCAGATAAATGTATTTTTTTAATTTTCCTTCTTTCTTATGCTAAAAGTAATATATAAGATAAATTTGTTGCCATTTTGCTTTTTTACTTAACACATCCTGGAAATAACTCCATATCATTTCATAGAGAGCTTCTTTATTTTTTTAACAGCTGTGTAAGACTCTATTATGTTGTCTGTACCATATTTTATTTAACACTCTCCCATATGCAGACATTTTGATAGTTTCTAATATCTGTGGTTACAAATAATACATCAATTAATAATTTTGTGCATATTATGTCTTGAGGGTAAATTTCTAGAAGTGGAATTCTGGGATAAAGCTAAGTGCATGTGTTGTTGGTTTGATATTGACAAATCCCCTTCCATGGAATTTATACCATTTTTCATATTTACCAGCAATGTATAAAAGTATCTGTTCCATCACAGCCTCAACAACAGATTGTACTTTCATGCTTTAGAATTTTTCCAATGCAATAGGTAGAAAATGGATCTCAGTATGGTTTTAATTTATGTTTTAAAAAATGAGCAGAGTTGAACATAGTTCCATGTGTCTAAAGGCTATTTTTGATATCTTGTGAATTGTCTTCATATTATTTGCCTATTTTCTATAATACTTTTGGCCTTTTGTTCCCTTCAATTTTTACAAATTCTTTATATTTTATGGATATTGGTCCTTTTCTATGATACATATTACAAATAATTTTCTCCCAACGTACAACTTCTCTTGACTTTTCCTAGTGATTTTTTTCATGCAAAGTTTTAATTTGAAACCTTCTATGTAGTTAAATGTACTCTTTTTCTTTATTGCATGTGATTTTTGAGTCCTGGAAGAAAGACTCTCTTTATACCCACTTTATAGATAAATGCACCCATGTTTTCTTCTAGTACTTGTATAGTTTAATTTTAGATCTCTAATCTATTTGAGGTTTATTTTGTATGTGGTATAATGTATTGGCCCCATCTTTTTTCAAATAGTTATCCAGTTGTCCTAACACAATTTATTACAAATTCTATCCTTGTCCCAGATAGACTGGGACAAAATGGATTAAATATTAAAATGTTAAGACCTGAAACTGTAAAACTACTAGAAGAAAACATAGAGGAAAAGCTATGCCATTAGTCTGGGTAATGATTTTTGTATATGAACCCAAAAGCACAGATAACAAAAGTGGAAGTAGATACATGGGATTATATCAAACCAAAAAGCTTCTGCACAGCAAAGAAAGGAATTAACTTCGTGAAGAGATAACTCAGGGAATTGTAGAAAATATTTGCAAATCACACATCTGATAAGGAGTTAATATTCAAAATATGTAAGGAACTCAATTCAATAGCAAGAAAACAAATAACCTGATTCTAAAATGGACAAAGGACCTGAACAGACATTTCTCCAGAGAAGACATGCTAATGATCAACAGGTAGATGAAAAAATACTCAACATTACTAATCTTCAGGGAAATGCAAATTAAAACCACAATGAGATATCATCTCACACCTGTTATAATACCTGTTATCAAAAAGATGAAAGATGATAAGTGTTGGCAGGGATGTGGACAAAAAGGAACCCTTGTACACTGTTGGTGGGAATGTAAATTCATACAGTCATTATGAAAAACAGTATAGAAGTTCCTCAAACCATTAAAAATAGAACTACAATAGCATCCAGCAATCTCAGTACTAGGGATATAGCCAAAGGAAATGAAATCAGTGTGTTGAAGTGATATCTGCACTACCACGTCTATTGCAGCGTTCTGCACAGTAGCCAAGATACGGAATCAACCTAAGTGTCCAACAATGGACGAATGATAAAATATACACAATGGAATATTATTCAGCCTTCAAAAGTGGGAAATTCTGTCATTTTCACCAGTGTGGATGAACTTGGAGGAAGTTATGCTGAGTGAAATAAGCCAGGTATAGAAAGACAAATATCACATGATCTCACTTATATGTAGAATGTAAAAAAGTTGGACTCATAGAAGTAGAGAGTAGAATCGTGGTCACCAGGGGCTGGGAATAGTGTGGGGGGTTGGAAAGATGTTGGTCAACGGACACAAAATTTCAGTTAGAGGATAAGTTCAATAGATCTATTGTACAACATGGTGAGTTGACTTAACAATATACTTGAAAATTGCTAAGAGTGGATTTTATGTGTTCTTATCACAAAATGATAAGTAAGTGAGGTAATACATATGTTAATTAGCTCAATTTAGCCCTCCCACAATGTATATATAGTTCAAAATGTGTTATACATGGTAAATTATGCAATTCTTTTTGTCAGTTGAAAAATAAAAATCTTCTGTAATTGGTCTTTAATATGTATTACTGTACACAAATCTTTCTAAGACTCTTTATTTTTATAATGGAACATATGTTCTTGGAATGCTAAAATCATTGCTTTGTTTTGAGGCCCTGCAGATAACTAAAAACTTCTCTTAAAAGTAACACTTAATTACTTTGCAAAAGCTTTCTAACTGATAAGATCATTAAATTAAAACATATTCATGAAATTGCTCCCTAATATTTTATGGTTTCATAGTTTGTGAAGGGTTAAATGTATAATTATTTCATCACAAATTGGGGTTCTTATGAAGTTAATCATATTTAAATGCTAATTATTTTAACTAATTCTGTACTTCTGAGTAGGAATATTTCCTAAAGCTAGTTACATATATCTCTTTTCAGTCTGGATTTAATTAGGAAAAGTGATATAGTTAAATAGATCTATAGCATCTTCCAAAATGAATAAGAATTTATTATATCATGATAAAGATAAATGGATGGTATATTTGGCCGAATTTTATCTTTGGTCTCCTCTGTGCTTGTTCACTCTTGCTCTATCTAAACAGTCTCAGCTCCTTTATTGTTTAAATTCTGAAGTATTGAGCTGATTATTCTGGCAGCAGGTGATATTTTCTACTAATTGCTGTTCAGTCAGTTTCAGCTATTAGAAATAGAGATATGTTTACACTGGTGGACTGCATGTGAATTTAGAAGTTTATATGGCTTTGTTTTTACTTTAAGTAGACTACGGCATTAAAATTATTTTCATCAGTATGTGTAAAGATCTGCATCAATAAGCGTTTGTTGACAATAAAGTGGAACTGATGCATTTTAATATAAATTGCCTGACATAAAATATCTCCAACTCTGAGCTCTACTGGGAAGTTGTCAAATCTTATGTATGAAAGGCTTTTACCATCACTGTTACACATTAACTGGGCGTAGTTTAATATTAATAGCCCCTGAGGCTTGTGGTTAACTGAAGATTTTATTCCCTGTGTTTGGGTTTTATCTTTGCAACAATTTGGTTGCTTTTCTGTGTAAAAGAGTTGTGCATATACACAAGATTATGACAAGGTTCTGGGCTCTTAACTTTGATGAACACCATGCCATTTCCATCGTGCTGCTCTCAAAACAGCACAGATGTGAGTCTGGGAGTGGCGTCCCTGCTGCTCTCATGAGCCTTTGTTTGGAGAACACCCTGATTAACCCCCACCCTTCATGGTTCATTGACTCACTGATAGATCAAGTTTAAACTAGTACATATTAGCACATTTGTTACTAACAGAGGAACAGTTGGCCATTCTGTTTTACATTGCTGCTTCATTGCAAACTGGCGTGCTAAAAAGGTCTATACTCTAGAGTATGAATTGGGAAGTTACCAAAGGACTTAGAACCAAGTCATTTGCATATTAGTGTCAAATCATATCTGTATTTTAATCTTGGGTTGTCTATTTGGGGGAGATGCTTACACTGTTGTGAAGTTATGAATAAATGATAAATACCACTTTGAAATTCATTTTTTTCAAGGAGTTTAGGGGATTTAGGTGTCTCGCTATAGGTTTCATATCAAACAGTTTGTCATAATTGGATGAGAGGAGAGAAGGTCATGACTACCTGATACCTTGTGTTGTCTCATTTTAAAAATGTTTTTCATAGAGTTTTTTGTAGCTAGTAATTTTATGTAAGTCCTTACAGTGTGCTATATTTCTATGTTACATGGAAATGTGTTTATTGTTTGGTCGAGAGGGCTGGAGTGTGTGTGTCTGTTTTCTCATAAAAAAAAATTAAACTGACCCCTCTTTATCAATTTATTTTTTTAATAACTAAAGAACTTTTCTTCCCCCTTCTTCTTAACTTAGTTTTCAAAGTCTCTAAATGCTTTTCCTTTGGTTATAGTTTTTTCATGGAAGATAGGTTTATTTAAGCACTTGGCAGTTTCAACTGGTGAGTTTTGTCTTGGCTTCATCTTTCCTTACCGGTGCCGTTCCCTGGGCCACCTGCTTCTTTGCATTTTCCTTTCTCTTGTGAGATGATGAAGCTGAAGTGCCCCAATGGGGCTGAGGGACGTTATAAGTCCAAGCCACAAATAAAGCAATGAGGTTGCTTTTCAAAACACACTAGTGTCACATAGACTAAAGACTGTTTCTTTCAGGCCCACTATCTGATTTTTATTATAACTGATTTGTTTCTGGAAGGCAAACTGATTTATTTTAAGTTCTGAGCAAAAGGGTCACTATTTATCTTCAATGTTGATGTAAATTTAATTTAGAAACTTAATTTAGAAAAGATTTTACCAGCTCTTAAATATGATTTTTCGACTGACTTTAAGTTTGTAGATACAAGGAGTAGGTATGATATATGTATTGTATTACTTTTTCTTTTTGTTAAAGCTTAATCTGGCAGTAATTAAGAGGTTGTTAGTTTTTTCCTGCTAAATGTTTTTTTCCAAAGGATTTAGATGTCTATCACAAGACCTACTTTCATAAATCTTTGGTTCTTTATTAAGTATTTTCCTTAGCTTTTTTGTTTTATTTTAGGAATTAATATAAGTGGTTATAATTTTGGACTTGTTTTATGTTACAGCAATTTAAAGAGAAAGCTTTTTGCTTAAATGATTATTGGGCAATATTGAGCTTTTGTTTTCTTTAATGCAACTGAAATTGAAGTTTTATGACTTATTTTTTCTTTAATTTTTGTTTTTTTAGGGAAAGAATATTATAATTCAGTATGTATATTTATTGGAAATATCTGTGCCAGACATTATTATAGGAACTAGTAAATGTAGCAAAGAGCAGAATCAGTTTTTGACCTCAAGGCTCTTATATCCTAGTGGCAGAGGGGGAATTAAAAAAATCAAATAAGTATATTTTTATTATGTCAAATGATGATGTACTACCAGGCAATGCATGAAAATATTTGCTATTGAATACAGAGTGGTCAAGAAAGGATTCGTTGACTGTGGAGCTGAAAGTAATGGGGAAAGAGAACTATTAATACATGGATATCTGACAGAAAATATGTTGCAAGCAGAGGAAACAAAGTGTAAAGAATTGAGCAAGAAGGTCATGTTCTACAGATTCTACAGATGTCAGTCAGCATTGTTGCAGAGCAATACCAGGGCTTTGCAATGGAGGCATAAACAAAGTGGCACCGGTGCAGGGATGGGAGGAGTACATAGGTTTGATAAGCACTTCTGCTCACCACGGCTGAATGGACTGGCACCATTGCCAAGTGTTCTAACTACAAACAGATCAACCTTGAGCCCTGAATATGGCACTATCCCAGAGCAACCAGCCAACTACCTGGTGGCAGGTTGATTACATTGGACCCAGTCCACTGAAGGCCAGTGGTTTGCCCTTGCTGCTTGGCAGGCTTACTCTAGGTATGGATTTGCATTCCCTGCCTATCGTATTTCTGTCAGGACTACCATTGGTGACCTTACTAAAGGCCTTGCTCAATAAATTGACATCATATACAATATTGCTTTTGATCAATGGGCTCATTCACATGAGAGGAAGTGAGGCAATTGAATGACAACCATGAAATTCACTGGTCTTAGTCCATGTTCCTATTGTATCATACTGTATTCTAGCTGGGAGATAAAACCTTGGAATATTAAAGTAGTTTTTAGTTCCATAAACAGAACATAGAGGTCTATGAATCAAGGAATGGAAGTAGAAGTGTCATCTCTTACCTTCAGATCCAATGACCCATTAAAAAATATTTTTACTTCCTACCTCTGCAACTTTGAACTCTGCTGATATAGAGGCTTTAGTATGAGGGAAGAATAATTTCACATGGGAATGTGACAATTGTTCAGTTGAATTGGACATTTAGAATAATCTGGCCACATTACTGAACCATGTAACTGGCCCATCAAATGGAAAAAAAAAAAAAGATGCTATGCTAGCAAAGATGATTAGTTCTGATTATTAGGGGAAATAGTGTTGCTACTACCACTCAGTAGAAGGACTACGTCTAGAACCCAGGAGGCAACCTTGCCTGCCTCCTAGTAGCAGGATGAAATGAATGAGTATGTTGTCTAGGAAAATAAAAATGGCTAAACTGACCCCAGAAGACATAGAAAATCTAAACATACCAATTACCATGAAAGAAACAAAGTTTTTTGTATTCCTAAAAAAGTACCAGACTCTGATATTTTCACAGGGATGTCTACCATACCTGTAAGAAATAGGAAACTTTAATAGTATTTAAATTACTCTAGACCATAGGAAAAAAAGGAAAACTCCAGATTTTATTTGTAGAGCTTGCATGAAATTGTTAAAACATCTAACAGTGCAAGTTCAAAAAAGGAAAACTACAGATCAGTCATACTTATTAATGTCAAGCAGCTCTTAATAAAATAAGAATGGATGGATATGTTATCTCAATTTAAAAGTCTACATGGAGAAACATTTGAGGTATTCTCACTGGATTCTAGAACTGACAGGAATGTCCTTCATCAGCACTGTTAGTCCCATTCTTCTGGTGGGACTGACCAATGCAGGTAGACTAGAGAAGAAAATGACAATTGGAAAGGAGAAAGTAAAATGATCCTTATTTGCAGATAAAATAATCGTAAACCTGGAAAATCCAAGAGAATAAAGGGAAAACCTACAATGAACAGTAAGAGAATTAAGGAAAGGATTATGTATAGAAATCAATAGTTTTGATACACATGGTTAATAAGATGAATCAAGGAAAAAGACATTAGCAACAGCAACAGAAAAGATGATAAACCTAGAATTGTTCAACATTTATCTAAAAAGTGTTTAATATGCTACTGAGGGACACAGGAAACCTAATTATATGGGAAAATATACCATGTTTCTGTACAGAAAGATTGAATACCATAAAAGTGTTATTTATCCTTAAGATAACTTTTATTTAGTGCAATCTCAATAAAATACAAGGAAAATTCTTTAAGCTTAGACAAACTTATTTTTAAAGATCATATGTAAAAATAAGCAAAAATAGATGTGAAAAATTCTTTAAAAGAAATAAAGGAGAGACCATCCTTACCAGCTATTAAATCATGGTATAAAATTATAATATTTAAAACAGGGTACTGGCATATGAATAGATAAGAAGATTTCAAACTAGACAGTTCAGAAAGAGATACAAATATATTCAGAAACTTAGTACATCTAAAGGTGGCATTTAAACTCCATGGAGAAAGATGGATTATCCAATGAATGACGTTGGGACAGGTAGCCATCTAGATAAAAGTGAAATCAAATCCCAGTTTTATACCTTTTATCAAAATAAACTGCAGATAGGATTAAAGAAAAATACGAAATTGAGACCATAAATGTATTAGAAGAAAAACAGATTTTTAAGTTTCAAAAGGGGATTTTTAAATATGACACAAAACCTAGGGCTGTAAAAGAAATGATTGACAATTTCAACTGTAGGCACATATAAGTGAAAACTCTCAGCATGGGGAAAACACCATAAATAAAATTAGAGGCAAATGACAGACTGGGAAAAATATTTGTGATTCACAGAAAAAATAAGGTTAATTTTCTTACAGTATAAAGCACTGCTATAATTAATATAACAAAGAAAATACGAAGGAAGAATCGGCAAATAACATAAACTGACAGTTCATGGAGAAATAAAAGTAGCTCTTAAATATTTGCAAAGTTTCTCAGGCTCCCTTATAATGAGAGAAATAGAAATTGAAATTAGAGTGAGATATGTTTTCACCTCATTTTTCAAAGATCAGAAAGTTTGAAAATACCTTGGGTTTATGTTTACGAAAGTTTAAGAAAACAATCTATGTTCCTGGTAGAGTATAAGTTGGCAGTAGTAATACAAGGTAAACTTACTGAATACTTACTGGTTCAGGCACTTTTCTAAGTACTTTACATTTACTTATTTAGTCATCACAATTATCTTACGTATAAAGTACTATGATTAGCCCCCTATCACAGATATAAAGAAAAGTTAGACAAGTAATCCAAAGTCACACAGTTGGTAAATGGCAGAGTCGAGATTTAAGACCAGTTACTATTACTCAGCTATCCAGTTTTTTGGATCACAACTCTGTAGTTGTTTCTATGCTGAGTCATTTAACAATATATGATAAAATCTCAAAAGTGCTTATCCTTTGATCCAGTGACTCTACTTCTAGAATTTTGTCCTACAGCTTATTTTGCATCAAATAGATAGAAAATAACATTCATTGCAGTGTTATTTGAAATAAAGGATGATTGGAAAAAACCTAAATATCCATCCTAGGGGCTGGTTAATTAAATTGTGTTTCATTCATACAAAAGAATACTAGGTACTTTTAAGTAGAGTGAGATGGCATTCTATGTAGTGATACGGAGTCATCTTTAAAATAGAATAAAAGGAAAAAGCAAGATACGGAATAGTTGTAGGGATGCTATTGTCTACGTGAAAAGCTACAGAACATGTATGCATGTCTAAATGCATAGAATATTTCTAGGATTCTCAAAGTGATATCCATGGTTGTTTCCCAAGAGGAAAACTTGATATCAGGAAATGGGTTGAATAAGGAGATTTTTAATTCTATATCTCATGTATGTTTTAACCTGTACTGAAAACAGTCGAGTATGTGGTTCTCAAATATAGAACGTTGGCACTGAGGTAACTTGGTGAAGAGCGTAGCCTGGGGCCTCAGACTGAGAGAGAAAGGGGCTTTGGAGCTCCTTCAGCTCCAGGCAACATTGCTCCTCCCCTAGCTTTGACATGGCTGGGAAGGCAAGTTCTTAGAGCTCTGTGTGCTTGGGGCAAGACACCCACCTCCCCTACCCCCTGCCCTACTCTCCAACCCTAACTTCGGCAAACCTTATCTCTTCCACACCTTGTCACTGCATAAGGCCCTTCATCACCTGGATCCCTATCCCTCTAAGGCTCTGTGTGTCCCCTAACTTGATACATCCCCCATTCTCCTCAACTCCAGATACCATTTTGTTCTGCCCTTTGAAATGAATGGTCCATCATTAGCACAGTCTCCTGTATTTTCAGCCTCTTCCAAATGTTCCCCTCACTTTCATGCTTTAGTGGAGACTAAGCTCTCCCAGAGGCTCATGGCTTCTGCTGCAGTCCTCTCAAGTGGTGACAGTTTTCTCTGCTGTATATCTCATACCACTGTCCTGAAGGTGTTGTCAATGTCTTAATATCTTCCGTCCATCTCATGGCTATTTTGAGACCATTTTCTCTCCTTCTTATCTCAAAAATTCTCAGCATTGAAGCTCAATCTGTTTTCTTTACTTCTTGAAGACTAAAGCTCTTATCTCACTGTCACTCTCTTGGGACACTACTCCTGTTATAATTTTATGTGTTTTTATAGGTGTTCTCTCAGTTTTTGGTCTCCTGTCCTTCATGGATCTTGACCTGCACTCACTTTATTTCATTCACATCCTCCATAATCATACTTCTAGAGCAGTGATGTTCAGAGTGTGTCCAGACCAACATTATCAGCATTTGGGAGCTTGTTATAAATAAATATGAATTCTCAGGCCCCAGCCAGACCACTGAGCTCAAAACTCTGGGGCTGGGGCCGGGGCCCAGAATCTTCATTTTAAGAAGCATTTCAGATGATTCTAATGAATGAGCCAATTCATTAGATTTTGTTATTGTCATTCCTAATAACTTTCTCAATCTCAGTTTTAAGCATCCTACTCTCCACCTGTTTGTTGCCTTCTGTCTTCCTAGCTTACCTGATCTGCTCCCTCAACTCCTAAATCCTTAAACCCCACTGAGACCACGATTTATTAATTCTACCACTTTTTCGCTAGTTCTTACCCATCATAAGTCCTCCCTTTCCCCTTATCCAGCTACACATTTGAGTACTCCTTGGCTCTTCTTTCGCATACTTTATTCAAACATTCAATAAATTCTGCCAGCTCTACCCTCAAAATATATCTTAGAATCTAACCTTTTCTTTTATTTTCCCTTCCTTTCTCTTCCCTGCCCTGCTCTCCCTCCCCTGTTCTCCCTCTCCTGCTCTTTCATTTTTTTTATACAGGATCTCTCTCTGTCACCCAGGCTAGAGTGCAGTGGCATCATCATAGCTCACTGCAACCTCAAACTTCTGGGCTCAAGCAATCCTTCTGCCTCAGCCTCCTGAATAACTAAGACTATAGCCATGTGCCACC
This sequence comes from Eulemur rufifrons, assembly GCF_041146395.1. Taxonomy (NCBI): domain Eukaryota; kingdom Metazoa; phylum Chordata; class Mammalia; order Primates; family Lemuridae; genus Eulemur; species Eulemur rufifrons. The sequence continues at coordinate 46,891,908 of NC_090983.1, forward strand.
ACACCTGGCTAATTTTTCTATCTCATTGTAGACGTGATGTCTTACTATTTTGCTCAGGCCAGTCTCGAACTCCTGGGCTCAAGTAATCCTCCCATCTTGGCCTCCCATAGTGGTAGGATTACTGGTGTGAGCCACTGCGCCCAGCCTAATTTTTCTTATAACCTCCGCTGTAATCATTCCGTCTAGGCACACTCATTCTCCTCTGGAATATTGCATGGTTCTTATGTTTGTCAGCCCTTGGCCCTACTTTCCACATAGCAGCCAGAGTGTTCTTTTTAACACGTAAGGTTATGTGACTGCTTTGCTCAGAATCCACCATGCCTGTTCTCTTATTCAACAAAAGCCAAATTCCCTGTATACGCTGACAAGGCTCTAGGAAATCTGGCCTTCCCTGGCCAGGGGGTCACTCCCATCCTTGCCTTCCCTCTCTGTCACTACTGATCTTTATTTTTGTCTTTAGAACGTATCACCACTTGACATACTCTAAATTCTCTGATTTCTTTCTCCTTTCATTAGAATGGAAGCTTCATAAGGGCAGAGAATTTTATTTCACACTGATAGAGCCTCAGGTTCTAGAACCCTGCCTGGCACATAGCAAGCAGGCAATCATTTGTGAATAAATGAATGAGTACAGGAAGAAGGAGAAATAAAAGTTGATTTTTATGATAACATCATCTTTACTGGGACTGCCTCTGCTTGAGAAATGAAACACAGTATTCTGATAAATTTACCAAGGAAAGTAATTAATCTGGATATTTAATCTGATTTTTGCCTTTGGCTTTAAGCAAGTTTCTCGGTCCTGTCATGTTTTATTAATAGTAAAAGTAAGTCCTAGGTTTACTGCTTAGTTCTTCTTGGCTAAAGGACAGCAGTACTGTCCTCTACAGTGGTTTTCTTTTTAAAAATCTAGAATCAGACATTGAATTTAGTTGTCATCTCTTTAGTTCCCACTAAAGGATGTTACCCTTTGTAATTATAGTAATGTTAAGGGACAGGGTTTAAGAATATATAAATATTTTGTCCCCAACTGACCATCACTGGATGGTTTTAGCATCCATTGGTGATTCTTACCTGAATCAGTAATTATTATAATGGCTAAAAACTGTGATTTTCTCACTCTAATTCCCCCATATTTATTAACTATTATTCTACCATATGACAGAATGTTCCCTACTTGTCCTTTGTTTTTTTAGTGTCCATATTATTCATGTAACTGAATGTATAGAAAATTCAATGTTGTATAACATATAACTGTTGTTATTCCATTTTGTGTTGTCTCAGTGTTGGCCAGTGGAAATCCCAAGACTTTCATCAGAGGCTTTTTGTATAAATGGTATAAAAATAGATAATAGAGGTACCTAGAGTAAGGTGGGAGCAGAAAATCCAGAGAGGTGAATTCTGTTGGTGATTTGGAAAGGCTTCAGTGAGGAAGTGGTATTTGAAGTGAGATTTGAATAACATTTTGACAAAAATGAGGATGATGTAGAACAGAAAGGAAAAACTGCCTGAACAAAGGAAGTCCTGTCAGATTTGGTATTTGGCAAAAATACAGTGGGTCCAGACCATGATGAGAAAGTTGAAATGGAACATAAAAACTCTGCAGTTTCATGGCTTCGTGCATTTCCCAGGCTGGTCTCACTGTCTAAAATTTCTATCCTTGCTGTTTGCCTGAGGGGTGGGATGACAGGTAACAAAGGAGGGAATTTTCGGTTGTGAAAACAGCATAAGCAAGAGCCTCACTCAAATACTCCTTTCTTGCAGCCCTTTCCAGATCCCTACTAAGAATTAACCACCCTCCTCTCATACAGTCCTGTCATGCTTTGCATGTCTCTGTTAACAAGTCTATACTGTCTTGTGTTTATATTTGTGGATGTTTTCCTCCTTTAAAGCATGAACCACATCTTAATCACTTTGCCCTTCTTCCCAGTGCCTAGCACAAATGCTGAATAAATGTTTCTCAAATGTGTGTGACAGAGAGAGGAGAGGAGATCAGTTTGGACTGGGAGAGGGAGGGCTCTGAATGTCATCTTAAGGGGTTAGGGCTTGCTCTGCAGGCAGCAATGAGCCACAGCTGCTTTTGAACAGTGCGGCACTGATTATAGCTGTGATGGCAGAGGAAGCCATGGAAGGGAAGGGCAGCAAAGGTGCCCAAGTGGTGACACCGAGTCAGAGGACAGCAGCGAGAGAGGGTAGAAGGCATGGAAGCAAATAGCTACTGCCTTGTGAACCTGGGCACTCACTCGAATGTGGGAATTGGAAAAAGCAAGGCATTGAGCACGATTATTGGGAATGTTTAAGTAGTTCACCATGGGCCCATCTCTTCCTCATCCAAAACTCTCCCTGAATTCAAAATAGTATGTGCTGCTGAGATATTTTATTGTGTTAAATATGATGAGACATGAAATATTGTCTCTACTTGACGGATGAAACACTTTCATGTAGTGGACAATTTTTACTTACCTGTAGTAATGGTTTTATTAAAAATGGATGTTAGTAACTGCTTTTTAAATCTTGAAATGTGGCCCTCTGAGAGCAGCTTACCATAAAAGAAATGGTTGTCAGCTTTCTTTTGGCTCCTCTGTCCCTCCTGCCCCTTCCTAACAACAGAAAATTTGCTTTGCACCTGCTCCAACTGGGTTCTAAGTGATAAGCATCTTGCAAACCCAGAAAATTGTAGTATCAAATCTCAGCCCCAACTGTGAGGCAGCACTATCATCGAATCCCTGAGGAGAGGCGTTGCTTTCCCAATTCCCAGAGGAGTTCTTTCTCCCCTGTCCCCTTTTCAGGCTTGAACTCTGACCCAAGCCCTCTTTTTAGCTACCAGCATGCATCGCTCTGGGTGCTGACACTGACCCATCCCTGCTCACTCCGTTCTGCCCTGGACTCATCAGCAGGTCAGGCGTTGGTAGCCCTGGGGTCACTGGGGTGCCCAATTCCAATAATGAGCACATTTAGCGAAGGAGAGGAAACGTACCTTCTATTTGTCACAGTCCATTGCTTTTTTGCAGAAACAAATGCTAAAGGAACATTTGATAAATTATCTGTGATTTGGTAAATATATGTAAGCATTGCCTAATATTCACAAAGTTGCCTTTTTTTAACATCTTCCTTCATAAATTAATTTTTTTACAACTCATGAGTTATTTTAAGAGGGATATGCCTATTTAACTGCTAGGAAAACATAAATGTTTTAAAATATCATATTCAGGAATACTCATGCAAAAATTTCAAATAAAAATCACAAGTACTATTTAAATGTGTACAACATTCTAACAGACTTGTGTGTCATTTTAAAGGGAAAGAAAAAAATGCTGACAGAGACTTTATAACTTTGTCTTTACATTTTCTTCTTAGGTTTTTCAAACAGACCAAAGTCATTAAAAATACTCCTTAATCCCCAAAGTCACAAAAAAGAAGCTATCCAGGTCTATGATGAGAAGGTTGAACCTCTGTTGAAGCTTGCAGGAATAAAGACTGATGTAACAAGTAAGTCATTTTCATAATATAATTTTGCCATTTAAAAAGCACACTCATGGAAGCAAGATAACCTGAATTTATTCTCTGCTGAAACTTGGGAAGCTACTTGTAATGTCTAAATCTTTTTTATGTCTTCTATAACCTACTGCAGCCAGCTCCAGGGTTGTAATTTAATAATTTCACTTTCTTTTTTATTGTATTATTTTTACTAAAATATAAACATTTTCTCTTTAGATCTTTTTCAGACTATTTTTTTAAAAAACAATTGTTTTTAAAGGGAGCTGTACACTTTTCGATATCTTCATTGAGATGTTTGCTATTTACACATTATTTCTGCAGTTTGGCAAGGAATTGATTTTTGCTCACTTTTATAGTTGATGTCTTTCCATAGAATCTCTCCCTAGGTTGTTTTTGTTCTGATTCTGACCCCTGCTGGTTAGGTCAAAACTAAGCAATTAGCTGCTGGTTATAGATGGTTTAGAAAAGCCAGAAGCTTAAATTCATTGTCTAAACTAAGAAATGTGCTTAGGGTTGTGCCAAGGAAAATAGAAATTTGTTAATGCTAAAATTAATAGAAAGAGGGTTAATAGTAGCCTTTTTATTTTTAATTTGGTGACCAATTTCTTTGTTTCCTTGAGACTTTTATTTTCCTGTGGCAGGGGACTGAGAAGAGGAGTTGATGCTATCAAGAATTACAACTTTTCTAGCTTTATATCTATGTAGCTTCACTAACACATAGTGAAAAATTTTAATCAATGAAGAATGTTATAAAACAAGGCTACTCAGGAGACAAACCCAGAATGCAATTGGAATCTCCTAGATTCCTGGGGAAGGGATTCAGAGTGACCTGGCTCTGCTCAGCTGGAGCGAAGGGAGATGGGTCTCACAATGTAAATGAGGTCATTGAAGCCGACACCTCCTGACTTGATGGATTGGGGTAGAAGGAATCCCCCCCCTCAAAAAAAAAAGAGGGCAAGCTTTGTGGGAAGGGCAGCCACCCCAAAAAGCATCTACTACCATAGAGATTCAAGAGAAACTACCATGAAAAACTCAAGAGGAATTTCTGAATTAAAATAATGTTGTAGTGAAGAAGTTAACCTTCCATGTTTGTGACTTTTGGCTTAGTTAGAGGCAATTTACAGGGAAGGGAGAAAATTCAGATCTGTTGTTCCTTTCTACTGAAGAATTTCAGATTGGCTGAAGGAAAAGTTTGAGATTTGTATTAGGGTGAGACAATTAAAAACTGAATAAAGTTATCGGCAAACTCAATAACTATTTTGTGTCATTGATTTAATATGTGAATACTACAAAACAGTTTGAAATGGACATTACTATCTACTGTTCAGTTTAAGACTCTCATGTGGAATGCTTGCTCTGTGTTAAACATTGTGCAGAATGCAAGATGAATAAGCTATCATACCTGCTTTTGAGTGACTTTTAGGTTATTAGGGATTCAAATGGATATTTAAAACTATTATAATTGGGACATACATAAAAGAACTATGGCATCTCAGAGGTGGTATTAATTTTGATCAGGAGGCTCAAAGAAAGCATTTGAACTACACAGTTTTTAAGAGGCAGAGAAGGCAAAAAGTGAGGGAAGGCAGGCAGGCTAGTGGTCATGAACAAGTTGGGCGAGAGAGAGAGAGAATATTATACCTGTAATATCCTGGGACGTTTGTTCCATGACTTTGCTCTACCTTCCTGAGTTTTGACTTCATGAAATCTTATCCTATCATTAAACACCTGTCAGTGAATTGTATCCTTTCTTATTCATATCTAGTGGGGAAAGGTGTATGTGAGAGAGAGATCCAACATGCTTTAATTTTGAAGATAGATTAAAATTTATTTCCTTTCAGTTGACTGTACTAGTATAGTATCTATGCCCAACCTAGAACAATCATTCTCTTCACCATCATGACCCTTCCCAGGGGCTGAGGTCAGACCCCCTTGTCCTGAAGGCTGAAGATGCTGGAACTGAATCTGGATTATGTTATGAAGGGCAAAATGGCTTCTGGGAAGGCTCTCAACAATGTATACTATAGGAAGTTTTAGTCCACATTATGGATGAGTCTTTACGCTACACTCAGCAGCTTATTCATCATGCATTGATTCACAGTTGGTAAAATTTTTTATCATAGTGTTGTAATCTGATTTGGCAAGAATGACTCCACCAGCAGAATAAGGATTAGAAAGAGAGGCAGAGGGGCAGAGAAAAATCATCAAAATGTGCTTTCCTTTGTAAAACAATTATGTTGGAAAAAAATATGTTCTAGGGTTTTCCCCCCTAAATTTGTAAATGGTAAGTATTATATTTAGTTTAACATGAAAACAATAGAATATTACATAAAGCAAAATTAGAATTTGCTTACGTAGTTGTGCAGAATAGCTAATTATTAGCTGCCTAACACTCCTCCTACAGGCAAAATTATAAATTACATCCTTTGTTTATAAAACAATCTTAGTATGTATATTGGCTAAATGTTTATATAAAAATATTTCCTATTTTGTGTGAAGGGCTGAATAAACATCCAGATATTTGAAAAGTTTTAGTCTTCCTGCCTACCTTACCGTGTTGTTTAGAGGTTCAAATAAGATAACATATTTGAAACTACTTTGTATATTATAAAGTGCTATAGAAATATGGTCATAATGCTCTTAGTTTCGTTTTCATAAAATTATGTAATAAGATTCAATTCATGCTTTATTTGAAAGAAAAAATACATTAAAGAGGAAAGCAAAAAGGGTATACATCTTCTGCATATTCAGTGAGACCATTGTTTTAATGTTTCCTTATGTGCATTGGTGTGTCCAAATGGAAATGAATTACAAAATACTATATGATGATGAATTCATTAGGAAATAGTGCTGTGTAAATATGAGGCATGACTTGAAAAATTATAGCTAGAAATATGCATTCTAAAGTACTGTAATTTTTTAATAAATTTCTTTTAAAAATGGATCTTACTACATTAATAAAAATATACATCTTTCATTTTAGCTTGTGCTGAATGTCTGAATACTTCTGAATATAGATCAACATCTTTTGAAATAGTTGAGCTAAAATCACATCCCCCTTCTGCTACCACCACCAATGTAGTATCTTATTTACTAATAGCATCAGAAACACTTCCGGAAGAAACTAGAAAGAATTGAGTTATTTTTCCTAATACCGTGTTGGTGCACTAATCAAAGAAGAGCATGAATGATAAGCCTATGTTGGCATATGATATTCTTTCTCTTGTTCCTAAAATAAAACAAACTTTAGAGATTGTACCATTAAAGGTATGAGAGGTATTTTTAAAGATCATAGATTCATAGGATAATTCTTAGAACAACGGAGTGAAAAAGTAAAGGCAACAGAGAAATTAGACTGAACAGCACATTAGAGGCCATGTAATTCAGTTTCTTCCATGTGGGTGGAATACAGGGGTGTGGGACTCCTTGTGGGTAACCACTCATCCTTGGCTTGGCCACCTAAGTTAGTGGCAGAGTATGTTGTTTCTGGACAGTACTGTCCAGCATTCTTACCTTGAGTTTAGAGTCACTGTGCCTTTGTGTAGATTAGAAGAGGCACCTCCTCAGTGTTGACTTCCAAAAAGGTGTCCTTTCTTCCTGGCTGATTGAGCCCAAGGTCACCTGGCTTGTTGATCAGGAGCACTGGCTAGATGGCAAATCTACCCTGTCTCTTTGCCCAAGTGCCTTTGTGCTAGGCATAAACTGCACAGTTCAGAGAACTTGTGAGCTGATGTTTCCTTCCTTGTAATTTTTATCTACTAGAGTTAATCTTACCTTTTGTAGTAATACAAAATCTGTCCTATCTAGTATATAAGAGTCATTGAGGTATTTGAAGACAGATTTCCTGTCTGCCCTTGATCTCTCTTGTTCCTTATAGGCACATCCCTCTGCTTCTGTCACTCTTTGTATTAACAGAGCTGCTAGAACTATTCAAGGTCGTTATCAGTATCATGGTCAGAGAAGCTTATCTGAATGCAACTTTGATCTCTGCCAGCTTAAGGCCTAGACACCAGATAATTTTACCTCCAGGGAAGAATTGTAAGAAAGTGGGGTTTGTTGTCACTTTGCTCTTCTTTCACCTAGGATCATGCTTCTAACTTTTGACCCTTTACCAAGTCTCTTTGTATTGTTTCTCTTTGGCTATTTTGGGCTCTACTTGAAGTCTTCCATTTCTTGTAAATACCTCTTACCATTCCAGATCCCACCCAGAAGAAAGCTAGGTAATCTGATAAAACTGTGTCCCACAAGATTCTGGTAGCCTGAGGCATTACTCCTTCCTGAATTTCACCTGCATTTTAATAAAAATCTGCATAGTAAATGTTCATGCATCATATGCAGCTAGAGAGAAATAATTCTGGGTGAAAGATTTTTTTTTTTTTACCTCTTAATATGGCCAGTCCTGTGCCCAACACTTAGCTGTGATTTAGGAAGTTGGAACTTTACACCTGGGGACAATGAAGAGTCATGAATGGGGTTTATGCAGGAAAGTGATATGATTAAATATGTATTTGAAAAAGGTCATTATGGCTAGAGTGGAAGAGAGGTTGGAGAGAAACAGGAAAAAAGGTGTATTAGTACAGTTTGAGTATCCCTTATCTGAAATGCTTGGGACCAGAACTGTCTCAGATTTCAGATGTTTTTGGGTTTTGGAATATTTATGTTATGCTTACCAGTTGAGTATCCCTAATTCAAAAATCTGAAATCCAAAATGCTCCAATGAGCATTTCCTTTGAGTATCATGTTGGTGCTCAGAAAATAGATTTTGGAGCATTTCAGGTTTTGGATTTTGAGATTAAGGAGACTCTCTATACAGAAAGATGATTAGTGACCAGATCTAGGGAATTGGCCGTGAGAAATGGAGGGATGCTGTGGTATAATTTAAGGACAGGAACAACTGGCCTTGGGCCTTGTGTGGTTACGGAGAGTGGAAGAGAGGGAGAATCTAAGAAGTCATTTTCGTGTCTTGGAGTGGATGATGGAACACACTAGAACAATATATTTGAAGGTGGACATCTTGAATTCTGTTTTGAACTAAGTTCGAAGTGACTATAGGAAAGAAAATGACATCTCAGCATCCTATCAGCATCCTATCCTGAAAGAATTTTATCACCAGACCACGAAATATTTTCCTTATGTCCAAATCAAATCTCATCTGATTTTGTTTCAGTCTATTTCTTCTTCAACATGAAGTATCAACCTCAAGATATTATTTTCCTCTAGTCTTGTCTTAAGGAGGTTATATTTGCACTGAAGGGGAGGAAGGATGCCAGTAGTGGAAATAGTGTTCAAACACCTGTAAACTGTGGTCTCTGAATCTCCTATATAGAAAAGGGCACAGAGTGGTGCTCTCACAGGGAAAAGGAAAGTAGAGGAAAGAAAAAGCTAGTTACATTTTTTGAAATTGCATTTGTCTTGCAGTCCTCTCCGTATGTTTATTTGGAATGAGATGATTTGAATCTAACTCTCTGATTCCAGGGCCCATAATAGCCTGTCTAAATACATACTTGGTTCTTTCAACTGTACCTAAATAGTAGTCCAGATCACTCTTTATCTTTTGTCTTACATTATTTATCTTTGTAATCACTTATTACTACTTCATATTATATATTCATTTTTTAATTACTATACATTGTCTATCTCTAGAGTGTAATCTCCCTGAGGCCAAAAATTTTATTCATTTAATTCACTCTACTGATATATTTTATAGATGTGGGTTTCTTTCATCTTCTTTTTCTCTGTCCAGATACTTGATTTTATTTAACGTTTACAATGTTACTTAAAAAATTACTATTGTTGGACAGTTTGTATTAGTGTATAGTCAAATTCCACCCATAAAATCAAGGGAAAAATACACTAATTCAATTTTTTGAATAAAAAGAGAATTAGGCCATAACATAATTTTAAAGCTCATTTGTATTGAATTTGAAAAACTTTACTAAAGTAAGCTTTGTTATAAAAGCAAGACTTGGTAAACCTATTCTCAGCATAAATATTTCTTCATAATATCCTTAATTATTTTTAATGTGTATGTGTAAGGCACTTTATTATTTTGCATTTTAAGGTTGCAACTACCTGCTGTAGTTATAAATGATGAGCACAAATCTTTTATAACTTAACCTTTCAACTTTATTAATATTAACATTTTATATCTAGTTTTATAGCTTTTTTTTTATTAGAATTTAATATAGAGAGGTTTTATTCATGTGAATGTTAACAGCATTTTGAGTAAGCTATGGGAGAATTACAATGTAACACTGCTGGATACAGAATGATTCTTTTAGACACCAAGACTAATAATTTTTAACAATATCTAAAAACATTGTAGGAAAAGCTTGAACCATGCTGGCACCAGGGACAGACAGGCATGAAAGATTAATGTAATCTTGCATATAATGATGCACATTCTTACACAAAAAATCCATCTGCAATGTCATGTCAGTCAGCAGAAATCTTTGATGGGTGGATACAGCTGGGCTGCCTCTTCTGGCAGAGCTGCCCTGGAAAATGCAAAATGTGGTTGTGATGCTTGGTGCCATCTGCAGTGTGCCCATTTATCCTGTCTTCACTGGCATTTACAATACTGCATAGGGCATCAGTGACGGTGGAGACAGCAATAGGGAATGACAGATTCATTTCCTCAGAGGATCCGGGCTCTGGTGGGCTTCCGTGCCACTCTTCTCGGGGCTGGGTCTCTTATCATTGGTGTTGGCTTTACTTCATGTTTTACCATCCAAGTCCTCCTCTTTTTAGTCTAGCAGTTCCAGATACACATTCTTCTGGTTTGTAAATCTTACGCTAACCTTTCAACTAATTTATTCATGTAAGGTTGCCAAAGCGATTTAATATCGACTGTTTGATGCCAGCTAATATGCCTTATTTTCAAAATACTGCTGCTCCTAAGCCTCTGACTTAAAGGAAATATGTCTTATTTAGGGAATACTAAACAGACAGGCACCAAGATAAATTCTCTAACCACTATGTGTGGGATATCCCCAAATGACTTATGCAGTTGGAACAAATATATGACCCTCTTTTACATAAAGCTATAAAACACATCAGGCAACTAACACTTAATCCTCTTTTCCATGATTAAAATATAAATATTCAAGAATAAATGTTGTTTTATGACTTGACCATATGTGTATCATGTTATTTTGCCAAACCAAGTTAAAAAAGTATAGATCATTATTTAAAACTTTCACTTTGTGTTTTTTTAAATAGTAACGGAATATGAAGGGCATGCTGTGTCACTGCTTAAGGAGTGTGACCTCCAGGGCTTTGATGGGTAGGTCACACTATTAATGCATCTTACGGTTCATGTTGTTAAATTTTTTGTTAGTTTTTAGCCACATATTTGGGAACTAAAATTTTTAAATATTTGTGATACGTATAAGTAGGCTCTATTTTGTCCACGTCTATGTAATAATCATTAATGTTAATATAACATCCACCTCTCAGGATCTGGCATAGGAAAGCAAAAGGAGGAATCCAATTATAAGTACTGGCAAATCATAGTGTACTACCCTATACTTACCTAATGTGCATATATTTGCATCTATAATTCTTAATTCTTAGATTGTATTGTGTATCTAGGAAAGCACTGATGGAAGATATATTGGTCATATGGCATAATTATGCTATGATTCTCTTTTGCACATTTACTGATAATTTTAATAGCTACTCATTGATTAATTTATCTGTGATTGGGGAGATATTTTATAAAAACAAACATTATTTTCAGAATGAATAAAAGATACTAATTTTAATATCTCATAATTTGGTGATGACAGTATAGGTGTTTTATTCATAGTAGGCATTGGAAACCATTGTTTGCAATACATTGGAGTGTGCAAAGATTGTTCACTGGCATCCAAACATTAGAACCAAGGCAAGGGACCTAAATTTAATAACCATTTTTAAAATTAGGGAAATCAATGTGTTACAGTGCTAGATTGATATGTAGATTAAAACTTATTATATTCCTTTAAGGAAGATTTTTTTTTGTTTGAAGGGTGGCTATTTGAGTTTAAAAAGTTGGTAAGTGTGTGAATTATTTGTGTCGCATGGAGATGAGCAGGGAACAGCAAAAGACAGATAAGGTCAGGAAAAGCAGCGGGGTCTGCACTTCCACCAAAGTGAAAGGCTTTAACCTTTTCCAAGAACTACTAGTGTTAGGGAGGGAAGTGATGCAATAACATGGAGCATTGGCAGGGCTGTTTTTCAGAAACGCTTAATATTTTTTTGATGAGGAGACAACAACTGGTAAGGAAGAAAGTATGGTAAGTAAAATATTCTTTTTCAGGAAGGAATTTAATTGAGGGAAGTAAATCCAGGTAGCAATATTATACAAGTATTGAGAATCAAGAACATGAGGTAGGAGATTACTTTAGAACTTTATACTTAGAGGTAGACAAAAGGAATAATAGGCTACATTTGGGAAACTATCTTACAAGTATGCAAGTTAAGCAAAGCAATTGGGAGAGTCATGCCCACAAACTATCTACATCAATATGCTGCACAGTCCCAAACCAGAGCTTATGAGTATATGAGGGTGGCTGCATTGTAAATGAGTCCTTGCTTCAAAACTCGATTACATAAATAATGACAATAATAGATACCACAGATATTACACCTGTTCTTACGCACCAGCATTATGAAGTGTTCTGCTGAATGTGTTATTTACAATGTTCTATTGTTAATTGTACTGTGGCAAGGATTAAAAAGACCTTTGCAGAATGAAGGGTATTGTTAAAGTGTAGTATGAGTATAGTAATATTTTTCTCTTTACCTGAACATATTTAATTCTTATTTATTTCTCACGGCAAGTATTGTCACTTTGCAATGTGGGGCTAAAAGATACATAGATCTTTCAGTTATAACCTGATTTTTTTTTTAAATTAGTTTGGCCTCACCATTATTTGAATTGAGTTCCATTATTTAACTGCTTCTAAATGTTACAGCATGCTGATTTATTTCAGACTTAACAATAATTTAAAATTTCCAGTGGAAGTCATCTGTGTTCCAAGAGTTTTTACATAGCTCATTTATTCGTGTGGGTTCAATTTTTTTTTCAGTGGAAGCTGATATGGTAGTTGTGATAATTATCTTATAAAATGGTAATTTTAAGTCATTGCACTTAGAATTACATAGAGGAGTATATGAGGAGAACAATAGAAACAGTTTCTTTAGGTACTTCAAAAAAACAATTCTCTCACTGGCAAAATTGTTTGAAAATGGAATATTGTACATTGGTGAGTTTCCTATGCCTGAACCTGTTCAAACAGTGGCTAGAGGAACACTTTCTGAGAAATTTACAGAAAAGATTTAAGGATAGGATAAGGTAACCCCAAGATGCTATGTCATTTTGATGAGAGACAAGATGACATTCCTTGAAGAACTGTAGCCCAAAGCATCTCTGCCTGACCCTAGAAGAACTATTGATAGGAAGTGATAAGAAATCACCTAATGGTTTGGTTTCTAGATACAAGCTGGAGAGATTGATCAAGAAAGGTTCTATATATAATATTCAATAAAGCAAAGTGATTTGGTAAATAATGTTTAAGAAATGTCATTTGCTAAGATTTTGGAGTTTAAAAAAAAAATGAGTTACATAGATTTCTATGGAGACACATTGTGACATATTTCTAAATCCAACAGAAACAGTGTGTCAGTACTCATGACAGCTGGTGTCCCACTCCAGTGTGTTCTAGTGATCCGCTGATAAAACTTGTAGGAGCTTCAGATTCTATTGCTCTCTGTTTACACTGGGCATGAATTAGGAAGTTTTGTAAAGGATAAGGAAAGAATGATAATCAGATGCATAAACTTGAAGCAATACCAGTTGTGTTTATGATTATAGTTTTAAAAATCTGTAGCTTTTATGCAACTGTAAATATGATAATTCTTTGCTATCTGTTTCACAATTTTAAAAACTGATTTATAGGGTTTTTTGTTCATTGTACCATTAACTAGACTCATAATAACATAGATATTATTTGGATAATATTGACACTTTATCAGATTGACTATGATATCTGTATTACTTATGTAAAAAAAACTTTTCAAGAAAAAAAAAAAAACAACTCTGAATTGAAGACCCAATAATATACTCAACATTTCATAGATAATATTGGTTGATAGGTAAATATACAAACACCTAGTTGACAAATCTTTCTTATCACTCTTTGGAAAGGGAAATAAGACATTAGCACCCAATTTAACATTTCTAGACAGAATCATTCTGTTTGGAGCCATAGCAAGGAGTTTGCTTCTAAAAATAAGATTTGTCACATGCAAAGAATTAGTCCCTCTAAGGTTTATGTAGAATAACTCTTAAGTGTTAAATTAACTCATTATAAACGGTTGAATATTTTGGAGATTTTTTTGCCTTTTTTTTATAGTATTCAGACTCTTGTGATGTTTTTGTCTTAAGCACATTCCCTAGATTGTGTCACTGTATCTGAACATGATTTTAACGATCTAATAGTTGTCAACATAAATAAATATATTCCTTCCTAACTCATTCAATTTCATATTGGTTCTACTGGCAAACTGATTTTCAAAATAAAAAAATTCTCATAGGGCTATTTTTATTAGGCTTCATATATAGAAATGGAGTATAATGAATAATAGTGCAGTCTCTATGGCCAAATTGTCTGATGTCAAATCCCTGTTGTGTCACTTACTAGTGGTGTGACCTTGGAAAAGTTACTTAAGCTTTCTATGCCTTAGTCCTCTGATCTGTAAATTGAGGGTAATAGTATCTATCACATAAAGTTATTGTTCAAATTAAATGAGTTAATACATGGAGAGTGCTATGAACAGTACTTAATATACATAGTAATTAGTCACTAAGTGTGACTAATTCTTGTTATTATTTGTATTAGTTTCAAAAGATTTAACATATAATGTGTTATTACAAAATTTCAAAGGTTTTTGTAATAAAAGATGCTCATAGAAAGGCCATCTCTACTAACTCCAGCAATGAATTAACATATAAATGATGCTATAATTGTATGCAAGATTCCAGGAGTCAAGGGTTGCCATCCTATGTAATTATTATTAGTTCATATATTAGTCCTTTGGTGCTAAATTAGATTTTTTTGGTGACTTTGCCTGGTCCTTTTAGGTCACACCCATATGTCAGCATGTAGACAGGCATGCCATAGAGGGTTATACTTTATACTTATACTGGAAATTTTATAGATATTTTTGAAATCAAACAGGGTAAGGTTCAAATCAAACTTTGATTTCCCCATTTATAAAGGGGATATTGCCTATTTCTCCAAATTCTGAGGATTTAATATTAATAGAAAAGAGTAGACATGTTATCTAATGTATAGTTTGTCCTCAGTAGATTTTATCCCTTTTCTTTGAATCAGTGGCCACATTGTGAACTCCCAGAATCGGTTCAGACATAAAAATAATAATAATGCTCCTAATAAAAAATGGCCTGGGTCATATCCTGCATCTCTTCTAACCAGAGTGGACCTGGATGGCCCACGCTATATGGAGCCATAGGTCCTAACCTCAGGTAGGTGAAGGGAATTATAGGAGGATGAGAGGAAGGTAGAGGGAATTGATGGAAATGATACTTGCAGCCTCTCTGGTCACCACCCTCTAGAGCTTTGTAAACTTAGGGATCCAGGAACTCCTGCTGATTACGGCCCATAGGCTCTTTTGTTTGGCACAGAGAGGTTTTAAATGTACTAAATGCTAGTTGCTAGTATTTACAAATTTGGAGACACCCTAAAATCAGAATTTCAGACTTCTGTAGAAAAATCAGAACTGGATCTGCTAGGCCTCCCACACGATGTGAGTGGGCCGTAGCTGAGAAGCTGCTGGCCGTTTAGACTAAGCATGTTCTTCCATTCCTGCTGGGCTCTTGTAGGCTTTGAGTTGTGACACCTGCTTTCAATAATGCAAAATCATCCTCCTCTTGGGTACATTGATGACATTTTAATGCTTAAGATTATTCTGTATCTTTTAAATACAAATGATTATGAAAACAAATTTCTGATACCTTATGTATTACTTTTGTGGATCCCTCTGCCCATAGTCTACTTACCATAAGGTCATATAAAAACATTAGCAGTACTGTCTAGGATCAAAGGGTAGTAAAACTAAATTTAGAAGTGCCATATAGCAGTGATGTTAAGGAGATGAAAACCGGGTTATGTTTGCAATTACTGCATTCATATATTAATGATGATTAGCAGTTCCTTAAATTAAAGCTTCATATTTTGCATGATTTTTATTGCTGTCTGTCTTTTCAGAGCTTTATTGAAAATTAGGATTTTATGACTTTGGTTGGCATTAGTTAAATGAATTACATATGATAGTATTATTAACATAAAAAAAATGAGGATATGCTTTTGGATGTTAACCAAGCAAAATGCAGGTCTGATATGAGTTAACACGTACAAATGTTTTAATGCCTCTCAACTCTACATTTTGTCTGTTGGGAAGTATCTAGGTATCAAATTTGTTAAGTAAACTTTACCGTGCAGTGCTTGTGTCATCTTATCCATTGACACATACTAGCATGCTTGAAGGTGCATGTGAGTAGTCATGCATGTAGACTATATGAGATTAGTCAAACATTTTGAAGTCTAGATTTCATGAAGTATTACCAGTCATTCTGACATTGTGCATCTTTTGCTTAATTTTTTCCCCAGTGTTGTCTGTATTGGTGGAGATGGATCTGCTAGTGAAGTAGCCCATGCTTTGCTTCTCAGAGCCCAGAAGAATGCTGGAATGGAAACAGATGGAATCCTAACTCCTGTCAGAGCACAGCTTCCACTTGGCTTAATACCAGCAGGCAAGGGAGTGGCCGCAGATTCCTTAATTTGGTCCTCCTCCATCTTTTTCTTTCTTACTTTCTAACCTAGACAGAGTTAAATGTAAAGACTTTTAAGTCTGAAAGATGCAAACTTCTGGCATCTTGCTAGCAAATGTGAGACTTTGGATAAGTCATTTAACTTTGTTGAGCCTTATTTTTCTAATCTATAAAGTAGGGATAACACATATGCTATTCACTTCATTACAAGGTTATTGTGATATTGAATTAGGTGGCGTGTGCAAAGGGTTTAATACGTAGTTAATCAACAGATGGGATGATTACTATTCTACCTTCCCATAAGAATGTCTAATGGTCACACAGTACCAGATAGGAAGTTTCAAAACAAGGCTGCTCCAGTCAAACTGCTTACAATTCCACACGAGGTAAAATGTCGTAACTCGCATAACTGAAGTATAAACAGATAACCTTGAGAAGGCCAAAAGAATTCCTTCTGACTAGAAGGAGGATCAGAGTGCTGGAGGGCAAGCTCCTTAAGGGCAAGGCTTTTATTTTTTCATCCACTGACATTTCTTCAGCACCTAGAATAGAATTTGACACAGTATATGTTCAGAGGTGCTTATTAAGTGAATGAATGTAAGGAGGACTTCATACAGTAAATGACACTTGGATTAGGCCTTAAAATGGGTAGGATCTGGCCTGAAAAGATGAGAATGCGATACTTTCTTGGCAGCAAAAATAATAAAAGCAAAGGCAAAACCTAGAAGTGTTTGAGAAATAGAAAACAGGCTATTCCATGGGAGATAATGGTATCCAAATAGGTCCAACCATGGAGGCCCCTGAGCCCACAGTAAGGGGTCTGAACTGTATTGATAAGCAGTAGGGAATGTGGGATATTTCAGAGCAAGGGAGTGACTTGATCGGAGTTTGTTCTAGGAGGATTCATTCTGCAGCATGGTGCAGAATGATTAAGTGAAGAAGGCAGGAGAAAGCAGAGGTCAGAGCCAGGGAGAATGGTTAGAGTAACGCTTTGGTCCAGAAAAGAGGAAAACATCTTTCACAAGTTGATAATGTTATATATTCACTTATCCTGTAGTATTTCAACCAATGATAGTGAAGGAGATTCATCATTTTTTCATTTTAAAAAAATCACACTGTTTGGGCTTAAAAAAAAGCAGAAAATGTATTTTCCCCACAAAAATAGAAAATAATGCACATGGTCAGACAATTCAATGTCTATTTGATAATCACATTCATCTAGTATGAATCTTAGTATAATTTAGTATTGTTAAATTGCAAAAATCAAAACACATCCAAATGCCCTTTTATAGTATAAAGTCTTAAAGAAAAGCAAGAATTTAAAAGGAGAGAGAAGTGTGGATATATCCTTATACTCGTGAAGTATATATAGAAAAACCTATAATGGTTTCTAAGTAGAAGACAACAAAGTAACCTTCACTGAAAAAAAAATGCATTTGGGGCCATCTTTACATGTCATTTTATTTTTTGACTTTTTGGTGTCATTTTGGTAGTTCTGACTATGATGGTGGAACCTTTCCAAGATTTCCCTCCATGCAAAGTGTACGTGCTTAGGTAACTGTTTCTCTTCATTAGTACTTACATTCCTGAGGTCATTCATTAACTGCTCTGCATCAGAAGTGGAAAGATGGATGTCCCCACAGATACGCACTTGACATAAAGTGGGTAGTTGGCAACAAAAACTGGTGGTTATGATTATGTTTTTCATCTGTAACTCAGATTTTATACAGGAATAGCACTGCATTTTATCACTGTTATAATTTTTAGGCATGTTTGTGATTTTGTAAGCATTCTGTGTATTCCACGAATATTTGTAGAAATGCCATTTTAACACTTTTTGTTTTGAAGACACAGTATGCTGCCAAAACTCTAGTCATTGTCTAGGAGTTCCAGCTTTCTAATTCCACCTAATAGGAGGAGAAAGTCATGTGTGGGATATGTTTAATATGAGGATTCTATGCCTAGTCAGGGCTTTTGATAGAGAATGGGAACAAGAGCTAGGCAGGAAGTTTCCAAGCTGAACATGAGACAGTCTGCCTTTGAAGCCATTTGCCTCCTGGAGAGAGACATCCAGAGGGAGAGTGTTTAGGAAATTACTCCACTGAGCCAACAGATGAAGCCGCTGAATTATGGTCAGACTCAAATGGATCAGATGTGGGGAAGCCTGTATTTGAACTGCTGGCCATTAGGAATGGTGTTTGTTGCTATGGGAACTGGTGCTAAGGAACTATACAGAGAGATTCCGATTAAAAGGGGGGGGGAGATGGATAGAGAAAAAGCCTGAGAGGACATAAAAATAAAAAAGCAATCCAGTTGTTGTAAAACAAGGCTCAGTCCACATACTGATGGCTGTGAACCATATATTCCTATAGAGTTTGCATAAATAAATTCATGGTTTCAAATTAATTTGAGGAGAATAAAATATTGCCGAGGGACTGTTAATTTCTATGATATTTCAGGCAAAGAACCAAAGTGTAGGTGCCGGTTTCATGAGAATTTTAGATATGCTTGACTAGGAAGTCATTACATCACATTTATCTGTTTGGATGTGGGAGACATTAACAGCCTTATGAATATTCATGGTGTCTGGTTAATTAAGTTAATTGTTCTGCAGAAGTGCTTGCACTTCCAAGGACAATTTTTTTTTTCTTTCTTTTTTTTTCCCTGCCTGGTATTTTATCAGTGATGCTTTGCGTGAGCTGCTACTTCTGGCCTTACTTTCCTGTACTTGGAACATTTCACCAGTTCTGTGGAGGGAGTGGTGGGCAAAGTTGCTGGTTGTGTTAAGAAAAATAACTTTTCAGGCTAATTAAAATGTTTACCTTGAGGTAGAACATTTATAGCTTTTGTGAGAACGTTAAAATTACACCGTTGTTATTTATGTGAGCAGCATGTTCTTTTGGCATGTAGCTGTCTTTTCAAATACAGTACAATTTCCTGAAACAAAATGTGATCCATCTTCTAGATTATACAAACAAAATATAGAACAATTTATTGTTTTACAATTTTACCTACACTTTCTCTTTAACTTTTTTTCCCCACAGTGTAAAAAACCACATTTAAAGACTAAGACATACATTCAATAGATGATGACTAAAATAATTTTCTGACTTCTGGTCATTCCTGTTAACACTGCCAAGTTCTACAGAATTAAAGAAAAGTTGCAAAGTTGCAAAGCTGGAGAGGACATAAAAATAAAAAAAAGCCATCCCTGGCACTCTAAAAGAATTTGTACTTGGGCACACTCAGGATACTTTAACTCACAGGGAATAAACAGTCTTTATTTTCTTGAGTCATGATATGTGTCATTCTCTATTGCATGTGACAACATTGCATTATGTGTTTTAATAGCCTTTCTAGAGGAAAGCTTTTATGGTCTACTCCTAATTAACCATGGTAATAGAGGAAATGTGTTTCATGGAGTACTGTAATCCATCGATAATCCTAAATATCTCACTCTAATTATGTGGCCTCTTCCAAAACCTTTACCATAAATCTGATGGGGAAGCAAAATGGATTGATTTGTTTCGTCTTTTCCCTGCACCCATTCCAGATTAATTAGCAATTAGATAGCCTAAGGACAGGCTGTAGAGGGCCAAAAGATCACTGGAAAGGCCTGGGTAAAGATCCACCCAGTAACAGGTTTCTACACAACCACTACTTGTTCTCAAATCTTAGGAGCTTACACGACTCACCTTGAGAAGTTGCTAAAACACAGACACCTGAGTCCCTCCTCCACACATACACATTCTGATTCCATGACTTGGAGGCAGAACCCAGGAATTTGCATTTTTAATAAGGCTCCAGGTAATGATGCTGCTGCTAATCAGTGGCCCATACATTCCAGAGTAGTGCCTCACCAAGTCTGTGCATCGCCCAGCCACCCAGGGACCTTATAAACTGCAGACTCTGATGCACCACGTCTGGAATGGGGCCTGAGAGCCAACGTTTTTAAAAAAATTTTATTTTCATTAATTATTGTTTTAATACACCTTATTCTTGTTTTAAAATTGACAAAAATTATACATACCGTGTACAATGTCTTGAAACATGTATACATTGTGAAATGGCTAAATTAAGCTATGTAACATGTATATAATTGACATACTCGTATTTTATGAGAATACTACATAAAATCTGTTAACAATTTTCAAATACATAATACATTATAATTGATATTAACTATAGTCACCATGTTGTATAATAGATCTCTTGAACTTATTCCCTTTAACTGAAATTTTGCATCCGTTGACCAAGATTTCTCCAATCCTCTCCACCCCCAGCCCCTGGTAACCACCGTTCTACTGTGTTTCTAGGAGTTTAACTTTTTTAGATTCTACATATAAGTGAGATCTTGTGGTGTTTGTCTTTCAGTGCCTGGCTTATTTCACTTAGCACAATGTCCTCCAGGTTCATCCATGTTGTCACAAATGACAGGATTTCATTCTTTTTTAAAGCTGAATAGTAATTCCGTTGTGTACGTATAGGTTGAACATCCCTAATCTGAAAATCTGAAATCCAAAATGCTCCAAAATCTGAACATTTTGGAGCACTGACATGATGACACAACTGGAAATTTTCACATCTGACCTCATGTGATGGGTCACAAAGTTCAGCCAAAACATTTTCATGTAAAAAGTCATTAAAAATATCACATGAAATTATCTTCCAGCTATGTGTATAAGTTGTATATGAAACAAATGATTTTATGTTTACACTTGGGTCACATCCCCAAGATATTTCATTATGTATGTGGAAATAGTCCAAAATCTGAAAACATTTGAAATCTAGGATACTTTTGTCCCAGGCATTTTATATAAGGTATATTCAACATGTAACATATTTTCTTTATCTATTCATCTGTAGATGAACACTTAGATTGATTCTATATCTTGGCTATTGTGATCAATGCTGCAATGAACATGGGAGTGCTGATATCTCTTCAACATACTGATTTCGTTTCCTTTGGATTTATATCCAGTAGCGGGATGGCTGGAGCATATGGTAGTTCTATTTTTAATTGTTTGAGAAACAGCCATACTGTTTTCTATAATGGCTGTACTAATTTACATTTCCACCAACAGTGCACAAGGGTTCTTTTTCCCCCCACATCCCCACCAACACTTATCTTTAATTTTTTTTGATAGTAGCCATTCTAACAGGTGTGAAGTAATATCTCATTGTGTTTTTAATATCTCATTTGTATTTGCCTGATGATTACTGATGCTGAACATTTTTTCACTTACTTTTTGGCCATTAGTATGTCTTCTCTAGAGAAAAGTCGGTTCAGGTACTTTGGCCATTTTAAAATCAAGTTATTTGTTTTCTTGCTATTGAGTTGAGTTCCTCATATATTTTGGATATTAATTTCTTATTAGATGTGTGGTTTGCAAATATTTTCTCCCATTCCATAGATTGTCTCTTTACTCTGTGGATTGTTTTCTTTGCTGTGCAGAAGCTTTTTGGTTTGATATAATGGGTATCTATAAAATAAGGTATCTATTTTGCTTTTATTGCCTATGCTTTTGGGGTCAAATCCAAAAAGTATTTATCTAGACCAATGGCACAAAACTTTTCCACTATGGTTTCCTGTAGTAGATGGATGGTTTCAGGTCTTATATTTAAGACTTTGATCCATTTTGAGGTGATTTCTGTGTATGATGTGAGATCAGGGTCTAATTTCATTCTTTTGATGTGGATATCCAGTTCTCTCAATACCGTTTATTGAAGAGACTGTCCTTTCCTCATTGTGTTTTCTTGGCACCTTTGTTGAAAATCAGCTGACCATAATTACTTAGGTTTATTTCTAGGCTCTGTATTCTCTTCTAGTGATCTATGTATCTGTTTTTATGCTAGCACCATGCTGTTTTGATCGCTATAGCTTTGTGGTAGGTTTTGAGGTCAGGTATTGTGATGCTGCCAGCTTTGCTTATTCTGCTTAAGATTGATTGCTTTGGCTACTTGGGGTCTTGTGGCTCCATAGAAATTTTAGGTATTTTTTTTCTATTTCTGTGAAAAAAACTCATTGGAATTTTGATAGGCATTGCATTGAATCTGTGATCACTTTGGGTAGCATGGATATTTTAACAATATTAATTTTCCCAATTCATGAACACAGTATATCTTTCCATTTGTTTCTTCAATTTCTTTCATTAATGTTTTATAGTTTTCAGTGTACAGGTCTTTAGTATCCTTGGTTAACACATTGACTGCCACACTAGAAAAAAAAAAATTTCCCTGGGGCCATGGTGTTTCATTAAAACAAAACAATCCTTTCTAATTTGTTGTTTTTTGTTTGTTTTCTGTGCATGAGTCATATGTAACACAATCCACATTTTAGATTTAAAATTGTCAATATTATGCTGAAATAAAAAAAAGAAAGAAAATGAGGTATATCCATAAAAAATAAAAAGATAATAAATTGTCAATATTAATTGTAACAATAAGAACATCAACAAGATTTTAATGAACCAATTGCAGGGTTTTGTTTCATGTGGCCCCGGAGTTTAGCCTGAGTTAAATACAACTCCATGACAGTCAATGTGTCAACTTTATTTCTAAATATTTTATTTTTTTAATTGCTATTGTAAATGGGATTATTTTCTTGATTTCTTTTTCGGATAGTTTGTTGTAATTGTATAGAAGTGCTACTGATTTTGCATGTTGATTTTGTATCCAACAACTTTACTGAATTTGTTTATTAGTTCCAACAGGTTTTTGGTGGAGTTTTTAGCGTTTTCTGTATAAATAAAGATCATGTTGTCTGCAAACAGGAACAATTTAACTTCCTCCTTTCCCATTTGGATGCCTTTTATTTCTTGCCTAATTTCTTTGGCTAGAACTTCCAGTAGTATTCTAAATGGCAGTGGTGAGAGTGGGCTTCCTTGTCTTGTTAAGGAACAAGACAGTGTTCCCCAACTCATGAGAGTCACCATTTTAATAAGCACTCAAGCGTTGCAACTCCTGCTTGACTGTGGCCATGCTCTGAGCAACAAGTGTCAGAGCACAACTCGCCTTTTGGCAGATCATTTGGAACCAGTTTTCCAATTGGTTAAGGTGAACTTTACTTTTCTTTGCATTATAATTACTAGAGCTCTGGATTATTATGTTTATTAATAATTAAATATGCTTTAAAATAATTATTTATTAAATAATACTTAGATATGACTAATAATTATGATTTTAATGACATCTTGGTTGATAATGGCTGAGCTGCCTCAGCTTCTCCAACTGAACAACCCGAGCACATATCAGTTCAGAGTAACATGGGTGATTATGTATGACCATGTAGGAATGCTTCTCTGATTAACAAAATCCAGAGCCTAGCCTTTGGCTTGATAATTGGTACACACCACATCCATGCTTTAACAGCTCTCAGCTATTATGGGACTTCTTTCCCATATTCTTTAACTGAAGAAAAATTGTAGCTTTATTCACTCTTAATTTCAAGCCCTCTTTAACCTCCTGGGAATGAGAGGGACAAGCTGGTATTTTTCTCTTCTGAAGCAGGCCTTTATCCTCAATTTCAGTCACACATAAACATTATAGGGGCCTGACTCGGGGAGCTCTTTCCCTCTGTAGGCCAGTGGGAAAAAGCCATGTGGGTCTTAAATTATCCGAATGACTATAAAAATCAGAAATCATAATGTCTCAAGTATAAATCTTCAGACATGGTAAATACTGTGGAATTAAACATTTGTCAGATAATAGGATTCCCATTTGATTGAGAGCTTATCTCTAAGATTTATTAAGTGCCTTTAAAATGCCTTTTGGACTTTATAGTGGTTTTCCATTTTTTCATAGTTATTATTTGGATTTTTCTTTAATTATGCATTTGTCTCTGCTCTCTGGAGCCACCCCTCTGCTGTTGGTGCTCATATTGGTGTAGAAGGAAAAGCCCATTCATTAGAGTTAGCATTTTGGGTGTGGGAAGCGGACATTTATGATCAAAAAAGCTGTAAGCAGATACTATAAACTATTTTTAAATTTTTAAGTCATTTAAAGATTCAACAAATAATTCGGCAAACATATGTGCATCTATGCTGTGAATGAAAACTTAAACTTCAATTCATATTTTCATGAACTTTTCTGACTTTACAAACTTTATTTTTCATCTGCACATACATAGTGACATCTATATAAAGTAAGAACAAATGTTAATTTAAAACATATGCTGTACTGATAGTGCATGTTTTAAAATTGCCTTGCCAGGATCTACCAATGTATTGGCACATTCTCTTCATGGAATCTCTCATGTGGTAACTGCGACTTTGCACATCATAATGGGTAAGAATTCTTCCAAAGAAGTTGGTTTTATGATGAAGTTTTTATTTATACAAGGAAGGCTATTTTATTTACATCATAATTGTTTAAGAAAAGGCAGATTGTCTCTCAAAGCAGACGAATGTTTGACGAAAGACAAAAGTCAGTTAGGCAAATCTTCACTATTTGGACTGCCTATCTTAAAATACTTTGTAGAGAGCAGTGAATGAAGTTTTACTATAATCTTGATGGACAAAAATATTGTAATGATGCTCAAAATCATAATTTTACAACCAGATGAAGAAAATCCATGCATACTATTTAAGTATATCAAACACTGATGTTTGACTGTACCAAGACTCTAGGACTAGGATTACATTATTAAAAGAAAAAAGTATGAGAAGAAAATCTCAGCAAGTACATGTCCATAGGCGTTTTATCATCCCAATTGATGGAAAGCAGATAAGCTGAGATAATTCCAATGTAGAACTATTGTTAAATCCGAGTTTACTTTGTACATCTACTTCAACTTCACTTCCTTAACCATGTTTTATGTGAAATAGCAGTAAGCTGCAAAATGTACTGTTTTGTGTTTCTTCACTTGGTACCTGAACAAGTTAACAAATGGGAATTGCAGTAGTTACAGGTAAAGAGAGCTGAAGAGAAAGTGAGGACATTCATTATGGTATACAGTACCTTGTATTCTCCTATAAATAAATAAGCTCTCTTATGTTTGCTGTTTTGACAACTAGCGCTGACTAGTTGTCAAAACTAGTGACAAAACTGAACTCACTGACTGACTAATATTTAATATAATATTCAAGGGCACATACAACTGGTGGATGTCTGCACCTTTAGCACCACTAACAAGCTTCTTCGCTTTGGGTTCTCTGCCATGTTTGGCTTTGGTGGAAGAACTTTGGCTCTTGCAGAAAAATATCGGTGGATGTCGCCTAACCATCGGAGAGACTTTGCTGTGATGAAGGCATTGGCAAAACTGAAGTAAGTATTTTTCTTAAACCAAACATTTTGTATCCTAGGGTCAATGACTATTAATAACCAGTTTCACTATATTTCAGGCCAGAAGACTGTGAAATATCATTTTTACCATTTAACAGCTCTGAGGATGTACAAGAGAGGTGGGTAAAAGTTCAAGGTAATACAGATATCTGTATCTTTCTTTAAAGTATAAAACATTTTGACATAAACAATTTACCAGAATTGTGATCTTTGGATATTTTTCTTATATACTAGTACAGAATATTAGAATCATGGACTCCTACAGGTCCTGCTAAGCATGTAATTTGGCTTCTGTCTTTAGAAACAACCATTCATCCATTCATTCAGTAGCTGTCTGAGTGCCCAGTATATGCCAGGCATTTTAGATACAACAATGAGCCAAAAACCAAAGAAAACCCACAGTTTTTATCCCTCATGAGAATTTTAGTCATGTGGAATACAAATTATTTTTTATTTCAGAATATTACAGGGGTACAAATGTTTAGGTTACATACGTTGCCTTTGCCCCACCTGAGTCAGAGCTTTAAGCATGTCCATCCCCCAGATGGTGTGGACTGTACCCATTTGGTGTGAATATACCCATCCCCTCCTCCCTGCTCCCACCTGCCCGACATCTGATGAATATTATTACTGTATGTGCACATAAGTGTTGATCAGTTAATACCAATTTGATGGTGGAGAACATGTGGTGCTTGTTTTTCCATTCTTGTGATACTTCACTTAGTAGAATGGGCTCCTGCTCTATCCAGGATAATAAAGAGGTGCTAGATCATCATTGTTTTTTTGTGGCTGAGTAGTACTCCATGCTATACATATACCACATTTTATTAATTCACTCAGCTCTAGTCTTTTAAAAATATAGAAAATCATTGTTCCTTATACTACTATTTTTCCTTTTTTTATTTTTTTATTTTAAGAGACAGGGTCTTGCTATATTGTCCCGGCTGGTCTCAAACTTCTGGAATCAAGGGATCCTACCTCAGCCTACCAAATAGCTGGGACTACAGATGCATGTCACCTCACCCAGCTTCTATTTTACCTTTAAATAATCAACACATTATAACGTTGGCAGTAACAAAATCATTCACATATTTTTACTTACTAATTTAAGAAAGTATTTAATGTATGTAATGATGAATTGTCTAATTTTCTCATATTTAATAGATGCTACTTTTTTGTGTGACCTGTTTTTGTTTCTTTGTTTTCTTGTTTTTAGGAGGGCACAGGGATCTCCCAAATCTGGTGAGTCCAAAAGTATCTCCTTGAGAACTAAGCCAGGCTCTGTTGACATTTTGCTCTGGTGAGGGAAAGTAACCAATCACTTCCGTTACCTTTAGACTGTAATGATCAATGGCAAATGATCCAGGGTCAGTTCTTGAATGTCAGCATTATGGCAATTCCTTGCCTGTGTTCAGTGGCACCTAGAGGCTTGGCACCTAATACCAGGTTAGTAAGCGTTTTTATTGACTCATTGATACATTTCTTATAAACCAATTTTTTTTTTTTTTTTTTTTCAAAATACCCAAGTAAGTCTTGGCTAGCTAGAAACTTATTAGGAGATAGTCCCTCATTCTATAATATTGGAGATTCTAAGGGATTTATCATCAGAGTAGGTTGAGAACTGAACTAGAAAAATTATCAATCACTGACATTTTAATATCACTGAGGCTAAAGTAATACTCCCTAAGTTGTATTGACATTAGTTTGTTATTTTATGCTTGCTTTGTTTATTTAGTTGTTGAGAACATTATATTAAATTCTGATATTTCTTGTGAAAGTCTCTGCTTTCCCACTCTAATGAAAACATAAATATCTTCAGCATGAAAACAGGCGTTTGTGTATATTTGATACCTTTAGTCAAAACATTTCAGTTTTATTTAATGTGAATAGTGGTGCTTATGAATCTACTGCCCATATTATCAATTGAAAAAGTCATGAGACATTTCGTATGTAATTTTATCCACAGGATATAGACATTCCTTCTTTTGCACATTCTTTTTAAGCAGCTGTCCATTATGGGTCTGAAAATACTTGCCTTCTAAATCCAATCCCGTAGAGTGGTGAAAAAAGGATTGTGAATGTTGTGAAATATAGTCAACTGTAGATTTTCACTAGAAGTGGAATAAAAGAATGACTTATGTACTTTGGCAACTTACAACATTTTAACGATTAATTTCAACTTCCCTGGAAAATATTTAATCAGAGGGATTAACAGCCAGAAAAAAGGATTGATTTTTAATTTCTTCTTTGGCAATTGATATAAAGGTAATAAACAGAAACATCCAAAGTTAGGGGGGAAAAGGGAGAAACTACAAACTTTGATATTAAAAGCCCAGATGGCAGGGTCCTCATTAATTATGTCTAGTGGTGCAATTTGAAAAGAGTATTTTGGGGCCGGGCGCGGTGGCTCACGCCTGTAATCCTAGCACTCTGGGAGGCCGAGGCGGGTGGATCGCTTGAGGTCAGGAGTTCGAGACCAGCCTGAGCAAGAGTGAGACCCCGTCTCTACTAAAAATAGAAAGAAATTATATGGACAGCTAAAATATATATATACAAAAAAATTAGCCGGGCATGGTGACGCATGCCTGTAGTCCCAGCTACTCGGGAGGCTGAGGCAGTAGGATCGCCTGAGCCCAGGAGTCTGAGGTTGCTGTGAGCTAGACTGCCGCCAGGGCACTCACTCTAGCCCAGGCAATAGAGTGAGACTCTGTCTCAAAAAAAAAAAAAAAAAAAAAAAAAAAAAAAAAGAGTATTTTGAAGGTTGTGTGACTTAGAAATTGAGCCTGGTTGTTTCCTCCCCACACCCTCAGAAACCGTAGGTAGCTGTGTGCTTCCCCAATGTAATTTGCCCCACTGAGCGTGAAGACGTGGCGAGCTGACCAAGGAGCTGGCCTGCGGGACTCCAGGCAATGTATATCTAACCCTGCTTGTTCAAAAACCTTCATGGGAGGTAGCCCTGCTCTCCTTAGCTCCTTCAAAGCCGCTCCATCAGTGTTCAGCTTGCCTGGAATTCCACTGCTGACTCTTTAGGTATAATCGGCATTGATACATTTTTCATAGAAAGCTAATGAGAGTTGTCTTCTGTGGATGATAATTAAAACATACCATCTTTGCAAAGGCCTTTAGACCAAGCTCAGCTGAGCAGAGATTTTTTTTAGAGATGTAGCTTTTGAATGATTCAGGATAACTGAATAAGAGATTGCACTTTCAGCCTTTTCTTTTTCCACCATAAAGAATAATTTACTTCAAAATACTTCAGTGCAAATTGCTGATAATGGACTAATATTATTCTATTCTAAGATTAAATGTTTCAATTTTGTGAAACATTTAGAGTAGTGCCAGGCACATAGGGGGTGTGTTAAAATTACTAGTAAATATTGGAAAGCAGGCACAGGGTCAAGCTTTTCATGCTTATAAAATTATGCAATTTTTAAAAATAAAAGATGCGTGATAACACTATCCTGAATATTTTGGTGCTGTTAATTTTCAATTGCGAAGAGGAGGCATAATGGACAGAAGGGGTACTAGGCCTTGGAAGTCAAGAGCTCTGGTGTGATGATCATTTTGTTTTTCTCTGTGTGCCTTTGAACAAATGACTGGAACTTGGGGTTGTCTTTTCCTTCTACATGAAATGAATGAATGATGTAATAATCTCTAAGGTCCCTTACAACTCTAACCTGAGCTTCCATAAGAATTCAAGAGACCTGTTTTATGTCATCGTTATTTTTGGATTATCCTTAGGTTTGCCTGAAATCAACCTAGAAGTCATTTGTATATATTCCTGCAAACTAACTCCCATGGCTTGATGCGTTTATGAGTGGCTGTTTTGGCACCTCCGAATTTTCAGTCTTATACTGGGTGGGACAGTTATGCAATACTAAAATGCTCAGTCATGTAACTGAACATGTGTGGCAGCATTTGTTCACTCCATTTCATCCATTTAAGGGCCACTTTGATTTATTTCATTTCCTATGTCACCTAGACCTTCTACCCATAAATATTTAAACCACACATTAGATTTTAGAAAATGTCAACCTATTTGTTATACCACTTGTACATACTATTTTATAATATAACTTTAAAAAACAGTTTCACATTTATAATTCCTAATTACACTGGATTTTAAATTATGTCTTGATATTGTGAGTAGAATGCATGACAGTTTGATTTGTAAATAGTCCTAATATAAAAGCTTGTTGAAAAGGAAGCCAATAATTTAATAAAACTAATTTGAAAGGCTCCATCATTTAGAAAACAACATAGCAAGATACGGTATAAAAATTTTAGGTAAATTTAATGTGATAATTTATGTTTCTTGGACAATACTTCTAGTAAACAGTATATTTGTTATAAGGAACAATGTGGAAAGATTTTTGATGTAATCTCTTAATAAACTTCTTGATGTCTAATACAAATATTTCAGATTAAATAATGGAAGCATGGCTCTTATAATTGCACGAAACACTACTCGGCCAGAATTTATGAAACACCTGAAAAGATATGCCAGTGTGAAAAATCAGGTATGGTAAATTCTTTTTGTTACTTATTTACAAAGCTATTAATCATGGAGAGAGATGTTGCAAGAGTTGACATCAAATCCTGCCTCATAAGAAGGCTTTATTTTCCTCTGAACACATTAATATTTTTTTCCAATCTATTTCATTCAAATTTTGAAAAGCATCCACCAGTATTAATATAGATTGGCCTTTTTCGAGCTATGGGTTAGTAGTTTTATATATATGTGTGTGTATATAAATATATACTTGCACAAAGATAAAAATGTATTGTTATATTGCAATGTGAAGTAAATTAAGGATGCAATTACATACTCAGGCTGTTGTTCTGAATGAAACAGGTGAAAGGGTGAAATCTGAGATTTTACCCTTCTTAATATTATGGCAGATGACTCTCTAAAGTTATGATCTTTCGATTTTCCTGAAATTTGTTTGTAGATATGCCTGTGCTCACTATTTGAAATAGATTTGCAGATAAATATTTAAAAACATACCACTTTTATACAGACATTTTATTCAAAACTAGCATGTGGAGATAAATATTTCCGCTTGTGATTTGCTTTAAGGAGAAACACTACCAAAGGCCGTATTATTTTGGCAAATACTGTGACCCAGTTATTAGAAAACTGATCCTGAATTTATGTGCATTTCTGAAATTGTGAGTCTTTGAAGTACATAGGTCTGAGTGTAAAACCCTATAGTTGCACAGATTCTTAAAAGTATAAAATGATGCTTGGATGGATGGAGTTGGGAGAGAACAGATGGGAGGAGGGAAGAGGAAAGTAAACCCAGCCGATGACTCGCAGCTGAATCTTGCTTACTTACGTACCTTCGCCATTGAAAGGCTCTCAATTTTGGTCTCACTATAATTGTAAACTTAGGCTATCTGCATGAAGTTTGAGTTCTCTTCTGCATAGTACATTATTTGATTAACATTTATTAAGCAACTAACTGGACTTGTTTGGGAAATTAAGTCCTAAAAAGTAGATATAGTCCTACTTTCCTTAAATGTAAACCTCTAAGGAGACAAAGTAGATGAGCATACATTAATATAATGTGGGTTGTAAGCCTAAGTAACAACTTTATATATGTGTGTTTTGGGGAAATCTAAAGATTTATTGATTTTTTTTCAAAGGAATGCATGCCTTTCCAGATTCTACTAGACTTTTAAATATTAAGACCAATTTTATTATTTTTCTTAATCTAAAAGCAGTACATGTTCATTGCTCTTTTTAAGTCAGAAAATAGAAACAAGAAAACTATTTTAAAGCACTCGAAATTCCGTGTTCCTGGAGATAATCAGTATCATTGCCTTGGAATAAATTTTTCCTAATCCATTTCTTTTAAATCCTATTTGAGAACTTAAATGAGTATTAACTTATTAGGGTAGCCCTCAGAAGCACTATATTTATTTTAGGGAGACATCTATTGCAAAAATTGTTTATGGAAGGTCTCTTGCCTAAGGGGCAAGTTTTTGTAGATTTTTTTTTTTTTTATGAAAATAGCTTTCTTCTGATTTTAAAAGCAACGCTTACCTTAAACATAATAGCATACAGAATATAATGAAAATAATTCTATGTCTTTAGGAAAATGTTTTCTAAGTGAGATCATATTATGCAAGATCTATTTTAGCCTATTTTTCCCATGTACTCTACCAGTCATATCTTGCTTTTAATGTAAGAAACAAACTATTGCCTGTGTGTTTCATTAGATTTAACTCTGATTGACTTAGCTATTTTCAAAAGTTAAAGTCCATGCTATTGTTCCGTGATTTTTTGCAAAAAAAAAAAAAAAAAATTGAGAATGTTTTGCATACTGGTATACAGTGAGAATAATTAGATCGATTCCCAAGGTGACTGCTTTCAAGCCATGTAAATTTGACTTGCTAAAAATTATCAAAATATGTGTGTGTGTGTGTATGTGTGTGTATTTAGTCTCTTTCCTTCATGGTGACTTTTTAAAAATGTAAATTTATGTAGATAATGTAAGATTATGAATATCAGATAAATGTAAGATTATATAATTTACTGTGTATTGCTGCTAGTAGTGCTGGTATTTAGGAAGGAAAATGTGGCCCTTTAAGGAGAGCAACATCTAGCTCTCTGAACCAGGTTGAAGAAGTGAATGTTAGTATATATGCACAGTGGTAGAACAGATGAAAAATTACCATTTGCGGAGTGGCTCCTGTTGCCTCCTCCAACTCTGTGTGAAATAGATAGAGGGTAAAACCTGCCCTTCCACGTCCTGGCAACTCCTCCTGTTGCTGCCCCTGCTTCACTGTCCATACGTTTCTCCTTCACTTTGACCAATTTAAGGAGTTTTAACCCTTAAATGTTAGTGTTTCCCCCGGGGCTTGTTTGCAGCCCCCTTGTCTTGTCAAGATACCCTCTCCTGGGTGATCTTATTGTTCCCCGTTATTTGAACCATCTGAGCATCATATACTCCCAAGGGTTCTAGCTTCTCTTCTGGGCTGCAGGACCACTCTGCCTTCTTGTGTGCCACAAAGGGTATAAAACTCACAGGCATCTTGCGTCCAGCATATCCATAGCTGACCTTATCTTTTCCCTTCAAATTGCTCCTTCTGTGTTTTCCTACCCAGCTCAATGGCACCACTTTCTCTACACATCCTGGAGCTACCCTGGGCCTGCCCTACCCCTCATTCCTCACAACCAGTCTACCCACTAGTTCTGTTGGTTCTCCTCTTAACTGCTTCTGAAATTTCTCCCTCACTTTATTGTCAGCAAGAAGGAATTACAGTTTGAATTAGACTTCTTCTGGCCTTTAGGTTCTCCGGTCTTGTCTTTCATATGTTTTTTGTTTGTTTGTTTGTTTTGTTAGAGAGATTTCTCTCCTGCTGAATTCTTCAGGCTAGGTTTTGCAGCCTTAGTCCCCAACCACCCCCCCCCCCGCCGCCCCAGATTCCCTATGTTTTGATCTTTAGTTGTCTAGGGCTGCCATAACAAATACCACGGAATGGATAGCTTAAAAAATACTTTTTTTTTTTTTTTTTTGAGATAAGGTTTTGCTCTGTCACTCAGGCTGGATTGCAGTGGCAAAATCATAGCTCACTGCAGCCTCAAACTCCTGGGCTCAAGTGATCCTCTTGCCTCAGCCTCCGAGTGGCTACAACTACAGGCATGTACCACTATGCCCACCTAATTTTTCTATGTTTTGTAGAGATGGGTTCTCACTGTGTTGCTCAGGCTGGTCTCAAACTCCTGGGCTCAAGCAGTCCTTCTGCCTTGGCCTTCCAGAGTGCTGGGATTATAGGCAGTAACCACCGCAGACATTTTTTTTCCACAATTCTGGAGGCTAGATCCAAGAAGGTGTCTGTAGGTTTGGTTTCTTCTGAGGCTTCTCTCTTTAGCTTGTCTGTGTCTGCTTTCCCACTGCATCCACACGTGGTCTTTCCTTTGTGTGGGTGTGTCCCTGGTGTCTTCCCATATGTCCAGACTTCTTAGGGGGGACACCAACCATATGGGATTAGGGCTTACCCTAAAGATCTCATTTTAAGTTCCTCACCTCCTTAAAGATCTTATCTGCAAATACTGCTCCATCTGAGGGACAAGGGGTTAGGATTTCAACATAGGAATTGAAGGAAGGGGGGCATAATTCTGCCCATAACAGTCATGCTAAAATTTTTATAGTTGCTTGTCCATGGCATACCTCTGTACTTTCGTAAATAACTCTTTTCCTTCTGCTCCAGGCTAACTTTTCTGTGTTCTTTAAGGCTCCTTTTGTTTTTTATTTTTTTAAGCTCACTTTAAATGGGAAGCTTTCCCAATGTCCTCAGTCTGTTGGCCTCTTCTTGTTTGTTGCACTGAATTCCTTGCTTGTGGTGTGATGGCACTGCTCTGTATCACAACTGTAACTGTTCACTTGTTGTTCCATGTCCCAAACGTACCCTCACACATGAAACTAAGCTATCGGCTCCCTAAAGTCCTATTTAACAACGCCTGTGGCTTCCTAGTTAGTACAGTGTAGTGGATGGCTAGAGCTTCATTTTGTGAGGAGTGCTCATGACTTAAGATAATGGACATACGTGTGGGGGCCAGCAATTTTTGGCTCACAGCTGCATCACTTCAATCTTTGACTCTCTTATAAGAACATCAGTCATACTAGATTAAGGGCCTCCTCTAATGACCTCATCTGAACTTGATTACATCTGCAAAGACACTACTTACTAAGCAGGTGACATTCACAGGTACTGGGGGTTAGGACTTCATACTTCTCTTTGGAGGGGGCACAGTTTAACCCATAACAACCAGTTATTTATTAATGACTCATTTAAAATAAAATCTCCAAAATGAATATGTAGAAATTTCTACAAGTATGAACTGTGTACCCAAGGCTTATACCTGAGGTGGGAGGTCTACTGCAGTTACTGTCAAACAGCTTTACAGAGCACTGCTTGGAGCCTCTGACTCTGTATCTCACTCAGAACAGCTAATGCCACCATGTAATCCACTGTGTAACTCAGTATATTATACAGTGTAAACTGTAACATCTGCCCGACCTTGGTTTCCACATATGTAAAATAAGCATATTTAGAAAAAGTTTGTATCAACTTTTAAAATATCGTACTTCATTGAGGTTTACATGTGGAAGGAAAAATTATATAGGTAATATAATTAGGAACAAATTTCATGCCATTTATCTGAAAACTGAAATGAGTAGTTATTGTGTATTTCCACTAAAGTTATTTGGCTATCTTTTCTTAATTATTTTAGAGAAAATACATAATGTTGTTTCACTAGAGTTTCATTTGGCAAACAAGAAAAATTGCAATTTGAAGGTTATTTTTATCTTGTACTATTCTAGAGTGGACAGTAAGTAAACAGTGATCTTACAATTTATGTTTATTCTTAAAGTGGGGATGAGGCAGGCAAACACCTATGAAAAGTCACATGTGATTGGCTTTAAGTTTAGACCTGTGTTCTTCCAAATTAAATTCCAAGTGTGAAACTTACATTAGCTAATGTAATTGACAAGCTAATAATCAAGTTCAGGGAATTGTGCCTTCTGTATCAACAGACCAGTATTAAAGATTAAACTACACTATCATTATTATATGCAATTTCTGATAGATATATACTATTTGTCATAAAACAAGATTGCCAGGAAAGCTTCAGAGAAGAGATTCCTTCTTCCAACAAATGTGGATCCCTATTCAGTTTCAAAGCTATAAAAATGTCAGCATGCATATTGATATTTACTTGTGAGAGGGCACAGTGGACTTTGATTTGTAGTAGCAGAGATAAAGCAACTATTGTTATTATTTGCATTTGTTTTATTTAGTTCAATTTTCCATTTGTTGAGACTTACACTGTTGCAGAAGTAATAGTCCATCCAAGGAATAATTCCAGCAGATACAATCCAGGTGAGGAGGAGGAGGAACCTCCTGAAACTGCCTCAGAAAACAGTTTTCCTTGGAATGTAGATGGTGATTTAATGGAAGTTACATCAGAGGTCCATGTTCGGTAAGTCCAGTTATTTCACTGCTTCCTATGTCCATCAGTAGACCCCGAACTAATAGTATTGATATAATGAAAGCCCTCTTCTCTCAACTATCAAAGCAGGCAGTTGGTTAACTTAAAAAAAAAATCAGGGAAACACAGAAGGATACATATACAACTTTAAAAAAATATAACCTTACCTTTATTCACCAACTGTTACATAGAGCTAAGGCATTTTCTTTGGTTATGTGTCTCTACATTGGCATTCTAAATTATTCTGCATAAACTCTATAGATAATGCATGTTATACTTTCCATTTTGGATTTTTAAAAACTGATCAAGATCTTAAACCTAGTGAAGCCCTGTGAGTAGAAGATTGTTAAAATTTAATTCCTTACTAATATAATACTTTGTGTTCAGCAATTTTATTAAATCTTTACACAGAATTCAACTTTAACATAAGAACCACTTTACGTGTTATTTAGTTGAGCAACTGGTATAAACAGGTTTGGGAACCTGCAAACTCATTCTTGGTAGGCATTGTGACTCAGGGCAGAAGTGTGCAGGGCACCCACTAGACGTGTTCTACAGACACTGTCTTGCAGAGGCAGTAAGAGCACTAGTAAAGGGAGAAAGCAACATGAGGAATTACTGGTGTTATCAGGCCCCCTGTTTTCTAGACTGCAGCTCTGTCATGAATGTCTGTTATCAATTTGTACCATACTCAGCTGTATGTGTGAAAAATAAAACTGATAGGTTGATGAAATAATAAATTACCTATATTCTTTTCTTTACAGCTTACATCCGAGACTTATTAGTCTTTATGGAGGAAGCATGGAAGAAACAAATGATTCCAAAGTAACATGTAATTGTTTATAAAAGAAATGTGCAAAGTAAAATTTTAATATGAAGGAATATGGCCAGGTTTTCAACAGATATTTTTAAAGAAATTAATTTTTGATGTTACTTAAAATTAGCTTCTATGGCTTTAAAAATGAAGATGAAAAATATGAAATATATAAAACAATTTAGGATGTCTATTGGAACTGAAAAATAAACACTTAATGTACTTAGGCATCACCATGGTATGTCAATATTTAACCTAGATAATTACAAAGTGAAATAATTTGGATTCTTTCAATGTTCAGGTTTTGAGCCCATCAATTCTAATGCTAAATTTCCTACAGCCTGGTACAAACATCCAGAAAGGTTAAATTTCAAAAATCACACAGCTAGTTAGTGGTAAAACCAGAAATACAACCACTTCTTCAAAATCTCTCCAATACCTAGACTTCTTGTCAACAACGAATGACCCATCATTTTTTTTTTAGTGATTATGGTACCAATTTTGTGGTTTTAAAAATTCATCATACAGGTAATAAACTTTATAACATTTTGTCTCCTGACTAGAATGGAACCAAATGTAGAGACCATCCCTGAGAAAGCAGTTCTAAATTAGTGCTTGATTTTTTTTTTTTCCCCCACCAATGATCTTAAATATTATCCTGAAAGAACTACTTGGCTTTTTATAATGATAAAAGCACAACAAATATATCTTTTGCACAAAAGAGTATTCTTTAAAAATATTATTCCTCACCTTCCACCAACCAATCAGACTGAACAGATAAAGCTTATGAATCAGGAAATCTGGGAGGGAGGGCTGGTGACAGAGCCTTCATATAAAGAATTTTTTCCATAATAATAAAGACTATCTTAATGTGATTATTTCCTATAACAGATGTCTTTATAAGAAAGCTGTGTCCAAATTTTGAACAAGTCCAGACGAAATTGTATTCTACAATTATCAGCATCTAGATCATATGTATGAAATAAATATTACAAAAATGACTTTGAAAATGAAAAGTATTTAAATTATTTAATATCAGAAAGAAGCTATTTCATTTTAAAAAGAACCTCATATAATATGAACAAACTAAAAAAATTTTAGCTAGCACTGATGTCTTATTTATAGTCACTGTATACGTTAAATCGGTATTTTTGTTTCTTCATACCCATGCACACCAGAACACTGTTGTAGACCTGATTAAAATATATTTTGAAGAATAACATCCAAGCAAATATTTTTATTTGCTTAATTATACAGTACCCAATATGTATGATGTATTGGCCCCGTATTCTTTACAAGCTTTGATTTTTTTTTAAATCATTACTGAGGTAAAGTGTTTGTATTTTTTACATCAACTAAAGTGCAATATTCACAATCTGCTGTTTCAGAATATAAATTAGAGTACTTAAGGTGGTTTTAAAAAATTTACTCCTGGGTACCCTTGATAAAGTTATATGTAAGAGGACTGGTGGATTTATACCTAAATAAACAGATTCTTTTAAAATCTTAGTATATATACAGTAACAGGAGAAAAAGAAAACCCCTAGGTATATAAAATTAATTATCCAGAAGTCATTTGAGTAAGCTCAAACCAGTGTATATAAGTTCAGTCTAAAGTTTGAATAAACTGGGTGTCGGTGCAAAGCCCATAGGAAATATATATACACAAATAAAGGTCTTTAAAGGTAAAATCGCTTTAAAATGGTAATGATCCTCTTTCATTCATTAGAAAATTTGCAAAACAGCACTTTGCAAAATTCTAAATATTTTTAAAGAACATATTTTAAACAAGTCTCAAAATATGTATTTCAAACAAACCACTGCCCATTCAGTGGGATTTATTTTACCAAGGTGAGCACATATGGTAAATATTTCCTTGAAAGAAAAGATATTTTAAGTCCAAGACTTCTCCAATCATGTTGTTTAATTCGTCAATATGATTTAATTCAGATATACTTTCAAGATATCTTCAAGGGTTTACTTTTCTTGAATAAATTGAATGCTTTAGTGTTTAAATGGGTAGAAAAACACTGAAAGATTAAGTATTACCTTTGCAGATCTTCTTTCTCAGACATATGTCATGAAATTGTGAGTAAAAGTTGTACATGGAAGAAGTCTGAGCAAAATTGATGTTTTCTTACAAACTGTCTTATCTTTGTTATGACTGGAGTCTGTTTTCTATTCTCTCAATTTGAAAGAAGTCTTTAATCATCGTTATCACTTTTACTGTTGATATAACTCCAACTGTCTCTTCTGTTTTCTTGTAGGATAGATTTGTATTGTCTTTTAAAGAAGCCAGCCTGAAAATAGCATTGCATAATCACTAGTTGTATAGTTATTAACATTCATATCTGTTTACTATACTCACATCTAATCAATATTTCTTACACTGTGTCCCATGTTACTTTTAACATGTGCAATTAGTAAAAATTAGTTTGGGACATAATTAGGTTAAACATGATATTGAATGTCAATTTTGGAGAGAGGTCTGGTATAACTGAGAAGTCCTGCATTAACAACCACAAAAATATTTTCCAAACGTTTTTTTTTAAAAAGAACATCTTTCAAAGCAAGTTATCTTTAAGAAGGCATATTTTTCTAGAAAGACTTTGGTATTGAAATGAGATCAGTGTTATATATTCACCTAGCAATCTAAAAAGTTTTTAAAAAGTTAACATTAAAATACTGAAATATTTAAATCTAATAACTTGGGAGCCACAAAGTAGCTTTGAAAAAATAAAGAATGGCATTTTGAGTAGTTTAGTGTTGATAATTATTAAAGGCTTACCTTCCACATAACATATGAAATCAATAAAAGTACAATAAGTCCAAGTAGCAAGCTAATTGAAATAATCACTATGGTGAAATGAAGTTTGGGTCTTTGATGATGTAATCCTTCCAGCAGAACCTACATAAATTAAGCAAAAATTTAAAAAGAAAAACTCAACAGGTTAGAAATTTGTTTACATTTTCTGTGATGCCCTCCATAATAATAACTACCCAACCCATTTTCTTGCTGGTTCTAACATAACCATAGGAAACATTGGTAAGTGTTTAGCAGAAACTGAGTGGAATGGAATTCCTCCAATCCATTCTGTTCTCACTGCTAACCAAATTCACCCCACTAAAGAGCTGTTCCCTCCTGCCAGCTGTGGAAAATGCCAACTCTCAGTGAAGTATTCAAGGCCCTCTATGATCTGGGCATACTCTACTTTCCTGACTCAGGTACTCAAAAGGAGATAATTATAAACATCCTTGCAATACTTTTCCCTGCAATTTTAATGTACTGGTTAAAAGAATAATCTTACATGTGCAACATTCTCATCCTTGTTTAGTTCAATAACTTTGGGATTTGGCTCTGGAAAAGCTGTAGCTCTTATTTCAAACTTGAGTGCTGAAGTCCCATCCTGTTTAATAAAAGAAAGATCAGTGTAGCTTGATTTAAATAATTTCTCATGATCTTACTATCTAGAGGTTTTCACAATTTAGTTTACCCTTTGTAATTAACTACAATGCAATGCTGCCTTTGGTTACACAGGCATGGTCTTGGTATCGATTTATATGGCATCATTTCACTGAAACCCTTTTAATTAAACATGCTCCTTTGCAGATAACTTGATTTAAATATTTAAAGTAAGAAGTAAATTACTAGTTACCAATGTTATTTTCCTGACTATTGCACTTTTATCCCCAAATAAGACACTTTTTTTTTGCCTGATAAACATTTCTTCAAATCCATTTTGTTTGGGTTTCTTTTTCTTTCTAAATTTAATACATATCCTAATGGCAAAATCTGGTACAAATAGTTTTAGAATTCAAATATAGAATCAGTGGGTGAATTCAGAACTTTACTATCTAAAGCAGGGACTCTGTAACCCAGAATCCATGGAGCTTGGGGATCTGTGTATGGGCTCTATAGACTGTAAGCATCTTTAGGAGATATTTTCATGAGTATACTTATTGGGAGAGATGAGAATATATCCTTTTGTCAGATTCTTAAAGAAGGATATGACCCTCAAGAGTTAAAAACTGTGGAAAGGTTATTTAACATTTTAGAGCTGAAGATAAATTACAAGCTTTACTTAGATCCAGAGCAGTGGTCTCAACAGTGAGGATTTTATCAGCTAGGGGTACCTACAGTGAGCCACGTCTGAAGATGTTCTTAAGTGTCAGAACTTGGAAGGTGGCACTACCAGCACCTAGTGTACAAAGGCTGAGGTGCATTGTAGGTATTTAAGAGCATCAAGACAGCCCCTGCCAACAAAAAGTTATCTGGTCCAAAATGCCCATAGTACCCGTTGTTGAGAACCCTGGATCTAGAGTGTGAGAAGGCAAACTGCAAAAGGTTAAATGACTTACTCATGGTCTTATGACTTAAGTTTTTTAGCACAGTTAAAACTAAAACAGACATTTCTCCTTTGCCCATCTGGTCTATCTTCCTCTTGCCCATTGTCTGGTAATTTCAAAAATTCCACTTAAAATATAACAGCTGCCACTTCCTTTGGCTTACTTACTGTGTGCCATGCATTCTTACTAAGTGCTTATAAAAATCATTTAATCTGCAACACCCCTGAGACAGAGATATTATCCCTGTTGAACATATGAGGAAGCTGAAACACAGAACTCCAGATAAAACTAGTTTTATCTCAAATTCCTCCTCATAAATATACATATTCCTTTCTAGGAAGAAGTCCAAGATATATTAACTTTTTTAATTCAACCTTTCAAAGTTCATTATTTTAAAAGTATGTTTTTGTTATTGTATTTCATTGTTGATAAATGTTGATGTTTCACTTTGATTTTATGAATAGTTTGCCTTCTGAGCTTTATTTTTAAAATATTAGATTACGAAACATAATTTAAATCAGTTTGGAAAAGATTTTAAGGTTATGTTAAATGGTAGGGTAGTCAATTTCTTTGATTTAATCAAGGTTTGTAGGCAGTTGGACATGCTTTCTGAAATAAATCTCTTAATTATTCCATAGTCTATTTCAGCCTTAATTATCTATTTAATTACTAAAGCGTTATCACTTAGTCAATGTAGACAGCTGAAGTGATAAATAGAAATACAATTTGAGTTTTACTCCAAAATTTTTATATCTTCTTAATTTGTTGAATGCCTCTGTAAGATGACTGAATTTATAGATTTTATATGAACTTATCCATAAAGTTGCCAATATGTTTTAGACTTACCATTTCTAAAAGGGATGGCCGGCCTTCCAACTGAATATGAACACTGGCTTCTTTTCCACTTTCCATTCTCCCAAAATTGCATAAGAAATTTAAACAATGTGGATCAGCTTTTATGCA
This sequence comes from Eulemur rufifrons, assembly GCF_041146395.1. NCBI lineage: Eukaryota > Metazoa > Chordata > Mammalia > Primates > Lemuridae > Eulemur > Eulemur rufifrons. The sequence goes on from NC_090983.1 coordinate 46,933,650, forward strand.
GTACTTGAAAAGAATATAAAAGTTCTACATTAAAATTTTCAGCATTAAAAACATTTTTAAAAATATTTTATGTAGAATTAAAAATCTGCTCTATTTAATGGCATTTAGAAAATTGTCTTTCTGTGAACATGGAATTAAACAGCTGCTTTCCTTAGTGGCATTTAAAAAATTGCTTTAAGAAAAACACGTTTGTTTTATAAATTAAAACAGAAACAAAGTATCCAAAGTGGAACATGTGTTCTCATTATTCTTATTAACTTAACCCTCTGGGATAAAATTAAAAGAAGGACTCATAAAACTTGGATCATTTCAAGGTGATGTTTCTCCAGTTTCTTATCATAAATTCACTACGATGAAAAGAATGAAAATTAATCTCATGCCACAAAGGCTGCCCAGGTGAAGACAGTATCTTGGTGTCCTGAAGGGTCTGGAACAATGTCTGCCTGGCAAATAATGGGCATTTGTTAGATGAATAATGAATAATGAAACTGGGTCTGTCTTAACCCTCCACTCATGCTTGTTACTTGTAGGCAAAATATTCCCTAAACTTGTCTTCCATCTTACCACTCAACTGACAGTTGAAACTCATTGACTTTTGGTTTTAAGTGTTTCAGCTTGTCTGTTTTAAAGCAAGAACCATAACTTAAAAAAACTGAAACTTACCAATAGCCTCTTATCAGTCTTGGACATGAATTGGAATATGTCTTCCAAGGTCTGCATTGCACCCTTTTGTTGCTCCAATGTACACTCTCTTTGATAATTTTTAAAATGGCATTCTCCAGTAGTAGTCTATAAAGATATAAAGCATGAAAATCTTTCAGCACTGGAAAGAACAAAAACAACCTGGTTTAAAACTTCCAATTGCTTATCTTTTCTGAAATGTATCAAGTACCTCAAACTGTGAAAATATATATATATTTTTTCCCCAGGAACCAAATTGAGGTTTATTTGACTCCTCCTAAGTCTGTGATGTTAACTTTTATCCTTTACTCCTAGTTTCCTTCAAGTTATTTTTATTTTTTTTTATTCTTACTTCAGCATATTGTGGGGGTACAAAAATTTAGGTTATGTATATTGCCCTTGCCCCCCCACCTCCCCAAGTCAGAGCTTCAAACGTCTCCATCCCCTAGACAGTTGTGAAAATATTTTTTGATAGACTTATTCAGGAGAGATTAAATCTCTGTGGTGAAAGCACAAACAAAAACCCAGCAAAATTCCAGAGGGTTGGATATAGGTCTTAAGCTGATAAAATGACCTTAACCTTATAGAAATGTGAAAAATGACATTTGAACATTAGCAGGAAATTAAACATTTCTTTGGCTTTATACACAAAATAATGTTATAACAGGATGTCCTTCCATCTACATATAAAATTCAAGTAAGATTTTTAACAATCAGATCTCAAACCTATTTAGCATATTTATTTGCTGAATGTCTTGAACTGGAAGATAAAAACAATTCTGACAGAATCATCAACAAGAATATCAGTTCTTAAGTAGTCATTTGAATATTGCTTTTTTTTTTTTTTAAAGGCTACAATCCTGATCTGTTCACAATGGCTTCAAGTTTTATGGATAATTCTGCCAACTAAATTACTTCCACAGGTTTATATCACAAAATGTTTGATAAAGTAATTATTTCGTGGAGATGGTAGAATTTAGTTCTGTTGTAGCATAAGTCAAATACAGAAGTTCCACTGTAATTCTACAGCTCTAATGAAATGTATAACATTCAAATTATAACTCAAGAAATGCATGATGAATTTGTAGCTTAGAGTGAGCATGACTAAAATAAGATAACAAATCTCTGGTTTAGTAATACTACTTGAATACGAATTGGCTTGCATTTATTTTAGTACTTAAGACACACCTAATAAAGGTCAGGTTGAAAAAACACATTTTTACCTCGACATCCAAAATGTTGAACAGCTTATCAGTTTGGGGTATAAAAGAATTTGGTACCATTATTTCCATGCTAACATTTGGAGCCATGCTATTGCCACTGTTGATAACCTGATAAAATAAGGAAAAATTTTACATATTTTTCATAAGTACATAAGTACGGATATCAATGAGCTTTTAGGTGACCCCATGTATTGCACACAACATTGGTGGAGGTTTGGAGTTGGCAGCTGCACAGCCAAGGGAGACAGAATGTCCATAGTCAGCATTTGAAAAGTTTGTTAATAATTTCAAACTCTAGTCACTCCCAGCCCTCTCTTCTTGGTATTGTTTAGACTCAAAAGTTTAGGCTGATGGTGTATTGGAGAAACAGTCTTAAAGAAACATAAACAACATGTATTTTATGCTGGATTATATATTTTAAAAACAATCAGTTGGTCCTTATAGCCATCTCATGAGCCAATATTTTACTATCCATTAGCTAAGAAAAATGGTAAGAAGTGTTACTGGTATTCCCAGGATGAAAGTTAAAGAGTGACAAGAGTTAGAACCAAAACTCGGGTATTTTCAATCCTATGATGTTTTCACAAAATCACTTCCTGCTGAGAGGATAATCATGAGCAGTAAATGAATAAAAATGTATTTTTATTCATGGTAAAAAATGGAAACTTCATGGAAAAAAATACATTTTTATTCATGGTAATTATAATGTTAATACATTCAGAAAAGCAAAAGAATATGTTATGGGATTTTAAAGAAAACACAAAGGTCTTTAATAATACTTTTCAAAAAATGCATAAGGAGATGATATTTCATTATTGCTGACACATTGAGGACTGCAGATCCTTGAAAAAGGAGATTGGGTCAAAACATTGCCTATTGAGAGCTTACCTATAAAATCAATACAATAAGTCAGAAAAGAGACATGCCACAATACCCAAATGCCAAAGGGTCAATTGCAGACCTGCAGTCATCTCTTGAATGCATATGACATAGATGAACAGAGTATGCCTCGATTTGGGACAGGTGGTAACTGCTAGGCCATAAAAGCACAGGGAAGTTGCAGAAAGAAATGTCAGCAATGGTACCCAGCAGTGCTCCGTACCTGAGACAAGGTCTTCCTAATACCAGTAAAAAATCCATCTAAATTACCGTTATGCTTCATCTCTGTTCACCTGATAACACCTAAGCCTCCAAGAACACCCACATACTTGGATGGACTCTGCAAGCCTATATACTACAAGTTTCTCCAGTCTCAGCCCCTCCATTGTAAATTATTTAGAAAATACTTATTATTAGTTGTAAATTAATAAAGAGTTCTTATAGAGTCCAGCTTGGTTTCTGTTTTAGTTTATCGAGGCACAAAGCCTCATTGTGTTCTGATGAAAACATTTCTTGGGACTTCAAAGTGGAAGGCTAAATTTTTCAACAGTAGGTATATACTAGTAGTCACAAGAACTTGAGTATACATAGACTCAATAGGACATTCTTTTCCCACAGATCTGGGGCAGGGCCCAGGAATTTGCATTTTTGATAGGTACCTCAAGTGATTCTAATATACATTTTGAAAAGCATTGCCTTACAAAATACATTAATATACCTAATCAGATTCTACAGATTGTTATATAACTTTGGACAGTGTTTTTGGGTCAAAAAATATTTCTGTGGAAATTATCTCTATTCATCATCATCTGTGATAAAACAAAAAAATCTCAGTTTGACAGCAAAAATGTCTGAAATTTAGCTTTAGCTGTCCACTAATACTTCCAGATGATAGTATTCTTTACTTTTTTTTTTAGAGGTTATTTTATAATAGATAAAGCACATGCCACAGGTCCTAAACCTATGGCTTGAGAGGCTGACAATTTGACCTTAAATGGAGATGGGGGAGGTAAGAGCTTCCTTACTTGGTAATATTAGGACTTTTATAAAGTTTGAACCAAGAAGAGATTTCACTGATTTCACCTTGCCCTATCCTATTTTCTGAATGCATCTCTGGAGAATTCGTCCCATCGTATAACTTTGCCTATTTCAAGTGTTATCTCTGTTCCTGCATACTCTTTCCCACCTGTCCTGTAAGGGGATATAGGCTTCAGTAGCAGGGACAAGACAAAGGAGAAAAAAGCAGCAGGAGCTTGAGAGGCAGGAGTGACAGTGCTACAGCCCCTTCCAGCCAGCACTGGTTGGCCGAGGCTGGGGTGTCCTAGGTATATGATGGCCCCTGGAGCAATACATCAGTCACATCCTTTCAGGTTGTTACAAATACCAACACAACTATGTTTTCTTACATGGAATGTGAGGTTCATTTTCTCTGCCATGCATGTTTCGGGCTCATAGTCATCATTTGATCCATACACAAATGAAGTTGGGTTTATAAACCTGACAGAAACAAATGCAAATTGTAATTAGCTGTCTTTTGCAACGAGGTATTATAAACAGTCTTTCCCTATAGACTGGACTATAGCACATTCACAAGGCACGATGAAATACTTCTGGTTTTGTGATCAGATAAGAATTTTATAGAAAAAGTAATGAAATTAGAAGTCTATGTGCTCTAACATGGGTGACAACATCTGTTCTCACCAATATCCTTTCCTTGCCTTCCCCAGTGCTGTACCTGGTGTTCCTTCCGCTGAACATTCCTTCTCTTTCAGCCCTTAAATGATTCATGTAAATTTGGCAATTATGGGATAAATCCTTAGCTTTCCCCCAGGGCTCTTATGCCTCAATCTATGTTACCTGCTTTGGAGTTATTTCTTCCCATACCATGATTCCTGCTGGCTATTTATAATGAACCCCAAGTTTTAGGAACAATTCAAACACTGATAAGTCTGATAAATTTTTTGTTAGAATGCAAGGTTGTCATCCTTTTTGTTAAACCTCATTAGACATGTTTTACCCATAATAAACTTTAAGAAATATACTTCTAGGGAAATCCCTACTCCCCAAGTTGCTCATATTTGGCAACTAATCTTAGGTAATACCAAATTAGAAACCCATTAAATAGCAAAGAAATTAGAAATATTTAATGGTATAGATTTAAGTAGTTTAACAGTTACAGAGAATTCCTTGCCCAAAATAATGAGATGTGAAAAATAGGAAAATAGGAGAGTACTCATCATAAGAAAATCAAAAAGGGGAGACAAGATGAACATTCAAAACTAGGAAACATACAATCAACCTTTATTTGCTTAGCTACTGGCTCCGTTGGTCCTAACTCCCCTATGAATGGCTTCACCCCTGCTCCATTTGTTTTATCTCCCAAACTTGATACCCAATTCCATTAGTTTCCGATACTGACATCTGATGGTTTTATAATTGTATACCATCTTTACGGGTGGTGAAAGTGACTGGGGGGATGGGTTCTATTTAGAGCAACAAGAAAAGCTCATCTGTATTCATTTTGTATTATATCTTCTATTGCTTTAAACATGTAGCTTTAAACAAAGACTAATAGTGTAAATAATTTCTAGTGAAATCACTGAAGGTTTACTAAAGCCCCCTTTTATTCTTTCTCCACACATCCTCTTCTCTTATCAGAGGAAGATCCACTCAATCACTAAAATCATGGAGAAGCAATGAATGCCGGGACTGGGGCAGTGGTTGAGGAACCCAGTGATCTCATAGGTACAAAGAGTGGGCAAGGGACACCTTGAAACCAGCTCTCTCACATCTCAATCCATTTGCCACACAGGTAGATGTGGGTTCTGGAGAATGGTGACTTGGCTAAGCTCACATGTCTTTGAATGTCACCCTTGCCATGGCCACTGTGTATGCTTGTGCAAATCGTACCCTGCCTAACTCCCAGTGCCTACAGATTGCACAATATGCTACTGAAAGGCTGACTGTGGCCTGCTAGAAGCTTGCTGGGGCTCTTCTAGTAAGAAATCTCCAGCTGGGCACAAGTTTGATGTAGTATCAGTAAGAATCATAGGGTGGATTAAAATAATGAACAGCTAAGCAAGGGACTGCAACACTGAAGTGATTGCTAAGAAATAGCAACAGTATAGTACCCTTTTTCTTTAAAAATTTAAAATACGATTTTGTCATTAATGTGAGAAGCAATGGAAGTGAAAATCAGCTCTACACTTTACAAGAGGCCTCTGTCTACGTACCCGTGAACATTAAGCATAACCTCATACTTGAGAGGTATCGCCACAGTCACTTTGTTACGCTTCAGATTGTCCACATCCCCTTCATTTTCACTATACAAACAAACAGAAAACACCCTGTTAGAATCCATCAAGCATAGAAACCATCTTCAGAGAGAACTAATTACATATTATGTGTATCTAATATACTAGGAAGTTTGTTTAAGTAACACTTTTGGGGGAGTGGGGATAAAAGCAAATGTGATAAGAAATTTTCAGGACAAGGTTGGCAGAAATTTGCTGTCATTTAAACGATTGTCATTTGCTTCTAATGCTAGATAAAGGGTTTTTGTTTGTTTGGTTTATTTAAAACAGATCATGTAAGAGAAGTTTTCTCCCACAATTAATGGAACACAGCTTCATGGTTCTCCCAAGATCTTCCCTCAAAATATAGTGGGTACATCTCCTCTAGTACAATTATTTTTTTCACAGTGAAGTATACCAGGTGGCGTGCACTGTGATGTTGAGGTCCTCTTCTGCTCTGCTGAGTGAGCTCACATCTAGGAGAAAGCTAACATCTATCTGTAAAACACAGAGAAGGAGAGCCCATTAAAAAAACACCTCGAAAATACATTTTTATCATCTGAATTTTGATTTTTCTTAATAGTTTATGTTCTATGGAATGTGGACTTGAAACCATTCTAAAGGCATAGGCTACTCCTCACTTGGCAGTGAGACACAGGGGAGTTGGGTTTGTGGCAATTCTGAAGTGCAAGTATTTCCACAAGGAACATTCAGAGACAAAGCCTACTCCGAATGTGAAGACAGGCAGGTCCAGACTGACAAAATTAGAAATGCTTTAACAACTTGAGGCAGCACTCTTGCCAAAAACACCTCTTTGTACAGCAGAGGTAACACGCCTGGCAGACAGGACCTCCTGGGGTCGGGTGAGCAGGGGAGCGGAATTCTGACTGACACGTTCACATGCCGCTCTCCATGTAAACATGCCGCCTCCTCTTTAAACAGTGAACATTGCCAAGAATATAAACACAAAGCTCAAAGATTTCAAAGCCCAGTTTTATGTCATCATTTAGCTACCCACTCTAATTTTAAAAAAAAGGTTAACATTATATTTTTGTATGCAGCATAAAGAGAGGGGGAAACAAAAAACAATTCATGTTAGTAAATAAAAACCATAAGTGCTATATGCTTACCCTTGAGAGGTGATCTACGTATATATAGCCAACATTGCAGTCAAGTTTTACTACGCCAGAGTTGTCTGAGACGTCACAGTTTATTTGTTTCTCTTCCTAAAAGGAAAAATGAAATAACCGGTTTGGGTAAGAAGGAAATAAAACGTTTTTAACATATATTTAAGGATGGTTTTTGAAAAGAGTATCATCCCAGAGGTATTGAACTTTCCTAGAAAATGATTTTGTTTTCTTTTGGGATAAATAAAAATAGAAATAAGTTATGTAAATATGTGTGTTTATATAAGGGTATCCTAATATTCATGTAAATTCTCTACCAAAAAAAAAAAAAATTCCTAGGCACGTAGCTCTCATTCATCTTGACATATTTCCTATGTAATCCAAGGTCGAATTTCCTGAAATATCATGAGTCAAGGAATCCATAAAGTCCATATTTCAATGGCCCTCTTTGGTCTGGTACATTAGAATGTGTTTAAGGTAGTTAATAATAATAATTGTAGTCACAATAGGTATATTTCAAAAATATATTCCCTGAATACCTGAGTTTCCCCTCTTCCTTTTGCAAATAGGCTCTCAATGCTCTAGAGAAAGGGGGTAACATATTTGTGAGAGGTCAAAAGCCTCTCTCAAACACTCTTGGTATGAAGGGGTGGTCTCAGGATAAAGACTCTTGTGGGAAAAGAAAAACTTGCCTAAGACCTGGCTTAATACCAGGATTTCAGAATTTGTGGAAGACTGCTGCTTCTGACGTGTTGGAGGTCCTTTGGGAAGAAGGCTGAGGGTGTGAACTTAAAATGAAGAGCAGTACCTCTGGGAGCCCAGCACTGAGGACCAATGTTACTTGTGGGTGGACCATGATGAAGAGGTGCATGGTCATAACACCTGACATGTGCTCGGTGTGGCAGCAGGAAGCAATGGGGCCCAAGCAGCTCCCTCCTAACTCCTAGCATTGAAAAGTGCCAAGCTGATGCTTTTGCACTTGGAATCCAAGGACCTTGCCCTTCTGAGCAAGGGCATACAGGAAGGGTCAAAATAACTAGGAGACACTGTGGTAAGTCTACGTATTATACTCCAAACTGATGAATTATACCACTTGCTTTTTAAAAAAAATTAAGTAAAATACTAAGTAGCATCATGCTATTGTGGTTTACGGTACTTACCAGTTCTAAAATTTTAATGAAATAAAGACCCATGGGTAGTTTGACATGCAGAGTGGTTTCATAGGCATCATCTCCAGCATTAAACAAGGACACATTCAACATTAATGTCTTCATACTCCCAACAGCAAGGTAGGTTTTATTTTCATGTGGCCTAAAAGTTAGGCAATATTAGTTCTTTTATAGGGAATAAAAATTCCATCTCTCTTTCTCTCTCTTCCTCCCCCCTTCCATGTCTATAAAATATGCTGAACATAAAACACTAATTTGGAAAACCAATCATGGGAATGGCCCCATGCGAGCAGATGTAAACCCACATTAAAAAGAACTCTTAATTTCTGATGTTTTAGATAAATTCATCACCTATTACCCAAGAAAAGTTTGTTTTTTAAGTAGTTATAATTAAACTATTGTCTTTTCTATTTTATTTCTTTTCTGCTTAACTTCTTGGTTCTGCAATTTTAACATTTTCCTCATTATTTCACAATGTTTTTTTAAAGGAAAGTACTTTTTTCTTTCAAGCCTAAGATAGACATTGAACTAGCTGCTGTCCAAACCAAAGGGGAAAAATGGAGGGAACTGGGAGAAAAGGAGAATGAGTGGATGGAGGGCATGTGTGGTTGAAGTGATCAAGGAATGGGGAACAACTACTGTGCCCACCAGCAAGTGGGTGACACTAAAATCTATCGGACTAGAATTAATTTCTGAGGCAGCTGGTCACTCCACCAGTAACGAGGGCAAATTAAGAACAGAATTACAGAAGCACTTCCCCCTCCTGAGTACTACCAAGTACAGATTGCTGGAAAATCCAGACATATGTGTGAGTTCAATCTTGGCACTGCCCTCGGGGTAGGTGTGTCACTTAGTGTTTCTAAGCCTCAGTCATCCCATCTATAATAACATTATAAACTAGTATTCAGTGAAGATTCAGGTCATGCACACTCCATGTAATCTTCAGAATATTTTAAATAGGAAGAATTTGAGGCTTAAGAAATATATTCAAAGGCCACAGCTAGAATGTTCTAAAACCTCAAAGCAACTGGAAATTTCTACACAGTTCACTCTTTTTCCCAGTGAGAGGGTTGAGGAAAACTTTCAGTTACAGCCTGTCATGATTTTACAAACTTCTCCCAAAGACAGAAGTTCTTAGATATCTAGTAATTTAAAATTTAGAAAAATCAGTTCAAACTAGAGTAGGATGTGACCCAAAGCAAAATATCAGGTAAAGACAGTCATAACCATAGAAAATGTAAACAGTCACCTAGCACCACAGAATTTAGAAAGTATCTTCAATAATGTTTAAATTATGTCATTCTAATTGATATCTATATAGATTAGTGTTTAAATAAACTATGGAAATACTAAACACAGAGTAGGTATTTAACAGTTATTTGTGAATTGACTAAAGACAAAGGATATGTCTTTAAAACTCTTTAAAGGACAGAGTTTAAGAACGCCTTTCAAAATTTCTGCTTTTAAGCATTAAGATACATAAATGATTGACTATAGTTGAAAGTTTCTGTGCAATAAATCAGGCACTAGCTTCATTGCTCCCAATAACCAAAATAGTTAAAACACATTTCATTCCTTACTACAGTCCATAGTGTAAAGGACAGGTATGTAAATGTAAACAAATATAAACAAATACATGGGAAAGAGCTATGAATGAAGGGCTCTGTGAGACCAGGGAAGGGAACCACTTTTGCCTGGGGGTGGTAAAGACATGCACTCTTTTGCTTTTCTACTATTATGATTATTTAGGTTGGCTGCTCCAAGGAAGATTTTTAAAGAAGTTCTGAAAATGTCATAACTGAACCTGAGGTTAACTTGTATTATACCCTTAATTGATTTCTCTGTCTCAAGTCCTTCATTCTTCCAATCCAATCTTCATAAAACCAGAGGGTCATTTTCAAGAAAACAAACTAGATAATGTCACATGTCTGTTTAGTACCTTCCAGTGCCTTCCAGATAACAGTTCCAACTCCTCAGCATGACATATGAGGCCTCCAAGAGCTGGCCCCCGCCTCACTTTCCACTGAACAATTCATTCCTTTGCTTTAGCCATATTCACCTACAAACAGGTATCCAAACACACCAAGATGTTTTTGTATTCCTTCAAGCTATCCCTCTGCCTTTACTATCTTCTCTTCATACATCTGGCTAACTTGTACAGTTCACCCTTGAACAACACATATTTGAACTACATGGGTCCACCTATACATGGATTTTTTCAACAAAAACGTGTACTGAAGGGTGGTGAGCCCATATATACGAAGGGCTGATTTTTTGTATTTGTAGGTTTTGCAGGGCTGGATGCGGGACTTGAGTATGAGCAGATTTGGGTATAAGTGAGGGGCCCTGGAACCAATCCCACATGGATACCGAGGGACAACTGTACTTGTTTTTCAAGATTCAGCTTATACATCAATAATTCTTAGATATCCTTCCAGCTGAAACTCCTTGCTGACCACCTTCACCCCACAATGCTCTCCTCCTAACAAGAATAAGGTGGTGGCTCCTCCCTATTCCAGAGCACACTGGGCACCTCTTAACTCGATGGTTGCACAATGTCAAATCACTGTCTGGTTTCTCTCACCACTAGACTAAGTTCTCTGGGAGAGAAGGAGTCGGATCGTGATTGTCACTGTTTTCTCAGAGCCTACCAAACACAGTGTTCAAAAAGTACATCTGGGTATGTGTGTATATGTATCAAACATAAAGAAGCATTGGGTTATACCCTAGGAACATGTCAGAAAAATCAGGGAAATTATTGTGTAAGTTATCGACTGTTAATAGTTTATGAATTCATTGATACAAATCCTGTCAACTTATAGAGTCTTATAGCCATGTTTATCTGTTCTGTGATGGTATACAAATTCCAAATGTTTCATTAAGAAAGTAAGTATCTAGCAATATATTATTGTGAGCTGTGTCCCACCCACACGAGCTAACATTTTAATGGTGATAAACCTACTGGAATGACCTATAAATTAATGGCATCATCCCATGACCACGGCAAAATCAATACCAGAAAGGTGGTATGATTTTTGCGAAATAAGTTATTAATTCTATCAACCTCAATGTGCAAACAAAATTTTAATCATAGACTTTCATATAAAACTCTCATATAGCTCTAAGAAACTGAACAGTTCACTTAACGCTTGAAAGTTCTTCCCCTCTTATTTTTATTTTTTTAATTTTAAACTTATCAAAGTATAATACATTTATAGAAAAATGCATATATCCTAATTGTACAGCTCAAAACAAACTGAATACACACATGAATCTAGCACCCAGATCAAGGAAAAAAATAGTACCAACCAACACTGTAGAATCCCTTTGTGTCCTCTTCCTTCCAGTTATCGCCCCCTCCCACTCTATTTTAAATAAATAAACTGGGTTTACATTTTATATAAATAGGGTTATAGAGTACATAGTCTTTGAGTATCTGTTCTTTTGTGTGGCTTCATTTACTCAAAGTTTTGTGAGATTAACATATTGATAAATGTTTGTCATTTCCATTTTATGAATATGCCACATTTTATTTATCCATTCAGTTTTCCATGGGAATTTTGGCAATTTCCAGTTTGGAACTATTATAGTCTTTTGGCAAACATATACTTGTAATTCTGTTGATTATATGTATCTTTACTTTTATGTATATCTATCTAGGAGCAGATTCTAATATATGTATTTTTTAACCCAGAATTAATTTCTTAAAATCTCTGAATCTTGGCTTATTTTGGCAACCATCTTCAGTTATACTGACAAACTATACTTAAATAACAAAATATACTATAAGGAACTATTTTTAAATAACAAAAAATTTGCTGCAAAAGGACATAAGAAAACCAAATGTATCATAGAGCAGAGGTCTGTAAACTACTGCCTGAAGGTCAAATTCATGTCTGCCTGTTTTTATAAATAAAGTTTTATTGGAACACAGCCATGCTCCACTTTTGCACTACAATGACAGAGTAGTCTGAGAGAATCTCTGTCCCACAAAGGCTCAAATATTTACACTATCTTTTCCTTCACAGAAAAAAGATGTAGGCTTCTGCTATAGAGCAATCTGATGAGTATAATTAATTTCAAAATAAACACACGTCATATTACTATATTTAATTAAAATGTATTCTGACTGTAATAGAGGCTTCATAGGATGAAAGCATTTACCCCCAGATACCATACAGAATTAGAGAAAATAATCCTCTGGTCCTCAAAACTCCTTGGTGGTATTCCAGACATGAAGATGAAAGGGAAAAAGAACAATTCTGTGTGTACCACCTCTAGGTTCTGATCCTTGATTTGAGAAGTTGGATACTGCAGGGAGAATGCATCATAACTAACAAAGCAGTAATTCAAAACTCTGGCTGTCATTTCAGGGTGCAGGAATTTGAGTGACAGTGTGCTATCCCAACATTTTAGGGAATGGCCGCGATTTCCTCATCCCTGAGTTGTAAACCTTTGGGATAAGTAAGTACACGTCTGCCTGGTAGCACTGTGTGAAACGGAAAAGTAGAAATGCGTGGCAACAATGTGAGTCCTCCATTCCCCCACCATTCATGTAATCATGTTACAACTAAAGGAACCTAAGAGGTTCTAAAAGTAAACTTCAGCTTGACATTAAAGTTTAATTAAGACTTGTAGAAGAGCTGCCTAGAAATAGACATTTATAAAATATTCTGGCTCATAACCAAAGCATTAGTCACTGAACACCTTTGGGAAAGAAGTTGGCACTTAGACAAGCAACAGAAGGTGAAAGCACTGCATAAACAGCTAGGCTCCAAGACAACAGCAAATTAAAGGGAAACACAATGTTCACATTTCAGCAGCTAGACTCCTGGTTTTTTTTCCATTTTTAAGCTATTTTGCTACATTACCATAATTACAATTCTACTCTTTTTTTAAAAAAAATATACATCTTACTGTATCTTGATTCATTAACAAGGTGCCATTGGAAAGATACGCACCAGCTTCCTATGTGAGACATAATAAAGGACCAGGTGCACATCTGGAAGTGCGACAAGACTGAACCAGAGCTTTCCCCTGGACCCATAGTTCATTTTCATTAAAACATGCATAATGCAGACTTGAAATTTACAAAGCAGCCTAGAATCCATGTAACTTAAATAAATGTACTGTGTACATACAGATTCATAACTTAATAAGTGAAAGAAAAAATTATGTATTATAATACCAGGCTCTGTATTTTTTTCTGAGTGAATGATATGGTTTTATTTTGCAAGAAATGCTTTCCAAGTCGTAGCATAATAAATGTTCTTTGCCTCGACAAAATGAATTAGGGCTTCATAGCTAACTTGTTTTTAATCAAGATGCTAGAACAAAATATAATATAAACTGATACCATACTTCACTGTGTCAGGATACTCGACTCATTTATTTGACAAAAGAATAGCCTGTACGAAGCAGCCTACAGGCCCAAATAAAACTTTACCCTCTTTTCTTCTTTATGACTGACTTTACGAAGAAAGAAAATACTGAAAAATTCTTGCCTGTTGGAATAGACAGGTTAAGAAGATTGTACTGAATAAAGACAAACTCACTGAGGTCAAAGGGAGAACAGCAGAAAAACTTGAACTAGAAGATTTAACTAGCATGTTTTAGTATACTAGTATATGAAGCATATAATTCACCCTCCCCAAACCTTATGAGGTCATTGAGGCCTATATTCCTACTATCTCCATTTTAAAAATAGACAATTTCATTAAACTTGCTCTTTTGGGGGTTAACAGCATAGTGGCAGATGTTGCTCATTGCTCATTGTCTACTCCAACTGTGATTTCCCTTCTTAGCTGCCAAGAGAACCCCAGATTATTAAGGTGGCAGGCAGCATTCCCTTGATATTGCAGACGGCACGCCTCTAGCTCAGCTTCAGGGAATGAATCATGATCGATCTAATATGATCATGATGACTCCATTTTCCTTCAATCATGATAGATTTGGGGTGAGCATGTGACACAAGTCTGGTTAATCACAATGAAACCGATAAGGTACTTCCCTTGCCGCAAAGGTAGCCTCAAGAGGACAAAGCACTTTTGCTCTTGCCTCTTTTATCTTGCTTAGAACTTTGGTGCTGCTGCAGCCATTTTGTGATCATAAGGAAAACGCCAAGAGAACTGGAAAGATAACCATCAGTGTCCAATCTTTGGTAGCTGCTCACCAAACCTGTGAACACCTCCTACCTCCAGACTCTTTATTATACAAAGAACTAAGATGCCTTTATTGTTTAAGTCATTATATTAGTTAAGTATTCTGTAACTTGCAATTAGATATGAAAGCAATCATTCAGGGAAAACCTGCATCACAAACTCCTAGAAGTATGACTGACATAAAGAAGAGAAGTACTACAGTACCATTTACATCAATAATCCGTATGAAGGATTTGACATTAGACTGCCTGTGTGATGGCTAATAATTATATTTGTAATTTTGATGAAGTCATGTTTGTTCATCATTATTTTGCACTGGAAGTCCATTTGAATATAGTTTATTATCCTGAGAATTTAGACGTACAGGAGGAAGTCTCAACTTAATGAAAAGATGAGACCAAGTGCATAAGCACTGTTTAGTGTACTGTCGGCAGTTTATTATTGTGGTCTTCAGAAACTCATGTTCTTTACTGAGTAAATACATTTACCTAAAACAGGTTTATAGCTCTGGGGCACATAAATACCATTAGTGCCAGCAGAGTTATAGCTGAGAGAATGCATGGAACATATGGTCACAATTTGCCTACTGTTTCTGAGAAGGGAGAAAGGACACCTCTGTGGGAGAGGCATATTTTTGTCTGATAGGATATAATTTACTAAAAATGCAAAGCACTTTGTCAGAACCTTTCACTGTGGGTCTAAAAAATTCATTAGAAGAGTTTTCATTTGAAAGTTTCCCAAATAAATTACCATTTACCTAAATAGAAATACACAGCCTGTAACTTTCCTAACTGATACGAAAGGTATGGTGCCCACTACCTAATACCGGCATTCGTGTCACTTCAAACCTCGTAAGACTGCAAACTATTGAGCCCGTCACAGCCAGCTGTATTCTCACAACATAAAGTATACATTCACAATGTTTAGGATTTGCAATATTTCATTTTATGGACAAACTAAAAAAAATGTATCATGATCTATAAATATTCCAACCATAATGTATCAAAAATAGTAACAGCTTTTATTGAAGCCTCATGTGAATCAGGCTTTGCACTATGCACTTGGCACGCATTATTGTATTTTATTTTTAAAATGCCCTTAAAGAGTGGGAGCTATTTATACCCACTTAACAATGAGGAAAGAGGTTTATAGAGGCTAAAAGGCTCTTCTGAAAAGGCCACCCTGCTAGTAAAATGGTAGATACAGGACTTGAAGCAGGTAAGTTTGACTTCCAATCTGCAGCACTTCACCCCCACACCGGTTCTTAGGTTTCAGTGTCATAAGAACTTGGAGCCCTATTGTGAAGATTTCTGGTCTGGTCCCCAGTGACTCTGATTTGGATGGTCTGGAGCTCAGGACCCTGCGTGTCTATCAAGCATTCCAGGTGATTCTCATGACGTTGGCTAGAAGACCACACCTTGAGAAACACTGCCTTACACTGTGTTGACTAGCATTTAAAATCATAATGACCTTGATATTTAAACTAAAAGAAATATTATCACTTCAAAGTAAAAATGCAAAGTAGATAATATTTCTTGTGAGAAAACATATAGTGGAGAAAAATGAATAATTCAAATTAATAATTTCATATCTTAATTCAATAAGACAGATCTTTATTCTTTAGGAAAGCAGCATTCTCAGTTATATTTGCCCCTATAAATTTCAACGTTCCATCTTCTCATAGGCCAGAGAGATTGCAATGACAGATGACAAAGGTAACAGCAGGAGTGTCTGATTGAAGAAAATGGAAACATTATTTGTAGCTTAGAAAAACTTTTCCCCTCACACAACTCTTCTTATC
This sequence comes from Eulemur rufifrons, assembly GCF_041146395.1. Lineage (NCBI taxonomy): Eukaryota > Metazoa > Chordata > Mammalia > Primates > Lemuridae > Eulemur > Eulemur rufifrons. The sequence continues at coordinate 46,949,984 of NC_090983.1, forward strand.
AAAGGTCCATAAGGGCAAAAACACCAAGAAAACTAAGTATTTTAGGAAGAAAATAAATACATAAAGGGGATTTATTCTACTAATAAATCAACAAAGGCACCTCGCTACATGCTGGGATACAGTTAGGAGTGACAGTTTTTGGATTATCTGAGCAATCAATCTGGATAATTTAAGTACAAAGTCCAATTATCAATGAAATAGGTTAGGGCTTGTTGGTCCTTGACTATGGATGCTAAAGGCTATCCTGGCATTAGCCTAAGTGAAAATAATTAATTTATTCTCTGCCATATGTCATCCTACTCCAGTAGATTATTAAGCTTTTTATTAAGCTTTTTACTTATTCCTAGTTGACTCTCTGTCCTTTTTATAACAGGTATTCTGAATCTTTTCCCATTCAAGTTTCCAAACCCATCCCCAAAGCCCTCAGTTACCATATATGAACTTGCATTTTACTGTAGCTATCCATGAATTCTCTACATTTCCCTTCCTTTCACATTAAAATTTCGTAATAATATCAAGCATCTTTTCATAGCTTCTTAGTTTAAGATAAGAAGACTCTTAACTTCTTTCTAAGGTTAACTCCTCTACCTGTATGTCTGATCCCATTTGGGAACTTGTTCCAGTCTCAGCAAACCTCTATTAGTCACCCGCAGCGTTCCAGGCACTCTGCTAGGCGTTGGGAACACAAAGATGAAAGGACAGGAACCTGCTCTGCAGCACCTTCCAGGACAGTGAGGAGACAGACACTAAATAATGAAGCACAGTGCAGTGGGCCCAGGGGCCCAGGGGCCCAGCAGGACTTAAGTTTAAGTAGCTAGAGACAAGAGCTATTGAGTGGTTTGAAACAACAGAGGTAGAGATAGAGAAGTATGATGGATAAGAAATACATTTTCTAGGTGGTAGTATTATAGATTTAATAATTCTGGATGTTAGGTGTGAGAGAGACAGAGAAGAATGCAGGTCGAGCCCTGGTTTCTGGCCTCAGTAATTTATTAATGCCATTCCTGGATAGTGACTAGGCAGATTGAATCTATGGGCCACCCAGGAGGACATGTCTAATAGGCAACTGGACATGTGGGTGTAAAACCCAGAGATACTGAGTTAGGAGTCAGCAGTGTAGGCATGCCAGGGGAAGTCACAGCTGTGGGCAAGACTACCCAGGGAAGATACGGTAGTGAGAGAAATGGCTGAGGGAGGACCATTTAGGATGCCAAAATTAAAGATCCACCAGAGGTAACCAAGAAGGAAGGGCTCGAGACGTCGGAGGAGGATGGGAGTAGGATGGCATCGTGGAAATTGAAGGGAAAGACATGCAAAAGAGAAAGTGAACAGCTGTCAAATGCTTCTGAGCAGACTTCAAGCAGGGACAGACAAGCACCCCCTGGGAGTTCAGTTGAAGTTTTCTCCAATTTATTCTTCTCCCTGCCGTTGACTCTTCGCACTTAATATCTCCTCATGATTAAATAAACATTTGATAAATACATGAAAATTCTCCAACTGAACCTACTTGTTCCAGGATGCTCTCCTTTTCTCAATCACTGACCCTGTCACTTGGCTACTACTGCACTGAGATTACGATCTCAAAATTTGCCAGTGACGGACACCCTTTATCTCCCCCACCAGCCACATTGTACATGCCAAGCCCCATGATCTTTCTTCATTATACTACCTGATCTCTCGATAAATTTTACAATATTAAGCCCCCTTTTTATATTCTCCGCCGGCCATGACACCATGGATTTAGTTCTCCTTTTAGTTCTCTGTAGGTACTTTTTCAGTCTCCCTCAAGGACTCCCTATTCCTTTTAAGCTCTTTAAATGAAACTATCCCCCAAGATTTGATCCTTGGTGCTTTTCTCTGTGAAATTCACATTTCCACCTGCTGGGCAATCTCACAAATCACTAATGTGTGGAAGAACTTCCAAACAGAATCCTGAACTAGATTTTCAAGTGGAACGCTACATACAAAAGTCACTCCCAATTCGACATGCCCCAAAGTAACATTGTTTCCTTTATATCCCAACTCCCTGAAAGTAGTTTTCCATTTCCCTGCCCTGTCACTGATGCATGTCCTTCCCCTCTTTCGCTTCCCATATATCATCATCAAACCTCACCCCGAAGTGTGGGTTCTTTATTTCTGGCCCTCATTTTTCACATCTTCCCTCTGATACGCAAAATAATTTGAATACAGAAGATCTAGACATAATACAAAATTGCAATGGTTCATTTCCCATCATAAAATAACAACAGCAACCAACATTTATCTAGTTTTCACTGTGTGAGATGCTATTCTAAGCACATCACATATATTTCCTTTTTACTCTGTTTCCCTGTCTATGAATTTAGAAGAGCAAGATAGTTTATTCCCTTTCAAATTTGTCATATGTGGATTGTTTTATATGTCAGTCTGAATGATATAACCAGTTTTCTAGGCAATAAAAAACTAAGCGTTGTGAAGTGAAAGCTCATTTTGCAACCAAAACTCTATTAACAAGCACTTACAAATGTCTAAAACATAACTACAATTATAATAATGATTACCCAAGTCACAATTAAACTCTGAAATATCTTCAGAGTTATCAATAAAAGATTAAAACATGCTTCATAAAGTCTTGGTGCTCATATAGTCTCATTCTTTGAAAAGTGGTAATCCTTAAATGTGTACTTACTGTGGATGATGTATAGATCATTTAATCTCTCAGTAGAACGTTGTTTTTTTTCAGTTCTTTAAATGCTGCTAATTCTCGGGTTAGTTCTGAGTCCTTTTCTCTTTGTAACCCATGTGCACACAAAATAACAGAGAATATACTACACTTACTTCAAAAATCCAACCTTTGCAGAAACTTGTAAATCAGCAGAACAATTTTCATGGGCACAAAATCTTGCAAAGTTTATCTGGAAATAAAATATGATAATATTTCTTATTTTAGTTCAATCAGTAGATATATTTCTGTATATTTTAAAGGATAAGATACCTGTGGTACATGAGAAAAATGAAATGAATACATCAACTTGATAAGTCCTTATTTTATCCCTTTTAAAACGTTCAGTTTGAGAATCAGTCAGCAGGGTTCAAACGACAAATTACTGTAGGACTAAAGGAACTAAGTTGTTCCAACAGGTAAAATTTAAAGCCCAAATTTGATAAATGAAATAAAGTTTGAGAAAAAAGCTAAATAACAGGCACTCTGCATATAATAAGACAATGAATATTAGCTGCCAAGATGTTCTTCATTGAGTTCCTCTCAAGTTTCTGGTGCTGGAGTTTTATCCCATTTACTGCACATAAGCATGGAACTTAAATTTTGGCAAATGTCAGAATAGTGATTTTATATTCACTTATATTTGTATCACTTAAATATAATCATATAGTGTCGTTTATATTAAATTAGTTATGTGTAGAAATTAGGAACTTTTACTTTGAGAAAACACTAAACAAAATTAAATGATAGTACGGGTTCCAGAATTTAACTCTGAGCATTTTAATAGATCCAGAGATGCTATAAGGTATATGGAAAGACCTGAGGTATAGGCTGGAAAAAAGAAAATAATGAGGATAAAAAGAAAGGAAGATAACAGCAATAGGTAAAAGAGAGAGAGATGCAGAAAAGAAAGAGAAATCTAGGAAGTCAGAGAAAGAGCCAGGTACGTGAAGTGGACGTGACTAGAGTACTTTCAAACAGCACACCCGACCACAGACTGCCTGTACCAGGGGAGCAGAAGTATAAATATCACTTTAAATGGTTAAGTAAATAGGATTTTTTCTGCAACTCCTATTTGTAAAGCAGGTTGTTCTAAGAATCAAAGTACAGGTTACCCTAATAACTACAAATTACTAAGATTCTGGATGTATACTTGCAATAGTGAGCTTTTCATTATCAAAGACATTTAAAAACAGTTGATGTTGAAAACTGAAGTTCAACAGAAGAGGAAAAGGAAAAAACCAGACTTCCATAAATAGTTTCATATAAGGGTATAGACAAAATCTACTCTTAAGTTATCTTCATTTGATCTAGTATTCTAGACTAGACAGTGGTGACTGCAAGCTCAAATATCTTTCAGTGACTTAGGGGCAATTTTGTCTGGACAGGATATGAAGTAGACCTTTAAATGTCCCTTTCATCTTTGACATTCGGTGTGTTATTAGTCAATGTCTTAATGAAGCCTTTTTACCATCCCCAAACACATCCTGTTTGGGGACAAACACTATGTCTTTGTGTTGTTGGACAGTAAAGGTCTGAACACTAGGATTCTTGAGAATAAATACACTGTCAGTGAAACTGAAATATTTGGGGATAATTTAGAAAAGAGCAGCTCACTGGTTACAATGCAGGATCCACCGTAAATGCAATTAATCCTGGCATGTGGACGAAAAGTCTATAATGAAATTTTAAGAAATAGTTGTAAAACATAAATACACATGTTTATAAATGACTAAAACTGAACGAGGGAATTTGACTAGAAAGATGCGAGTGAATCTGTGGTTAGGATGACAGTGAGAGAGACAGGAAATGAGAAAGAGGAAGATGAAGTGAGCACACAGGATGACACTGAATAATTAACTCACGAACGCAACTTCCTTCCATTGCTCTCTAATAATATATTTTCTTCACTGGCGAGGAATCGCAGAGAGAAAATTAACATTTTATATATATGGAACACTACTGCTGTGACTAAATATATATTTTAAAATATTCAGCTCAATATCTTAAAGGGAATATAAAAAAATAGAGAAGAATGGGAAACAAGACATACCATAAATCTATTTTTATAAGAAAACCCTCATTCATAAAAAATTCTAAGAGAATTCAGATATATGGTTCATTTCTTCAGAATTATGTCATATTTTTAAGAAATTCTTTAGTTATATGTCACATAATGTTTTGAATAAAGGAAGATATTCCTACTGTTTTCTTGATCATGTCTTTTTCTTTCTTCTGCTGAAGAATTGGCTGAAGTGGTGGGAATTCCTCTGCACTTCGTTTACTGAAGACGTGATGCCCAAGGTGGTAAGCGGCTTCGACCTGCACTGGGGTGAGGATGTCCCGCACATCTTTCTGTGGAAATTGAAAACCATATAAATTAATAACAAAAGAAAGAATGCAGATAAAAGTATATATAAAAGAGTTTTCGTGCAGAATGCCAAACACAACGCATGGAATCCAAAGCAAATACTTACCTTTTATCTAAACTGTTATAAAACTGAATGTATACATTTTTTCACATTACAAAAGCATTTATGTTTCTTATGAAAAATACAGAAGGAGTATAAAAATGGAAGACTATAGCCATCCAATAATAGTTACAAAGGTCTATATTTGGACATATTTCCTTCTATGCTATTGTCTATGAATTTTTTTATAACTTGACATTATAATGTAAGCATTCTTCATTATAAACCTTTTTGTAAATCATTTCAAAGTGCTAATCAATATTTTATTCTATTTAGCACTACCTTATGATAAACTTGTAGAAAAATGATCTATTTAATGAAGTTTTCTTGTTGTATCTCTCAGTAACATTTTGATTCCATTTGATTCATTTGACTCCATATTTATTATGAAACATCCTTTTTTAATTCTTTGATATTTTTTACAGAACTTTTCCTATTACATTTTCTAACAGATGATGAATGGTATATGAGGAAGTTGTTTGTTTTGTATATTTAATTTTACATCCTAGTAACTTTACTGATTTTCTTATTAGTTGTAACAGTTTTTTAGGTTTATTGTGCTTTTATACTTCACAAGGAAAGAGCTCTTAGGTTTATTTATCAGTTACACAGGAATTGTAACCCATGCAGAGTCCAGTCTGTTCTGTATGACACATTCTTTTAACCTTAATATCTTAACTAATTTCTACACAGCATTTCTCACTCCTATTCTTGTTCATATGTGGTCAAAGAAAGTCTTTTTGAATAATTAGACTTTTGAAATTTATCATCCTGTTTCCAAGGAAACAGCTCTTGATTTTATTACAGTTGATTGCCAATTCTGACATCTCAATCTTTATTTCTACATTCAGACATTACTTTTCTATTTAAAAAGGTATTTTCTATGAACTTAAAAATGATTTTATCTTTTTGATTATTTTCTAGCCTCCTCATTAAAAGAGAATATTTCACATCATCAAAATTATTTATTATGCACACAACCAGTAAAATAATCAACAAGAAATGACTTTGAAAGCGTCTGTCATTCAAGTAAGCAAGTACTTTACTAGATAGTAAATGTTATAGCCTCTCAAATCTCCATCAGCCCTCTGTATCTGTGGGTTTTGCATCTGTGGATTCCACCAACTGCAGACCAAAAATATTTGGCAAAAAAAAATGGATAGTTGCATCTGCACTGAACACATATAGACTTTTTTTCTTGTCATTATTCCCTAAATAATACAGTATAACAACTACTTACGTAGCATTTACATTGTATTAGGTATTATAAGTAATCTAGAGATGATTTAAAGTACACAGGAGGATGTGCATGGGTTATATGCAAATACTATACCATTTTATATAAAGGACTTAAGCATGCTTGGATTTTGGTGTCCTCAGGGCATCCTGGAAACAATCCCTTGTGGATACAGAGGGATAACTGTGTGTGGAAGTCAGGTAAGATATAAAACATCGTGTCTCTTAGAAAGCACCTTTTTGGACCCTCCCTGGACAGAAATGTCATTTCCAAAGTGTACTGAATAAAATAGACGTCTTTTCCTCTCCTTATTTAAGAGGGTAGGCTAATAAGATTTTACTAATAAATTAATCTAAGAGGATTCATAACAATCCAATTGACAAATTACATGACATGTCGATGGCAAATCTATAAAACAAGTGTCTTAAACACAACAAAAATTAAAAGTGAAAATAATCTCAAGATTTGAGAGAGCAGTTCATAATTAGCAGATATAGTCCACATACATAGGAACTAGTACAGAAAATCTATGTGGTTTTTTATTTTTCTTTGTATTAGAATTATTACTATACTTAGAAGATAATTTGAAGAATTGGTCACAGTCTATGATATCTTTCATACTAATAATTTAAAGCTCAGTTTGACTTCACTTTTCATCTGCCCATTTCAGTCTATAGGTACTCCTTATTTTAAAAAAAATAGATTCAACAAAGTTCCTCTTGACTTTTAAAAAAAGAGTCAATTGTTTTCATTTAGGCTAGATACATTAACTTAAACCATAATTGAGGTTTCTATTTATGCTTGATGAGCTCCTTGGGGTAGAACCATGACACTGTGTTTGGCAGACATCCTACTGAGTAATATGAGTGGACCAGGACTCTATTTATCTATAGACATTTCAGGATTGGAATATGGCTTAAACCTTATGGCCTAAAAGCAAATAAAGAACAGATTATTTTCAAAACTCGTCAATTAATAATCTCTAATGAATAGGGGAAAAATACCTATCATGTAGATTATAACTGTGCTACTTACATCTATAGTAACTTTTGATTTAAAAAAATCAATGAAGTAATAAGACTGACCATGTCTTTATGCAATTACAAACAAAAAGGACATAATCTTTTCTTATTTACAAAATTATCAATTTTTGTATATAGTGGTTAAAAGCAAGTGGTCTGAAGGTGGAGAACTGGTATTCAAATCTTGGATCCATCACTTGTCTATGTAAACTTGGTCAAGTTACTTAATCTGTCTATTGCTCAGTTATCTCACCTGAAAATGGGAATATTGAAGATGATGGTGATGATACCTATACCTCATTGTGATGATTAAATGACAAGATGTAGTAAAACATTTAGACATCATAATATATGTATGTTGCTTTGAAATGTAGCTATATGAGCCAACCAAGGAATTACTGAATTTCAGTTTCTTAAAATAAGAAATTCTGGAGAACATTTGGAAGAAATAAGAAAATTGGACTATTGCTAACCAATCAACATTAAATAGAAAATGAATTATGTAGCAAGTATCAGACTTCTATTTATTAAATGGTATGTAGAAGATTTGCAGCATGGATCAGAATACCCGAGATCTGATTACTTTTCTATTCTTATACACAGACAGGCTTTTTATTAAATTACTTGATAAGTGATCATCTCCAACACGAAACCTTGACCATATAGGAATGCTTCAAATCAAGGCCCAAATCCCAAGTTACCAACTTGTGAAAACGGAACAGCTTGAAGCCCTGAGTATTACAATAGCAAACTTGATTAAATTATTCCCTAGGTGTAGGAGCTAGACAGCCACTGATTGGCCCTCCACATGTCCACTGTTTTAATTCTTCTCAACAAGCTTGCTTTGACCAAATCACATGTTATCTAATTCATACTAATTTTCCACAAGGTCTTCTCTACATCTGGTGTATATTACTTTCATTATCCTAATTAGCTATTAATTATGCTTTTCTCGCAATATATAAAATGTACATGCACTCTTGCAAGAACTGTATCTGACAGATATTCACACTTATTTAACTCTAACAGCTCCACCTAAGGACAAAAGCTGTAATGTCAAAAGTGTCTTAAAGTGGTTAATTAAGTATTGGGGAGGAAGAAAGTAGATTTGCTTAAAATTTTTAATTTGGATTGGCATGTGCTATCTATATTAAAAATAATGAAGATTCCATGCCACATTTTGATGGACAATTACATAAAATAGGGAACCCACAAGCATGCAAATTAGCACATGCCTGAAACTACACAAAATCTGCCTTCTTGCTTGACTTTCATGGAAATCTGTATTTCTGGACAAATTGAGAGCTGAGCTATAGGCCCAAATCCTCCTATTGTGTTTATGTACTAAAGGAATTTATTTAAAGGGTAAAGTCAAAATATTTATAAAATGTTATTAAATAAAAATGATATTGGACATAAACACTTGAAGATATCTATTCATGGGTCTGTGTTCAAGAAGATTCTGAGGATACAAAAGTGAAAGTCAGTTTTATCACAATTTATATCCCATAAATCCACACAGATAGTGTAGGGGGTGAATATTCTGATATTTGCCTGCACAAGTACAGAGGAAGGAGGGCCACCTAAGCTACACATAAAAGGGGCTGGGGAGGCTCTTACATAGAAAGATTCTAAGCAAGGAATATGTTCAGATTTGTGTTTCTAAAATACCCCCCTGGTACCAATGTGGGGTTGAGGAAGGATAAGGTGAGACCAAGGCAGAGATTGGTACCTGAACCATCACCATCACATGTAATTAGAACCACTTTATCTAGTAAGCCTGGTTCAGGTGGTAGAGAACTGTCAAACATCTGCACTACGACTTCCTGAGAAAAGACAACAACCCCATGACAGAGGCCCTAACCATTAGACCAACAGAACTCTAATCTATTGGTCTCTGGTCTATATTTCTCTTATAGAAGTCTTTAAATAGCACCGAGAACACAGCATCTATAAATTTATTGAGTTTCTGCTTTATGTAATGAGCCATGTTTGCTCTAAGAAGAATACAAGAATATAAATATGCAAAAGATAATATCCTGGCTCAAAGACCTCACAACCTAACAAAGAATTAACATGTGTTATACTAATAAATCCAGTTCTAGAATACCACAATATCAGTATGGTTATATATCAATAGTTTGCTTGCACTTAGATTTTCAGCAGAAATGTCTGCATACATGAATCAGTCCATAGTGTACTGTGGTTAAAAAATTACTGCTTTGGATCAAATCACATTCCATTAAACTATGTGTGTATATAGCTCAACAATGTAAGCAAGTGAAATAAATACAAATAAAATGCATTTACTAATTGAATACACATTTTCTTGAAATTATTGTAGAAAAAAGATGAGTTTTAAAAGTCACCAAAAGACTTACAAAACAAAATAAAGTCCCTGTATTTCAGAAATCCAAAATTTAGAAATTTGAGAAATCGAAGAAAAGAATGAAGTAATCTACTATATAGGTGTGTAGGTTGATTTCATGATTTTCAAACAACATGCTAAGGCCACTGAAGTCCCTGGATCTCAGAATGTCTATGGGAACAGGCATTTTAGGTTTAGCACCTGAGCTAGATATTTCCAGTTTTACTGGAAATGCTGCAACAGGAATCTCATTGCTTCATTTGTTATCCCAAGGTAGCACCATTCTTCATTTATCAATTATTTGTGAATATTTTAATGCAAAGATTCCATCAAAATCAACCAAGAAATATCATCCACCAAAACCTAAGGGGAGTCTCACTACTATAGCTATTCTAACATTTCTAAAAACTGCTGAAGATTATGGTTTGGGTTTCCCTGAATCATAATAGCCTCAAAATTATCCCTTATCCTAAGATCTTGTCCTAAGACATTACTAAGATCTGATAAAGTTGTATACTTGAACAAAGATTAATTTTCATATACGTATAGGGATGGGGAAACATCTTTTCATAGAGTGAAGTGATGAACAGAAGAGGCTTTTAGCAGAGAAAACATTATAAAGTATAAATAAACTGAACCATTTCCCTCCTATCATATAAACCTTTTATGAACTCTCAAATCTAAATTCTACATTCCACTTCAGCAAAATCCAATAATTTTATGGCTCTAATAGCAAAAATTAAAGCTTAGAATAATTGCAAACAATTATGATACAAGGGTTTTTTTTTTAAAGCAAAAAAAAAAATTCTTCCTTCCTTCTTATTTTATGAGGAAAAAATTTTGACCAGCCAAGTAAAATAATCCTAGATGATACTATTTTAATTACAAAGAGTAGACTGATTAGACTTGAGAAAACTAATGCCCCTACCAACCAGATAAGTGAACATATAGCCTCAGAAAAATAACAGGCCAGAAAATTTAGATGCCAGTGACATAGATTCTTATTAGATAGTTAAAGATGCCACTTGTATTCCAAGAAGCTCTAGCATGAAACTAGAGAATGTGTGATTAAAAGAGAAAGGTTTAAGAAAAAGTTTTACAATAAAACTTGGGGTATTTTTAATAGCAAAATTCTCCACCATCAAAGAATGCAATGGTTCTTGTAAATGCAAGTAGATTTAAAGACTTCGATTTGCATGGGATAATCAAGGAATTGTGAGAAAAAAAAAATTCAATTTTTTCCTCACCTTCAAGTCTCCAAGAGCTTTTACATGTTACAGTATCTATGGGATTTTTCTGTCTCATTCCCTTTAATACTCAGTTCCAACAATGTGCTGATCCCACTGAGATCTCCGATTCAATTTTTTTCCCCTGTCCCTCATCTTTTTGATGCCCTCTTCTCCCCTCTTTATCCTGCTCCAACTTCAGGGCCAAAAATGTAACCATTCTCTTGCATACTCCTTCAACTTGCTTGCTTCACTCTCTCAACAAAACCACAGCCCTGGTTAATCGTGACTCTCCATCTACTTCCACCTGTAGGATTGAATGTGACTAGAAAAAATCACAACCACATTGACCACACTCACTTTATGACTGCGAGTGCAAGTAGACCCTGACACCATCTGAAAACCACACTGTACTTCCTTACTCTCCCGTTCTCCAGGAAGACTATTTCACATCTTCTCCCCAACTCCAAATACCACCTTCCCCATCCCTACTTGAGCTGATGACTTTGCCTCTTACTTTCCTGAGAATATTAAAGCACTCAGAAGAGAACTTCCATGGTCTTCACCACCACATCTACCCAGCATCTGCAAGCACACAGACAGATTAACTAGACACCTGCCTATCTAGAACCAACCCTTTCACTTGTACTTTTAAATCCCATCTCTCTTGCCTTCTCAAGGATTTTGTTCAAACTATTCTCCCCTCTCACCTATATCACAAGTTTTTCACTGTATTGGAGCATGCCCATAAGCATAAAAACACACTGATGTTTCTCCTGTGCTAGTAAAAGAAAAATCAGAAACAAAAAAACAACCTCTTCACTCTGCTTCTCTTATCAGCTACTGACTCCCAATCCCAATTCTTTGGTGACCTATGGAGCAAAATTTTGTGAAAGAATAACCAATACGCTGTCTCCAGTTCCTCTCCTCCTTTTCCCCCACTACTCCTCTGAAATGCTTTGTCATGCTCACAACAGGTTCCACACTGGTAAATTCAATGGTCAGTTCTCAGCCCTCATCTTATGTGAGCAAGCAGCAGCATTGAAAACATAGTCATGCGCCCCCCTTCTCTGCTTTATTCACTTCACCTCCAAGACACCACACGCTGTTGGTTTCCTTCCTTCCTTCCTGATTGGTCCTTCTCATCTCCTTTGAGGGCCTCCTCTTCTCTCCAACCTCTTTGTGTTTTAGTGCCCCAGAGTGCAGACGTTGGCCCTCTTCTCCTTCTGATCCCAGCCATCTCACATGGCTTTAAAAACCGTCCGTGTGCCAAAGATATTTTAAGTTATATTTCCAGTTTTATGCCTCCCCCTCAACTCCAGATGTGTATATACCAATGCTTAATTGATATTTACACTTGAAGGTAAAACAGGTCTCTCCTCAGGTCAGCAGGACCACAAATGAATTCCAAAATTTTCTACCCAAAAGTTGTTTCTCTTGCAATATTGTCTCAGTTGAGGAAAACTACATTCTTCTAGTTGCTAAGGCTAAAGACCTTAAAGTCATGATGAGACTCTCTTTTTCAAATGCCAGACATATGATCTGTCAACATATTCTAGAGGATCCGTCTTCAACTACTTCTCACTGTATCTACTGTCACCACCTCTGTTGGAGGTATCTCTCACATGGGTCATTGCAGTAGCTTCTTCTCAGTGCATGAAATGTTGGTCCCCTACTGTCTATTTACAACATAGCAGCTAGAGTGTTCCTGAGAACTTTGTAGGGCTCACTGCAGACCTACTGAATCAGGAACTGTGAATGCGGCCCAGCAATTTACGTTTAAGAAGCCCTACAGGCGTTGCTGTTATACACTAAAGTTGAGAATCACCATCCTGGATATCTACATGGGTAACTTCTTCATTTCCTTCAAGTCTTTGCTCAGATGTCACTTTCTGAATGAAGCCTGCTCTGACCACACTATTTAAACAACAGCCTCACTCTTTCCCCAGCACTCCTCACTTTTCTGTACTCTGTTCTCCTTTTTCCTCCTTTTGTCACCTATATTTTCTAAAATATTAGAATTGACATTTTTTTTCATATTATTGTCTCACCTCACTAGATTATAAGCTCCATGTCTTATTCACCGTATACACAAGTGTCTCCAACAGAATCTAACACAATGTAGGTACTCAATAAATATCTGTTCAATTAACTGAGTGAATGGATAAGTGGGGCTTAATTGGCATGGCAAGTGGGGACAAGGTTACAGGTAAAGCATGCCCAACCAGCAGGCAGGGAGTCGTCTGACAGTTGGGGGTAGTGGGCCTGAGGACAGAATTCTCAAGTGTCACCTCACTTCACTGTAAGGGGTACAAAGATAAGACACATATGCGGTGTTAACACTCCTGGTACTGGACACGTTTTAGGGAACACAGGAACCACCCAGGCATCCTGACCACTGTGAATCTTCTTTTCTATTATTATAAGGAAGATGAAGAATTCAGGTTATTGTCCTATGCTTTCAGACTATAGAAGCATAGTAGCATTAGTGTTTTCTGATGCCTTGGGCTACCATCCTGGTGGAGGTGGCAAAGTGCCCTCATTATAGTCCCACACTTTCCTAGGTAACAGCTAGAGCTCCTTGACAGAATCCAAGGTTGGAGCAGCTGCATCTGACATTCTTACATCCTCTCTGGGTTTGCTGAAAATAAGAGGGTTAGAGTCACCTTTTGCCTTTCTATATATGAGTTTTAAAATGTTCCAAACAAAAGCAAGGTAACTTAGGAAGGGAAAAAAGATATTAGAGGAAACAATCATTTTTTTTAAGTGCAACTATTTAACATTCACAATATGGGCCACAGTCAATGGTCGTATCCTGCTACCATCAAAACCATGGCAATACTAGAAGTATATATGCAACAAAACACAGAAACCTCGGCTAAATTACAATTTCTGCTACAAATTTATTCCAAACAAGGCATACAATTTTGGTGATCCCTTATTCATAGAAACAATGCCAAGAAACATAGAACTAAATAAACCAGATCAATTTCCTGCCACTTTTACAAATTTAATGCAATGTACTTCTTTGTGAACGTCTAATGTTGGCCCTTTTATTGCCCTTAGAATGGTCCCAATATTTGTCCCTAAAAGTAATGTAAGTAAAACCATATCTAAAAAGGATGGGAAAAAAAAAAACCTCTTTAATTCCTACCATATAAATGGTGGTCACATTAATATTCTATCGTTTTGGCTCTGAACCAACTAATAGCTTTATTCTAGTACACAATAAAAACTGTTAAGGGAAATGAGGAAATAGCATGGGGATTATAGCATTTAACAGTGTATTGGAGTCTTGGTGCTTGCTTGCATTTGCCTGGAATAAGTATCTAAGGGAAAATTAAGTCCTACGCTGGGCTACTATTTGAAATCCCAGAAAGGGCTCCTGGGAATAGTTTGGCTTTCTGTGACAATAGATTTTCTGATGAAGTACACCATTCCCTAATGAAAAAGACCTGGCACTGCTTCATATGATGAAATTTGACCAATGCAAGGAGCATGATGATCAGTTTGGGAATGAGTGTTTTAATAAAAGAAACATGAAATCGACTGTGCTTTGGCAGGACATACCCCAAACCATCATGAGAGCTGTCGTCTTGGCCCACAGATGATCCCCACCATGCTACAACTGTGCAAGTTCCCATTGACATCACTGACAAAGCTGGCATGGAGACAAAGACACAATCCAAAAACAGTCATGTTGGATTCCGCTTTGTTGGAGTTGTATGAAAACGACTGAAAACGTATGAAACCAACTTCCCCGCCTCCCCCAACTTGCCCCAAAAATCTACCATGGAAAAGATCTGAGACTTAGCAGAGCTACTGATGTATATATACAGAGATGTATATTTCTGGGTAAGTGGATAAACAGGGATAAGAAAAAAATAGCAATTGTAGAGAAGATAAAGGCAAATCCTTAAAAATAGTGATATGGTCAAATGTGATAAATGTGAAAAAAAGATATAAAAAGTGAACTTTAAACTATTTAGGTTGGGAATGTCTAACACTTTAACTAGAACAGGCTGCAGTTTAAGAGGAGATAACACTCATTTTTAACTACATTTTATAAAAAGATGTCAATACAATAGGTTTTACTGTATTGACAATATTGAAGTTTACATATTAATAAAAATTAGTTTACATTACCCGCATAAGTGCTTGATGTGTTCTACAGTTAGCTGCTCTGCTTGATACTCGTATGCTTCCAGTAATCACGTCAAAAGTTCCATTAGAAGAAAAATAAAATCTTGATGGAGACTCTGGCTTTCTGTTCACATCCAAACTCATGTTGTAAAACAAAACTGTAAAAATGTAGAGAGAATTGCAATAATATAAGTAATTATCTAAATGCATTTATTTTCTTATTTTTGCAATTATAATAGGCAAGGTTATATAGAGTACTGGAAATATCTTAAATTCTCTCCATGAAATATCTTTTTAAAGACCAATTAGAAATATGAAAAAAGGAACAACTAAAAATAAAAATTTCAAAGCCAGCAGAAGAAAAGAAATAACAAAGCTCAGAGAAGAACAAAATGGAAACCAAAACAATAATATAATGGAAGCAACGAAACAAAAAATCAGTTCTTTGAAAAGATAAAGTCAGTAGATGACTAGCCAGATTAAACAGAAATAGAAGAGAAAGGACTCAAATAATGTCAATCAGAAATGAAAAAAGAGACATTACAACTGATACTGCAGAAATACAAAAGATCATCCATGAATACTACAAAAACCTCTACACTCACAAACTAGAAAATGTAGAGGAAATGGATAAATTCCTGGAAACACACAACCTCCCAAGCCTAAATCAGGAAGAAATAGAACTCCTGAACAGACCAATAACAAACAATGAGATTCAAGCAGTAATAAAAAATATCCCAACAAAAAGCTCCAGACCAGATGTATTCACAGCCAAATTCTACCAGACCTACAACAAAGAACTAGTACCTATCCTACAGAACTTATTCCATAACACTGAGAAGGAGAGAATCCTCCACAACCCATTCTATGAAGCCAGTATCATCTTGATACCAAAGACAGGAAAAGACACAACAAAAAAAGAAAACTACAGACTAATATTCTTTATGAACATAGATGCAAAAATCCTCAACAAAATACTAGCAAACCAAATTCAACAGCACACCAAAAAGATAATTTACTGTGATCAAGTGGGTTTCATCCCAAGGATGCAAGGATATGCAAATTAATAAACATGATTCACCACAAAAACAGAAACAAAAGACCACATGATCATCTCAAATGAGAATCAAATGAAAGACTCAATACCATTTACAATAGTTATTAATACAAGAAAATAAAATACCTATGAATATATTTAGGTTATTAAGTATGAAATGCCCAATTTCCTTAAGTACTAAGTTTGAAAGTTGGTTTCTCTAAGATTTCACTTTGACACTTCTTGTTTTATTTTTATTGTAAAGGTACACCTTCAGTCTTGCAAATGCACAGTTTGGCTTGTGATTATCTTTCAAAACAATTTTTTTAGAGCAATTTTCATGCAACTGTGGATAAGTAAAAAACTTCGTGTTATTTTCAAATATAAGTTCTGTTGTGGAACCAATGTAGTGCAGACAGCTCAAAATAGCAATGAAGTGTTTGGGAAGGATGAGGCTAAGGAATGGATGGTATGCTGATGGTTGAGAAGCTCTGTTCTGGTGATTTTAATCTTGAAAATGAGCTATGTGAACAACCTGAGACCAAGGTGGATGAAGATGAGCTGAAAGCTATAGTGGAAGGGAATCCATCTCAACCTACGTGTGAATTAGCAGCAAGGCTTGACATTACTATTCCAACAATATTGAACCATCTGAAACAAATCAGGAAAGTAAAGAAGCTGGATAGATAGGCTCCCCATGAATTAAACGAGTGCCAGAAGAGAAATCATCTTGAAGCTTGCCTTTCTATTTTTTTTTGAGACAGAGTCTCGCTCTGTTGCCCGGGCTAGAGTGCCGTGGTGTCAGCCTAGCTCACAGCAACCGCCAACTCCTGGGCTCAAGCAATCCTCCTGCATCAGCCTCCCAAGTAGCTGGGACTACAGGCACATCCACCGTGCCCGGCTAATTTTTTTCTATATATATTTTTAGTTGTCCAGATCATTTCTTTCTATTTTTGGTAGAGATGGGGTCTTGCTCTTGCTCAGGATGGTCTTGAACTCCTGAACTCGAGCGATCCTCCCGCCTCGGCCTCCTAGAGTGCTAGGATTACAGGCGTGAGCCACCGCGCCCGGCCCGAAGCTTGCCTTTCTTTGCTGTCATGACATAAAGACAACCCATTTCTACACCATATTGTTACATGTGATAAGAAATGGATTCTTTTTGACAATCACAACCATTCGGCACTATGGCTGGATAAAGATGAAGTGCCAAAAAACAGTCCAAAACTGAATATTCATCAAAAAAAGCTAATGGTGTGTGTTTGGTGGTCCAGCACTGGTATTATCCACTACAGCTTCATGAAACCTGGTCAATTGATTACAGCGGATGTCTACTGCAACCAATTAGATGAAACGATGAGGATGCTTGTGATTAAGCAGCTGAGATTGGTCAATAGAGATAGGCCAATCCTCTTGCAAGACCACATGTCACAAAAAACAACAGTGCTCAAACTATAGCAGCTGGACCTGGAAACTGTCATCCACTGTATTCACTAGACCTTGTACTAACCGACTACTGCTTCCTTCCAGGCTTTGGACCACTTCTTGCAAGGAAATATATTCAATTCTCAACAACCTGTGGAAGACACCTTTTGCAATTTTATTGTCACTTGCTCTCCAGGATTCTTTGCTGCTGGCATAAACAAGCTACTGTTAAGATGGCAAACTATGTTGATAGTTTAGGCGGGTACTTTGATTAATTGTACTGCTTCTTGTTTGAGACATAATAAACTACACTTTTGACTTGAAATCAGACATCTCATATTTAATGACCTAATACTTAACCACGGCAGTGGAAGGTCTCTAAAAGGAGAACTACCAAACACTGATGAAAGAAATCACAGATGACACGAACAAATAGAAAAAACATCTCATGGTCATGGATTGGTAGAATGAACATTGTTAGAATGTCCATACAGCCATAAGTAATTTACAGATTCAATGCAATCCCCATCAAAATACTAATGTCATATTTCATGGATTTAGAAAAAATAATTCTAAGCTTCATTTGGAACCAAAAGAGGGCCAAAGCAATCTTAAGCAAAAAGAATAAATCTAGAGGCATCACATTCCCAGACTTCAAATTATACTACAAGGCTATAGTAACCAAAGCAGCATGGTACTGGTATAAAAGTAGAGACATAGACCAATGGAACAGAATAGAGAAGCCAGAAATAAAACCATCTACCTACAACCAACTGATATTTGGCAAAGCAGACAACAACATATGCTGGGGAATATTCAGTAAATTCTGGGAAAACTACATATCCACATGCAGAAGAATGAAACAGGACTTTTATCTTTCGCCATATATGAAAATTAATTCAAGATGGATAAAAGATTTAAGTGTAAGTCATGAAACCATGAAAATTCTAGAAGAAAATATAGGAAAAATTGTTCTAGACATCAGCCAAGGTAAAGAATTTATGATTAAGACCCCAAAGGCAAATACACTATCGTCTAAAATAAATAAATGGGACTTGATAAAATTAAAAAGCTTCTGCACAGAAAAGGAAATAATCGACAGTGTTAATAGTCAACCTATAGAATGAGAGAAAATACTTGCAAACTATATATCTGATAATGTATCCACCATCTACAAAGAACTCACATCAGCAAGAAAAAAACCAACCCCATTAAAAAGTGGGCAAAAACATGAACAGAAGTTTTCAAAAGAAGATAAATGGCCAATAAACATATGAAAAAATACTCAACATCACTAATCATCAGGGAAATGCAAATTAAAACCACAATGAGACACAACTTTACCCCTATCAGAATGGCCATTATAAAAAAGTCAAAAACAATAGATGCTGGTGTGGATGCAGAGACAAAGGATTGCTAATATGCTGTTGGCGGGACTGGATTCAACCTCTATTGAAAACAGTATGGAGATTCCTCAAAGAAATAAATATAGACTCACCATTCAACCCACCAATCCCACTACTGGGTATTATACTCAAAGGAAAAGAAATCATTTTAACAAAAAGACACCTATACTCAAATGTTTATCACAGCACAAGTCACAAAGATGTGGAATCAACCTAAGTGCCCACCAATTCATGTGATTAAGAAAATGTGATGTGTATACAACATGGAGTACTACTCAGCCATGAAAAGGAATGAAATAGTATCTTTTGCAGCAACTCGGATGGAACTGGAGACCATTATCTGAAGCAAAGTGTCTCAGGAATGGAAAAACAAATGCCACACATACTCTCTAATAATTGGGAGCTAATAGATGGGCACAAAGAGATGTTAAGGTCATTGGAAATCAAGAAGCGGGGAGGTATAAAAACTTACCTATCAGGTACAATGAACACTATTCAGGTGATGGGCACACTAAAAACCCCAACTTAAGCATTATACAAGGTATCCATGTAACAGAAACATATGTACCCCCTTAATATTTTAAAATTAAGAGAAAAAGAACATTCTACATAAATATCCCTGGTATTAAGGAAAGGAAAAAACAGGATGAGGTGCAGGGCTATAAGATATTGTGTAAATTAATTGCTCAAAAATTCTTCCACATTATTAAACATAATTGAATAATTATATAAAATATATAAATTTCAAAATTATTTTTATAAATAAAAAAGGTTTACAAACTTCTCTCTGGGTTTCTATTAACAATATTACCGTCTTTATTTGCTTAATCCTCCTATATAAAAAAAGTTTCAAAACTACCATGTCAAAATAGTTAATAATAAAAGTCTTAAGCTTCAGATTTCTTTGGAGTCCTTTTTGTCCTCAGAACATCTGACTAAGAAAATAGAGGCAGACTGCTGTGCTCAAATGTCACTTGGAATAATTCTATCTTGTGTGGTTACATGACTAATTTTATATATAGTTAGGTTTATTTATTTCTGATTTGAGGGCTTGCTATTTTTCTTTTAATTTTCCTATATATACAGTGAATATAAGGTTCAAAAGTCAAACATATATATACATACACACACATATATATATATGATTTACTCAAAAATGTGTTCTTTTCAGTCCTGTGCTCTGACTATTTATCCTTCCTCTCTATTTTTATTGGCTTCTAATTTGACCTTCCAGTGTTAATTTGTGCAATAAAAAAAAATAGACAGCCTCTCAATAAACACCCTAACAGTGTGGCTGGTTTATTTCAAATCTGACATAGTAAATATTTACCTGCTAAAGATGATCTTCAAATGAGAAAAAATATATATATAAGGAAAATGCAAAAAGAAACCAAAACAATTCCAAGCCAGACCTTACCAAGAAAGAGTCATTTCCTGAATCTAAATGGGTTCATTGCAAAGCAAGCTAAATCTAATAGTCTGCTGAGGTGTCATTCATTATATAGGAACAATAATTCATAAGTGATAGGTTAAAGAATTCCTAAAGTGTTCATTTATATTTTAGGAGTAACTTATACCTTTGGAAAACTTTTACCTATTTATTTTAAGAAAATGTAAGTATACAACCTATATTACTCTTATACATTTCAAATAAATCTTTCAATCATCCTTTTATTTGGAAAATAATAAAGTCCAAGTCAATTAACTTTAAAATCACAATAACTGAGCTTCAATACTGCTGAGAGAAAGAGGAGCAATTGAAATAGCCATCTACAAATTCATCACTCTGAGTTCAGACAAAAAGTAAATGAGAAAGAGGTGAATAAAAATCCACTCACATGAAGAGGCAAAATGTCCTGGTTTTATTAAATATGCTTACCATGTGAATTATTTCTCCCAAGGAGTCATTTTATGACAATTATAAAGCATATTTCTGTAGCAAAGCTACGGTTATTTATGAGTTTCATATATTTGTCTTCAATCATTTAAAAAAATATCCCGTCACAATGGAATTGTTCGCACAGGGATCTCTGATTTTACATAAAGGGAAAGAGCCCCATGTATTCAACATGTATCTTTCAGATAATCCATCAGCTTGTCTGTGTTAACGTACAACTCACTGTGGGGTCAGGTTCTTAAACTGTCACTTCTCCAATCAATAACCAGATGAAGGCTTGCCTACCTTCTTATTACTATAGTTCGGCCAGGACTTTTCCACTATTAAAAATGAGTCTGATCTCAGGAAGAGACACCAGGCTCCTTCTGTACATTGCATTACAAGCTAATCCAGATTGATACCTCTATTACATACCCATCATTCAATTCAATAAGCATTTGCTCCCATCCATGATGTTTAGATGACAGCCCCCTGTAAGGTCGTGAGTACAATCAACTCCTGATAGGTCTTGTGGAGATCATAAAATTTGTGAATTATTAATGTCCAAATGATAAACCCAGGGATGATTTTCTCCTACCATGGGTTAGTTTCATTCTAAGGTTAGCTTAAATATAACATAATTAGGATGATTAATCTGCTAGCAAAAATGTAATACTTATAAAGTCACATGTACATGATATGGGAATGACCACAATTTTGGGTGAGCCATATCAATGCTACTTTCTCCAGAAAAGATAACTGAAAGTTGCCTACGTATAGGGAAACAGGCATGGTTCTCAGGAGCTGATCATTGCAGGAAATTATTAAGAGATGTGTATCATTTATAGAAATTAGAAGCAGGTCTAGATTCCAGATATGTTTCTGTAATTATTGAAAAAGGATAGAATGTGAAGAAAAGAATCTTCTCCTTCTCAGGCCTTCTACCTTAAGCCAGCTCCAGGCTTTGAAAAGCTCAGTAAAACAGAGGAGCCGTGGTGATGTTCTTTCTATTGTAAAGAGATTTCACAGATTAAGTTTAGTTGGTTCACCTTAAATTCATATGGCAAATGATCCTTTGCTTCTTGCCATAATCTCTGAACAACTACAGCCTTCTAATGTGCCCTACTCATTTGTTAGAACAACTAGAGAATCTGGAAGATGGGAAAGAAAGAGGCATATCAGGTGGTTACTCCCTCCTGCTGCAAAGACGACCCCCCCTGGCCAAAACCAGGGAGAGCTCAAACCTCACACTCCAACAGGCATTCATTCTGTGGGGCAAACTTACCAATGTAACCTGGAACTTCTTTGCCCTTATATGAGAAACAAAGTGTTAGATCCATGCACACAGAAGGCAATCCATTTTCAGTACAGTCAAATTTTGTTCTATTTACTGACTCAGGGTGGCTTAAAGAAGCTTCAACAATCACAACTGGTCTTGTCCTAAGAAGGAAATAAAATTAGCAATATTAATTGCAGAATTATTTTTTCTTAAGACAATTGCACTTGTTTTGTCAGTTTGCATTGACCAAATAATTTCATGAATCTTCTTTATTAATAGTATGTGTGCACATACTCAATTACACAAAGCAAAAAAATTTTCATTTTCATGTCAGAAAAATTGACTTTGATGATTTGTTTAATGGTATCTATATGTAAAGTGGGGAAAATACCCTAAAGTTCATAAATTAAACTTCAGGATACCAAAAAGAACATTATGAGGTCACTACCACTGCTGATGTTAAATACCACCTCCCGTCATTTACAATTAAGCCCAGTTGCATTAAGCAGTGAAATGTATCAGCCTTACCTTAGCAACACAGCAGAATCAGACCGAAAAGCACCAACTGCCACATCTAGAGGATGAAAAACAAAAACACAGATTAATGATTATCATTAGTCAGAGAGAATTACTTTTCAGCCACAAATACTTAACTACATATCATCTTTTGACTATATCAAAACATTATTTACAGAAAATTAATTGGAAAAGATATGCTAACATCTTTAAATTCATTCCATATTTGTCTGAATCTATTCATTTATAATAACCTTCATCCCAACATAAACTTTATGTTATAAACTTATGATATAAAGATAGGCTTACTAAAAGAAATTTCAATTTTTGGACCAGAAACAAATACCCAGAAATTTACTTTTGAAATAAAAAATGATTTTTCTTTCTTTTCATCATATGTTTGATTGATTTTCATGAGAGTTTTTCAAGAACAAGGAATTAAGTAACAGTGTAAAGATGAGGAATCACGTGATCATTTTTGGCCTATTCTTGAATTCAAAAGAGCTTCAAAAATGAAGGCAAAAAATCATCAGTAAATTGAAGTCTTCCATATTAGTTTTATGTACTTCACAACAAAGCAGCATCTACGACAGACCTTCTTTCAATTTATTAAATATGGTAAATTTTATACTCACCTAAATATCCATTATTATCTGCATCAATTTGTCCTGATATAGATTGTCCAAACATACTTAATGATTTGCTGATTTCAAGTCCTTCAATTCTCTGAAAAATAGGTAAGTGGGAAGCAGTTTTGAACAGCTGATATCCCAGAGAAGCAATAAGTTAGCTTAATAATGAGCCTTTCCATCCAGCCCTGGCATATTTACTAACAAAATGCATTTTAGTTAAGTCAAATACTTCTAAGAGAGACAAAATTTTCCAGTTTGAAATGGGCAGTTGACAGCTATTTTGAGACTTACAAAAAAATTACTTTCTTTACCTTGTGAGCAAAGGGAAAATCATGCAGTACAGATTTTCTAAAACAGTCCTGACTCCCTCTCCTCAAGTCTTTTTTCAGGCTCCGCTTTTACTTCCTTGACCAACACAAATAAATAAACAAGTAATTTGGAAAATAAGACATTTATAACCATTTACTGGAATCTCCTACTCAGGTTTATAACGGAAGCCATTTTTTTTTTTTTTTTTTTTTTGAGACAGTCTCACTCTGTTACCCAGGCTAGGTGTCATCATAGCTCACTGCAACCTCCAACTTCTGGGCTGAAGTGATCCTCCTGCCTCAGCCTCCCCAGTAACTGGGACTATAGGCACACACCACCATGTCTGTCTAATCTTTCTATTTTTTGTAGAGATAGGGTCTCACTCTTGTTCAGGCTGGTCTCAAACTACTGAGCTCAAGCAATCCTCCTGCCTCGGCCTCCTAAAGTGCTAGGATTACAGGCATGAGCCACTACACCCGGCTGAAAGCCGACTTTTTTGACAATACCAACCCAAGTCAGATATGTGTTTCCCATTCTATGTACCCAATTTCATGTTCAGATACTGACTGATAAATATCAGGTTGCTACCTATATAAAGAAAACCAGTATTTTTTTAAACAGACAAGTACATATCTTTCATGTCAAATACAGAGAACCATTTGACCAGTTTTGCCTAATCAAAAATAACAGTGTTTGTTAATGTGTCCATAAAAATAGCATTGGAAAAACTTTTCTGCTCTGCTTATGAATGTAGTTTTTTCTATGCACTGAAATGCCCTGATTTTTCAACATGTAAAACTGAATTCAGAGTTAGGTCATGGAACTTTATTGAAGTGCTATCATCTTACTACTACACACTGAAAGAAACACAGATATCATATGTGTGTTTAATCTCCCTGTTCAATCTTCATGAAATATGGGGCTTTAGCCACAAGGCAAGACAGAGTTAATCAAATAAAAATGGGCATATTTGGAATAGTATACATATTACCTCAGAACACAAATTTGATGAAATACAAAGAGAAATCTTTAATTAGCTAAAGACAAGCTAGAGTGGGAGTGAACTAGGACCCTTATTTATGAGGAAAAAAATGGTTTAAAGAGTTAATCCCTTAAAATAAGACCACTTATCATTATTATAAGAAAATAGGGAAATAAGATGTTAAGTATTTGCAAGAACAACTTAAGAAAAATAAATCCAGCTAGGTGCAATGGCTCAGGCCTGTAAACCTAGCATTTTGGGAGGCTGAGGGTGGAGTGGGTATTGCTTGAGGCCAGGAGTTCGAGACCAGCCTGGGTAACATAGTAAGAACCTGTCTCTACAAAAAGTTAAAAAAAAAAAAAAATTAGGTAGGCACAGTGGCTTGTGCCTATAGTTCCAGCTACTTGGGAGGCTGAGGCAGGAAGATTGTTTGAGCCCAGGGGTTCAAGGCTGCAATGAGCTATGATCTCACCACTAATGCACTCTAGCCTGAGCAACAGAGCAAGAGTATGTCTCAAAAAAAAAAAAAAAAAAAAAAAAGATCACATAAAACACTAGAAATTCTAAGGATGCTTTGTTATCAATGCTTCTTTTAGAAATAGAATACTATCTTACCTGTGAGAAGGTTGATGAGATCCCATCTACCCGGCCATTGTAAATATAAATAGCACCTCGCAGGTCATCTTCTTGTGGAGCTCCAATAGCAACATCTATTCGAGGATTTAAACAGTGGAAAAATAAAAATTGTTGATACAACAAATGCAACTTTGAAAACTAATCTTTATAATCCATAATTCGTATTACCTGATATAAGAAAACTCTTATTTAAAAAAAAAAAAAAACTCTTCCCAGACAGAAAAAAAATACTATTGTATCATCATAATATACAGGATTGCACCGAAGTTTGTGCATGGAAGAAAGCACACTGAATGGGTCTGAGAGGCATCTAACAGAATGGTTAGGGTGTGGGCTCTACAGCCAGACTGCTGGGCTCTGACCATGCTCCACCACTGTGCACAACTGTGATATGCTAGGCCCAAGTCTTAATCTCTGTCTTGGTTCCTTCACCTCTAGAATGGGATCATAATTAAACCTACCCTCAGCATAAAAGGACATAACTCACATAAAGTGCTTGGAGTAGCTCCTAGCGTGCAATAAAATTATAATCTATGAATATTATAATCAAAAGGATCTTTATTTTAACGCATAGGCTTTACTTTATTTGCAAAATAATTTTAAATTAATTACTATTCCAATGAAAGTGATTAAGGTATCTGTTAGGGATATCTGCACACCTCCCCCATGATTTCAGAAATTGGATTTGGTCTATAAAATAAGATTGCACCACTTTTATGACTTTGAGATTCATATTAGATTATGATACCAAGAAGAAAAAAAAAAGATTTTATCAACTTCTAAGAAAACCCAAGAGTAAACAGAAAGTATGAAAGACATGGTTGTTTAAGTGCTATAAGTATAAAGCATAAAGGAGGAAAATAATATTCTACAGTTACAAAAGCATTTCATTATTTTACCAAGTATTTTCTGTTTATTTGGGCATATTCATATATTTACTAATGTGCAATGTTTTTTATTATTTTAGTGGAAACCTAAGGTACAGAAGGTTCATTTTCATGTTACTTATTACTTGCAAACCTAAAATCTTTTTAACAACTTATAGTGGTAATTTTTGACTGCTATTTCAGTGGGGATAAAAATATCTTTGATATATAACTCTATGCTAAATGCTATACAATTTTAAAAATGCCTTTCTATTTTCATTTAAAAAGAATGGTAAATGCCTATACTTATTTTATTTAGACATACTAAAGCTAGCCTCTTTTGACTTGTACAAACTATTTTACACTGTTGAATACAAATTCGCCCATTCATTTGTTTATTCATTGGACAAATATTGAGCACCTACTGTATCCCAGGCATTTGCCAGGAGCAGGCAATACAGGGGAGTGCCACAAAAAGGAACTCATAGTCTAGTGGGGAGGAAGAGCAATTAAAATCAGAACAACACAGAATGCAAGGAGGGAGGGGTAGAAATTAGGAAAGGCTCCTCATAGAATATGAAGCCTCAGATGAAATTATAGTATTGAAAGATCACAGCCAGGTGAAGGAAAGTGAGAATGCAGTTCAGACAGAGAAAAAAGCCTGTGTAAAAGCAAGCAGGCAAGAGGCAGCATGGCATACATGAAGAACAGCAATAGGTTTGGAATAACTGGGGCCAGATTTGTGCAGAACATAGGGGGAAGAGTGCAAAGAAAGAGACAGGAGGGCAAAAAGAGGGAGGTGAGGGGAAGGGGTGGGGGAGAAGTGTCTTATAGCCATTGCAGGAAGACAGTGACCAATTTCTTTAATCAGAGCAGGATTTATACCACCACTATTGTGACTAAATCCCTAGTAGCTAAAATTCTATACTTTGATTCTTGATAACACAGGAAAAAAATTACAAGCTTGGGTTATGAAGTGGTTGATATACATAAATTCTTACTAGTGTCATTTTAGATCACTAGTGTTAATTTAGCACTAGTGATCTAAATTAAGGCAAATATCTTGAAACAATACAGATGAGCCTTTTCATAAAACAAATCCAGACTGATTTTTTTCCATACAGAAGACATTGGGGTATATGCCATCTTTGGCTGTCTTACATATAGATCCAAACTCTTACTTCCTAGGCTTACACTTGGCTGTGTCACATGGAGCCATCATTATAGAAATGAGGAAAATACATGTGAACTACATACAATAAATGATGACATGTTTTTCCATGCCTATGCAACTCAATTTGGGATACAATATACACAACAAACATGTATTTGACAACTGCTTCTATTTTTAAAAAGTCTGAACATTTAAATTATTTCATTCTATTAGTATAAATCATAATAGTAATAATCAGTATAATCATAATCTTAACATCAGCCAACACTTAAATGGTGTTTATAATGTAGGCACTGTGCCAGGGACGTTATGCATATTTACCCACATAACTCTAACAACCATAGCAAATAAATACTTTTTCATCCACACTTTACAGATGAGGAAACTGAGGCACAGAGTGTAACTTGCTCAAGGTGACAAGGCCAGGAAGTGATGTGGCTGGGATCTGAGCCCTGCAGCCTGGCTGCAGAGCCCGTGTTCTCTATCATCATGCTCTGTAAAATCATTAACAGAGGCTATACCCCAAGTTTTCCCTCTTAGTACCTATTCCTGTTCTGTGTCAGAGAAGTGCTCACTTAATAACTCAATGTATCAATGTTTATTTCAAGGACACATAAAATAATAACATATCTTATAATTTACAATCGTAGAGCCTTATTACGGTTCTGCTTTAAAAATATTCAAACATATAATCTAGAGCTCAGATACTAAAGCTCAAGGTGAACAAAAACTAAACCAATAATAAGTGGTCTTCCCAAATCTACTTCACATAGGAAATCCAGAAAGATACCTATTGGCCAATTAGGTTAGTCAGTCTGTGTATCTACCACCTATTCCACAACTTTCTCATGTTTTTGATGAGAATTTTACACTGGATTTTTGCCAGATTGATTAGTCAGTCATCTCTTCTTAGAAAATGGCCTGCTTTGCTTTTCTAAGGACACAGGATGTAGAGTCTGTTTTTTTCCTTTAGAAGAATAAAAATAGGACAAATGCCAAAATAACTTAGGTTTGCTATGCAAAACACCACAAAATTTTGAATAATAAAAGGACATTAAGCATGATTTGCATCTCATACTAGAGATGGAAGAAAAAAGAACAGGTGGGGCTTCCATTGTCTCTCTATCCTAAAATCCCCATCATGAACACAAAGTATCTTCAACCATCAATGCCAGAAAAATAAGATAAGATAGAAGGTGAGGCAAAGGAATAAACAAAAACACACATAAAGAAAAATAACATGTAGATGCCTTGCTGTCTCACTCGGGCAGACACAGTGGAATGGAATTAAAACATCAGCAAAGAACTAAAACACACTGGCCCTACTTCCAAATCAGCAATGGTCTGGATGATATCTAAAACATAGAAAATGCCTACTCATGGACAAAACTGAAGATAAAATTAAAACTAGATCAACTAGAAAAAGATGGTATTATAAACATTCTCTGAAGTGTTAATGTAGCCACTAAATGTAAATAGGTTGTGAATTATAAGTGGGATTACAAATGAAACTATAAATGGCACAAAATATGCAGAAATATTAAAAACAATCATTTGGATAATAACCTTTGAGACATAAAGATGTTACCTTTAGTAGTGCAGAGCTGAGGACTCTCTAAAAACAAGTGCTGTCTGAAACCCAGGGTCTCATATACAAACTGAAAGGCTACATTGTCTTCTGAAGGTCCCTTCTGAAGTCCTCTTAAGTCTCATGGACAGAACACTGTCTGTCTGTCCTTCACACCACTAGAAAATTGTCTGGAATTTTCTCAGGTGCTACAGTGATTTTGACAACAGAATGTGCCTAATGTCCATGACAGTTTTATATTAATAACTATCAGATTACCAGAATAATTCAGGTTTGTCACTGACATTTTGATGCCACAAAAATCATTTCTCATGGATGTGCACCACATATATTTTAGCACATTCAAAATAGTGAAAATAGTGAAAGGTCTTCCTTGACTATGTCAATTAAAACAAGACATAGAGTAGAGGAATCATAAGCAAACAAAGTATTTTACTAAATGATTTTGTGTTTTTAAAAGAAGAATCATATCTAACACACGAAATATCAAGATGCATAGTTTTAACCGTAGACTTTATTAGATAGGATCCTTAAATTCACCATTAAGTAAGGTTTACTTTTTCATGTCTTAACCTCATTTTTCATTTGATTATAAAACTATCAAAAAGAATGCCATTGCTTTCTTGATTATCATTTATTATGGCACACACTCTATACCTGGTATGGTATGTCTGACCCAAAATAAATGCTCAATAAATATCACAAAATTGCTGACTACTTGTGAAATGTAACATCAATTATAATATTAATAAAATTTCATACATATCTTATTATTTGTAATAACAAAAAATCTACATATATTTTTCTCCTTTCATTTTTAAATAGTAAAAACAAAAATCCAGAAATAGTAATATTTGTATACCAAATTACACTATTTTATATTTTAGAAGAGTCACTGGAAGCATGTCTTCAATAACTAACTCTCTTCTTGTAGAATAATGCATTTTATTCATTTAAAGTAGATTAAAACATTTAGCTATAAGAAGCAATTAAGGAGGTGAGAATTTATAGCACCTCTCACTTATTTTTAGTATCCAAGAAAGGTTTAGCCTAATATTTCCACATACTAATTGCCAATGGCCTTAGCAAGAAGACATAATTCTGAGCCCTAAAAGTAAGTATCAAATATTTATTCACTGAACTCGTAAAAAATTGCACACTCCCCTCTCAAATCTATTCATCATTTTATGTAGTTTTAACAGACTTGGTTATCACACAGTACTAGGTCAAAAAAAAAAAAGTTTTAAGAGGGAAAACAGGTGGATATAGGCATTTCAACAACAGGGCTGATATCCAGGGCCATGTGCTCAGTTATAAGAGGACCATCTATTCAATTATTGAAATACTTCTCTATCAGAGGATAGAGGATAAACAGCCACAGTCCCCGAGTTTCGCAGTTGCCTCTTCACCACTGCTCAGAACTCTGTCCTGGAATCCCCCAAATCCTCCCACAATATGGCTACAGGTAATGCCCCGGGCACAACACGAGGCTTCCAGAACCCTGCTCCAGTCCTGTAGCCAACCTCTGTTGGGTTTGGTCAGTGTTTTTACTGTACTGATACCATGGTTCAATGAGTCTATGATACACATTTCCCATAACCTCCACATTTTATTATTTCTGAAATCAGGATTCTTCTTAAAATAGAAAAATGGTGGGTGTCGCTGTTCAACAGGCAGCATTTTTTTAGGGGCATATAAATAATAATGCAACTTCTAATCAGTGGTGCCTTAGAATCAATGAAATAAGCATTGTGAATATCATTTCATTAACAATGGTAGGATCAATAGCTGACAATTGAGAAGTCACTTGCAACACTGAAAAGAAAACTTAGCATACCATTCTAGATCCATTTTCTATAGGCAGGCAAACAACACAAAACTCCAATCAGATTATCTTCCATGAGCCATCCCAAAAGTGGAATCACATACCAAATTAGATAATTTTAATTACCTTCAAAGCCATCATTGTCAATGTCACCAAGATTAACTATAGATTCCCCAAATCTTGCAGCATATTTGTCACTTCCAATGAGTTTGGTTTCCATTTCATTCATTACTGCTCCCTAGATAGCAAGGGAGAGAAAAGGTGTCATTATAACACTCCCTGACAACTTTACACATGATTTACTGTTGTAATTGGATATGGATTTTTTCTAATGTGTCAAACAAGTTGGACAAACTACAGACTGAGCTTTAGTACACACATCTCAGTTCAATTCAATAAATATTTATTGAGTCTGTCAACACATAATAGTATGATTAGAGCTCAGAGGACATAAAAATTGTCAAACTCATGATCCCTAGCTTTGAAAATCCAATAAATCATTTTGATAATTCAATTTAGCAAATATTTATTGAGCTCCTACTAAAGACAATGCACTGTGCAAAGAGTGAACAGGTGAAAGGAGACAAGGTAGTGTGTGTATAAAACACACTCCCTTTCTGCAAGAAGCCCACAGTTACACAGAGGACTTAGTACAAGCATGTAAATAACTTAGAAGGACAAACTGCTTTAAAATATCAAGAGACAAAAAAAGAGTATCTAATTGTGATAACAGATTTCATAAAGGAGATGGCATGCGAGAGGTGGCTCCTGAAGGATAAGTGTAACTATGATATACAGAGAAAGTTACCAGCAAAACAAATTCCAATGAATTTGGCTATAATGAATGGTATGTATAATATTAATAAATGAGATTAAAAAGTAAGATTGCAGTCTTATGGTGTAGCATTTTGATTGTGGAGGAAAACTTATTCTTAATTTAGTGAACAACAGGAAACCACTGAAGGTTTCTGAGTTGAGGAATGACATGACTGAAGCTGGCCTTTGGACCCTTATTCTAGGAGCAATGCACCATGGGTGGGTCAATTTCCAACTTCCTAGGATCTAGGAAGATGCGTTATTACAATAACACATTCAATAATGTTGCAATAATGAGCTATTAAAATAATAGCTACCAGTTCTCTTTGCAAACTTTGATTATGTCAGTCCCTTGTATTAAAAATAAATCTATATAGCACACATCATAGATCTTTTCCTCTTCTCAAACAAACTTATTGGTTATTCCCTAAGCACACATGTGTTCTTCCCTTGTGAGGTATCCTTCACCTTTTATTTTCCAATTGAAAAATCCCTATTTTTGTCTTGCTCGAATACTATCCTTCCTCCATCAAATCATCTTGACCCAAAGGGAATCGTTTCTTCCACTTTGTATCTGCTCATAATGTGCCATTTACCATGTTGCATTTTGTTGTTAGCTCCCACATTTGGTGTCTTCACAAGATTCTGAGGTCCTTGGAGTCAGGGCTAAAATTATTTTCAATTCTTCTCATAGTCCTTGTTACATTTCAGATACTCACTGAATGTCATATATTTTATATGAACTAAGATGACTGGGAATCATCTCTATAGATGTAATCACTGACACCAAAGACATGAATGATTCTATCAAAGGAATAAGGGATGAAACAGCTCGGCTCCTGGGAAAATGCCCAAATCAAAGAGCAGAGGGAAGATGCTGCCACGGGGAGAACAGACAAGGTGCAGACTGAAGACACCGCAATGGTATTGAAGTTCTGCAAGGAGAGTTTCAAGAGGAAATGGTGATCACTCTTTAGCATTCTCCAGTCACAGAGACCTATGAACAAGAGTTTTCTGGGGACCTCTGATAGCTATTTTAGTAGAAGCAGATGAAAGCCAGAGTCATTCAAGTACCATTCTTTCTTGAGTTCATTCAAAAACAGTGGCAGAACACCTACATGCCCAGGACTCTTCCAAGTTCTGAGGAAACAGCAGTAAACAAGACAGACAATTCCTTTCCACGTGGCATCCATACTCCAGTAGACAGACAGACAATAGCAAACCAAATAAATGTAAACACGTAAGGCCACTTAGAAGTTAGTGCCATTTCAGAGAGTTGAGAAATAGGTGGTTAGATGGGAACAAAGGAAGAGAAATCTGCCCCAGAGGATTTAAAAGCTGAAATCAATTATAAAATTAACCCCAGTGATCAACAGTGGTCCCTCAGGGTAGGCGAGAGGGAAGAACAGAAGGGTAGCAGTGGATAGGCCTCCTTCCTCGCCCTTGGAACAAAGGAGCTCTACTTTTTCCCATTATCTTAATGAGATTAAGATTTCAATGGGGAAAAAATTCTATATTGCTTTAAGTATTTTAGCATATATATATATATGCTATTGTTTAAAGTGTTCTCAAAAAAAGTTTAGTTTTAAAGAAAAAGATAAATTTGCAGCATGAAAATGTAGCAAGTATAAGAAAGACCATTTAGGGAAAGGGCAATGTGAAATCTCTATGGAAGGAGAATTATTTATCTGACACCACTATTAATGAGCTTCTAATGATAACTGTGTAGATGATATGCCTTTATTATTACATTTAGGTTTAAACAGTCTAAGAAATCCTAAAACATAAATAACCTCCTGGTTTTATATTTTGAACTTTGAGAATCTTTCAGTTTTATAACACTAGAGTGTTCTCTCTCTTAAATTGTACAGAGTTCAGTCTGATGCTTAGTATAAGAACTTATTAAATGTTCTGAAACCATTAAACACAGTTAGAAATACCTTCTTTTTTTTTTTTTTTTTTTTTTATTGAGACAGAGTCTCACTTTGTTGCCCAGGCTAGAGTGAGTGCCGTGGCGTCAGCTTAGCTCACAGCAACCTCAGACTCCTCGGCTTAAGCGATCCTACTGCCTCAGCCTCCCGAGTAGCTGGGACTACAGGCATGCGCCACTATGCCCGGCTAATTTTTTCTATATAGATTTTTAGTTGTCCATATAATGTCTTTCTATTTTTAGTAGAGACGGGGTCTCGCTCAGGCTGGTCTCGAACTCCTGACCTTGAGCAATCCACCCGCCTCGGCCTCCCAGAGTGCTAGGATTACAGGCGTGAGCCACCGCGCCCGGCCAGAAATACCTTCTTGAAACAGATTTTACTTTGTTGAATCCTGACTAAAAAAGTCACAGGAAATGAATCAATTTTCTCACAATCCTACTCTTATTTTCAAATTAAAGGAACAAGCAAAGAAGATCCCATTAAGACTCTATCAATGTTTTGTTTTGATTTAATTTCAAGAAGTTAGGACGGCAAGATAAGGCCAGTAGAACTCTTTAAATTGAATCAAGTCATCAATTTTATATTTTTATCAAGAATATAATCTATATGAATTATGAAAACTAACATTATCAAAACACATCTTGTTTCTGTTTTCAAATCAAGAAATCAAAATTTTTTTATCTTCTAGTAAATTTTAGAATTGATTAAACTGTATAAGGACCTTAACTATAGAACTATTAAAAAATCTACATTTTGAAGGATGTATAAAAATCATTCTTTCAAATTAGAGGTGTATCAAAATAAAACTAAATTTCAACTTCTAGAGTGAACACATACAAGCTATGACTAGAGAAGCTCCATAACATTTTCTCATACTTCTGGAATATCAAAACGAGAAGACAGTGACCTTTTATCATCATTTTCCATTTCATTTTTACAGCATCAGTACGATATTGGAAGTTTTACTTTTGCCAGTAGAATAAACCTAAGAGTCTATAGCCTCAGAACTCTGGAATAAGAACAAGGTCAGTTTTGATCATAATTTCATAAATGGCTTCCAGTTTGTGGGCGATTGGACATACCGAGGCGGAGTTGATATACACATACACTCTTCCCTCCTCCCTGATGGTGCTCTGCATGGGAGCTCCCACAAGTAGATCTGAGAAGCCATCTGCGTTGAGGTCCACAGCACACACAGAAGCTCCAAAATATGAGCCAAGCTGTCCCAAAGCAAACCAGATCCAATCATTGAGAAAAAGGCAGGGTTACTCACAAAAGTCCTCAGCATACCAAAGGCAGAGACATATTACCTTTTTACCTTTCATTTCATGTAAGATATTTAGTTCTTTTTCATCAATGCTGAATATATATGCCTGTAATTGGGGAAAGAATTAGAAAAGGGTAGATTGCTATCAGATTTAAAAAAAAAAAACAAACTTATTTCCATTTGATCAAAACATCAGTTTTTATTAATTTTTAATTATTCAAATGTAAACAAATATCTTCTTAAGAGTGGTACAAACGGTTTAGGGATCCACTGTTACATTAATATGCCTTACTTGTAAAACTAACTTCTCAGGAATTATTGATCTTATAGAAAGTGCACAGAGAGTGCTGTTGGCTTCACTTTTCAAAAATATGGTTCAGAGAAATTGAAGGGCCAACGTTCACATAGCAATGTGGCAATAAGTAGAACCAGAAATAACATTTCCTTCTTTCTAGTCTTACCACAGAATATCTACCTGCCTCAATTTCTTTTCAGCTATAAAACTGTTATATATGGTAAACATATTCCCTGGGCATCTTTAGATAATCCTATTTTATGAATAATTTACTTATAATAAAGAAATGCCTCATTTGACTTATATTATTTTCTTGAAAGCTTTTGTGCTACATTTCTCCTAAAATCATAAATCTTTCTCTAATTTCACTAAATGTGATATACTGTTAATCATTTTTAATCTTTCATTCCTTAGAAAATCTGCAGTTTTTCCTATAAGATCTTATTCATGCAATTTACTCGAACCTTTGTGAAGAAATAAATATAAAAATGTAATTCCTACTTTGCCAATTTGTTCATATTGAGGAGCTCCTCCGACCACTTCAGTAGTATGCTGGCTCCGAAAGTGACCAGCTCCAACTGAATAGCCTTCAGGAAAAGGGAGAAGAGTCTGAGAATCATTATTTACAATAGGTAAAATATATCATAAATCTCCGCATAGAATTAAATGAGACTGAATTCAAAAATGACAATATTAAGCAGAATTTTAATATTTAGCATAGCAATATTCAAAATTGGTCATTTTATTATGTTTTAAAAAATTTTGATGTGTGTGCTATGAAACTAATCATGTGGTTTATATTTCCAAGTCCTAGAAATTGAAAATAGCATCTTTACATCTGTTTATTCCCTGTGTAGTATCAGTATCAGCTTCTAGGATTACAAAAGAAATATTTCAGAGTATATAACATATAAATTCTAAACTTTAAATAAAAATCATCCTAAATTTCAACTTCTTTGCCATAAAGTCTTTCTATTTATTGTGATGACTTTATGATGACAAAAGTAAAATATTTTTATTTTATGTGATAAAAGGCATAGCAAATTATATTTCTTATAGTACTTTAAGATATCTGTCAATCAAACAAGAAAATGTTGAATGGTAAATGAGTTTCTCTGCTTGAAAGTGAATTCTGTTTGAATGGGAAAAAAATATTGCTTACTTTTTAATTATTTCTGAGCATAAGATGCCCACATTTGAAGCATATACAGTTTAAACAAACCTGTATTTTGTAAGAAATGATACAAAAAGCATTTATTTTCTTGTATTGGGAATTAATGCCAGGAAATTTTGTATTTCTGTAGAAATACAGATGATAAAATATCCTACTGCTGACTTATGAGATGGTAATAATGAGGAGGAGGAGGAGGAAGAGGATAAAAATAGTTAAGTTCTGGGAAATATTCTAAGAACTTATGAGGCGAAGGTCAATGAGCCATTTTTAGACCCATATACTTCATAATGTTACCCCTTCTCTACAACACTGTCCCCACTGGCTTTCAGTTGGCCCTTTAAGACGCTATACTTACTCATACATGTTCAAATGAGTTAATTTATGTAAAGTTCTTTTAAAAAGCCTGGCATGTGGTAAGCATTCAACAGAGGCTGCCTATATAATAATAAGCTGACTGTATAAAGATACAAGCTTATAAGCATTTCCTGAAGTGAACAGCAAAGTATACACTAAACTAGGAGTTTTAGTCAAAGAATTTTATATTAATATGTTGCCGATTATAGTTACAGATGTAAATGTAAAATATTAAGTTAACTAAAGTTTCATGGGTTCTATCCCTCAGTGACAGTTTTGGGCTTTTTAAATTACCACTGCCCACTTAGATCTTTTGAAAACACAATTTCCCTTATTTATCATTATAGTACTAGGATCTGTAAAGCAGAGATAATTTGAGTTTGTCAATTTTTATAGTACCTAAATAACTTCCATATTTTACTGGATTGTGATTGTTCGCGAAAGCCTTGTATTTATTTGTGGTTATATTGTAGACAAAAAGAGAGCCAGTCCAGTAAGATGATCCTGGGGCTCCCATCACAATTAAATCCTGTAGGAAAAAAAAAGTCATCACTTAAAAGTTAAATCTCACCACCTAAAACTTTCTCCAGATACATAACATTTTAAGTAAACAGTGAAGAGACTACATTACCATAATAAATTTCTGAGTTATGAAGTTAAAAACATAGCAGAAAAAAAGCCAGAGAAGCTCACTAATGTATTTCTACCTAAAAGAATTTCAGAGAGGAAACGCTGAAACTCTATTTCACATTTATCAGTGGATTTTAAAAGTTGAAGATAGAATCATCAAACATTAGAATAAGCTTTTAGGAGAAAGGCAGTGTGGTTTCTATTAAAGAAAATCGTATATGGGTAATTCATTAGTTCTCATTACAGAGATAACATGTGTTGCCAAAGAGTAAAAAAGTGGACTTAATTTATTTCAATTTGCAAAACACCACTGACCAGTTTATCTAACAATATTAGCTTAGCAAAAAAAAGAAAAAGAAAAAAGAAAAAAAAATCCAGTGAAATCTGGGGCATATTTTATTATAAATAGGAATTTTAGAAAAGGAAAAAGAAGGCATGTTGGAATGAGCATGCCTTTGTCTGGTACAGTATGAACATTTTCAGCAATCAAGCCTATTTAACATAGTTCTATATTTCCTAAATAATCCTGAACTTTAAAAAACAGGTCAATTTATATAGAAACTAAAGAAAGCATTGTAAACATTTTTAAATATAATAGTTAATATTTACAGAAATTGTTAAAACTCAATACAGCTTGATTTCTACCAAAAACATTCACAAATTCATAATGAGCTTTTAAGAGAATCTGGGAGATTTAGGGGGTGTGTATAACTGTGACATTTCATAGTATATCCTAGAGTGTGAGAAAAGAGAACTTGGGAATACTGTGTATCTGATTTAGGAAGATATCAAGTTCTTAAATATCCCAATTACCATAATGTTAATGGAAAATGTGGATTCATATACTTCCTTTCTCCTGTAATTAGTAACTGAAATAATATACTTGGATCAATATTTTCAATACCTAAGTTAACAATTAACTGTATCTCCTTTTTATTTTCATTACATTTTTGATGAAAGCAATATTCTTTAGTGTAGACTTTAGTTGGTCTTGTGTTGTACAGCCCGCTAAATAATATTTTCTCAAAATATATGTGGAATATTGAGTGGCAAAAATTAAGCTGTAATATTCAGAATTTAAGAGACATTATGCAGATGTTACATAATTTTCACTTTAAAGCATAACATCAGTCTTAAAACCTTCAGAATAATTTAGGTTCTATCTGTAAACATTCATAGCAGCTACCGTTTGAACTATTACCTCTGTGTAAAAACTGGATATTCCAGCTTGACATGATGCAAAATTTTCTCCAAATTTTTTCACAAAATCTAAAATGGAATATAAAAACAATTCAGAATTTCATTTTAAAATAAAGACATAATTTCCATAATTTTCTTTTCTTACAAATCCTTACAAGTAAGCTTTTTAAGGTCTCTATTTTGCACTCTCATCAAAAAAATAGTAACTTTGATATAATATAATACAAATCTTTTCCATATTAATCTTTTTTTAGATTTAACAATCTCTTTTTATTTATTTTTATTTTTTTATTCTTATTTCAGCATATTGTGGGGGTACAAAAGTTTAGGTTACGTATATTGCCCTTGCCCACCCCTAAGTCAGAGCTTCAAACGTGTCCATCCCCTAGGCAGTGCGCATTGCACTCATTATGTATGATCAAAATATCCCTACGAAATGGCAATAAAAAAACCTCCTGCCTCTTCTTCATAGGAAGAACATTCAGCATACACTCAAAAATTTGTCAAATAGGTATGTAAGACAGAGGTAGGATCTGTGACTTTGAGTCCGTATCTTCTTTTTATTGCATGTATTTAAATCGTACAACATCATTTTGAGATATACACTTTTTCATACACAGTGAAATGATTACTACACTCAAGCACATTAACATACCCATCTCCTCACAGTGACCTTTGTGTGTGGTAAGAACGCCTGAAATCTACTTGCCTGGAAGATTTCCAGTACACAATATTATTAGCTGTGGTCTTCATGCTGTACATTAGATCTCTAGACTTATTTATCCTACATCACTGCAACTTTTCACTGTTTGACCATCTCCCCTTCCTAATTCCCTTCCTGCCCTTGCTAACAACCACCTTTATACTCTATGTATTTGACATTTTTAGATTCCAAATATAAATGAGATTATACAGCACTTGTCTTTCTGTGTCTGGCTTATTTCACTTAACATTCCAGGTTCATCTATGTTGTCACAAATGACAGGATTTCCTTTTAAAAGGCTGAGTAATGTTCCATTGTGTATATATTATTTATATATATGTGTATATACCCCCCCCCCCACACACACATAATTCCTTATCCATTCATCTGTCTATAGACACAGGTTGTTTCCATATCTTGGGAATTGTGAATGATGCTGCAATGAACATGGGAACACATGTCTATGTGGTACCAGTTTCATCTCCTTTGGGTACATATCCAGAAGAGAGATTGCTGGATCATACGGTAGTACTATTTTTTTTTCTATTTTTTAATTTTTGAGGAACCTCCATACTGTTTTCCATAATAGCTGTACCAATTACAGTCTAATACTGTGAAAGGGCTCCAATTTCTCCACATCTTTACCAACACTTGCTATCTCATCTTTTTTAATAACCATTCTAAGGGGTGTGAAGTGATAGTTCATTGTGGTTTATGATTTGCATTTCCCTAATGATTAATGATGTTGAGAAACTTTTCATATACATATTGGCCATTTTGAGGCCTTCTTTGGAAAGAAAGATATTCTGGCCTTTTGTCCATTTTTAAATCAGGTTATTTGAGGGTTTTTGCTATTGAGTTAGTGAGCTTATATATTTTAGTTATTAACCCTTTATCAGATGTATGGTTTGCAAATATTTTCTCCCACTCCATAGGTTGTCTCTTTCATTCTGTTGTTTTCTTTGCTGTGCAAAAGCTTTTTGGTTTAATGCAGTCTCACTTGATTATTTTTGCTTTTGTGGCCCAAGCCTTTGGCATGATATCCAAAAAATCATTGCCCAGCCAATGTCTCGGAGTTCTTCCCCTGTTTTCTTCTATGAGTTTTGTGATTTCAGGTCTTATGTTTGTCTCTAATACATTTTGAGTTTATTTTTGTATATGGTGTAAGATTTCAATTCATTATTTTGCATGTGGATAATTCAATTTTCCCACCACCATTTATTGAAGAGAATGTACTTTCCTAGATTTTGCCCAGCTTAAAATACAGACTGAATCAGGATCTGCATGGAGATGGAGGGTCTTTTTAATACAAAGCCCCACAAATGAATGCTTTTGAAACTTATAAAGGAGACATAGCTTTACTTCTTATGAAGAACTGACATATGTAAACCTCTATGAAAATAAGAATGAGATCTTCTCTTTGGTTTTGCCAACCAGAATACTTAAATTGCTAAGTTATTTGTAATTACCATTTTCTGTCATGAGTTTTCACTCCTTTTTATATCTTACTTGATCCTATATTCTACAATTTTAGGTATGTTTAGGTTTACACCATCCTGAATTTTGTATAGAATATGGCAAGGTATATCTGAGCAGAAATAAAAACTCTACAGTGAAAATGTTTTAAAGCATAAACCATAAACTATTAGGAAAGAGGATGATAAATTTATAGAAACCTAGACTGAGTTTTACTGCAATTGAGAATTTAAAATTCACCTTTTACCTTCCTGGTATCCAAAGGCAAAATAGAAATATATATATATATATAAGCTTCTCCGAAACAACAAATATCAGGGAGAAAAGACCCTAAAATTATTAGAGTCAATAATTGAATTCAAATACTTGGCCAGAGTTTTTATAGCTAATAAAAATTTTCTTTGGATGTTGGGGTTTTTTTTAAAGGGGGCTGGGGTTGGAAAAATTGGAAATTGGCATTCATGTATGTTTCTTAGTTTTCTAAAGAGACATTTGTAGAATTTCAGCTTTGTTGAAAATATCATTTTAAATGCCCTATTGACACTCACCCTAACTTTGCTCACTTGCATTGTTTATGTCCTAGCTCTATACACGCTGATGCTACCTATAGCATAGAATTTCCATGGGGAAGATCTTTTAAACTGGAGATACCATTGTCTTCCTGTTTCAAGAAATACATGTGAATTAGGAGGAAAAAAAAAAAAAAAAAGGAGTGAAAGATTTGCTTACACTTATACTTTGATTCCGAGTACTCTTAGAAGCTAAAAGTAAAGCCAGAAACCTAAACAGTCTTTTTCTTTTAAATTAGATTTTTAATATAATTTCATGATTTTAAGTGTCCTATAATTACTGGGCATTAGACCCACTCATACCAAATTTAATGCAAAAGTGGGTAATTACCAACTAAATTCCAGAATTATTCAAATCAAACTGTAGAATTTTTACAGCACAAAGTACATTTATGAAAATTAATGCTCCCACAATTGGGTAAAGAAAGAAAAGGAAGGAATGCTTTGAGTAGTTAAAAAGAATATAGCTACTTTGAAGCTCTTCCTCTCTAAACATCCAAACTTGAAAATTAAAAAAACAAAACAAAGCCCTAAAATGTATTCACTTATTTCTCTGTGTCTAGTTAAAATCAAAATCATGCTTTACCTTGATAACATGGAGATATTCTTCTACTCAGTTCTGTTCGTAAATCAGAGGGCATTCCATAGCAAACACCAGTAGGGAGCTTATTTTCACTCCTTATGTAAAATACATTTTTCCATCTGTGCCCACAAGTCTGAATAAAATAAAAGTAGACTGAATGATGTGAAGATTCCACCCAGTATATCTAATTTTACGATGGATCAGTGGACCAATTCCAATACCTACCACAATGGATCCATTTTCTCCTGGCTGTCTGGCAAGTGTGACCCCCAACCACTGATTGTCTCTCTCTTCCAAACAAGTCTTCCCACAAGGGTCTCCAGTAGGGCTACCTATGGCATTTGAAAATAATTGTACCATCAGTTATCCTGAAAACAGTATTATTCTGCAAGAGCAGAGAAAGCAAATATGTGTGCTCATCCCCAACACTTTTCCTTTGCTATCATCTTATATTCAGTGTACAACGTGGAAGTAAATGTTAGTTACTCTGCACCAGTATCCCTATTCTCTCACACAAGGTGGTTTGCATTTGTAGAAATGACCCCTGACTGGTAGCACCACGAAGAGACAGATTCAGTGATACAGGAGATGGCTAACCAATATGACTAGAGTGGGGAAGACCAGTTAAAACCAACATAGGCTGTGCAAATACAACTGCAGTGTCTAATGGAAAATAATTTACCATTTATGTAGCAATGTAAGCAACATCATCAGAGCTTTTTAAAATTTTCTTGTAGTGAGACACTTAGAAAGACTACAATATGGTCTCACCAATTAAAGCACAGTTTATTGGAGCTGGAAGGTGATGACTGAGCATGCAGACAGTGGAACACAGAATTAGCATATTAATAATGCACAGCATTTACAACAAACTGCCCTATGTTCTACATTTAGTGGAATGTGACCCATGTTTTCAACAAAGATAAAATGACTTGGAAAACCAGATTATTTCAGTAATAAATAAAAAACTTCAATAAGCACTTTGGCAAATGCATAAATAGCCAGAAAGTCAAATATAAATGAAATACTCATGTGCAATATAGTACTTTGTACAATAAAAAGTAATCTTCACAGTGATTTTTTTTTTCTTCTGTTAGCATAAATTCTTTGCTGTATAGCTGGGATGCTATTAAAATACTATATTTCGGGAGGCTGAGGCAGTAGGATCGCTTAAGCCCAGGAGTTTGAGGTTGCTGTGAGTTAGGTTGACGCCACGGCACTCACTCTAGCCCGGGCAACAGAGAGAGACTCTGTCTCAAAAAAAAAAAAAAAAAATACTATATTTAAGTGATTTCAAATAAGTGAATTTGGGGGAGAATGAGCTGCAGATAAGATTCTTTTTGCTATCTTTATTTTCACCCTCTTCAATTGGCATTTGACAATTCTATTCCATCTGTGCTTAATTCCAGTGGCTGAGAAGTACATTAGCATCAATCTGGTTGGGTAAGGATGTGGAACTCGGGTTTGCTTAATTTCAAACATTGGTTACTAGGTACCAAGTTTTCATACATTTATGGTGACTAGTCTCTATATCATTAGGGACTTTGTCTCCTCCTATAACTTGACCTCTAGATACAGCTTCCTGGGCAAACTCAAAATATGTTTATAGGTAAGATTAATATTTTGGAAATGAAATTATTTCCACTAAATCCCCTGGGTAGGAGAGATTTTAGTAGTGTGGGAAGATGTTTGTGTATATATTTCTTTGTCCTCCACAACATCATTCGGGTAGAACAAAACTCTTAATTGCAGCTGAACAAAAGAAAATGTTCTAGCCCCTCTTCTGGAGATTGATTCAGTAGGTCCAGGTGAGGCCCTGACTTCCCCAGTGGTTCTTATGGTCAGGAACACTGTTGCAATGCAATGTGGATAATGCTTTTCTGGCCAGCCTTCATGTAGAATAATGACAACTCCCACTAATTGGCAATGGCTTCCTGCAGGGCTAGACTGAAAGGTCTGGAGAAAGAATGCTGGGGTTGATAGGCAACATCTACCATTGGAACAGGAAAGGAATCTTGCTGCGGCCCGATCCTTGATAATGGATGGTCCAGGCAGACACATAAGATCTCTGTGTTAAAATGAAGGAAGGAAAGAAGGAGGGGAGGGGAGGACTGAGAGGAAAAGAGAGGGACACACAGAAGGAAGGAGGGGAAAAAAAGTATACTGTGCGAGGTGGTGGGTAAGGTCTAATATAGGGAGCTGTTATTGTGGCTACATAATGCCAAACCAACATAACTGAAGTGAAACAGAACGGCAAACAATAAATTTTAGGTTTCAGTTTGGCTTTTCATTAAAATCACCAGTTAGTTTTTCACTGTCAAAAATTGATGATAAATGGTAGATTTAGTCCACCTGAAGTTGAAGTTGCTCAGACACACAGGATGTCATTGCTAGAGGAAATTACAGTGAAATTTATTCATATCCTGCAGGAAGAAGGATTTTCACTTCTCTTAGGGTTAACTACATTTGTTTATTTACAACTATCCTGGCCTACTTCCAAAGACGAGTAAATAGTGACCTCATTCATCCTGGCCAGGACTTTATCGTGTTTGTAATTATCCCATCCCCGACACAGCCCAGAAATGTATGCTGAAAATGGAAGCGTCGATAAACAAAAAGCAATTCAAACTTCGATTGTGGTTTGACTAAGCGTCTTCTA
Source organism: Eulemur rufifrons (assembly GCF_041146395.1). Lineage (NCBI taxonomy): Eukaryota > Metazoa > Chordata > Mammalia > Primates > Lemuridae > Eulemur > Eulemur rufifrons. The sequence goes on from NC_090983.1 coordinate 46,994,356, forward strand.
TTTGTATGATGTATCTTAATTCATAATGTGTGTCCAAAAGGATGAATGCATAGCCAAAAAGAAAATTCATAAAGTCATGAAACAATCACCCTTCCACAAAAGAAAAACTAATCCTAATAAGGGAGCAAACACATATACTCACATTTAGATATGTTTCTCCTTTTCACTTCTTAACACTGCTTCTACCATAGAGGCAGCCTCCAATAGCAACAATACCACCAAGGTACTTTCAAGTACTGGTGACAAGCTAGGAACAGTTCAAAGAACATCCTATAAGTCCCCACTACTCTTCTGGTTCTTTTTTTTTTTTTTTTTTTAATTTCTGGAAACTTTTATCTCCTTTTCTTCTGTAGTGCCTGCAGAATCTTGATAGAAGAGGTCAGACTTTCACATTGTCAGCTTACGTTCAGGGCCTTCTCTAAGGCTTTGCTCTCTTAACCGCGCATGCTTCCAAGGCCACTCCTTTACCACGTGGTACTCAGCCTTGATTGGACATTAGGATCAACCCAAGAGAGCTGTAAACAAATACCAACACCTGAGCCCCACTGCCAGAGGTTCAGATTTGAGGTAGCTGGGTTGAGACCCAGACATCAGAATTTTTTAAAAGGTTCTCAGGTACATTGTAGTTTACAGCTGGGCTTGTGAATAACTGCTCTACAATGTAGACTGTTATGCCTTTTCCTGTACTGTATGTCATATTTGAAAAAAACCTGCTGTTTTAAAAATAGTAGTAATATTTTTTTGTCCCCCTTGATGTCAGCTAGATATTGAAATAGAATATCAAATGTTAAGCAGATTTTCTTCATGGAGAAATACAGTATTTCTAATTTGGTCAAAAATGATGATTATGAGAACTGTCACGAGAAAGCTAATTCTCATGAATTTCCCTGACAGAACACCATACATAAACTCAGATTATCTTTCTATTTTATCCAAATGTCATGCTGAAATGATTTAGAATCTGGTTTTCAATTCAGCACATACATTACTAATCTAAACTCTTAGTAAATCAAATCAGCTCCATAATTGAAAAAGTACTTTACACGGTTTAACATAAAAGAGGTCATCAGAAATTAACATGTGATAATTTTCCATGCTTTTATACAACTAGAATGACTAATTCTTAACACAGTTGAATGCATTTTCCCAGTTGACATTAAAAAAACAAAGCCACATAAAAACCATCCCCCTCATTCTAAAAATTAAGCCCATCTTCCTCTTTTTATTTTCATTTGGGAAAGAAAATATAAAAATATATGCTTACTATTAATACTTCAGTTTTTTATTTCCACCTAATGATTTTTATCAGTATATACAAATACGTATGTAAATATGAACACCCAGTAATTCTGATGAATGAAAATAAAGACTATAAGTACAAAGCCAAATAGAGAGGTGCACTCTTTACTTCCCCCCACTTTTGTTGTTATTCATATCACCAGTTTTAGTGTCATTGCTCCAAGTGCCAAAAATGTGACAGGGACTATGGAAGACTAGATATTTGCTCTTGTATGTCACCTCCATGCGAGCAAATTGACTTCTGTTGACGATGGCATTCCCACAGCTCAGAACAGTGCCTTCCATGCAGCAGGCAGGCACTCAATACATATTTGCTGAGGGAGGGAACTTTGAAATATATTATACAACTACAAAAATCCTTTACTAGAGGGTACTACTGCATAGTTTTCACCAAACTCTCAGGGATCTAAGCTTTGGCAAGATCTTTTCCCTACATTATGATTCTTCCCTGCTTCTCTTCCAAAATATTATTTCCTTAAGTTTTAAGATAGTAACAGATGGTCTGAAGGAAAACAGCCTTTGCAAGTCTGAAGATCTTTACGTGGTGTGCGATTTGTGAGTAGCATGATTTAAGACTGAGAATCAGCTGGGACCCACAGGAGATGGCTATCTCAGAGGGTTTCTGCAAGGATTGCGGAGTAAATGAGTAAAGTGCTTGGACAAGAGCCTGGCAGAGACAACGTGCAAATGTTACTTGCTGTTGACATTATTATTTTAAGGTTTAAGTTAAACATATTATTAAGCTGCACATATGTCACAGCGTACAACCTCCTTCGTAAAATACACATGGCACATCATCATTGGGGATCCTTATCCTCACATTAACTCATCCTATGCTCACAGTAATAGCACAAGATGAGAAAATTGAGTCCACATTGAGTAACTTGCCTAAATCCATAAGGCTGGCAAATGGAAAAGATTAGAATAAAAAATAACATTAATCTCTAAGTTACTCTGCACTACTCTATAGCATACACAATAGGACTCTATAAATATTTCAAAAATATGAATGAACTGAAATCGATTTCACTTTCTGAATCTGTTTTTCAGCTGAAACTGTGTAAAATATCAAGTCTGCCCACAGACTGTATAGTCAGCTTTTGAGTGTGTTCAAGAAAAATGTCATTTACTTGGTCCCTCTTTGCTTTTTTCTCCATTTGGATCAGTTCTCAGTATTTTGGCATTTCCACTGATGTAAGGCGAACCAAGGGAAAAGGTCCAACTCTAAGTTCTTCTTTCTATAACTTGTTGACGTTCAAGTGAAACACTTTGTGGGTGGGGAAGTCTGGGACTTTTAAATGCAATGAAATGTTTGTATCTGCCTGTGTCACTATACTGTGGCTTCCCCATCAACTCAGACATTTGACTGGGGCCCTCAGTCTGACTTTCTGGCTACTGAGACAACATACACACTTATCTTTCAAAACTCATGACGTGATTTCAAGTTTCAGAAAAATGGTGAAAGTTCTTACTTCCACCAACTGATTTTTTTCTAAAGTTGAAGTTCTATTCCAACAAAAGATGAGTCCTATAAATTTCAAACTCTTTTGCTCTAAATTTTTTCTTAAATAATCCTAAAAAATTGTTCCATTATTTGTTTTATAAAGAGTCATTTATTTTTATAGAAGCAATAATTACTGAGTGAATATAATTATACAATTCCTTCACCCACATAAATTCAAAATATTAGAAAAACATATGTGGAATTAAAGTGAGCAAATCAATTCAAATAGGACCATATTATAAAATCTACCTTTGTAGGGCTATGAAGATTAAAGAAAACTTATGACTGTGCATAAAACACTATCTGGTATCTAGTAGATGTTCAATAAATGGTCAATGCTTCTGCTTCCCAGGGTACTTACATCATATTGATTTGGACTAGGCCAGCAGAGGGCGCTCACGGCGCTGTGAGATTTGATGAGCAGCCTTCAGCTCTCTAATCCAAATGACCCCTTCATTTAGTTTTTCCTATCAAACCCTAATTACTACTAAATACATTATATCAAACTATGTACTTTTCTCACACACCTAATTACATGGTGGTGATGTTTCCAAAGATAATAGTGACATTTATGAATTCCATAGCAATAAAAATAATTTTGGGTAATAAAAAGCAAAATACCCAAATTTTAGAAGAGATACGGGACATGAAAGTACTAAATCTAAGATCTTTTCCTTCAGCTAATCTAGTAGCAAAAAAGTCAAAATATCAAAACATCAAATTTAGAAATCATTCTCAAAGTATTTCTTTTTTGAAACACTTGTATTTAAATGTCATATTCTCAGACTACCGAATCAAAATCTGATAATGGACAGCAATCATGTTCAGTTAATGTGAGAAATAGTTCATATAACCATAGGACTGAAAAAGCCAGCTATTTCAGTCTCTTATTATTTTATTTTGATTTTATTTGATTCTATTCTAGTCTATCTAGAAAGAGAGCTCAACATTCAGCAAATGTCTCCAGAGAGCAGTGCTAAACTTTGGGGTTGCAATTTTATAATCTGGGCTAATCCTGAGTCTTCACTAGGCCTCACAACTCCAGACAACAAGGAAACTTGTGAACTTGATTCTAGATTCAGGGTCTCCACCAAGGACCTTGGTCCCAAACTTCTTCAAAATCCTGCAGAAAACCTACACAAGTCTTTTTAATAACTACAGCAAAAAATGTACCCTGATATATTTAGTGAGCATAACTTAGAGAAAGTTACTGTCCAATTATTATATCTACTAGGTTCTGAGTAGTTGTAATACACATAAACACAAATATGAATTCATTTAATTTTTATAACATCCCTATGAGGTAGGTATTATCATCATCATCCCAATTTTATGAATTATGAAGCTGAAACAGGGGAGACTAAACATCTTGCCTAAGGGCACACCACTAATATTCAGGGAAAAGATTCAAATCACATTCTCAATCACCACCCTATGCTGCTGTACAATTTATGATTAGTACTTTTCCATGTTACTTCCAGATATTGACATTGTTAATAATCCCACACTATAATCTTGTATTTCTAAAATAACCTACAACTCAAATATTATATATTAACTTCCAACACTAGAAAGTAAAGGAAAAAATTCTGTACTTCCATGGCTTTCAATTACTCTCTTGAATTTAAAAATTCATTTGGAAAAACTATCAATAATGTGTGTATACCATTTTGTGTATCTCTGAAATAAGATCAAAACAAAAATGTGAACAGAAACAAAGCTCCAGGGAAATCTACCTGGTAGCCAGTATCAAAATTCTGTGCTTGGCTTTGGAATTCATAGGGTAAGATGTATGCAGGAAAAAAAAATTAAAAGAGATCAGGAAGATAGCAAAGTTTAAAAATATGTGCAAGAAATAAAAATCAGTGAGGAATTTATCACATTGTCCTGACCAATGCAAGGTCAAACTGAGATGAGTTACAGATATCAAAGGACATGTCTCTGGGAAGAATGTAAAGGGTAGAATTAGATGTGGAGACAACAATTGAAGAACAAAATGATGACAGTCTAATGACTACTAGAAAACTTTCACAAGAATCCAAAAGATGGTATTGGGTTGATCTTGGCCTAAAAGGTTTCACAAACAGATGGTAGACATTGACCAAGGTCGTCTTCTACATAGAGCATGATTTTAAAAGGATATGTCTAATCCACTCCACATAAGGAGTCCCATAAAAGGGATTCAAAAGCTAAGTCTACAGTCTTACTATTTGTAAACATACGCATTGTGAATTATAGTATTTCATGCAATTTCTATAAAATTTCTCATTTATTAAAATTCTTGGGGATAAATTGAGAACAAACATTACTGAGCCCAGTCCTGTCACTTGTAAGTCCAATTAGAACATCCTCATGTTCTAATTTGATGTTTCCAGCTATTCTTCAAATTAAAAATCCCTGCTTTTAAATACAGTAAATTTCAAGGTCCCCATCTCAGGAGCGGGTGTTATTGTTTAGATTGCCTTGTGTGAGTAAATGGAGGCTTTCGAACCCAAGGCTGACATAGATCCCTTGGAATGAGGCTGAAATGTGCAGCCAATCCCACAGGATTTCACCCAAATCTGGAAAATGTATCCATTCATTTCACATTTATTGAGAACACATTTCACATGTGCTCTTCAAACTGGTCAGAACTGGCTCCACTACTCAGGTTTCACTCCTGCAGGAAGCTTTCTCTCATCATTCATTTCTTCTCACCACTGTGTACCTCTCTGTTGTCATCCTTATTACATTATCTCGTAATTAATTATCTGTTACCTGTCTCTCCTGTCATCTAGACTGAGTTCCTTGAGGGCTTCAACCACGTCTCATTCAACTTTGTATTTCCAGCACATAAGTAATCAATAAAATGTATTGAATTAATGCAGGAACAACCCAGTTAAAAGAGTTGTCACTTGCTGTCATTCCGCACTTCTCAACCCTCTGAGGTCTGGCTTCACCATTCAAACTTGCCTTACCAAGATTACTAATGAACTGATTCTCTCTAAACCCAATGAAACCTCATAAGTTCTCATCTTGTTTGATGTCTTGGCAACTTTTAACACTGCCAACCACTTCTCCAGACACTCTTTTCCTTTGACTTCTATCATGCCGCACTGACCTGACTTTCTTGCTACCTCTTTGGCTTCTCTTTCTATGCCTTTTTCTCAGGCTCCTCTTTTCTTTTACAGTGTTCTCAACGATGGATGAATACTGGAATCATCTGGGGACCTCTGGCAACACCTGATGCCCTATCTAGACCCACCCCAGAGATTTTATTAGTTTGGGATGGGGACACCCAAACTGGTATTCTTAAAGATCTGCAGAATTTAAGTTGCAGCCAAAGTTGAGTAGTACTATTCTAGCCTCTTCTCAAATTGTAGGACTCCTCAGTAATCTACCCTTGGGCCCTTTGATCTAGTCACCCTAAAGAGTTCCCAGGTTAAGCTCATTTACCTCCATGGCTTTGATTATCATCTCTATGTCAATTACTCTTGCCTCTGAATTGCCAGTACAGACCTCTCTCCTGCCCACCAGATCCATACATCCAACAGATTACTGGACATTACTTCTGTCTCACAGGAACCTCAAGCCAATGAAACTCATCATTTTGCCAGAAATCCTGTTGCTCTTCCCTTTCTCCATACTTTGCACCATCATCCAGGCAACAGCCCAAGTCAGAACCCTGGGTAACATCTTTGAAAGCTTCTTCTTTCTCTCATTCAATAATTACCAACTGCTGTTGATTCTGTCTTCTAAAGATCTGCAGAATCTCAGTATTTTTCTCTATTCACACTGCCACTGTTCTAGTACAGGAATCTATAATCTGTAGCCTAAATTATAACAAAATCCTCCCACTACCTTCAGTCTTAACCCATTTACTCCAAAACATTCACTACTCTTCAACCAGAAGAATCTGTCAAATGCACAAATCTGATCTCATCATGACCCAATTTCAAACACCTTAGGATAAATTCATACTTACCAAGTTGTACCAAAATCATCCCTACCTGCCTCTCCAACCCGCCGTCCAGTTTGTACTCCACAATCCAACTGTACTCATCTCTCAGATCTTCAAAGGTCCCTTGCCCTCAAAGGCCTCAGGGTATTTACATGCACGGTTCTGTCCGGCACACTTTCCCATGGCCTCTTCCTCTGGCGAACTCCTGGTTACTATTCAGTTCCTCACCTGAACATCAATTCCTCAGGAAGACATCACCTTGCTCTCACAACTAGATTAGTTCTTCCCGCCATACTTTTCTATAATCACCTAACCTATAGACTTTAAACCCCTTGAGACAAGAAGCATTTTTCTTTTCTATGCCCAGGTTCTGGCCCTTAGGCATCCCTCAATAAATGACTGAATACATGACCCACATGTGTAATGGATTACTGTATATGGCCCGAGAACTGTTACTAAGATATCTTTGATCACTAGGTATATCACTCAGTGACCAAGTAAACTTGAGGCAAAAAGTAAAATACATTTAGAAAGCCTCATCTCTTAAATTAGAGATCAGGTGGAAACCTCATCCACTTAATTTGAAGATGAGCTTTGGGAAACTGTTGGAAATCAGGGAGCTTCTTTCTGTTAACCTGATAGTTCATTAATGAGGCTCTCTGTCTTGATTTTCTGCAGCAGTAGTATAACAGCCTATGTTCAGGGATGATTTTTCAAAATGAACAATCTGCATCAACCTCAGCTTCATCAACTACAACTTAAAACATATTACAAATGAAAAAAAGTTATCAAGAAAAACATATTTGAAGTTTCAACAAGTGATATGTTGCCACTTAATATTAAACTAACAACTTCTGTAAGTCAAGTAAAAGTGAGGGTTAGAGCCCGGGTGTGGCAGCTCAGGCCTGTAATCCCAGTACTTCGGGAGGCTGAGGCAGGAGGATGACTTGAGACCAGGAATTCAAGACCAGCCTGGACAACATAGTGAGACCCCATCTCTAAAAAGAAAAAAAAAACCTAAAAAAAAAAAAGTGAGGCTTAGATAATCATTAGTTTAATGCTACAATACTCAACCTCTTTCAATAGGTTATCTAATCATGAACCAGAAGGCTGGTTAAGGTAATATAATTTTCAGAAAGAAATTCAAAGAGGGGTAATGGTGACTAACTTGAAATGGGTCATTGGTTTTTCCAGGAAGAAAAACAGAGGCACAGAGAGGGAGCTTGAAGGCCCAGTAAGTATAGAACACTTGGTCTGGAAAAGAAAAGTGAAAGTCTTATTCATTTCACACATGGCTACTGGGAAAGCACCTGCTAAGAAGTTACTGTTATTTTACACAGGGAATTTATGTTTCTCTACAGCAGTTCTGTCCAATAGAAATATAATGCAAGCCCATATGAAATTTTCAATTTTATAATAGTCACATTAAAAAAGTAAACTTTTAATATTTTATTGAATCCAAAATATTACTTCATTATATATTTTTTAAATATTTCAGTATATAATCAATATCTTTAAAATTAATGAGGTTTTTTTAGTACTAAGTCTTTGAAATCCAGTATGTAACTGAAAACACCTCTCATTGCAGACTAGCCACATTTCATATCTTCAATAGCCACATATGCTGAGTGGCTACTGTATTGGACAGTGTAAATATGTAACTTTATACTATTATCCAGATGAATGTCAGTGTGTGCATACATGTATGTGTATAATGCTATTAGCGGTAATTCCAAAGTAATGGAAATATCTGGAGTGTCTTTTGAATGACCAAATAAAGACTATCTTTTTAGTATAATTTGATAATCTTTTATATATTTTATTATGTTCTAATTCTTTGAATATTGGTAACCCTTAGATGGACTATGCTTAGCTATATTAATGGAGTCATTATTTGTGACATCTTGATTCAAGAACCATCTGTCAACAAAGTTTCCTTTAAACAAGCCTCAAGGAGGACACAGAGTGCCTGAGGGGAAGATTAAGCGGACATATGGAAATCACCATGGTCTCCTCAGACAGAGGCTTCTTGAGCAGGTCCGGTCTAGGCCCTCCTGATGAGGAGACTACCTTCCCCTGCTGCCCAGGAAGTGAGAGAAGAAGGGCCTCTCGAACAGGCAGAGATGTGGACAATGACTAATTGTATGCAGGAAGAAAAGCACCTGTGGTACTATCCAGGCAACTTCCTTGACATGGCCTCTGCAGTCAATTCACTTCACTAAAAGAGGTATCTTACCTCCTAACATTTCTCATCCTGGGCATTCTAGATAAATGGGCATTTGCTGCTCTCTTCTGATTATGGCTACAGTGAGTATGGCATCGTGATCCCCAGGGGTGGGGTAGGGAGGGGAAGGGAGGGGAAGTACTGACCCCCTCTTCTGAGGGAAGGAGTCCGTCTGAACCAACTGTTGATCTGAAATTCTACAGCCTTACATATGTATATTTTGAATTGTGTGGGAGATGGGCACCATTTCATATTCTTGATAGCAAATAAAGTTATTCCAAATGAAAGTAGACACCTTACGAACATGGCAATCATAGCTCAATCTTTAGTTGTTACATATTTTTTGATGAGCCAACAAAATATTTTTTGTTGTGTTTCACTTTAACTGTTACCTTTTAACTAATACATTTAACTTTTCAACTTTTGGCTTAATTTATCAATTGTCCTTATTTATTAACCTCAACCTGATTAGTACAAATAACATATAGGTACTACATACTAGATTTAAGCAGAAAACAGAGATAAGAAATAAACTATTATTTTGTGAATGCCTATTATGTGTTAGGTTCTGAGCTAGCATTTTTCAAACATTAGAGTCATCATATTTGAGATGGGACAGTTGAAGCTATTTTATAGTTTCTTTCTCTCACACACATACGCACAATAAGATGGCTTATATATATTTACACACACCCTTGAGACTTCTTGATACAAAATAGTACATAGCCCATAAACCTGAGAATCCTAAAATATCTTTGTTATCAATTTATTGTTTTCTTTCTAGACTTTAGCCTCAATTCCTATTTTATAGCTTTAAGTTACTTCTGAATTAGTTCTGAACAGAGCAGTTTCTTCATTTAAGAAAAAAAAGATATTTTTTTTTTTTAGAATGTTACATGAGAAATAACTTCAGTCAACTCTTTGGCAAGTATTCAAAGCTATTATGACAGCTATCAATGTTTTAGCCAGTTAATTAACTAGGAATCTTGTCTTCCTTTTTGTCTTTCATCTCAGTAAGTACTTTGTATATTGACCAGATTTTGAAAGTTAAAACTATCACTTTGGCTTGTCATTTCTAATTAATTCTCTTACTCAGTAAAGCTTTTCCTTTACTTTATTTTACTTTACTTTTATTCTTTCATCTATCCAACAAATCTTCATTTAATTTATGTTTCTTACAGGTCTACCATGTGCACATTTTTCTGAGACTATTTCTTTAGTCGACTCCTATGCTCCACACACTCAAAGGATTTAAGTTTTCCTTCAACTGACAGGCATTATCATCTTAAATTTTATGTAATATTATGACATGATCTATCCAGTTAAACACAGACATCCAGAAATAGAGTCAGTCCCCATCCAGACAGGAAGTAGGTTCTAAATACCAGTAGTTATAATGTCATGGATCAGGAAACTATGACAACAGAAATGAAATTGTTCCCTCCTGAGACCTTGCCAAGATTCCCAGGCAGACCAAGGTTGTCTGCTCCACTCTCTAATTCTTTACCCCACAACTCTCTCATGCAACGAAAATTACCACCTTTCAAAATTATTCCAAATGTATAGGTTTGTGAATATTTTATGCATTCCAATCTGCCTGCTAGGATGGAGGATGCTCAACAAGGGGCTGGAGCTCAACAAGAGGCTACACAAGCTACAGACAATTCCTGGACTTATAAGTAAAAATTCCATTATGTTCACACTCTATTTGAATTCATGCAAATAAAGGAAACCAGCTTCACAGTTAAAAAAGAAAAGCAAAGACTGCTATGAAAAGGAAAAGGAGTTAAAGATGCAATACTAGCTAATTTCAAAAGTCCATTTATAGTAAAGATAAACAAATGAAGGGAAGCAGCTTCACAGTTTTAAAAAAAGCAAAAACTGCTATAAAAAGAAAAAGGAGTCAAAGATGCAATAACTAATTTCAAAAGTCCATTTATAGCAAAAATAAATATAAAAAAGTACCAATTGTGACCTTTTATTCACCATTTACAGATGATCCATCAGTTCAGCAGACAACACATTGGACCCTTCATTTAATTTTATTTGCATTGAAGATGGACACATGGAAGGAAAGGGCCTAGACATTGCCTCCAGACTTGACTTTGACTTGGGGTCTCACCTACCTCTCACTAGCTAAGTAACTTTAGAAAAGGTACTTGTAACTCTCTGAGTCAGAGTCTTTGTATGTGAAGTAGGAACAATGTCAACCATGACCCAGGGTTGCTTTGAGGGGAAAAAAAAAATTAAGCAATATGGATAGCAGTGCCCAACGCTGTTTGGAACAAGATAGGTCTGGATTAACATTAGTTCCCCTTTCATCCCCCACTTGTCTGTGTGCAAAAAATTTGCTTTTGTCTTTGAAACATGAAACTTCTCCCCTCCCCCATCAGTACACATTTTTCAAGTCATCACAAGTCTAAGAACAGACATTAAAAAATGACTGCAAAATGATGGACCCATTGAACAGAGTTTTGAGAACGAAAAGTTATATGTTAAGCCTCATGTTAACTATATTAACAACGGAGATGCCAATTGTCCTTGTGCTTTTCTTTTATGTTGCATAGTCTAATTAAAACTATATCATTTTTTTAAAAAAGCCCTTAGGCTAAATGACAGGATATGGGATCAAGTCCAATTGCTATTCCTGATATGCCCCTTAGCTTGTTCTTTAACAAGGGTGATAGGTCAAAGATGGAAATCAAATTCTTAAATCTTGGCTTAGCTGGATCCTGCCATTAATATGCTGAGAGACTAAAAAGTGTTTTACACGTGGAGGGAGAGGGGGAGAGGTGAAGAGAAGGTATCATAAGAAACTTTCCTCTGCATAGTTTTCTCAGAGTACTGCAATCATTGCCATAAGCAAATGGGAGAAAAATATTGATAGAAAGGGATCTTTTTATATTAAGAAGAAAAAATGGTGTGGAGTTAAAACTGAAACTCTGTACACTTTAAACTAGAAGTAACAGGCAACGCGAGTTTTTCCAGGACTTGTCCTATGGTGCAGTCCACGGGAGTGAGGGGTGGTAGCTAATTCTTGGTCCCAGACCCAACTCACCCAGCTGGAGCTGTTCGCACGTCCGGCCTGGATTCTTTCCAATTCTGCATCTGTAAATCGCCCCGGGATTGACCACTGAAGCGTTGGCGAGCCAGTTGGCAGTGGGCGCCCCCACTACGAGCCTAAAGCGACAAACGTGCACGTGCGCTCAGACGTGAGCTGTGCTGCCCACTGAACTCCCCGTCTAGACCAACGTGCAGTTGGCAGCGGGGCACCTTCCCCCACCCCCTCCTCCCCTCACCACCCCCGCACCCCGCCGGCCACCTCTGACAGTTTCAGGGCCTTGCCCCCGAGCACACCAGGAGCTGCCACCCCAAGATAAGTTCGTTTCCCCGGGAGATCTCCAGCGAGCTGGCTGTCGCAGCGGTTCCCTTTGCCTTCTCCAGGGAAAGGAAAGTTTGAACCGGGCAGGGAATCCCTGGGGCGCCGTTCTCACCCCGCTCTGGGATGCCCAGAGCTCCCCAGTCCGGCTCCACTCACCATCGGTTCTCCCCGTGGCTGTGCAGCACGACGGAGTAGCCAAACAGCGTGTTCGGGGGGCCCTGGTAAAGCAGCGCGCTCCCGGTGTCCACGTTGTAGGCGCGTCCGGTCGGGACCCCCAGGCACAGCAACAGCATCACCATCACCGCCTTCCGGACAGCGGCCCCTCTGGGGCGGGGGCCGCGCGTCGCTTCTCCAGCCATGTGCTCTCCGTGGGGAACATTCAACACCAAACAGCCACTGCCCCAAAGTTGCACGACATGCGACGGCTGGCCAAGGGGGAAGAGCGCCCCAAGAGATGAGGCGCCGTGTGTCCGGCCCTGGCTGGCGAGAGGAAAGGAGGGAGGGAAGGGGGAGGGGAAGTCCCCAGCCGCGGGCGGAGCGATCGGGGCGGCCTGGGATGCCGCGCGCCCGCCGGGCCCCACGCCCCGATTCCGCGGCCGGGAGGTGCGGGTGTTCGCGCGGTCCCGGGGCGCTGGCGGCTGGGTGGGGTCCCGGGCGTGGTGCGAAAGCGCAGGGCCGGGCTCCGTCTCCCCCCACGCGCGGCTGTAGGGGGCGCTGGGGGACCTCAGCTGCGCAGGACGCGCGGCCCGGCCCGGCCTCCCCGCCCTCAGGGCGCGGGATGGCCCGGGGCTCCCGGGGCGCAGCAAGAGTGGACCTGGAGGTGGAACGAGGCTTCCCCTTTTAACCGCGGTGGGATCCGGGCCTGAATGCGATGCCCTGTGGCCCCGACCTCCGCGGCCAGCCACAAACCCAGGGACGCGGACTACTGCGGGGAACCGTCCAGTTCTTTAGTTGATAATTAACCACTGTATTTCATTTTTCGGGCGGGCGTAAGCAGCCGCCGTAGAAATTATCCGGAGGGCTACAAATTAAAAACAAAGCAAAACAAAAAGAACTCCCTGAAGGCGCCTGGGGAACATTTGGGTGACAAAGACGTTATTTGTATTCTCTTCAAGACTCACAGCCCTGCAATCTTCTATACCCACTTCCTTCCTCCCCACACTTCCCCTTAAGCCCCGGCTGCAAGCGTGAGCGGGCAGCAGCAGCCCCTCGGGCTGAATGGCCTGCACGCGGGGCAGGCTGCTGCTGACCCCAACAGAGATTAGGTTAAGGAAGCACTGTGACCTGACTCGCTTCTGTGGATTCCTCTGAACGGTTCTTAGTGATCCCCTATTCAAGTAGCCACTTATTTGCTCCGGGACGGGACACACCTGTCATCAATTGTGTAGACCCAGTGTGAGGTCAGAGTCATAATGAGCCTCCGAAAATGCTGGGCAGACCCCCAGCACACCTGAACTGGGTAGTGAGTCTCATCCTGATACAATTCAGATGTGCCTGGGATTTTCCTCTTCAGCAACCAGAGAGACAGCCATGGATGATTATTAGATATTTGCAGGAGATGCAGGTCCAATCATTGATTGCTGCTATACAGAAAAACAAAAGAAGAAGGGAAAAGACTTCATCAAAGGGTGTGTCTGTGTGTTAATACCATACTTAAATATCACATCTTAAGTTGAAATAGCAGACACACAGTTAGAATACTTGTTCGTTTATTCAGCACATTCATCAAACAGGCACTATGCTAGGCACACAGGACACCATGAACAAGGCAGGACTGATACAAGCTATCGGGAAAATTTTTCACTCAAATGGTACATAGAAAAACTTTTACTAACTAGAGAAAGTTCCAGATCGTTTAGGGACACTTAAGGAGAGATTTGAAGGACAAGATAGGTTGAGTCAGGCTAAGAAGTTTGAGAGGAGGAACAAGGGTGGGCTCTAGCAGGGCCAGGTAGAGGAACTGAAAGAGTCTGCCTGACTCTGGTGTTTGGCCGCCCACACACAGGTTGGTGTGACATGAGGCTAACTAGGGAAGCAGGGTGGCACGGTGAACCACATAAGCCGGGTTAGGAATTGCAAACTCTGTGCTGGGGCTGACAGGAAGCTGTTGGAGAATTTGTCTTGGTCAGCTGTGGGTTTCAGAAGTGCAAAGGCAAGAATGGATACAGAAAACCTAATTTTGGAGGCTCTTGTGGTAATCAGTAGAGAGAGGATGGCAGCCTGAACTAAGAAGTAGAAGGAAGGATAAAGGAGAAAATAGATTCAAGAGCTATCTAAGAGATAGAACCCAATGGCATTGGGGATAGTATTGATAAATATGAATGTAGGGCTGAGATGAAGGAGTCAGGATGATGCCCAAGTTTTGGGTTTGGGAACTGAGTGTATGGTGCTACATTCATTATGAAAAAACACATTGAGAAGTGAGGTCGTGAGGGTGTATGCATGCATGCATGCAATGGTGCCTTGATGAGTTAAGTTTTAGACAAGTGGAGCTTGGAGTGTTTGTGGAATGTTAGGATATTCTAGCCAAACCCACCCTAATTATTTTTACTCTCTTGTCAACAGACATGAGAAATATTAACCTTCTCTTATTCTTTGCAGCAAAGTAAAAGGTTAATAATGATGTGTGATAAACCCATTACAAAAATGAAATGAAATGGCTTCTAGAAAGGTACTTATCAGAGCCCATGGTGAATGGTCCTCCTCTGTTTCTTTCTGCAGTAGTACAAAGTATGTTTCTTTCTACAGACCCACAACTAGGTCATAGTGTCGTTATTCTGAAATAAGCAATCCCTCTCATTTGCAGTCATAAAATCTCCAGTTGTCTCCTGGAAGCAGGTGGATTGAAACCATTCTGACATCCTCCAGATACTAGCAAAACCAGAGCCATTGATCTGAACACCTACCTCTTTTTTTCCCTCCCTTCACCAAAATCCTTGACAATGAAAGCCACTCAACACAATCCTTTTCATAACATAGTTAAGATGACTAGCAGCCAGTGGAGTGGTTCATAGGACAGGACTTTATTTCTATGGTTATGGTTATGGTTAGGATTCACTGCCTTTCCAGAAACAGCCACACTGTATTACCTCATATGCTACTTTAGCCCGAGTTTCCTTCCTCCAGGGCTTAGAAAACAGCTCACTTTTCCTAAATGTCAGCAGGAATAAAACATGTTTAAAGTTACTTTGACAAAGCCTGAAGATCCTGTTCTCTCTCTAATCAATGTTTCTGTAGACAGGTGTGAGAGTCAGCCAGGGGAGAAGAGGTGGAGGGAGGAGGAGAAGAGAAGGACTTTTTAAAATGACTTATACCTACTCCTCACTCTCAATTGGACTTAAATATTCATTCAATTGATAGATATTTAATTAATATGTATCAAGTGCCCACTGTGTACCAGGAACTGCATTAAAGACTCATATGAGAGGAGTAGACAAAATACAAGTAGAAGTGGTCTCTAACCTTGTTTAAGACGTCCTCTCCAGCAGAGCAGATTCTAATATTGACTCCCCCAACTTTACAGTTATCAAGAATGAACATTTTTTCCTTCTCTTCTCATGATACCAAAAAAAGCTTTTTTGAGGGCTTTTTTCCCCCTTCCCTTTCTATCTGGACTCTCTGAGTCTTCTTTACTGGCTCCTTTCCCTCTACTGTTAGTGTCAGAAAGGCCCAGAGCTATATTCTGGGCACTCTTTCCTTCTCCTTCTAACCTTCCTCATCAGGATAGCTAACTCATTTCTTATATCTTTAAAAACATCTAAATATTATGAATCATTAACAGAATCAAGAACAAAACCATATGATTATTTCAATAAATGCTGAAAAAGCATTTGATAAAATTCAACATCTCTTTATGATTTAAAAAAACCTCATCAACATGGGTATAGAAGCAACATACCTCAAAATAATAAAGGCCGCATATGACAAACCCACAGCTAACATTGTATTGAATGTAGAAAAACTGAAGGCCTTTCCTTTAAGGACTGGGACAAAACAAGGATGCCCACTCTCACCACTTTTATTCAACATAATACTGTAAGTCCTGGCCAGAGCCATTAGGCAAGAAAAAGAAATAAAGAGCATCCAAATTGGAAAGGAAGAAGTCAAATTAGCTTTGTTTGTAGATGGTATGGTCTTATATCTAGAAAAACCCAAAGACTCATCCAAAAAACTGTTAGAGCTGATAAATGAATTCAGTAAAGTTGCCGGATACAAAATCAACATACAAAAATCAGTAGCATTTATATATGCCAACAGTGAACAATCTGAAAAAAAGTTAAGAAAGCAAGTCCATTTATAATAGCTACAAAAAGTATAAAATACCTAGGAACTGATCTAACTAAAGAAGTGAAAGATCTATATTTAAAAAACTATAAAACTCTGATGAAAGAAATTGAGGAGAACACAAAAAATGGAAAGATATTCCATGCTCATGGATTGGAATAATTAATCTTGTTAAAATGACAATACTATCCAAAGCAATTTATAGATTCAATGCAATCTGTATTAAAATACCATTGACATTCTTCAAAGAAATAAAAAAAATCCTAAAATTTATATGGAACCACAAAAGACTCCAAATAGCCAAAGTAATCCTGAACAAAAAGAACACAACTAGAAGTATCACACTACGTGACTTCAAGATTTACTACAAAGCCATAGTAACCAAAAGTTTATGGTATTATCATAACAACAGACATAGGCCAATGGAACAGAAAAGAAAACCCAGACATAAATCCACACATTTATAGCCAATTTATCTTTGACAAGGCACCAACAGCATACAATGGAGAAAGGACAGTTTCTTCAATAAATGGTGTGGGAAAACTGGATAACTATATGCAGAATGAAACTAGACCCCTATCTCTCACTGTACACAAAAATGAAATCAAAATGGATTAAAGACTTAAATCCAAGACTTGGAACTATGAAACTACAAGGAAAAAAACACTTGGGAAACACTCCAAGACATTAGTCTGGGGAAAGATTTTTTGTGTAAGACCTCAAAAGCACAGGCAACCAAAGCAAAAATGGACAAATAGGTTATATCACACTAAAAACCTTCTACATAACAAAGAAACAATCAAAAAAGTGAAGGGATAACCCACAGAATGGGAGAAAATGTTTGCAAGCTATCTATCTTACAAAGGATTAATAACCAGAATATATAAGGAGCTTAACCAACTTAATAGCAATGAAACCCAAATAATATGATTTAAAAATGGGCAAAAGAATAGACATTTCTTAAAAGAAGACATATGAATGGCCAAGAGGTATATGAAAAAAATGCCCAACATCACTAACCATCAGAGAAATGCAAGTCAAAACCACAATGAGATATCATCTTGTCTCAGTTAAAATGGTTTGTATAAAAAAGACAGCCAATAACAGATGCTGATGAGGGTGTGAAAAAAAGGTAATCCTTGTACACTATTGGCGGGAATGTAAATTAGTATAGCCACTAGGCAAAACAGTATGGGGATTTCTCAAAAAATTAAAAATAGAACTACCATATGATCCAGCAATTCCACTGTTGGGTATATATCCAAAAGAAAGTAAATCAATATATTAAAAGGACATCTACACTCCCATGTTTATTGCAGCATTATTCACAATGACCAAAGTACAGAATCAACCTCAGTACCCATCAATGAATGGATAGAGAAAATGTGGTATATATACACAATGGAATGCTACTCAGCCACAAAAAGAATGAAATCCTGTCATTTGCAGCAACATGGACAGAACTGGAGGCCATTATGTTAAGTGAAATAAGCCAAGCACAGAGAGACAAATATTACATCATCTCACTTATATGTGGAAGCTGAAAAAGTGGATCTTATGAAGATAGAGAGTAGAATGGTAGTTACCAGAGGCTGAGGAAGGGCTGGAGGAAGGAAAGGAGGAAGGGAAAAAATATATATATACACACATATGTAAATGTAGTCATAACTAAACTGGACACATAAAATGGTAAAGATGGTAAATTTTTTATGTATATTTTACCTCAATAAAAAAGTACAAAAAAAAAAAAGAAAAAATGTATTCACAATTAATATCAAGTAAATGTCTTAGGTTGGCAGTGGAGGATGCACTTAAAATATGTGAAGAAAAAATCATCTAAAAGTATCTGTGATTGTCATATTTTTTCATGATAAACATCTTCATAAAAGAGGGAGTATAGAAAGTACAATTTAAATTCTCCTCTCTCATTATATTCTACTACTCCCAAAAGTTAGCTTCTAGATCCTTGAGGAATCCTTGTCTTGCTTTTGCATAAAGTTCTTTTACTCAGTGGGTAAAAATGTATCATTTGAAAATAAAGTTTGTTTTTTTATATGTAAGTACAAAATATGCATCAGTATTAATTTGCCATTGACTATTTCATGAGTTATTAAAATATACCCTCAATTGGTTGACCTGAAAAATAAATAAATGAATGTCATGAGTCCCCATTTCTCATCTCCAGTCTGGAGCTTTCTTCTGAGCTCCAGGTGCATATTTTTTACTGCCCACCTGATGTCTCTTCTTGGATACCTAGTGGGTGTGGTACACGTCTAAAACTAAGTCTGGTTCTTCCACTCCTCGTCTAAACTATTCCTCTACCCAATCTCTTCCTTTATGGAAAATGGCACTCTATCTGCCCAGTTGTTCAGGCTAGAGATTTGGAATGTAATCCTGGATTCCTTCCCCTATCCTCAGCATGAAACCCATCAATCACTAGGTCTATCAATTTGACCTTTAAAATATATCTCAAGCCCATCTTCTTTTTATCTTCTTCTACACAGCTACTACCCTTTCCCCAAATGCCATAATCTCACCTGAGCTATTTAATTCTCTGCTACCTGGTCTCCCTTCGTCCCTTCCGCACCTCATCACATTTCTACAGAGAAGCTAAAGCGAACTTTTAAAATTCTAAATCAATCATGCATCCACTCCCTTGCTTAAATCCTTTAAATAGTTTCCCATTGTTCTTATAGTACAAAACACACTCAGTGTGGCCTAACAGGACCCTGTGATGTGGTGTCTTAACTACTTCCTCAGCCCTGCCATTGACCACACACCCAGGATCACTTCGCTTTTGCCACTTTGGCCTTTCCTAATTTCCTAAGTGCTTTAAGGTTTATTCATCCCCAGGGTCTTTTCCCTCATTTTTTTCTCTGCCTGGACACACAGCTTCTGACTTCTCACACATGATTCCTCTTTCTCTTCTTTTTATCTCAGCTTAAAGCTCTCCTCCCAGAGGATTTTTTCCCCATCCAATTTTAAATAGGTCACCATGTCATTCTCACATAGACAATCCTGTTTATTCTCTTTAGAACTCTTTATATCATATATTTATATCTTTTCATTAACACATTTTGTGTTGCTACTGTTGTTCACCACTGTATCTCTAGCACCTGATATGCTTTCTGGCAAAGAGCAGGTGCTCAGCAAGTATTTTGAATGGCACTTACATGATCTGGACTTTTTGTATCATTAATGTCATAAACTAGATATTTTTGAGTTTATGTTCACTCATTATGACATGCAAAACAATGTGTTAGATCCTTAACAGATGCAAAGATGTGTAAAAAGTGGGTCCTAATCTCAGTTTATAATTTACAGAGGAAAGTGTGATATGCCTTAGAGAACAATATAATATAATGAAATGTCAATGTCTTTTACAATGGGGAGAGAAGAGAGAACTGGTTGCTAAAAAATGGTGTTGCATAAAGGACAGTTCTGAGACCCAACTTAAATAGAGTCTAGGTAGGGAAAATGAATGAATTCATATAATACATTGGGGAAAAAAATCTGATATGAATTGTCAGTTGTAGGTAATCCAGAGAAGTAAAATATGACTGGTATTTTTAGGCCAAGTGACTGGGACAATAGTAGTACCATGAAAAACAAAACAGAAAGCAACAAGAAGGAAGCGTTAAAATGGGGGAGGGGAGGTGGAGAGTGTTTGGATAATACCAGCTGGGTTCTAGAGATAAGTCTGAGACGTTGGTGGAACATTCGCACAGATATATCTGGCAAGTAGGTTTTTTTAAAAAAAAACTTTTTAAATTAGATTTTTAAAATTACTAAAGTGAAGCATGTAGCATATAAAATGATTAGAGACGCATAAAGAAAAATTTTACAATCTCTTTCTGCCTCCTTCTAATCCAATCTTCTAATCCCCACCCCCAACTATCTGCACCCAAGTGGTTGTCTCGAGGTCTGCTTTTAGGGGATCCAAACTAAGACAATAGGAGATATTTTTTTTCACGGTAATAAAGTACCCAAGAAACAAGAAGATCCAATCCTTTTATCCTAATAC
Organism: Eulemur rufifrons; assembly: GCF_041146395.1. Lineage (NCBI taxonomy): Eukaryota > Metazoa > Chordata > Mammalia > Primates > Lemuridae > Eulemur > Eulemur rufifrons. Next base: position 47,015,013 of record NC_090983.1, read on the forward strand.
ATACCATGAGAGCAAATTTCCTGATGCTTTAATATAAATACCAATGACAAGATTGCTTTAAAAGAAACATGAAACAAAGGCTTCTCAATTATAAGACTTCTGAAACCTGCTGAGAAAATGTGTGAAACGTGCCTCAGAATCCTCTACCCCTGGAAGACCTGGAGGCTGGGGCATCTATCTGAGGAACTCTCACCCTCCTTTGGCGCAGGGTTAACCTCTGCATACTTGAAGCTTGCACCTGTTTGTCCGTGGTAAGCAAGCTCCCAGGCGCAGGAGGAGTCCTTGGGCGGAGATCAGAGACAAAGCCATGGCAGCTGGGAAGCTGCCACCGTTCTGAGACTGTCTACCTAGGAATAGGTGGGCTCAGGTGGCCCAAGAGGTGGGACATCAACAGTATCTACTACAACTGCCAATCAGATCCTTGGCTGATTTGTCTGTATTGCTCAAACCTGGTTTTTATTCTTATAATTAAGTTTTCTCTGACTGGATGGGAAAAATGAGTTAGTGCAGGTAAAGCACTTAACAGAGTCCTCAGCACATAATAAATGCTGAAAAAATAGCACTTTCTCCTTTGAACCTTTTTCCTTTTATTAGCATCATCACTAATGATATAATTTGTATAGAAATAAACTATGTAGAAGAATCTAAAATCAAGGGCAGTGACCCATATGGGAAACTTCAGTTAATAAAGAGACATTTTATGCTTGTATTTATTCACTCATTCAACAAACTTATTGAACACCTATTATGTGTTAGTGAGAGACGCCATCTATGACATGGTATAAAGAGTTGGAATTCTTCTTTAGACACACATTCTGAAGGGCAATCTGACAATAAATAATAAATATTACCTATTTTAAATCTTGTCACTGTTCAGTATATTGACATATACAAGCAGATGATATTTTCTACAGCACAACTATCAATATGTCATTTCTCGCCTCAGAGACTCCTAACGGCTCCTTCCCTGACTTAACCCAATGAAAATAGAGTTTCTTGGCTGGGGCTTAATGTCCTCCACTCTTGGCCTCACACTAACTTTCTTTCTACCCACCCGAAACGCCAACTATTTTTCCTTCTCTCTCAGAACGTTCCCTTTAGTTTGGTAAATTAATAGATCAAGAAATAACTACTATTTAACTCAGTAGGTGTCAAATGCCAGGCAAGATGGTGTATAACAGAGAAATTCAACAGATGGAGAGGTTTCTGCTGGCTGGGGTGTTTAGGGCAATTTTTCTGGACTAGAAGGGTAATTTTGATAAATTTTACTTTTTACCAGTCTTCTCAAAACTCCTGACACAACTGATATTTTATAACTTTTTAAACCAAGTCTATTTCATGCTTCAGTTCAGAAAAAGAAACAATTGCTCCTCTTGTTACAGTGTATAAAAGACCTGATATAAAACCATTCTTCTCTCAGGGAGCACATAGTTATTAAGTGACAACATTTTATCTCATAGGTAATCTGACCTGGAAGATTGAATTGATGCACTATAATGATTTCACAACTGGTCTACACTTGATCTCAAAGGTTCACAAGACACACTGATATTTTACAGCATCATTGTCCTCTGTTATCAGAGGCTAGAATCTATGTAAAAGTGCCATGCAACAGTGTCTTATCTCAACCCTCTTATATGCATGGCCTCATCTTGAAAACACAGGGTTCCTAGGCATTTGGGAAATGAACATGGTGAAAAAAGTGTAAAATTGCTTAATTGTTTGTGGATAAAATAAGATCATACAACAAGCATATGTACATATGTCCCAAACACTTTCAAGACACAAAAGAAGTTAAAGATAATTTCTTATTCTTCAATAGCTGGCAATCTAGGTAGAGAAGCAACACATACAAACTCAAAACTGGAAAACAATTGCAAAGCAACTTACAAAATATTAATATAATGTGAATTATAAGACAAATTATATGACATAATAAGTGAAGTTTTCAGAGTAGCAAAAGTTTTATGGGGGAACTAAAGGAAATAAATTTAGTTTAATCTTATTCTTTAATCTTTTTCTTTCCCTCTCTGTCTTTTTCTCTTTATTTTTTTCTTTCACCAGACCAAACTGGGGGAACATAGAGATTAGTCTTTGTAGACCAGATAAAAGAGATAAGAGAACATGAAAGACTAAAATATCAGTAGATAGGAAGAATGTAAACAGTGGAATGAGGCTATACCACTTTGTAAGAAAAATAATGGGACATAAGAGAGATAATTTAATGTACTAAAGTTTCCTGAACTATTTAGAAACCAGCAGAAACTTTGGGAAAATAATTATAATTTGGATTAGTAAAGTATGAATGTTATACAAAACTAATGTATCTATCTCACGTCTATGCATCGGAAGAGCAGCAGACAGCTTGTATATTCTATTTTTGGTATACACTGAAAATCAGCTTTGTTTATAACAGTTACACAGTATATTGGCCCAGTAAAGTAAATTTCCTCTGTTTACAGAACCTAGAAAAACTATTTTGATTTTAAAATTATGTGTTGTTCATAAAAAAAACTTGTTAGAATTATGGATAAAAGTGAACATTTTTAAATTCTAAGAGTATTCTTTAATTGGTCTAAAGACTTTTTTTTAAACTTATTTCCAAAAAGTTTGTAATACTGATTCAACCTAATAATAGTATAAAATTTTTCTTTGTAGATTGTAGAAATATATCTTACTCTTTTCATGGTTCACATAAAAAACTGTTTGTCTAAAACCAGTTTTAGAAACTAAACAAGGATTTGGGAGACCTGAAGTTCCTGATTATGGAACTGCTCTTATATTTTTACAACTTCCTTGTTATTAAAATGAAAAAGGCTCACTGAGATTGTCACTAAAGTTATATTCATTTCCAAAATGGTATTGTTTTTAGTTCTCACAGACAGCAGGAGAACCCTGTTCTTTGAGAACATGCAGTAAGAATCAGGAAGCCACACAGTAGATACACTGTGAAGGGAAAGGGTATTCAATTCAGTTGATAAACTCTAGTCAAGAAAGTGAGCTGATGGAACTCCAAGGATAAAACTATGAATCCTGAATAAACAGCAGCATCTATATGTTTCTATGTTAATATCTATAATCAGCTGTCTATCTATCATCTATCTTGTCACATGCCAGCTTAGTGAAGTATAAGCAGATTGGAAAACTTTAACTTTTCTTTCTCAAATTGTTGTATAACACTTTTTTCTAGTGTTTCACAATTGCCTTCCCTAGGACCCCCTTTCCTTCATACTCTTTCTTATATGTAGACTTCTGGTAAATAACCTAAATAAATAAATTGCATTTGTTTAGATTTTATAATTTATAAAGTAACCTTTTCTCAAGCTACACCAAAGTATGTATGAAGTTATTAATAGCAAAGCTTGAGAACTAAGGGGAATTGTATGACAGGAAATTCTATAAAATGTACCATGATAGCCGAGACTACACTGAAAGAAAAAAAGTGGGGACACAATTTTTATCTTAGGCTTAATCTGTACGTTATTCTTCTGATCAAAGTGAACAAGTAAGATCAGTATTGCAAAATTGAGAGACAAAAATGTCAAAAGACACCTAGACAGATCACAGACAATCAGATCTCAGGGACAGGGAGAACCTTAAAGAAAGAGAACATTCCTGAAGCAATATGGACTCGATTAAACTTTATTTTGTAGTAAAATTAGAGAACACCAGAACCTTACTAATGAAGATTGAGCTTTGAATAATTGCACATGAAAAGATTGATAAACCTCTGTATTTATGATTAACTGTCCTAATACCAGTTCCATTAATGTGATACAAGTAGAAGCTGGGGCATTTAGGGCAAGTATGTACAGGAACCAGGTCAAGAGAACAGATGAGAAGCAGCATTGCCCATTTTAGCAACAATTTTCTTGGCCATAGCTGAGTAAAGATTATCACTGATTTCTACAAGGAGGAAAGATAAAAAATTAATATCGGAATTCTGCAGCCTACATGATTATTTTTAAGTTAATAATATTATAAATTACATGTAGTTCACATTTCTTTGTGACTTTGGTTAATTCTTGTTGACACTCTTATTGCTAGCATGAAGTATTTAGATACTGCTTTTAATTATATATAGAGTTCTGGCCTAGAATCATCTCAACAAAAAATTACAGTCAATTACTGTGCAACCCAAAATACTTATCAGGTAAGCAGCAGGTAATGTTATCTTACTAAGGCTTATTCCTAGCAGTTTAAGTAAACTGCAGATTACAGATTTACATATACTAATTTTATTGATCCATAGAAGAAAATATTGAGTTTGGTAGAATTTCTTTCATTTTAGAGATGAGGCAATGGCTTCCAACACGTTAAGTGTCTTGCCCAAGGCCACTGACTACATTCCTGACCCTCTCACATCCCCTTACATAGAGACTAGATTGACAAATCTAGAAGGACAGCCAGCAGAGTGGGTGCCAGGACTCAGGTCTCCGGACATAAAATAGGGCAAAAACAGGAAGTGCCTAATGCCTTCCTCAGGTTTGAGCCAGAGAAATCAAGATTAGTCCATTCCACAAAAGAGCAAAAGTGGAGAAAAAGAGACAAATGCTAAGATTCAGGAAACAGGCGGAAACTGACCAAACAGGAGCTGGTGCCAATGTTCCTGGGCAATTGCTGTGAACGGAGCTGAAGTATCTATGACTTGTCTTGACTGGCTTTGGTGTCTTAAGGTAAGGAGATCTGGTGGGGAGGATGTCATAGTGTTAACAAGTGACTGAGATAGTATTTAAGGTCTAGTCTGCCATTCGAGTTTACTATTTTTTTTTTTACTATTTATTTCCAATATACCTTAGCACTTATGCTATCTGTGTATAAAGAAGTTTCGTACCTGAAGACATCAGAAAGAGTCTGCTCTGAGTAATCATCCATAATTACTCTAAGAAATCTTGCTTTTAAATGTTGATAGCACCTACTTATTTAAATCCTAGCTAGTTGATTTCAGATTCACAACTTTTTCCTTGTTTTCTTCATAAATTAACGAAGTCTTGGAAATTCAAACTCATAACCGTTGTCTTTATCAGTGAAGTTTTGGGAAGCCATTCTATCTAGCTTAGTGTTTTCCATGTGCATAAGAGTTAAGTGTTGGAAAATGGAGCTGAAGAAATGAAATTAAGCCGAATGGATTTCTAGATCCATGTATGTAAGGTTTTCATGATGAGACTTTTTATTAAAAATAATTCCTAGACTACCTGACCTACCCATATTCAGTTATAATTTATTTCAACCTTTATTTGGAATAATTATCAGGTTATTCACACAAGATATAATTATCCCTCCTACATTTCTGCCTACAATCATGGGTGGGTTATACTAAAATTTAATAAGTTAGTACCATAAAGGCTGCATTACAAGGCTTCAGCAATCTTATGTAATTTTTTAGGGCCAGCAGACATGGGCTAGCAGCAGAGCCATGGGCCCTGCAGTAGATTAAACAAGGTCTGGGTGGAAATGATCCAAATCTAATCTTACCACTCTTTTACAACTGTCATTTTGACAAGGCTCACATTTTATTCAAACATGGGAAAAGTTACTACATGGCTTTTGGCTGATAAGTGATTTTGGAAGTGCCCATAAATCTTTATGAAATCCAATTCAGTTTCCAACAAGTCATAGTTTAGGGAATGGGCAAAAATGCTTTCATAGCTCCACTGAAAAAATTTTCATTGAATCAAATAAAATTTTAGTGGATTGACTGAAATGAATCCTTGTTATGGGATCAATGCTGGTATTGACAGTGGATCCTGCCAATGGGCATTTTTGTAACTTTGAGCCCCTTGTTCATAAAATAAAAATTACAGAGCAAAACAAGGGTGGGGGCAGAATTAAACCTTTCCCACTGTCCTCATCACAGACTCTCATTCTAATCCAGACTATCAGTAGCACCAGACTACTTTTTAAGCTAGGAGAACTGTCTGTACAAAAAATAACTCCCAGATTTCATAACCTCATTTGACAATCTTTCACAGAGGAATTTCAAATGGCATTTGACTCCAAAGTAGAGGAATTGTTTGTTTTTCACAAGCAAGAACTCAGTTAAAAGAGACAGGAGGCAAATGCAGGCTAAGGATATTGTTTGAAGTGAGCCGATAGTCTGATTTGTAAACAACATCAAAAGATCCCCTATATGGGAATTGAGCTGAAGAGGGAAGCATTTATCTGAGGGTAGTCTTCTTGCTCTCCTTATAGCCTTCCTAAACCCCTCTATATTTGTAACTTAGATAGCTGTTAACAGATAAAATCTGTCCCCTCTTCTCTTGGAACCTCCCTGACCACTTGTCAGTGCCCATATACTTAGGACTCTGATCTGCTTCATTCAGGTCCTCTATCACAGTAAGAATGACTCTGATAACATCACTTCAGCCTATACTGCGAATGTGGTCCACTCCATCAGAGGTAGTTCATTTTGAAACTGTCTTTACCCTGATGAACAAATTTTAGGAACTAGCAAGTAAACTACAGACAAGTTGCCTATCTTCTTTGAATTCATTCCTTGCCTATATATTCATTTTGTCTCTCATAGAATATTTAGTGATCACTACCATAAACCAAGCACAATGCTTGGTGCTACAAATATAAACATAAATAAAACAGGCTCCCACATTCAAGGAAATTACAGTATATACATGAAATTGACATAAAACAAATAAAATACTACACTTTTTAAAAGTTCCATGTGGGAACAAAGAAATAGAGCCACCAATTCTGAGAGTCAGGAAAAGCTTTATCAAAGGGGAGACACCTAAGTTGAATCTTTTCACATGAATAGGTGCTTACCTGGGAGATGTAGTGGAACACTACGATGGTGTGAAATCACGTGGTGCATTTGGGAAGCTTTAAGCATTTGGCATAGATCAGAGAGTGGTAGGAATACCAAAGAGATAGGCAGAGTGTAGATCCTGGAAACCTCATATGTTATGCTAAGAAGCATGGATTTTTATTGCAGTCAGAAAAAAAAAATTATGTAGTAGAATAATATGGCTGGATAGATTGGAATAATGGGATTTTAGAAGGAAAGAGTTTAATTAAATGACTGATATATTAGTGTCAGAGAGAGATGCTGAGTCCACAATGAATAAGTCTTAAATGGCTAAAGAGAAAGATGGGGTGAAGGCAAGGGAGCAATTGAGCATGGTATCTGAAGTTCTTGTGTGATTAGGTAATGTCATTTATTGATTCATTGTGATAAGGTGTGGAGGAGGGGAGCAGATCTCAATGGGAAGATAATTAGGGTGGGATCAATGGCGTTGAGTTTGAATTTTCTGAGATACATGCAAGTGATGGTGTCCCAGAGACAATTAGGCAGACAATTTTGTGACTCAGGAGAGACACTTGTGCTAAAGATATAATCTTGATAACATCATTAACACATAGGTGGATGCTGGAGAGCATAGGAAGGAGAATAGAAGAGAGCTACAGAAAGAATCTTGGAGGATATCAAAGTTTTGGATCGGGCAGAGGAAAAGCTACCCACAATTAATCTAAGAAAGAATCATGAGAGAGGTGAGAGAACAAGGGAAATGTCTCAGAAGACCAAGAATAGAGAGTACTAAAGAAGTAGCCTACATATTAAGCGTAACTGACAGGCCAAATATGATGAAGATTTAGTAATTAGGGTTTCCTTGGGGACATATGATTTGCAAACTTATAGTGTCTGGTGGAAGATGGGTGAGAAAGATGAGTCTTTGCACTGACCCTGTGGCTGCATGTTTGTTCTGTCCCAGAGGGAAGCCCGAGTGAGGGCTCTCTGAGAATGTTACATGCTTATTCTCAGGACGAGCATTAAGACCAAAAATCAGTCCCGGGAAAGGAAATCTGTTCCCCTTGAAGATTGTTTGTTCTGTATAGCTGTTTTCCACATATCCCTACCCACACTTTTCTGCCAGCATAAGCCTCATCTCTTTTTCTCCGGTTACTATCAGATACCAAGCCCTCCCTCAAATCTCCACTCTCCCAGCTTTGGTCCTGACTTTTAGTTCCCTTCTGTCTCTCTTCCTCTAAAGATGACACTATGGATAACAACTAACTATGAGCAGCTTCACTGCCCCAAATTCCAGCTACTTCAGTCTCTTTAGGAGGAGATGATTCTGCAATGGAGATGATAGTCATGCAAATCTTAGTGCTTGAAAACCTCACATAGAGAATGTAGCTATATTAAGAATTACTGGAAAAGGTGGAGAAGCAACGAGGTCTGCAGGGCATGAGATGGCCAAGTCTTGGGCTTAGCAGGGAATGAATGAGGGCAGCCAAGGATGTGGTTGTACTTGAACATGACACACCAGACCCTATTCTCAGATGCCAAATCTTCCTGGTCCCATTGACCCCATGGCATGGCACTGGGCTGAGTGATCAGCATGCAATTGTGTTGTTGCATTTTAGATAGGCAGATAGAGAAGGTCAGGCTCTGAGATCAGAAGGTCTTGAAATTTAAAATGAGTTCATGCCATCCAGGCAATTTAGTGGTGTGTTTGAAAACAGGTTGAGTTTTGAAAAAACTTGGGGATTTGGGTTCAGAATGCAAGAAAATTTGAAGTCTTTCCAAGTGCCCAAATACTTCCTAAAAAGTGCGGACATTGTTCTGGGGAACTCTGTTGCTAAAGGCTTGACTGTTTGCATTTTCGCTAAATGGGGAATTTGAAGCCAAAGCAGCTCTGATATCAACTAGGGATGCAGAGTGACCATGAAACACACACACACACACACACACACACACACACTGCTTTGTAACCTTATACTCTACTAAAGTGAGACAAGACAATTTGTGGAACTAATTATCTACTTAACATTAGTACGTTAAGATCTGCACAAAATGTTTTGTTTATATTGCACCTTAAGCAGTATTTTTAATCAGTTGTAGAACACAAATTTTCAGTAAGTGCACAGTGTAGGAGCTGAGCAGAAATCCCTATGTCAGATTCTTAGGAAAACCTGTTGGTGACCCCCAGGTGGTGGCAGAACAATCCTCAATGATGGCAAAACACCTGGAGAATGTCTTCTAAGGCAGTGCTTCTCAAACTTTAATGTGCATATGTATCATTTGGAGATCTTGTTAAAATGCAAATTCTGATTCAGTTAATCTGCATTTCTAACAAGTTCCCAGGTGATGACAAAGCTGCTAGGCTATGGATCACACTTTAGATAGTAAAGTTTTATGAGAATATTCTTAGCTAAGTTTCATTTCACAGTTATACTAGTAAAATATAAAGTATTGTCAGAAATGCTGGCAAAGAAAATCTGAACTGAGCAGCTAAGTATAAATCAATCTTTTCGGCCAACATCTTGTGGTTGAGAAATTAAATTAGACTGCGTAATGAAACTCTATTTTGACATTTAGTTATAAGCCATATTAATCCTTTTTTATGATGAGATAAAATTTCACAGCATGCTATTTTTACTACTAGATTTAATAAATTGTAGTTAGAAATCTTGTCTCTTCCTGTCTGGATATTACTATGGTAAAATTTCTGGTGTAGGTCCAGATTTTTTATTTAAATTAAATATCTTTTTTATACCACCAAATTTAACTATTTTTAAAGAAGATTTTTCTTTCTTTCCTCCTTTCCTCCCTTCCTTCCTTTCCTTTTTCCCTCCCTCCCTCTCTCTCTCTGACTGCCTGCCTTTGGAAGAGGAGGATGAAGAAGAGGAGGAGGGTAACAACCTCCATAGTAACTCAAGTTCATAATGAGTTTAAGCATTAATAAAAGGGGAAAAATCCAGGAAGCAATTTTCTAGCTGTATCTTTACAGGAACTTGGATTTAAACAAGTCTTCTAATTCTTAAGAATGAATAAGGTTTCTAAGAATCCAAATTTTAACATCAAATGTTTACTTCGGTAGGTTCTCCCAAGTAGTTGATCTTTTTTCATCACAGAAGACTTTAACTCTTAAGTCTTTAGATGTTTGCAGCCTGACGTGGGCTCTCTAAGCATAATACTGATGTATCATGATTTTGAAGATTATTATTTGATTCTATAAAATCCGCTCCTTTACCCAGTACTGCCCTAATGGTGTTATGAAGAAGAACAGTTCTGTGAACCAGATTATTCCCCAAATGGGAGTTCTATGATCACACAACTTTGGAAAAATCTAGGCGCTTTACTTCTCTTTTGGATGTCCCTAGAGCATGTTAGAATTTGAAAAATTATGAGAACAAAGCAGCAGCACTCTGCGTATCACAGTGTTTCTCAAATTTATTTGTCCAGAGAGCACATTTGGGGAAATGTGTGCCTTTTCCGCTTTTCTACGTTTTTTCCATATTGATCAAGTTTTTGGTTTAGGGGAGCGATGAACAGAATGCCTTCCCTTCCATCATCAATAAGGAGAAAGCCTTTGCAGAAGTGTCACCAGATGACTTTCTCTGAAGTCTTCTTGGACAACCAGGACAATGCTGAGCTCTGTGGGATGCCAGGGGAGTGAATGCCCAGCAAAGTAGAATGGGATGGGCAAGATACAATGGGACCAATCTTGACTCCTCACTTGGGGCTGATGCATCAGAGAATATTGGAGCACTATTAGCAAGAAATGAAAGTGGGGAGGGCTTCTGGGAAGGCAACTAACACTGCCAAAAGGAAAATGCTAAGAAAAAGTTATATTGAACCATATTGGTTCAAATTGCCATCTTTTCTCATTTCTTCAAAAGCCTTTTACTGGTGCTTCCATTCTTATCCCCTTGCTATCAGTTCTCCACACAGCTGCCAGGATGATTTAAAAGCATAAATCAAGTCCCATTACTTCCCTGCTCCAAACCTTCCAATGGCTTTCCATTTCATTTAACATAAACTGCATCCGATTGGTCACGGTGAAAAGGCCCTGTGAATTTTTGCAACCTCATCTCAACCTTTGTTTACTTTATTCTAGTCCTTGCTTTTGGCTCTTCCTCTAAAATGCCAGGCTATTGTTTTTTACCTTGTGACCTTGGTACTTTCTATTTTTTGCCTGGAAGTTTCTTTAGATTTTCACATGACTTGCTTTCTTATTCCCTGATTGTATGTCGCCTCTTCAGGGACAATCTCCCTGATCAAGCTAAGATACTTGCTTTTTTCTCATATACTTTTATTTTTCTTATCTATTTTTTGTCATATATTTTTATAATTGTCTGTTTCCTGTCCTCTCCACTAAAATATTAAAACATGATTTGATCTTGTTTATCTCTGAATGTTCAACACTTACATTGTAGACTTGCAAATATTTGTGGAATAAAATAATGAAATCTATAAAGTTAAAAGAGACATCCATCACAGCCAATGAAAAGAGAAGGTGATGAGTTGTTTGCAAAGAAAATTATAGAAGAGTAGGGATCATTTGGAGACCTTCTAATGAAAACTCTAAATAGCATAGACCTTGTTGACATCTTTGATCTCATTTATACCCAGGGATGAGACTAATTTATTGGATATTAGCAAGGCTAAAAAAAGTTGCATTTGCAAAGCTTGATTTTGAAGTTCTATGCCTTCAATCCAAATTGGAGCCCATCTCAGCTGTCTGCCAACACCTCTAGCATCTGTAACAGTATCACGTTAGCTGTTGGAACTAGAGACTTTTCTCATCAATATAAGAGAGAGATACCTATAAAGATTTAGAAACAAGATAGTGATTCTTAGAGAATATCATAGATTAAAATCAACCCTCTCAATTAGATAATCTAAGGTATCTTCCAACTATTAGGTTTTAAATTCCATTTCTCTATATAGCTAGAAACTGATTCTTCCCTTACATTCAAATTCTATTTAAAGAAACCTTCCTTAGGAAACATATTCTAAGACATTAAAATTCAAATCTAGAGTATTCATAAATTTACCAGACAATTTTGTCTGGGTTGCACACTGCTTTGCATATAAAGAATCCAAACTAATTTTCCTCATATGCAAGAACATTTTGAGTATAGATGATATTGTCAGATCTTAACATTTAGCCTGATTTTTGTTCTGTTTTTAAAGCTTATTACTTGCCTATCATACCTTGTCTCTTATTCTATATATTAAATTCAAGGAGAAAAATTTATAATAGAAGTTAGGTTTAAAAAATCTGGAACTAATTAAAGATATTCACTTTTAACTTATGGCCTTAGTCCCAGAAGTTTTTTATTAGCAATGTAAAGTATTCCAAGCTAATAGAAAAATTGGATTAAAATATGAGATGTTATTTTTCAAAAGTCTTTGTAGTTATGTCAATGACCTGATGATAAATGGTCTGATAAAATTTGCACCATTAAGGATGCCTTATATATTGTCATTGCATCCTGCATACATCACAGTCTCCATTTGGACAGTGGACACAGAAATGTCTATTAGCCAAGGCTAAGAGGTATCTATGGCAGAGACTGCTATCTGTTCACCAAAGCTGATTCTCCTTTTATACCCTACTAATGCAGTTGGGCTGACGATGCAACTACCAAGCCAGGGATTACATTTCTAGCATTGCTACTCTCCCCAAATTTGAATCTAAGCATGACTGTATGACTTCATTTTCAGCAGGAGAAAATAAATGGAAATAATGTGTGCCTTTTTTGGTCCTAGGACTTAAACCACTGGGCATATGTTTTTGATGCTCTTTCCTCCTCACCTAAACTGGAAGAAATTCTATTTAAAGGAAGCTTCCTTAGAAAAACATCCCTTATGAGGATAAGCGTAATGCTCCAGATGACAACTGAGAAAGAATATGGAAAGACCTTGATCCCTGAATGATTGTGTGGAGCACAGCTATCTGTTATTTGCTCTGAATTAATATGTGAAGAAGAAATAAAAGCCTTTTTCAAAGCCACTCCATTGTTAAGACTCACTGAGATGGCATATAGCAGCTTAGCCTTTTATAGTGAATAATACAGGGGTTCAAGCCATCTTGGGTGCCCTCCCACTCCCCTTCCATGTTCTCCTCTGTCTTCATGGTTTCTCCTCATTCATCAGGACCTTCAGGAAGCTACCTGAGCATTTGCTATATTCTGGATTCTTTTCTTCATGCTCTCTGTTTATTGCATTTATTTTAACTATCTGGCTCTTTCAAAGGACTCTTATTAACTCAGTTAATCTTTTTAGAAGCATATTGCCCATTACTTTTCCTAAAGGCACTTATTTTACTTGAGAGTTATGACTTAATCCAAATGAATAGATTTTTTCCTTGGCAAAAGTTCAGGCAGAAGCCCACAGATTGTTTCAGTGTCTGCTCAATTATATTCTATAATGCTGGATTTTCCCTCATCCAGCATTATAGAACCTTTTTTCCTTTCAGATTCTCAGGCTATAGCGGGTGTCAGCCTCCCTTCCAAGACAGAAAGAGAACAAAAAATTGAGACTGGGCTCTTCAACTCTCATCTCTTTGCCACAGTTTTTCTAGGTGACTAGAAGTAAGAGATTATCCCAGTTTTTAATCTGAAAAACATAGGCTTAATTTATCATTCTGAATAGTCATGAAATAAATAAATATCAATTACTATCTCCTATCTGCAAGCAAATTTAACTAACGAGATTATATAACTCAACTTAAATTTCCAAAGTTTCCATTTACTTGTTTCAATGAATCAGCAGCTCAGTTTCTGAATGCTGTCTTAAACTTTCCAACTTAAGTAGTCTTTGTGAGGCTAAAAGTGAAAGAATTTGTAGATGACATAGATCAAAGAACTTTCATGTTCTCTTGGCCACCTCCACTTATAAATCAGAGAATAATAGGTGCTCATTCTACCTGTCATTCTTTATAATGCTTTTCACAGCACTGGGTGCTACTCTTTAGTGGGACATGAAATAACTTACTGGATCATGATCAACATATGAAAAAGGTTGAATAGAATAGTAGAGCTTTGACTATCATTCCAGTAAGTTTTATAAAATTTTAGTTTCAATTTTATATAAATGTGAGGATGAGTGTATGTGTGTGAATCTGCACTGGGTTGTGATGCAAAATATATTACTAACCATTAAAAACAAAGTTTTAAGAAGTCTTGCTTCAGTCTGTCAGCTTATTTTGGAAACAGGATTACTCCTCTTAATGGGTGCCTGCCGACTGCCTTGGTGTCATTGAACAGAATCTTTACCTAATCTTTAAAGCACTTCAGTGCCATGGAATCCTAAACTATACATTTGTGAACCAGAGAGTTGGGGCCAGGGCCATTCTTTGGTAAAATTATTGAATTCTTTCTGATTTTATAAAAAAATCAATCCCCAAATTCCAACACTGCTCTAATTTACATAAGAATAATGCCTTTGAAATGAAAAAAAAAAAATACCCCCACAATATAAATTTGTCTGTGGTCACTAACTACATTTAACATATGGATTATGGCCCTCTAATTTTAAGTTTCCTTAATCATGGACAATCCCATGCTGTATTTTCTCAAAGTAGCTTACAGATCCTTTCTGGGAAAGCACCAATATACAATCTAACAGCTTAGATGACAATTATTTATTGCAATAAAAGGAACTTGCTCTGCTTTATTCTGAAACCCATTTGTAGCTTCTGCTATTGATTATCTTTTGAGGGCAGGAGGGTTAGAAAATAATTTTTTATTTTAAATGCAAAGAAATAGATTTTACATGGTTGAACTCAAATATCTTAGTGTAAAATAATTTGCATAGCACATTTAGATTTTAGATTTTCATATATAGTATTGTTTATGTTCCAGATGAAATTGCTTATAGCTAAATGCAGTTTTTAAATTACTGTATATATCAAAATGTATAAAACATTCACCAACATACTCAAAAACATAAATCAAGGAAAAGAAGAAACTATTGACTGATTGCCGCAGTTGGAAATACTGACACATTAGTTTATCTTACGAATGATCACATCCAGTAGCTTAACTAATAATCCGCACCGTTGTCTACTCTACAATGAAGAGAAAAATCTGAGCACAAACATGATGAAACAATGAGCAGAGGAAAATATTTATATTGTCCTGAGAAATGGTTTAACTCTAAAATATTCTGCTTTTCAGAAATCAGTCCTCTGAGAATAATCTATAGTCATTAATTTATTCAAAAGTATCAACATTAAAAATGAAAAAAGATAAAACAACAAAACTCATGACATAAGAAGATTTGGTTACCATATTTTTAGTTATTCTAAAATACTGCTCTTAGTACTTGAGAGCTCATTATTATATTAAAATATATTTGAAAGCTTTATGAAACTGCTTTGCCCTTTTCCTATGTCATAGTATTAAGAAATGGTGTTCTAATAATCTACAGGCTTTACATATTCACTAAAACTTCACCGTAAAATAAATCACTTTGTGTTAAGACACTCAGTATCTGAGAGCAGAGAAAAAATTGAAAATATGCAAAACATAAAAAGGGCAAAGCAAATAAAGTATATTTTTCAAGCTTCTCTAATATAAAATTTATGATTATTAAAATTGGGCCTAGGGTGTAGTTTTATCTTTTTGCATTATCTTTAGAGGGCAGGGAGAAGAAGAGAGAAGGGAGAGCTTGTTAAGCAAATGAATAGTGCCCCCCTTAACACTGGAGGAGGACTGCTTTCAAGTACTGACAAGTGTGCAAATACCATATAATCACCACACAAACAAAAGCTGCAATGCTCAGCAGAGCTCACCTTTTGCTATGGAAACTACAAATCACTGCTTCTTTTAGTAAAGCAAGATCTCCAGACAGCAATCCTTGGGTCCTGCTGGTTTACACAATACTTTCCTCCTAATAAATTTGGATCCCAGGTGGTTTTTAGTGCTCTGCCTTGTTTGTCTTAGCAATGCACAGAGGAGGTTTTAGTGCATTGGCCTTCCCACCTGGCAGGTCATAAAATCAGCGCATTTTGGGTGGACGGTATGTGGAGGGTGTTTTCCAAAATGCAGATTTTTTAAATTTCCCTAAAAAAAAAAAAAATACCTTAAGCTTGTCTTTGAACTTCGAAAGATGAATTTTGGAATAGTGTTTTCTTGTTAATTGCAAGATATGAATGGGGGTAGTAAGTATGTCCATAAGTTGCAAACTTTATTGTACATAATAATTTTGTGGAAAATATTTTGTGGACTCCTAAATAGACATAAAGTCACTTTACCCTATTGAATATATTATCCTCAACGATCAGACATTGAACTGAGTTCCAAGTATTTAAAGGCTCAAGAAACACCAATGACCAGCCCAAGGAAGAATCTGGCAAACAGAAATTTTCTATGGAAAGAGTGGACTCAGTGTATCAGTAAGTGTCCTGTCAGCAGAGGGGTAGCATGCTCAAAAAGAGTAATTGAAGTGAATTTAATCAAGGGCTACTTAAAAGGGTGAGGTTAGGATTATGGGTTCGCTAAAAAGGGATGGCTGGTGAAGCACTAGTATCACCACTAGACTTGAAAGGCAAGGAGATGAGGCAGTCACGGGGTCCCAGAGAGAGCTGTAGACATAGCTCATGGAGAACTTACCCCACAAGAGCCATGACTGTTGAGGAAACAAGTTGCTGACAGCTCATGCATGGTCTGCTCCAGCTTCTTCCCCTGTTACTCTCCAATCTCCTTCCAGGGCATCCCAATGGCTACGGTCAACCAGAAGCCTGGGGACACGGATGTAGGTAATGTAGCCTGTAAAGGTTGGCCTCCTGACACCCAGAGCAGAATGGAGATGTATATAGAATGCATCTGGAGGAACAAGACTTCCAACACATTCAGATTTCCTAACGTTTGAGCTTGAGGGCAGTTTGTGAAAGAAAACTCACTGAATGAAATCTTGTGGAGGCAGTGTCAATGTTTCTGGGGGAGCATTTGTGACATCTTTTCAGTTTGCTGATCGGCCCAACTTCTTTAAGGAAGAAAGTAGGGCACTTCCATTCTGAATATATGGGATGCTTTTTAATTCCTGAAAAATCTGCCTGCTTACTCCCTCCTTCTCCTCTACCCCCTTGCTCAGTGTGCCATAACATTGCTGAGAGCATTTGCCATTGAATAGGCCAATTGGTTGGTGGTCAGAGTCATAGATTTGAGTCCTTGGTAGACCTAAATTTAGTTTCCTTGATTAAATACTTCTGCATGACCATGTGTTTTGACTGGAGTTGGGGGACAGCCAGGGAGAGGTGTAGCTGGGAAGAGTTCAAACAGGGGATTGATATTGATATTGACACCCAGGATTTACCAAGGCAACACCATCTTGAATACTGAAAGAATAAATTCATTTATTAGTAGAGTACCATCATCCTTGATAACAATTCTTGTAGTAATTCTTTCTAAGGTGCTTTACATTTGCATACAGCTTCTCATTTAACATTGATAACAATCCATAAGTGGATTTGCCACATTTTATCTACTCTAGTTTTACAAATGAGGAAATTGAGTCCTACAAAGCTAATGACACCCACATCTCATATAAATAATTAGCCATGGAGTCAGATTTAACTCAGGCTCTCTAATTCTAAATACAGTGTTAGTTCTATTGCCACAGATGGATAGAAAGTATACTCCAGTTATTTTTCATTTTGTTATTATCTGTTTCATGTTCAGATATTTCTATTATTTCTGAGTCAAACATATTTATTAATAAAAATGAATTAACACTGTTTAAAATAAAATGACTTAAAATGGCTGAAAGTGATTTTTTCTTTTTTTATTAATATCTATTAACATTAGAAAATAATAAAAGTCCAATTACTTGCAAGTAATACTTTTTCCCTTGCAGGAAATTTATTTAGTCACAAAACATATAAGATAAAATGTGCTACAATTATATTTCAGGTTACAAAGGTAATTAGTTGCTAGAAGCAAAAAAATATGTATTTCAAAAGATCAGTTAAATTATATTTTATATTAGTTGTTTAATACAAAGAAAATGGTTAACACAAATGTTAAAATTTACTATAGAAGTGTTTTAGTTTTATACCAAAAATATGAAACTACTGTAAAAAATAGTTTCTAACAATACTAATGTTAGGATAATTTATACAGATAAAAAATGAAAACACAGAGCTTACCTATTAAATCAAAATTAAATGTGCTATGAAATAAAATTCAAATTATGTCTGTTACACATATAGTACTTGTCATAGAGCTGTAACTTCTGAAGATTTTTAGGACCAGAACTCAGTATAACCTCATTGAGGTAAGTCAATATTCCAGTTCCATTTTTAAAAGCAGAAGCTTACGTGTCTGTGAGAGTTGGAAGAGATATTCAATAATGGATTTATTAATAGTTACAAAGACAATCCTCCTTTTTGCTGACTCCTATGCCAGATGATTTCTCCTTTTGCTTACAAATTCATAGGATTTGTCATTTTAAACATTGCTATAATTTAGCTAAACAATTAAAAGGAACCAGCATGCTTTTTCTATCTCAAAATAGTAGAAACTTCTGCATTTAGACTAATACTTGCTTTCATATTTCTATTAGGGAGTGGAAAATCATTTTCAAACACTGTGTGCCATTTTAGAGGAATTCTGCTTGTATTTTTTAGTGGAATTTGTAACTTGTTTGAAATTGAGTATCATATAGATGTATATATTTGACATAAACAGCCTTCTTAGAGATGCTTCCCCTCTACAAATTCTGGTAAAGATAATGCTTTGCAAGGTCTTCAAAGGAATAATCCCAGGCTCTAGAGTGAAAGTAGGAAAAACATTTATTTATCCTCTGGAGGGTCATTGTCTCTGGAATTTCTTTCATCCAACAGGGCCCTGGTTATCTACATTCATCTTTGGGCAAGACAAAATTGCAACGTACCCATGGCATCTTTGTTTTGTTTGAACTATTGCTAAAGTAATGTAAACACCATCACCAATTATCATTTACTAAACCCTGAATTTGCAAAGGAGTTCTGCATAACTGCTATTTCCTACTAGGAGAGTAGAATCTTTGTTTTTTAAGTAGCTTGATTAAGGGATAATTTGCATACCATGAAATCTACTCATTTTAGTGTTCAATATAATAATGATTTTTATAAATTTACAAAGTTATGTGACCAAAACTACAATCTGATATTAGAACAATTCTATGACAGCATAAAGACTCCTTGATTAAATTTGTGAAACAATCACAAAAAAAAGAATACAATGTAAAAATATGATTACAAATGTTCTAATATGAAGTTACTGCTTTTTTTGCAGTCAGAGTAATACCCAGAAATCTTGAGTTGACAAGGTTTTGGGGTAAAATGTGTTGCTATGAGTATACTGTTAAGCCATGAAGGTGGTTGAAATTTTAACTGAGTTACTTTTATGTTGCATCACAATTTGCTCAAGCTTAAGAATATGTTCCTACAACAGGAAAAAGAAAATATTTTAAAATTCATATCTCTACAAATAATTTTACAATCCTGATCTTTAATCATTCTGAGAAATGAGAATATTTCCTTTTATAACTGCTGAAGAGCTATGGGCTTAGATTCTATTTAGATTAATACTCAAATCAGAAAGGACAAGACCAGTCGCTGAACTGAAACAACTGTTTCCAACAGTAGTCTATATATCAGCACCAAAATTGGAAATGCCACTCCTCACAAAAAAGATCATCAATCCAAGCAACTTTCTCAAATCAGGCAATTACTTAGTGGAGGCCCGAGTCTTGTAAGAAAACTACCTTACAGTTTTCACATTTGCAACTAAAATTTTATTTTCTGTGTATCTTAGTTTCCTAGGGTTGCCCTAACAAAAGTACCACAAGCTGAGTATCTTAAAACAACAGAAATTTATTCTCTTACAGTTCTGGAGGCTAGAAATCCGAAATCAAGGCGTCAGCAAGGCTGTGCACCCTGTTTGACTCTGGATAGAATCTTTCCTGCTTCTTCTAGTTTCTGGTGGTGGCTGCCTATCCTTGGCATTTCTTGGCTTGAAACTGTATCACTCCAATTTCTGCCTCTGTCACCACATGGGATTTTCTGTGTGTGTCTATGGCATCATCTTAACTTGATTACATCTGCAAAAACAATTTTTCCAAGTAAAGATATATTCACAGATACTAGGAGATTGGACCTCAACATACCTTTTGGGGGAAAACAATTTAACACACAACCATGTGGATCTTTAGGAATCATTAATTCCATGCATGTGCCTCGTTGTAAAGTTTAAAGACATTCCAAAGAGCAATGAGTCCCTCTGAGGTCATATGAAGTTTTAAGGTCGAAATGAAGTTTTAAGAGAGTCAGATCATGTAGGTCCTTCTACATATAACAAATCTGAAAAATAAAATGAGCTAAAAGTAAAATTTGTCATCTTTTGTCATTCTTCTAGTACCTGAATAATTTTGTGGAACATACTTTGTGTTTGGTAATAAACATCCCTCATTTGCTTGCTAGTTTTTCACACAAAACACACATGCAACTATTCCGACATGAAATCATGACTTATTTCTTTCTCCTTGTAATTACGCCTTCTAGAAACAGAGAGCAGTTTCTTGAGCAGTTTCTTTCCTCCTTTGAAGGTCAATACGGGTTTGAACATATGGTTTCTATGGAAACATGTACCACAGATGGGGTTAGATAAATTGCACATGTCTCGTATATTTGGGCTTTATCTGTCAGCCACTGGCCAGGGTCTTCTTTACTAGGCCTCTCTGGGCATTATTTGCCCAGATTTGCCTTACAGTCTAATATCAATTTTATGATTTCGTAAGTGCCTACCTGGATGGTAGCAGGATGTTATGAATAAATAGGGCTCTTCCTTTTTGGGTTTCAGCTGAGGCCCAAACTAGAGGAGGTAAGTATACCCCCACCTTCAAAGAGAGGTGCTAACCAACATCAGCTGGACTGGTACAGGAGGGAGATTTTGCTGTCCTTAGCTAACTATCCAATTCTAGAATATAAAGAAGTTTGGAAAGCTCAAAAGAGGAGAAAGGGTTTAGAGAAGGATTCTTTAGAGAGGTGTCATTGGACTATGATTCCTTCTGATGAAGAGAGGGTTCAGATATATATCCTTGTTAGCTCAAGTCAAGTGTGACAGGCTTTGTGGAGACCGTGCACAAGTTTTATAAGCATCCTAGAACTTTGGGGTACGGTGGACTGTGCTCGTGCCTGAGAGTCCCATGAGGACAGGCATGGGCTGTAGCAACCCACGGTGAGGAAGGAGAGTGCTGCTCTTGGAAGTAACTGCGTGGCCTGCAGAGGCCCAGGTGGGGACCACATACTAGAGCCACCTGGGGTTTTCTTGGGTTCTGTCCGAGAAGGCTGCTGGAGGATCAAGGAGGTCTTGGCAGAAAGTCTGGAGGTGACTTGGTAGCTAGCCAGGGGCCAAGGGGGAGAAATGACAGGGAACCAGCTGGAGAAGTTGAGAAGTGTAAGTACAAGAGACATTGTTAGCAATGGGGGATCTCAGAAGAGCCCCAAAAAGTACCCACAAGAGAAAGAGTCCCTTTAAGCACCACTCAAACCAAGAGAATTAAAAAGTCATGGACCTTTGAAGGGAGAGGAAAAGAGCTGGCCCCACAAAACAGCTCTGAATGGCCGTGAGGGGGACATAAGAAAGTTGCTTTCTGATTTATAAATATGTTCTGCTTTAGTTTTAAAAATGCCCCAAATATCCTTAAATATAGTGGGCATTCTTTTGTTAGGTGACGATTGAATTTTTGTCATGTAGAGAGAGCCCATGGAGGTCATTTACTAAAATGCTGTGTTGTATACATCATGGGCATATACACAGACTCTCAACATTTAAATATTAAAGAACATTTCTCTGCATGTTTTAAACATTCTCTCAATTAATAAACATCAATTAAAGGCAATGTATTGCTGTGATTGGTAATTGCTGTAACTGGAAAACTGTGTTTCAGCTAGGTAGTGATTTACAATAGAAAAGGCAAAAATTTGGAATTATTCTTGCCTGCTCTTCAACTATGCCTCTCCTTTGAGAGAGAACATAGCTACATGATGCAGTTTATACCTCTCTGTCATCTGTCTACCACCACTAATAGTCTTTTCTAGGACTCGGAATTAACCAGCAGCTCACAAAGAGAACTCAGGTCCTAGAGTGCTTCTCCTGGTGCAGGAACATGTGTTTTGGGGTCAGAAAACGGTGTTCTCCCTTAAGAAACCATGGAGACATTTCAGTCCCGCCCTCTACCACATCTCTTAGTAGAACATTTCTACTTTGAAGTTATGACCTATTGCAGCCTCTAATTCTCTTTATAATTTCTCCTTAAATGAATTCCCCTTTCCAAGTTCCTTATTCTTGTAAATGACAGCACTGTTTTTCTTAATCACTAAGGATCAAAATCATAGTCATTTTTTACTTCTCCTTCTACTATGCTTTTAATAACCAAGTTCTGCTCTTTCTATATTCCAGACAGTTCCCGTAGCTGTATCCGCTTTAGCAGTCTTATGAAGTTTCACTTGTTGCCTGAATTTATTCAGTCTGCAAAATTATTTTCCCAACCTCCAAGTTCTTCTCCTTTTGGTTCCTCCCACACACAGCAGGCAAATTGCTCTCTCTAAAACACAACTACTGCTCCTTACTCTGTTGTTTAGGAACATTTTTGTGGCTTACCACTGCCCTCAGAATAAACATAAAACTTCAGATGGAATTATGATACCATTCATGCATGATGCAGCCTCTCTGAACCTCACCCGTCAGATACGCTACTCCTGCTCTGCAAAGTGCCTTCATATTCTCAAAGGTAATTTCCTTCATTCTTTAAAAAAATGCTTGCAACTCTGCTAGATGCTGAGGATACAGTGTTGAAAGTCAAAAATACAGTCTGCGAGCAACGTCACTTGGAGCCTAGAGGAGGATACAGACAAGTCAACAAGTTTCATGTTGGAAAGTACAAAATCCAGTAGGATAAGAAAGGCATGTGATACCCAGGCTTGGATTATCAGAGAAGGCTTCTCAAAACAAATGACACTTACACTGAGCCCTGAAGGCAAAGCAGGAATTTTCCAGGTAAAGAGTGGTCCAGTAGTGTACCCACTAGAAGAAAAAGAATGTAGAAAGGTCCAGAGCATAGACTGAGCATGGCTAGTTTATGTAACTGAAAGAAATTTTGCTCTGTTGGAATGTAGATTACTGGCGCCTAAGAAAGGAGACGATAAATCTTCCAAGTTGGGATAAGAAATTCGGACTTTATTCTAAGAAAATTGTGGAGCTATTAGAAGTTTTTAAAGAAGGCAAATAAAGTGAGCAGATTTGTCATAGAAAGTATATGCTGGCTGCTGGGTGTAGAATGGGCCAAGAAGAGAAGCAGAAACCAGATGTGGGCTTATATGGTGGTCTAGATTGTGCTGTGGCAGTGAAGATGAATGTAAATCGAGGAGATTGAGGTACACTTGAGATAAAAATGATAAGAATTCTAATTAATTGTAAATGTGGTAAGTTAAAGATGAATCCTGAGTTTCTATTTTGGGCAGTTGCAAGAATGATGATATCATTTACTAAAATAGGGAATATGAGTAAAAGGATTTAAGGTTAGATCTGAGGGTTCAATTTTTGACATGTTAATCTTGAGACGTCATGAGACTTCCAAGTGAAGATGCACTTAGATGAGGAAATGAGCGTAAAGCTCAGGAGAAATATCTGGGTTTAAAACATAGTCTTGGGAATTATGAAGCTGTCAATGGTGACTGAAGCAACAGGAATAGGCAAGAACCTCTGAGGACCAATGAGAGGAAAAGCAGCCCTAAAGAGCACGAGCATGAGGTAAAAGATAGGTTGATCCAGGCCAGGTACGGTGGCCACACCTGTAATCCTAGCATGCTGGGAGGTGGAAGCAGGAGGATCTCTTGAGCCCAGGAGTTTGAGGTTGCTGTGAGCTAGGCTGATGCCACAGCACTCTAGCCGGGTCAACAGAGCAAGACTCTGTCACAAAAAAAAAAAAAAAAAATTGGTAGATTGCAGGGTCATAGAAGGGTCACAAAAAGGAGAGTTTCAAGAAGTGGCCAGCATTGTTAAGCACTACCAGAGCCTAAGTAAGATAAAGACCCAGAGGTGCACAGTAGGTCTAGCAATAGGGCTGTGTTGGTTATTTTCCATTTGTCCCCATCCTTCTTCATCTGGCTCCATTACCAGTATGGATAGCCTCAACAATCTCTGTTGCATTCTGTCCTCTATTTGAGTTAAACCAACAGTGAGCACTAGCAGAAGATGAGAGCAAGTGAAGGAGGAAGGAGCTTCTCTGTGGATTTGTCTCAGGCTGTGTACTATTGTACTTAGAGTCCAGTTCTTGTCTGCTTACCCCTTTTGTGCTAGGTTTGGAAATAGCTTCCTGCAGTTACTAGCTCTGGAGTATTGCACTATTCCTGGAGAGTTCCCTGTAGTCTACCCATGGCCTTTGATAATCTCTTTTTTTTTTTTTTATTTCATCTTATTGTTATGGAGGATACAGAATTGCAGGTTACATACGTTGCCCATGTACCGCCTTTCCCCCCAAGTCAGAGCTCCAGCTTGAGTGTCCTATCTCTTTCCTGCTAGAAGCTTTACTGACACAATAGTCATTTATGACTTTGGTGGGGGTCCTCTCAGTGGTGTGATGAAGACAGAAGCCAGATCACAGACGGATCAAAGTTAAGTGGGCGGTTAGGAAAAACAAATGGCAAGTAGACTATTCTTTCCAAAATTTAGCTAGTAAAGGGTACAGAGAGAAGGGATAGCATAGACCAGGAAACACCTAGATATGTTTTATATATTGTCTTCCTTTCTATGTTGGAAAGACTTGATCATTTTATTATTTCTAAGAATAACTCAGTAAAGAAAGAGATTGAGGACACTGTAGAAAAGGAGGCTAGCAATGTGCACGTGGTCCCCCAAGAAGGCAAGAGAGAATGGGATCCCCTTAAGAGAAAGGTTCGTCTTAGACAGAAGAGACCTTGTTCCATAGTCACAGGAGGAGGAAAGAATGATTGGCACGCAGGGAAATCTGAAATGCAAATGGGAGAATGAGGCCACTCTACTTTGATAGTTTCTCTTTTTCTTGTGAAGCTAAAAGCAAGACACCTGATGAAAGTGAGAATGAATGATGGGGTTGGAGATTTAAGAATAAAAAGGAAGTTTCTAAATATTTTGGAAAAAAGAATAGGTTTGTCAGAACTCTGAGAACCTGGCTGAGTTTGAAAATCATGCATTTAGGCTGGCATCAATCTGCAGGTTTGTATGAAATTTCTCCAGAGGCACAGCAGCAGTATACGTATTATTTCAGAAAAGGTAAAGAATTATAACCAAGGCTGGGTTTTTCCAAGTACATAGACTAAAGGACAATAGAAGAAGAGTGTCAGGGAGTTAGAAAGTATTCAAAATGATGGAACATGGAACTTAATTTGCACAGGGAAGGTAGTGGTAGAGAGAGAAGACTAAATTCAAGGGACCAAATGTCCCTGAAAGGGAAGACAGATGTAGTGGGGCTAATAGACTGAGAACTGGTGATCAGACAGTGGAATGCCTGAATTTAATATTTCAGTATAGGTCTTTTGAATACTCACAAGGTCCAGGATGAAGCCATAGAGTAAGTGGCTGACATGGGGAAAATGTAAGGGACATTGGACATGAGGCTTGATAAGTGACCCATGGGGATGTTGCCATTCCTCAAGTGATGTCTTGTTTGCATACCCTGAGCCCAATTCTTTTTCAGTGCATATTATTATAATTAATGCCTCATAAGCCAGCTATCAAATTGCAGTATATCACAAATGTATATAATAGTACTTCAATATGAGAGGGTATTCTTTAGTCTACAATTTGATTCCTGTTTTTTGAGTCATCTAAATTCTTTACTTAAACATATTAACTTGAAAAATATATTTTCAAAAACAGAAAAAGGGTGGGTTTCTTACACTAGCCGGTCTGCCCAGACAAGTTCCTCATTTGGTTTTCTAATTCTAAAGCACAGAAGGAAGGTTTGGATTGAAGTTTTAATTTACCAGAGCTATACAGGATTCATTTTCTACATGTAATCCAGTATTTGGCAGTTGTTAAATATTTGCTTTAACCAAGAATTTATTTTGAGTACAACACAATTATACCTACTATCTCTGCATGGCTCTTTCAGGAATTGGCATACACTCATAATATTTAACTAGAACAATGAATGATTTAAAAATAGAAAATGCACAAATTACTGTACTCCCCTGGAAGCACATAAGCTTTGACAGAAAATGGAATAAAAGTGGTTGTGTAAAGAGCTTCAACATAATTTTTTTAAAACCCTTTTATTTTTATTAGCTTTAAATATATTTAGCTCTTCACTGGGATCTCTTTGGAACACAGACTCAAAATCCAATAATGTGCATCAGGCCAATGGGCCCTGACTTTTTCCCACTTGCAATCATAATAATATATTTCACAAATAATGATAATATTGATTCGCAACATCTTTTCATTTTATAGACATACATATTTATATATCATAAATATGCATGTGCTGTGTCTATATGTATACATATATATACATACTTATCTACCTATCTAAATCTAGGTTATATATACTTATATACTTACCCTGGTCTTAGTATCTGAAAGTAGCACTATGGACGTTTGTCAAAAACTTGTGTGGATTATATTAAATTGGAAGCATTCCCTGGCTTGGTTTCTTTTGTGGCTAATGAGTAACTTGGATGATGGATATGAGGATACAGTATACAGTGGGTTTCTGGCTGGAAATAAAGATACAGTATGTTTTGGTGCCAAGGACACAAATATGTTCAGTCAAATGAACATGAACTTGGTCTCATTAACTTCATGATATAAATCAACTGAGACAACCATTCAGTCATTCATGAAACATTTGTGTAAGGTCCACTATGTGTCAATCACTGAAAACAAGTGAGTAAGACATGGGTTTTGCCCAGTATGGGTTGGATTTGTAACTGATCTAGTTACATTTAATGTTCTATGTATTACTTGTGGAGATGATATATATTCATATTAGAAATATATTTTAGAAACCAATTTATGCTGCTCCCAAGAATTTTCAAAAGTCTCAATAGATTTTATTTATAATTTACACTAATTCTCATAAATCACTCCCCTATTAACTTTACAGAAAGTGAAATATTTGTTTATGACCTAGAACATATTTTAATATTTATGTGATTATTTATATTTTCTTCAAAGTTTTACAGATTGTTATTTCATTTCATAACATTTCTTTTGATCCTGTGAGAAAAGAATATTTGCATTTAATAATAAATACTACAAGATAAAAGCTCTCATGTCTTTATGTATATAAGCTTACTTTTATTAGAAGAATTAGGAAAATATGGTGATATTCCAACTACGGTGTTTTGTCTTAATTCATATATATTTTTCCTCTCAACCATTACAGATTATAAATGCTGTAGATGTGACTGCTTTGTGATAAGCATCCAAAACAATTCAAGCATGATTATTTGCTTTTTTAACTTTTATGATCTGTAACAATCATCTATGTACTTTTCAATAATCTTCTGCAATGACAGATTTTTCTGACTATGTGGAGGTACCATTAAAAGAGCCAGACTATAATATTCATATATTAATAAAATTGGTTAAAACTCCAATTTAAATTATAGTTTAAGGAATATTTGAAATATGTAAGGACTACTCATGCTGGTTCATTTTAATGATTTTATTTTTATGGTCATAAGTTTATATTTGCCTAATTAAAAAAAATCACATCGATTTTATTTTTTATTTTAAAATTTTATTTATTTGACAAATTATAATCATATATAATTATGGGGTATATAGTGATGTTATGATATTAAATGTATGTGTAGTGTGGAATGACTGAATCAAGCTAATTAACATATGTATCACCTTAAACATTTAACATTTGTTCCTCCTAGCTAACTGTAACTTTGCATCCCTTGACCAACAACTCCCTATTCCCCCAACCCCTAGACCTCTGGTAACCACAGTTCTACTGACAATTCTGAGCTCGGTTGTTTCAGATTCCACATATAAGCAAGACATATGGTATTTTTTTCTCCGTGCCTGGCTTATTTCACATAGTATAATGTGCTCTGGGTTCATCCATGTTTTTGCAAATGACAGAATTTTCTCCTTTTTTAAGGCTGAATAGTATTCTATTAGGTATATATACACAACACATTTTCTTTATTCATCTGTTGATGGACGCTTAGGTTGATTTCGTACCTTGCTGCAATGAACATAGGAATGCAGATACTGATTTCAGGTCCTTAGGCTATATATCCAGAAGTGGGGTTGCTGAATTATATGGTAATTCTATTTTTAGTTTTATGAGGAATCTTCACACCGTTTTCCATAATGGCTAAACAAATTTACATTTCCACCAACAGTGTACAAGGGTTCCCTTTTCTCTACATACTCACCAGCATGTTATTTTTTGTTTTTTTGGAAATAGCCAATCTAACTGAGGTAAAATGATATCTCATTGTGGTTGTAATTTAAATTTCCATAATGATTAGTGATGTTGAACATTTTTTCATATATCTATCAGCCACTTGTATGTCTTCTTTTGAGAAATGTCTATTCAAGTCTTGTGTCCATTTTTTTATTGGGTCATTTGTTTTTATTCTATTTTAAAAACTACAGATTGGGTTATTCATCTATATATTCATTAAAAATATTTATTAAAGACAATACCTCAACTCTAGTCACTAAGTAAAGTGGTAAATAAAATAGAGTCCAGACCCTCATGGGGCCACTAGCCTGAGGCTATATTACTCAGACTTCAGAACAAAAAGGAATCTCCTGGGTGCTTATTAGAAATTCATATTTCTGGTCCTTAGTTCAGAAGATCTGGGATGTAGACTAGGAAACTGCATTTGAAAAAAATCATCCCAAGCAATTTTGAAACACATTCTCAAACCTTACTTTTATATCAAGTGATCTTAGGTACTCTATTGTCGAGTGCATATATATTTATAATTTTATATTTTCGTGGTGAATTGACTCTTTTCTCATTATATAATGTCCTTGTCTCTTGTGAAAATATTTGAGTCTATTTTATCTGACCTAGTCACCCCTGCTCTCTTCTGGTTACAGTTTGCATGGAATATCTTTTTCCATCCCTTCACTTTCAGCCTGTGTGTGTTGCCCTAAATCTAAAGTGAGTCTCTTTTAGACAGCATGTAGTTGAATCTTGTGGTTTTTTTTTTTTTTTCTATTCAGCCAGTCTGTATCTTTTGATTAGGGAGTTTAATCCTTTTACATTTAAGGTAATTATTGGTAGGGAAGGATTTATTGTCATTTTATTAATTATTTTCCATTTGTCTGGTAGCTCTTTTGTTGCGATTTTTCTTCTTGCTATCTTAAATTGATACTATGATTTAAATTAATTTAAAATTCTATGAATTCTTCAGCTTCATTTTGGGAAGGCAGTGTGTACTTCCCATAAGTCGAATATACATATATACATACAATATACATACTAGCTTCATATATTATCTACAGTGCACATATACACATGTATAAATAAACATTTAAAGTTTGTATGTATAGGTGTGTATGTACAGCTGAAGACAATTCTGGGCATGTGTGTGTTAAGGATGTATTTATATTATGTTGATTAGAATTGAAATTTATTTTAGAGTTTAATATTTGACATTTTATTTTATCTCTAATATGTCACAACATTTTGGATAATTTTCTACAATTATTTATAATGTGATAAAATGCTATTTACCAATATCATTAGTGTCAACTTACATATGTTACATATATTATTTTTTATATATCAAACTATATTTAAAAACAAAAGGAAGAATGTCATTGACTATTAAATTAAAATTATTTGGCCTGTGTAAGTAGGCTGAAACTTACAATATCCTAAGGCAATGATTATATTAGTAACACATGATCTGTCATGAGGAGCTCCATTAAAAAAATAAAAAAATTAAAAAATAAATTTGGGGAGAGTGATAAAGTGATTGCTTGTTTGACTGTTAATTCAAATATTTTTTATGAGCTCTTGCCTTCTATTCTTTAACAGTTATAGCTGTGTTAGATTAGTGGACACTTACACAGTGCTGAGAACTAGGGACATATCACTGGGGGAAGAAAGTGGAGGTTATGCTTTCCTAGTTTTAATAAATTAAATTATTAATCAGTTAATTAATATTATTAGTAAACCAATATTTATTAATTATTCATTCAACAAATATACCAATTGTATGCCAGGTACTGTTCTAGCTAACCATACAAATTTTAAAAAACATTTTTATTCTTGTCAAATTTATTTTCTAGTCATAGGAGACAAGCAATATAAAAGAAAATGAACAAACTAGAGAAAAATTGATTCAGCGATGTAGCCATTACACTGAATGAATATATGGCTTCTGTTGCTCTGTTCATGATGTGAGTGATCTGTATTCCACTAAGTGGCCACATACATTTTCTCTCTCAGCTGTTAGACATCTAGAAGCCTGACTCCTCTATGGATCACTTTTCCCTCTTGGTGGCATTTCAAAGGGCTCTAGGCTGGCACTTTCTCCTGTGACCATCAACTGGTCAAGAGGCAAAAGTTATGTATTCTTTATCGTAATAAATTCTGGGAATCCAGACCATTTCCAATTCAGCCTCCTTTTCCTGCTGCTCTGTCAGAGCAGCTTGTCTCTTGCCCTTAGGCATTTCTAGGGGTCAGTCTGTGTCCTACGATTCCAGAGGACATAGGTTAGGATCACTGAGTTGTCTTGCCAAAGTCTCTCCAGCAGGCAGAAAAGAGTGTAATGCACCCTCCTTCATCCATTCTTCTTTAGTGTATATATCTGAGAGGAGGAGCTCATAACACACCATTAATTCCCTCTGAAAAATAATTTCTAATCTCCAACACCTCTCTTGACCCCTCTACTTCCTTGTACAGACTGTAGGTTAGTGGTTAGCCAAAAGTTGCAAAACCACGCGGTCCACTTCCTGTAAAAGTCCTGCAAAGGTAGTCTAACACCTCACCTTAGAATGTTGGAGTATTTTTCACCTCCTGTTTTGTGAACTCAGCTAAAATTTTGGTAACAATTTCCAATCTTATAACTATTATAAGTAGAATGCAGAAAATTAAAATATGTGATAGAGTCACTGGACAGTTCCTACAGATTGGATTATCCAGGAAAGCTTCTATTGACAAAAGAGAATGAGCCATGAGAAGATCAGGTGAGATAGCATTCTGAAGAGAGGAAGACTAGTGAGAAGGGCCTAAAAACGGCATAAGACTATGGAATAGTTATGGAACAGAAAGCAGGCCAGTGTGGGTAGGGGAGAAGAGATGAAATCAGAGAATAAATCAGGGGCCAGGTCTTGTTGGGCTTTCTAAACCAGAGAAAGAAGTTTATTTTTTTAAAGCTGATGGATTGGAAGGGAGGTAAAGAAAAAGAAGAACCAAGGCTAACTACTCAATCATCAACTGAGACCATGCTAGTCATTATAAAAACATAGGAAAGTAGGAAAGAGAGGTCCTTCCCTTCCATGGGGAGGGGTTATGTAGCTTGACATCAAGCCAAGAAGAGACCTTTAAGCTCATGCCACTACACATTTGCACAACATATGACTACTGAATTATTAAGTCCAAATATTCACTTTTAAAAAATTAAACATTTTATTCAGTCATTTAAAATATTTAAATTCATGCTATTTCCCGTGCTCCTTCCTTTGTCACCTTACCCACTCTTCTGATTAAGAGTCTGCCTCATGATGTACTTAGTTTTCAGCCCTGATTAAGAAGGTAACTGATTACAAATAGCCCTCTGTGCTTTAAAATGACTTAAACTGTGTAATGGTCACAAAGTGACTCAAAGAGGAAAATAAGGACTTTTATTCTAGAATCTCAAGGGTTGGGAGCTCAGAGGAAGGCTGTGAGCATCCTTGGAGAAGCCATGCTCTCTCTGAAGCTACACCTCCTGACAGGAAATGTCAGTAGGAGGATTACAAGTATTGATTTATATTTGGTAAAGTGAGTCAAAGGCAAGGCCACCAAGATAAAGGAACTGAGTTCAATTTGTATAAAGAAATGAAAACATGGTGAGTAGAAAGGAAGTCATGAGATTTCATGCGTTAAAAAAAGCCATCTTTTTTTTCTCCTGATTTGTCAGAGTGCCACTGAAGAGGATCCTAGGACTGTAGAAAAAGCTCATGGGATCAAAAATGGGAAAGGAAAGCAGAAATATTAGATGTCGAAACATTATTTAGAGCATGGTAGTTAACAGCATGAGCTCTGGAGCCCAACTTCCTGGGTCAAATCTGGTTCCTCACTGACAAATTGCGTGACTAGCAGGGCACTTAGGCCTCTGTGCCTCAATTTCTTACCTGTGAATGGGGTTAATAATGTTCCAAACCTTCTAGTGTTACTGAGGATTCAATGAGTGCATATGTATGGAGCACTTAGAACACGGACCACACTATGTATGTGCAATGTAAACATGGATATCAAGGATTGCTGGGATCACACCAAAATGGTTTCCCTACATAACTGCCAGGATTAGGACAGTGGACAGGATCGAGGTTGTATTTTCTTTGACAGTAATGATCTGTATAGGTGTGGAGGACTAGCATGTCTGAGATGGTATTCAATCAGAAACGAGGCTTACGCTTGGCAGTAAATAACCTAAAGGATCAAATAGGATTGTGTTCACCTAAGAGCACACAGGCAGACAGAAAAGGGCGGGAACTGCAAAGCCCAACAGTCTTACGTAGCCTGCTGAAAGCCAGCAGAAAGGGAGCTACTCAAAGGAATTAAGTAAGGGAAAAGAATCAGTTTTGTCTCCAGATGTAAATATGGAAGGAAAAGGGGAATAATGTGTTGAAACTGACAGATTGCTCACTTCAAAAAAAGATGAAATTTGTTATAGTGTCACCCACTGAGGGTGAAGCCAGACCCTGGGGAAGTCAGTTCTATTTGTTCTCAAGAAATTCATTGAGATTTGAAGGGTTAATGTGGAGAAGGGTATTACCAGTGACAGGAGGCTCTTGGTATTCTTCCTAATACCTAAGGCACAGACCAAATATGCTGCTCGAAGCTTAAGGCTATGATGGTAAATTTGAAAGATACGTCTAGAAAATATGTCTAGTTACATCTGCCACATCTTTGTGCCCTCAAGTTTAAACTGATTCAAGTGAAAAATCTTGGCTGATGAGCATTCACAGCTGCTTTGTCTTAGAAAGCATCTGCTGCTGGTGCCAAGTGCAATATTCACATGGGATGCCAACAGGCAGCGTGTCGGTCAGGACAGGGCACAGGCATCAGACTCAGAGGGTAGAAAGTAGCAAGCACAATGGAAAATGGTATTTTAGGTTTCTGAACTGGCAGATTTTTTTAAAAGTCAAGAGTAGGTCAGGATAGATGATAGACATATACTGTCAAGCACTTTGTCAACAAGCAGTAAGACACGTCAGGCTCGCCTGACACTCTTCCTGTTTCCACTGGGGCATGAATTACCTGGGTTATTTAAGTTCTAGTAAATGTGCAGGGATAGGTAAAGTAATGTCATTAATACAAGTATATTCAGCAAAACAGGACTCAGAATTTAACCAGGGGCAAGAGAGAGCTATGGGAAGGAGCCAGAGAAAGGTGGATCACTGTTGAAATCATCAAACTCTCCCTCTCAGTTTCAGGATCTAAATGGCTGATCTTATCTCATGGTGTCTGGCTTTGCCTCCTAAGCACTGGGAGTCAGAACTGGGTTTGGGAGTGGAGGTGAGTTTAAAAGGAAACAGGTAAGTGAGTGATCGTGAAGATGGATCTAGCTACTATGTGTTTAGGGAGGCTGAATTCTAGACAAAAGAGGGAGGAAGACAAGATCAAAACAACATATCTAAAGCAGCAGGTGGAAAGAAAAACCTCAGATCAGAAGTGATGGGTCTGTCATCCAGAGGGAAGGTGTAGGCAGGAGAACTGGAGGGCTCTTGGGGGATGGCCTGATGGGTTGGGGAGCTGAGAATATGTAGGTAGAAAGAGTCTTCTGGAGCAGCTACAGCTAAACTCATGGCTGAAGAAAGTTAACAAAGTTTTCAGAACTTCTAGTGGGTATAATTTAGACTTTCTTTACACCCTGACCCAAACATTTATATAAGAAGTAATGTTAAAAACACATCATTTAGAACATATTTGGATATTAATGTATTATAGGAAGCAACTTGGTTAGCAGTTAACTGATTTTCTCTTTATTGGAGCACCATTCGATTTATAAAACATTCCAACTTCTCTTTTTTAAAAAGACTGAAAGAGATATTGGCTACTTTGCAAAATGAGTCAAGATAATCAGAATCTGAAAAGTAGAGGAGAAAAGCAGAGATGGAGTATGGACCCCAGAGGACCACAACACAGGGCTTGTTGAAGTTCCCTATTTAAGTTTGCATGGGACCTGAGCAGCATGGGGCCCATTTTGCCTGGCAGCAGAAGGAAGGAAAACTGAAATGAAACATAGCAAAGTTAAAAGTACATTATAAACGGATCAATGGCCCCTCCTGCTTTGTCTAGATTGATGCAGAGTTGAAGACTCTGCCTCCTCCCCATTAAAGAATCTTTTTTGAGCAATACCACCACAGAGGGTACAACACAAGGCTTGACATCTAATCCAGTCCCTTCCCTCTGATTTTGGGACCTAAATAATGAATCCAAGATTCCTCAAGTCAAAATTTACAACATGATTCATGAATGTTCAATTTTAAAACACTGGTGAATGATCATTTTCAAAAGTTTGAGAATATATTCTAACCCCTTGTGAAATGTATTATCTTGGTAATCTAGAAAAACAAAATGCTCTGACAATAAGAAGACCACATAGGGCTTGCTCAAAATGTCATCCTGACCCACATTAAGAAAACTTGCGTAAAAGTCAATGTTACATTGGCCAAAAAGCAAAAGATTACCAAAGCTCAATTGTATTTTAAAGACATTGATTTATTAGCTTCCTGAGGACTTTTTCATACAGAAATTTGCAGATGACTGGGGATTAATATTAACTAAATGGGTGTATAGATGTTTTCTTCAAGCAGACAAAACCCCCAAATTCACTTAACAATAGGAGAAAATGTTAGTTTTCCTAAAAGTTCCAGATGTAGGCTCACTTACTAGAGAGAGGAGTCTGTAGAGAGGATGGTAAAAGACAGACAAGACTTTAAAAAGACCTTGATCACAATGAATACTATGAATCAGAATGGTCATATTTCAGATGCTTTATTCTATTGCCATTTACTCTATTGTTCTTTTTTGTTAACTTTTGTTGATAATAGCATTTTATAACCCACAATATCCTCAAATTTATGTTCCTCCTTCTTCCTGGCACTTCCATGTACATAATGTGGATATCTTCCATTCTGGAGAGAAATATTTAGAGCAGTGTTTCTCAACATATCTAGATTGAAGGACCAGCTTTTTTGACGTTGTTTTGTTTTTGTTTGCAATCCCTTGCAGATCAATTCTATTATACAATGCAATAAAAATCTATTATTGGCAAAATGAAAATTAATAAGAAAAAGGCATATAGACATATGCCATATTTTTATCATTGAATTCAATAGTCATTCTGTCAAATTGCTATAGGAGTTTTTAAATGCTTACTCCCAATGTTTCTGCTTATCTCATTATAGACTATTAACAGTTCTTGGGTTGGCACTGGTCTGCAGTTCACAACTGGACTAGCATTGACTTGGAGGGTTCAGATTAACCTACACTACCGTGATTCCCCATAGTATAGACAGATACCGAGTTATAGGGATCAACTGCATATAGTGGCTATAGCAATAAACAAGCTCTGTTCTTCATATGGCATGTTTTTACTTTCTAAAGTGTTTGCCTGTTAATGTTCCAATTTATCTTCTGAACAGACTATGTGGCAGGTAAATGAAAGCTCATTATTTTACCAGCAATAAGCCAAAATACCTTCATCATGAAAATGTACACTTAAACAAACACATTAAGGAACACATCTTATGCAAATCACATAGTGAACTCAGTTACTGACCTTTATATTCAATTTAAGAAACATTTACTGAGTGCTTATATGTGTCATGCACTAAGCTTGGCGCCTGTGGGAATCCACGTGGTGAATGAGATGTTGCCTATATTGATAGGGTAGATGAAGCATACGCTCACTCATTTTAGTGGTGCAAGGCACAATGTGATAGAGGAATTATACAAGTACCAAACAAAGTACTATAAGAGCTGAGAAGTAGAGGTTAATTTCAGCTGCTGAGAGTAGCATTTGGGTTGGGTCTTTTGACTCAGAAGTGTGAAAAAACAAGGGGATTACAGAAATCAGTTCATCCTGGCTGGATTTTGGGTATATGAGGATGGCTTCTTGGAAATAAAGTTGGAAAACTAGATATGTGCTAAATCAGGGAAGAACTTAGTAATGAAGCTAAAGAGTCTGGGTGTTTTTTCTGCCCTGTGGGTGTGATTGCACTGCTGAGTGGAGTCACTGTGCTCTCTTAATCTGTGTTCACCTTGACCTAACACTTACAGTTCACAGAAGCAATCTTGACTAGACAAAGCTCAGAAAAAGAGATACTACAGACGGATTGATGGGGAGACAAAACAGAAAATTATATCACAATGAGCAACAAAATTTAACAAAAGTCCTCATTAAATGTTTGTGTCCTTCCCAACAACTCACCAAAGTTTTTAATGGCTATCAAGACCATTCATTTCTTTCTTAACTTTTCCTTCTCTCAAAGAACTTTAAAATCTCTTTCCTTATGTCTTGTATCTATTTTGTATTTTCATATTCCTCATCCCATTCAGTAAATAAGGCACTATCATTAATATCATCTTCCTTAGAATTCTATGGAGAAAGTATAAATAACATTTAGATCTCTTTCCCTTTCTTTCTCTAATTTGAAAGAAGACACCCAGAGATATTTGTTAGATGATGGTTGGCATTAAATAGTTATGTTGTGTAAGGGTGGGTGCCCAGTGGCAGGCAAGGAAGATGGTTGAGAATGGAGGAGCAAAAAGGGAAACAAGGATGTTGGAAAACACATGGTGTTTGAGAGCTATAAAGAACAACTCCTGATCGTGACTTTCAGATCTACTTTTATTATAACTCCAGCTCTACTTGGACTCTTTTTCTTAAATACCTGCATGATGGCCCTTTATAGCTTAAAATGCATTTGTTTTTATTTTATTTAGCTTTAAAGAGTTTTTGATAATGAAGGTACACTGCACTTCTTATCTGAATGTAAAAGAAGAAAATAACAACCGTATAAATTACCTTCAAATATGCCCAAGTCACAAATAGTTATAACAGAGACCAGGTATTAAAAGTCTCCAAAATAATACAGGCTGATCTTTCTTCTCTAGTCTTCATGAAGCACACTAGGGCATATACGGGTTTAAGTTACAAAACATTTATTCTTGGAAGTTAAATTTCCTAGCAAAGAAACTGAGTGAAGGAGGAGGAAGTAGTCTGGAAAACAATGACATTGGTGTGACAGATGTATGTATTGATTTGCAGCTTCCTATACTTTCCCTAGTTTTCAAAACTTAATGATGAAGAAAACCTACTTAACAATCTAACAGTTATATTAATTCAGCTGTGAATTTAGAATTAAAGTAAAAGAGATCATTTTCTTCTCAAATGAAGCAAAAAAAATAAATCTAACAGTTATAAGGTCAAATCACAGAATCGACCCTGCACAGGAGATGCTCCGTGTACTAAGTATAGAATTTCTTCCAGCTAGCCACACTCTCACATTGTCTGTACTGTCACCTTTGGCCATGGGAAGGACACCAGTAAATACAGCACCCTCAGGAAAGCATAATGAGGGCTCATGGATGTACCATCAAGAGCAAGTGATAAAGTCAGAAGCACAGGACAGAACAGGCAATAGGTTTCAGAACATTGAATTTTATGATTAAAAAGGGCTGGTCACTAATAAAATTCAGTGATTATGACATTATTTCCCCAACCACAGTTAAAGTAACAAGAAGGTTACCCAAATCAAATATTTTAATGGATTCACAAAGACCAGAAAGCATTTCTAGATTTCCCGCCTGCAAGAGTTCTAAAATATAACTGTTATATCCAGCTCAACGGAACAGTACAGCAAAAATGCTTACTGCTGTTGACATTCCAGGGAACAGTTACAATTGCTTTATGGCCTTTAGTAATGAAAGTGGACAGCAGTGTAACGATACATAATAAGGTGAGTTTAGTTTTATGTCCTCAGAACAATCTGCTTTACCCTTATGGTTTAATTCTTTAAACTGTTTCTACTTTAAGTAATTACAAACGATAGCTGGCAAGTGACAGTTATAAGCACTGCAGCAAACGGCTTTGTTGTAGTGTTGTAGTCTATCCTCAAGTACTATTACCCCGGACTTCCAGGGAATTTAGTGTAAGTGAGGATGTCACATGAAACAAACGCCTCCTGACTTACATTCAGCTTATAAGGATCTCCCTCCAGTAAGACCAGCTCAAGCTTGAGATTAGTGGTGCTTCACAAATGGTAATACGCATAACACAGGTGATGCTAGAGTTGATATTAGAAGAGAAAATGTATTTTAACAGTTTTATTTTTATTTGGAAATTAATATATTAAAATAAATATAAAGATTACATAAAATCTATGATTTCATGGACATTATTGCTTAAATGAGTTTTTTTAAAGCCCATATTAGGAAACATAGTAAATAAATAATAGTATAAGTGGTAGGTGGTGGAAAAGGAAAAACATTTCCTGTTGGTGTGTACATGCTGGTGGGCAGCCTTCAGGATGGCTCCAGTGATCCTCCACTCCTGGCATGCATGCCTTTTATAGTCCCCTCCCCCACGGAATAGGGCTGACATGTAACCAATAAGATATTGTGGAAATGAAAGAGTGCGTTACCCAAGGCTAAGGCAAAAGTCATTGTGGCTTCCTTTTTGCTGCCTTTGATCATCTGTTCTGGGGAGAGTCAGCTGTCATGGCACGAAAAGCAGGAGAGGTCTATGTGGTGAGGAACCGAGGCCTCCTGCCAAAAGCCAGCAAGGAACTGGGTCCTCTTGTCCACAGCCGTGTGAGTCATCCAACTTCTTGTCTACAACCACATAAGGCACCCTGAGCCACAACCACCCAGCTAAGCTACTCCCAAGTTTCTGACTCACAGAAACTACAAGATGATACTTGCTTACTATTGTTTTGAGCATCTAAATGCAGGGGTAATTTGTTATGCAGCAGTTCATAACTAATAACAGAGAAGTAATACCATCACCAGAACTGGGAAACAAGGACAGAGAATCACGTTTACCATTGCTCATAGCTAGCTTTGTTTTTTTCTCCTGCCCTTTCCTAAAATTTCTGTTACATAGGGCTGAGCTGAAAACTAGCAAAAAGTGTACCTCTTGCTTCTGCCTTTTGCTGAGCCTGTATATAGTACCTCCTATGTGGCATGGGGTTTACCATCACTTATTCCTTCTGACAATGAGAGGATTACGGGCTTTTTTTTTTCTTTTTTTAAGACAGAGTCTCACTCTGTTGCCCGAGCTCGAGTGCCATGGCATCAGCCTAGCTCACAGCAACCTCAAACTCCTGGGCTCAAGCAATCCTCCTGCCTCAGCCTCCCGAGTAGCCTCGGCCTCCCAGAGTGCTAGGATTACACGCATGAGCCACCGCGCCGGGCCTGATTACAGGCTTTTGAAGACAGCAAAGACTCTGTAGCCAAGGGAAATCTAGTGTATGCCGAGACCAGGTTGGTCCCAGAGATACGATCTGAAGTCCTAAATTTCAAATGTTAAAATTCTATCTGTAAAAGTCTCTCTGCATTCTATCTGTAAAGTAGGAGGGCTGGGGGACATGATTTCCAGCTCTACAGCCTTTGTAACATCAATGGCTGCTCGGGACACCCACACATTCCTGTAGGCACATGTTCTTCCAGCCACTTTTGGTGCTCCATTCCTTCTTGCTGGCTACTTTATTTATTCCTCAGTTACACCTGCTCTTTTTCTTTGCTCTGTTCATTTTTTGGCTTCCTCATCCTTTCTCCCTCTAAAGTCTCTGCAAGGGAAAGGGGGCATGCCAGAGATCTGCTGCTTCTTGATGTGAATCATGCTCTTCTAGCTTCCTTAGAAAATAGACCTGAAAAAGACCTTCCAGGAAAGTAGTCACCTAATCATTCCTTATTTGCATATCATTTCTTTCTGGAATATTCTCTTTTAATTATTTGGTTATCTATTACTTTTAGGTCTCCCTCAACAGAATGTATTCTCTGTGAACACAGCCATCTGTGTGTCTTGCTCCCTGCTTTAGCCCGAGCACCTAGGCCTTTGTTGGACAAAATAATAATCGTGATTGTTTGTATCAACTCATATTGCTTAATGTGCTAAATTAATTGAACCAAAGTCTTAAGAAAATCTGGCTTTTGAGGATCGTATGCCCCAAAGACAGTAGAATATTTAGAAATAGCAGCAGTTCAGAAAATACTTAATGTAGTCACATTAAATTGTCCCCGGTGTGATATGAGGCAGAAAATCAGAAAGAAAGAAAACAAATTCCTAGACAGGAGTGTCTAGCAAACCTCTAAATAGTTTACAGCTGTGTGGCATGTGGCGTAACTGGATAAACAAACTTAACAAGCACATTTGGGCTGGAGAATTCTTCCGGATATAATTGTACTTTACATCTCTTTCTGTGGTCAGATGCAAGGTAAAAATTTTGGGAGCTCTACTCTTAAATGACTATGCCATCTTAGGTTATGGATAGTCCTCATTAATTGGAGTTCCATAAATATAGCCTTTCTGTGTCCAAAACTGATTTTGTTTTTAAAGTAGAAGGTGGTTTTGAGAAGAAAATTAAATAAAAAGGAGAGAATATAAATTAAATTTTTAAAAAAGTAAAATTCATGACTTAAAGGCTAGCTCTACTTTGTAATTTAGTTTAAAGGAAAGAATGCACTCTTTCCAATTTCAGTAATTAAATTATGCCTCAGTATTCCACTGGTATTTTGAAATTACATTGCTTATTTATTAACTAAAAAGTCCTTTGAGGCCATTATGCCAGGGAATACAAATTTAAAAGATTAAAAGGATTGATAAAAGCTCAATTATAGTACTCCTTTTATATAAACCTAAAACTTAAAGGTATGATTCACTGAAAGATTATTTTTCAATGAAATTTTGCTTTTCTATATAAAAAAAGAATTATCCTGAAGTTCTTAATTTATAAAACTGATATGTTAAAATGAAATTGTTTTGAGACTTGCTATGTGATGGCCTGAAAATAAAAGTCACAGATTATGACATTGCTATTGTACGTGCTTAGGAAATGTTCTTGACACAATAAACTAAGAAGATATGAAAACCACAATTTTACAGAAGAGGAAACTGAGACAACAAAAGATAAATAATTTGCCTAAGATCGTATGATTAACATTTGAAGGAGCTGGGAATTAAATACAATTCTGGTGACTCCCAGATCTGTATTTAATTTAAAAAGCTGGTCATCTTTTGCCCCTTGGAGTCTTTTGGGAGCACTTTGGCAAATCCTTCCTATGCAATCATTTAGAACTTATCCAAACTCCTCCTGGTGTAAACCTTCCTGAGTCTCTGACACAGTGTGGCATAATGTGCTTCAGATAGATGAACCTCTATGCTACTCAAAGCCTATGCTGACACAGGGCAGGGCAGGAAAGGAAAACAATTTAGTCATAATGTACAGACACTAGTTCAAGTGGTCCATAAATGGTGCTAGAAAATAGAAAGATGGACACAATGAAAAAAAATTACTATTTGTATGGCAAAAGAGATATGAAATATTTAATGGTGGAATCACACTAAAGTACATCTATTAAATATATTCTCCAAGGTCCTTAACAAAGCCTTTCTTGTTAGCCCACATCATTGTTTTCTTTTTTGGTTCAAATTATATTTATTGTCTGTTAGTGTGCTTTTTTAACATTTTGTCAAACATAATCTTGTTAAACTTTTTCAAAGATTTATGAATTGTCTGCTGTATAAGCCAAGCTTCTTGAGGGGCAAGAACTCTGTCTTATCTTTCTTTCTTTTTTTAATTTGTATAAATTTAAGGGGTACAAGTG
This sequence comes from Eulemur rufifrons, assembly GCF_041146395.1. Lineage (NCBI taxonomy): Eukaryota > Metazoa > Chordata > Mammalia > Primates > Lemuridae > Eulemur > Eulemur rufifrons. The sequence goes on from NC_090983.1 coordinate 47,056,816, forward strand.
CAATTTTGTTACATGTATATATTGTATAGTGGTAAAGTCTGTGTCTTTAGTATATTCATCACCTGAATACCATACATTGTACCCATTAAGTAATTTCTCATCATCCACCCCCTTCCTACCTTCCAACCTTTCCAAGTCTCCAATGTCTATCATTCCACACTCTGTGTCCATGTGTATATATTATTTAGCTCCCACTTACAAGTGAGAACATGCAGTATTTTATTTTTTGTTTCTGAGTTGTTTCAGTTAAGACAATGGCTTCCAGTTCCATCCATGTCACTGAAAAAGACATAATTTCATTCTCTTTTATGGCTGAATAGTATTCTATTGTGTATGTATACCACATTTTCTTTATCCAATCATCCATTCATAGACACTTAGGTTGATTCCATATCTTTGTTATTGTGAGTAGTACAGTAATAAACATAAGTGCAGTTATCTTTTTTGATATAATGATTTCTTTTCCTTTGGGTAGATACCCAGTGGTGGGATTGCTGGATCAAATGACAGTTCTATTTTTAGTTCTCTGAAAAATCTCCATACTGTTTTCCATAGAGTTTGTACTATTTTACATTGAGTTTGTACTATTTTACATTCTCACCAACCGTGTATAAGTTTCTCTACATTTTCACCAACATATGTTATTTTTTTACTTTTTAATAACAGCCATTCTGACTGGTGTAAGATGATATCTCATTGTGGTTTTAATTTGAATTTCTCAAATGATTAGTAATGTTGAGTATTTTTTCATATTTTTGTTGGCCATTGTATGTATTCTTATGCAAAATGTCTATTCAAGTCCTTTGCCCACTTTTTAATGGAGTATTTATTCTTTTTTGTTGAGCTGTTTGAATTCCTTGTAAATTCTGGATATTAGTCCCCTGTCAGTGGCATTATTTGCAAATATTTTCTACCATTCACCCAGCTCACTCTGTTGTTTATTTCTTCTTCTGTGCAGAAGCTTTTTGGTTAAATTAAGTCCCATTTGTCTATTTTTGGTTTTGTTGCTTGTGCTTTTGAGGAATTAGTCATGAATTTTTTTGCCTAGACCAATATCCAGAAGACTTTTTCCCAGGTTTTCTCCAATATTTTAAAAATTTCCAGTCTTATATTTAAGTCTTTAATCCATCCTGAGTTGATTTTTTTTTAATATAGTGAGAGATAGGGGTCCTATTTCATTCTTCTACATGTGTCAATCCAATTTTCCTAGTACCATATATTGAAAAGGATGTTGTTTCCCCAGTGTATGTTTTTGTTGCCTTTGTCAAAAATCAGTTGTATATAGATATGTGGCTTTATTTATAGGTTCTCTATTCTGTTTCATTGATCTATGTGTCTATTTTTATATTAGTACCAAGCTGCTCTGGTTACTATAGCCTTGTAGTATAATTTGAGGTCACGTATTGTAATGCCTCCAGCTTTGTTCTTTTTGCTTGGGATTGCTTTGGCTATTTGGGCTCTTTTTTTTTTTTTTTTTTTTTTTTGGTTTCATATGAATTTTAGGATTGCTATAATTCTGTGAAAAATGACATTGGTATTTTGATGGGGATTGCACTGAATCTGTAGATTGCTTTGGGAATTATGGTCATTTTAACAATATTGTTTCTTCTAATCCATGAATATGGGATATTTTTCTATTTTTTTGTGTCATCTAGAATTTCTTTCATCAGTGTTTTGTGGTTTTCCCTGTAGAGATCTTTTCCTTCCTAGATTTTTTTTTTTTTTGTAGTTATTGTAAATGGGATTGCTTTCTTGATTTGGTTCTCAGCTTGACTGTTTTTGGTGTAAAGAAATGCTACAGATTTTGGTATGTTGGTTTTGTATCCTGAAAGTTTACTGAACTCATTTATCAAATCTAAGAGTATTTTTGGTGGAGTCTTTACTATTTTCTAGATATAAGATTATATCAGGTCCCATTTATTTATTTTTGTTGTTGCTGTGATTGCCTTTGGGGGTCTTCATAAATTCTTTGCCTAGGCTAATGCCTATAAGATTCTTTCCCATATTTTCTTCTAGAATTCTAATAGTTTCACTCCTAAGGTTTAAGTCTGTTATCCACCGTGATTTGATTTTTGTGAGAGGTGAAAGGTGTGGGTCCTGTTTCAGTCTTCTACATGTGGCTATCCAGTTTTCCCAGCACCATTTATTGAATAAGGATTCTTTTCCCCAGAGTATGTTTTTGTCTGCTTTGTCAAAGATTAGATGGCAATATGAGGATGGTTTTATATCTGGATTCTCGATTCTGTTCCACTGGTCTGTGTCCCTGTTCTTGTGTCAATACCAAGCTGTTTTAATAACCACAGCCTTGTAGTATAGTTTGAAGTCTGGTAAATTAATACCTGATTAAATTACTGTGCTTATCTACCTCCAGGCTGGAAGGTGGTGTTTGCAGGTAAGAAACAGCTCTGGTGGAAGTAGTAGAATTTATGCTTGACATTTGTTGACCAGGAGAAATACTCAAGTGCCCCAAGGGAATGGTCTGGGCCATGAAATGCTCAGTGGTCCTAGTTCCATGCTTTGTCTCAAGGAGGAGGCTAAACCTGGTGGAAGTGGATTGGGCAAGGCTGCATTCAGGTCTCCTTAATGGCGGGTGCAAGTAGGACCCTGGAGAAATGTGGGGGTGGGGATCAGAGCAACCGCGGCTGTGCAGAGGTCTCAGCATAGGAAGAGAGGGGCGGTCCCAGCATCTGCTTCTCTCTCATGCTCCACACCCAGTGGCACTCAGGCCTGGTTCCCTGTCCTGACTGGGGGAGCCAGTTGAGACACTTGGTTCAGTCACAAGCAGTTTACTTTCAATCTGCAAAGTTGCCCCAGTCTGTTAAAATTTGGCACCCAGGTCAAAATCACAGCCCTCAGGCAAACTTCTTCGTACACCCATCTGGTGAAGTAGCGGAGACCCATTACACTGCTGATGCCCAGGCTACACTCATTTCTCAGTTCTGGCTTTGGGGGCTCCTCCCCTCCTAGAGACCCAGATCTCCAATACCTGGCCCCAGACTCTCTAATGCCAATGGCTGTTACCTCTGCTAGTTTGCAGGATCCCATGCAGCTTGTTATGAGCTAATATAGAGAATAGCGTCCTTCTACTATTGGCACATGGGTCTGAGGAAGTGCATGAGACATTTCCAGGTGTTGTTCCTTCTCACATCTCCTGACTGTTCCCCAAGTTTGACCCAGGGCTAGGGAGGATGAAGGTACTCTCCCATGGCCTGGACTACACGGTTCTCCAGTGGGAAGATGGATCACAGAGAGACACTTACCCCCTCTCCTGTACTGGAGATTCACTCACAGTTTTCAGCTGGACCCCGCCATGTAGTTTGCCTGCCTACCTTCTCCTTCACAGTATCTGAAGTTTTCTTTCACTTCTCTGTTGAACTTCCATGATTCTTCTTGGATAAAGGTTCATTGTGTGAATCTCTACAGTCTATTTTACTTCCTCCAAGTGGGAGGGGCATACTGGAAAAACCTCTAGTCTGTAATATTGGGGGGAAAACCCCCATATTTTTCTTTTATCATCCTAGAACAGTGGTCCTCAACATTTTTTGGCTCCAGGGACTGGTTTCATGGCTGACAATTTTTCCACCGACAGGGGTGGGGGTGCGGCAGAGGAGCTCTGCAGCCGGGTTCCCACACTTGCGTGGTCCCAGAGTTTGCTCAGTGCTTGCTTATTGGAAACCACTCAAAGGAAGTTTGAATTGGACTGAGATGATACAATAATGAGAGTAGCAAATGATCATGAAGAGCTTTGTAAGGACAATAACAGTAGGGTTCACAGGCTATATTGTTTCCTTTTATGATTATAACTGAAGAAACAAAGTTGGAATTTTTATGAATCAAGGTCTAGGCAGGAAACAGAAGGCTCCTTCAAAGAGATGATGGGAGAGATTTTCACGAAGAGAATATTTACAGAGGTGTGGCAAGGTTAAGGAAACCAACAAGGAATGTTGACGCACCCCAAGGAGGCAGCAATTCTGAATAGTATTTGCCACCCCAAGGCCTGCAGAGGTGAAAGCAGGGTGATGTTACAGTGAGATGAGTGAGGAATGTACTCACTATCAAAATGCACAGGCAGTGGTAGTAGGGTTAGAAGTGAACGTGTAAACATACTGATGGATGTCTGTCGGCCTCTCTCCCCTTCTGCTCTCTGGTATCTACCTGATCCCTCTCATTGGATAAAAATGATGATAAGTAAGAGAGCAAGAGAGCTCAGATGACGCAGTCCATAGAAGTCCTCCTGCTGGGCACAGAGCATTGTGGAAGAGCAGAGATTGAATCTGGAAGGACAAATGGAGGGTAATCAGCACAAGACTCTTTTCTGTTTTCTTTGGAGATTACTATTTGTAAAAAGTGTTGCTATATGTATGTGACTATTTTTGCCAAATAATGTAAGGATGGTCACCAGATGCAAAATAATTTCATTATCTATCACCAAATTATAATTTATGCAATTATATCATGTGTTCTATATGTGGCATTTTAAAAGTTTTCCTCAGAATCATCTCATATAATTCCATTCATTTTACATTTTTATTAAGTTGATATATTTTAAAAACCATCAGTTTAACAATAGTACAAAATGGAACTTAATCTTGTTTTAATGTATGAATATTAATATTACCCTTTACTTCCTATTGAGGTCTGTAATTCAGCACTATTTAGTATGTTTTTCTTTAGAACTATTTTGATCCTTTACTTTTTCAAGCCACAACTACATACTTACTTAAGTTATCTAAAACATATTGGAAAATACATAAAACATTTTCAAGAAAAATACTGTTGATGAGAAATAGTATGCCCCTTCTCATAGGCAAACTTACTGACATGGTTTAGCCCCCAGAAACTAGCAGGAAACTACAACAGCAGTGAGAAAAAAGGCTGAAGACACCTCCCCACCCTGTCTATAAATACAAACTCTTGAAATGCTCCACAAGATCAAGGGTCTTTGACTCACTTTTATAAAGCACCCCTTGTTCACATGCTAAACCAGGTACAAATTTTGACAACCTAGATTCAATGTAGATTTAACTACATTGATAGCCTAAAAAGTCACACTTCCCATTTTAATTTCTATATTAGAATTATTCAACCATTTCTTCCCTTGTGTAAGGACTGGCTACCATGCTATTAAATTCACCTTTCATTATAGTGTCTGAGCAGTTGGTATAATGCCATTTACTGGGATGGAGAACACTTGGAGGCGGAGGAGATTTAGAAGGGGAAAAAAATTCCAGGGTTCAGTTTTGACCTGTCGAAACAAAGAGGTCTGTTCAGTCTCAAAGTGGGTAATTGAGTTTGGAGTTCACAGGAGAGGTTGGGACTGGAGATATCAGTAGGGAAGTTGTCACTATGGAAGGTAAATGAAGCCATGAGCTGGAATGAGATCACCACGGAGGAAGTAGGTTAGGCACTGAGTATTGAACTACATGGCACATTTCAGAGAAAGAGGGCTTTCAAGATATTAAAATATGTTTTTTTCTTATTTAATATTTAAATGAGATTTTTAAACTGTGGTGATTAAAACAATATGATATTGAATTCCATGGTAAAGAGAAGAGTCCAGAAAGAGATTCAAGTATATGTGATCATTGTAACATTTCCAACTGATAGAGCAGGTATAGATTGTTCCATGGAGCATAATTAGCGTGGGACCCTTCTCTGTTTTCTTTGGATATTACTATTTTTAAAATGTGTTGCTATTTTAACTATCTATTTCAACAAATAAAGTTGAATAGTTAAAAATCTGAAAAATGTTAGCTCATCTTTAATTTATATGGAATTTATTTTGATGTAACTTATAAACAAATAAATTAGCATCCAATAAAAATATTCTTGTAATCCTGAGATGAGGAAAGTTTTTCTAAGCATGGCGTATAAGATAGAGGCCATATTTAAAAGTTTATAAAGAATAAGTAATGCAATAAAACAGAGTAAAAAAATGACATACTGGAGAAAATATTTTCAACAAAACTGAGTGTTATTTTCTTAGTGGAATAAATGAAGATGTTTTATAAGTTGCTATTAAGCAGATGAATACCCATGGGAAGTAATATAGAGGCTATGTCAAATAATTTTTTTAAATCATGAAAGAATATAAATGGCAAATAACTTATAAAACAATGCTGGGTATATGTAGTTATAAAAATAATAGTGAAATACCATTTTTCCTATCATTAGATAGGCAGAGATATAACTCAAATCTTACACTATTGATGGAAGTCACTTTGGTGAAATTTATCAAAGGTCCAAATATCGGCTAGAGTAGATTGTATTTTCCAGAGATGGTAGCAGCAATATATAACCCATGTCACATGTTTTTCTTACTCTTCCAGTGAGAGGTGGGATCTATGTCTCCTCCCCTTGAGCCTGGGTGACCTTTGTAACTGCTTCCACAAATGGAATGTGGCAGGAGGCTAGGTCATAAAATGCAATGTGACTTTAGACTGTCTAGAGTGTATAGTGTATTCTCTCGCTTGCTCTAGCTCTCACTCTCCCCCTTTGCTTACTCTGAAAGCTCAGCCATCGTCTTGTAAGGGAAGTAGGCCCTCACCTGATGGCTAGCGTTAACCACCAGATGGATGAGAGTGACCAAGCCTTCAGATGATTCCAGCCCCTTGACTTTTAGTCTTCTAGCTGAGGTTCAGCTATCACAGAGCAGAGTGTCCTTACTGTGTCTGAATTTCTCACTGAAGCCATAGGAGATAATAAATGATTATTGTTATTTCATACCACTAAGTTTGGGGTGATATTTGGAATGCAACAATAGGTATCCAATACACTGGCTTTCAGTGCCATGTATCAAAAGACTTCATACAGGGCATATCTACTGGTTAATTTATCTTGGAACAATCAAACAAGGGCACAAGTATTTATGTACAGAGAAGTCCATTGTAGCCTTTAATTTTTCTCTCTTATAAACAAGATGTCAAAAATTGGGAACTGCTTAAGTAAATTGTGATATATCCATACAATGAAACACTATTTTAACCATTCAAAATATGTAGTACACCTGTATGTGGCATGCGGAATTCTTCAATTTATATAATTGAGTAAAAAGCTAGATTTCAAAATTTTTTACATACAGAATCCTATTCTTTTGTGAAAAATGTCTTCTTAATCTAGACATAGAAAAGCCTTGAAAATATGCATCAAACTATGGTATCTTTTATAATCTAGTAAAAGAAGATATTTCTATTTTGGAAGTTCTAAAGAAATAACCAAAAGCAGTTATGGCATTAATTCATTTAGGAATCACACATGCTGTGAGACAGGTATTATCAGTGTTTTTGCTTCTAAAGAGATGAGGTGCACTTGTCAAATTTTGGAAAATTACAAAATGTTGCTCTTGGCCTTCCACTCTTTCTTTACCCTCTTTCCTATTCCTGAGCAAATTGGCAAGTGCTCTTCTGTTCTTAGGAATGCATATGAAGATGGGAATAATAATTTATTTGAATGAATGTGCATATATACGTACTATCCTGAAAAGGAATATCATATTATTACACATTGAGAAGGTCATGAATAATATTATTATGTCTATTATTACATTTGAAGAAAAGCATCTCAGAAACTCTAAATGGCTCGCCCAATATCAGTCAGAAATTATCTGAGAACAAAACTAGAGATGCCAACTCCAAAACTTATTATGATCTTTGCACTGTACAAGGAACCATCAAAAAGCATTTCAAATTTCTATTGTACTAATCTAGGTACTATGGAGAGTGGATAATATAGTCATATTTCCCTAGACTTTATGTAAATTAACACTCATTTACTTATGAAGGACAAAGAATTTTGATAAGAATATAATACATAGAATTTCACATGTAGATTATTGAAATGATACAGTAAAGAAATGAAGCTAAAAGTTAGTGTTAAATCAGGATGTTTTATTTAGGTACCAAGAGAATTCATTGTTTTAGAAGACTATATATTGTTTATTTAATATACTCTACTTACTTTCAATAATCTAAATTATAAATTAGAAGGGGCTTATTCCATACCTTAATAATATAGGACCAGTCCAAGGTATAATAAAATTTGTCTTCCGCATTCACTCATATTACCATTGTCCTTTAAATTTCATTACCTAGTCATATGAACATGTGTCTCTTTTCCTCAGAGAAAGATTGATTCTGGCTATAGGAGCTATGTTAAAGCACATTGCCTGGCAATTCTGTATCATTGGTCTAGAAGTAATTAAAATTTTTGATGATTACAATAAATTAGTTATCCTGTCTTAGAGCGTTTGACTGAGTTTTCATCATGTTGCTTCAGGATGCTGCATGGAAGTAAGTCATTGACAATTTTTATAAATATCCTGGTACCATTTTGCAAAATACTTTTGTATTTTGTAATGTAGGTTACATAGAGGTGTGCCATTGATTAGAAAAATGCCTGAGAAATTATCAGCTGTAGATCACATTCTATTAAATATAAAGAGGCTAAAACTGAAGTTCAGAGAATACCATTACCCAAGGATCAAAAACTAGAGAGCAATAGAGCCAGAATTAAAAATCTGATTTCCTACATTCTAGTCTATCTCTTTCTCCCCACTGCTATATTGCACTGTATAGTTATGCTGCACCTGCCTAGAGGTGCCAAAGAAAATGAGTGGCTACTTTTATTCCTCTAGGATAGACTGTCTGCTGTCTGTGGGATACTCAGAACATAGTGGTTGCTGGATTCTATTTAATTAACAAGACAGTTCTAAATGTGGACTAAGGGTGTGCCTCATGGTATATAGAGTACAACCAAAGCCATCCTTTAAGTAATTGAGTGGTTATGGTAATCTTCCTAAATCATTGCAAATTATTAAACAGCATGAGGCACAATAGGGACCGGGAAGGCTCAGGTGTAATAAATGATTGTCCTTTGAGTCATTTCTTCATAATAGGGAAGTAATTCATTAGGGAAATATGAGAAGCTCCAACTGTAGCAATTAAGCATATTGAAAAATGTTATATACATATAATCCTTTGCTTCTTATATGAATTAAAGCTAAAACTAAAGATCAATTTCCCAATATGCTATCAAAAGGATGCAAATTAACTTAGAATTGTTCTTTGACACATTGTTTATACTTTTATAAATATAGCAATTATTTTCCATGAAGAATTTTAAATTTCCATTTTAAATGTATTTATTTAATTCAGATTTTTATGCCTACATAAAATATATTAAAAAAAACAAGCCAACCTGAAAAACTAAAAGAAAAACTTAAGAGGTAGGATATTATTGGTGTTTTAAAAAAATATAGAAAATAAAAAGTTGAAAATACAGGTAATTCATAAAACAGAAGAATTTAAAAAATAAACACAGGACCAGGAATAAGTCTATAGTTATTGCATTAAAGTAATAAGTCAAGAACTAGAATATCTTCAATTTAAGTCAACCTGGCTGTAGAGTTACCCTGCAGCCTCGTGGCTTTAATGAATCCGATGATAGCCTCCTTTTTGTTGACACCCACATGCATTCTACAATGTGTCCGTCATCGTCTTTTAGTTTATATGCACATTTTTGAAGCATTTTTCCCTTTTTCTGCACATTATTTTGTTTTTAATACTTTCTCTGGGTAAACATTATAAATGAATATACCAAAACTTCAAGCTGCATTTTCTTTTTTTTGGTTATTCTATCATTTTGGCATTTTTCTGTATTAGTAAATTTCACTCAAAAGCATTTTGGTTAATATTAGTTGTGTAAAAAGTGGCTTGAGAAGACAATACAATTTATGTGTATCCCAAAATGAATTTTAATTTAAATCTTCAAAACAAGAATAGATAAAAAGTTTGCATATTGCATGTCCACATTTTTAAAAAAATCTAACTCTTAACCTCTGTGAGTCATGATTAGGCATTCAATTAAGGCCAATGAATAAGTCACAGTTTTTGTGCATACATTCCATTAATCAGATTTGCTACTACATCAATTAAAGTGGAGTCCTTTATTTCTCCATTTCATAAATAATATCTCAAGGACCTGCCTGTGGGTGAAAATAGGACATTGTACTTACATTACTCTGAAGAAACAGTTGCAGAAAGGGGCATGTGCCTACAAGGCTCTCTGCTCATCACCCATACTTAATGCTTTGGGCTAGGAGAAAGTAGGTTGTTTTCAAATGTAAAAGTCTTGATTTTTAATTTAAATATAGTATAGTTTTTTCTGAAAATATTTTTCAGTTGAGAAAAATTAATTATGACACAACTCTTAGAAAGATTGCTGAAAACTGGACAATTCAGTTTAGAACATAAGGTAAAACTATGACATAAAATGGAATGACATAACTCTAATACAAATATACAATAAGAACATGTCAAAGATTTATTCAATTCACTAATGAGGGAACAAGCAGGATGATAAAATTGGTTTAAACACTATTTGAAGACCTAAGTGTTTATAAGGAATGATGACAGTCAGAATAAAATTGCTGGGTTACACACAAAACAGCATAATATTCTATAATCAATGAAACCATTCTATCAAAAAGAGCTCATTTGCATCTCTACAAAATAAAAATCTACAAAGTAACATTAAACTTCACAGAGTCTAGGCCTTATTCAGTAGCTAATAGTCAAACAAAAGTCCTTTCCCCTAGATAATTAGCTAATCCTTGAGTGGTCCCATAGACAATGCTTCATGCTCTAGTATGACATTGAAACAACATGAAGTCCTCCTTTTGCCTTAGTCCTAAATTTTGGATAAATTTTCTTAACACAACTTAGTATGTAGAATGATGACATTGTATGTCTGGCAAAGTCTATAAAGGGCATGTTTATCAAAGAAAACAGACCTACAATTCATTGGTTGAGTTATATATAGTAACCACTGAGCCATTAATTTGTGCTTTTAAAGAAGAGAAACCTATAAAATTGTTCTAAGGCAAATCAAGTGAAGATATCCTACTTTCTGGTTCGAGGTTAAAGTATATTTAAAGGTTCTGGATCATGAAAAATCTTAGTATTTCAGAAAACAAAGAGAGATTTAATGTGACTAGGGTTTAGAGAGTGCACATATGGGATAGGAAAATGGGGTAGAGGCCTCTTGTCCTTCCCCACGTGTAGATGCCTCTCCCAGATACCTTTTGATCTTGCTAAGTCACCCTGTCACCTCCTCCTTCACTCTAATCATCCCCCATCACTTCTCTGATGTGTCACAACGCTCTCTCCAAGAATGCCCATTCATAGGTGGGCATCTACCTGCAACTTTCGGTCCTCTCCTTGAGGGTGGCACATGGGGGCTGCTTCTAGTCAGCCATCTTGCCTCTCTCGGTTTTAATTATTTTAATGGTTCAATTGATTTTATCAGTGAAGTAAATGGGTCCTGGGTTTTCTTTGTGGGATGTTTTTTTGATTGCCAATTTAATCTCTTTACTTATTATATATTTATTAATATTTTCCACTTCTTTTCTACAAATAAAGAATAGCAATAAAGAGATATAAATTATTTTTATTAATAAAAAGAACTAAATAGATATTCTAGAGTTGAAAATTATAATGACTGAAATAAAAATTCACTGAAGGGCTCAACAGCAGATTTGAGTATGCAGAAGAAAGAATCTATGAACGTAAAAGATAGGCTAATTGAGATTATCCAATCTGAAGGACAGAACAAAAAAGAATGCATAAAAATTAACATAACCTCAGAAACCTGTAAAATGCCATGAAGCATGCCTAAAGAAAGTCCCAGCCAAACAAGGGAGAGAGAAAGGGGCCGGAAGAATATTTAAAGAAAAAAAGTCTGAAATGTACCCAAATCTAATGAAAAACATTAATCTACACATCCAAGTAGGATAATTCAAAAAACTCCAAATAGGATAAATTCAAGGAGCTCCACACCTCAACACATTATAATGAAACTTTCAAAGGCCAAAAACAGAGAGGGATTCTTCAAAGACACAAAGGAAATATGACTCATCTCATACAAGGAATTTTTTATAAGATTAACAGCTGATTCATCAGAAACCATGGAGGCCAGAAAGTAAAGGGATGAGATATTAAAATGCTGAAAGAGAGACTGCTAAGAATTGTAAAACTTTCCTTCAAGATGAAATATCATTCCCGTACTTTCTTTTGTTCTTTAAATATGGTTTTAGTTATTTGAGCACATTTAAAATAAAGTATTTGTCTAGTTATTCTAATATTTGGTCTTCTTAAGTGGCATTTTCTGTTGATTGCCTTTTTTAATGTGTATGAGCCAAATTTCTTGTTTCTTCAAATATCTCATAAGATTTCGTTAAAATTTGACATTTTAAATGATATAATGTGCAAACTCTGGAAATCAAAATCTCCGCCTTCCCCAGTATTTGTTGCTGCTGTTATTTGTTTAATGATTTTTCTGACCTAATTCTGCAAGTCTGTATTCTTTTTCATGTGTGGTTATTGAAATCTTTGCTCATGGTAGGGGTCAGTTAATAACTGGACAAAGATTTCTTTAAATGTCTAGAACCAATGAGTCTCTTGCTATTTGCCAAGGGGCTCTATGTGCATGTTGGGGTATACTTTCATCATTAAGCCAGGCAATTGAGAACATTGAGCCTTCAGTTCCTGCTTGTGGAGAACCTCAAGGTCAGCCAGAGGTGAGAGTTTAGGGCCATTTGGGGTCTTTTTTGAGAATGTATGAACCTGGCTTTTTAGATTTCCAGGAGGTGCTGGAGCTTATCAAAGACTCTATGGACATCTCATTTCCCAAATTTTCCTTTTAAGCTTTTTGGTTAGCTTATTTCTCACCCCAACTATTATCCATGACTCAGGCAGCCACAATGTTAACAACTGCCTCTAATTGTTTTCTACAAAAGCCCCAGATAAAAGATTTTTCTCACTGGTGGAACTATGAGTCAGGTCAAATAAAGAAAACTTAGGACCTCTACAGCAGCAGTCCCCAGGGACCAGTTTCATGGAAGACAATTTTTACACAGATGGGGAGAGGGAGGCAGAGTTCAGGAGCTCAGGTAGTGACGTGCAGCCTGGCTCCTAACAGGCCACAGACCAGTACCGGGCTGTGGCGTGGGATTTGGGGACTGCAGCTGTAGAGAACCACCAGACAAGCCAGTTAATGACACTTCTGTAGGCATGGGATTCTGAAGCAGCTCCAAGTGTCTTCTGCCACCTCCAGTGGCTGCCATACTACTGGCTTTCATTGTGATTATGGGCTGTTAGTTTTCAAGGCTAACATTGAGCTTAGGAATGGGAATGGGAACAGAGTAAATTAAAAATGCTACAAGCTGACTGTTGCTACCATGATTCAGATGTTTTTCTTGAATAAATACTTCCAAAATTTCTGGAGGACTTTGGTTAATTTCCAGAGTTTTGAAAAAGTAGATTCTTACCATTTTTTGCCAGTTTTCTCACTCCTTTTATGGAGGAGGGAATTTTTAGAGCTCCTTACTCCACCATTTTTACTAATATCACCTTCTTAAGAGAAGACAAAAAGAAGTAAGGTGTAAGGATGCATACATGTAAGAAAAAATACATAAGACAAAACCAGGATCTACCAAGAAGCTTGAAGTTGCGTAAGTATCACTTCTCTGTACAAAAAGCAATAATTGCTTCTTAATCCCAACTCCACTGGCAGAATTTCAAGACCTGAATATTGTTGCCCTATCTTAAGTTTGCAACTTTATTGTTCTCTATTTCTTAGAGTGTAGCCACCCTTCCAGTTATACCGTGTCTCTCCTTTCCCACCCCACCTTCCATCCATACCCATGCTGTAGCCTATTGCTTCGGGCTAGGACACTGGCTGGAGACTGCCATGCTGGTTCCCCTGCCACTCTCAACCAGGAGGAAAGTATAGGCCTGAGGGATCATCTGTGACAGGGCCAAATCAGAGACAGATTGTCATCCTGTCCACATTTGGGTTGCTAATTTCCTGCTCAAAAATATGTTTTTTTCCTATAGGGGCAGGATAAAAATTTGTTCCCAGTTTGTTACATAGAGACTACATAGAGACCATAGAATTGGATGGAAAAAAATTGGTTTGAATAGAAAAGGGAAAAGCTAAATGTGGTTCAGTGGTTTCTGTGTCATTGAATCTGAGCCTTGTGCCAAGTGCAAACCAGAAGACCTCCCTCTTAGTTGTCTGATTCATATAGTGATTAGATATGGTTTGTGCAAGTTGATAGTTTTATAAAATAGGATGTATTGAACTATATTATCTTGGCTAATTTGATTATTTTCAAAGTCCTCAGTCTAAAAAGAAACTACTGCCATTTTAATAAAGAAGAAATACCAAAACCTGAATGTCTTCAGCTGACCATTGGCTACAATTTTAGTACCCAATCAATGATTCCCATTGCACTGGGTTTACTTGGGAACTATCATACTGATCCTTAATCTTAATCATTTATATATAGTAGGGTAGCCACATTTTACTAAATGTTCCTTGTAATAGGGATTTTTCTTATTTATTTTGAAAGGTAAGTAAATATTCAGTTGATATCTAAGAGGAAGTTCCTCTGATTTCATTGCAGAAATAAGATATTTATATGGATACAATTTGAATGCATGGTAGAAAATATTAACCACTCATTCAATATTTTAACTCATAGACCATATAAATAATGTTTTCTTTAAAAACAATACTAAAAAATCAATAACTCAAAATAAATGGAAACAAATTTCTGCTTTTAAGCTTTTATGCAAAAATACACTGTTAAGGATGTGTGAAATTTTGAATACTTCATTATCAATGAAAATAAAGTACATAGTAATGTCATGACAATTAGAATTTAATAAGAAACCAAAATTCAGCAGTTTCTAAAAATGATAGCATACTTATTTGAAGAAATTCATGTGTTTGATGTGGTAATAGATCTTATTTTCTATATACTATGCAAATATGCAAAATATTCATAAACACATTTTTTTCTTTTCCCCGGAAAAAATAGAAAATAATTGGAGGTAAAATGTTAATTTAATTGCATTTTTTCCTGTGCCTGGTTAATCTTGCATACTCAAAAAAGGAAACACCTGGGATTACTTTTTATGCTAAACTGATAATAACTTTAAAGAAATCAATAGTAATATTTGAACATAGATTTTAATCTCTTGATTAGAAAAGACGTTAAAACAGATCTATAGCAGTCTAATGACATAGGACGCTAAATAGCATGTTGGGTCATAGCATTGTATATGCTTAGAAAATGTTCTTGACATAATAAACTAGGAAGATTATGTTGAGGAAGTGTCTTGGAAGATTTAATATTTGTCCCCTCAATTACCATCAGTATTTTAAGGTACTCCTGAATGCAAATCTAGCCATCTTTCATAAATTTGGTGCAATTGTACAAAATTTATCCTGAACTGAACTAGTCAGTGTCTTTCCTGATTCCTGAAAAAAATTTACAAACAGGTGGAAACTAAGCTGGAATGCAGCTCTACCAATTAAAGAATTAAGATTTTAAAACAAATTATTTTGTGTAGAAAACATTATTTTTCCACATAACAGATCTAATTTTATCTGCTACATACTCAAAGTGAGCAGAAAGACAAACGTTTCCTCAGAGAGCATGCCAGCCCAAATATCAGTAGATCGTTTGACCATGTGACATCCCCAGGGGCAGTTCCGAGCTGAGTGCACAACTGCCTGTGGAGCTCACCAAAAGGCCAGATGTTGCTGCTAGAATGTTCCAAGGCTTGGCATCTGGGGTCTTGGCAAGCCCCGGAGATAGCCTTGAGTCCTGTGCCTGTTGCTAAAATACGAAATAAAATAAGGTTTCACACAGACGGTCTAAAAGATTCGGAAGAGATATAGAGGATTGAAAAGTAATTCAAAGTAACATTAGTTTATGGTAAATTATTGTTTTGTCTATATTGATTAAATAAAAGTTAATGTCAAAATAGTTTCAGGGCTTGGGATAATAATTTGTCATTGGCTTTAAGCATGTTCTAATTGTATCAATCAAATTATTTTCCAGTAACAGAGTACACAGCACATCCTTCAGTAGTGAATAACAACAGAAGAAACGCAGCCTTAGTCCTACATTAGGATTTCACAGTTTGTTTTGAACTATTCTTTCTCTCATTTCCATGAAATTAAGGTTTGGAATGTAGAAGTCATAATATGGCTGTTGGAATACAAAAATGAGGTGTTTTATGAATCTGATTTTGTAATGGTATTGTCTAGCTTGGGGCCATAAATTGTAGGTTTATAGGTAGTTTCTGAAGAATAAAATGGTAGTAATCCTTGAAAATTCATACCTTTAACTCAGTAATCACACTTCTGAGAAGTCTGTCCAAAAAAATTAATTAGATAGGGACAAAGTTTTATTTGTAAGAATGTTCATTGTGAAGGCAATTAAATAGCTAAATACTGATACAAATTTCCAATTATAGGGATATTACACACAGTATTCTGTAGCATTAAAATAATTTTAGGACTATTTAATGGCATAGAAAACTGCTCATGATATAATATTTTTAAGGCCAACAAATGTAGAGGAAAATAAAATTTACTCATAATCTACCATCCAGACATAACAAGTGTAATATTTTTTTTCCAGTCTTTAGTTGGTATCTGATTTTTTTTAATTAGAGTCCTACTGTTTACAAAGTTTGTCTTTTACCTTAAATATATATCAGGATTCCTAAGAACAACTAGAGAACTCTCAATGTTTCATGTTTAAAGAAGTTGTAGTTGGTTTTTCAACCTTTCAAACCATATACATTCTGCTGATACTATAATAAAGTGCTTTGTTTTAATTCCTATTTGCATAATTTTTACAAAGTTTATTCTATGATTCTTATAAAAAGAGGAATGCTGATCCTATTGCTCTGGTAAAAAATAGTATTTGACAAATCTGTTTTAAACTATATAAAATATGACTTCAGGAGTATTTTAGCAGTGCTGCATTAAGAAACCATTTCAAAATGGGCAAAAAGTGCATGATAATAAGTGACTTCTTTTGTTATAAAATTGGTTTATTCCAATTTATTCTAAGCAGCCTACAAGTTAGATCATTTATAATTTCCTTCCCAAGATCCTTACTATGTTACATTTTTCCCATACTTAACACTGAAAATTAGACACAGCATTCTTACCGGGCTTCTGTTTTATAGCAGTTTCAGTATTATTTTATTCTGTATCAGCAATTTATTTTATTGATTTTTAGGAATATTTACCATTGCATCAGTGTATTAGATTTTATATATTTCCAAACCTATTTGGAATTTAAATACTTTAAGTATTTAATACCAATATCTACATGTTTTTATACAAATTTCATGTTTAGTCACAAACATAAAACTCTTTTGCTTATAATGCCCTTTGTCAGTGGGCTTAGCATTTCACTTACTTGGGGTTTAATTTTCACTAACCAAATTTTTTAAAATGCCAAACAAATGCATCATAATCTATCGCAGATACTCATTTAACAATATCGCTGAGAGGTGGGACTGACTTTCCACAGTGGCATCAAGAGAGCAATCCGTTAAATCCAGTTCTTTCTGAGGACAGCAGCAGGAACTCAGCTGGGCCCTGTGGTCCTCAGCCCAGCCCTCGGCAGAAGCAGTGAATTCAGCCATTACTACAGCAGAGTCTGCTCATTCTCCTGATGAAATTACACTGATCTAATTTGCACGCTGTGAAGACATTTGGCACTGGCTGGATCTGAGCCTTGACATCTTCATTGGAACTAAAAAGTACACTAAGAACTGACATTACGTTTCACGTTCTTTTCTGCCAGGCTGTGGCATTTCGTCCTCTTTAAAAGCATTATTTCAAGAACATTTAATTTGGCTTTGATATGCCTGCCATTTTGCTGGGTGGAACATACTGCGCCAGAAAAGCTCAGCTGTAATAAAGTTTGGCACCAACAGCCCACCATATACCTGCACCATCCTGTGCAATTTAATTGGCATTCAGTGGGTTGATAAATGGATTGGCTTAATGAGACAATATACTTGACATATGCAGGACTCTCCTGAGGAATAGGATTCATTTTTTCACTTCACACATCAACATGTTACAGATACCAACACAGCCACCTCCAGCCGTTGTGCTGTAGCCAATGGATGCCTTCCACCGGGCTGACCAACAGTGTTATCTTTCAGCCATCTCACTCCTTTCTCCTTTAGCATCAACCAAAGTATGGTTTTTAAATTTTGTTGTCTTTTGTATTTCCCCAGATATATAAGGAATAAGATAGCCTCCATGCTTCATTTACACAAATCTGTATTTTCTGGGCAGATCAAACAGCTTTGTGGCCTAAATAGATTAGTTGTACCTGCTGTAAAACAATGACACAGCTATAAAATACAGGTAATAATGATTTCCAGGTGTAACTACTGACATATGCAATCATGTAAAGGAGCAAGTGAGTGCTATTCTAGCTTTAGAAATGTTGGTTTCAAGAAGGGATTAATTAAAACAACAAAGAGACACCATTTTTCACTCCTCAGATGAGCAAAGATTAAAAAGAACCATAATGCTGAGTGTTGGCAGGGGACCGAGGAAACAAGTGCCCCGTGCGCTGCTGGTGGGATTCTAAATTAATACAACTTTTCTGGAAGGCAATTGGCAATATGTATCAAGAGCCTTAAAAATGGGCATAGTCTTTCACTAGGCACTTCCATTTCCGAAAATGTATCCCAGGAAAATAAAGACATGCCAAAGATGGATATTCAATCATCACATTGATTATAATAAGAAAAACTGTAAAACAATCTAGATACCCCCCAAAAAGAGATTGCATAAATGAAATATGGAATACCTATATTGTAAATACTATGCAGCCATTAAAATGAAATTGTAGAAATGTTTGTCATGAAAAAATGCTCTTGTTGCCTTTTATGCTGGAAAAGTATTATAAAATACTAGGTTCATTATTAGTCATTTTTGTGAAAAATTTACACATAAAACATATTTATACTCATACTAAAAAAAGTCAAATGACAAATATCAAAATAGTAACAATGCGCCACTGAAGATGGGATTGTTGGATTTCCTCTTTTTATTTTTTCTTTATGTTTATCTGTATTTTAATCAAATAAATCATTTAAAGGATTTAATTAAGATGGCATTTTAAACTTCTCAAAAAATTTCTTTCTGACAAAAATGTGATGTTTGGAATTTACTATGTCGTGAGTCAAATCATGCTTGTGTAATTTAATTCTTACGGTTCCAGTAAGTGTTCAGTTAAATAGCTGTCCAGATAGATAATCTGTCTTAGACAAATGAAGTTTCTTTCAACTCCCAATTTGCTGGGATTTCTCAGTTCACCAGTAATAGTTTAGTAGCAGAAAGCAGCAGATTTTTAGAACACAATTGACATTCAAATGACTTCTAGAGTTTTCAGCTCCTGGTTAACAATTCTTATGCAATGGAAACTGCTTGGCCTATTCTGTTTTTTGTTTTGTTTTGTTTTGTTTTGTTTTTTACAATGCTGATGATTTCTAGAAATAGATAGAAAAATCTCACATGAAGGTCGAGACATGAAAAGGTTATTGAGATTGGCTAAGATCCCATGGGGACCACGTTGTGCCTGGCAACAGGGATAATAGGGTACCTGACTTCAAGTCTGACCATGCAAATAGTGAAGGCAAGATAATTGGGATGGAATGAAACTGCTTTAAATGGGAGATCAGCTCAGGGTAGCCAAAGTACTCCATAATGACCAATTGGAGGGCAGGCAGGCGGGATGCGGTGCCATGTGAACCGCGTCCAGGGCAGCTGCACCGCTCGCTGCTTCGCGGTGCTGCTTCGCGGTGCGCTGCGTCTCCGCAGTACCTGCCTCTGGCTTCCTTCCTGCCTCTGAGGCCGGGAGGGGCCCACAAGCCACTGCTCCTCATTTCCAGCGGGTGCCAGTTTGATACTCTCCATTCTGTTCCAAAGGAAGTTCCAACATGCAAACAAGCCCAAGGAAACGAAAAAATGAAACCGTGTGTGACAGTTTCTAATTACTGCATAAAAGCAACATATGGAAACTTCATTGTCCATTTCATCCCTCAACATGTACCATCAAGTCAGACTTCTTTTTACTCAATTAATGTCTTGAGCATTTGGACCTGATTTACTTCAATGACAAGGTTTTTGTTTTGTCTTTAAAAAAAAAAAAACACAAAACCTTTTTGATGGGATAATAGTATTTTTTTTAAAAAATTTGAACATCTTGATCATTGGGAGGTTTTCATGACCTTGCTCAATTTTCCATTTGAGTTTTCTCATTGTATTCTAGTTAGTTAATTCTATTCCCTAGGGTTGTTCACAACCTGAATTGAAAATGTCCATTCTTCAAAAGTTTAAATTAACTATCCCTAAGTACCTCTTATAAATGCTCGAATGGGTCCCTAATCACTTACTAGGGGAGGCGGGAGGACTGATTGAGCACTGTAGCCGCTCACGTGTTCGGAAGGTGCACGAACAGGAGGTAGAAAAGGAACAATCAAGCAGACAGTGTTTACTGACCTAAAAATTAAGAGTAAAATAAATAAATAAAAAACGAAAGTTATTTAAAGCAACATGTTGAGGTAGAAAAGAGAACTGAATTGAGGATCAAGAGCCCCTGCTATGCCACAACTGTACCTGTGTGATCTTAAGAAAGTCCTTCGCTTCCTTCATTTTCTGCTTTAAATAGAATTTAGGCTATAAGAGCTAAGATTCCTTTCCTCTAGCCCACATTCTCAGACTGTATAGAATGATTGAAGTATTATTAATTTTCTATGTGGGACAAAACACTGCTTACCAAAGGTTGCTTACACTTAAATGCTATCCTTGGAGTAAAGTTTTAAAATGCTGAGGTTAGACCAAAGAAGCGAGACATACATCAAGTACCCATTTGCTAAAAGCAAAATCTTCCTTCTCCTCTCATCCCCCCTGGCCACAGAAGCAGAGTCAGTTAATGAATCAGAAAAAAGCTGGTTACCAGATGTCCCAGCTTATTAACACACACATCGCATTCTGTAACGGCATTCACGGAGCAAGCTGTGTGGAACCGAGAGATGGCAAAGGAAAAGTTCTCTTCTCGAATGAGCTTCAAAATGTGGGTGTGTTTTGGTAAATTTTGAGAATGGTTGCTGCACGGGTTCGTTTAAGCCTTTGCTGGGCATGGCATCTGGTCAGAGTTTGCCTGGGTTACAAAGAGACCCTCTCCAGGGTCATAAGATGCCACAGCCTCTCTGCCCTTCCTCCTTCCTCTAATCTGTGCAGAACCCTTGACGTGAAATCTTATATGTGGAATAGAAAGACGACAGTAATAAACTTAGGAGCAATGCAAAGGAAAAGCCAATTCTGTTTGATTGGTTTTCACCACGGCTAATTTTAAAGCCACCCATTGTTCAGCTCTGCAGTCTAATTTTATGTTAATATCCTGAAAGTTGTCAAATCTTGGCAAAACCTATGCATAAATTACACAGAAAGTAGCTCACAGGAGGGGGAAAAGTAATGACTGTCATGGTTAGGCAAACCCATTAATAGTCTGACAAGCAATAACCCAGGAGCTCTGGTCAACTGCTGCAGACATCTGTGAAACTTTTGCAATTAATACCAATTTTTTCCCTTTTTTTTTTTTTTTGGAAGAGGTATCAGCTGTGAAATAGCATGCAACTGACTGTTCATTATCAGCTCTGCCAGTAAGGGTTGGGTTTATCATCTCCCTTGGTTGACCACTGCCCTGCTTTTCACAAAAAGCCACTGTTTTTGAAGGAATGAGAATACCATGTTTTATGATATGGAGATTGCTAGTCTTTAGAAAATGGATACCAATGGTGTGTGGCTACTCAATAAAAAAAATAAGATACTTCGGTCTCTAATTCATTTACGATTTTTCTTCCTCTGACTCTGGGAAGAAATAAAGATGGAGAGACCTAAAATCTCTCTTCAAAGCTGCACTCTAGGCCCCAAGCTTGCCAATAGATTCTCTCATTGTGTCTTTTCAGACCTTTTTCAACGTCAGTCCAGTGCACTTTTTTTCTGTGGTTAAGGGCTTCAGGTCAAAATAAATGTATCAATCTAATTAGACAGTGCCTGCACCCTACTGGTTGTTAAAACATTTGAATATCATTCTTGTATATATGTATTAATATAATGCACACACATAATCTCTTGCTCATTTTCCCAGAGAATGTTGCTGGCAGAATTATCTGAGTTCCCAGATAGATCTATAAAGACTACTCAATCTTCTATCACAGCTGTTATAGCTGATGCACCTAGCATAGCACCTGGCACTGAGTGGCCACTGCAGGGCACATTCCTATTTTTCACCTTGCTATTGACGCTCCATTTGTTGATTTTATGCAGAACCTCCTTGCTGCTAAAAATCATTGCCTATGTGTAGGGTTTTCTCAGAGAATGCTGATAGAAGATTTGCTTTGCTTAAAGCTTGCAGCAATCTGAACTACCTGCCTTACAGAATCATTTGGTAAACATTTTTCTGAGCTCCTGCTTTGTGCCAGGCCCTGTGCTTGGAGCTGAGGATAAGGAGATGAGTAAAGCACAGTGTTTTCTATCACAGAGCTCACAGAATGTTTAGAGAGGCAGCCATGTGGAAAGGTGATTCCAACAAAACATGACATGTGCTATAATAGAGGTTTCAACAGACTTCAGGGAGCAGCACACTCTGCCTGGTATTGGAGGGAAAGGTGTCACAGTGAAGAGATATTTGGGCTGGGTCTTGGAAAAGAAACGGCCTGGCAGAGAGAGTGAATGAAATGCTGCAAGGGTCAGGGTCTGCACGTGTAGAGAAAAGGAGTAGCAAAGGGACATTGAATTTTAGAGACTAGTGAGATGTCAGTGGCTGGGAGTAGAGGGCCTAGGAGGATGTGGCAGGAGATGAGGCTGCAGAGGTGAGCTGGGGTATGATAGCAAGTGGCCTGGGTGCCTCAATAGTGACTACGGAGTTTATCCTGCGGGCAAATGGGGACAACTGGAAGCCTTTAAGTAGAGAAATAACTGCTGGTATTGCCTAGGGTGGCCATTTGTGGGGTAGGGGGCGGGGAGGTGGGGTACAGAATCACAATACGAAGGCCAGAGAGAAAGGAATTTCACTAGCTTCATAGAGAGACAATGAGAAAGGACAAGAAGCAACAGACTTTGAAGAGATCCCTGAAGCAGAACTGTCAAGATTTGGTGATTGGTTGTTTGTGGGGGTAAAATAGAAATGATAGAGGCTGACTCCTAGCTCTGTGTAAATGTCGAAGTCTTTAATCAAGGCAGGAACACAGAAAGGCAGCTGGCCGGAATAGGAGTAGGAGTGAAGGGACTGCAAGGACATAAGGGACGACAACATGCACATTTTCCAGAAATCAGTCTTTGGAGACTAATGAGCAGCTCTACACCAGACATTCCCAGCGATCACTGATAACACCAACAAATCAAACCAGAGCAAAACAAACTCTAACAGATGCTTGTCAAAGGCAAATGTGATCAGAAAGACTTCCTTTCAAGGAATAATCATGAAGAAAAATAAAACATACAAATAATAAATTAGCCATGTGAACTTAAGTAAAAAAGAGCTCATTAAGAGGAAGCACTTTATAGCCCCGGAGTTCTGAGGTTTCTGAAATGACCACTGAATGAAATGCTTAAGCTGACCTATTTCTTCTTCCTTCCCTAAATATTAGAGTAGCATTTACCAAATGAAAATGATATTCATAAAATCCAAAACCCCTCAAACGGTCATAGTCTTCAATTTGCCAACACATGTGGATTACTCTCCAGTGTTGTCTGGACAGAATATATTCTGGACAAATCAAGAAAGAAGGAAGTGCCGGTGTAATCACATAAATGAATGCCAGTTGTCTGAAAAACAAGTTTGCTGTCATCTTGGGACACATCATTTTTAGAAACAATGACCCATTTGGCATCCTTACACACGTCCCCATCGCTGAAAGCCTCCCAGCAGTCTAGGCCTTACTTTACTTAGGTTTGGAATTATTTTGAGTATAAATCTTTGGCAAAGCAAGTGCAGAAGCTTAATTCCATTCAGTATTACTCATTCCATTCACACTACTTTTTTTTTCTCATTGCGTCTTCTGTTACCGACCCTTGTTTCCCTGCCTCGGAGACCTTGTCTGGGCACCTCATATCAAATGGCAGCAGTGTGGAATGTCTAATTATTTCCCTGTTGAACTTGAACAGCTGTCCAGGATGGTCTGTTTAACAGTGTTGGTCCTCTGGCTTTTGAAATACAGCTTTTGTTACATGAAGGATATGGTTTTCCTCATTAGAAAATGTTGCATTTTGGCCCAGTCAACATCTGAAGAGTCCTGAGTTAGATTTCTTTAAAATATCAAGCTCCGTTTTTTTGTTTTGTTTTGTTTTCAGTTTCCACAGAATTTTTATTGACTATATGGAGTTTATAAAGGGTAGAGAGTTAGTTGTCCCAGAATCCAGAAAATATTCCACCTGTCTTTAAGCATCTGATAGTGTCACTCATCATTGAATTTTGAGACTTCAAATGGTTCTCTTAGCACAGAGTGGGGTTTTCTAGGACATGTGCACTCTCTAAGCCAACACATAAGCTCCTACAGAATTTCTACTCTATATACCTAAGTTGAGAGAGACTCTCAACATTTAGGGAGCTAGATGTTTTCCCTTTGAAAAAGGGAGTTGAGACTAAGTTTCGGGGGAAGGAAAAGGGGTCAGAGAAGAGCGGTGAGTGAGTGTCAGAACAGCCCTTTGTTAGGGAAACAGAGGGAGGGCAGCAAAAGGGCCCTGTCTTGAGTGAAGGTCTTTGACTTTTGAACTCACAGATCTCTTCATTCTTTATGGGGTTTATTTCAATGTCAATTGTTCTTTGTTCATATTTGCCTATTAACCTTTCACTGTAGAGTGATGATTTTTTTTTTCTCCCTCCGGTCTTTGGATCTTCAGATACAAATAGTCATAATGATTTCTCCATGTTCTTTGTGGAAATAGCCTGATAGGCAGTTTTATTTTTGCATTTCACTCAGATTCACAGCTTCAGTTCTAATTAAGTTGATATGAAATGAATATTTTCCAACATTATAACAAGAAGTAACTAAGAATATGCACATTGTTCTTCATCTCATAAATCACTTTGCCACACATCTCATCTATTAATTCATAATCCTTGAGTAATTGTTAATTTGAGATAACTAGAAATAGAAAAATTTTTTAAATGTATCAATTCTTCCTCAAAAGATAGTTTGCTGATCTTTACATCGGCCAAATAAAAATAATAAAATGTTGAAAGTCTTTCTCAATGATTAAAAGAAGTGTTTAACCACTTCCTCTCGATCCCGAACATTCTTTAGGAAAAATCTAGAATTGAAGTCTTTGTTTTCAGATTACATGTTTATTTAGCTAGGGAGAATTTAAACTCAATTTCTAATACTCACAAATATTTAGGAAGAAAAATTATCACAGAAAATATTTTACAACTGCATCAGTTAATATGTTATCTTAAGTCTGTGGATATTTTCAATAAGCTGACAATAAAATTGTGTGAGCAAATACATTCTTTTGAAAAATTATTAGGTTTAAAATAAAAAATAGAGAGAATGTAACATATGAGAGTGGATATCACTTTTTTCTTTTTAGGATGAATGGGCTAATTTACAACTTGTCAAGGGTCAACAAGGCCAAATGCTCTGAGCAGTATAGATGAAAAAAACCATCATGGAATAGCTAAGGGGTACAAAGGGGTCATTGATTTATAAAGCATACAATCTGCTCGTTCTCTGGTTTATATTATGGACATTCCTCTATGACCCTTTTATTCCTGGATTGATTAAACCAGTAAAAGTGGCTGGCATGTAGGGGAAGCCTGAGGCCCACATTTAGAACCAGGATCAGCACGTTAGTAGTTCAGAGTTATACATCTGTGCCCACATATCACTTCTGACTCTCCCCACCAGGAGTGAAGAAAGGCCAGAAACTGCTAGACTCTGCCTTCCAGAGTCTATTCTCTCCTTCTTCCTGAGGAACAAATTTTTATTTGGGGTAGAAGTGCAAGCAACCTCAAAAGATGACATTTTTTCTTCCTCCACACAGTAGGGTGTGGCCAAATGACTAAGTTCTGGCCCATGAGATGAAACAGTCTTTGGGTAGCCTGTTTAAAGTCAGTTGACTCAGCAGGGATATTTAACGTTTTGTTCTTTCTTCCTGATGTTTAGACTGCAGATGTGATGAATGGTGCTCTGGCTGCCATCTGGAATTATGAGGTAAAGTTGAGGATGGAATGGGAGCCAAAAAAGGAAAAGGATGGTATGGATTCTTGATGATTCCAGATGTCTTCTATGTGAGAGAGAAAGACACTTTTTTATCTTTTTAAAGTTATTATTATCAAGGGTTTTCTATTACATGAGTCTAATCCAAGGTGATAAGAGAGGGAATTTTATTTCAGTTTTGCTGTTACTGGGCTTCTCTTTATAAACTGTGTGAGTGGCAGACCTTAGTGAGCCTGGATTACATGTGACAGGACATAATAACGACAATACCATTACCATTTAATGAAAACTTTATGCAAGTCACCATTCAAGTTTCTTTTTATAGGCCTTTTACTTTAGGCTTTATATGCTATACTTCAGTGTATATAGAGAGAGATAGAAAGATATAGATAGATAGTGATAGTCATGCAACACTTAACAATTGGGATTTGTCCTGAGAAATGTGTTGTTAGGTGATTTTGTTGTTGTATAAAAATCATAGAATGTACTTACACAGACCTAGATGGTAGAGTCTACTACACACTTAGGCTATCTGATATGGCTTATTTACCTAAGCTATAAACCTGCACAGTATGTGACTGTCCTGAACACTGTGGAAAATTGTAACCCAATGGTATTTCTGCATCTAAACATATCTAAACATAGAAAAGATACAATAAAAATATAGTTTAAAAGATGAGGAAAAAAACACACACAAAAAAACCTAGCTATACCTGTATAGGGCACTTACCATGAATAGAGCTTGTAGGACTAGAAGTTGCTCTGCATGAGTCAGTGAGTGAGTGGTGAGTGAATGTGAAGGTCTAGGACATTACTACTGTACACTACTATGGACTTTATACACACTGTTCATTTAGGTTACACTAAACTTACAAAAAATTTTCTTTCTTCAGTAGTAAATTAGCTTACTATAACATTTTTACTTTGTAAATTTTAATTTTTTTTAAATTTTTGACTCTTGTAATAACACTTAGCTTAAAACACAAACACATTGTACAACTGTTCAAAATATTTTCTTTTTTCATATCCTTATTCTATAAGTTTTATTCTATTTTTAAAAATTTTTACTTTTTGAAACTTTTTTGTTAAAAACTAAGACACACACACATTAGCCTAGGCTACACAGGGTCAGGATCATCAGTATCACTGTCTGCCACCCCCACATCTTATTCCACTGGAAGGTCTTCAGGAGCAATAATACACATGGAACTGTCATCTCCTATGATAACAATGCCTTCTTCTGGAATACTTCCTAAAGGAACTGCCTGAGGCTATGTTACAGTTAACTTCTTTTTTTTTTTTAATGAGTAGTAGGAGTACACTCTAAAATATTAATAAAAAGTGAACACATAAACCAGTAACATAGTGTATTATCAAGTCTTGTGTACTGTAAATAATTATATGTGCTATACTTTTATATAACTGGCAGCACAATAGGTTTATTTGCACCAGCATCACCACGAACACATCAGTAATGAATTGTGCTAAGACATTATGACAATTACGGCATTACTAGGCAGTAGGAATTTTTCAGCTCTATCATGATCTTGTGGAATCACTGTCATATATGTAGTCTATTGACCAAAATGTTATTATGTGGCACAGGACTCTGTGTGTGTGTATCAACACAACTCTGGCAAGGAGGGACCATTATTATCCCTGTTATTTAAATAAGGAAACTGGCAGAGCTGGGAATTAAACCCCAGTACAAAGTCTATGGTCTTAATCATTAGGTCATACTGCCTCCCAGTGAAGGAACTGGCCACCTCCTAAGGCCCTTCTCTTGCGAGAATAGTGTATTTTCATTTTTTACCCTTTTGCCATCAATACCCCTTTTACATAAGACGGAAAGTCCCCAGACTAGAATGTATATGTATCGATTTCTAGTCCTGTCTTAATAGATTTAGTCACAGAGCCTTAGAGAACTGCCGGCTTAGAAAAATGGCTCCTAGACTCAACGTTGCTACCCTTAACGGGGCTGAGGGAGAGTGCAGGCCAAATGGGCAGTGCCCAGTAACACAGAGGATCTTATCACTGTGGAAAACCAACCTACAACTCAGCATTTGTCTCTCAGAATTCCACCCAGGGTCTGCCTGAGTAAGGCAGGAACAGCACAAACCAGTAACAAAGCAACCCTGGAAGGCTGTGTGAAGATCCTTGAAAGGTAAAAGCTCTTCAGATCTATTTTATCTTCCAACTATAAAATGTAAGAGGGTACACTCTTAGTATTTTGCTCAAGGTAGAACTAATAATGCCATGGAAAATGATAGCTTTTCCTCTACTCTTATTTTGCTTTTTGTTGTTGTTGCTCTTTATTATGTATGGAACACCTTCAAAATATACATAGAATAATAGACCATTTAAACTGGGTAAGTTTTATATATCAGTCAGGATGTTGTAGTTTATATACAGGAAAAACATCTCCACACATCAAAGGCCTATAACATCCAATGTTTATTTTCCTTACTTCCTGTCCACTATGGGTCACATGTCTTCCTCACCTCAAGCTGCTTGGACACATGCCCTCTTCACCTCAGGACCCAGACAGGTGAAGAAACCCCTTTCTGGGACATTGCTATTCTTATGGCAGGGGAAAGTAGATAACGGTCAAACACTGACTGACTTCTAAAACTTCTGATCAAAATTGATACATGTCACTTGGCTTACCTTTCTTCAGGCAAAGCAAGATACATGCCCCAGACTAATATCAACAGGGTAGAGAAATATGCTCCCACACAAGGGAAGCATATTATTCCCTTCTTCACAGAGCTACTACTTATACAACTTCCAAGTCTCAGACTAGATGGTGCACGTTCTTGGAAGTCTTGCTTGACTTCCTCATCCTATGCTTTTCCTGAGTATTTCCATAGTTCCCAGTTTTCCCATAGCTTGTACAACTCAACAAATATTTCTTGGGTTTGATTTTATTCTGTCTTGTCTTTTTTTTTTTTCTTCCTTGCTCAAAGGTAAGCTCATTGAAGGCAAAGAGTGTATCTAATTCACCTAACATAAAACCTGGCGCACAGAAAGCAGCCAATTAATATTGTTAAATGAACATTATCTTGGGCTGCTTCAGGCCATGAATTTCTGTTGTGTTATAAGGAAATACACTGTGGAAAAGTAAAGATTGCTAAAAATTCTTTGCCAGCCATGTAAGTGAACCATCTTGGATATTCCACCAGTTGAGACTGGAGTTGACTACAGCACCACCTGACATCTGACTGCAATAATCTGAGAAACTCCCAAGTGAGAATTTTAAGGAGTAGGAATCACTGGTAGGAATTTGGAGGTGTGATTGATCATTTTGGCATGGTTGAGAAATGCTTTATATAAGCAACTAGCGCTTTTTAGTTTAAAAAAATAAAGTTCCTGGGCTCATAGCTTGAAAAATTATAATTATTACTGTTTTTGCTTCTCTTCTTCGCTTGTTGCTAGTTCTTCTCCATTAATATGCAAGTGAGTTTTGGCTAAATAATGCAGTATAGATAAAAACATTAATTTATTTGGACCAAGATACAGCAGTGTCACTTAAAATATATGTGCATAAAATAGATGTACGTATACACACATACCCCCATATTTATACTGGAAGTGGTAGATATCATGAACAATGCACCCTTGTATATAATTAGCACATTTGAAGATCAGTACAGCTAAGGAGATATTAAGGGGAAAAAAAGACTTTCTGATGAGGTATTAGAAAAAATTGCAGCTGAAGAAAGTGGTGCTTTTATGCTAAAAACAAACAAACAAACAAACAAACAAAGAATCTATATAGAAGAGTGTATGCCAGCAGTCATGTTTTGACACACTCCTTATAACTGATCTGTGTTTCTATATCCTGGTTCCACATCAGAATCACCTGGTAGGCTTTTAGAAAGTACTAATGACCAAAATCTTTCTTGAGGTGGGGCTGGGACAATGGTATTTCTAAAAAATTCCCTAGGTGTGTATAATGTTTAGCTAGGGATGAGAATGGCTGATATAAATAATCAGGCATTGTATGTTAGTCAACGTTTTAGAAAATGAACTTGCATCTAACAGCAACTAAGGTCTAAACCTCATTTGGCCCCATATGCAGATAAAGTCAAACCAGAGAAAATGCTTATATTCCATGAAGTTTTCACATATCCACTTTAAAATGCTTGCTGACAGCAGCTTGGTTTAACTCCAAGAGACTATTTCTGGCAACTAGATTTCAAAAGGGAGAAGGGACATAAGAAGGAGTCCTTCAGAATAGATTGTGGCTGATATCCTTGGCTGGAAAAACGATGGTAAATGCGTTATCATCAGGGGCACATAGAACAGCACTGACAACATCCTGAGTATGTGGGGAATGCTTTATGAGGATTTGGAAAACATAAATAGTGAAAAAAAATTTCAAAGCCTTGACTACAGCTTTAATGGCATCAAGGCAAACATATGTGCTGTAAAGTATTTCCTTCCACTTTCCACATACATTAATATAAACTGTATGGAGACAGTATTTGCCCTGAATACTTTTCTTTGCTCAACAATGTTTACTTTTCCTCTTTCTCTCAAAAAGTCTTTGTATAATATTTCATCACAATGCCTATTGTCCAAATATTTTAAAATATCCAGGTGCTTGATGGAAGTGTTCATTCTATGATCTATTGTAAATAAAGTCAGATAATTCCTGTCAGGATCAAATAAAAACAAATATAATTGCTACTTTAACTGTTGTAGCCAATGCAATTACTACATTGCCACAATTAATTTTCTAAAATTATTTTTGTTCTTTTCACACTTTTAAATTTGGTGCATTTCAGAGACAGCTGGAAGCCATTTTGGGCTAGCTAGTTGTCCTGGGAAGATATAATGGATCCTCGTGTTCATGGT
Organism: Eulemur rufifrons; assembly: GCF_041146395.1. Taxonomy (NCBI): domain Eukaryota; kingdom Metazoa; phylum Chordata; class Mammalia; order Primates; family Lemuridae; genus Eulemur; species Eulemur rufifrons. The sequence continues at coordinate 47,087,796 of NC_090983.1, forward strand.
TTCGAGGCTGATGGGGGGCATATCTGTTTTCAACATTAGGATCATTGCTGTCTGTCCAAGTTACCCATTCATACTTTCAAGATGCCACAATATATAGGCTTGTTTGCCCTACTTTCCTTGAAGGCAGGGTGTAGGATTAGACTGGGAAGATGACCTGAAGGTATGAAGGTGGATGGGGCAGACATAGTTGAATTCTTTGTATCTGTGTAAGCTTCTGAAAAACTTTCAACCTCTGCTTCCAGTTACCCAGGATCAGGGCCAACACCATTATTAAAAACTACCATTGACAGTATAGAGATTTTACCTGGAGTCCTTAGTTTATGCTTCATTTGTTAAAAGTAACATTTTCCTTATATTGTTTTCTTATAGCATTTTAGAAATTCTAATAATTTCTACCCAAGACAAAACATGTTTTTTGAGGGTTAACATTAGGCCTTTGTGATTCTATATTGTCTCAGAGATAGATCTTCAGTAATGGCATTAATAAGGGAATTTTATGGAAGGATTATGGGGGATCTCATGGAATTGGAGGGATAGCTAGTGAACCAGCTTTGGAACAAGCAGGTGTCTTATCCATCTGCCACAAAAGGAAATGAAACTTTACCATTTCTTTTCCCTTTGCAACATTCTAATCAAGAATCAAAGCTAGAAGAAAGAGTCTAATTGGATTTAGTTCAAGGCCTAATGGAATCTAGTGAGAGGCACAGAAGGGAAAGTATACCTAGTTTTATCACCCCACTAGAACTGTACACAGTGGGGAAAAGACAATTTCCCAAATGAATAGGGTACTGATAAGAATAGAGAATGGATGCAGGATGGCCTGGTGAATGATTGGATGGATTGGCTTCTTGGAAGCAGTAGATGCCCACGTCCATGTTTTTACTTCTATGGGATAGATGTCAAGACTTGCTCCCTGTTAGTGGGAGTATATCACTGAGGAAAAAAAAAAAAAAACCGTCTTATTAAAATTGCAGCTTTATCCAGTTCTCTAGATGTGAAAAAAATTGCAGCTGAAGAAAGTGGTGTTTTTATGCTAAAAACAAAACAACCCCCCCCAAACCCCACAAAACAAAATCAAATCAAAACACAAACAAAATCTACCCCTGAGGTGGAGTAGGATTATTCAATTTTAGTATTGAAAAAATATTTTTGTTTGTTTTTTCTCATCATTCTTTCTACCGTGTGATTCTGGAAGAAAACTTAGCCAGGAATGCATCTGAAGGTACTACCAGTTTGCTTGACCTGTTGGACTACTGTCCTTTGCAGTATCATCCATTGTTACTTATTTGCAGTAAGAAACTTTATCTATAGTTTTGCTTTCCATGGTTTCAGTTACCCATGATCAACCACAGTATCAAAATAGTAAACGGAAAATTCCAGGAATAAACAATTCATTAAGTGTTAAATTGAGTAACTTTCTGAGTAGCGTGATGAAATCTCGAGCCATTAGTAGCTGCCTCAGTTATCAGATGACTGTCCAGGTCAAGGTATTGCAATGCTTGTGTCTGAGTAACCCTTATCTTACTTAATAATAGCCCCAAGCACAAAAATAGTGATGCTGATATACTGTTATAATTCCTCTATTATCATTGTTGTTAATTTCTTACTGTGACTAATTTATAAATTAAACTTTATCATAGGCATGTATACATAGGGAAAAATAGTATATAAAAGGTTGGGAACTAACTGTAATTTTAGGCATCTATTGAAGAGCCTGAGAACATATCCTATGAAGATAATAGGGGCTACTGTACCTTTATTTCCAAGCCATGATGATATAATTTTGAAGGCTGAGTAGACTTCAGTTGAGTGGAGGGTAGACAAGACTGGGTTTGGAAGACCCCTTTAGCTGTGGAAGCAGGTGCAGTTGGGGCATAGAGTGGTGCCTAAGAGATCTTTGGCTTTAAACTGAGTTATGACTAAAGAGCTAAAAATACAAGTAAAGAACAAATAGGAAAATCATATGATAGAATCATAAGATCTTATGGTCATCATAGAGTCACACTGATTTGGAATGGCAGTTGCTTGGCTCATAGATCCAGCTGATCTCATCTTATGCTCAAGACATACATCACCAATCAATCGAAACACTCTGCAACTAATAAGCTGCAAAGAAATTTACCCATCGCTCCGTCCCTTCCAAGCCATCTACTTACAACACTGTTCTCATTATCTTTCTAAAATAAATCTCTAGGACTTTTGACAGTCTTTCTCCAAAAACTTTGATACCCCCAACCCTCTGCTTCAAGTCTCAGTGACCTTCTTATCATTTTCTCAAACACAGCTCTATCCTTCACTATTTCATGACTTTGTATACATGGTTTCCGTTTTCTCAAATACTCTTCCGCCTTCTTGTCCACTGGTGAACTCCTTCCCATTCTTCAAAACATTTTATCCCTTTCTTAGACATCTTTCTAAATCCACCAAACTGAGTTAATTATTCTAACCCTCTGTACTCCTGAAACAGTTTGCATTTATCTCTCTCTTGCAACATAAGTTTCAGTGAATTTTAGTGTTTATATGTCTGTGTCTCTCATTAGATTTCATGCCACTTGAAGGCAGAAATATATCTGACTCTTTTTTTTATTAATATTTGCCCTAACTTAAGCAATTGGCTCATTGTAGATGCTCAAATAAATGATTACTGATTGAATAAATGAATGTTAACCAAGTTTTGTGGTTATCCTGCTATAACCCTGCGAAAGAAGGGGTCTTTTGACTCAATGTTCTATTTTCCTTCCTAATGAAAGGTTTATGTTTTGGGACTCATGGGTATGGTGTATGACCTACCTTTACTTGAAATATTAAATTGAAGTTTATAGTTTTGCTTGCTTTATCTTGCTTTAGCCTCATTTGTATATTGCTCTTTATAAATGTAAATTAAAGTCTTATGCTATTTAGGGAAGCTGAGATTAATCAAAACCCCTGTGCTCTAAAAAGAATATCCATATTTATTATTTGAATGATATATAATTCTGTTTATTTTAACAACATTTTTCTGCATACAGTTTTGAATCTCATTGACTAGATGTCCATTTTCAACCCCATCTCATCATATAGTATTCACAAGAGTGTTTTGTTTAAAAATGCACAAAGGTATCTTATTAAATAATGTCACAAACATGAAGTTCATTATTATGCAAATGCCATCCTTGGAACAGATTTGTTAATTGCACCTCATTTGCATAATTAATGAACTCCCAAATGAATTATGCCTTTGCAGATTTGTGCAGCATTGTTTTAAAATAAATTATAAAATACATGTCAAAGGAAGAGTGCTTTCTGGGTTCCCATAGCATTGTTTGAAAATTAATTACCAAATGCTTGTCAAATTAAAATGAGTTTGTAGTTTTTACAATGTTATTTTAAAATTAATCACAAAATAAAATGTCACTGCATTAAAGTAAACAACTTGTTATTTTCTCTAAAACGAACCACAGAAAATAGCATTTTAACTTCAATTGCATTGTTTGGTATAGTGATTCTAGTGTTTTATTCATTTCATCTTTACACTGTGACTTAACAAAGTTGGTAGTTGTTAGCATGTTAACATTTTGGTAAATTGGGATTTAATTTAATTTTATTATGTAGCTTATTTTATATGGCTGATGATTAATGCATTGCATATGAACTCAGTATGGGTTTGTTCATGATAAATTGGAGTTTAAAAAAACATTCAAGGTCACTTAAATGTGTTGTATAAACAGTTTCTTAACATTTATTTTATTGGAGTTTTGACTGCTGCCAGTTGAAATGATTAAAAGTATATAGCTTGGACCCTGCTGCCTATTCTGACCAATATAGTAGGTAGACTTCCTTTCTTTGGCACTTTCTTCCCACTGTGGAAATTCCCTGTTCTTGTATAGAAGCCATAGCTACTCCCAGTCCTGGACTTCCCATTCACAGGGACCCTCCATCCTCCAGGAAACTAGATGGGAAATACCATTATACCTAAAAAATAATTTAGCAAAAATGACTTTTAAAACAATAGATTTGGTAAAGAATTCTCAGGATTTAAGGTTGCCCACCAAATGCCTTTTCAAAACTTTAAAATGTAATAATTATAACCTCTGCCTACTAGCATGAGAACACCTAACAATGAGACACCCATCACTTAAGAACAGAAGTTCTTTTTTTTTTTTAAACAATAGTATCCCCTCTGCTCACCTCTCCCTTTCCCCATGCTTCAAATCAAACCATTTGTCTGTGGTTTATATTCCATTTTGTCAGTTCTTGACCATGGAATGTAAATCCATAGGGGAAGGCCTTTGTTTGTCATGATTGCAACTATGCAAATTGACACCAACTAAACAATAACCCTTAAGTAAAATGACAAACCATTTTGCTTCTGTTTTTTATCCTGTATATAGCTGCCTTTCTAAACCCCTGTGAGCTATTCTGTGTTGCCCTTTCTATAAACTGATAAGCATAGCAGTCCTTTTTGAAGAGGCAATATTTCTTCTACTTCATACCTGGTGTGTGAATAAGAACCCAAGTGGCTCATGCAGATACATGGATTTGACCTTTTGCCATTTCCTATTTCAATCTGGCACAGATATTACTCAAAGACTTAGAACATATTTTTTTTCCCCAATAAAAAAAATCACTATTATTGTCTAAGCTTTGATGCTGCCCTGTACATATTCTTTTGTTTAAATTCCTTAGGATATTCCAACTTGACATCCTTTTCTGAAATTCTATAGCATTATGCTCATAAGTACAGGAGAATAAAACATCCAACATAGACAAACTACCTCATGACAAAAATTTTTAGCAGACCAATAACCACATACTGAAAGCATAACTTAATTTGTATAGATGCATGATTTTTCATTATGAATATCACTTACTTTGAGAGGGCTCCCTTTGAATTAAAACAGAAGGGTTCTAACTGAAAGAATTTGATTCACAGTTTATGCTCTTTAATAAACTATAGTCTGCAAAGCAGTTGCAGACATTCCAATCTTTGGAAGAATTTCACACTGATGAAAAGAGTGAACAAAGCTACAATTTTTGTTGATTGAATGCAAACCTTCTGTGAAGCCTCACAAGGTCTACTCTTGACATAATCTTCATGGCCACTCTCATTTTAAATTGTATTCTTTTCTGCATTTCATTATACAAATTCCAGAAATATGAGTAGAATAGTTACCTTATAAAATGTTAATACATCAGCATGCAAATTTTCTTTATTAAAATTATGGCTTTTTTTCTTCCAAAAAGATTCTGTACCTTTCTTCCATGTTTAATTTTAAAATATTTAATTGACAAATAAAAATTGGATACATTCAAGGTATACATCTGATGATTTTACATACATTGTATAATGATAATCACAAGCATATTAATTAACACATCCATTACCATCCATAGTTACCATTTCTGTGTGGGGGGAATGAGGACACTTACAATCTGCTCTCTTATAAAACTTCAAATAAACAATACAGTATTATTAATTATAGTTACCATGGATAAAGAAAACGTGGTGTGTATATACATATAGAGAGACAATAGAATACTATTTAGCCATGAAAAGGAAGGAAATCTTGCCATTAATGACAACATGGATGAACCTGGAGGGTACTATGTTAAGTGAAATAAGCCAGGCACAGAATTTCAAATACTGTATGATCTCACTTAATATGTGGAATCTAAAGAAGTTGAACTCGGAAAAGCAGAGAGTAGAACTGTGGTTGCCAGGGGCTGGGGGTAGGGAAAATAGGGAGATGTTGGTCAAAGGGAACAAGTTTTCAGTTATGAAATGAATAAGTCTAGAGATCTAATGTATAACATCATGGCATCTTTACTAAGTGTGTATGTCAATTTACACAGAATGTCATATGTACTGGACTTAGAGAGGCATGTAACATTTTTCTTTCAAGTTCTCTTGGAAACTTTTTCAGGTCCTTCCAAAAAGACCCTATCTTTCATTCTAGAGCCTTTTCCAAGCAACTTTGTTGTCTATGGTCTTTAAAACCCAGACCTATCTATCCTTTATTTCAAAGAATCTACCAAACAGAAATAGGTTTAATGGTACTTTGTAAACCTAAGCTATCCTTGTGGTTGCAATATCTAAAATGTTGGTATCTTGTGATTTCTGTTCTGTTTATCTAAAATCTCTTTCTTTCTTATCCTTTTTCTAATGTTGTTTCTAGGCATTAAGTATGTGCTATTCCAAATTTGTAAGCCAAATATATACTTCAAGCTACAAGTTGTAAACGCTTCCATTTCTCCCAAAACAAATGCTAAGAGCAGTTTATGTATTATCACCGGCCATAAAGAAATTCTTTTCTATAGAAATCGCTTTAGAAAATAAAATACCTTATTTCTAATAACAGAAAAGATTCTCCCATACTGGATTTTTATACAATATTGCATGCATTTAAATAACTAGAAAGTTTTGTCTCTTCAGTAAAGGGAAATTTCTAAAAATTGCTCAGTATTGTATGGCAAAATAATTGAATTTCATGTTTTTTCTTTTTCAATTAGATAGGTGATATAGATACATAGCCAGAAAGAATAACCAGCATTCTGATGCTTTGACAGTAACATAGAATTTTATTTTATTTGTCTATTTTCTGATTTGTGAGTACCTATTCTCCTTTTTGAACTTTAACTGTGATTGAAAGATTCATACTTATTGAATATTCATGCATATAATTTGAGATCTTTCTTCCCTAGAGTTCAAATTGAAATACATTGTTGATGTGTGTCCACTGTGACACAATATGACACTCTTTTGCAGTTATTTTTAATTAGAGATAAAATATTAATCCATCGAGTTTGTGTGTAGAATGTATACCAGAGAGGTATAAAATGACAGAATTTTAATTAATTTATTTTAAAGAGAAGTCACTTTAACTTGAAGGGCAGAAAAGTTTAGCCCCCTGTGTGATCTAGAGAAAGGAATTCACAATGACTACAACTTACAGAGAAAACTGAAATCCCTTTATGATTTGCTTCCCCTTAGTAACCCAGAGTGAATAAAGGGCTTATTTTCCCCGGGGCTTGAAAAATGAGAAACTGAACTTGTGACTCTCCTTTGGATCACAGACTCCTGCTATGAGAGATATGACTCTGAGCTGAGTTTCAGGGAAGGGAGTCTAAAGTTCCTTAAGAAATGATCTTGGTGGTTGGACCCAGGTCAAGCAATTTCAGGTTCCCTTCTAAACAGAGGTATAATTCTTGGAATTTAAAGAATTTGTCAAGGCTTCTCTTTTAAGGCCATTAGTTGACTCACATTAAGAGTCACTTCCACCTCAATGACATTTTAGACATGTGATTATTTAGAACCCATCTTGTAACCATTGTGGCCCTCTTAAACCATCAAGCAGCATCAAGAAGTTCTACAGATTTAGACTATGTGTACACTATGAAGACTCTCTGTATCCATGAATTTGACAGTGAAAATTGATTCATATATTCTGGTTCTTAAAAGTTTTTTAGCTTCTTCAATTTGGTTCTGTCAACTAAAACGGCAGGGAGTAAGGGACATAGATGCTAAATCACTTCTCCCTAGAGAAACCAACAACCCAACCTGCTCCAAACTCTACACTTAATATTTTAACCTTTCTTGATTGATGGTCTCAAGATTTTCCACCCTGTGGTCAAAATGGCTCATTGTCAAGTTCTGACTATCTGAGAGACCACTTGGATATTTACCTAAATAGCCTGTACTTTATGAATCTTAAAAAGTGAGGGAGCATTCGATTGAGTTCAACTGCAGTTCAGTTCAACAGTGGGACTAATCTGAGCCAGGTACTGTGCCAAGCACTGGGGCTGCCCAGATGAATGACACATAGCTGCCGTCCTCAAGGACCTGCCAGTCTGTGAGGGAGACAGACAACTGAAATAGGCAATTATCATCCAAAGAAGGAAGTTCAATGATGGTGATGTGTGGAAAGAAAGGCTTTTATCATAGAAGAAATGCCCAGGAAGTGTTCCAGCATCATTGGAATTTGCCCTGCTTGATATGTCGAAGTCATCTGTTCCATTGGCCATCTGATACCATATGAAAGGATCATAATAGAAAGCTGATGTACGGCTGGTGATTGCCCTGTGCAATAGCACAGCACCCTGCTCCATAGGTAAATGTGGAAACAGAATGTTTCACTAGTTCATTAAAGACAAACTCAGCCCAACCTCTCCACTGATCAAATTCTTAAACGATCTTATGTGTATTATCCCTGGAGATCCCTATACAATTCTGAGTGGGAATTTTATGGGGATCTCTGATAGATTACATCACTAACTTGGTTTTTACCCTGTTTGGTCATCATTTCCACTTCTCTGACTAACTGCTAAAATTCTTTCTCCTTTTAGAAAATCAAGCCAATGCAGAGTTATATACACTATGAGCTTTTGACTGAATCTGCATGAGAAGGAAACCATAATTGCCATTTCATACAGCAATGAATAGATAAAATATACCTCCTTTGGTTCGTAGGAATAAGTGCTAAGCGCTTTGCATACTTTATCTCAATTGCAATAATTCTACTTGGTAATTACCATTAAGCCTATTTTACAAGGAAAAAAAATTTGGTCTCAGAAAGGTAAGGACCTTGTCCAAAGTCATCAGCGAGTAAGTCATACCAGCAGTATTTTGTCCCTGTATCTGTTAACCCCTGTGCTCTGTTGATTATACAAAATAGCCATAGAAAGGCACTAAAAAACTATTATGTTGCTATGTGCTTTCCAGAGCTCTTCTTGGCTTTATAATTTTTAAGGATATGAATAATAATAGAATGACATATCTAAATATAAAAGAAATTGAAATGCCTATATTAACATGATGAGACCCGACATAAGCCTCTGATACTCAGAACTTCACAAAAAGGTGATAGAAAGCAACTGCCACTCAGTTCTTTTCTCAGTGTGGAACAACAATAGTGAAAAACAAAATTGGAATCTCCAGTCTTGGCACATTTTTCCAGTGAAAGGGCAAGATCTCTCTACAAGGTCTTCTTTGTGAGTCCAGACTAGAGCCCCACAGGACAGCATGAATGATGATTCATTCATGTATTCAGCAGATCCTTATTAAGTACCTAGAGGGCATGGGGATTGTACCAGTGAACAGATCATTCCTGCCCTCGTGAGCTTACAGTTCTGTAGAGAAGACAGATATAAACAACATGCATATGGACAACAGTGTTTTAATGGCAAAGTACATACAACTATTGCTAAGCTGGGATTCCCTGGAAAAGTGACATAAAAGCTGAGATCTCAAGAATGAGTAGGAGCTAGTTAGACGAAGATGGCAATGATGTAGGAAAAGGGTAGAAAGTGTATTGAGAAAACTAGACATTTGAAGCCTCAAAGAGGGAAAAGGCCATGATGTAAGTATGGTCTGAAATAGTCTGGTATGGCCGGAACTAGGACATCCAACAAAGAAAAGAGACTGGAAAGATAATCATAATCATCACAATCATAATATGATTAGCCAATATTTATCTGGCACCTGCCTATTTTTCGATATATTATCTCATATAATAGTCTTAACAACTCTAAGGGTGAGATATTATTATCATCTTAATTTTTCACATGCTCAACAAAGTTTGAGAAACTCTGATATAGCCAATGAGAAATCCTGCAACATTTTATAGCAGAAACATAACTTAATCAGATAATGGTTCCTAAAAATTGATCACTCTTATTGACATACCCAAAGCGGAAAATCATAGGGTTAAATCTGCCCTTCAGAACAAAGACCCAAACTGTCTCATTTCTCCTCTGTACCTATAAATTTGCAAACCTACTCCCCTTCAGTTATAGAGAATGAGGTTAAAAATAAATGCCTCTGAAAGCGACAGGACTAATGAGTAATGCAGCCTTCTATTACGGAGGCTTAACCTGACTGCTGAATTGAAAGAGAAAAAAATATCCTTCGTAATCTGACTGCAAGAAAAATGCCACTAATTGGACGGTTGTGACTTAGATAAATTTTAATCTATTAGACTTGCTTAGTTTTATGGGCAAAAAGAGTGCACATATAACAGTTATTGAAATGTCTCATTCCCTCTGACTGAAGTATATTTTTCACTAGAAATAGCTGCAATAATAACTATATATATATATGTATTTTAAAATATATTCCCTGTATCAGAGTTCCAGAAAATTTTCACTGTTTTAGAAAGGAACAAAATTATAACTTATCCAATGTCAAATAAAGAAGGATCACCATAGAATGGTAATCTTCAATTTGCAATCACCTTGTTTCTTTTCAACTAAATCATACCCATTTCATGAACTTGGAGTAAAGGCTTCTTCCCTTACCAGTTGTTACATTATAATACCCTTTAGTCTGACTTTTAAGGATTATATTTAGATTACTATGATTTATATACTGAAACTTCAATCAACCTAGAAACCAGAAACTGTGAAAAACTTGAGAAAACATCCATTTAAGAGAAAATCACTAATATGAAAATGATTAATAATGTATACATTTTATTGAGGATATATTTTAAGAGCTGACAGAGCAAATGACTAGTTTTCCATTTAACTTGACCTTGAAATAATCTTAAGGATAGAAAAAAGAAAAGGACTTCATCTAATGCCTGTCCCCACCTTAAATAAGTGTGTGAGTAAAGAAAGAGACTTTCAATTGAGTCATATAGCCAGGGTTCAACATATTGTTATTTATTTTTATTTCAACAGAGAAAATGTAGGCTTTTAAAAAATATTTACAATTTTATATTACTATATTATCATGTTTTTTTATTTAATGAGTCAAATGTTTCTTTAAGCCAGCCTAATAATTGGACAAAAAGAATTTTAATTCTCATTGACTGATAAATACAGTAAGGAAGAGAAGTGACCACTCAGGGTCACTTTCTTTCTTCTTCCTGAAACACTCGCCTCCTTCTCTCCTCCTGCCCCTTTTCCTTGCTTACTCTTACTGGTTCTTCATGATTCAACCTTAACATCACTTTCCCTGATATCCTTTCCAGACTGCCAAACCCCATTGCTACTTTCCCACCAAACCAGGATAGATTCCTTTAAGCTTCCAGGGTTCTCTGTCTGTATTTGCTGCATTTACAATTGGAATTAAAATGGTAAAAATCAGTAGAATTAGTAGTTATGTCTGAATCTCTTCTGAGAGTATAATTTCCATTAGGACCTGAAACATGCCTGACTTATTCCCCATTATATCTTCAGGAAGCAGTATTGTGTCTTGCATGGTAGGGCTGTCAATAGATAGTAGTAGTTGAGGGAGGCAGGGAAGGAAGAAAGAAGGAAGGATCTTGAAAGGGAAGAGCTCCAACAGCAAACAGAAAAGCACAGATCGGTGTTCTGAACTAAACTTTCATGTGACTAAATACCTCTGCTTTTGGCTACATGAACTCAAAACACTCTGGCTTAACCAATATCTCCATGATTAGGTGAATTATTATGTGTTTATAATAATAAGTGAGTGGAGACAAAATTATTCACCTTAGTACAAAGAGACTACAATATATTTTGGGAATTATCACATGAATAAGGATATTTCTGAGGGAGGAGGTACATTGCATATACCTACTTAGAACAGCCAGAGAAAAACCACTTGGCTGTGGGGAAAATGGCACAGTTGATCCAAACCATCGACGACGGAGCGTTGCCCAGGAGAGGCCTCTCTGACCGGGCTGTGACTCCTCGAGGAGGTACACCTAGACGAAGTGAAAGGAGGGTCACAGGAACATGACTATGTAAATAGTCCAGTCAACCCGCCTGTTGCTGCACGGGTGTGCCAGGAGTGGACACTGCTTTCTACAGTTTCATAGCCAAAAAATCAGCTTCCAGAAAGTTCCTGCCAAATGTGTCAACCTTTCACTCAGAATTATTAGAAGTCAAATTTGATTGAATATCTATTCAGCCACATTCAACAAACATTTATTGAGTGCCTTCTACGTGCCAGATAGTGTTCTAGATGTTTAGGATTCCTTAGGAACAAAGTAGAAGCAATGGATGTGAAGCACTGTTCTGGGACTGACGGTAACTACTAAATATAGTAAGTACTAAATATAATAAGTACTAAATGACAATAAGTGCTAAAATGTATAAAATGTGATCTCTGCTCTCAAGGAGTTTACAGTCTTGGGGAGAAGGTGAGGGTTGATAAACACAAACATGATGACTGACCCCATGAGGTAGCACACAGTGAGTATCAGAATGCCCGATACAGTGACTCAAACCTTTCCGATGTTGAATACATGGGTTTGTGTCAGAGAAGAGACAACTTTGAACTGGGGCATCATAGAAATCTTCACTAAGGAATTAAATCTTGAGCAAGACCTCAGAGCCAAGTTTAGAAAAGCACAGGAAGGGGTCTTGGGGAAGAAAGGGAAGGAAAGAGATGCTCTGGAAAACCTCATGTACAAGAACTTTTCTTAAAAATCATGTATTGTCTACATTTACCAGTTGAGCACCTGCTGTGTAGTAGGTATTATAATAAGCTGTGCAGAGTGTACAAAGAGAAATTTCACCTTCAAAAATTTATGAACTAGTAAGGAAGTTTTAAAAATGTATGTTAGTCACTAAAATACAAAGTAGAAAGCTCTGAGTCATAAATAAGAGAGTTACTAATAAATTTGTACAGCAGTTTAGAGGATGGAGACAATACTTAAAAAGTTAGTTATCAGAGAAGACTTCATGGTCTTCCATGAATTCAACTGGGCCTTGTAAGCTCTGAATGTGTGAAAAGGAGAAAATGACTTAAAGGCAGAATCAGGAAAGGAGCTAGTGGGAAAGATTAGAAAAGCGGGGAGTCATTTCAAAGGTTATTGTAGTAGTTGAGAAAAGTAAGGGATGAGAACTCAAACATTTATTGATTGATTGACTGACTTTAAAATTATAACTGGACACATATACTTCCTTGTTCCTCTGCCATCTCTCCCAGGCTAGAATGCAGTGACATCATCATAGCTCATTGCAACCTCAAACTCCTGGGCTCAACTGCTCTCCCCACCTCACCCTCTTGAGTAGCTGGGACTACAGGTGTGCAACACCATGCCTGCCTAATTACCATCTCTTATGAACTATTTTGTTATAATGTTCGAGTCACCAAATCATGATATAAAACTTTATTATTCAACATTTAGCATTTGCATCCTATTAGTTTTCTTACTTTAATTTTTAAATCTTTAGATATTTTTGAGTCCATATTCCTTCATCAGACTTGATTATTGTTGTCATTACTGCTTACTATTATTTTTCTTGTTATTATATAGACTGATTTTTGACATGCATTCCTTAAATAATGGTTCATGCTTATTTTAATCTTTTTTCACCTTGTTTGTTAATTTCCTGCATCTGCTGCCTCACTGGATCCAAGCAGACTTACTATGTTACATATATATATTTCTAGTGATGTATTTTTATATCTGCACTGTATGTAGTGAATTATTTATGTTAAACAGTCTGAATAAAACAACACTGAATTATAAAACTCTGTAGAATTGTATTCCAGCCATCCCATGTTCTACCTTTGACAGTGGCACTAAAGAATTGTGTGAAGTCCTGATTCTCCTCTCTGAGGTCAACTTCAAAAGGTTAAGGATATTCTTAAAATAGTACAGTTGTCCACAATAAATTTTCTCTACAAAAGGGTCTGAGTGTGTGCTACATGAATAGTGGTGTAAGAGTGACCTTGGCCATGTGTGAAATCAATAAGGGTTTTTTTTTTTTTTCTTGGCAGTACACTAAAACTTTTGCTAGTCTCAGATAATATGTCCTCATCTGTATACATCCACAGTGGCAGGACATCTGACACTCAGTTCCAAAAGAGGAGGGACTGAGTATGGATTGAGCAGAGGTTTGAGAGGGAGAGGAGCTTGCTGCCTGGGTCCCCTCTGCCTCCTCTTAGGGCCCCCGCTATCTACAATAGTCCTAGAAAAGGCAAGGCAAGGAAGAAAGCATAGGATTCCTACTCCTTTTGTCCATCCATTCTTTAATTTAGAAAATATGTATTCATCACCTACTTTGTGCTGGGGACATAGTATGGTTTAAATTTCTGCTATGAACTATATATAGTTTATAATCTAGTGATAGTGATTGATAAACATGAAATGATATTTTTAAAAATTTTTTAGGGACAGAGTCTCGCTCTGTTGCCCAGACCAGAGTGCAGTGGTGCAGTCACAGCTCACTGTAACCTCAAACTCCTGGGCTCAAGCGATCCTCCCTCCTCGGTCTCCTGAGTAGCTAGAACTACAGGTGTGCACCATGCCTGGCTTTTTTTTTTTTTGTATTTTATGTAAAGATGGGGGTCTATGAGTTATTATATCATTACAATTGTGGTGAGGGCTACTAGGTAAAAGTGCAGAGTGCTAAAAGGGGGTACAGCTAGGGACTGTGCTGAGGCAGCATCCTGTTCCCTAGAACAGAAGAAAGTAGAGCCAATTTTGTTTAAAGTATAACAATGACCCTTAGAATAAATGATAAAATTCTAGTTTTTCAGGGCAGATGTGAGACAGATAATATCACAACAATGGCAAGAAGTTTAGAAAACTGTTAGCTATCTGATAAACTATGCACAAAATTTTGTTATTAGAAAGAGACAATGAGTCACTGGAATTTTTTCCCCTGCAATCTTTTAACAATACGTATTCCCCACAAAACGGAGGAGTCTCATCTGAAATCTTATGCACCTGTGTGGCTAGTCAATTATTCACAAATCATCATGGATCTGATATATATTTTTTCTACCTAATTCCGTTAGACAGTCAATTTGTAATGCTAAACAAAATATGCATGGGAACCTTAAATATAGCATTGCAGATATTCTCTGAACATCCACTTGTTTGCTTACCTTAGGGTATTTAGAAAAATCAGATGTGCACACAAATCATCTTAGCACATGCCCATCTGTCATCTAGAATTGCCATTAAATATATTGCTTAAATAGTTGTGGTCAAGAATAGACCCTGACAATGACAGAAGCTAGGAATAGATCATACAAATGAACACAGAGCTACACAAAGATGACTACTGGACCAGCCACAAAAATTATAATGACAGGAGCACGCCTTGATTATTTGTCTGCTCCATTTCTAAAGGTTCTTGAGGCAAATTTTATAATATATATTATCTCTCAATTAATGAGAAAAGAAGGGATTAGTATTTAGTAAATGCAGATCAGTGGGAAAATGTAATACTAAAAAACAAAACTCATATTTTTTTTAAAAGTCTGTTTTTAGAGCAGTTTTAGGTTTACAGCAAAATCAAGAGGAAGGTACAGAGATTTCTCAAATACTCACTGTGCCCACACATGCATAGCCTCCCCTATTACGCAAATGCCCACCAGAGTGGTACGTTTGTTACAGTTGATGAAACGACATTGACACATTATAATCACCCAAAGGCCATACTTTATGTTGGGGTTCACTATTAGTTTTGTACATTCAATGGATTTAGACAAATGTATAAGAAGAAGAATGGCATGTATCCATCAATATAGTATGATATGGACTCCTGTCATGGCCCTATAAATCCTCTGTGCCCTCCTCTTCATTCTCCCACTCCCAACTCTTAGCAATTACTGATCTCTGTAGCACTCATCTCCATAGTTTTGCCTTTTCTAGAATGTCATATAGTTGGAGTCATACTCTCATGACAGTATGCATGATTTGATCTTTCAGTTAGTAATAATCATATAAGATTCTTCCATGTCTTTCCATGGTTTAATAGTTCATACCTTTTTAGTGCTGAATCATATTTTACAACTGGATGTATCACAGTTTGTTTATCCATTCAGTTACTACAAGACACCTTGGCAATTATGAATAAAGCTGCTATAAATATCTGTGTACATATTTTTGTGTGAACATTAATTTTTAACTCCTAGAGTGATACCAAAAGCCTAATTGCTAGATCCTTTGGTAACAATATGTTCAGTTTTATAAGAAACCGACAAACTTTCTTCTAAAGTAGCTGTACTGCTTTGCATTCCCATCAGCAATGAATGGGAGTTCCTGTTGCTCCACATTCTCACCAGCACTTGTTGTTGTCAGTGTTCTGGATTTTGGCCATTCCCATAGATGTATAGTGGTATCTCATTTTAACAAAACCCAGATTTTATGAGCCCCTCTCATGCACTGGTTGGAAGTGGAGGCTACTTTTGCTGTTTTCACAATATGTTAGTAAAAGTTTTTCTATTACATTTGCTGAAAAAATGACTCTAGATATATTATATTTGCTGGCTGCTACCAGCCTTTTATGTGTGATCCTTCAGCCAGAGACCAGACATTCTCACTCCCCAGGAGGGTATTCTGAATTCCAAACACCTCTGGCTGACATGCCTTTCTTATTCTACAGTGGGCTTGTGAGGGAGTCCCTAGCTTAGTTAGAAAGGAGACTCTTTTTGTCTCAATTAGGGTCTCTAGGATGATGAGCACAGAGTGGGCAGGTGGTTTTGGAAGTTCTCTGTTCTTGCCACACCTGCCACTGTGATCAGAGAGAGTGAAAAACAGAGCAAGAAACCCCTTCTCAAAAGCATTAATTGCAGGTTAGTTCATTGCATGGGCCTATCACATGTGGAGGGTCTTAGTTGTGGCTATTAGCATGATATGTAAGGATAATATATGAGAAAAACTATTTTCAGTGACTCCTCTATTCACGAAGGCAACTCATAAACATTAAATAAGCCCAGACTGAGTGCTAGACAGCAGGGATAAAAACAAAAACAAAAACAAAAACAAAAAACCATAAGTGAAAAGTCCCTGTCTTCAAAAAGTTTTTAATATGATTGGTGACTATGTAACAAATAACCCTCACATCTCAGTGATATACAACCATATATACTCATCACTCATGTGTCTATGAGGTTCACCTTATCTACGCTGGGTTCACTCATGTGTCTGAATGTCTTTTGGGCAAACTGCTCCAAGCTGGTCATGGCTGGATCAGCTTAGGTCACCTTCAGGCGTCTCTCACCCTCATGCTGGGGCCAGCAGGCTAGGCTGGGCCTGCAACCTATGGCAGTGGCTGAAGCACAAGGGAACAAATCCAATCTCAGAAGCGCTTCCTCAAGTCTCTTCTTGTGTCACGTTCACTGATATCCCACCAGCCAAAGCCAGTCCTGTGCCTGAACTCAGAATCAAGAGACAAGGAAAATACCTCATGTTTCGAGAGGAAAACTACAAAATCACATAGCAAATGGTGTGAGCATGAGGAGGGGAAGAAGAATCAGGGCCATCAATGCAATCTGCTATCATAATATAAGCAAAGAAGCAACTTTCAGTTGTTTTTTGCACAACTCTAATGACTTATTTTAAAACATCACTGGCAGGTCAATGTGTCCCCTTAAGCTTTCCTAGTTGGTCAAATTTAAGATCTATTTACACATGAAAGATAAAGAACTCTCACAAAGCCCTTCAATCTAAAGTTTACTCAACATTAGAAAAACACCAAGGAGTAAGAGTTTTAATAGCGTTAGATAATAGCTGTAGAAAAAAAGTATCTTAATGCTATTTTAAAACTACTAGGTATTAGAATACCACAAGGAGGATGATCTGAATTGTGTTTCCATTCTTATTAAGATGCTTTGTGTAATTAGTGGTGTTTCTATCAGATAAATAGTAATTTGGAATTCATCCAAATGAAAAGCCCAAATGAAAAAGAAACATTAGTGGTGAGCGGAATGTTAAGAGTCAAACTTCTCTAGGGCAGGTATGTCTGTGCAAGTTGGCACAATTTAAAGAAAATCTATAGAATCCACGTGGAGTAAAGAAAGAATAAATAGGAGGTTGGCAGGAGAAACCTAAAAAGACTTCTAGACAGAAAGGTAATTCACTTCTAGTGTTCTTAAAACTCAAAAAATCATACTAAATTCTGTATATATCATTGTGAAATCTACACTGGCATTTTAAAACATAAAACATAAAACATCATATATATGTAAAATAAGTCATTATGTAGTTTTAATTTTTTTTGTTTTAGAGATATGGTCTTGCTATGTTGCCCAGGGTGGTCCTGAACTCCTGGCCTGAAGTAGTCCTCCTGCCTCAGGCTCCCAAGTAGCTGGGACCACAGATGTAAGTCATCAAGGCTGGCTTTATTATAAAATATTTGTGACTTAGTATCTTATAGAAGTGGTCCCCAACTTTTTTAGCATCAGGGACTAGTTTCATGGAAGACAATTATTCCACAGACTAGGGAGGGCAGAGAATGGTTTTGGGATGATTCAAGTATATTACATTTATCGTGCAAACCTCTCTTCTCATGATAATCTGTACCTGCAGCTGCTCCTCAGTGCCAGCATCACCGCCTCAGCTCCACTTCAGATCATCAGGCATTAGATTCTCATAAGGAATATGCAACCTAGACCCCTCGCATGTGCAGTTTACACATGCAGGTTTGTGCTCCTGTGAGAATCTAATGCAGCAGCTGATCTCACAGGAGGCAGAACTTACGCGGTGATGCGAGTGATTGGGAGTGGCTATAAATACAGATGAAGCTTCCCTAGTGTCCGCTGGCCACTCATCTCCTGCTGTGAGCCCAGTTCCTAACAGGCCACAGACTGGTACCAGTCTGCAGCCTGGGGGTTGGGGACCACAGTTTTATACTTCTGATAAATGCTATGAAGTGGAAAGAGAAATTTCTTTATGTTACATTATAGCCCTAGGACTATAGTTGCTGCTTTCCATGGGAGGTTGTGAAAATATTTCCAATATCATTCACCATTAATATTAAAGAGAAGGGACCAGGCCACATTACCTGGATCTAACTTCTTACTATGCTGGTTTCAGTGTCTATTGATCATAGAACAGTAATTTGGCATCACCTATACACAACCACATTGCATCTGAATAATGATGACTAGTTTCTAATATCTAAAATTAGTTACTTATAATGTCTAGGAAGAAGTCAATACACCAGTCCCAGCCTGTGCCTAACATAAAACAAATAATCATGGGCTTAGGATAATATAAGTAAATGTGGATATTAAAAATTTATCAGCTCCTACAAATCAAAGAAGATTCTGATGTAGTAGGAAGAGTTATGGTCTGGGAACACATTCTTATGCAAAAAAAATGAACCTCTAGAATTACCTCATACCTTATGCAAATCCCTGAAACTATAAAATTTCTAGGAGAAAATGTAGGAAAATATCTTTGTGACCTTAGTGAAAGGTGCCCTTGCTAATAACCTAACAGAGGAAAATAAACTATCAAACAGAAAGTAAGAGAAATAAACTCACAGCACATCATGGCCCCTTTGAAGAGGAAACTCACAACACAACTAGTCCCTTTGTGTAGTTTAATTAAAACACCTGTGGCCTAACTAGTTATCTCTAAGAGTTTCATTTGCTCAGCCTTGAAGAGCCCTGAGTGAACAGTAGGAGTATGAGCCGTCTGTCTCAGTTCCTCCCAGGACCAGATTCCAAGGACTCAGATAAGCCGGCCTCACCGAAGAAAAGAGGGAAAATAAATAACACCTATAACAACTTCACTGCTGCTTCTGTGCTTCTGTTTTCAGCCTGCATAGTGGGGGGGGGGGGGGCAAACATTTTTACCCTCTAAAACTCCAAGCAGCTTTCCTCAGTGGCCTAGCATACTCCTTCATTTGTGTGCCAGGGCCACTCATTCCCTCTCCTTCTCTTTTGCTCTCTCTTTCTTTCTTTCTTAAAAGAAGTAAATTTTTACTTCTGTATATCCTAAACACCATGTGAGAAATATTTCTCACCTGTGTACGAATTTCATGCCCTTTCACTTAGGTTAATTAAACATTTTTTAGATAGGACAAAACAACAACAACAAAAAGCATGAACCATAATAAAAAAATTGATAAATTGAAATTCACAAATACTGAAAACTACTTTTGAAAAATACTGTTAGGATAAAAGATAAGCCACAGACTATTAGCAAAGAACATACCTCTCAAAGTAATTGATCTAGAATATATAAAGAATTACTACAAGTCAATGAAAAGAAGACAACACTTTATTAAAAAAACTTACAAAAGATCTGAACAGACACTTTAGAAAGAAGAAATGCAGTTGCCAAAATATGTACATGAAAAATTTCTCAACATCATTAGTTACTAGTTAAAAGCAAAGTGAGGTAGTACATCTACTATTAATATATTAGCTAGCATTTAGAAAACTGAAAATGCCAAGTGTTGATAAAGATGAAGAGCAACTTGAACACTCATATATTGCTGGTAGGAATACAAAATGGTACAGCAACTATGGCAAAGAGTTAAGTAGTTTCTCATAGAGTTCAATATACACCCACAACATGACCTAGCATCCTACTTGTTGGTATTCACTCAGAAGAAAATATTTGTCCATACAAAGATCTGTATGAAAATGTTTATAGCACCTTTTTAAAAATTAGTAGCCAAAAACTAGAAACAACTCAAATGTCTATTAGTTGACATTTGTTTAATAAACATTCTGTTTATTAGAATAAACAGATTATGGTATATACAGAAAACATGCTATTCAGAAATAACAAGGAACAAACTACTGCTACATGCACCAACCTAGATAAATCTCACTATCATTATGCTCAATGACAAGCTAGTCACAAAAGACTACATACACTTTAAGATTCCATTTATATGAGATTCTTGAAAAAGCAATACTACATGGACAGAGAACAGATCAGACATTTCCACTGGCTTGGATGAGATGAGAGAAATGACTATAAAGCCATGTGAGAGAACTTTCTGGAGTGATAAAAATGTTCCATATCTCACTTATGGTGGTCATTACACAACTGTTTACATTAATAAAAATTCTTCAAACTGTTAAGACCGAACATGCAAATTTTACTGTATGTAAATTATATCTTAGTAAACCTGACCTAAAAAAAAAAATGAAGAAGAAATGATAGTTTAGACAAGGGTCATAAGAGAAGAAATGGAAAGAAGTGAAGGACTGGATGGATTCAGAGTATGTTTTGGAGGAGAGTTGAGAGTACTTTCTAGAAATAGAGTGACGGAAAGAGAGAAATTAAGAATGATTGCAATGCTTTTGGATTGAGTAATATTAAGATAATATTTGTGAAGAATTAAATATTTTTCATGACAGTATGGATTCATTAATGCTGGCTATCAGCCATCATCATTTTTAGTTAGCCAAGATTAAAATGTGTCTAATAAAGAGGGCCTGGTATGAACAGTACCAAATATTTATCTACAAATAGTATTAGGGTTGTTTAGTATAGCTGATTTATTTCTTGACATTAGTACAGTTTTTGCTTCCTTTTAAACAAAACTTTGTAGAAGAACATATAAAATGTCTATTATTAACTAATTCCGCCAACAGATATTCATTGAGTTCCAGACATCATGCTTAATTGAGGATATACCCTACTGGCAAAAAAGATACCATCTTTATTCTCAATGACCTTGCAACATAGAGAGATGTACGAATGAACATGCAATGACAGTAGAAAGAACATCTACTCCCACAGTAACTGGCCCCAACAGGAGACTTAAGTATAGGAGTCAAGAAAGTTTTTATCATGGCAATCCCAAGTAAACTGAAGAAGGCCAGACATATGATATAACCAGCTTTTTTTTGTTAAGAAAATGCCTCTTATAGCCTAATATGTAATTTTATAATTTTTAAAAACATTTGAAGTTCTTATTTTACAAGTTATTTCCTTCCTCAGTCTATTAGAATATTTTTGTTATTGGCAATGGATAAAGAATATTGAAAGCAAAAACTATTAATTGCAAAAATGGACCGGGCGCGGTGGCTCACGCCTGTAATCCTAGCACTCTGGGAGGCCGAGGTGGGTGGATCGCTCAAGGTCAAGAGTTCAAGACCAGCCTGAGTAAGAGCGAGACCCTGTCTCTACTAAAAAATAGAAACAAATTATCTGGCCAACTAAAAATATATATAGAAAAAATTAGCCGGGCATGGTGACACATGCCTGTAGTCCCAGCTACTCGGGAGGCTGAGGCAGTAGGATTGCTTAAGCCCAGGAGTTTGAGGTTGCTGTGAGCTAGGCTGACACCATGGCACTCACTCTAGCCTGGGCAACAGAGCGAGACTCTGTCTAAAAAAAAAAAAAAAAAAAAAATTGCAAAAATGGTAGTTAGTGGTTCACTTTCTTCTCTTCATTTTTGTGCATGAAAGAAATCAGCCACATATCTGAGTTTTAGTTGGAACCAAATTTTATCTTTTTGTAAATTACCTTCTCATTTATCCAATTTTACTCATGACCTTGTTTTCTTTCTACATAGCTTTAAAAATATTTTAATTTTCTGTTTATGTTCATATCAATTGTTTTCTGTTATCTAGTACCATGTCCTTCTATCCTGAGATCAGGAATTATGTTTAGTTATTTCAAAGTACCCAAGTACCTTGGAAAATCCTATGAATTATTTGAGTATTTATTCAATATTTGCTAAATGATTGAAGAGAGTCCTTATCCTAAACTTCCTCACCTAATATTTGGCCTTAAAAATCATTCCAGTTTCTTTATAATTTTTGTCAAATCCTTTAGCACTAAGCTATATTATTAGAAGGGATGATGGAGTCTTATTCTAAAAATCAATCTTTATTTCATCTGTTTAAACTTATTGCCTTATTTTTCTTTCTAGCCATTTCTTAGTCCTTTAAAAAAATAAAATTTATGAGAAAAGACAATTTATCCTTCAAAATGTCTAGCCATTCAGATGTCAAAAAACTTAAGCTGTAGCTGTCTAGCATGTGAGTGAATGGGTGCCTTTTTTGAGTGGTGAGGCCACAATATATTTTCCTAGTTGCAAAAGCATGATGAAACACATCAACGGTGAAAACCAAAATGCATGACTTTCTTCAGCCATTATAGATCAGCTGCAAAGAGTTAATGTGCTCAAGTGAAGCCACAGTATAATATTACCAGAATGGGATAAGAATGTTGTAATCGGCATTTGAATTGTGTTTTGACATTGGCTATAAATATGAATTGTGGTATAGTTCAAACAGATTAATTTCAAATTCACTGTACTTGCATACTTGCATGATACCTGATTCATTTTTTAAAAAATTTTGCTATCTGATTAAGAAAACAATGCTCTGTGATTTGAATTCTAGTATTTAGTTTATTAACATGCATGCTATCTTAAAAAAATAAACATATCTTCCATCCCAAATGAAAGATATAAAAAGCAAAAGGGAGGACACTGAAACTAAGTATTAACTTTGAGCCACTACTAAATCTAATACTGGGAATGGTTGCAGTAGTAATAAGAACATCAGTGTTACCTGAGCAAGACTTACTTGGCAGAAAGGCAGAGTGCTTGACTCACGGAAGAATTCATTATGGTATTTAGAAAAAAAAAAAAGTACATTCTAGAACTTCTACCCCATTGGTATTTGTTTTAGAGGGATAAGATACTCTAGGAATTGAAAACTTATGGGCAAAATTGTTGTAAAATGTCAATGAACACCCTGCTTGTTTAGAAGCATCTCTTTGCAATATTATACAGTTTTTCTTATAACTCATATGCCTCTGAATAGGGAAATAGCAAGCATCATTTGACTATATTATAGCAATTATGAACATGGTCAATTGGTATGTGTGCTTCTCCCCCAGAGTACATATATGCATAAAGAAGACCCCATAGCAAAGTTTCATTCATGCCTCAAATCTCTAATAATTCAAAATTTGATCCTATTCCAAAGCCTACAGGTCTTCTTTTGTAAAAGTCCAACAGCCCCCAAACATATCATATATTGGACTTTTTATAAAATGGGATATGTCTAGTACTATTTTCTATATTTGAGAAATTACATATTATAAAAATATGATTTACAAGAGCTGGCCAGCAATTGAATCAGGAATAAATTGCTTACCTTCCAAATTTCACAGATGCAGTTGGATTCTGAAGTCATACAAGCCAGGAATGGACAAAGAACTGGCTCATGAATGGGAACTGCTTATGTTCTCCTCAAGGGCAACATTCACAACAAGAAAAAGAAGGATATGGGTATTTGTTCCTTTGTGGACTAAATTAGATGTTTGTTTACCTACCTCTGGTTTGGTTTTATATGAAACAGAGAATTTATATCAATTATTTTCCCATAATGTCATTCGATGATAAAAGAAAAAAAAAATCAAGGTTTCTGAAAGTATCAAGTTTTTAAATGGCTCTGTGCCCAGGAAAATAAACTGTCTGGTATTTAAGTGAGCACTGAATATATGGAAACAATTACCTGATGATTCTAGGAAACAAGGACTAATCGACCACTTACAGATGAAATGAGAGTGATTTGTGATATCTGAATATTGCTGAACAGTTAATGGGAAAAAAGAATGAACTTCTGGATAAATTTTTATAAGAGCGAGGAAAACCAGAGAAAGAAAGGAATGAAAAGAAGAAAGCGGAAATCACAAAATAGAGCAGCTATGCACTCTGAGTACGTTGCCACTACTTTGTGTCCCAAGTCAGCATTTCTTTAAGGTATAAAGAGCATCTACTTTGAATGTGACTATTCACTGACACAGGAGCCTAGTTTAGAGCCTATACGTAAATAGCAAAGAAATAATTAAAATGTTTGTTGCGCACCGTCTGGGGAATGGTCACGTTTGAAGGCGCTGATTGGGGGGGTGGAGGAGGGGATGGGTGTATACCTACATGATGAGTGCAATGTGTACTGTCTGGGGAATGGTCATGCTTGAAGGCGCTGATTGGGGGGGGAGGAGGGGATGGGTGTATACCTACATGATGAGTGCAATGCGCACTGTCTGGGGAATGGGCACGCTTGGAGCTCTGACTCGGGGGGATGGGCGGTACATGGACAACGTACGTAATCTGAACTTTTGTACCCCCATAATAAGCTGAAATTAAAAAAAAGAAAGAAATAATTAAAATGAACATTTCTGCACATAGTCTTCAAATCTCATAAAACTTGGCGACTCATTGTCAAAAGATCTAGATAGTTTACATTTAACTGTATGTTGACTTAAAGTGGGCTCAAACATTTTATATCTCTGAGGTTTTGTTCAATCAAAATCTTATATAAAATGTAATAACTAAAACAGGTAAAAATGGAGTTTCTTAGGATTTGGGTGGGCGGAGGGTTGGTGTCCCAAATCCACCCATTAGCAGCCTTTTTTCCTTCCTTTCCTATGTGATAGCTCCCAGGGAAGTCCTTGGGAATCTCTATAACTCTAAGAAGCAGGGATTAAAAATGACTGAAACATTTAAAAATAAATTTAGGATTTTCATTATATAGATTGGAAATATTTTCCAATCCTAGTAGACCTGTTTGTTGACTTTCCAAATCCCTGACTAAAAGGCAAAGCTTGAAAACAATCAACATCTAGTTAACATGGCAGACCGAACAAATCTGCTTATTACTGCTCCATTCCTTATCACTATGAAAGTGACACAATCGTCAACATCCTCCTCCTGCTCCTCTTCCTCCACAAGGACAAAAAGAAAGAAAAAAAGGAGCCAATGTCAACAAATGTTGGGAAGATGGAAAACTGAAATCTATAGTTCCCAGGACAGTGAATTGATTCATGCCACACAGCCCAGAAACGTTCAGAAATTGGAGGCACCAGATACTAAAAGTAGGAGTGAAAAGTGAAGTTAAAGACAAGAGGATTATTTCAGCTAAGCAACCACCCCTCAGTTATCTTTCCAGGAAATAGAAGTTTTCATCTCTAGAGAGGCCTTAGACGCAAAGACATTTTCCTATAAAAGAAGAAGGTAAGGAAGTCTTACATGCTTCCTTAGCCCTCTTTCCAAATTCAGCTTCCAGAACACTGGAAATAGGTAATCAACACAGGGCAAAAGCAAAAAGAAATCCTAAAATGGCAAACCTACAGCACTCCTAGAGAGCAGCCAGTTCAGACTGAAAGAAAGAGCGGAGGGCTAACAGA
Source organism: Eulemur rufifrons (assembly GCF_041146395.1). Classification (NCBI taxonomy): domain Eukaryota; kingdom Metazoa; phylum Chordata; class Mammalia; order Primates; family Lemuridae; genus Eulemur; species Eulemur rufifrons. The sequence continues at coordinate 47,113,604 of NC_090983.1, forward strand.
GAGGCTTCTCCAGGAATACTTCTGGTTAGCTTTGCAGTATTTTTTTAAAAAATATGCATTGTGCCAGTATGATTAAGATATATATCATTAGAAATAAAGAATACTCAGTGTTTCATTACCATTCACGTGGAAACAGAGCTTTTGAAAGACAGATTTCTAAAAATTATTTCCTCTTGTCCTTTTAAAAAGTTATTTTAAGAATTATGTCTTATGTAGATTAAAAATTGGTCATGGATAATTCACCCACAGATAATCCAGGTTGTCTTTTACCATTCATGTAGAATTCCTTCATTTGATCACGTATTGTCCAAACTGAATTTTTGGACATATTATACAATTTTAAAGTACTAATGTAAAAAAAACCAGGCAAATCATTTTTCTTCATACAGTGTGAAAATGGAATTTGCCTTCTTTAAAGTCTAGAAAGGCTACTTACTTTCTGGCAAAACCATCTGCAAAGATTTCCAACTGGAAATGCATTTTGCATGATAACAGGTTGAAGTCATGAATCACTTGGTAACTCATTAGAGTGACTAGCATCAAAGGATCCCTTAGGAATTTAGGGAAAAGGTAGTTAAGCAATTAATGAAGTTATTTAAAATCCTGATATGGTTGAGCCTGCTTTGAAGACTGCTAGGGATTAATATTTATTTAATAGATTGTCAGTTTCATGCCAAAAAAAGAAATGTGACAGAAGTCACCCTAGTCTAAATGTAAAAAAAGTAGCCCATTTGAAGCATATTTTATTGCGGTAGTTGACACCATTATAGTCTGTACCATTATATCACCATACAAAAGCCATCATTCTCAAGCTGAAATTAACATTGCTGTTATTTTCGATTAGAAGAATTGGCTCTAAATCCAGCAATTCTCTGCAGTGATTTATATTTTAGTAGATGCCATCTTGCACCAAGAGGGAACGTGTCAGCTTATAACCACTCTCTGATGAGACATAAGGTATTAAAATTGATATGAGATGACAAAATGGGAGAATAGCTTTGGAGGGATATTGTTTTCACTTGTCATGGACAGTTTCTGTTATGGCTTCATTCCTGAAACTATCTGCTAATCTTTATGTCTGATTCAGAATCTAGTTCTTCAGATGGAAATGAACATGATGTGAGCCTGGTGTTACATAATTAGCTCTTATCTCTTGCATAAAGTACTGAAAATGTATTAAGTGCTAGAAGGATCTCATTTGTAAGAATATGTGATGGCTGACTTGATTGACAGAATAAGTGCTCCCAAAACTCTCATTAAAGTTTCCTTAATTATATCAAGATTTATTTTTATATGTTGTAGCCTCACCTACTTTTATACTAATATGTTTTACAGAGCAATATAATTAGCAAACTTTACCCTGAAATCCAGGACCATAATCTCAGAAAATTCCATAATTTGTAAAACCATATTATTTAGATTTTTTAACTACTTTTATCCCTGAAAATACTCAGAGGCCTCTAAAATCTCTATTTTGCATCTCTCTTGCTCTCCCATGAAGCACTTTGAAATAGGACAGCCACTAAGAGATAAGATAAATGACTTTAAGCTTTGAAGGGCAAGAACCATATCATCTTCATTTTCATAGCCTTAGCATATCAGACACATATATTAAAATTATAACATTATTATATATAAATATTAAATACCAATAAATAAAGACTGTTGGGTTTGTTTCCTACTTCTGGGTGGGAGGATGTGTTTTAGGGCTGGGATGTTTCCCATGCCCTACTGCTATGGTTTGAACATGTCTCCCAAAGTTCATGTGTTGGAAACTTAGTCTCTAATGCAACAGGGTTGAGAGGTGGGACCTTTTAGAGGTAATCAGGTAATGAAGACTTTGTCCTCATGAATAGATTAATGCTGTTATCGTGGGAGTGGGTTAGTTACCCTGGGAATGGGTTCCTGATAAAAGGATGCACTCAAGCTCCTTCTGCTCACTCTCTTGTGTGCTTCCCTCTAAGTCGCTGAGAGAAGGGTATGAAAGGTAGAAACAAAACATTTGGCAACAGCAACAAAGTGTCAATAAACCAGCTCTAATGCCTACATCACAATAAGGTCAGAAACTTGAAGTACACATTCAGTGCCCTGTAAAATGTCTTACACACATAAGAAAATTCAGACAACTGACAAGTAAGACAAACAAGGTGTGTAAACAAGCAGTCTTAATTATTAATACCATGACATATACAGAAAAAAGCATTTTGTGCCATAGTATCAGTTTACAGCTTGCTATCCAGAAATAATGCACAATGCAGAAATGACAAAATAACATTACCTATCAATAAGTTAGAGACTCCTAGGTTTATCCCATGGTAATCATCTTTGTCACATGTAACATTACAAATACTGTGAAAGTGTGGCAGTGTCTATGTGTATACTGTCCCCTTTACCCTACTTCTCACCATTTCCTTCCCAACCTCTCATTTAACAATAGGTAAACCAAAAACCTAGTGTTTTTGTCTTTGAAAGGTAAAATTAGTTCATATCTGGGTAAAGGTCATTGTGTAAAAGGATAATCTTTTTACTCTATTTAAGAAATAAATTCTGAGTAGGATTTTCACCAAGCAACCTCTTACCAGTGATGCTACCAATAAAGCTTAGAAGACATTTGAACATTTCTCCTGAACATTTGAAGGTCAGGTCTCTCATAGATGAAGTTCCCTCTTCTCTAAGGTTACACCTCCCTTGATGGTCACAGCGTCTGCCAGCTATAACCTCGTCTATTTAGAATAGCATTTGATAAGTTTTTCTCATTTTCACTCCAAATCCAGTATTCCTCATACATTCCTAATACGTCTCCACAGAACCACCATTTAAGCTTGAATTATTCTCTTTTTGACTCCTTTCTCTTGACTGACATTTCTCATCAGTGTTTAAGCTATTCTCTCAGGCTTCCATCATCTCTTCCTTTGGTGATAAAGAGCATTCTAGTCTAGTCCCTGCTCTCAGCCATTTCTATGCACTCACAGTAGAATCTTACTGAGATCAATCTCCTGATTATTTCACTCTTTGCACACTGTAGCTGACACAATGGTGTGTCCACCACACCACGTCTTCTTCCCCAAAACACAGAAAGACCACACTTCCCAGGCACTGGATTGGAACCATGTGCGTGAATTCTGGCATATATGGCTGTGAGTTGACACGAGGTATCCCTTCTGGTCCAAGGCACCTGAGAGCCAATACGCTGCTGCCATCTCTCTCTTTCCCCCCACCTCCCTTGATGCTCTTTACAATCATCTCTTCAGATGGCAGCATCATCAGATGAAGGGAGCCTGGATCCCCAAGTCACTGGGTAGAGGAAAGACATGACACCTCACAGTGAAGTCTTCATGAGCATGAAACAAATTCTCTTCTACTAAGTCAATGATTTTTCAGAGTTTTCCTGCTGCAGCACTTCAGGTTACTTACTTCTCAGAAACGTTGATTTCCAGGAAACAACCTGTTACTTTAGACATTAAAGTTTCTGTATAATCTGCTCCTAACCAAGGTAAAGACTAATTAGATGCCAGGCCCTCAGTTTAGCACTTTACATGTAATATCTCATATATCTCCTTTCTTTTTATAACAACCTAATGAGGAAAACTGAGGCTCCAACAGGTTAAATAATTTACACTAGCTCATACAACCAACAAAATGGCTAGGACTAATATTAAAACCCCAGATTCTATCAACTATACCTGATTTTTCTGTCCCATTTGCAAGTTTTTCTTCCTGGAGATGTTTCAAAAACACGTTCTGTAGTCCAATAAGCTTGAGATTGCTGCATGCTATGTCACATCTTTAGCTTTTCGTTTAGTTGGAAATAGGGTCTTGGATGCCTGGGACTGATTATAAGCACTGAGAAAGGTCTTTCAGATTAGACAGACAGCCTATTTAGTTACACCCATTAAAGAACTACAGGCCACTATTCAACAGGAAGGCAGGTAAAAGTACCTATATTATGCTGGACATGAAGTTTTGTGCCCTGAGAGTTTCTGGGGCCACCACAAGTCTGTCAGCAAGGAATTGCACTGCTCCTCATAAAGCTGACTTGAGAAGCTATGCAGCCCCATGAAAATGTGAAATAGGGCTATATATTTACTTTTCCTTATGTCTGTGTGGAGTGGTATCACCCGACCACTGAGGCGACAAACATTAGAACCCTTCAGTCCTAACTTCCATCTCATCATGTTTCTATTAATAGCTGGCAAAGCCTCATGTAATAATCCCAAGGGGCTGTGTGAGCCGTTCTAAGGCATGAGTGTTGGTAAATGGCAGGAACAAAGCAGAAGCAAAAGCTCAGCAACAGTCGGGGGCAGATCTAGCTTCTAGGGCAGAAGCAGGCTTTGTATTCAAAGTCTCAGATTAGATTAAAACATTCTACTTGGTTTATTTAAACAGAAAGTCTTTGTTGGTAGCTATATGACTTTGACCAGACGTGAGATTTTCTGTGTGTTACTTGGCATAAGGACATGCAAAAGTTTCCTAACGTGATATTCTTATAACTTGGAAAAATTAGTAACTCCCACCATGCAACCCTTGTAGGATCATGTGCTAATGAAGAAGATGCTCTAATAATTAGGCCTAGAGCCCACTGAATGTAACACCTTCCAATTAGCACTCCCCAGCATGAATACTGCCATTATCATTAAACAACAAAGACAAAAATGGGTATCAATCCACATAATAGAAAATAATTGATGAAGTTGGAGGGCGTGATTATTTGTGATTACTTTACAGTCATGCACAGAAAGTAGGAGAACCAGAGCTAGTGGTTAATCTCTGGCTACCTCTTTGAAGATAATGAAATTGGCTTCCTACTGATGATTATTCATTAACAATTAATTCTTTCTCAGTGATCTGCCTCATTTTCAGCTTCTCACTACAAACATGCAATGGAATAATTACAAGTGGAAATGAAAAAGCAATTAGTGGCAGATAATGCCAACATCTGATTAAAAAACAGTAGAACAGATTAGCAGTTCCGTAACTGCAAGTCTGCTGCTTTCAGTAGGGAGGTGTAAGTCACCCAGTTATACTGCACTTCAAGCTGTGCTTTCTCTTTTACTGCCTCCCCTCCATCATGGTCTGCCACATTAAATGCTCTCTTTTATTCTAGGGGGCATTGGATTGTTGTAAATAGTTTCTCAAGATTAAGTAGCATTTCAGATGATTTGTGGTCCTACATCCTGAAATTCTAAAAGGCACTATCTCATAACATAATGGCTAAAACATATGTCTATAGATCTTTCTTTGGGGATCGCAGAAAATATCATCATATATCTACTCACTTTAGTTTCAACTTAACTCTTATTTAGTTAAGTGCCTTCAGAAGAAAAGAACATCACTAAATCCAGGAGACCAAAAAGAGGCACGTTCTTTGGGTACTTTAGCTCTTTTCCTACCTGCATCCATGGTTGCTTTGGTCTTGCAGGTTGATTTCTCACCTTGCACAATGTGGAACATAAACTGTCAGTTAGTGGGGTTTTATTTAATATTGTCAAGGGTTAAGATAGTTCTGGCTGCTGCATAAATAATCTTTCAATAAAAGGCTTGTAATTTCACTGATCTCAGCTGGTGTGTCAGAGGCAAGAAAAAAAGCCCTTTATATGATGGAGAACTGCATAGGGAGTGTCAAACCCCTCACTTTAGAAGGTAAAAAGTGATGCTTTTTCAAATAATTTGGAAGATGTGTTAATATGAAGATCTGGTAAGATTTTGTCTTGGAACTTGGCATGATATAGAGCACAGATAAGAATATAAACCAGAGTTGTTTTAGGAAATTGGATTTTGAAATGAACTACATATTTAGCTATAGAATCATTGGTTATACACTATTAATATTTCACCAGATCTAAAGAGATCAAAACAATAAAGAAAGAAGGCATGTAAAGGAAATCAGGCAAACTTCTAAGGGCTGATATTTAGCTGATATGTACCAGCATGGTATCTCTTATGACAGGCTGAACATCTACTCAGATTGGCCATTTCTTTTTCACTATGGCTGTCAAAGATTTTAAATATTACCCCTGAATACAACAAATTATTATTCAACATCTTTTATGTACCTGGAACTGTATGAGGGCATTGATATTAATCAGACATGGTATCCCAGCCCTCGATCAGCTCAAAATCTAGAGAAACACATGTAAAGAAATGAGTGGAATAAAATGTAATGATTGTTGCATTTGGGCATTCACAGAGTACAAACAGCAGCAATATTGACTGGAAAGACTTCATACGTGGATGATGCTTGGATTAAGCCTTAGAAGATGAGTAAAATTATTTTGCACAGGAAATAATGGAGCAAAGGGCATTTTAAGAAGTGGTGAACATATGAATAAAGGCACAGAGGTAGGAAACAGCCTAGGATGTGTGGAGAATGTGAGTAATTAAACACAGCTGCAGAGCAGGGCATCAGGGTGAGACCAGCAAGGAGAGAGTAGTAGAGGAATAGGCAGGGTTCTGCTCAGGGAGGGCTTATATACTACACTTAGGAATTAGAATTTTATGAAGTGAAATCCCTTCTGTTTACTCAAGCAGATATTTACTAAAGTAAACTTTTTATATTTCTATAGAATTGAAAGCTCATAAATCACATACATATATGATAAAAAGTTCTCCATAAAATCTAAGTATTTCGTGAAACATGGTTGTGACTCTTTTGGAGTAGTAACATAACACTGTTAATAATGATGATACTTTGGATTCCTTTTGAACCTTTATTCTGGAAAACTAAAAGTTTTGTCTCATCTGTCGTAAAATCTCTGAATGTAAGAATAGGACTACTATACCTTTTATTAATAGAAATTCATCACTGTCTTTAGGAAAAGCAAATTCTAACAAGGTCTCACTTATTAGCTGTGTTATCTTGATGAAAGTTACTTAACATCTATATGCCTCAGTTTTTTCACAGGTTGGTTGTATGTATGAAGGAGCTTAACTCAGTATCTGATACAGGGGAACAGGATTAATAAATCACAAACCTAAAGGAAATATTAATATATTAATAGTTAAATACAGCAAAGATGGAACCAAATGGAATGAAACATTACTGATACTCTTGAGAGAACGATGGAGTGTGGGTGAAAGTAATGAAATACATTTTAGCAAACCCAACTGGGTGCACACTAATGTTTAGATTTGGAAGGGTGAGAACTGAGGAGAGAGCAGGCTATGGGAGAGATGGGGACCACCAACCTTGGAGAACTGTTCTCTCTGATGTGGATCAACAGCATTTCTAAACTCCCTATTGGCTCTAGGAGATGAGAAGTGCACGACCCCACCCAACTCAAAGCCAGGGTTGTCGTGGCTTTTCTTGACTTGAATTGTCAACACTGTGAAGGGTCCAGCTTATCTTAACAAGTTCTTTCTAAATCACAAAGTAAGCTCCCAAGCTGCAGAAGGAGTAAGCCTGAGAGTAAGACAGGCTATGAAAGAAATTTGACCAACCCCCTACTCGAAAGTGTATTTTCTCTGTCTCAAACCAATACTAATCAGAGGTGGCTGCCATAAAAAAAAAAAAAAAAAAAAAAAAAAAGCCCCTTGATTTTGTACTAATTTCCTTTGTTTAGTGCTTGGACCTCTTGTCATCTCCAGCCTACACTGGCTTCTAGGTGGTTTTAATTATCATCTATATGCTGATGACTCCCACATTTGTATCTGCAGCCTGGACCTCTGTGAACTCAATTTGTGAACCCCGGCACCTACTCAGCATCTTCATCTGATGTCTAACACACATCTCAGTTCACCTGGTTTTAAACTCAGCTCTTGATTCTAGTCTCTCCCCACATGTGTCCTGCCTCCTAAGTTCCCCTCATCAGAGAATGACAATAAAAACCCAGGAGTTGTCCTGGACTCTTCACCTTATACATTCCATCTAATTCATCAACAATATATTGTTTACTTTACCTTGAAAAAGTATTAAAATTTGAACTCATCTAGTCTCTTTCATTGCTACTATCCTCTTACAAACCTCTGTCATCTCTCTCTTAAACCTCTGTAATGGACTTCTAACTGGATAGGCACCACTCTTGCCTACCCTCTCCACTGACAAAGGAATCCTTTAAAATACAAATACTACTTCCCTATTCAAAAGTTTCAAATGACTTTGCATCTCAAAGTAAAACTCAATGTCTCTGTCATGACCTCCAAGGCTAGTCATGAACAGGACCACCTCTCCAGTCTGATTTCCTACCACTCTTCCCAACACTCGCTCTTGGCTTTCTCACAACTCTCTCTGCTCAGGAATGAGACAATAAGTTGGTTCAGGAAGGGCAATCAAGAATTCAGTTACAGACACATCGATTTTAAGGTACTTTTGATAGGTCCTAGACATGTCAAGATGGCAGTTGCAAGTATGGATCTGGGGTCTCTGGGGTGGGGAAGTGGGATTAGAGATATATATTTGCAAGTCATCTGCATATACTGTCATTTGAAATTCTTGGCATGATGTCCCAGAGAGAGGAGATAAGGAACTAGGACCAAGCCTTGGAGAATTATACATATACAGGTCTGGTGGAGGAGGAAGGCATTATAAAAAGGATTGAGAAGCAGCCCCCAAGAGGTAGAAGGAAACTCTAGGGAGTAATTTGTCAGAAGCCCAGGGAGGCAAGAAATAGGCACAGCTGGTACTGACGATTCTTTCTAGAAGCTTAGCAGTGAGGAAGAGTTGAAGTAGTTGCAGGGGAGATGTGTGGTCAAAGGAAGAAGATCATTTTTATGGATGAAATTTGAACACACTTAAAATATGGTAAGAGCTCTATGTTTGAAGGAAGAGTGATAATAAACAACAAAAAGGGTGGGGGTGGAGATAAATAGCATCACTGTCCTGAGAAGGTGGGACTGCCATGAGATCATAAGCATAGCTGATTAATTTTTGAAGCTAATAACTTAGAAAATAAACATTTAAGGGCTTTTTCAGAAAAGATTTAACAGTTGACATATCTAAATACAAACCTTATATTTTAAAATTACTAGAAAATGAAGGAAATCTCAGTACAGTTAAAATAAAACAAAGAAACAGCAAGATACAATATAAAAGACAAAAGTAAAATAAATGAGAGGCCAGTCTATAAAAATGATACTAAAAACAAGCAGGATACATTCATTATTGAAATAAAGAGATTCTCAAAATTTGGTAAAAAAATGAAAATCTATATACTACAGACAAGAGACACATAATAAAACAAAAGCAACTCAGAGTAGATGAAAGGAAAATGTTGGACAAATGTTTGCCTGAAAGATACAAACAAAAATAAAGTATAGAAAACAATATTAAAATCAAAGTGCAGAGTTCAAGGTTAAACATTCTTAATGGAACAAAAAGTTTAGCTTGTTATAAAGAGGCTACAGTCTATGGTGAAGGTAGCATTGTTGTAAGCTTAATATGCTAAATAACTTAACAAGCATTTATGAAGCAAAACTATGAAAAATAAAGAGAATAAAAAAGAAAAAACAAAAGAATGACAGGAAACTTTACCATAGCTCCCTCGGGCTTTGAAAGAACAAACAGGTAAAAATTTTTAAGTATATAGAGGACATGAATAATATTGTTAAAAGCATTAATTTAATAGCCATATCATGAGTTCTATATCCTACAAAATGGGGATTCACCACTTTTCAAGTGGCTATGGAAAATCTACAAAAAATTGACCACATGTAATAACCTCAACCTTTACAAATGCTCTAATGTAAATATAACACGAGCCACTTTATAGATCATGGTGTGATGAAATTCCATAAGTAACTTTGGCTCAACAAACTTTTAGAAGAATTTATTTTAATATGAATATTTCATGGATATTTGGTAATTTAGACCAAATGATTAAAAATGTGAGACTCACCCATTCACCAAAGTCATTCATTCTCCTTGGCCAAATATTTATGGAAATATTTATTAAGTGGATATTCACAATTTTCAGAATGTTTTCAGTTACTTCTTTTGATGAATTTTTTATAAGGTCATTCAGACGAATTAATAATATAGCTCACTCAAATCAGGGTGTGTGTCCCACAGATTCATATCTGCAACCATCATACTCCTTTTCAATTTCATGTGGCATAATAATGAAAGTGAACTTGCCTTAAGTTTAGGTTACTCAAAGAAGAAAATATAACCTCAATATGCTGATTTGCAAAGCCAACCCAAATTACGCATATGTTCTTAAATACTGTGTAAGTTTTACCACCAAAGACATGAAGTTTTTTTTTTTTTCTCAAGTTACTGCAGGAAATAGTAATTGTAATCAATGCTGATATTTTCTCAAAGCTGAGAAAAAGTAGAGAATTCAATTTGCTGTCCTTAATGTGGTTGACAATCTTTATAGCTTCATTAGGTGCCTTCCTTTTTAAAAACATCTCTGGTGGTGAAAGCTTCCCTTCTGCACGAAATAGTGAGTAGATGTTGTTTCCAGTACAACAGCTTGAATACATGGAACAAGTCATTCTTATTGGATACCACTGCCTTAGCACCATCTGTGCGTAACAGAATACATCACTTGCATATTATTGTTTATCTTGAAGTTATCAATAATTTTTAAAATCTCTTCTGCAGTTGTGAGAGTTAACAAAGATTGGCCAAACAACATGTCTTCTTGGGCTCCTTTATTCAGCTTATATCTGACAAACACTAGAAGATCAGCTGAACTGCTAATGTCAGGGAATTCATCTCAGAGTCTCCAGTGTATATTATGAACTTCCTTGTACCAAGAATAATAAACGCTGCTCTACATTTGGGTCATATCTGTCATTGGCTGATAAACTGCTGTATTTGACAGAGTTGCCCCATCAGAGTTTCCCCCTTGCTTTGTCCCACAGAACATCACTTGTATTGTTTGGCAGTTGACTTGGTAAGTGTCTCACCAACTGATTATCTTTAACCTTGCCAATTAAAACCAACATTCTAAACAAGGCTTCTGCAACTCTGCGATTTCATCTCCTGCCACCCTGTACTGATGTTTCTGAGGTACTTGAATACCTTCCTGCTTTGCTTTAAAAAATTCAGTACTTCCCATGGTAGTCTTTGTACATTTCAAAACTGATGCGTGAGATAGAATGTTTTCTTACCAGAACTTTGAGTGTCCCAAAACACATGACACCTAATGAAGAAGTTTATGCTCATTGACAGTCCACTAAAATCCAAATTTCAAATAATTTTCACTATATTTGCATGATATTTTTGTTTTCTTTTCAGCTGTTGCTTTTATAACAGTAACAGATGGTTTCGGGTGATTCATCAATTTGGTCTTCCTACTATTCTGGATGCATATCACTGATTCATCACAATCACCATGGCACCTTTATTTCAATCAGTGTCTTTAGTATTATGCTGTAAAGGACTTACATACAAAGCACTGATTTATGATAGGTTCGAGAGAAAAGGAAATTAATATACAGTCCCAACTGCAACTTATAACTGATACTTTTGCATATTAAAGTGATATGTAGTATATCGCTGAAAAGAACGAAATAATGAGATGGAAATTCAGTATATGAGAATCCATGTTCTATGTTCTACTTACATCCGAACAGTTGAACTGCTGAAGGTTTTACTATAGGTATGCCTGAGCACCACCATGAACTTCACGTGGCCTCACTGGGGCAGATTGACCCATGGGCTAATTTAGCATTATCCCACATAAAAGTATTTTGAAATCATGGGTTTGATTAAAAGCTGAACTTTTAAAAATACACATTTAAATAAAAAGGTAACTTTTAAAAAAGTGTATCTGCCACATAAATTGTATTAGATCTTATGATATGCATTATCATACATTTGGAAACACTGGGTAAGGATTAAAAATGTAGGTGTTAAAGTCAGATTATTTGTGATTGAATTGTAATTAAGCAGCAAGTCAAAGAACAAAAGACAAACTAGTCTGGCTGTGCTAAAAGCATCTTCCAACTGGAGGAGTTAATGGCTAGAGCTGAACTTTCTGTTGTCAAGGTTTTTGCATAGTTTTATTTGCATAAATAGTTATATAATTTTACATGGTCATTCAACCAATAATATTGATAGTTCATATTTATTGAACACTGGTTATTTTAGCTACTTCATTGATATTACCTAAATGAATTCTCACAATACCCCTGGAACATTGAGTGTGTATTACTATTTTTCCTGTTTTAAAGACAAGGTGGCTGAAGGGTAGAGAAGTTATGTTACTTGCTTGTAACCACACAGCAAGTAAGCGAAAGAACCATGATTCAAACAGTTAATTCCTAATCCCAGGAAATGAGTTTGTAACTATTATATTTTTTTGCTACTTAACTGAAAACAAAGCCCAGAATTCAGCTGCATAACGATATTCCCTAGGGTTTATCTAGTAGAATCACATTCCCAAAATATTGGAGTTTCTAAAAAATTTACTAGTTACAATTAATAGAGATTAATTTTAGATTATTTGTTTTAAAGTTAATACATGCATGAAATTTCTCTTTCCTGGAAGTTTTATTCACTTTTAGGCACATGTATAAAAATATATTAATGATAAATGACAGGCTTGAATAATTCTCAAGAATCATTAGGATTATTTTGCTCAGCATTTTGTATTCCTGGGAGAAGTTCCTTCTGCAAACAATTACAAGGTTTCTTACTTTACATCTTTGCAAGATGCTAACTCAACCAAAAAACCCTATTTTTACCTGATGTGATGGTAGCTTACTAAATCAGCGTAGTCCTGCTTACCTTGACTTACAAATTCCAATTCTTTTTAGTTGAGATATCATCTAAACAAGAGTGGTGTTTTCACAAGTGTGTGTAATTTACACCTATACTTTTTTGGAAGGAATATTTCAAGGTAATAAATTAATTTCAAGTCCTTGCAGGTAATCCACTGATAAATGCTTTAGTCTGCTCATAAATCCATTTGTTCAATAACCATGAAGCCAGTTCACATGGCATTGGAATATGAACTATTGCCCAGATAAGAACTAGGCTGATGCTATTATAACAGATTTTACAAGATGAAGTGATTGTAGCTCAGTTCATAGCTTTAACTCAAGGTATTTTCGTGGTATGCTAGGTTACACTTGGTACAATCATCCAACCTCTAGAATTGGGTAAATAAGGTACTACAATTTGTTTAAAAGTTCAATAGCTGTATATGTTTCAAAATGTTAAATAGGTAAGTTTATTTGGGAGGTGATTTAAAAAAAAAGTTAATGGCTGACATTTTGCCATTGCAAATTCAAAGAACACTTGGTAGGCCAAGTTTAAATTATACCTTGAAATTTTTTCTCAAATTTGAAAGTGAGAAAACTTTTGGTTTTAAATTTTTTTGAAATATTTAAAAAAAAATTTAATTTATTCAGTAATCTAATTTTGTAATTATTCAGGAGTAAACTAAAAGATAAGTACAAAAATCAGCATGAGTGAATTACAACGTCATCATTAAAGAATTTTATCACAATGGAGCTATATTGTACTTTGATATATTGGTTGTAAATTCCTATTTTCTCTTATTAAAAAGAATGTATGTGTTAGTTAACTTACTGGACATTGGAGAGATGTAGTGAACAAGACAGACAGGTGCCTGTCTTCAAGGAACTTACATTCTAGCTTGTCAATACAGTCAACTGGTAAGAGAATATCAGTAATTTGGAAAAAGTTCAATCATACGGAAGGTAGCATTTTAATAGCTTAAATGTTAATAAAACTTTGAGAGCCCTATGGTGTAGTTTATGGTATCTCACAAACAGAAAATGTATATGTAGCTAATACCAAAGAGGCCAGAAAAAAATCCTTGATTCTATGAGTAATTTCTTACTTTCTGAAGACGGGTAATTTTCTAAGTCACAATTTTATATTATTTCAGCTTCATTTCTTAATCAGTAGAATTTTGTCACCACCATCCAATCAACAATGGGAATAAAAATATGGAGCACTGTGGCAGAAAGGAGAATTATGAAAAGTGATAGAAAAATTGAAAGGCGAAATATTGGCTTTATGGAATACACTGATGTATGATAAAAAATGAACTTTTAGTGGAATTTTATAAAACTAGAGCTTATCCAGAAAGGCACAAAAGATTCTGTGTCCATTTATATGGCACTGGGAACATTAGGAGCCAGAAAGATCTATTTTTGTGACTTGTGAAGATACATTCTTTGAGCCAGTACTATTGGTTACATTTAACTTATCATAATCATAATATAAACAGATTTGCAACTTTTATTTGCTCTATTTAAAGTGCATTAAATGCTTCTTCTTAGCCAAATTTGGAGGACAAACAGGAATACGGATAAGGCTATTTGTTCCAACAATGATTAAACAAAGTTAACCAAGCAAAGACTCGGAAAAATTTCTAAATTTATAATTGAAAATCTCTCCTGCCTTCAAACCTATTTGGCATTGTTCAACAAAATAAAAACCCCTACCTAGTTAAGAAATATGAAACTTTTCATCTAAAATATTATCAAAAGAAATGCTTTTTGAAAGGTTAAGTTTCTTGCACAACACTATTAAGCTCAGATAAAGCAGTTGTTCTTCTTTATGGCTTCATATTAGAATGTGGAATCTTTAAAAAAAATAGTGGTGTTGGGGCCTCAGACCAGAACATTAATTCAGAACCTCTGGTAGTGAGGCCCAGGTATTATTTAAATGTTTCTCAGGTGACTCTAATATACATCAAGGGTTGAGAAACACCGTGCTAGAAAAATAGTGCTGGAGGAAAAGTAAAGTACAATGAAACCTGAATGCATTAGATCACTGCTGTCTAACAGAAATATAATCTGCACAATGTTAAATTTTCTAGTAACCACATTAAATAGGTAAAAAGAAAAAGGTGAAATATATTTTAACAATATATTTATTTAATCTAATGTAATCAAAATATTATTTCATCAAGAAATCATTGTCACGTTATTACTATTTTTACATTCTTGTTTTTGCACTAAATCTTCAAAATCTGGTGAGAATTTTACAGTTACAGCGTATCTCAGTTTGGAAGAGCCACATATTAAGTGCTCGAGAGCAACATGTGCCTAGGGGCTACCATATTGAACAGTGCAGTATTATACAAATGGTTTGCAATGTGTGACTTATAAAAGCCCTAACTGCTATTGAAAAAATGTTTGTTTATTGAATATATGAGAAAAAAATTTCATACATTAGGAAACAATAAAATACTTAGGAAGCCATATTTGTAAAAGAATTATATTCATTAGATAAATTAGGAATGTAGATTCTCTCCTTTCCTTCTCTCCTCCCTCCCTCCCTCCCTCCCTTCCTTCCTTCCTCTCTACCTTTCCAAATATATTTCTCTTACAACTGGGCATATACTCTACATACTTTTGTAATTGTTTATATAGTATAGCACAGTGTAAGACTGGCTGGATTTGTATAATGGCCTCTGTTACATTCTGTCTTGGTCACTATAGGAAACCTCTCCATATCTCTGTTTTCTTAACTATAAAATGGTTTTAATAATAGTATATACATCACAGGGATATTATGAGGATTAAATGAATTTATATATTTATGTAATAAATATTACTGAATTATTACTGTTCAACAAATGTTAGGTATTATGATTTTAATGGCTGTGTCATTTTAATAGGATTGTTTTACTTATTATTTTAACATGTATATGTCATCCCACACCATGGGCACAGCAAAACTTATTTAACAAGTTTTCTGTTAATGGCATTTAGTCTTTTTCTAAACCTCAATATTATAAAAATGCACCAGTAAATATCATTGTACATGCATCATTGTGCACATGAACCTGTATATGTAGAGGATAAATAAATATCTAGAAGTTAAATTTCTGGGTCAAATTTTATGTGCTTTTCACATTTTGATGTATGCTGCTATATTGCTCTTCACAGATCAGATGCTTTACCAATTTATCCCCCAACAACAATATATGAAAATGTCCATTTCTTCTTTCACAGATGTTAACAACTTAAGGTATTTTTTAAATGGCATCTGATATGCAACCTCATTTGAGAAACACTTCTGTGCTTAATAAAGCAAGCATATTGAACTGACTTTGAATGAAAGGAAATAATCAAATACTTTATTTTGTATGTATAAAATGTAGATTTGGAACTGTCAGTGAATTAAGAAAAGATACAATACAGAAGAAAAATAGGAAAAGATATCTTCACTTAGTTTCTCCAATATTTTTTCTATCTGAATGGAGAGTGCTAATATTTCAATGTCTCACAATAATTAACAAGTTAATTTCACTAATTTATCACCTTAAAAAGTTTAATTATTTCTATAGATCATTTTGGATCACTTTACATCCAATAAGAAAATAAAAGTAGTGGACCTGTAGTATTATAATTTAATTTATACCACATTATGGTTTCATAAATAGCTCATATTATTAAAATAACTTGTCTCGTAATTGGACTTTTTGGTTACTGATCCGTGGATTCCTACAGACTATGATTATAAAGGACTAATGATGAGGCTTCTGGGAAGCCCCCATATCCTTATTCTAGTTAGGCCCATTACCCCTGGGTCAGGGTTTGAGCTGTGCCAAACGAGTGTGCTGTCTAGGGCTTCCCTCTCATTAGTAAAAACAAGAAAAAATAGGATGTCCCAGAAATTTCCTGGCAAGGCCGTCGGTAGCATGTACTCACAGTTAAGCAAATTGAATAAAGCTGACAATATAATACCTAGGAAGGCGTACTTTTAAAAAGATTACACTCTAGATAGATTGGGGATGAAGATTTTTTTTTCTTTCTTTTTTTCCAGTTGTGGCCACTGAAGCTTTGAACACCTGCTTCCCCTCCTGGCTTTGTTACTCTCAATAAAGAAAGAGATTCCTGTTGAGAAGGAGGAAGAGGTTAAGTGTCCAACAATATTGCACCAAAGCATGAAATTGTAAAGGGAGAAAATCAACTATAAAATAGCTTCACTTAGGGAGCTATTGTTCAGGGGAGGTTTCATTTTGGAATTTGTCCAAATCGCATCTTTAAAGGAAAAATAGAGGCAAAAATTCAGCACTGTGAATGAAGGCTTTCTCTGGGAATCTTCCTCCCTTTATGATTAATATTAGCCTTATTATTCTATGAGTTCTTCCTGAATAGGATAAATAAATACATAGGTAAATAAAAATATGGAACAGGTGTGAGCAGGTGAGAAAGGGGATCTAAAAAATAAAAGAAAGTAAAAGAAACATTGAGAAGTGCTATCTGAAGGGAAGGGTGGTGGGACCAGATGACTCACCAAAAAGCAAAGCACATTGTTAGTAATGGTTATCAGTCTGGAGTCTCTAAAAATGGATAATGATAAAACTACCCATGTTGTATGCCTCCTAAGGACAATCGGTGGGTTCATCTACAAGTGACACCATGGAGCGGTATTCCAAAGTTTGGTAAAATATTAGTATTATATTATTTTCTTTGTCCTGTTATATACACAGTATTTAGGTTTTATTGCCCATATAACAAAAAGAAAAATCACAAGTCTTTAATTTGACTTTCTCTTAGGTCCTATTATATCTGAAAACCACACCTAAAATGATTTCCCATTAAGTAAAATTGTAACTGAGCTAAAAAATTCTATATGAGAAAATTAACTGGCATTAAAAAAAAAAGTTTTGTACATGTTTACCTATGTAAAATTAAGTACCCAAACCAGGAAGTAGGAAGAGAAAAGAAAATGGGCTTTATGCTTTCTGCATAATCAAATCTGAACAAAACAACTCCCCACACTGTATGGTTTTGGAAATTTTCTTACAAGCCAATATTTGATCTATGCATTGATATTACACTTCCACACTGTGCTATAACATAAAAAATGTTCATCACTGACATCACTAACATGTTCTTTTGTCTCTAACGTGTGATTTCACAGGTCCTTTACCACACTCAGACATCCCCATGCTGTGTTTTATGATCACTAAGAAAAAAGACAATGAAGCTATAAAGGTCACCTAAATAGAGTAAAAAGAAAAAAAAGAAAATGAAAGCTGTCTGTGTGCACTGAAATTCAGGATAGACCATACCACCACATTAGAACAGAGAGAAGTGTAGAGGATTCTGAACAAAGAACTTGTCCTCCTACTAGATAAAATAAGGTTGTTATTTTTTATTTAAAGTGATCGTAGTATTTTGCTTGAATTAGAGAAAATTCACCACTCGGGTAATACATTTAATAAACTAAATTTAAAAAATTGGAAATCACAGTGTGATAAAGTTGAGTTCAAAATATGCATCTGAGTGTCTGCATCTCTGAACTTTCAGCAGGACGCTGAGTCCTGATTTCCAAGGTGGTGACATGGATCGTGGGGCAGGAATGAGGCTGGTGACTTCTGCCATCTCTTTTTTTTTTTGAGTCTGCTGCTGGTATCACTTTTGTCTTTACATTTTCTTTCCTCAATTTCCTCATTTTATTGGGTGGTTTCTAGAATATTCTCCAGCTCTCATGTCCTTTAGTTCTACACAACAACCTCTTTAGGGTGGTGATTGCATGGGAGAAGGGGTGCCCGTAGGGGGAATTTCACCTTTTTGACCATTTCTTATGTTTCCATCTCCCAGACCACATTTATGCGATACAATCCTTCCCTTTTTGCAGATGAAGGAGCTAAATCTCAGAAAAGTTGAGTAGCTTTCCTCACACTGATGAAGGAAAGGGTAGAGCTGGAAGTCCAACCAGCGGTCTATGGCCCTAAACATTTACTGTCTACACAATAGCATGCTGCTTAGCGTTTTATTTGACTTTGCCCAAAATTGTCTGTGAAGATCTGATTTGAACAGTCTTTAGATTACCAGAAACTCTTTCCAAAATTCTGATTTTCTCCCTCTGTTGCTGTTGAGTCCTCCATCTGATGTTCTGTGTGAGACCAGTGTTTATTTAAACCATTGACTGCATATGTTTCCTCAAAGACATGTTTTGCTATGAGAAAAGCTGAAAACAGAACTTTAAGAAAGCTATAGTTTCCTTGAAGCAGGTGAATAAATATGTTGATACCCACTTTGGGTTTTTTTTTATTACCTATTATCTATAAGCAATACTCAGAGGTTCCTGCAAACTAGAGTGAATTTTTGCAAAGGGAAGACTGTTGGGAGAAACACCTATAACTGTAGTTCTCCTCCCTGCCCCTCCCCCACCCCAGCAGCTGCTTCTGCTGCTTCTAAGAGTCCACGTGCAGCACTGGGGCCTTTAATCTTCTGGTCTGCAGCTGAACATCAGGGTGCAGCCAGCCCTCCTGCCAAACATCTGTAATAGAATTAATATGCATTGAAAAAATAAAAGGCAGTCATTGCTCAGACACCAGGCTAGATACTGGTGTGAACTAAACAGACTTGGACCTAGACTTGTCCTAGAAGAGCTTGGAGATTACAACAGGATCATCCATAGGGTCCCCACTAGCCTCATGTGGCTGTTTAAATATAAATTAAAATTAAATACAATTTAAAATAAGTTTGTCTGTCATACTAGCCATAGTTCAAAGGTTCAATAGTCACATATGGATAATGGCTGACCTCTTGGACGGCACAGATTTTAGAACATTTCCATCAATACAGAAAGTTGTGTCGAATAATGCTGGTATAGAGTAAAGCTGATATCTCGAAGCATGGAATGAAATTCAGGTTCACCAGCCAGTACAGTAACACCAAGTCAGTGCAGAAGGGAGATCCCAGAAATGACAGCTTTTCAAATTTGGCAGGGAACTTGGAAGTAGATGTAAATATACAGGTAAGCACACACATACTGAAGTTCTATACATACCTGAATCTATTTCTAGAATTTCCATTCAATTCCACCTGCCAGTGTCTTTGATATGTGCCAGTTCCACATGTTCAATTATAAAAGATTTACAGCAGGTTTTAGCACTTGTTAGAACTAGTCCCTGCTTATAGCTTTTCTTCTTAGTGTTTTCTTGGCTATTCTTGTATATTTATTTTTCTATACAAACTTTAAAATCAACTTGTCTAGCTTCATAAAAATGCACGTTGATATTTTTATTGTACCTGTCATATTATTACATATTTTTGTTTGAAATAATTTTCCATACTTTAACCTGAATTTTTTTCAGAAAATCCCCATAACAGATTATTTTTCTTTACAAAATACAATTTTTAATAAATAATAAATCAATAAAACATACTCATAACATAGTTATTTTCAACATCAAAACTATGTAAATTATGTTTATTGAGCCTACTGTACATTTAGAACATTACATGCATTCTTAATAAAATTCTCACAAACATAAAGTACAAATTATTATCTATTTAATAGATGAGAAATCTAGGCATGTAGAGATTATGCAATTTATTTAAGATATTTAAGCTGGGTCTATGTAAAATTAGAGCCTGCACATATTGAAAATGTGAACTATTGCTTGCTTTAGAAAGTAGCATTTATCAGAGTCCAAGTCATACTTAATTCCACAAAGAGAATGCATTTGGCTTCACTAGTGTTATATCAAGCAGAAGAAAGATACAGTAATTATTTTTACTGCATGTGATTTAAGAAGGTCAGTGACCACGGACATGAATATTATAGTCTGAAATGAAATAACATCAGATTGAAACTCGAGAAAGTTGTGTTCCAGCTTGATCATTATTCCAGCTTAGCCAGGCACGTTTTCTGGGGACATTTAGTCCCTCTGTAGCGCTTCTCCTCTCCTGTGAAATGGCATAATGTGTCTACTCTGTGTATTGCTCGGAGTTCTGTGGCAACAAAATGAGTGAAAGTACACAGTAATGCATGGAGAGAATAGACAGAGTTAGGCCAATGGTATCTAGAAACCATTTCAAAAGCTGACCTGGCAAACTAATAAAATAGCTTCAGATTAAAAAAAAAAAAAAAAAAAGCAGTTTAATCACAGGTCAACTCTTTTCTCCAGATCATTTTGCCTCACTTAGTACTTTTTGTTCTACTTGCACTAAGTCAAAACGGAGGATGCCTACTGGTCATTTAATGTTTCTAAGCAACCATACTTCTTCAATTTAAAAATAGCAGTACTAATATATGCTGTCATCTAGACAATATTTATTGGAAGGTCTCACAATTTTATTTTTATGTAGAAAAAGTCTATCAAGAGAATGTGGAAGGAAAAATTCTTACAAAACGTACGTGGCTTTCATTTTCAGCACTTCCTATTTTCATTTAGCTTTTTCTCACGGGACTTACACACTTCTGCTTCTAATATGAACATTTAAAAACACTAAGTAAATGTTCAAGGGTTGGTTCTTATTTTGCTCAAACTGTTTCATACAACTCTAGTTTCATTTCTGAGTTGGTAGAATCAGTTTTGAGGGGGAATGTATTGGTAGTAGTTGGGGGTAGGTGGGTGGGATTTGTTTTGTTCTATAAAACAGTAGTTCCCCGATCCATGGTGTATTTCATTTGGAGATTTTTGAATGATTTATTTTTCTAGGAATATAGTCTTACAAACTCATGAAGCACGTGACTTGCTTTTATTCCCTTTTGGGCACTTCTGTCTTCCTGCATAGGTGGGGACATCACCATTTTCACATTCATCTTTAACTCAGCCCTTCCTTTTACCATGTCCTTTTGGTCCCTGTGGTCCTCCTGAGAGAGGTACATGATGTAGAATTATTATCCATTTTATAGATGAAAGATCTAAGGAATATAGAGATTGTTCAACTTGTCCAGGGGATTTAAGCTGGCTCTCTCTGAAATCAAAGCCCATGCTCATGAGAGAGCTACATATCTGTCACTTCCATTCCCATCCAGGTCACTCCAGTCTAGCACTTTGTTACCTCGAAATTCAGCTAGACCAGCTTCAGTGTAGCTTGCTTCTGAGCCACTATACATCTTGTCAAGGCCCTACATGCAAATCACCCCACACCACCACCCCTCTCCCCCAAGTCCTACCTGGAATTTCTTCTCTGTCCTCACTAAAACCATTTATACCAGGGATTCCCACCTTGACTGAATATTAGAATCGGTTCTGTAGCTTTTAAACCATACAAATGCCTGGGCTTCAACTCAAACCAAGGAAATGAGATTTTCTTGGGGTAGGACCTGGGCATTCACTATTCTAATGCGCAACCAGGGTAGAGAACGACAGGCTTAAATCTACACACTCTCAAAACATCAGCCCGAGTCCTATTCTGCACTACATCCACCCACTTGCCCCTTAGCATCCCCTAAATGCCTACCATCTAGTGTTTTATATTGCTGTTAGCATTTATAATTATTTCAGATTTTTTCATTCAGTGATTAAATGAGTACTTGAGTACTTATTGAGTGCCTATTATGTGCAAAACCTGATCCCTGTCTGTCACATATATTGTCTTCTCTCTTCAACTAATTGAAACCACCTGGAGAGCATGGGTTATAGCTTATTTTTCTTCAATCAAAATAGACTTCATGCAGTTATAAGCTCTTATTAGACCTCAATAAGTATTTTTTTTTTTTTTTGGTGAAGAGCTCTAGTTTCATATTTTATTCTTTTAGCCACCCAGTTTTTCAGCAAATATTTATCAAACTGCTATTATGTGGAAGATACTTTGATAGACTTAATATATAATTTGATTAGTTTCAGAGGGCAATCTTCACCTTTGGCTACCAACATACTTATTTGCTTCTTTTATGACTTTCTTTTTTTACGTTTTGATGTGATTTTTTACTCTTTTCTATATTGGACAATGTGTCATAATAACAGATGACACAGATCAATACTTCTATGTCAGCCATTCTTCTGAGTTCTTTGCATCTGTTAGTTTATTCAACCGCCCAACTCTATGAGCTAGTACCTTCACGGAGAGTACCTTCTAGGAGGAGAAATGACTTTGCCCAAGGTTACCTAGACAGTAAGGGACAGAACTAAGACCCTAGCCCAGAAAGTCTGGCCTCAGAGCACATCATTTTGCCCCTCTGCTCCAATGCTGCCAAAGAGACAGTTTTTAAGTAGTGAGATGATTCTTCAATTCAGGAAACATATTTATGGTTTCTTTAGACCTAAACAAGTATCATAAAAAACTGCCATCACTGGTACTAAAAGTGCTTCTTGCTCAAATGTCACTGATATCACAAAATATTTTGCAGAATAAGTTCTAAGAAATCTCAATAGGCAATAGGAATACCCTAATTGCTTTAAATTTTATCACTTTAGATTATTAAAGAATATCCTGAATCTCTATATTGCCCCCAGATGAGGTCTGCATTTTTAAGTGGCTAGGAACGAACTTCTCCCTTCTAGCTTCACATTTCATAACTTGTTCAAAGAGGAAAGAAAGCAAAGGTTTCAGTTACTAAGTAAACAGTCTATAAATGTACATCCTGTCTAAAGAAGCAGAAAATATGAAACCAAAGGATCCTCAAGATTGAAGAAAGGCAGAAGATTCAAAAACATTTTACAAATACCTTTGTTCTTCTAGACATGTTTCCTTTGCCTCTCTTACCATTTCTTGCCTTCTCCTTCCCATTTTCCCCTCTTTTTCATAATTCATTACCTTTTCTATTTCTCTTTCTTCTATGACTCATTTCTGAATGTCTTTTGCAACTATGAACAAAATTCTTTTAAATATGTGTCTTAAGTAAATACATTACAAAACATTTAAAAAACAATAAACTTTCTTTTCTTTTC
The DNA here is from genome assembly GCF_041146395.1 of Eulemur rufifrons. Classification (NCBI taxonomy): domain Eukaryota; kingdom Metazoa; phylum Chordata; class Mammalia; order Primates; family Lemuridae; genus Eulemur; species Eulemur rufifrons. The sequence goes on from NC_090983.1 coordinate 47,137,117, forward strand.
CTAATTTATCTGTCTTCTTTATAATCCTACTCTGCCCATCTACTCTTTTGTCCATCTTTGCTCCATGGTAACATCTTATCTCTCAGTCACCCCGAATGTGAAATCACAAAGCATCTCCTCATTATAAATACCAACTCCTTATTGGGAGCACCTAACTCATTAGGAGTTAGGAGTTAGGTGTTTCTTTTTTGGAAAAAATGTTCATACTGTATTCATTATGTTTATATTATAAATATTTGGGGGCATAATACGATTTGCAAAACACTGTAATGTTCTAAAAATCAAGCAGTCTTGAATTTTTCTATTCAGTACTATGCACTGTTAATTATAATAAGGTTAATAAGTCTTTTGCAACATTAGCTTAATAATCTTTTTGCAGGATAAAATTGTATTTGTATTTTATTTGTCCAGGGAAGTAATAAACTTTCTATCAATTAATAAAAATTTAGAACAGCCTTGCTCACAGCTGTCAGGAGATTGAGAAAACAAGTAATAAATCCATAATTGATCATCTTATAACTGGCAAGTTCACATCACAAACAGGAATGAACGTTGTCCCTTATTAACACTCACATTGCCAACTGAACACAATCTCCAAAATGAGGAAATGTCAAAATTTGTGCTTTCTTACAGGCTCCATTTTTGTCAACATAATTCAACTGTTTTAACACATGGTCTTGAAGATAAGGCACACCACATTACAGATATATATACATATATATATATATATGTATATACACACACACGCCCAGCTCAGAATTGGTACAACAGCTTCAAACTGTCACTATAGCTTCCCAAACCACAAACAGTGCCTCCACTTTGCATGGAGAGCAACTGAAACATTTTAAGCAATTCTCTCGTACAATGACAGCTACTCTGAATCTCTGCCTTGAACTGAGGGCAAAGAGCACTGTGTGAGCTGTACCCTTTGATGCCTCTCACCTGCTGATTCCTGTGAAATCCCTCCCAGCCATTCAGAAGAGGGCTCTGAGGTGCACGCAACTGTGCTTTGTGTATTGGGTCCACAAGCACTAGATGACCTTAGTGGGCTCAAGGTACAAAGGCTCACGTGTCACATTTGGATTTAATTTGCATTTTAATTGTTTAATAAAGAGGTATTCAACTAAGCACACTAATTTTTCTTAGTTTAAACCATTGCACTTGCCAAGGTAAATCACACATGATATTCAGCCTGATTTCTATACCTCCAACAAAAGGAGTCTCTCTCTCTCTCTCTCTCTCTCTCAATACTTCTCCCCTTTTAAAGTGCATTGTTGATGGTGACGATTAATTTAAAAGTGAAAATGACCAAGATAAAAAAAGTTTATGTGTAATATTGTGGTGAACAGAGCACAATTTTTGAGGTCAGAATAACACCGGTTTGGATCTCACTTAGGATCTGTGTAGCCTTTGATTATTTACCTAATGTCTCTGAGGTTCAATTTCTTCATCAATAAAATGAAGGGAATTAATACTCCCCACATATATTGGGTGCAGAGTTTAAGGTAAAATGTCTGGCATACTCCGGACACTCGGTGAATGTCAGCTCCTGCCTGAATGTAGTGTGGGGGGAAAATACTTAGTTCACAAGTTTTATTTATTTTGGAATAACTTTTCTATTACTCTTGAGGGAAATTACCAAATTTAAATTATAATGTAAGAAAATAAAATTTCAGAGGCAATTTTTAAGGCTCTTCACTTTCTACAATAACACATGTGGTGATCTCAGGGTGTTTGCACAGTAATTCAAGAGGCAGGCGTAACTTAAATCCAAACTGCTAGCGTATTATTATTCAGGGTTCAGTGGTAAAGTGAAAAAAGAAAGTTACATACTAAACATAACTATTGTCCTTTAAAACTCTGTTTTCCCTTGTAGCACAATGAGCCCTCAGAAATTAGCCAGAAAAGTCTAATGTATTTTCCCTGAGCTTGTGAAGAAGTATCTAAAATTCATTGTCACTACCCAAACAGAAATTAAGTCTTTTTTACACTTGACTTCTAGAAGACAATGAAAAACATTCTTAGTAATAAAGGGCTGTCGTCAGTCTCTTGCTGAAGAAGCCGGCTCAAGCTCCAATCTGTGAAGATCTGTAGCTAGATATACGCAAATTTACACCGTTAATGGGGGCAAGGTAGAGTCCTAGCAGAGGCTTCAAAGAATTACAAAAGTCATGCTTACCACAAAAACCAGTCTGTAACCATGGCTAACCTAACACTAAGGCAGCTGTGGAGTCAGTGGAAAATAACAAAAGGGTCATTTCTTTGTCAGGTAAAGAAAAGGGCGCTGTTTGATGCTGACTTTCCCTCTACTGCCAGCTGTTTTAGTGTTCTGCAGACAGGGCCCCAGGAGGAGGCAGGTAAGACGTGACTGCAACTCTGAAATATCACACACAGTGACAACTGGAAGCTGAGACTCTAGCGCCCTAAGCAGCCTGCAACCAAACTACCAAGAGTTTAGTAATCTTTCCTATGCCCTTGATTTCCAATTAATAAATAAAGCCCGCTGAGATTTGGCTGCTAGTCCTTTTCAAACTGGTGAACTCTGGAGTCCCTTTGAATCCTAACTGTGCCACTTAGCTCTCTGACCTTGGGTAAGCTACTTAATTAACTTCCTCATCTGCAAATTGGGCGTCTACTAGTACAGGCCAAATAGGCCCATCAGGATGGTTATCTGAGTTGATTTTTGTAAAGTACTTAGAACATCACCTGGTCAGCAGGAGGTACTTTCACAGAGCTTCTTAAATGAAAGTAGCACGACCCCACCCCCCGCACCTCTTGCCCCAGTGTAGCACCAAGCTAGTCACAAAAATTATTTCAATTTATGCCAAAATCTTAGTCTTTAATTAGGCACTGAATCAGATAACCAATCTTTTTAAGACTGAAATACTTTTCTTATTTTAATGAAGTTAATATCTAAATGTCTATATAAATAGAATATATTTAAATAAAATATATACACTGTTTATTATCTATTTTATTTAAAATGCAAATGTACGGTGTTCTACTTTAAGTGTAAAAGTTGACAGATCTGGAGAGGTGTTTACTTTCACATACATATGAAAACATGTATGTATATTTACCCTGTCTCTGGTGTGTGTGTGTGTGTAACTCATATGGAATAGAGTGTTTTTGTATAACTCATAACATTTCTATCCTACAGTTAAATATTAATAATTAAGATTATGGTTGACTTTTCAACACATTATCTGTATTATCTTCAAGTAATAAGAAAATATGATTTTAGAAAGCAGTCTGAGTAGAGGCATTGTTCTAAACAATCTATATACAAAGAAATAAAATTATGATGTAGTCTCAGCTTGGAATAACTATATTTGTGGTCTCTAAATATTTTTTCTTTTACATTTTTTAGTGAGAAGATATAGTTCTTTCATTCATAAACTTATCGTAAGAGGATGATTTGTGATGAAACATAGGACATAGGGACTATCACAGTGAACATTAGAACTTTCATTATATCTTGCACACATAAGCTTCAAAATTCTTTATTCTTGTTTGAAATTATAAAAAGCAAGCTGCTGCCATTTTTCTCCTCTGCAAATGAGTATTGCGTTTCCGTTGATGGACCTGCTGGTGTATATTTGAACACCTAGATTTAAAGCAACATGGGATATTTTGCTATTTGTGTTTTTTAATATATATTTAAACTAGACTATGCCTAGAAAAATATATGATTATAGTCTAAAAACCAATTTGACAATAAACAAAATATCAAATCAATGATTATTTTATTAAAGACTATAACAAATAACCAGTTTAAGTGATTATTCATTTTTTAACTCATTAAACTCATCAAATATTTGGCTGAACAGACTAAACTAACTTTTGGCTTTTAAAATATGTAAAGTCATATGACTGATGCTTCGAAAGCAATAGCTGTTCTTTTGACTTATGGTCAGATTTACAGAGGTGAAAAATAATAACTATATTCTCATTTTGGTGCTGAATGAAATGAATCAACAAAACTGGTCTGACATCTTTCCTATGGATTAGGAGGGCATGTTGCTATCTTATTCTTACCTTTAATCAATTTCACTTTAGTGTCCTCTGGAGTGGGAGCTATGTCTGATTCATCTTTATATCTCCCTAGAGTATTTATCATATATTATATACTAAATAAAATTATATTAACTCAAATGAGGCAAACTGAGAGTCCAGACATGTAGCTCATTATAGAAGGTGCTGAACAACACAGATGTATTTAAGTGAGGATCATGCTATTTGAGATACAGGTACACAATTCTGAATATCTTTATTTTCCAATATGGGAAAATAATAATTACATTTAGAAAAGTGATATTTTCTTCTGTGGGAATAAAAATTCTATGCTAAAAATCTGTAATATTATTTTCTATCTCCTCCAATAAAAAATGCTTCTTGGGAATTGTTTGACCTTTGACTTGGGTAGACACAATATTCCTTAAAACATACATGTACACATACCCACACACAATGGGTGTCCTACATATTTCCACACACATACACACAGATACACATACACAATGGGTGTCCTACATAGTTCCCTCTTGGGCTGGCATTTTTTTCACAAGCTAAAAATGGTTTCCCAGCTATTAAAGCAGTCTAGCATTGGATTAGAGCCTGAATTAAAATCAAAGCTCTCAAATGTCATATTTTGGGAAACATCAATAAGCTCACTCCACAGTTCAGATGTGTTATCACTGATGGGTAGCGTGTATACATCATGCATAGAGAGGTTTAGCCATATGCCAGGATAGGTTTTTCTAATGTCTGAATTACTCATTCACAGCTAAAGACTAAGACCAAACCTACATTTATAACCAAGGCATAGGATACAGTTTCCTTTTGTGTAATCATATAGCATGAAAATAACTGCCTCGTTGCATGGACTTTCTTAAAAAGTACACATAAATGTTATTTTTGATAAATAGAAAACTGCTGTAGTGATGCAGGAGAAAGTGGACGAGGACCTGAATTATTGTAATGGCATTGAGACTGGAGAGAAGGGGACAGTTTTGAGAGACAGGTGATGGAACTGACAGGTCTTATGATCCATTGTGTGTAGGCAAGAGGGAGGAATTAAGGATGATGATCAGGTTTCCCCTTGATTCATGGTGGATAGTGGTGCCATTTACTGAGAGCAGGAGCACAAGGGGAGTGGGTTTGGAGAGGATTTGGAACTGAGAAGGAAGGAGAAGACTGAGAAGATGAGCGTAGTGTGGGATGTGTCTGAGGTTGCATGGACATCCGAGTAGGGATAGCCAGTAGGCAGGACAGCATTGGTGTGAGAAGCTAGACGGGGAGTATAGATCTTGAAGTGTTAGAACATAGGTGATCACTGAAGCCAAGAGTGTGTAAAAAAATCACTCTGGAAGACAAGGTAGAGTAACAAAAGGGAAAAGCATGGGGAAAATGGTTCTCTATATCATAAACTAGTCACTAAGGGGTGTTGCTTTGTTGAAATATTGAAAGTATGTACTATGATAGCATCAGGTGGTGGTATCTTATCAACAATGTAAAGTTGGCATGGTTATAAATTAATTTTGCTTTCTAACGCCTTCCAACATCCTTTTGTTACACTGTGTGGTTTCCTTAAATTACCACACACATAACTTCTTGGGCAAATGGGGCCAGTTAGTTTCACTTTATGCCATACAAACAACCACGTGGCATGAGGTTCAGGCCTCCTAACCACACATCCCGTTATTTACTCATGTTTTGTCAAACATAGACCTGCATAACCAAGTAATTCAATTGGAAATATTAAAATCATCGAATTTCTCATAGAAAAATCAATAATATAGAAATGATTGATATACATGTTTTACTACTGCATTTATCAAATTCCTTCCCAAACAGTTTTTCTTCATCAGCCAACAAGAACAGAGATGATTTGTGTTTTTGCTTTGTTCCTAATATTTGGTGATCAAATCAAGATCTCTAAAGGAGTTTGGGAACTTGCTGATCATAGGATCTTTATCTCTGTTCTTTGTCTGGTCTCTGTCAGTTACAAAAGACATTCTGCTATCTTGAAACTTTACATTGAACTTTGCCAAAGAGGCAGGATTCCATGCATGTCTTGTGAGTTCAGTGTTAAACTAAACCAATGTGCCACAAACAAAATTATTCCAGGCCATGAATATAATTAGATATAATTCTTAAACTATTTTCTGAGACCATTAGCATTATAATAGTTGTATACCATTAAGAGATTGGTTCATTTTCTTTTGGTAAAATAAGAAGAAAGCTCAAGAGATCTGAGCTGTCTCATATTATCTAATTTATCGACCATTCCTGTCACTTGTCATTAAATGCCAGGGCTCCAAGGTTTTTTTTTTTTTTTTTTTTAAGTTACCTCTCAAGCTTGGTTGCCTTATGAAAAAATCCTAATCCTCTGTTAGCTTCACACACATAGAATTAATCTTCATTTATGTTTTCATACATTGTAAAGTTCCCTGTTGAAAAGCCATTGGATCCTTCTTCTCAGCTATAATATCATCAAGTTCTCTGACTTCAAATGTGCTTGTTAGAAAGTCATACTGATTGTTTCTGAAGGAAGAAGCTATAAAGAGAGCATAATGCTCACTATAGTGGCATGGAAAGAACATATGTCTGTGATATTTGATGTTTTAGAAACATCCCTGGGTCTAAAAAGAACTTTCCTTGGGTCCAAAAATAAGTCAATATGACATGTACTCTCAGGATATTTAAGCCTTGAAACAGACTCTAAAAGTCTTAAGCTACTATAATGTTAAGAAATTATTAAGGTTGGAGACATAAAATGTGAAGCTAGGAGAAAATTTTCAGGAGTTATCATTTTTTAATATAGTAATATTCAGACTCAGAAAAATAGTAAGGAAGCTAATACTTTGATTTGAAACTATAATAAAAAATGTCAAATTGTTTCTTCATGATCAAGAGAGGTATTTTCCTATAATAAAAATAAGAGAAAAGCATATAATTATCCCCCATATTACTCCAACTGGTTTGACTTATCTTCATTTAGCACCACTTTTCTGCAGTGAAATTACATGACTTGATGAATGATGATGACTGTGGGTCTGATGGCCCCATATTTTCATCAGGTCTGGTGGTTCAGCATTTTCTTAAGATTCTATTCATTTCAAATTAAAAAAAAATGCTTTCTCTGTACTACGTGTGAAATAATTTAAAATTTTTAAAATTTAAATATATTTACTTTCTATTGAATAGTGAATATTGATGAGCTAATTTGTCACATACATTCAATCTCTAGGTTCCCACAGGACTGTCTATATTGCATTTGCTGTACTGTGATTTAATAGTTTACTTGTCAACCTTCTTTTGAACCAGGAGCTCCTCAGGAATAAGGAAGTTTACGGAGCCTGTCTTATTCATCTTTATAAACACAACATCTAGAAAAGTACTGAGCCCGTAATAGGCAATAATAAGTGTTTGCAGATAAATGTACTAGATATAATAGACTAAATGGATAATGATGGCATTAAATTAGAAAGAGAATAGGGAGGCAATAAGTAAAGTGATTAGAATATGCTTCTGGCAACAATGAACTATAGGGTTAGTAAGTAAATCCATCATTTACTATCTGCATGATTTGGGCAAATTGTTTAGCTTTTTTGAACGTTAGTTTCCTTCTCTATAAGAGGGAGATGGTAATGCCTACCTCTGAGGATGACATGAAGATTAAATGAGAGAATGTATGTAAAGCACTTATCACTGAGTGTGGTTCATCATAAAACTCTCAATAAGTGACAGAATAAACAATATAAATTTAAATAAAAATATTTCTGAATGCAGTATGGTTTTTTTGTACTCCTTATTGTTAAAAGGAATTAGACTTTTGTTTCAAAATGGTCAACTGAACACCCAGGTATGTCACCTTTTTTCCATGATCCCATTTCAATGACAGTAAAGATATATCAAAAAGAATAAAACTATGGATAGTGCTGAAAACAAGAATGAGTGTGTCATTAACATACAGCAGCTTCCTACAACTATCTGGAAATCAGAAAGCAAATGGGTTCATACTGATGGATAAGCCACAGAGAACCTTTATCCTGGAACATGTACACGAGCAGGTTGAAGTAAAGGTGTGAGCAATTCTGACCCACGGAGCTCTAAAGAGCTCTAAATTAGAGCTGAGACCAGAGAGTCAGAGATTATATAATAAGGAGAAGAAATTGGAAATATAAATATATGTGGAGGCATTCAGTAGGTGTTGCATCTTTATATATGAAAATATGATTGCTAAATTTTTTAAATAGTAAAAGCTGAATAACAAAATGGGCATTACTGAAGAGTAAATTTGTGAGATTGCAAGAATGATTAAAATTAATAACAAAAATTGGAAGTGGCAGGAAGAGTTTTCCAAAAGCAAAACCATTATTTTTGTTCTTAATTACAATATACAATGCCTGTAACTTTAACTGTGTTATTTTCTTGAGAAGCTAAACCAAAAATTTCCCAGTCTATTCACATATAACATTACTTGCTATTATTATTATTTGCTCTTTTAACTTTGTTAAATATTCAGTCTGTTATCATATAATTATATCAAGGTAATGTCCAAACATTGGACATCCTGTAATAATTGTATTTTTAGGGAGTAACTTTATTGATTTCTCAATATTTTGCAACATACCCTTTTTCTTAGGGTAGATTATTTCTCAAATCTCTTTTGTACTTTGAGGTAGCACACCTTAAAACACACACAACTAAGTAACATATTCTTTTATAGCTTATAAATGTAGAGATTAAATTAAATTTTCATCAGTCCATATCCCTTAAAGTATATAAACAGGCAGCCTTATAAATCAATCGATGCTATTTAATAGTTTTCTTCTGTATAAACTGCTACTTCAGTTCCTGTTTTATTGTTAAACACAAGCAAAATATCTCAGATAGGATTCAGGAGAATCCATATATCACTGCAGATATGTAGAAATCAATTTATAGATTAACATTCATCATTTTGATTTTCATGGAGAAGCAATTAATCGTTAATAATTACCCAGTTTGGAACTGTAACCATTAGATCATTTGTTCTCTTCATTGCTATGTCTGACTCAAGATGGAAATGAAAATATTGATTTAATTTTTACTTCTTATTCTAAGTCTCTGGACACATATTTATAACACCCAAATTATAATAAATTTGAATCCTATTTTCAAAATGCGGCCCCAAGAAAACTTCCAGAGCCGTATCATGTAACAAAGAGTAAAACAATAGAAGAGATCTTGTCCCAGAACAAGATTAAAAATCTGACAAGCTTTCTTTTGTGTTTCTCAAGCCAAGTTTAAAAAAAAAAAGCAAAATTAACATTAAACAGAGATAAAAATAGAGAAGCCTTTTCTAAAATAATCTGTTTTATATAAAACTTTGTGAAGACATTAATTTGTTATGACATTCTAGGTTTCTTCATTCCAATTTGCTAATTTGTGATAAAATTGTGGAGGCAGAAGTGATAAATACCAAAGTGGAGAGAAGGCAGGGGTGGTGTCTCGTTTAAAGTGTATAGATGGGGATGAGCTAGTGTTTTAGATTAATCACAGTTTAGGGAAAGAAAGTCAACTTTAGTGTAAATAAAATTTGCTTGTTTTTAGAACTTTACCAAAAGTGTATCTAGCATGTCTTTTTATTTTAATTTTTTGAAAAAATTTATTTTTTTTCTTTTTTTAAATTTTAGAATATTATAGGGGTACAAACATTTTGGTTACATACATTGCCTTTGCATTGCCCAAGCCAGAGCTATAAGCATGCCCATTCCCCCAGACAGTGTGCTCCACACCCATTAGTTATGAATTTACCCATCCCTTCCACGCCCCTCCCACCTGCCCAGCACCCAAATGAATATAACTTCCATGTGCACCTAAGTGTTGATCAGTTAGTACCAATTTGATGGTGAGTACATGTGGTGCTTGTTTTTCCATTCTTGTGATACTTCACTTTGGAGAATGGGCTCTAGCTCCAACCAGGATAATACAAGAGGTGCTAGTTCACCATTGTTTTTTACGGTTGAGTAGTAAGTAGTCTGTGCCTTCTTTAAGAACTCTGCTTTAACCCCAGACACGGTGTTCGTGCTCCTCCCATGATTTCCATTGGCTGTACCACCAACCTCTGCACCCTCCCGCTTTCCAGCCTTATTGCAGCACCGCATTGGGCCTAGCCTAATAGAATGCTACCTTCCCTTGGCCATGATGATTTGTTCAGAGGGAAGGAAAGTGCCCAAAGCCAATCCTTTCCAGGAGTTTTGGCAGGGATATCTGCAAAGACATTCTATGATTTCAGAAATTTTCAAGAACCACACAAAGAATTAGAAAGCTATATAGAAAGACATAAAGGAAAATTTGGATGCATGAGAAGGCATACCATATTCCTATTATGATTAGGAAGATTCAAAATTATTAAGAGACTAATTATCTTTAAAGTAATCTATGCATATTATTCATTTTGACCAAAAAAGGAAAAGAACCCCAAAATGTTCAGGTTACCTGAAAGAATAAATGCATGAACATAGTTCAGATGGAACAAATAGGTTAGATTTAAGGATAAAAAATACAGCTGTACAACTAGTAGAAAACTATAAGAGCAAGTATTATCTAAATCTTGAAGTAGGAAGCTTTCCAATTTGACACCAAAAGGTTATAAAGCATAAAGAAAAATAAGGATAGTGGACTACATATCTGTAAGGAAGAATATACCATATAATGTATAAAATCAAAAGACAAATGATACATTGAAGAAAAATATTTGCAACTTGTGTGAGAGAAATGAAGTTACTATTTATAACATATAAAGAAATAGTACATACCAAAAACGTTCAAACTATTTCATGGAAAGAAAAGGTGACATGACATGGAAAATCCCAAAGAAAAAAGCAATGACCAAAAATAATATCAAAAATGATCAACAAAAGTGCCAGTTAATTCAACCATGAGATATCATCTGTCATTCATCAGAGTAGCAAAGATTCAAAAGTACTAGTAATGCCAAGTATTGATAAGAGTATAAGGAAGCAGTTTTTCTCATATATATTATTTGTGATAGTGTAATTCACTTCAATATTATTGTAACAATGTCATTATTGCAAAAATATTTTTAAACCATTGAAATGCCCACTAAGTGAAACCTAGTTAAACAAATTGAGATATGACAATAAAATGAATGTAAAATATTCATCAAAACACATAAAAGATATCCATATGATTTAATGTGACAAAAATCCCTGCTGTATTACAGGTAAAAGGCATAAATTACAGAAAAAGTTGTAAGACCAAATATGCAATTGAGTCACATATCAATTATAATTTAGCTTACACCTATTAAGTGCTTACCATGTGCCAGGCATTGAATCACATGCCAGGTGCCACAAATACAAGCATACACATGTGCAAGCACACACACATACATGGATACACATGCACCAAACCAGGGTGGATGGAGGGAGAGAGTAGGCATGTAGGAAGGTTCAAGAAGGAGTGAGGTTCCCTCACTACTACACACAGCAATATTGCCTGAAATTTTTACATTATAGACATATATATGCTTTGTTATCAGGAAAAAATCAATAAAGATATTTCCATTTTGAGAGAAAGAGAGAAATGGAAATATGTGATATTTTGTCAGTTCTCAAAAACCATTACTCATTATTTTCACAAGATTAACTACAATTTCAACGTGAGCTACTTTACCAAATATGATGCCTTGTTTTTCTTGGCATTCCATATAGTTTTTTCACATGAACAATTATTACTAAATTGTGGCTCAATTGAATGACAAGTTACTTTTATCAGAAATTCCTGTGCTCTTGGGAATGAAAAAGTTTTGTACATTGGATCTAGTTCCTATTACATTAAAAAATTAATGTTATAAAAGTATGCAGTTTTAAAAATATGTATTTCTCCACAAGATACTTATTTCTAATGATAAAAAAGTACAGTTTTAGTTTTCGTGAATAATGCAGCTCTTCAGAAATTTAATATTTTCAAACATAAACATAATTTTTATTCTGCTGCCTTTAATGGAGAAAAGTTCAAATAAATTGATAAGCCACATGTTAGACACAAACATGTATGCATACATCTTTTGGATACCTTTAATATATGTATTCTGAAATGGATATATTCTAAGATTATATAAGAAAAACCATTTATTTTATAAGAATGCCTCCAGTAAGGGATAATTTAGGCCACCACTTCTACCAGGCTGTTTTAGGATAGTCTTGGCTCACAAATGCATAATTAAAATGCTTTGTCAGATAAATACCTTGACTCTAAGGGGCAGATCTATTCACCAAGATTGAAAATATGGATAATGACAAAAAGGGGTCTTAAATTCTATTTTAAAATTCACAAAGGGTCACTGCCACAGAAACATTTATAACCCAAGGTTTGGCTTCCTGTTTTTCTTTATTGCTATCTTTTGCTGCCAGTTGGAGTTATGAAATATGATCACATCAACACTAAAGGGAAAGATCATCCCATTCAATCAAATAACATGAAAAGTTCTCACCTCTGGGGCGTAGAGAAATGTCCTCCCACTGTCAGGTGACCATGTTTCAAGGCTCCTCTCAATTAAGGCCTCCAGTATCTTTCGAAAAGAAATATCAAAAGCTCTCAGATAGTATTGCACTGAAGTCACATACAGAAATACGTGGATTTGAAAATCACAAATAACACAAATTGAAGGTTTCAATATTTAACACCAATTCGCCCTCCTAAAAACAATGCTCTTACCAGGAAAGTGTGTGTTAAACAACAAATAGTAATGTTTGCTTTGTAAATTCCTGTACTCTCTTCTAGGAATGGGTTGCCAAAATGAACTTGGCTGTGCATTCAAGGATATGGAAGGGCACCTTTTAACAGGGTTGTTTTTCTTTTAATGGGTATGTTGTATCTATATGCTATAAGACATGTGTCAACTTCTAGTCCTAAAAAACTGCCATTTGGATTCAGAATTCATGTATTCAGTAAATATTTCAAAAATTATATGAAATATGACCCTTATCACTAGCCACTGCTGTGTCACAAGGTAAGAAAACTTTGAATGACTAAATGACTATCTAGCTACATTCCCTCCTACTTAGTACTCAATAAGAGTAGCCAAAAAAGAATTAATTGATCCTCATTGTAAATAGGGAGAGGAAAAAACAATTAAGAACTGAGCATACCTACATTAAAGAAGATGTTATGGGTTAGAGATGTGAGGTAGATCTTGTTCTCCTGACACTCTTTCACAAGGCATTTTGTAGATATTTTGTAAAAATTACAGTCTTGTCTTTGCATGGCCAAAGATTATTTAAGATTAGTTAAAGGTATATCTTTAACAGAAAAATCACTTTGAAGAAGAAAATATTTCAGTTTGTGTTTTTGCATAATAATATTAATGAAACATCATATTTCTACAGCATTGCTTGCTAATTGAGCCCATAGAAACAACATATTGAGTTGGTACTTGGCCTAAATGAAAGGTCTGACAGTGAATTTTTAAATGTCACATTAAAATTTCATCATACCTTAAAAAAATTTAAATGTGTAAAAGTTCCAGAAATGAACCAGAAACCAAAAAGCAGATGTTTGGCATTCAGTAATACCTAAGAAGATAATGTGAACAAGAGAGTGTGGACGATTATTCCAATCTTTTTTTTTTTTCTTTTAGAGGCAGAGTCTTGCTCTGTAACCCAGGCAGAAGCACAATGGCATAATCATAGCTCATTGCAGTGTTACACTCCTGGACTCAAGCAATGCTCCCATCTCAGCCTCCCAAGTATCTAGGACTACAGGCACACACCACGATGCCTGACTAATTTTTCTAATTTTTATAGAGATGAGGTCTCACTGTGTTGCCCAGGCTGGCCCCAAACTCCTGAGCTCAAGCAATTCTCCTGTCTCAGCCTCTCAAAGTGCTGAGATTGCAGACGTGAGCCACTGTGCCCAGCCAATTATTCCAATATCTTATGTACTATATCCATTTATTACAGGTAACAAAAGCAGGCATATTACAATGGATTAAATGTTTAAAGCCAGAATTAACCATATTTTATTCTTTAGTTCCTTAAAGCTAAAAATAGGGCTCAGCAACATGAATCCTAGACCACAGGAGTTGTTAGTGAAAAATGTGCTTATGAAGTGCTTATGTTCCAAAAGACCTAAACAGATTATAATCTGATGAATTCTGTGTACAGGAGGAAAAAGGTCAAATGTTGACAATGAAGTTTTGATGGAGAATATGTGAATTTTTCTGTGATTCTGAGAGGTGAGAGAGTAAGGATGTGGGGAGAATGGTTTTCAAAATACAAAGACCATCTCCAAAACGTTTGAGGACTGGCTTAGTCTGCTTTTTGAGACTTGTCTGATTATAAAAAGAATCACCTAGCACTCTTGTTAAAAATATTCCCAACAATGTTCACCCTGCCCCAATTCTGATCCAGTAGGGCTGGGATAGTGCTGTCATCTGTGTTTTGGGTAAGTTTGGGAAACCCTTTCCTAATCTCTGTAATTGTTCAACCTTGCATTTGACCATCACAGCCTGATAACTAACCACTCAGCACTGAATAGAGAAAACCACATTCATTCAGCTAAACAGTAGATTTACATTACTTTACTGGTCACTGGCCAAAAAATAATCTGGTTAATTTATATCATTTGCTGTCTTAAATAATATATTATTATTATTGTATTAGTGATGATGCTAGGAATAATGGGTTGCTCTAAGCCATGACATGTTTTCATATGGTTATTACCTGATAAAGATGTGTTTTAATTTAATAATTTAAAAAATACATTTGTTATCACATCCAAGTCTTTATTCCATTTTTCCAAATCTCCTCCAAACCAATGATTTAATAATTCTCAACATTCAGCACTGCTCCTTATGTAATATATAGTAGCCTTCAGTTTTTTGATGAAGTGTCCCAGTTGTCTGATATTGAGATTCTGAAGCCATATACATAATCAGCTTAATGAAACAGCCTTTAAATGAGAAAAAATTCAGAAAACACTATTTTGCCATTAAAATTTTTTTTCAAAGGCAAGTAATCCCCTATGTAAATAATTCTTCTTATCAATGATTACTAAAAGCATTTTATGTAGAGTAGTCCATATTTGGTTGGTCCGCTTACATTTTCACAAGGACTCCAATCCTCCCAATTGTTCCTTTGTTCCTCAAGTGCAATCTATCCTCACCTGAGAGGATGAGCTCAAACATTCTGCTACCACCTCTCATCAGAAGGCCAATGAAAATGTTGTCTTAAATGAGCTACAACATATTCCACCCATCTCTCAAATTGCTATAAGTTCTTCCTTGGATCAATGAACTGGACACCATGAGCAGACATAGTTGCACTGCATGAACTTTATCCTTCGTGGAGTTGGCATTATTGAGTTGTACATTAATGATAAGACTTTGGCTTTTGTCAAAGGATAAAATAGAATAGAAAACAATACATTACTGCTTTTGCTTCAGAAATACATTGTTGAAAATGTGATCTGTCTTTATCATAAAATGCCTTCTATATAAATCCTAACATAAGAAATCCCTTTTAAAATTATTAGGAGAAATTTTTCTTTACCTGAATATTTGGTATACCTTTTCCATATAGACATGGAAAAATTATATAACTAAAGATATTCCTCTTTTAAATTGACGTTCATGAATCTTAAAGCCAAATTGGAAGCTCAAATATACAAAGACATATCTCTCCCTTCATATAAACCCACACAGATATACATACACTCACATACATATTGACTCTAGTATTCATTTTTAAACTCTTATATACTAAAAAATAAATCCTGATTCTTTTCTTCTACTTATCATTTTTTAAAGTTTTTTTAAATAATTCATCTCATTTATTTTGTGAGCCAAAGAAGAATTTCCTACTTCCACTGCTACTACTTCTTCTGGTATTACTGGTACTAGTACCAACCAGCAACTATAACTGAAAATTATCTTGACTTAAGTCATCAGGTGAGATAGTTAGGATTATTTCTGTGTTACAAATGAAGCAATTGAAATTTAGAGGGGTTAAGTAATTGGTTCACAGTGTCACCACTAGTAAATGTCAGATTTAAGTTTTGAAGCTAGGTCCTAGATCTTAATTTAATTCCATATACTTAATTACTATGGTATGTTGTGAATATCAAACATTGTGATATTAAAGAAACTCGTAAATTTTTATTAATTTTAACAGTATAATTATTTGAAATCATAAACAAATGACTGTAATAGATCAGTCTTTATTTTCCATTTTCAGTCAGTGATATTTGTGTCTTACAAACACAACTTAATACTCTACTGTCTTCGTTAAAGTCCATGCCTTCTATCTTTTTACTTCATACCATAACAATTCAGAGGCTCAATTTACAGTTGTGAGGCAGAAAATTGCCAAAAATTTGTCAACTTAAAAAAACATGCACCGTCTGGAGGATGGACATGCTTGAAGCTCTGACTCAGGTGGGGGAAAGGTAATATATGTAACCTAAGCGTTTGTACCCCTGTAATACACTGGAATAAAAACTTTATTGCATTAAAAAAAAACGCATACTAAAATGTACCAATTAAACAAAAAAGAAATTATTATATTATTTAACTATTCTAGACAGAAATTTAATCATCTCAATCTGCTTCACTCTTATCTTCCCTGGTTACTAACAAACTCACACTGTGTTAGACTCCAAAATCAAATGACTGAAAGAAAAGTTAGAAATAATATATTATGAGTCTACTTCACTTGATTCCCCTCAGATCCTGCATGGCTCCTCAGATCCTAATACCTAATTCTAACCTGCCATGTACAAGAGTGCTGTCCATTACATCAGACTTAACATAGAGTTAGTTTCTTTGTAATACTCTTCCTTTGAAAAATGGATCTGAGAATGGCAAATAGAAGGTGGCCGCCTACATTTCCTGCTAGTGGTAAGCATAAATTAGGCTGTGGATTCTTGGACTACTGCCATGCAGACAGGTGGTTCTCTACATTTTTATTCAGAGCTCATATTTCTAAGTGCTAAGAAACCACAATGATAGATGACATAAAATGCGTGGCTAGATATTCAAGGAATTAGTTTAAGTCAAGTATTCATCAATTCTCTCTTCTAACATTTGTTCTGTGGAGTTAGGAACTAGATATTCAGATGCCTTAGTCTATCAAGTCATGGCATGTTAGACCTCAAAACTTTGTATGGAATATTTCTCATTTCGATAGGGACATGAAAGCTGTTCTTTAAATATAAACCATAAAGACTGTCCATTTAGACCAGTTTTCTCAACCAATTTATTAGCAGAAGTGAAACAACAGAAACCAGTTTTTAACTTTGCTTGCATTACATATACAGTCTGAAATATAACCTGATAGATGAATGATTTTCTTTGAAAATTACTTTCATTATTGTAAAGCTGAACCAAGGTTATGAAAGATTCCACATATGCCTCATTGGTACAAGTCACTACCATTCTATCAATCACTATCAAGGCATGCTGTTTCTTAGCCTCCACATCTAATTAATTACAAATGAACTTCCTAGCAATTTCTCAAACCCATCTTTTTCTCCCCATCACCACTGACATGGCCTTTGTTTGGGCTACCATCATCTCTGGTCCAATTAATTACCATTGTCTTTTAACTGGGTCTAGGTCTATCTTATTTTAATTTATGCTCCAAACTACTACTAGAGTGTTATTTCTAAGAACCGGGCCTAATCAGACCTCTGTCTTGTTTAGAGTCCTTTAATGACACCCAATAGACTAAACAGACTAAAAAGGATCAATCCTAACTGCTTAGCACGTTATACAGGCCCTGTAAATCTGGCACCTCACATCCTATCACTCGCCCCCACTCCTCCATCCCAGGAACTAGCAAAATGCTTTGCACTTCGTAGAGAATCAGTATTTCTTGAATTAATAATTGAAATGTTTTAAGACCCTTCTATACAGAAAGGGTAAGTGACTTATTCACTCTCAATACAAGCTGCTATAACCACTAAACAATTTTTTTTGCTACTTTCTAAATCTATCAAATAATAAATGAGGTATGCAGTTGGATGGCTCTTTACATAATACAGCCATTAGCTCACAATTTGAGAATGGAGTCCTGAGTAAAATTTCTTCCTCCCTTCAATAAGACAGATTATAAAAATTGGATAAACATGGGGCCAGGATCTGAATCATGAAGTTGCCCCTGCATTCATATTCTTTATTAATACCTTCCCCCAGTTTGGCCTTTCACTGAAGAGGCACATCTATTCAAACCATGTGCTGTGAGTTTGCCTTGCATATGCTTCCCCTATGGGCTATTTCAGGGAAATTACCAGCTTTCAAGTGAGGTCTTGGAGTAATGTGTAGGCTCCAAGCAACTGTGTGCTATTTTACCATCATCCCTTATGTCTTTGACAATTTGCAATTCTATAAATCACAACATAAACATAATTTTAAAATAATTTTATTCATATGTTTCAACTCTCATAGGAAATTGTGCTGTGCTTAATGCATTTAATAAATCATTAAATAAACCAAATGAAAGTAGAATGTGATATAAATAGACATGAAAGGCTTTCCCTGAATGAAATTTAAGTTTACAAATGAGCCAAGAGACTTGACCAATGAGAAGGCAGCCAGAATGTCTCAAGGGGGGAAAAAAGGCAATATACAAACAATTGCATATGGTTCAATGTTAAAATGACTCCTGCCTATTTCCCCTGACATCTCAATGCAACTATTTAGACTTGTAAGTTCATGTTTTATTTACTCTAAATTTTAGAACTTTGTAATGTTGCTCTTTGACAGGACTTATCATAAAGTGATAATATTTCTGGCCCATGTCAGTTCAAAATAGTGAATTATGATTTTTTCTTTCTGAAAATCTTTAAAGCTCTCATTGCTTTTCTTCTGTTCTTGCCAGCATACCCAATATTTTATGCATGTTCAGTAAATTAAATATGATTCCTGTCCTTGGTATTCAGTGTTAATATGTGATAGAAATTAAGGCTTGCACTATTCTCTCAATCTTTTCTTCCCCCTTGAATCTCCAATTCTGTTCTGATACAAGTCACGAATATAATTAATTATGTCAGTAAATGTTATGAATATCCTTAGCAATATCAGTTTCAATTTTATTAAAAAGCATATACTATGCAGCACTTTCTGGTGAAAGCAAAGTTACTATAAATAAAATAATAATTTTCTCTAATCAAATGGACAAAGAAGATTCAACCAATCTTTCTCTTATATCCTTAAATGGTGTTGTTATATTGATGAATTACTGAGTGAAAAACAGTATTTAATGAAGAGAGAGAGAATATAAAGATTTTCATTTCCCTAAATCTTTAAGTCAAGATTTTGCTATTTTGCTTATATTTGGAATTACAAGGCCTAGGACTAGCTCAAATACAAACTAGTACTTAGAAAGCTGCCTATTCTCCACTGAAGTTTAGTTTCTTAACCTGGAAATTAAAAGGGTTAGATTGGACCATTTAAACTCTAAATGTTCCCTACAGCCCCTTCTACTTGAAGCATTCTGCAATTCCATTATGCTTTTTGTACATTATAATTTCTCAATCCCACTGTGATAATTTTTATACTTGTAAGAAATGTCTTATTTATTTTGTTTATGGCTTGATGTTAAAATGAGTATTTTCTTTGCACATTCAGGGAGCAGAACATTTTACTGTTATTCAGCAGGAACAGCACAATCCCAAAGGGACAAGAAACATCATAAAATCTCTTACAGTTATTGTCACATATTTGTCATAACCATACCTTGAGAATGGGGATCTGGACCCTTCATTTGTGATTGATAAGGAAACCAAACAGTTTATTCAGAGTGAAGATTTTTTATTTTAAGAATTGGACTTTCAAGACAACCTAAAATATTAAAAGACCTATAATGTCCATATCTAATATTTATTTAGCACTTATCACTAAAAAACTCAGTGCTTTTAAAAAATATATTCCAAGTAACCTTCACTAGAATAGGAAGAGATTTCTTACACATATAAATGTGATAGAGCTAAAACACCAAGAGAGTTACTTGATTCTCTGCTTAAGAATAGCAGTTGAATCCAACTCCTTTCCGCTGCATAATGAAGGGAATATTTTATAGTGGGGAATATAATAGGATGTCTGTCCAGCCCACATCTCCTTCTTTGAGAAGGTCCACCCATTGCCCCTTAGTAGCCATTTTTGGGTTTTGTTCCCTGTCCACAGCTGAATGGACCAAAAGTGGAAACTCTCCCCTTGCATGGTCTATTCATTGGCTGAGTTGTATCAATCAATATTCCCAATAATTGGGTCAAAAGACACCAGCCAGTTGGTCAGTGACACTCAATCTGGAAGGCCATGTATATCCCAAGAGTGGGTGCTATGTGCACCCTAAAGCATCAAGAGAGGGATGGAGGAAGGCAGGGTGATAGAGGAGGAGGGGTGCAGAGAGGGAAAAAGGAGAGGGAATGGAGGAAGAGTGAGAAAAAGAGAGAGAGGAGAGAGAGATGACAGGGGGAAAGACAGACAGAAAGAGAACTACATTTCTACCCTTTAGATGTATTTTAAAAAATTTCTATACCCCAATACATTCTCCTCTTTAGTTCACTCTATTTTGAGTTGATTATTCTTCCTTGTAACAAATCCTACCCGTAAGATCCAATGACTCTCAACTTGGTTCATGATTCTCTCCCTAAACCCGTTTTTACTGGACCAATGTGGTATCTAGTAACTCTTACCAATATTTGCAAAAGTAGATAAGGGGGTTCCACTAGCTATAAAACAGTTATCTATTTCCATAAATGGTAACTCGACACCAGTTATATTTAAAATGTAATTATTTTTTCTGTAAAAGATCAATGTCCTTCCTAGCCAACTTTGAGAAATGAAAAGAAACCAGGCAGTTTCTTTACTCAGATCTTGGATTTTCTCTTTCTGTCCTTTCTCTGTAGAAAGTAAGCTCTTGTTCTACTAGTTGTTATGAGAGAGGATCTATTATGAAAAAGTGATGGAAACTACAGTTGATTCATGAGTCTTTGTTATTTCTGATTATTTCCTAAGCCCAGGACACTACAAAACTACTTAAAAATGTTTTTTGTGCTATAAATTTTAATACACTGGCGTGGGAAATGGTTTATCTTATGTCAATTTTGAAAAAGTACAAGAATATTGCTTTTGACATAAACAATTCATCTCTTAATTTTAAAATCCTTTTTCTGTATGTATCTGTCAGGTTATATTGGTGTATATCCATGTATGGCATCAGTTAGAAAAGGAAAACCATTATGAATGACCTATAAAAAGGGATTTATCATAGGGGTTTGACCTTATACAATTGTGGGAACTGGCTAAACAGTCTTCATAAGACTGTTGCTTCTGTATCTGGTGCTAGGCTGAAGCAGGTGGGGTAGACAGTCAGTAAGGAAAGATGGGCCTGCATGGGAGAAGGCAAGGATCAAATGCAACCAAGCTCAGCCTTTCTTGGCCTCCAGCTTCAGTGATGTGAGTGTCCAGTGATGGAAACTACAACTGATTCACAAGAGTTTGTGTTAGATCTGATTACTCTCTAAGCCCAGGAGAGTACAAAACTACTTAAATGCTTTTTGTATTACAAATTTTAATAAACCAGGATGGGAGAAGCTGGTGCCTTTATCGCAGAGCTCAACATGCACCTTGCTCAAGGAGTCCAAAGCTGCAGACCTTGTTAGGGGCTGGAGGAGCTGCAGGCCCCCCACTGTCCCACACCAACAAAGTGGACCAGCAGACAAATAGCAATATGAGAGCCGCCAACACAGCAATGCTTGACCTGACCTTCCGAGCACAACAGAACGTGGCTTTTGCTTCACTTCTAGCTTCCGCCTACCAAATCTCTTACACTATGTCTCTTGCATCCCACATTAACCTGGAAGCAGACTGGCAGAGAATTGGGGGAAATACATTTCCAGATTGGCCAACTGGACCTGATGTAAATCCACCACACCGTGGTTCTTGCTTGCTACCATCCTCTTATCAATGAGAAACCAACAAAGCCCAAATCTTAACTTCTTTATTGATTTGACAAGTTATTTTGGGGTTAAAACAAGAAAAATTATAACATGACCAAGTTTCAAGTTTAGTTTCCATTTTTTTCCTCACCAGGAACACAGTGTTTTGCACACCACAGTGCTCATTAATATTACTGAGTTGAATTAAATTAAATTAAATGTAATTGGGTACTTTACAACCTACAACCAGATCCTTGACCTAATCTCTCCTTATCTGCGTCAGTGTCCCTTGACCACTGGGTTGAGTCCCATATTTATTTTTCATTTGCTTTCTCTTCCCAGATCTTTCTTGAGTAATTGCCAATAACGTCCAACATAGTATAACCTATGGTTAGTTCCCATGGCTCTTTAAATTTTTCAAATTATAAACAGAGGGTGTCTGATGACAAATAGCTTGGACTTCTGAAATATCCATCTAAATGGAAACTATATTACTGGAGTTGTTGCACTGCACTTTTCTGAAGACGAAAACACAGCACTTAATTTGTTTTATATTTTAGCTATTTGCAAAGCTTTCCTGGGTTGCACAGTTCATTTTTATATGAGATAAATTGACTTGTCTCCTGTTAGTGGAGGTCTGCTTTCTCCAAACAGTTTATTTGTGTTTTAGAAGTTATGGACCTTCATGAGAATGTATGAAATCTATGTACCGTCTCTTCAAAAAATATATATTAAAAAAAAAAAAAAATTGTGGCCGGGCGCGGTGGCTCACGCCTGTAATCCTAGCACTCTGGGAGGCCGAGGCGGGTGGATCGCTGGAGGTCAGGAGTTCGAGACCAGCCTGAGCAAGAGCGAGACCCCGTCTCTACTAAAAATAGAAAAAAATTATATGGACAACTAAAAATATATATATAGAAAAATTAGCCGGGCATAGTGGCGCATGCCTGTAGTCCCAGCTACTCGGGAGGCTGAGGCAGGAGGATCGCTTGAGCCCAGGAGTCTGAGGTTGCTGTGAGCTAGGCTGACGCCACGGCACTCACTCTAGCCTGGGCAACAAAGTGAGACTCTGTCTCAAAAAAAAAAAAAAATTGTATGTAATTTTAGAGGAGTCCAAGACCCTTTGTAGCCCATGTACAGATTCCCCTGGAAAACTAAGAGACTCCAAATCAAGAAATCCTATTCTTACTTAATGATGACGATTATGAAGAGGAATACTTGAAATTGCTAAGATATTAATTCACATGTATCACATTACATTAAAATGCCCTGAAGAGGGTAGAAATGCTTACATCACATTTTTAAAGATGTGGGAGCATCTATACCTGGCTGTGACTCTGTCTTTCTGACACTGCTTGGGGGTTTGCAGGCTGCTTCCCTCCATACGAACTGTATTTTTATTTATTTTCATTACCATTTTGACCCCCTGCCTGGTACTCTAACACAGTGCTTTGTACTTAACTGATGCTTTTTGTTTTAATACATTTTATCACATATTATGCAGATATTTTATTTTTCATTATGAAAATGTTCTCAAATTTTCTAATCATATTGTTCCATTTGATGCATGGATCTCGAAGTTATTTTCATTTCATGTTGTGCTGATCTAATGTCAAGGTTTGAATACTGTAGACAATCTCCATACAAGGAAGAGATTTCTGTTTTAGTAATTGAGACCAGTTGCTTCTGGAAAGTAAGTTCCCACCATTTAAAAAATGTTCAGTTTCACAAGGAGAATTTTTTCAGCCTACACACATCTGTATAGATTGTCTAGAGTTTAAATCATAAAGTGAGGTTCTGATTTTTAATTTGTTCTGGCATGAAATTGAGCACAGCATCTGTTTTGCACATGTTTTACCTTTCATCCCTTTTGTTCATTATTATAGTTTTTCTACCCAAAGATCTCCAACTGGAAATGTTTTGAAATCTTGATCCTTATTTTTAAAGATAAGGAATTTTAAAAATCAGTTTACTGTGCTTAAAACTCAGTACAAAGGTTATATTATCAAGGTGAGAAAATCCATGGATTATAAAATAGAAGAACTTATATAGCCCAGTGTTTAAAACTGGCTTCTCTTCAGTGGGGTGGTGGGGAAGATGTAAAGCATCACTCAAGTATTACCGTGCCGGATCAGGCACTGTGGGCACCATGCCCTCCTGCATGGGCCCTGCTTCGGGCATCTTTCAGCTGAACTCCACCCAGCTGGAGTCTGTGATGCCCAGAAAAGTAAGGAACAGAGAGAATGACTTGAGGGACTGGTACTGACATGCTGCATCTAGAAGATAAAGACCTCACAGTAAAATACTGTGGGTGCGGACAGAAGAGAGCAGAATATTCTGAAAAATTTACTGGATCTTTTTCCCACATGCAGTCATATGTTGCTTAATCATGGGGATAAGTTCCAAGAAATGTGTCATTATGTGATTTTGTCATTGTGGGAACATCACAGAGTGTACTTCCACAAACCGAGGCGATACAGCCTACTGCACACCTAGGCTGTATGGTACAGCCTACTGCTCCTGGGCTACTAACCTGCACAGCACACGACTGTACTGAATACTGCAGGCAATTGTAACACAGTGGTAAGTATCTAAACATATTGAAACATTAAAAAGGTACAGTAAAAAATATAGTATAAAAGATAAAAAATGGTACATCTATGTAGGGCACTTACTATGAATGGAGCTGGCAGGACTGGCAGTTGCTCTGAGTGAGTGAAGGTGAAGGCCTAGGACATTACTGCACACGACCGTGGAATTTATAAACACTGTACACTTAGGCTACACTAAATTCATTAAAAAAATATTTTCTTTCTTCAATAAATCAACCTTGGCTTAGTGTCACAGTTTTACTTTATAAACTTTTACACATTTTAACTTTTTGACTCTTTTGTAATAACATTTATCTTAAAACTTATACAGCCATGCAAAAATATTTTCTTACTTTATAACCTTATTCTATTACCTTTCTTTTACTTAATTTTTTTTTTTTTTTTTTTTTACTTTTTAACCTTTTTTGCTAAAAACTAAGACACAAGCACACACATTAGCCTAGGCCTACACAGGGTCAGGATCATAGGTATTACTGTCTTCCACCTCCACATCTTGTCCCATTGTGGAAGGTCTTCAGGGGCAGTAACACGCATGAGCCCATCATCTCCTATAACAACAGTGCCTTCCTCTGGAATACCTCCTGCTTTACAGTTAACTTTAAAAAAATAAATAAATAAAAAGGAGCACACTTTAGCAATAAAAAGTATAGTAAATAAACCAGAAGCATAGTCATTTATTATCATCAAGCACTGTGTATTGTACATAATTGCATGTGCTATACTTTTATACAACTGGCAGTGTAGGTTTGTTTATACCAGCATCACCACAAACACGCAAATAATGTGTTGCACCACAATGTCACTAGGCAATAGGAATTCCTCAGCTCCATTCTAATCTTATGGGACCATCATCATAAATGTGTTCCCTCATTGACCAAAACGTCAATATACAGCACGTGACTGCATTTGCCCTTTCTTTCGTCCTTGAATTTCCAGCTGGTAAGCAGGTTTTTGAATGCCTAGTCTCAGAGATTCTTGAAACCTCTTCCTTCACTCCCTAAAGAGATTCTTCTAGGTGATTGGGAGGGAAGGAAAGAAAAGGGTGGCTCTGGGAAGACAAAGAAAGGAAGGAGAGATTCCCTGGGATTGGACACTGGAGAGAAAACACTGTGTGGGTCCCTGCAAGTATGTGTATGTTTGTGTGTGTGTGTGTGTGTGTGTGTGTGTGTTGGGGTCACCTCCAGAGTCAGAAGTCATGTATATACGCTACCACTATGTGAAAACAATAACCATCACCCACCAGTGTCCAGAAAAAAACAGAAATAAAGATGCCAGAAAATTATAGGGATTTGTATTGAAATGGCTTGCTCTTATACAAGTTTATAATGTTGAAACTTTTGAGCATTACTTTCTTTTTAAATAAAAAACATATTCACAAAACAAAGATGATAACCTCTTTTAGCTCTGTTTTACAAAAAGAGGGTGATTAGAAGAGGGCCAGTTGGAGCCACATAATTTAGGTTTCTCAAGCTGTCTTTCTCCTAATTACTGCACGAATTCATCTCCACACCATTATATGGTAGCTTTAAATATACCCACACATGCTAAAGCATTCCTTGAAGTGCAATCCTCTATGTAAAATAATGTTATACACCACAATAAAAGAAGCCAAACGTGTTAAAATACAAGGTGAAAATTAATAAGAAAGAATTCTCAGAGTGCCTTTTCCACATACTCAATATTGTGCAATTGCGCAAATTTATCAAATTTCTGGGTTCACTCTGCATATATAATTGGAAAGCTATAATTTGGGAGATGTCACCTTCAATAATTTTTCAATTGTTCAATTCTTTGAGAAATCCCAGAAGCTGAAAATATTAATTGACAATAGGTAAGAAAATCACTCACAAAGAAAAACAACCTGATACCCATTTTAAAACAATGCTGGGATTTGGTTCATCTATCCTTTGCTAAGCCACTTGCAAAACTAACATTGAGAAGGGGTAAATTGTTTTGGCAGTGTTACTTTTGCAAAACTGTAAGTAACTACAGAAAACACAAAGCTTCCTAAATCTTCCTAATTTATGTCTTCATTTATATGCATTTTTAATGAAGAACTCAAAGTAATTGCTAACTCTGGAGTGGTGGAGTATACAAACCCATTTATTTTTGTTTAAAAACACACAGCTGTCCCTTTGAGAGCCTTCCGGAGGTGAAGTTCTATGACTCACCAGTGTGGGAAGTTCCCAGCACTTATGGCTTACACAGAGAATTTTTCCACCACTTGTTCTTTACATTTAGTAGTGAATGGCTAAATTTGGAAATGCTGTGTCTTGTTACTAAAAAATAGCATTACATTCTGTAATCTAAAGATTTCTTTTATATGCAGCAAATTTCTGAAACCCAGAACATAAAACTGGGTGTAAAAATGTCCATGACAGCCAACGATTGCATCTTTTAAACTAGCTTTAAAAAAATAAACTTTCAGAGAATTGCGGATGTTTTTGTTTACTAGCTCAGACCTACATTACTCTTCATCAATACCAGGAAGTTTTACTTCGAATGAATGCAGGGTTATGTCCTGGGAACTTAACGAGATATATGAAAGCACAACTATAAATAACGAGACATTTGCTCTAGCACAAATGGGAAGGTTGGCATTCTATCCAATTATCTGACATGGCAAGTAATGATATTTTCATCAGATAATTGGGCATGATGAGCGAGTACACCGGGCAAGGAAGAGGCAGCATCTGGGGGTGGGAGGGTCATATCAGCCATGGCTATTCCTGTGGCCACTTAACTTACTCCAAGCCTCAGTCTTCTCACCCGTATAATGGAAATTTTACTGCTTATCATAAATTTAATGTGATGATTGAATAATAATATTATGGAAAATACATAATCCAGTGTCTGGTGCAGAGTCCTTGATGACATTGACCCTCAGGCTGCCAGAGCCTTTTATTTCTGCCTAGACAGAGAACAGAAAGTACCTAACAATTTAACTCCTTAACCACTGACTGATCTTGTGTGGGTATAACTATCCCAGCTCCCCAGCACCGGCCAGGACGACTCTTAGGCATGGCCTGCATGCTTCCAGGACTGCTTCATCCCCCTGGGACTTAATAATCCACCCTGGCTTGGCCTTCTCTCCTTCCCAGTCCCACTGGCTGCTCCTATTCTGTTTTTGTTTCTTTATCTTAGGGGCATTTCTTAGTAAACTACCTTCCCAGGAATCCTCATCTGAGCATCTGCTTTTGGGGAGCCCTAATCTAAAGTAGTGATGAAGAAAGAGGTCAAAGAGAGGAGAAAGATGGGTGTGATGGTTAAGTACATGTGTCCATTTGACTGAGCCACAGGTGTCCAGATATTTGGTTAAGAATTATTTCTGGGTGTGTCTGTGAGGGTGTCTCTGGAGGAGATTAACATTTGAATCAGTAGACTGAGTAAAGCATGTTTCCCTCCCCAACTAGGCCTCATCTAATCCCTTGAAGGCCTGAACAGTACAAAAGACTGAGCAAGAAAGAATCTCTCCGCCTGATTGCCTTTGAGCTGTGACATAGGTCTCCTCCTGCCTTTGGACTTGGACCAGAACATACTCCATTGGCTCTCCTGGTTCTCAGGCCTTCAGACTGCAGATCGTGGCACTTCTCTGCCTTCATGATCACATGAGCCAATTACTTATAATAAATCTCTCTCTTTCTCTTCCTCCCCACTCTACATACACATACACACACACACACACACACACACACACACACACAGAGGAGGATTGGAAAGTAAAGGTATTCCTAACATTCTTCATTTCCCTTAGAATTTTGGTAAGAATGGGGTGGGGGGAGGTTAGCAATAAGTGTGAATAGAGGGAGAATTTCTGTGGTAGCTGACAGAGCCGGAACCAGCCCTCCTACACATCCCCAAGGAATATGTAGGGGCACAAAAAAAAATATGGATCGGAAGATTCACATTCCTTTCCTGTTGGATTTCCAATGTGTACAATTACTATGCATGTTGCAACATTTCTCTGTTTGAGTCTAGACTCCGGCTCCTGTGAGCGGCTTACGTTCAGGGGCCACCTGGGAATGCCCAGTGTTCACTGAATGATGGATGCAGGATTCAGTGGCTGAGCAAATTAATAGAACGAATGTTACAGAATCATCTCATCCGTGCCATATTTTAAGCATCATGCTTTATAACACATTTCTTTCACTAAAGGGAGACAACACTGTATGACTACACATGTATAGAAAGAACATGAGGCCGGGAGTCTGGAGCCCTGAATCCTGACCATTGAGCTGGTACCGCCTACTTACTTGACTTAGGACGAGTTGCCAGTTTTTTGAGTTTCAGTTTTCTCATTAAAATATTTAAACTTTTAATATTATATTAGCTTTAATATATTTTTGTTACTAGAAAACAATCAGCTTGAGAAGAGTAGAAACACAATTTTTCTATTTAAATATTGTATAAAATCTTGAGTGATGACCAGTGACCAATCTTGGTACCTGAAGCATACAAAATTTTGCAGCCCTCTTTAAGATTACAAAATTAACAATTCGAAACAAGATATAAAAGTAAATAGTAATTTAAATGAGAAAACGTAACTCTATAACTCAAAAGTTAGTACACAGCACAAATATCAAAAATCCAAGAAAATATTTTATTAATTAACCACCTGACACAAGTTTATTTTCCCAAATTTTTTGGCTGCATACTCTTTGATTACTTTTCCATATGACAATGATTTTGCAATGTCACAGAAAAAGTATAAAGTTAATTTAGTCTTTTCTTTTTCATGACTTAAAGGTTATTTTTTAGTTTATAATGTAGAAAAATTTTTATTGATCTTGACATGAGAGCTTCTAAATTCCACTGTGATATGCTAAAATAGTTTTTGGCATTTTGAAGCTTCTGCCAGTCTTCTGTCTTTACTTAGTTGTTTTTTTGGTGGTGTTTTTTTTTTTTTTTTTTGACTTCTACCAACATACTTCATACCGATCATATTTGAATTTTGATCTGATTAACAATTATGAAAAATATACAAAATTAAACTGAAATTAAATTATACACTATAGCAAAACAAATGTATTTTTAAAATGCCACTCTGCAGTATGGGACAGTACAACTGTGTAATCAAATTCCTCTTCTACCATATATATCAACTTACTGATATATGGGTGTTAATTTCTGCTCCTGCACACTGAATGGATTTTACAGGGTAATGTTTTTAACTTTTCAGTATGAAAACTTTCAAAGATAGAAATATAGCACAACAAGCATTTATATAATTACAGCCTGGATTCCACGATTGTTAACATTTTGCTATATTTACTTCATCAACATATTGTGTTTGTCATTTCACAGTGCCATTGGCAATTTTTCTCTGAACCTGCCAAACTTCCTTAGGTAAAGATGAATGAAATTTTCTGAAATATGATATAATTTGTTTAGCTGTATAACACATGCAACATCTCACTTAGAGGCATTCACAGTGTAGTACAACTATAGGTTTTCTGATGATTATGATAAATCCTATTGTGTGCAATTCCCATAATAGTAGATATAGTGCATATTGAAGTGTATATGCTACGTTAGTCAGTTATTCACAGATACCACCCAACTGGGACCAGGAGTTTGTCCTGATCCTTAGAAATGCTTCCTTTTGCTATTCTGCAGGTTTTATATAGACTCCCTGCCCCCAGGACTTCTCTAAAAAGGCTGGCCCTGTGCTTGCTTGCACTCCAGGTCAAATAACCCATACAAAACACTCCTGTATATTCTTGAGCATTGGTGAGATTCAGTGAATCAAAGGTCCCAGGCATTCCAACGCTTTGCAGGTTAGAGATCATTCCTGCCTGAGAGCTCTTCCTGTAGCTAAGCTTCTAGAAATGCAGTGGTGAACAAAAGATAGCCGTTGCCTTTACAGAACATAGAGTTCAATGATCACGGAGACATTAAACAATATATTTTTTAAAAAGCAATTGTAAATAATTTCAAGTGCACAGAGCTTTGCAAAAAGAGAAAAATGGAACCTTAAGCATATAAACAGGGAGATCTGTCTGCCTGTCATCTATGTAGCTAACAGACACACACACATGCATTTTAGTATAAACACTTCAAGCCTTACTGGCAGTAATAACATCTTTTGTTAAAAAAAATAAAAAAACTTCTGAAATAATGGTGCTTTAGAGTAAGACTAGATTTTAAAATAAGGGAAGCAAGAATAGCAGACATCGAGCTGAACTCCATGGGAACCCAGACTCACAGAAGCTGTGATTATAGAGTCTCTAAAAAAACATGGGGAACTAGAAGGTCATCAGTTTTTCAGGATAGTTCTTTCTACTCAATTAACTGTTTTCACCCACAGCAGAAGGGTTGTGTCAATATCAATAATAATATTAAACATACACTACGTATTGGACATGATTCTAAATGCTCTGTACATAAGAGAAAGAAAATAAAGCACATAAAATTTAAGTGACTTCCCAAGTACACAGAGCCAAGATTTGAACATTGGAGTCTAGTTCTAGAACCCTCACTTTTAACAATTTACTTCTCTTACTATCGTTACTTAACTTTTCTGTCTTTTGATGCTACCAGCTAACCACCTCATCCTCTGGCCTGGATGTCACACCCTCTGGATAACGCGGAGGCTGTCTCCCACAGCCCCTGCCACAGACCTTTCTCCACCAGTGTCTTTATGCACCGTGGACAACTGCCTTTCTTTTCTGTGATTCCAGCCAACATTTCAGAAAGAGAAAATCTAATTGTCTCCATCAAAGTTCTTATAGTGAGCCATCTTCTTTTTCTAAATTTTGGCTATCCTTGGGTCAGACGCCTATGTGTGTTAGTTATCTATTGCTGTATAACATGTTGCCCAAAAACCAAACCTCAAAATGGGTTATTTATTTTTCAAAAATATATTAACTATATTCACCACATTGTACAATATATCTCTTGCACTTATTCCTCCTATCTACCTGAAATTTTGTAATTTTTGACCCACATCTCCCCAACCCCTTCTCCCCAACTGCTTTAGCTTACATGGAATCTAAAAAAGTAGATCTCACAGAATTAGGAACCCTATATCTTGACAGCATGGCTATCTTCGGAAAAATACAATCTTCCACTATAACACTAGTCCAATCAGCAAGGCTGAGGTGGGAATAGGCCATGTGGTATAAACCGGGGACACATAGAACCAAGTATTCATAAATGACTGTTATTTGCAGGAAGGGGATTTGGAAGTGACCTTGAGAAGGGAGCTTTGGTTATGGTAGACAATCTAGCTTTTGACCACTCCAGGACACACTTATAATAAGGATTAACAAGTCAGCAAAGATTAGAGATGAACAATGGGTCACAGAATAGTTACTGAGACAGTTGGGAGACCAGAAATAGGAAAGGGATAATGGAACTGATAGAGATAGATAAGAAATTGTTCATAGAAATATTCATCTATTTTACAATTTCTTTTATGGGCATCACAAGCCTCAAAGTTATAAATCTGCATCTCCTCTAGGAACTATGCCACAGTCTGCTAGCCTAAGTGTTAGAAGTATGATCATCCCACTATAAAATCAGCAATTGTCTGCTCTAGTAACTGCATTATTTTCCAAACTTAGCCTCCAGTCCTCTTATACTGTGGAGTCTCAGGACCATGAAGCAAAGGGGCTATTTATCTTCAATGTGAGATGAGTGTATTTAGAGAGAGAAGCAACTGAATTATTCCACACAGAGAGTAGTAGATAACTCTGGGTGTTACTCTCTACCCCAGCCCCTTGACTATGTGATATCTGTCCCAACCTTCTGGAGAGGAGTCAGAAAAAACATTTTCTTCAATTTAAAATTGGGCAAAGAAGATGCTGCAGATTCTATACTGTCCTGAGAGAAAAGGGGCTCTATTCATCCTGCTTTTAAAATAATTAATTTGCATGTGTTTTACAAGTATGATTATAATATTTCTCCTATTGTTACAGTTCAATTGTAAATTCTCCTATATTAAATTATGGTTATGTTCCCTAATCTACAGTTTGGCAAGTACTTTGTATGATAATATTTTTAGAGAATAGACAGCTATCAAGAGACGATGGTCTCCTGAACAATGGGAACATATTTGATTCTGAGGAGTTCTAAAATAACACAATCAACCTTTCCCTCTTGGAGCTATCATTTGCAGTTAGATTTACAGGGGCATTAAGTGGCCTGTTTCATTGCTGTTTTCATCAAATCATCATCTCAAAAAGATCATATTATGAGGCAGGTTTTTTTTTTTTAAAGAAGATAGATCCTTCTTTGCTTTTTGCTTATAAGGTGATGGATTTTTTCTTTATATTAGATTTGAAAGCTAAAAATCACTGACTTCAGATAAAATGTGAACAGAAGCTTCTCTTTGAGGGAAGTCCCCTCACATATCATGAAAATCCTAAGCATGAAATTATGGAAATTTGCAACAAGGTCATTTTCTTCTCTCCCCAGTATTTCAGGCATACTTTTCAATGACCCCAAAAGATAGTTCTTTGAGAAGACCTATCAAATTGATAAACTAATAGACAGACTGTAAGGAAAAAAGTAGGGAAGAGACGAATGACCAATTCTAGGAATAAGATAGAGGACATCTCTACAGATTCTGGAATTCATAAAAGGATCACATGGATGATAAAAATTTTATGCCAGTAAATTTGAGAATCTAAATGAAATGGACAAATTCCTTTGAGGACACAAATAATAAAAAATCACTGAAGAAGAAATGCTGACTTGAATAACTCTACATATATCAAAGAATCTGAATTTGAAATTTAAAAATCTCCCCACAAAGAAAACTTCAGGTCTAGATGGCCTCACTGGTGAATTCTATCAAAAATTTGAGAAAGAGATAATAGTAATTCTGTGCAAATTCTCTCAGAAAATTGAAATTTGTTCTGTGAAGCTAAAATTACCCTGACATCAAAAGAAAAGGTATTATTTAGAAAGAAAGCTATAGATTAATATCCTTCATAAACACAGACACAAAAATCTGCAAAAATATTGGCAAATCTAATTCAACAATATATAAAAGGGACAAAATATCATGATCAAGTGAAAGTTATCCCAAAAATGCAAGACTGGTTCAACATTCAAAAATTAATCAATGAAATTCATCACATCTACATATTAAAGAGAAAAAAATACGATCATCTCAATAAATACAGAAAACATCTGACAAAATTCACCATCTGTTCATAACAAAAACTCTCTAAGAATTAAGAATAGAGAAGAACACCATCAACCTGATATAGGATATCTACAAACAAACATATAAGTAACATTATATTTAATAGTAAAAGACTATTTCCCTCTAAAATCAAGAACAAAGCAAAGATGTCCACTTTCACAACTTCTAATCAAAAGTGGACTAGTGGTCTTTTCCAGAGCAATAAGGAAGGAAAAAGTAATAAAAGGCATCCAGAATGGAAATAAATAAAACAGTCTCTTTGTTCAGATGACATGATTGTGCATGTAAAACAAATCTCAAAGAATTGATTAAAAAGCTATTCAATGACTAGGTTTAGCAAAGTTGCAGGATATAGGCTAAATATCCGAAAATCAATCACAAGTTAATACACTAGCAATGAACAATTGAAAATCGAAATAAAAAATACAATTTACAATAGCTCCAAAAATATGAAATACTTTGATATAAATCTTACAAAATATGTATAAGATCTATACATTGAAAGCTACAAAGCATTGAGTAAAGAAATCAAAGGAGACCTAAATAAATGACAAGATATACTACCTTAATAGATTGAAAAGCTCAGTTTTATTAAGATGTCAGTTTTCTCAAAACTCTTCTATAGATATTTACAAATATGTGCAAATAAAACAACACAGTACTAATTAACCTGTGGGTTAAAGAGAAAAATCACAAAAAAATATAAAATATTTTGAGATAAATGTAAATAAAGATACAGCATACAAACATGGGATGCAACTAAAGAAGTACTTAGAAAAAAATTATAGCTTAAAAACATACATCAACAAAGAAGGCAGATCTCACATCAACACTGTAACCTTCCATATTAAGGCATTGGAAAAAGGAGAACTTTAAACTCAGAGCAATCAGAGGAAAGGAAATTATAATGACTAGAGTGAAAATTAATGAAATACAGAATATAAAAACAATGGAGAAAATCAATGAAACCCAAACTTAGTTATTTGAAAAGATTAATGAAATTGAGAAAATTTTAGACAGACCAATCAGGGAAAAAAGAGGAAAGATTCAAATTACTAAAATCAAGAATTAAAGAGAGAACATTACTACTGATCTTACAAAAATGAAAAGGTTTATAAGGGAATACTAAAGACAACTTTATGCCAACAGATTGGATAACTTAGATGAAATGGAAAATTTCCTAAAAAAATACAAACTATACAAATGGACTCAAGAAGAGATAGAAAAGCTGAATAGACTTATAACTAGTAAAGATATTGAATTAATTTTAAAACTACCTAAAAAGAAAACTCCAGGCCCAAATGGCTTCACTGGTGAATTCGACTAAACATTTAAATAATTTATACTGATTCTTCACAAACTCTCCCAAAAATAAAACAGCAAGGAACTTTTCCCAACTCATTCAATGAGTTTAGTATCATCTTGATTCCAAAAGCAAACACATAACAAGAAAAGAAAACTGCAGACCAATATATGTTGTGAATAGACACAAAAGCTCTCAATAAAATATTAGGAAATTAAAATAAATATATAAACTGGAATTTATCCAAGAAATGCAAGGTCAGTTTGGTATCTGAAAATCAATTAATGTAATAAGGCATTATTAATGAAATAAAGACAAAAACCACATGGATATGGATTAATGGAATAAAGTTGAGAGTCCAGAAATGAACCCTTGTATTTATGATCAATTGATTTTTGACAAGACTGCCAAAACACTCCAATGGGGAAAGAATAGTCTTTTTAACAAATGGTGCTGGGACAACTGGGTATCCACTCAAAAGAATGAGGTTTGATCTCTACCTCACACCATATACAAACACTTACTCAAAATCTATTAAAGACCTAAGTGTAAGAGTTAAGATTATGAAACTCTTATTAAGAAACACACGTGTGCATGTTTGTAACCTTAGATCATGCAATGCTTTCTTAAACAGGACACCAAAAACAGAAACAACAAAAGAATAAATTCAACATTATCAAAATTAAAAACTTTCATGTTTCAAAAAAACACCATCAAGAAGGTAAGAAGACAACCTAAAGAATGGAAGAACATTTTTGCAAATTATATATCTTATAACAGACTTGTATCTGGAATATATAAACATAATTACAACTCAAAAATAAAAAGAGAAATAACCCAATTAAAAACAGGGAAAGGATATAAGTGGACATTTCTTCAAAGAAAATATACAAATGGCTAACAAGCACATTTTAAAAAGTTCAACATCATTAGCCACCAGGGAAATGCAAATCAAAACCACAATAAGATGCCACTTCACAATCACTAGGATGACTATAGTCAAAAGTGTTGGAGAGGACATGGAGAAATTGGAACACTGATACATAGCTATTGGGATTTTAAAATGAGGCAGCTGCTTTGAAAAAGTCAGGTGGTTCCTTAAAAGGATAAACACAGAGTTATACTATGATCCAGCAGTTATTGTCCTAGATATATACCCAAGAGAAATGAAAACATATTTTCACAAAAAACTTGCATATGATGCTCATGAAAGTATTACTCATAATAAATAAAAAGTGGAAACAACCCAAATGTCTACCAACTGATGAAAAAATAAAATAGTCTATGTCCTTAAAGTTTAATAGTTTAGACAATAAAAAAATGTAGTACTGATACATTATACAACAGGAATGAATCTTGAAAACATTGTGTTAAGCAGAAGGACCAATAATAAAGAACCACATATTATTCTATTTATATGAAATGTCCAAAAAGGCAAATGTATAGAAAGTAGATTAGTGGGTACCTAAAACTGGGGAGTGGGAGGTGTGGAGTGTTGACTAAGAGGTGCCATGTTTCTTTATGGTATGATTAGAAGTTCTAAAATTGTGATGACAGTTGTCCAACTCTGTGAATATATTAATAGCTAATGAATTATACATTTCAAATGGGCAAATTGTGTAGTATACACAGTATTTCTTAATAAAGCTATTTTTAAAAACTAATCTATAGATTCAAAGTAATTCCAGTCAAAATCCCAGCCAAAATAATGTTTTCAGAAACATTCAAAAAAAAAATGTTTTTTAGAAATCAATAATTTGATTCTAAAATTTATATGACAAAGCAAAGGGATTAAGATAGTCAAAACTATTTTAAAGAAAAAGAACAAAGGTAATGCCCTCTCTCTACCTGATTCCCAGACCCACTATAAAGACACAGAAAGCAAGGCAGTGTGGTGTTGGTAAAAAGACAGACAAATAGATTCATGGAACAGAATAAAGCATCTACAAATAGACCCTCACTTTTACCGTTAATTGATTTTTGACAAAGGTGCAAAGCACATTGACAGAGAAAAAGTAGTCTTTTCAACAAATTGTATTAGAAAATTGTGTATCCCCCAGCCATATATGACAAACCCACAGCCAACATCATTCTGAACGGGGAAAATTGAAAGCACTCCCACTTAGAACTGGGACCAGACAGGGCTGCCCACTGTCCCCATTACTTTTCAACATAGTATTGGAAGTCCTTGCGAGAGCTATCAGGCAAGAGAGCAGAATCAAGGGAGTCCAAATAGGGAAGGAAGAAATCAAACTCTCACTTTTTGCTGATGATATGATGTTATATCTGGAAAACACCCAGGATTCAACCATGAGACTCCTGGAATTGATTAACGAATATAGCAAAGTCTCAGGCTACAAAATTAATATACACAAATCAGAGGCATTTATATATGCCAATAACAGTCAATCGGAAAACCAAATTAAAGACTCAATACCCTTCAAAATAGCAACAAAGAAAATAAAATATCTAGGTATATACCTAACTAAAGAGGTAAAGGACCTCTATAAGGAAAACTATGAAACACTGAGAAAAGAAATAGCAGAACTTGCAAATAGATGGAAAAATATACCAGGCTCGTGGATTGGAAGAATCAACATTGTTAAAATGTCTATACTACCCAAAGTGATCTACAGATTCAATGCAATCCCTATTAAATTACCAACATCATTCTTTACAGACGTAGAGAAAATAATTATACACTTTGTATGGAATCAAAGAAGACCCCGTATAGCAAAAGCAATTTTAAGCAACAAAAACAAAATGGGAGGTATTAATTTGCCAGACCTCAAACTATACTACAAGGCCATGGTTCTTAAAACAGCCTGGTATTGGCACAAGTACAGGGACACAGACCAGTGGAACACAACAGAAAATCCAAATATAGAACCATCCTCATATAGTCACCTAATTTTTGACAAAGCAGGAAAGAATATACTCTGGAGACAAGAATCCCTATTCAATAAGTGGTGCTGGGAGAATTGGTTAGCCACTTGTAGAAGACTGAAACAGGACCCAGAGCTTTCACCTCTCACAAAAATCAAATCATGGTGGATAACAGACTTAAACCTTAGGCATGATACAATCAGAATTCTAGAAGAAAATGTAGGAAAGTCTCTTACAGACATTGGCCTAGGCAAAGAATTTATGAAGAAGACCACCAAGGCAATCACAGCAGCAACAAAAATAAATGAATGGGACATGATTAAATTAAAAAGCTTCTGCACAGCCAAAGAAACAGTCCAGAGAATAAACAGACCACCTACAGAATGGGAAAAAATTTTTGCATACTACACATCAGATAAAGGACTGATAACAAGAATCTATTTAGAACTCAGGAAAATCAGCAAGAAAAAAATCAAGCAACCCTATCAAAAAGTGGGCAAATGACATGAATAGAAACTTCTCGAAAGAAGATATAAGAATGGCTAACAAACACATGAAAAAATGCTCAACATCCCTAATCATCAGAGAAATGCAAATCAAAACCACAATGAGATATCACTTAACCCCAATGAGAATGGCCTTTACCAAAAAAACCCAAAACAACAAATGTTGGCGTGGGTGTGGAGAGACAGGAACACTAATACACTGCTGGTGGGACTGCAAACTAGTGCAACCCCTGTGGAAAGCATTATGGAGGTATCTTAAACAGATTCAAGTAGACCTGCCATTTGACCCAGCAATCCCATTATTGGGCATATACCCAAAGGAAAAAAGGTCATTCTGTAACAAAGACACATGTACCCGAATGTTTATAGCAGCACAATTCACAATAGCAAAGATGTGGAAACAACCCAAATGCCCATCAATACATGATTGGATTAGTAAGCTGTGGTATATGTATACCATGGAATATTACTCAGCTATAAGGAATAATGAAGATACGACATCTCTATGGTTCTCCTGGAGAGAGTTGGAATCCATTATATTAAGTGAAGTATCCCAAGAATGGAAAAACAAGCATCACATGTACTCACCAGAAAATTGGTTTCCCTGAACATCACCTAAATACACATCTGGGAACGACACCAATCAGATATCAGACTGAGGTGGGGTGGGGTGGGGGAGGGGATGGGGGTATGCCTACACAATGAGTGCATTGCGCACCGTTTGGGGAATGGTAACGCTTGAAGGTGCTGACTCGGGAAGGTGGGGGTGGGGAAGGGAGGGATATATACCTACATGATGGGTGCAACGCGCACTACCTGGAGAACAGACACGCCTGGAGCTCTGACTTGGGGGGAAAGGCGGTACATGGGCAACGTATGTAACCTGCAATTCTGTATCCCCCATAACAATAAGATGAAATAAAAATAAAAGAAAAAAAAAAAAAGAAAATTGTGTATCCCTGTGAAATAAACAAACAAGCAACAGACCTTGTTCTGTACCTCATACCGTATACAAAAGATCTGAAAAGATATTTCACCAGAGAATATATATAGATGGCAAATAAAGACATGAAAAGGTACTCGACACCATCAGACATTAGGGAAATGTAAATTAAAACCACAATGGTATACCACTACATTCCTAATAGTATGACTTTTAAAAATGACAATATCAATGGGTGGCAATGGTGCCGAACAACTAGAACACATATGCTGCTGGTAGAAATTTAAAATGGTATAGTCATTTGGAAGTTTCTTCTTAAATTAAATGTAAACTTAGCATCTCATCTGTAAATCCCTTCTTAGGTACTTAACAAGAGAAATAAAAACCTATGACCACATAAACCTAGATGTAAATGTTTACACAGGCTTTATTAGTAATCACCAAGACTAGAAACAATCAAAATGCCCTTCAACCAAGAAATGCATAAACAAAGTGGATTACATCCATATGATAGAATACTACTCAGCAGTAAAAAGAAATGTATGACTGATACGTGCAACAACATGGATAAATCTCAAGTGCATTATGTTAAGTGAAAGAATCTGGACACAAAAGGCTCCAAATTGTATAATTTCCTCCACATGGCATTCTTGGAAAGGAAAGACTGTAGGGAGAAAACAGATTAGTGGTTGTCAAGGGCTAGAAAAGATGGACAGATTGACCACAAAGGAGCATAAGGAAACTGGGGGAGAAGAGTGATGGAAACATTCTACATTGATTTTGTTGGTGGGTTTGTCAAAGCTCACAGAATTATACATGAAAAATCATGAATTTTACTATATGTAAATTATATCTAAAAATGGAAAAAAGAAAATCCAGCAATTAGAGACATTTATGAGCTATAAAAATTTTTATAGATATTTTATTTTCAATGATTTGTAATTCAGTAACAGCTGATTTTATGTAATAAAAACATTCATGACATAACTCAGATTCATGTTTTTCTAAGTTTCAGCTTTGACAGATTTTATTTTCATCTTTTTTTAAATTTCAAAATATTATGGGGATACAAATGTTTTGGGTTACATGAATCACTTGTGTAATCCGTGGGTCATGGCTATAAGTGTGCCCATCACCAAAATAGTGTTCACTGTACCTAACTCATCACCTCCACCTTCCTCTCCCCTGCTTCATTTCCACAGAGTTTTACTTCCTTCTGTGCACATACGTGAACGTCGATTAGTTCCAATTTAATAGTGAGTATGTGTGGTGTTTGTTTTTCCATTCTTGAGATACTTCACTTAGGATAATGGTCTTCAGTTTCATCCAAATTGTTGCAAAAGGCATTAATTCATCCTTTTTATGGCTGAGTAGCACTCCAAATATACCACATTTTGTTAATCTACTCATGAATGGATGGGCACTTGGGTTGATCTCACATCTTTGCAAATGTGAATTGTGCTGCCATAAACATTCGAGTGCAGGTATCTTTTTGATAAAATGACTTCTCTTCCTTTGGATAAATACCCAGTAGTGAGATTTCTGGATCGAATGGTAGGTCTATTTTTAGTTCTCTGGGAATCTCCATACTGTTTTCCATAGAGGTTGTACTAATTTGCAGTCCCCTCAACAGTGCTTATAAGCATTCCTTTCTCTCTGCATCCATGCCAGCATCTATTGTTTTTGGACTTTTTAATAAAAGCCATTCTGACTGGGGTAAGGTGATATCTCATTGTGGTTTTAATTTGCATTTCCCTGATGATTAGTGGTGTTAAGCATTTTTTCATATGTTTATTGGCCATTTGTCTATCTTCTTTTGAAAAGTTTCTGTTCTTATGTTTTGCTCACTTTTTAATGGGGTTGTTTTTTTCTTGTTGATTTGCTTGAGTTCTTTGTAGATTCTGGTTATTAGGCCCTTATTAGATTTATAGCTTGTGAATATTTTCTCCTATTCTGTAGGTTGTTTATTTTCTCTGTTGGTTATTTCCTTAGCTGTGCAGAAGTTTTTTAATTTAATCAAGTTCCATTTATTTATTTTTGTTGTTGCTGTAATTGCCATTGGGGTCTTGGTCATAAATTCTTTGCCTAGGCCAATAACTAGAAGATTTTTTCCTACATTTTCTTCTAGAATTCTTATGGTTTCATGCCTTACATTTAACTCTTTTATCCATCTTGAATTGGATAGCCACATGCAGAAGAATGAAACAGTATCCATCTCTCACCACGCACAGATTTTATTATGTGACCATGATCCAATACCATCTCAGTGAGTTGAGTGAGTTTTCAAGATGTCAGGCCACAAGACAGACTTTTAATGGCAGAGGAGCTTTGGGGAGATGGAGCAAAGTGGTGAACTATTCCG
The DNA here is from genome assembly GCF_041146395.1 of Eulemur rufifrons. Lineage (NCBI taxonomy): Eukaryota > Metazoa > Chordata > Mammalia > Primates > Lemuridae > Eulemur > Eulemur rufifrons. The sequence goes on from NC_090983.1 coordinate 47,178,834, forward strand.
ACACTATGGAACATAAATCTGCTGTTGAATAAGTAGCTTACCTTCGGCTAACTTTCCTTGATGTCTTTGGGTTTAAAGAGCTGCTAGTTTGTTTCTTTTCCCTCTTAATATTTAAACATACTTATTAGGGTATGTTTAAAATATTAAACATATTTTATTGTGCAAAAAAGAGTAATTGAATTCATCCTTATGTGTTTTAACATAATTGTAGTTCAATTAATGAAGGAGATACTTTTAGAGGATACAACCTCTGTGATGGAAATGTCCAGAGGTTAAAAATAACATAGAGGATATGGAGATGTGCTCTCAGATCTGATATTTTCAAGATAAAAATATTGACACATTCAATAAAGGCAAAGACAAAAAACTTTACAGGTTTTCTGAAAATTTGTATTTTTAGACCAAAAAATTATATAATTTTAATAAGGAAAAATAAATTTGATATCTCACTAAACTTTATTTTATATTTATATCATCATCTGTTTACTATTTTCATCTCAGAAAATCATACAATAGAATTTCAGTAATGGAAGAGATCTTAAATAACCCTTGTTCTTTATATATGAGGACTCTGAGGTTGAGAAAAATGAAACAGTTAACAAAGATTATGTACACAGTTAATGCCAGAATTAAAACTAAAATTCAGGTCACCAGATTCTTCAAGAGTTTTAAATTATAGTTTTTAAAACTAACACTAACCGCCCTTAAAGTAGAAAATGGACAGAATGAGAAAAGTTTAAAATCTTTTTATTACCAAATTTATAAGTTATTAAAGCAGAAAATTTAAGACCATGCTTACAGAATCAGAAAAGATAAAATTGAATTTAGTAATATATAAAATAGAAGAAAAGTGATTAAAGAAACAGAAGATTCCGTTTATATTATCCAAATTAATGACCATTTTCCTTTTTCAATTTCACTGTAGTGATTTAAAATATACCTACAGCCTTCATTTTAGAACATGTGTCCAATTTTGAATTTTACATAATCATTAATGTAGACACCTTCAAGTCAAGCACACTAATGTCCTTCTAGAAAGAGCCCTTGGAGAACTGAAAATAGAACAAAGTCACTGAGTTTATTTCTAAATGATTTATGTAATTAAAGTTTAACATAATTGGACATGAATTGTTATTGGAGTTTCATTGCTGTATTCTGGAGTGCACATGGTGGGAAATTTTTAGTCATAAAGCATCTCTCTCTCAAGGATGTAAATGCCTTTGACATTGCTGGATGATTCTGTCACTGAGGGAATGGGCACCATCTGTCCCTGCTTAGTTGTGCTGAGAATGTTGACCTGACAGAGCACAGCAGAACTGGAGAAGCCTGAAAGAGTATCTCCATTCCTTTTGCACCTAGTAATAAGTTATCTGAAGTGTTGCAAAACCATGAGTTTGTCTGTGACATGAGGACAGCAGAATTATTGTCAGTCTGGAAAAGATTAATTATGGGCGTTTAGAAAGAGAAAGACTTACACAGAAGCTATCTGGGTTCAGAACTCATAACCTTTTCCAGCTGTCATTTAGGAGTAAAGTGTAGACACAGAGATTCTCTATTTGCTGGGGATTTAATTGAGACCACTGAGTTAAAGACCTGGGTGAGCAAACATATTAGTATGAAAAAAGGCTCCATTGATGAGGGTGTGGTATAGTTAGATTAGAACAATTGTGTACTTAATTCACAATAAACTTGGGAGGAGAGGTTTGTAATCATAGTTCACCTTTCCTTTTAGTCTTATTATAGTTAAAATAAGAAGAGAAGTGGACACAGATGTCAGACGTTTGGCAGAGGCTTTATTTCCTCTGACCCACATGTCTAATTTTATAAGTAGTCTATTATCTCAACTTACATTACATATGTGTAGCTAATTAACTCATCATAGTTTCCCTGCAACATTCTTCCTCCTCCTTCTGTGCTCCCACTTTCTATTAATGGCACTAGCATCATGTCAGTTCAAAAGCTTGGAATCATTTTAAATATCATCTCTCTCCCAACAGTTGCTGGTCAATTGATTCTACTTACAGAATACATTTCTAAATTGTTTTCTTCTCTTTGTTTTCAATATTGCAACCACAATTCAATCCTTTCTTTCTTAACATGTGTTTACTCTCTCAATATTAGCTAGCTGGAAAAAAAATATCAGCTAGCTCAATTCTCTATCCTCAATCCTTCTCTCTGCAGTCTGATTTATGGTTCATTTTCCTAGAGAATAATTCTAGTCATGCTTTTTCTATGATCTAAAATCGTTGGTTACCTCAAACTATCTACTGAATAAAGCCCACTACAAGCAGGCAATCATGACTTCCCACTCAATGACTCCATGGTATGTCCTGCATCCTCCCTCATCCTCCCTGTCCAGAGTGTCCTTGCCTCTATGCCTTACTTAGGAGGTTTCCTCTGCCTGGAATGCTCAGTTACTTTCTATTTGTCCTTTAAGACCCAGATCAAATCTCATGTCCTCCACAGAACTTTCTTGTGTCACAAAGCTATGAACATCTTTTTGACACCTGAATGTTCACAGAAGGGGGCTGACAGGTATCCACCTAGAAGAATATTGTGAGGACTAGGCAATGAAATCATAGAATCATTGGCTAACATACGCATGTTTGCAGTTCAGACCACTACGTTAAAAAGAGTGATAGGTGCCAGTACAACTCCCTGTCCTAAGATGCTATCCAAGGAAGACTCTGGAAAATAAAGATTGACAAGCTTTGTCCCACATTTGGAAGTTGATTCAAACCATAATAAAAAGAAGTACTATTGAACACTTAAGCACAAAAAGAAAACATATAAAAAAGGGGAAACATGTTTTAAAAAGGAAAAAAATAACAATAATCCCCCAGATTTTTTGAAAGGATAGATAAGCAGAAAAGTAGTGTGATAACCAATGTACATGACTGGTAGCCTTCCATGCCAAAGGAATGTCCTCTCGCTCCATCTCGTACGTTCTATAGCAATCACACAATGTTTTCTTAATTCTCTAATTAAGCCATATCTTTTCCTATTTCCATACCTTTTCAACCTCTTCTTGGTTCTCTGGGCCAAATATTACCTTTTATTTTTTTGAAAACCTTCCCCCAAAGCAGAGAAATGAATTCACTTTCTTCTTTAATTTCCTGGCACATCGGTCCTAAAATTTCCATTATGATACCCTTCACAATGGTGCTCTAACTATTTTTTACAATGTTCCTCTACTTATGGGTGAATAATTCAGTAGCAACTTAATTACTATTCAATCTTTGTATCACTAGAATCTAGTAAAATGCCTAACACTTAGTAGGTACTCAATAAATACCAGATAAATGAAAGAATAAATGAAAATATGGTATGTACTATTAATACTAACCCTAAGTTTCAAAAGTAAATGAGGTTCAGAATTTAAATTACTTGCTCACATTCAGCCAGGTGATCAGTAGGAGAGCTAAGGTACAAACCCAAGTCTTCTTATTCCAAGGCCAATGCTCATTCCCCAGATCGACTGACTCGCATGAACTTGTTTGCCAAATCCTTGAATATTCAGACTAGGTGACACGCTTGGATCTTTAACTAGCTTAATTTTTAAAAAGCAAGAGACATCTTTACAGAGAGGCAGAACTGTAATAGGCTTTAAATACAAATAGCTGCATAAAACCAATTACATTCATGTATGTTGCACATTCACAACAAAGTACAGTATTCAGGTAAAGCAAAAATGTAAAACTAATACTTCACATTGAGAAAGTCATGCTCATCCATAAATCTGCCCTTCGTGTAACTGTCAGACAGGTAATTGGACTCAATGGATCTGGGTCTGAACCAATATTTGACTGAACTACATTTCAGCACGATTCAATAAGTGTGGGGTGCCCCTAAATGTTTGTGGTACTAACAGGATGTGAAATGATTAATACAGCCTGCTAACTATACCAATTGATTATTTTAGTCAGGCAAAGAAAAAAACAACTATGCAACTGGGCTTCAAAACAAATCAGTTATTTCAGGTTACTTGAGATTGTTTTAAGTGCTTGTAAGCAGAGTAATAGCAGTCAAATCTCAGGTCCATATTGTAAACTGATTAGCTGTGTAGCCCATTTCACAATTGATTCCTGCTGTGTCCACAGGCATGGCCCTTGAGCAATTCCAAGAAACATTTCCACGTATCAGCACTATCCTTCTAAATGGCAAGACTATTGGCAGCAAAATTGATTATTGCACAGAGGGAAGTAAAACTCTGTGGAAATCCACCAGGGGAGAGGTGAGAGGAGGGGAGGGGAATAAACCTACATAAAGGGTACTAGGAACACTATTTAGGTGATGGGCACACCTTTAGCTGGGACTCAAGCATTACAAAAACTATCCATGTAACCTAAAACACTTGTACCTCCTTATTGTTTTGAAATAAAAATAAATAAGAAAAATTGGTTATTCTACTTGTACCAGTATTGAGGTAAAACATCTTAAGTTTGACAAAAGAAGAAGAAAACATTTCTAAAGAAATCATTTGGTCCTATTTATAAAGACATGAATTCCTTTATTATTGGATTTTTTTTATTTACCATATCATATGACATTGGCTATTTTGGGAATGAGAGTTCAGACTACGTGTATCATTGGTGTGATGTATTGTAGCCACGTGTGTTCTTATCCAATGCTCTTCTTAAGCATTCTTAAGCATTCTGTACTAATTTTAAAGAAACATTATGCAATTTACTGTCAATTTATGCAGAACTGTTGAAGTGTGATGTCATTTTGGTCAAAATGAGATTGCATAAATTCAGAAACCCTAGCCTGCGATCAATTTCCCAGATTACTAGATTTACATATTAATAACTCCTAGGGTATTTTTCTGTTCACCAGCTCTAATTGCAACCAGAATTTATGGCTTGGGATCTTTTAAAATCCAAATGCAATGGCCAAGTGCTTAAAGCCTGGAGCCTTGCCACACTGGCACAGAGACCCTCAGCAGACACAAACCTAGAAGGTTGGGGCTTTTATCTGACTATGTTTCCCCCCACAGATGGTTCTTACCACATTATTTGATACATACTTACGTACTCCCAGCAAACCCCAATGCCAAAGGATGGCTACAAGAAAGTATTTAGAGCCCATTAATTCAAAATGTGTTCACTTTTCTACTCACGTTCATCTTTATTGTGATATATACATAAAAGTGAAGAAATCAGAAATTTTCTCCTTGGATTCAACTTGCCAAGTTCTATAGTATCTGTGAATTGAAATTTGGTTTGTGTGTGTGTGCGTTTTAAGTTGTAAGTTTTGGGTGTCCTTCCTTCTCTGAAATAACAGGATCTCCTGCAGAGGGAAGGAGTTAGTGAAGAAGATCTTGATTCACTCAAATCATGCTTATTCCCTCAGCAGCTGGGAAAAGCATGCCTTGTTCGGTGGCGTATTTTTCAACTCAGTGAAGAGAGTTTTTATTTCCATGTACATGCTTAATGGTCAATTAAAGAGCCATTCCAAAGGCTGCAGTAGGTTGGTTTTAATTCAAAATTCTCTTACCCTTATTTAACAGCAAAACGAATGGGAGTACATTTCCTCCTGAAAAATCTCTTTCAAAGAAGGCTTCTGCAATGCATAGTTTACTTGGACAATGTTTAATCTGAAACCAGGGAATGAAGTCTCCAGCCAGAATACAGCTGAGCTGAAAACAGAGCCAGAGACTAAGGGGACCAAAGTGAAAATTGTATTATTCAAAAATTTGTCTATAATACATTTAATTCTGCACATAATTTTTAAGTGACTGCTCTGCACAAAGCACAATGACAGTTACTGCAAGGAATGGTCCAGATGTAAAATCAGTTCCCACATCTTTATCCTATCAAGGAAAGCTCAGGCAAGTCCACAAACAATACAAGGTAGTACGTGATTGCAGCATGAGAGATGCAGACAAGTGCTGTGGAGCTCAGAGATCAGAAAGAGAGCCCATTTATGTGAGTAGATAACAAAAGCCTTTGTGGAATATATTCATGTAAGATGAACTTAAGACAGAGGAAGATTTTGATAGGCAAAGGGAGGGGGTGATTTCCTAAGTAAATGAGAAATAAGAACAGAGGACAGAGACATAGGACAAGTGTGGAAATATTACATAGTTAGGTGTTTTGGGAACTTACACAAAAAGAAGACCAAACGGAGATACTATTAAAACATTTTGGTGGGGTCATATTGGAGAGAGTATGAAAGCTCTAAGGGATTATTTTTTACTGTTTCTGTTCACCTTGAAGACATCTTCAGTGAGGAGGTGATTCCCATTTATTTTGCTGTTGAAGGCAGAAGATTTAGAACTAAACCATAGTTTAAAGCTATAGCCTTTACAAGGGCTCATTCATATTAGATGCCTACATGATAAGATAGATTTGGGGAGTGAGATCAGTGGTTAATCAGGATTTATTGTAGTAAAATAGGCAGTATATAATTCAGCTTCCAAATCCGTTGGATTCCCTCCTCCATTTGACAATAATAACAATAACAGTAATAGTAATAACCAGAAAACTATATATTGAGAACTACACTTACTATGTGACAAATGCTTTACTTACATTTGTTCATTTTATTCTTACAACTGCCCTATGAAGTGAATACTCTTATCATTATTTCATTGATGAAGTAACAGCTCCAATCTAAGTATAACATCTACGAAGCTAAGTCAAATTAACCAAACTCCATGTACTTGGCCACTACTCTCTCCTGCCTCCCATTTGGATGCCAGACAATTCTTCATGCTTCCTTGTTGATAGCTGTTCAAGCATATTTGTTCAAACAGAGCCTTAGAATGGCCTCACCAAACCAATTCCTTCCGAGACCAAGCACCTGTGATTTTGGAGAAGTCTTGGGGTATGTAAACAGCCCTCCGTGTCTCCACATCTGAGACTACCTGAGACACTGACTGCACTCCACATGGGTACAGCATGGGCTCTGGGGACAGGCTGCAAGTGCTGACCTAACCATGCATTAGGTATGTTCTTTATTTCTATGTAAGCACAGTCCCTGATAGAATAAGTGACTTTCCAAGAGACCCATAGAAATTCAAAGGCAAATTATCTAAAATTATGAGCCTTTTTCAGTCCTCTAGCCAGGAGATCATAAATCATTTGCAGAGTACAAAATAATTACAGAAGAGGAGGAACACAATTATCTTTTAAAACCCACTCTTCCATCATGGAAAACTTTAATTTGTTCTGTTTAAAAATGGCAGAACTATTATTTTTTGTGGTTGCTCAGCTTTGTGGTAACTAGATAAGAAGCACATGGTGAGATTGACAAGGTAAAGAAATGGAGGGGGAAGCGTGGACCGAAGGCTAGTCCAGCAGCTGAAAACTCGTGCACTCCTTTAGATGACCATTAAATTCTCAATGGCATTTGAAAATTGCAATTCTTTTCAGATTGCAGATACATAGGAGAAAGAAATATCAACATTTTTATCTACATTTATCATCCAAAAATTTCTCAGGAGGCAGTCCTTAAAATACTGTCACGAGTGATAGGCTAACAGTAAGCACCTCTCTTTGCTCAGATCTGCTCCATTCCTGTCCTTCCTCTGCTCTGTGTTGCAGGGAATCGCAGTTCCCAGCTCCCTTGCCCTCTAGCATATAGATAGGCTTGGCCAGCAGATGGGAGGCAATGATGGAAGATTGGCAGGCAGGCTAAGGAGCAAGGCCAGGGGATTTCTCACCTCCTCTCTCTGCTTCCAGTGGCATCTTTAGCACCTACTCAGTCTCCCCCATGATTCTAACTCCCAACAGACAGCCCCACACTGTGGTTCCAGCTCTCACCGCACAGTGCCAGATTCTGAGCTCTGGTAATGCCACAGCCCCTGTTGCCCTTCAGCCCCAGGTGTCTGATGGTTTCCTGCTATTAATCTCTGGGTTTGCTCACTACCTCCTGTTTGGCTCTTTGGCTCTTACATCACCTGTGTAAACAGTGTCCAGTATTAAATTCCCTCTGATTGAAATGTTCACATTGAATATGTCACTCCTGGACTCTGACTGATCCATGGTATAACTAACCCTTTAATCTGAATGCTGTTGGTCAGGGTGCTTCTTGCCACAGGTGTTAAACAGGCACTTTATTTTCCAACATTCCCACCTTTCATTCTGCATCTACACCTTATGTCAGTGCTTCCTTTTGGGGTCCCAGTGGCTTCACACTATAATCAGATTTTGCAGAATCACTAATGACTCATCTTTCTCTCCTTTTCTAATCTGTGACTTCCCAGAGTACCCACTGGCAAGTAATCAGAAAGTTAAACCATTATCTTAATATCTGGCAATATCTTGCTGTGGAATCCTTCCCAGGGTTATTTGCTTAAAAATCACCATTTCCCCCTTAGTCTAGTTTTGCTGCTATAAAAGGATACCTGAAACTGGGTCATTTATAACGAACAGAAATGTATTGCCTCTTATAGTTCTGGAGGTTGGGAAGTCCAAGATCAAGGGGCCACATTTGATGAGGGTCTTCTTGCTGCGTAACCCCATGGCAGAAAGCAGAAGGGCAAGAGAGAGAAAGAGGGCGCTGAGCTCACCCTTATCTAATGGCACCAGTGCCCTACCCGTGAGGATGGAACCCTCAGGACCTAATCACCTCTCGATACTGCTAAAGTATTAATACCTCAATACTGTTAAGGTAAAGGTCTCACTTCTTAATACTGTTACAATGATAATTAAATTTCAACATGAGTTTTGGAGAGGACAAACATTCAAACCATAGCATCCTCCAAAGCCAGAGCTCTTTCTGCTTAGCCTATATTTTTCAGTAGCCTTTTTGCTGTCTTAATTACCCTTGCTCAAAATGCTACAGAATTCAAATTCACCCTCATCATTGTTCTCATAAGTAATTAATTGTCACCAATAGTTAATCTTCATACTGGCCCCTGCATTCCTCTCTCAACATCACTCCCACCCTCCGGTCCACTTTACCTTCACCTGGAGAGTTTTGTGATGATCATCTGGACTTGTTTGTCTGCCTCTAAGTTTTCCCAACTCTCTTCAATCCCATGCAAAGTTTAATCAGCCTTAACATCATCTTCATAGTTCTTGATCATAAGCTTTGTTTTCTTTATATTGCTTATAGGATAGTTCAAATTTAGCTTGGCATTTAAGGTCTCCACACTCAGTCAAAATATATATTCCCAATAGTAGTTCCCCCTCCTTTCTAACATGTGAAACCCCTCCTCCTGCCACGTAAATATCACAAGTTATACTGCTTGTGATTTACCTCTCTGGAAGATGATCACCAAGACAGACAGCATAGCCAGTGAGCAATATGGCTGACTTTTGAGTCCACATCCCCATACGCACTCACAGAGTGTTTACCAGTCCTAAAGGCAGTTATAGCATTCTATAGATTTAGTACCTAGTCTTGACCCATATTGAATCTTTTGGGTTTTTGAAAGAATGAGTCAGGTCAGACACAGAAAGAGGCAGCATACAGGGAACTGAATCTGAATTAGAAGAATCCAAGGCAAATATTATAAAATCTTCTAATTCTCTTCTAAAATATTCATTTTCCATATATCCCCTGAATTCTAGATATGAAATAGGCTCCTAGAGGCTTTTGGACCAAGAGATAAATAGCCCATAGCAAATTAGATCCCTTGGGGAAAACCACTCTGGTCTCTACAGATCCCATGAGTTACTTCGAGAAAAAGCAGGGTCTTAGAGATGAGGTGAGGCACATCGGGTGGGGTGGAGTGTGGTCAGGCAACTGCTCTGACATTAAAAAAAACAAAAACAAAACACTAAAATATTGGGCTTTGGTCCTACTAATATCTATAAGACTTTTTTGAAGGACTAGTAAGCCAGCTGTTGATATTTATGAGGCCCCTATAAAATGATCAGGAAAGAAAATATGAACTTGAACAGCTTAATATTACCCATAAATATTCTGCTAATTTATCTCAGTTAATGAGAGCTTCCAAAATAGTTCCTAAATCTTTTGCTGAACATCTGTGCTAAATGTGGGTGGTTATGATAGTACCAAATAAACTCAGTTTTGCTAATTTATTGCTGTGAGTTAAAATTTATAACACAATTTGTTTATTAAAAATAAGGTGCTAAAAATCACAGAACATTACTATTTATGTGAAGAAATGTCATGTTTTCCTTATTATGGTCTTTTTTGGTGAAATTCAACATTCTTAAGAATTAGTTTAGAAAATCTTTTAGATTAAAAAAAAATTACAGAAATTCTCATAGATGAGTGAAAACCTGAAATTATTTGCCTGCAACTAATGGCACCTAAAGTTGGCACAGCTAATTTTGATTCTCTTCAGGTGAAGTCATTCCTGGGCTTTCATCATCTTTTCTCCCTTCCAGCTTGAGTTGGTCTGCTCCTTTATTTCCCAGTACTAAGCCAGGAGAACAATCTAGAGCAGCAAAGGAGTATATGTTTCAAGCAGTGGATCCTTTATGTTGTTTATATGTTCAAAGCTGAAAGATTATCAGCTTCTATGGTTCTTATAGATGATTTTACAATATACCACCCAAATCAGTAATCCCTCCCTGCACTGTTTCCCTTAATTCTTCCAACCCTGTGTATTTGGAGTGCCATGAAGAATGAGAGCAACAAAAGTAGCCAGCGCAATGACCTTGACTCTTCATGGAAATGTAAAGTAATTGATAAAATACAAATCTCTTATAAATAGAATAATAAAGATTACAACATCTTGGAAATATAGCTATTGACAAGGAGAAGAGTTTCACAGTATATTGCTGTGGAGAGCAGGTTATAAAACAATATGGAATTAAACATTTAAAATCATATCTATATAGATTTAAGTAATGCAAAACAGGGTACCAATGGATTAAGACTTTATATATTGGGTAATTGATATGTAAAATTCACTAGTTTTAGTTTTCACTAAAATTATCTTTAGTGATGATGATGTTATTTCTCCTTTGTTCTGGAAGGACCACATTTGGAACAACTGAAGTAGTAATGGCTGACATCCACTGAGCACATACTTTGTGCCAAGAACAATGTTAAATGTATATCCATGCATTTAATCCTCATACCTATATATGAGAAAGGTATGATTATTATCAGCCCTGTATTATTGATGAAGACACATTAAGCACAGAACTGTTGAGTAAATTTCATAAGATCATCAGCCAGAAGATGATGGGGCAGAGCTTTAAACCGAATTTTAATATTAGAGAAAACATGGCCTTGCTTTGATGTCACAGACTAGTCAGTCTTGAAGACATCTGGTTTATGCGTACATTTGTGTCTGTGAGCTAGGAGTTGGGGGAAGAGGCATCCATAAAAACCCATGTGAAAGAATAAATACCAACGCATTATGCATAGATGCTGGATGGATAAAATTCTTACTGTTTTAAATGCTCTTATTTTGTCTATATTTTCTGATATCAAGTATTGAGTTTTAAAGAACCAAAAAAGCAACTTTATTTTAGGAAAAATAATCTTAACTGAAATGCCAGTTAATGTTGATCTTGTGGATATTTAATTTTTTTCCATGACATTCAATAAAAGCAGGCACTCTGTAACTCATGCCTTATCCAAAATGAACACATTTTCCCTTGTCCTTTAACAAGATTCATCATGGCAATGATCTTTTATTTTTTCAACTTAGAAGAATACCTTCATTCAATGAATATGGCAGAGAAAATTTACAGAATTTTCTCTCCAAGAAATATGTTTGGAGATGAGACATAAAACAATGTTCAAGTCATTAAAGTTTTATTATTTGGATCTTGTATTACACCCCCAAATTTGTGACAAAATAAAAAGATTAAATCAGGTTTGTGAGATGGTGCTATTAAATGCCGGGTTGCAAAATGACCTATAGCTTTCTCAGGACATTAAGTTGTTGGCAAAAAACCAAGTTCCTATGCAGGCAAAGCAATGAATGTAAATGAGAGACCTTTTATTCATGATACAATTTAGTGATGAGGTCTTGTTTTCTTTATTCTCAAAGAACAGTGTGAAGAGAATTTTAACATTCATTTATCAACGGTAAATACGGAGAACTTCTGTTGTTTCTAAGCTTTCCTCTGCAGTGCCTACTGGGAAAAGGAAACACCTTCTTGCACCCAAAGACTGCACTCTTTTAGCTCCCCATTGACCATGCAACTGTCAGGACTTGATGTACCCTACAATATCACCGCATTGGGAGCTAGTTAGTGGAATCCCTGAGGATTAGTGATATACTCAGAATGACCATGCTGGAAGGGTCTTCAGAGGCAATTATGGAATTAAGAGATTTTACAAAGGGACATGAAACACCAACTAACCCACATCTGTCATTTTACAGTTGAAGAAACAACTGAAGGCCTAGGGAGAGAAAGGGTTCCAAAGCTAATGATAAGCAATGGCAAGACTAAAATGCAGACCTTTTATTTCCCCTGATCTAGTACATCTTTTTAAAACTTTCAAGTTTTACAACTGAGGAATATTGAATCTTAACCTAGTTTCAATTTACTTTGGATTCAAAGGTGTTAAGAACCACTCTTCATCCCCTAAGATTTCACTATTAAACCATTTTTTCAAACAAAATTCCTGAAATATATTTTTATCCATTGATTCATTCAATAATCTGCGGTTCTTCTCATGTGCCAGGCATTACTTTAATTGTATGCTTAAGTAATGTATTAGGGTTCTCCTGAAAAACAGAACCATGGGAATGTGTGTGTATGTGTGTGTATATGCACATGTATACAGACAGAGAGGTTTATTTTTTAAAAATTGGCTCATGTAATTGTGGAGGCTTCATGAGTCCAAAATCTGAAAATCTGATGGGGTAGGACAGCAGGCTGGAGACTCAGGCAAGAGGCAGTCTCAGCCCACGGGCAGTTGCTGGCAGAATTCCTTCTTGCTCAAGGAGCTTAGTCTTTGTATTAATCTAAGGCCTTCAACTGATTGGATGAGACCCACCCCCTTTATGGAGAGTAATCTGCTTTACTCTTAAGCCACCGATTTAATTGTTAATCTCATTCAAAAACACCATCACAGGCCGGGCGCAGTGGTTCATGCCTGTAATCCTAGCACTCTGGGAGGCCGAGGCGGGTGGATTGTTTGAGCTCAGGAGTTTGAGACCAGCCTGAGCAAGAGCAAGACCCCATCTCTACTAAAAATAGAAAGAAATGATTTGGACAACTAAAAATATACAGAAAAAAATTAGCTGGGCATGGTGGTGCGTGCCTGTAGTCCCAGCTACTTGGGAGGCTGAGGCAGGAGGATTGCTTGAGCCCAGGAGTTTGAGGTTGCTGTGAGCTAGGCTGACACCATGGCACTCTAGCCCAGGCAACACAGTGAGACTCTGTCTCAAAAAAAAAAAAAAAAAGAAAAACACCATCACAGAAACATTCAGAATAATGTCTGACCAAATGTCTTAGCATCGTGACCCAGACTAGGAGTCATATAAAATTAACCATCATATGCAAGGTCACCAATTAGGTCAGGAGCTAAACTAAAGTCAGGTTTGGCTTTAAATCACAAATGCTTTGTACCTTTATCACTGATAATACCTGACTGGATGACTAGTTAGGAGGCTCATGGGTTTGACCCCATCAACACCTGTAAGGATCCATTAGTCACATTCATGTATACAAAAGAGTCATAAAGAGCTGTAAATATTCTTTACTGTGTCTTGCCACAAACACCAGGAAAATCCAAAGACCCATGGAAATTGCTATGTGAGGAGACAGCACTCAGGTTCCCATTCTAAGCAGCAGGGGAAAACTACAATCCCACAGACTCCGTATAAAGCATCTTCCCAATGGCAGATAAAGAGCCTTTGTAACTCTTTACTCCCAAAACCAGAGCTAACTTTGCATGGAAATTAGACATCCACAATGCATAAGTGCGTGGCTGTTCTGTGTCCTCCAAAAGTCCTGAAAGTTTGCAACAATGAACCTAATCGTATTCAAGACTTTGATATGAAAGTAGGGAAAGGGAAGGGAGGACAAGGAATAAACTCTCTTTTGAGTAGTCTTGGTTGGTTTGACCTAGAGGGAGACATGACCACTATTTCAGACCATGTGAGGCTGGAAAGCAGCCACCCTTCACATGGTGGACAACCACTGGGGAACAGGGTAAAAAAGATGTTTAATTTTCTCCTTCTGCTTTGAACCACATCAAGTCTGGGCTTCTAACCTCAAACCCAAATCCTCTGTTACACCAGGACAGTTTATGTAAGTTTCTTCAGAAGGAGTATCTACGTGCAAAATATGAACTGCTCATCTTTATGAACTACTTTTAGCCTACTGCAGTGAAAATTTACCTTCATTCACTCTAATACCCAAATAATAAATCACATTCATTTTTAAAACATGAACTTTACTAAATATAAATTACACCCCACTAGATGATATTATATTTCAAGATGTTTCCAGACTTTTGGAACTGCTAATTAAACACAGATCAGTATCTGGTTTCATGCCTTGTTAAGAATAATCTTTTCCCTCGGGTTTGAGGAGCACAGCGGGTCATCCAATTCAGTATACTCCCTCCAGCAACATTACACACTGTCATTATCCCACTAAGTTCTTCTGGTTGTTTTCAAGTTTGTCAGGACCAAGATAGCTTAAGTGTCATATGATCACCTTGAGCATTAGCAGTATAATAAAACAATAATTAGTCCTTTAAAATGACTTCTTGAAATAGCTTATCTTTCTTGATGATCTGCATTCATTCATAAATAGAGACACTTTAGGATAACTAGATATTTTTAATGCAAAAGATATCATGATGACAACTCAGTAACAAACTGAGTCTGTGGAAAGCATTAAAACTCAGGGAAAATTCCTAAACTAGTCTGAAAATTTGAATATCTCAAATATCCGTGACTGATTCTTAAAAAAATGTATTTCAAGCGTGTATTCCTTTTCACTTTTCAAAGGAAAATGTAGCTGATAAAATCATTTAGTTTTGATGTCTATCTTATGAGAGGAAGCTTAGAGATTCAATTCTAATACATTCAATGGGTATGTTTTTGTCACAATTCATTTTTATTGGTATAAATACACTTTGAAATTTCCCTTAATTTTTCTTAGAATATTATGGTACAAGTTCTCAAAAATATGCTAATATTTTTATCATTTTATTCTTAGAAATATAATCAGGATTATCTAGAATGTTTTAAACTTGAATGAAAAAGAGTGTGCTTCTAAGAGTATTTACAATTTGTTCACATATATCTATTAATAGAAGAAACTATTTGCACAGAGGTCTTTTGCAAGTGTTGAAATTGCTGATAAAAATATCAATTATTATAATTTGGGCTCAGTGGTTAAACTAAATTGTAGAAACATTTTAAAAGGCTCTAAGGAATAATGTGTGTGAACACAAAGGAACGTTTGACTATGTAGATAAAAGTTGCATCTATTTAAAACTAATTTTTAGATTCCAATCTCAAAAATAGTGATTATGGTAATTTTTAAAATGTCTTTTAATTTGAGATGTATATAAATTGAGCTAGGCTAAACCTGCACTTGACCCAATGTTAAATAAACTAAGAAAAAGTGCCATAAAGTTGCTCTCCTGTTAATATTTTGAGTGAAAAAACTACTTATATCAGGTTAAATGAGAAAGAAATTGAGATAAAGCTAGAAGTTCTGGTGTGCAAGATTTGGCATAGTATCACGTGAGAGACTGCGTAACAAGAACTAAAGCAGTTTCCTCTGTGCCTCAGGTGGCAATGAGAATCATCCCAGTGATTAAAATACCATGTGCCTAACCTTGAATTATCATGCTCTCATCTGTTTCCAATCTAGATTGCATAAATAGTCCTTCAAAAAATATTTAAGTTCACTTACATGTTTGTCTTTCATCTTAAAAGGCACATGCACACAACCACACACACACCCACACCCCATAACCTGACAACCCTCTTCAAATACTGCCCTTTATAGCCAGATTGTCTATATCTTAACAGATTTACCTCTTATTTTCTCTTCATCCCACTGCAGTATGGATTCTGCCCCACATTTTAATCAGAGTAATTTTCACCAATTTTTTAAAATAATTTCTTTGTTTCACAATCCAAGAAAACATTTTAATGCTCATTTGATTTGATTTCTCACCATTTGGAACTGCTGGCCACTTGACTTCTATGACTACAAATTTTATTGGATTATTCCA
Organism: Eulemur rufifrons; assembly: GCF_041146395.1. NCBI lineage: Eukaryota > Metazoa > Chordata > Mammalia > Primates > Lemuridae > Eulemur > Eulemur rufifrons. The sequence continues at coordinate 47,194,926 of NC_090983.1, forward strand.
TCTTCCAGTTATCACTCATTGATATACTTCCATATCTCATGTCTGTGTTTCAGATCCTGCAGTACTCCAGGGCCTTTCCCTTCTCACATTACACTGTTAGCCATAGTTTTTATCATAGGTTGATCACTTCCAAATTAACATCTCTTCTGCTTACCATGTGTCCAATTGCCCACTATGAAATTCCAATTAAAGTCTCATAGGCAAACTAAACGTTCCCCAAATACCATCTCCCAACAAATAAGTCTGCTCCTCCTTTTGCATCGCTTGTTCCAATATAAAAGCATAAGCTCAAACCATGGGTGTCATCTCTCCATTTTCCCCTCCATCGGCCCCACACATTTAGTCTTTCTCTGGCTCCCTATTAACATTCCATCCTCTTAACACTCTCCGTGCTGTTTCTGTGCTTTCTTTTTCTCTATAGCATTTTCTACCATCTAATATACCAAATATTTTACATATTCATTTTATCTATTGTCTGTTTTCTCTTTCTAGAGAATAAGTTCCATGAGTTCAGGGATTTTGTTTCTGCCTATTCACAGCTGAAACAGTATATATACATAGTAAGCCCTCCATAAATATGAATTCTTGTTAGCTCTATCTCTAGGTTTGCTTTTATTGACTGTCTTATCACTTGATTATCAGACACTTTTCCTGCTTCTTTGTGTAGTAATTTTTTTATTGAATGCTGAGCATTGTAGATCAGTGGTCCCCAACCTTTTTGGCACCAGGGACCATTTTTGCATGGAAGAGAATTTTTCCATGGGGCGGGGGGTGGGGTGGGGGAGGGATGGTTTCAGGATGATTCAAGCACATTACTATTATTACATTGTAACATATAATGAAATAATTATACAACTCACCATAGGTTCGGGACCCCTGTTGTAGATAACATTGTAGAGGCACTGCATTCTGTTATCTTCTTCTAAAGAGGGTTGCGTCTTATTATGCCAAGCAGTTAAATTACTAAAGATTTACCTTATCCTGCTGAGACTTGGTTTTAGGCTTTGTTAAGATGGTCTATTCTAGTTTTGTTTTTACTCCTAAGACATGGCCCTTACCAGAAAGTGTGGCTTTCTGGGATCTAATTATGCCTAAGGGTTTCATCAAAGTCTCTCCACTCCAGCTGGGCTTGCTCTCAGACATCTTCCCTGCACTGGAATGTCTGCGTAGTTCTCAGCCTCCCTCAAGAGACTGTCTTCCAAACCTTCTGGAATCCCATCCTGTGCTAGCAGAGTCCAGGAGTTGATCAAGGACCTCAGAGAAATTTCTACTTATATGTCTGTGTTTTTTTTTTCTCTTGGGAGCTTCCCCATTTTGGGTGCTCTTGCCCCAAATCTCAGACAATTTAGCAGTCACAAACTCTGATCTCTACAACCTTCATCTGGCAAAACTGATGCTCTCTACTTGAGTTCTTTCTCCCTACACCATGGCCTGAAAAATGCTCTTTGAGAGAAACTATGTGAATCTGTGGCTTATCGCATGTGTTTCCCCTTGCCTGAGGATTGGAGCCTTGCATTGAACTGCTACCCAATGCCTACACACACTGTTTTACATATTTTGTCCCGATTTCATAGTCATTGACAAAGGAAATGTATGTCCAACACCAGCTATTCCATCATGATCAGAAATAGAAATCCAACAAATATTTTTGAGTGATTCAATCAAGTCCTGTTGATTCTGTCTACTTAATATTTCTGAATCCATCTTTTTTCTTTCCCTATTCCTTCTACTTCAATTTAGTCCACCCTCTCCTCTAACCTAGCTTATCATTACAGTGCTGCAACTGCTGACCTTGCCTCCCGTTCTGCTCTATTCCAAACCATTTGCCATATTTCAGTCATTGTTTTTTGTTTGTTTTCCTTTAAATGTTAACATTATACGTTATCCCTCTCAGGAAACCTCTCCAATGGTTCTTCGTTGTCTCAGGATGAAACCCAAACTCCTTGTGTACCTCTACAACCCCATCTCTCCCTGCTGCCCTTGTTCTCTCCCCTCCCACCCGACACCTTTTGTAAGTTCCTTTCAGCTCATGTCTAGGAACTGCTTCTCTCTCACCCCCACGTTCATGCACCTGCTGCTTACTCTGCCTGAAACAATCGCAGATCCTGACTAACCGCAGTCATCTGCTGAGATGCCATGCCTTCTGGGAAGTCTGTAATGATTTCCCCGGGTGGGATTAGGTCCCCACTTCTGCTCATCTTGCACTCTGTGCTTTCCGCAATCATCATCTGTGTCACACCGTTTTATAATTATCTATTTACTTTTCAGTACTCCCATTAGACCATAAGCTTCTTGGGGCAAGCCCCATGTGTTATTCATTGTTTTGTTTCTATTTACTAAATTACTGAATAAATATTTCTTGAATTAATGCATATTAATGTTAGCAACTTGCCTGACAAGAATATACTCTTTGTCTCTATTTTGTGCAGTAAGTAAATACATAAATACACCTACCTCCAAGAGTCAATAAAATGGAAGCCAAGAGACACATAATAATGAGAGTGTGGACAGTGAAACAGTACAAGACAGAATGAAAAGTCTTGATTCAGCTGTGTTGGATATCCGATTATATTATCTGGTTTTTTGTTATAGGTACAAAGTAAACACAATTTTAAGAAATTATTTTTTAAAGTTGTAAGGTAATCCAACTGCTAAAGTGTCTACAGTTATGCTGATTCCTAGTATCTTAAGATCACTGCACGTTAGAGAGCACAGAACTGGTTCATCCTCTTCATTTCACAGATGAAGAGCTGAGTTTGAAGGAAATAAAGCATCTTGCCCAAGTTCCAATGGTAGCGCTATAACCCAAGCCTCCTGTACCCCTTCAATTTTCTTCAAATTTATTGTGTTCAGTATGAAAGACACATTGACCACCAACACCATTGACTAAAGTCCTAGTATGTGTCAAAGGAAACAACTCCCTCAGCACCCCACATTCATTTCTTACCTCAGGACCCAATTAGGCTATTAAAAAAGTAACCACAAACACATGGGAGGAACTGAAGCCTGGGTGGGGTCAGAGAGAAGGACCTTCTAATGAGATGGCAAGAACCATGACAACATGACCTTTTTGCCATCAATGTACAGTTCATTTGGAGTATAACAACAAATGATATGGATATTTAATCCTGAACTCCCTAACAAGTGGCTTTTCCTTAGGAGACAGTTTCTTACTTGTTTCTATTGGATTTTAATGAATAACACATGTGGCAGCCAGTGATCTGTGTTTAAATGAAACTGGGAAGAGAAATATCATTGACTTCTTTCCATCAAGTAGTGATACTGAAAGCCACAAGATGATAAAATTTTCTAACTCCTATTTTCTGAACATTTTCAACAAGTGCTTTTCAGCAGCCTTAAATGCTTTCTGGAACTAGGTAGGGCATATTAGAAATAAACAAGTAAATGAGTTTGTGTTTTGTTTTTAATAAATGACTGGCTGAAATCAAACACTTGTGTGGGCATAGACTGGGAATCAATTATATTAATATTTCAATAATGCTTCTTATTGTGATTCAGGGATCTAGATGCTGAATAATGTTGTCAACTAGAAAATGTCTCATATCATGGAGTTAATACTATTTTTTGAAGTTTTGACTGATAGTTGAATTATTATACATAACACTTTCTAGTCCTGCTGTACACAAGTGGAGCCGAAAGTATTCACAAGAGTGGTCTTATTTTTTTCCTCCCAGCATACCTATAAGCACCACTGAATTAATCTCCACTTCATAAACATGGACAGTTAGGTATTTGAGGTTCACACTCCTTCTCTTGTGTCACAAAACCATTTGACACTGGCCTCAGGAACGGGAGACCCTTAGATCGGGCTCAGAGAATCAAGCTGGTTCTGAAGAAAGACAGTCACTTGATATTAACAGGACTATGGCAGGGGGCTCTGCCCAGTGGACAGGAGCACTTATCGAGTGCTTCTGATGTGCAAGAACCGTGGTAAGCACTTTACAAGTACGAACTCATTCAATCTGTCATTATGCTTATTTTATAGACGAGGAAGCTGATCCACAGAGCGGTGAGTAGCTTGGTTGAGATTTACACCAGGCAAGCAGTAAAGGTAGAACTTAAAGCCAGGAAGTCTGGCTCCAGAACCTCACTCTTATCCTGGTCTGCTTTGCCACATGCGGCACCTTTCTATTTTATTCCACAAATATTGCCTTAATGAGTGATCAAGTTCTTCCTCAATTCCCATTTAACCTTTGCTTTCTTCACCAAGAGCCAGAAAAACAGCTGAACACTTTTACTTTTATTAAAATGAGTTCACTTAGGGTAGCAAGGACTCTAAAACTCAAGGCTAGCAATTAAGTAAGTAGAAATCTCACAGGAAATGTTTCTTTGTCCCAGGAGAGTCATTACAGCTCGCTTAGCTTAAGAAAGTGTTACAGTATAAGCTTTTGAGGGTTCAGCATAGCCCACATGTCAGCTGCCCCAGCTGGTAGTCACCAGAGAATCCTGTGTATCTAAGGCCGTGTGCTCATGTTTTAAAAGGTACTAATGGATATTAACATTATGATAATGCCAAAAATCAGATTCCAAAGACTTATCCCAGACACATGGCTTTCGTCAGCTCCACAAACCTCAAGAGAGATTTTATCAGCTACTGATCAAAGGAAGCAGCAGGAGCTGCTACAAGCACAAGACAGGACTTGTGCAGTGTCCTCCACTCAAGTGTCCCCCAGAGCAGAGCGACTCCAGGAATCAAGACAGCACGTCAGCACTCCCTTGTAGTGTTCAAATGAATGATGGTCTCGTTACAGGCAAAGCCCCAGACAGATCAAGTCTGAAATCTGACCCTAATTTCACATGACTGTGCCCTCACCTGTAGTAGTGTTGCTGTAAGAGATACCTGACCCATTCGAGGGTCACGTCGACTTGCTTCCAAACAGGAACAGAGTGAAGCACAAAATTCACGTGACTTCTCAAGTGTGCTTAGCTCTGCACAGATAACGCTGCTTCGTTTGGAGTCATGGAGAAAGGAGAGGGAAAGGCATCTGCAAAGCATGAAGCTTATTAAACAAATTTGTTTCCCGAGTCAAATACTTGAGGTCCTCTCAGTCCTAATTAATGTCTCTTGCAAATGCAGCCTCATAGCTAATGCTCACTCTCCTAATCTAAGCCATATGTTCTCTCCATCGTTTTAATGATATCAATGGAAATTATTAGTGTTTTTTTCCACCAAATATTTCTATTACAAAAAACATTTTTTCCAGGCTGATGCTTTATGCTGAGATCAATGGATGAGAAAAACCCCTCTCTGGAAATATTTTCTCACCTATTTTCTTGTAGTCCCTAAGCAGAGGTGAGGCCTTGCGTGTGGTTTTCATATGTTGCATTAAGAACTTCGCCTCTGTTAGACCCAAGCTACTAAAAGGGTAAAATTTTACACACGGAAAACAGAGACAAATTGAAAAAGGGATAGCAGAGTCCAATGTATACCCTGTATAGCTGAAGTGTAATCATCACATCTCATAGGGCAAGAGAGGCTTATGGTTTACAGTAAGGTTCAGAAAATGACTTCTGTTTTCTCCAGAAACTAATACCTTAAATCAAATTCCTTTACCTTCTCTAAATACTGCTATATCTCTGTTGTGATTTTAAGAAGTCCTCTTTATGTATGTGACTATGGCAAAAGAGAGGCGTACCGATACTCAGGGCTGAAGAGACCCTAGTGATCACACACTCAGGTGGTCCAGAGCCCTGTGTATCCCCAACACCTGGTTAGTTTGGAGACTGGTTTTTCACCAGAGAGATTATAATTCAATTGCTGTGCAGTGGGCTTGGTGGAGCGAGATATACTGTTTTTCAAAAGAACCCCTGGTTATTTTAATGTATGACCAAGCTTGAAAAGCACTGATTTTGTCCATCCATCTCTTTGAGGGCCAGTGATATTAAATGATTCGTTCAATGTCCACACACAGTTGTTTGTGGCAGGAGGAGGACTATGACCTCAGGTGCGAAACCTCCACACCTGTGTATTTTCCTCTACATTTTACTATACATCTTTAATCCATGCTTTTTGAAAATTAAAATCAATTTGACAATAGAAATATCTTTAAAAACAACACAAAACCTAGAACTACTCTCCTATACTATCCCCTTTTCAAGGGTCTGTCCTTGTCTTTTATTTTTCTGTCATTGCAATCTCTCCAGAATGCCAGCTATGAGTTAGTAGGTGTCACTATATAACTCCAGAAGTAAAATGAAAGCATTACTAAACCATCCCAGAACTACCCAAAAAAGTATTTTACTAGTGCAAAACACAGAAAAGACTCATATTTACTCTTATATTAAAATAATAGCAGCCAAGTTAGCCCTGTGTCAGACACTGTACTCCAAGGGTTTGACCCAGACCATCTCATTGCATCCTCCCAACTCTAGGTCATGTCTGCTTCCAAACATGAATACAATGAACAGTATATTACTACCTCCATTTTACATTTAAGAAAATTGAGGCACCAAAATATATGTAATTTCCCTAAATAAACTCCCCAAATTTAAATAATTTTGCATAGCTAGGAACTGGTAGTCAGTGTAGTTTTTTTTTTTTTTTTTTTAAGTTCAGTCTTAAAATGACAACGTGGATTGTCCTTCAAGAGTAGCTTTTTATTTTTAATCATGATAAACTAATATTTACAAAGCATTTTAAAAAGGACATTTTACTCATCTGATCTCATGTAAGCATTACAAGATGTATTAGCATCACTATTTTGTTGAAGAGAAACTAAGGCTTAGGGAATACCCAATGTCCTCACAGGTAGTAGGTGGCCAAACCCAAATCCTAGCTTTTGTTTGTGACTCTATGCAGTACTGCACTCAAGCCACCACGTGGTTTTAAATCTGACGATTGTTTTTGTGGCTCTGATGAGTATTTCATATGGTCAGTCCTGTTAGCAAAATAGTATAAAACTGACTACAGCCAAATAACAAATGCCTTGCTGTTCAGATTAAACTGTTGATTGTACTGAAATTCATGGGTACACTAAGAAACAAAATAAATTGTGGCAAATCTCCCCAAAGATTTCGTTGTGCATCCTTTTATTTTTATTCACATGATCTGTGTTTACTGAGCTGCAGTAAAGGATGCATGGGCTATTTTTATGCGGAGAAAGGCTGCAACACCAGCCAAGCAGAAGGACCCATCCATGACCAGAATTCAATGGCCTTCATTATCTTCCAACTCACTCCTAAATGACTCACGGAGAGCTGCCAGATGGTGTTTTCTCTCACCCCTTGCCTTGCATTTATTTAATTATTTTAACATTGTTTTTGTTCTGCTGCCACGATGCCTGATAGGCAGATATATTTGGGAGTTGGTTTCTTCTAATATTGACCAGTGCATTTAGGAAATTTCTCAGACTCTAAATTCTGGATCAAGGGAGGGTATAGAATAATGACAAAAAATTATCATTAATACTGGGCAGATACTATGCCAGTGAATTGGCATATGGTCCTCATTTAATCATTCAGCAACTCACAGATGAGGAGGCTAAAGTTTAGAGAAGTGAAGAAACCTACCCTGGGCTAAACAGCTGGTCAGAGGTGTGGAGGCAGAGAAATGGAACTAAACCCCTCATCTTAATCTCTATGTAAGACTCATGTGGTAGAAGTTATTAACTCTAACACTTTGGGGAAATAAGCAAATATAATAAAATGATAGAGAAACCCACACAGTTAGTATTCAGCTATTTGGAGAGAGAGCAGGCAGGTCAGACGTCACGACAATGAGGATGGATGGCAGGCGTGGAGACGCACCGCCCTGGCCCCTGCGCCAGCCCCCAGCAGCCGCATCCTTCAGCGCCTGCCTTAGCTGCAGAGAACCACTCTGTTCACAGCTTCCCCGCACCGTGATCAGCCCGCACCCTGTGACTGGGCCCAGCCATCCTGCCTCAGGGGACCCAAGAGGCAATATTCTCTCCAGAAATGCCCGCTGGGTTGGCCAAGGCTTTGCCAAGGCTGCTTCTCGGTCTGACACCTTTCTCTACCCAAACTTGCTTTCACCCTTTCTCTTCCGGAGGTGTTAATTCCTAGTAAACCTCTTTCATCCCAATGTCTGAGGAACCTGAGCTGTAACAATACTTCAAAGTCTTTGAAAAAGAATAAAATTTGTTTTTTATTGCTAATTTAGGAATTTTTGGAGTCTCATGAATCTATACATGTAGATGTACCAAATAATATATTTTTGATAGTAGTCTTAAGACATAGGGTTCGCTAAATTGGGGTATGGGCTGGGGGTGTGAATAAGAGGCAGGTACCTACTTAATTCTTCTTCAGACTGAATTGATCGGGTAATTCGTAACCACATCTGATTTTGGCACAAGGGCAGGACAATAGTCAACAGGCCCGTGAAACCCCTAACACGGAGGCCTTATAAACCACCATCTCCTCCTGGGTCTACAGTGTTCACAGTCGGTGGTCCCCTATTATTGGCCTAGGCGGTCTGACCTATGTAGCTATGACATCAGTGCCATGTCAGAAAATCTCTGTCAAATTACTTCCAAGACATTTTCAAATATAAAGGGGTTCTCCTCAATGTACTTCAAAAGTCAAATGCTATGTTATGGATAGAACCAATATTCTAAATAGAGGCATACAATGTAGAGTCAGCAGAAGCTGCCTCTATTCCTAGCCATCTCGCCAACCCTTCAGGTACCCTCCCGTACATGACGCCTGTCCTAAGTACCATTTTACTGTTACTGTCAACTTTGTTTTATTAAAAGGTAATGATAATTAAGCCAGCTCAAGATAGTCTGCATTTATTTAAAAAGGGACACTTGGAACCCAAGAAAACTTTCTAGACCCCAGAAAATGAAGCAATCACAGTGGAATTAAAAGGCGTATGGCTTATATCTGGGGGCAAAGGACTTTCTATGTTAAAGGGGAAGGTGAGAAGCAGAAGGCACACCCTTTCTCTCCAGATCCGTCTCACCAGAGAACAAAGATATGTTGGTCTGCTTCCCTGTGTTTGATAAGTTTCAGAGGAAAAAAATGTGGTCTTCATTTCTTACCAATGGAAACTAATTGGCTCTTTTTCAGAATTTTAATCCTATCATAAAGGCACCTTTATTTAACAAAGAGAGGGAGAGGGAGTGGGGTGGGGAGAGGGAGAAAGAGAAAACAAGCAAGCAGGAGAAAGCTTCATCTTGATTAACTCAGAAAATTTGTAGATATAGGGTTCTGGAAAATTGGACAATTTATGCATAATATAAATATGCCAGTTACACAGGTAGTAGCTAATACTAGGAAACATGATAAAGAATCAGTGACAAATATCAAAAAGGGAGAAGAGAATAAAAATATTTGCCTGTAATCTTACAATAACTCACCTGTTATTTCAATTATACTCATTTTTAAAAACTAGACACAAATCATGGATATGAATATTAACCAAGTCATAAAACTTGAGCAAATAAAAAGAAACACATATTTGGAACTGACATGATCGGTTTCTCTTAAACACGAAAATTTCACAAATTACTTCTAAATCATTCCAATTTTCTTTTACTTTTCAAATGCTGGACTTGTTTTAGCATCCTTTTCACTCTACCACCAACTTATTCACATTCAAGTTAATCTAGAAATCTACAATTTAAACAACTCCTAGATAACATGGGTTACTTTAAAGGTGTACGTTTTAATAAAATAATTGTATGTTGCCTGACTAAAGGTGAAATTTTGTTCAAAGAAAATGTCGACAAAATCCTGTTTTGGATCTAGGTGCTTCTATTAAAGGACAGAAGCTGCACAGGGGCTTTTTGCAGCACCGTGTGGGATCCTCTTAAGAATGAGGCACAACGTCTGTGCTTGGGCCCTCCCCACCCCCCAGGGGTCCTGAGCACTCCATTCCTGCTGCCTCTGTTCCCCAGGCTGATCCACAAGGGAGGGTGACAGCCGCTTGCTCTTCCTGCTACCACGGGGCACTGACCAGCCTTTGGCTCAAATAACAGTGGAACATATTCTCACTTCCTCTTTGCTGAGGAGCAGATAATGTTGCAAGCCTAAAATTTTCCAAACCCAAATCGATTTTGTACACAAAAAAAGTAGGAAAGCCACACTAACAGATAAAGAGTTAATGCTTCCAAAGGAAAACAGTCACTGGAATCACCATTTTTATATACTGCATTTACATTTTAACACCTTTCATTCTCAGGGTGGTTGAATTCATCAGGAGAATTATATATAGTTAGATATTTATATTTATGGCTATGTTTATGTATTACTTTGATTTTACTTAGATAGTTTGAAGTCCCCCAAAACTTGCACTGCTCTAATAATTGAAAGCTTTTAGAGTGAGAGCTGATCTCAATATAAAAGATAAAATTATAGTTAACTCAACTCACTCTCTCAAAGACCTTACTTTCAAAAGCAACTTGGGGGTTAAAGATTAAGTAATGATAATAATAATAACCAAACATATTTGGGGCCCATTGTTCTTTGTTTTATAGATCCTCCACCATGCATACTCCAGGAGCTAACACAAAACACCCAGCCAGAGATGGCACCAGTTCTCTGTTGACAGTACAATAATCTGCAGGGGAGGTCACTCCTCTCACCTCTGTGCATGGTTAATGGTTGGGGCAACTGCCTTGGAATACCTTTCTAGTGAGCTGTATTTAGCCTTTCTAAGCTTCAGCTTTCTCAAGTGTAAAATGGAGATAACATCTTTCTTTTTTAGGGCTGTTGGAAGAGATTAAAAAAAGACATCATACGTAACGTGCCAGGCACAGGGCTTAGTATTTGTAATTGGTGAATGCTCATTGTGGTTAGCAATGATGGTTGCAATAGCAATTTTATTAATTTATTTATTTTGGTGTTAGTAGTAGTTATTCCATGGAAAAGATAGCTAGGGGGGAAAAACATGCTAAACTAGCCACAGCTTTCCTAGTATCCCTGGATCTCTGTCAACAAGGCAGGTAGCTACATTATGTAGCTTCTCCTCTTGGTGTAATATATATCCATGTGTGGAAAAAGAACACATAAGAAAGAGAAATATCCTCTGCCCACAACCCAGGTCACAGGCATAAGCAGAGAATATCATCATTTTGTGATTTTAAGATCCAAAGTATTAATATATACCTATCCCTAAACTTTTCCATCATTTGGTGATTTCTGGCAGGACAAATAAGAATTTGGTTTCTCAAATCCAAGATGTAGTCCACTTACAATGCGCCAGGCACTAGATATGGGGGAGAAAACTTGACTTGCACTCACTCTTTTCACTTTCTGTAATGGGAGGAAGATGGGTATGTAAACAATAAGAGAACAGAGGAGACCAGAAATTAAAAAGTCTAGAGGAAAATCCTGAACAGTAAGGAGCAGTCCAAAAATCCAGGGGACCTCGGGTGGGTAGATTGAAGCCAAAAAATTCTTCTATCATTGCCTGTGTTTCCATTTGTGTTCATATGAATCCTTGGTCATTCCTTAACTTTGCTTTTTAAAGCATCCTTCATGAGGTGAAGAATGTGGCACATTGGTTCAATGGTTACATGATGCATCATTATGCCTTAATTTTAACAAAGCTGCCATGCTAGCTATAGGGAAGATTTCTTTCCTCACCCATCACTAGGCTCATGGCTGAGGCACCTATAACAAAAGACAGATTAATAAGAGAAAAGTGTATAACTTTATTTAATATAAGTTTTATATGACACAGGAGCCTTCATAAGGAAATGAAAACTCAAGAAAACAGGTAAACTTTCTATTTTTGTGCTTAGGTTTGATGAAGAGGTGGATAGTCATGAGGAGCTGTGATTGGAAAAAGGGGATATGATTTAATAATAATAAACTGGGGGTAACTAGGCAAGTTCTGATTTTTTTCTGTGTCCATATGTCTCCAAAGATAAGGATGTTCCTTTCCTCTAGGTATAGGGAGGGTACCTCTCAAATAAGGGTCTTATGACCTGCTTCAGGGGAGAAGGGTGAGGGGAAGGTGAGAGAGGGCTTCTTACTTCTGTAGTTTTTCTCAAATGCCAAGTGCCATATTTGGGTAGCATGTCCTGAACCCCATCACCACTCTCATCAATTCTAATATTTGATAGTAAAGCATAGAAAATAAATTCAAATGCCTTTATTAAGGCAGAGACATAATTTATAAATATATACTAAGACATATTTCCTAAATGTATTTGAATGCACAGTTGACCCTTGGACAACACAGGGTTTAGAGACACTAATTCAGTGGAAGTGGATCATCATAAAGGTCTAGATCCTCACTGTCTTCATGATGAGGGTTAACCCCATCACCTGTAATGAGGATTAACGTATACAGCTTGAGTATCCCTTATCTGAAATGCTTCGGAGCAGAAGTGTTTCAGATTTCATATTTTTTCAGTTTTTAGAATATTTGCATATGCATGAGATATCTTGGGTATGAGACTCATGCTGTGTCTAAGTGCAAAATTCATTTATGTTTCACATACACCTTAAATGCATAGCCTTAAGTTAATTATATATAATATTTTTAATAATTTTGTTCATGAAACAAAGTTTTGACTGAGTTTTGACTGCCACCTATCATATGAGGTCAGGTGGAATTTTCCACTTGTGGCATGGTGTCAATGCTCAAAATGTTTTGAATTTTAGAGCATTTTGGATTCTACATTTTCAGATTAGGGATACTCACCTGTATTTCATATGCAAAACAGCTTTTTTAACACAAGTGCAATGAGAAAGTCTGGAAAAACTGTTAATGAGATCAGCAGAAAGAAATTTTATCTGACCTTTCCTTATCTGACTAAAGTAGAGCTTCCCAAAAATATACCTGTCACTCACCCCCATCTGGGGAGCTGTCAGCCAAGACTCAGACTGCCCAATGGCATCAGGCCCAATAGAACCTTCCATATTTCCCGTTGCAACCCTAAACTCTCCCCCAACTCTTTTTGTTAAACTGATATATAAACTCTGACCTCTGGCTATTCAGGGAGTTACTACTCAGTCTCTTGTCAGTTAATTCACACACTCCACCACTCCAACTTAATCAGTAGAGGAGGAGTTTTTCCTATCAACACTATTCACTTTATGACAGGAGAAGAAAATAATTTCCCCCTTCCACTCCATAGTCAAGTTACCATAAGTCTGAAAACACAAACTTAAAAGTATATTCTTAAGATTTATATTCACGTTTTAAATTTTCTTTTTCAGCATTTATGGAGTTCGTAAATTTGTTGTAGAATTGGATACAACTCATCTATTTTAGGACCAAATCAGTATGTTTTTCTACTATATTTTGTTTAATCATGCAAGATGTTAAAAAATGAATTTTTGCTTGATGCAAATATGCTTGTGGTTCACATAATTTTTTGGTAATTATGTCTAAAAGTTCAAATGCATTACATATTCAAGTAAAAGTTGCTTTAGAAGATGATAACTATATCAGTCAAAGTATACCTAAACACAAAGGATGAATAATATCAAAAGGGCAATATGTGATCTTAGTTTCATGTACTCATATTTTAAGAATCACATATAAATTGCAGTGGTCACCACACCCAGAACAGTGATATGTTTCCATAGTAACTGATCTTATAAAGAAACAAGGGTGGTGAGGAAGAAGAAAAAAGGAAAATAAAGTAAAAAATAGAAGAAACTAGCCCTGTATATATAATGATAGAAAGAAAAAATCCTCAAGTAGGACATATTAAGAAGGTAATTTATCTCAGGAAAATATTAGGAACCTGGAAGATTTTGGAAGACAAAAGTTTTGTCTTTTATTTCATTTGAATATTTTTGTAGTCTGAAACATGCATATAATAGGCAATCAAATAATTAAATGAGAGACAGATTTTGTGTGTATATATATATATATGTAGAGAGAGAGAGAGAAAAGGAAGGAGGAGGAGAAAGAAAGTAAAGAACAGAGGAAAGGGAAAAAAAAAGAAAGAAATGAATACAATTGTTTTTTACCATCAGATCAATATGTATGAATATAATAGAACAAATATCAGTGATCACTTTTACGATTCATTCTCAGATTTAATGATCAACTGTGAATGCTAAAGGGGGAAAACATCCCTTATTAAAATCTATCATTGCAGGTGTTCACAAATGCCACTTGAGTCATTCTCTAACTCTGGTTGCCACTGTGATAAGAAGGACTCAGCCTGAAGGTGAATTATTTTCATAATTTTGAGTTTAATTCATTCAGCAAGTTTTGGATTTTGAGAACAGAAAAAACATATGTTCCCTTCCCCACTGGCATTTTTACACTCATATAAGTCAAAAATTACTATCCTGTCAACAACTCAAGTAATAAAAAAATGCACGATTTTGAAGATTAACACATTTAAATACACATGGACATTTTATAGCATGTTTCTAGGTATAATATTTTGGTTTTTCAAATGTAACCTTTGATGTCTAACTTTTGTATTTTCTGTTCTAAGCTTATCTATCATTAAACTTCCAATAGATTAAAAATTAAGTGGAATATATTAACTAAGGTTAATTTACTGGTGTCACAGATTTAAACAATCTGCAAATATTCAGGCTATATTTACAAAGCAATTTGCCTCTGTAAACTTCAATACTTTATAAAAACATCATCTGGTGATAAGTTTGGAATTATTGCGTTCACTAAATAGAAACTATGTGTTCTGAGACTCTAATGTGCACACAAATCATCTGAGATCTTAAGATGTAAGTTTTTATTTACTAGGAGAGTTAAGCCTAAGTTTCTGCTGGTTAGCAGACCACATTTTGAGAAACAAGACTTAAGAGAATTAGGATCTTTTGTTAAATATGTTCCATTTTCTTTTCTTTTCCAATTTGTGATTGCTTCATGTACAATCTTAAACTGTAAAATAGCTAAACGTTCTAGCCATTTATACTGTCTGGTACCTAAAAAGAACTACACACATGGAATCTCCTTAGAAATCTGTAAGAATTACTCTCTGCCAAAAGGTTACTTGGTTGGTTGGTTTTCCTGTCTGTCTTCAGCAGGAATGGAGACCCCTGATTATTTGGAGTCCAATTCTTACAACAAAATTTGCTGCTTTACAAAACGTGTTGATGCAAAAATCTATAAACTACTCACAGATTCAAAAGATATCTCCAGACCTGAGTAACAATAACATTTTTGGCAACACACAGAGGAACAGGAAATTGTAATGAGTTTCTTTTAGCCCCAAAAGCAACCACAAACTATATTTCATTCTGTTATTGGAACAACAGAATCAACGTCCTCCATATGGGCCAGTGAAAAAGACAGCATTAAAATGCTATTGGAAACCATAAATTGAAAAATGGGGCAGGTTATGAGTGTAACGATATGAGCAGGACACAAACAGGAAGCCAGCAAACCTTAAGGGAGCTCTTCCATGACCTCGACTCTATTAAAAAATACACGTATACACATGGAAGTAGTTTCCTCAGGACTTTTTATTTCTAGATTTAAATTAATTCTAGTGAAGAGCAGGAAAATCCACCTGAAGAGATCCTGACACTGTGCAGTCAAGCTCACTTATTATTAATACCACCTCCATTCATTAAAAAGTGGTAAAAACCAGGGTGGGTTTGCCCCTGTGATTAAAATCAGAAAACATTGGTATATGGTTCTTCTGCTCTTTCAGAGAGGCAAAAAAATATGAGTCAAAACTTATAGCTTCTTTTTTTCTCTACAAATGTCCATGAGCTTTTAGTATGATCTTAAGTAGATATCCAGGTAATTCAATCTATCATATTCACTCTGATAATGTCTTAAAGTTTTTTGATGAACTACAAATGGTCAACGAGCAGAATACTTCATAGAGGAAAGAGAGTTGAATATATGTGTATTTATTTCATTTCATACTAAAATAGAATTCCTTTTGATTTTCAGTAGCTAAAGTTAACATACAGATTTGACAACAACAAAACTTATATCTTTTTCAGTTAGTTGGATATTAAGCCACTTCCACTACAGATGTGTTGACTTACTTGATTTTAGCTTTGTTAAAAGCTAGTGTGGATAATAAAATGCTGTTATTGACCACTCCTGCCTTCTTTCTAATTTGTCTCATATCCATGTCTCTTAAGATCAAGGAAAAAGGATGGTACCTGATTAATTGTATCTATTAATGTGAGTCAAAAGCATGTCAGTAACAAGGAACTATCCAAAAAAGAAATCAAGAAAGCAATCCTATTTATAATAACATAAAAAATAAATAAAATAAAATAGGAATAAATTTAACCAAAGAGGTAAAAGATCTGAATTTAAAACTATAAAACATTGATGAAAGAAATTGAACATGACACAAATACATGGAAAAATACCCTGTGTTCACAGTTTTGAAGAATTAATGATTAAAATGTCTATACCACCCAAAGTGATTTACAGGTTCAATGCAATCACTAACATAATTCCAATGGCAATTTTCACTGAAATAGAAAAAACAATCCTAAAATTTGTATGGAACCACAAAAGACCTTGAATAGGCAAAACAATCTTGATCAAAACTGAACATACTTATACAGAAGAATGAAATTGGACCCTTATCTCACATCATATATAAAAATCACCTAAAAATAGGTCAAAGACTTAAATCTAATATGTGAAACTCTAAAACTACTAGAGGAAAACATAGGGGAAAAGGTACTTGACATTGATCTGGGCAATGATTTTTTGGATATGACCCCAAAAGTACAAGCAATAAAAGCCTAAATAGATAAATAAGATTACATCAAGATAAAAAGCTTCTGCACAGCAAAGGAAACAATCAATAGAGGGAAGAGACAACCTATGGAATGAAAGAAAATATTTGCAAACCATGTATCTGAAAAAAAAGTTAATATCCAAAATATATAAGGAAATCAAACAACTCTATAGTAAGAAAACTACCCAATTAAAAAATGGGCAAAAGGCCTGAAGAGACATTTCTCACAAAAAGACACACAAATGGCCAACAGATATATGAAAAGATGTTCAATATCACTAATTTATTTTTGCAAAGAAATACAAATGAAAACCACAATGAGATATCACCTCATACCTGTTGGAATAACTATTACTAAAAAGATAAAAGATAATAAGTGTTGTTGAGGATGTGGAGAAAAGAGAACCCTTATACATTGTTAGTGGGAATGTAAATTAGTACAGCTATTACAGAAAAACAGTGAGGAAGTTCCCCCCAAAATTAAAAATAGGACTATCATATGATCCAGCAATCCCAGTTCCAAAGGAAATGAAATGAGTATGTTGAAGAGATATCTACACTCCCGTGTTTATTGCACAATTATTCATAATAGCCAACATATGGAATCGACCTAAGTGTTGGTTGAACTGGTGAATGGATAAAGAAAATATGGCATATACACTTAATAAAATACTATTCAGCCTTTTAAAAAGACAGAAATCCTATTATTTGTGACAATGTGGATAAACCTGGAGAACAATATGCTAGGTGAAATAAGCCAAGAACAGGCAAATACTGCATGATCTCACTTATATGTGGAATCTAAAAAAGTTAAACTCACAGAATCAAAGAGTAGAATGGTGGTTTCCAGGGAGCTAGAAGAGGAGGGTATTGGCCAAAGGGTACAAAGTTTCAGTTAGGTAGGATGAATAAATTCCATAGATCTATTGTACAACATGCTGACTATAGTTAATAATAACATACTGCATACTTGAAAATTGTTGAGAGTAGATCTTAAATGTTCTCACCACAAAAAAATAAGTGAGGTGATGAATATGTCAAATTGCTTGATTTAATCATTTCACAATGTATACAGATATCAAAATATATACAATTTTTAAAAAAGCAAGTCAGGTGGGCTTCTGGATAGTCAACCCTTTTCAAAACATCAGTTCATGTACATTTAATCCATTGAATATTCAAAATTATTATAAATTAACAATGTAATTTGATTGGATGGGCTCAAAAATATTCCAAAATACAGTCCAGAATACTATATGTATATATCCATGAATAGGACATAATTACTTAAAATGATCTGATACTGTATCAAAGTGGCAAATACACTCACTTAGGCACTTATTAAGCAACTTCCCAAAAGCCCAGAACTTAGATAGACATCACAATCCCTTTTTGATGTCAGAAGGTAGATTAATCTATTCCATTTTCTAGGTAACCAAGGGGAAAAACAAAAATCCCTAATTCATAAGATTGTACCTCCATTTTAAAGCACTATCCAAAAACTAGGAGGAATGAATTTCTTTCACATTTATTCCTAGTGTTTCAAGTACTCATTCCCTTATGAGAAAATCATATCCAAATCAGTAAGACATTGTGCTAAATTCAGAATAAAACTGTAAATTTTAACACCTGACAGCAGAATTTCTTATATAGTTCCATATTTTCAATTTTGAATAATACATTTCTACTTATGGGTATAAAAATCTGACCCATATTATAATAACTATATTCCCAAGATTCCAAAAGCAACTCACATGGTTTAGTTATAATGTAAATAAAAAGAAAAATGTTTGCTGAACTTTATACTTTTTTATGTATATAATGCAATTTTTCAAGGATTATTATAAGCGTTAAATGATACAAATGAAAAACAAAATATAGTTCCTGTTGCATAATAAGGTCTTAATCTCACCAATAAAGTAACTGTAGTTATAAGAAACTGCCCTTTCAGTTGCCTCATATTAGCACTGGTTTCTTGGCAGAGTCATAGGACTACTCTTTCTCTAATCCAGAAGTTGTATCCAGAAGACCATGGGCCACATTCAGTTGAAAGATATATGTGGACTGAAGGGTATGTTTTGGTTTGGTTTGGTTTTTGCAATATGGTATTTTGAAGACCTTTGCAATTTGGTATTTTGCAACTTGGAATTTTGCAATTTGATATTTGGCATTTAGATAGGGCCTAAGCTAGCCACCTCACCCCAATTCTTACTCTTCCCTATTGTTTAACACCCCATCCAATCCTCTCATTTTGACCTGTCTGATCTCTGTACTAAGCCCTGACCCATAAGCAGATATCAGAGGAAAACCCCCAAGTAAAATAGCTTGCACTGTTACATCTCCATTTGTAAGAAAAATGTTCCTTTTCTTTTCCTTTACACCATGAATGGTAAGTATCCTTTCATTTTATATGACAGCAAGCCAATATTTGAAATGTTAGGGAATACTCAGCACAAACCAGTTTTGGCAGCATCTCAGGAACTCTTGTGACTCTGAGCATCCTGGAAAACTGTCTGCTGATCTGTATGCTGCACAGCTTTGGATCTGAGTCTGCTTTGCAACATTATCTTGCTCTGTTGGGTGACAATGTGAAGTCTTCTCTGTTCCCTATCCCCCTATTCTCTCAACCCCTCAGACAATGGAAGTTTCCATTCCAAAGAGAGAGTATAGCACTTAGAAGGAAAAAATCGGTTTTTTGTTCCCCTTCTTCTGTCCACTACAATACAAAGCTTTGCTCCTCCTCTCGGGAAAATGTAAGGCTGGCTGGCAGTCAGTTTGACAGAAGGAGAGCAGTGCAGCGGAAAATTGGATAACAGGATAAAAATCTATGGGGCCACAGGAATCCCATCAAAACTGGCTCCTCCTGTCAAAATTCAGACAAGTGACAAGGACAAATATAGAATGTTATTTATATTTAAATATGCCTAAAGATATCATAATTATACTTCTGCCTCTGTTAGGCAGCCATTTTCCTGTGAGCCACAATTCTGCAAACCAAATGTTGTATGTTGGAGAAAATCTACATAAGAATCAGACAGTTTCAATCAGACATCTGGGGAAATCCTATAAACTCCTTAAATAGCTATTTCTAAAGAACAGAGCATAATTTATTTTTTCAAAGACATTTTCTTTAGAGTACAATAGCCAAATTCAATAAAAATGGGTTATTCCTAACTCTTTGGGCATGAGCAAACCACACCATCCAGCAGTTAACTAGTAAATTAATTTCATTTAAAATTAAATTTGATATTTTAAAACATAGCCTATTTTCTTTTTTCACAATCCACCATACTGAGTCATTGGCTAGCTCAAGTTACTGACTGATGGTCTTCATTCGTTAAACTTTATAGTAAGTTCAATAAACTGACAAACTGTCAAAAGATATAAATTTTCTTATTTTGAAACTTAGAAAAAAGTTTTGATGTTGATATTCCAAATCAACATGCATTATAATTAATTCTGTTATTAAAACCCAACATTTCAGAGTACTTCCTTGAGAGAATACAGTATAAGTGATATCAAAGAATTTAGCACCATAATGGAAGACCAAAATGTATAAATGTATAGTCTATATAGAATCTCCTGCATATTACACTTCTATAGTACTTTAATTCTAAGATTTCCAAGGACTTACTGGTCATCTTTATTAAATATAATCTCTTCCTCTTTTATAGGTGGCCAGCTATAAATATACATATACACATATATAAATAGACAGCAAAGTAGAGGACTGTCAGCATGCAAAATCATTAATTTATATAAAAAACAAATGTGCCAGGTGCTGGCAGACACAGCTAATATGAAGGGATACTACAGTCATAATAATATGCCATACAAAATTTATGTTAGAGTGCTAAAGACAGAGGATCCTTTATTCTGTGCATCATC
This sequence comes from Eulemur rufifrons, assembly GCF_041146395.1. Lineage (NCBI taxonomy): Eukaryota > Metazoa > Chordata > Mammalia > Primates > Lemuridae > Eulemur > Eulemur rufifrons. The sequence continues at coordinate 47,215,454 of NC_090983.1, forward strand.
TCCAGCAGAAACACCTCTGACCTGCAATCAAGGTTCCCGACTATCTGAACCAATGTTACAGAACAAATTAATTTCCCAATGCTATCAGCTTTCTCCTTCTACTTTGTTCCAGTGGACTCCCTCACTCTTGCTCGTGCATGCCGTTGTCATTCCTGCCTCATCTGCTTATGATCTTCCTTTACCTAGAGTGGCCTTAATCTTTCCATCTTTTACCCAAAGCCTAATCCTCTAAGTTCCAGCTAAAGCATCACCTACCTTTGGAGCTTTTTTTTTTTTTTTTTAATCCAACTGGCCTTTTACCTTGTGTAAGGCAATGTTCTAAATGCTTAATATATATGACTCTATTTAATGGTCACAATTCCATTAAAGAAGGTAGCACCCCATTTTAAAGATGTAAAAAGCTCAGAGCAGTTAAGTAACGTGTCTCAAGATACACAGCTAAAAAGTAGCAGAGTCCAGATACAAGACCCATCTGTCTGACTCATGGCCTATATCCCTTAACTACTCCGTTATTTTGCTTCCTCTTCTAATCTTTATTCTCTAAACTCATGGTAGCATATGATTCAGCATTTAATAGGTCTCTTTAATATAGCTTCCATTTTCAGTTAAATTATAAATGTGTAGAAGTGTATTCATCCCCATCCCAGCCTAGTACCTGGCATTTAATTTGCTGATGGACTGAATCTAGCAAATCTAGAGCAGTTTAATAAATTAGTGGAAAAGCTGTGTTTCTCAGATTATTGCTATTTACCATTGGTTTGGGTCATTTGTAGCCCTGTGGGACTATTTGCCCTATAGTGTACTATAAAATGTGAAGTCACAAAAGAACACCTTAATTTTTATTTTCAACAAGTCTTTATCATAGAATGACAACTATATGAATAACATTTTTCCAGGTACAGGGAGGATAAAAACTAAAGAAATCTAAAACATAATCCCTGCTCTTAAAAACCTTATTATCTTAATGCAGAGAGGTTTCATATACATTAAATTAAATATATAATATTAAATATATGCTACATGTAAGTATATATGCCATATTTAAATTATATATGTATATGAGTTAATATACAAAACATTAGCTTATACATAAAATGCACATTAGTGCAGTGCCTGGCACACAGTAAGAGCTCAATAAATTAAAACATCCATCCAAGAGATCTAAGGTATGGCATGATGACTATATTAGTAATAATGTGTTGTGTACTGGAAATTTGCTAAGAGAATATATTTCAGATGCTCTTACCACAAAAAAAAAGGTAATTATGTGAGAAGATGGATATGTTAATTTGCTTGAATATAATAATCATTTCACTATGTATATCCAAACATCATGTTGTATACCTTGAATACATACAATAAAAGATATAACATGTCCATCCAGTCACAGCAAATGGAGGCTACTGAGCATTATTTAATCTACCATTAATCTGACATCATTTAACAAATATTTGTTGTGTTTCTATTCTGTGCCATTTCAGAATGTATAGTCTGGCAAAGTCCATGTTGAAAAGAAGGTGTGTAAAATACAAGAAATCGGACTTTTTCTTAAGGGGCTGTATTAGTTTGTTTTCTGTTGCTTGTAACAGAATACCTGACACTGGGTGGTTTACCAAGGAAAGGAATTTATTTCTTACAGTCATGGAGGCTGAGCAATCCAAAGCAGGGGGCCGCATCTGGTGAGAGCCTTCCTGCTGGTGGACACTCTGCAGAGTCCTGAGGCTGTGCGGGGTATCACGTGGCTGGGGGCTGCGCATGCTAACATGCTAGCTCAGGTCTCTCTTCCTCCTCTTACATGGCCACCAGTTCCCCTCCCATAATAACCCATTATTCCATTAATCCATGAATTATTAATCCATTCAAGAGGGCGGAGCCCTCATGATCCAATCACCTCGTAAAGACCCCACCTCTCAGTACTGCCACACTGGGGATTAAATTTCAACATGAGTTTCAAGGGGACAAATATTCAAACCCCTGAAGGACACCTGATGGACCAAGTCCCTGATATAAGCTCACTTTTTCCAATCGCATTTTTTTTTTTTTTTTGCTCCTTAAAAGTGAAGTTCAGCAAAAAAGGGTAATGTTTTTGTACATTTAGTTTGGATGGACTCTGGCTATGATTTTATTTTACTATTAACATAAACATATAAATGCTTTCTCTTGTGTTTGTTTTCATCACATGAATTTGGAAAAAAATAGCCTAGGGTTAGGTAAATTAAATGAAAAACTATCCCTGATAGGTTTAGCATTAAAAACAATATGTGGTTCTTTGATTCTGTGACTTATTTAATGGATCACAATCAGACATCAGCTAAAGGCTGGTAATTTAAATTACAAGCAGAGGGGTTCAAAGCTGTGGCTAATTCATTACTCACACATCTCTAGTTGAAGTAGCAATTTAAAGTCATGTGTGTCGCATTAATTGTAATCTTGTTTCCAAATGACAAGATAAATATCTCAAGGAACATAATATATTATGGTCATAGGTCAACCCAAATGAATGTCTAAAACAGATTAGCACTAAGTGCATGCAATATGTCATGTTTATAAATTTTAAAAAGGATAAATTGTATTAACATTTAGCACATTGTTCATTACACATCATCAATGTTTAGCTTTAAATGCATTAATACTCTATTCAGTTATATCATTCTCTGAATATGCCACACACGGAGCTGTGCTATGAAATCCCTGACTCAAAATCTAATGCTTGGAAAAAAAATAGATCAAAATAATTTGTACCCTTTCCCACCAAGATGTCATTGCTTTGTTTCACATAAATGTGAAATAGATATACTTTGGCCCTGAAGTGACCCAAATAAGGGCAATGTTACAATCAGCAAAAGAAGAAAATTGCCAAAATGTCAGATCCTCTGCTTTTAATTTAAGCTTCTCCATCATCTGGGGCTGGAGCAGAACTTCATCCATAGCCTTAGAGTAGAAAACCAAATTGTCCCCTTAATACCACGTGGCAAAATAAGTGCAGAATCAGGATACAAGCTGTTATTGTAATTATAAAGTTGAGAGTTGGTTTTCAGATTGGGGCTGAAATTAAACTGTTCTGATTTCAGTATGAATGAACCAGTTTTCCTACCTACAAACCCTGAGATCATGCATGAAATATTTAACCCAATCTCTCTTTCACCATGTCTACATGTCATTGTGTTCTGCTCTTTTCTTAGCCCTAGAATTCCTGCTCTGAAAGAGCCTTGTACATTTTGGATGAATATTTTGAAAAGTCACCTAGGGTGTAGTGAGAGACAGTGAAGGACAGACAACAAATCAACTAAATTCAGCCCATGAAAATATTTTTTGTTTAGCTAGTACAGGTGTTCTTTTTGCTTTTTATTTTTCGCTTGGATGCTTGCTTTTCACTAAGCAAGGCAAGCAGCCTCAAGTTGATCAACGGTTTTGTCTACTCCCTTCTTTCTTACATAAAGCCCAATCCAACACTGGCATTACCTGCAGACAGTAGAGTTTCTAATAGAGAGTTGCTGCTCTACTGAAGATAGGGCATTTGCTTGGCTACATGGAGCTTGCACAGAACTAAAATAATCAAGGTAGCCAAGGGGGGTTTTAGGGTCTACGCAAGGGAAGGAAAAAGTAACAGTTGAGGCTAATAGCAGGGAAAAGAACTTTGACAGAAAACCAAATTATTTAAAGGAGAATGTTATTAGGTTTCTGCTGGGCTGCGTGCAATGGGAATCCTACCTTTTGTACACAATATTTTTAGTAAAATATCAATTTCTCATGACTATATTATAAAATTGGATGTGTTCTAGACAACCAACAAAGTGCTGAGTGCCTACAAGGCAAGGCCAAAGAATATCTTGAACCACCTTTGGGTTGCATTAACACAACAAAGTAAGTCCTTGCATCGGAGATTTTTTTTCTCCACTCAGGCTGAGAGTTGCCTGCCATACAGGAAGGCCATAAGGAAGTTGACTGCATTTAGTTGGCAGACAGGAATTGGGTTTGTGACCAAGGCTTGGCCAATCAGATGTTCCTTCTGGCCTCTGGAAACTTGAGAGGGTGAAAAAGAAAAACACAGTGGCAGGCAGAGATTATTTACAGCTCAGCACATCCCAGGAAAACATTCGACATTTCTAAAGTGAAAAATTTCAATTAGTTCAGGGAATTCAAGAATGGATCCTTTAATCTGTTTCAATAAAAATCAAAATAATTTTTAAAACTTATGAAGCCCATTTAGAAGCTATACCAAATATTCCCATTAAAAAATTTACAGAATACAAAGTTCTCAAGGCAAGTCTAACTTTTAAAGTCTCCTTTCATGGATTTATTTAGATGTAGCATGGTAGATTCATTTAGAGAGTTCAAATCTCAGCTTGCCACTCAGCCTCTGTGTGACATTGGACATTTTACTTAACGTCTCTGTGCCTATTCTTTACCTCATCATCAAAGGCAAGGCAGGGGTGATTACTGTAATGGACAGCAGAGTCAAAGCAGAAACCAGAGTAGTCTTACTCATGCACACCTATGGCATTGGCTAGTATTAGTCATCTAGGGCTGCCATAATAAAACATCACAGACTGGGTAGCTTAAACAACAGAAATTTATCTTCTCACAGTTCTAGAAGCTAGAAGTCTAAGATCAAGTTGTTGGCAGGTTCAGTTTGAGCCTCTCTCCATGGCTTGCAGATGGCTATCCTCTTGCTGTGTCTCAAGTGGCCTTTTTTCTGTGTCTACATCCCTGACCTCTCTTCTTCTTATAGGGATATGAATCATATTGAGTTAAGACCCCATTCTTATGACCTCATTTAGCCTTAATTACCTCTTTAAAGGCTCTATCTCCAAATACAGTCACATTGGCGGTTAAGGTTTCAACATATAAATTTGGGGGAATACAATCAACTCCATAACAGATGCTAATAGTGCCTACCTCACAGGGCTGCTATGAGGATTAAATTAGTTAACATTTGTAAAGTATTTAGAACTGTGCCTGGTATATAACAGAGCCATGCAAGTCTTTGTTAAATGATTTTGAAAAAAAAATTAAAGATTGTTTTCTAATCTCTTTGAGTTAATTAACTGATCTGTAAAATTAAAAGATCTCTCTCTTCCTGGCAAGTAGGAATCAGGCATATGTACTAGTTATTTCTACATAACAAATTACCCTAAAACTTAGCAGCTGAAATCAAAAATAAACATTTATTATCTCACACAGTTTTTATGGGACAAACTCAGATTCTAGTTTGAATTCAGGAGCAGTGTAGCTGGGCCATTCTGGTCCAGTCTTTCATGAGATTGACAGGGACTGGAAGATACACTTTGCAGATGGCTCACACTCACATGGCTGACAAGCTGTAGCCAGCAGCTGGCAGGAGGCCTTAGTTCCTCACTATGTGGACCTCTCCAAAGGGCTGCTTAAGTGTCCTCACAACACGGTGGCTGGCTTCCAAGGAAGTGACCCAAGAGAGAGCAAGGTGGAAGTGACTGACAATGCCTTTTAGGATCTGGCTTTGGAAGTTATATACCATTACTTCTATGTTCTATTGGTCATACGGATCAACCCTAAGGCCATGTGGGAAGGGACTACACAAGGGCATGAATACCAAGCAGCAAGCATTCAATGGGAGCCGTCTTAGAGAATGGCTACCATACTTGCCCAATCGCACACTCCTGCCAGGATTTTGAAACATGAGAAGGTGAAACAAGGACACAGTGATGGTAAAAGGTCAAGCACAAATATCAAGTTGGGACAGCACCAGTGACAGCATCCCAAGCAAACAGTTACCCTGATGTGCTCTGGACTGTGTTTTCCTTTACATTTTTTTTGTCCTTTCTTATTCTCCAGTCTCATTTCCCAGCCTCCCAACTGATTCTGTAACATGTCCAATATTCTTTCAATAATTTGTTTTTAATTTGCTGGTTAGTCTATTGGTTTCTATTGTTTGTAACCAAGAACCTTAACTGATACAATCTAGAACTCTGCCCTTCTGCCCTCTGCCATAATTAATTCCTTCTCTTCACTTAAGACTTCATATGCCAGGGTACATGTTATTTCCTCCAGGAAGCCTTCCTTGACCACTCAGAGTAGGATAGACACCATGCTCCATGCTTTAATTGCACTTTTTATTTCTCATTCTCACCTCTGTTACTAAAAATTACAATTAGTTATCTAACTACCATTATGCAATCAATTTTCCTGCAGCAAAATTTTTCCCCAAGAGGGCAGAAAACTTGAGTATCTTGATTATCACTGTATCCCCAGCACCTTACATAGATCTTCCCAAAAATAAAGAACAAGAGCTAAACAAAAAAATTTTGATCTCTTTACTGTCTTTATGAGAGATCTGACATCCTCCATCATCCATTTTAGTTTGAATTGAGAGCTATGCTGTCTTCATTTATGTTTACATTTTCTAATGTATTTTTTCTATTAAATTTTTTTTTTGAGGCAGAGTCTCACTCTGTTGCCCGGGTTAGAGTACCATGGCGTCAGCCTAGCTCACAGCAACCTCAAACTCCTGGGCTCAAGCAATCCTCTTGTTTCAGTCTCCCGAGTAGCTGGGACTACAGGCATGCGCCACCATGCCCGGCTAATTTTTTCTACATATATTTTTAGCTGTCCATATAATTTCTTTCTATTTTTAGTAGAGATGGGGTCTCGCTCTTGCTCAGGCTGGTCTCGAACTCCTGAGCTCAAACAATCCACCTGCCTCGGCCTCCCAGAGTGCTAGGATTACAGGCGTGAGCCACCACGTCCAGCCTATTTTTTCTATTAAATTTTAAATCATTGTTTTCAAAGCCCAGTCTGATGTTGCCATTTTTTGACACCAAGGATTCCAGCTGAATAGATCCTTTATTCGGTAAATTCTTTCCCTATGGTGAAGCCAAAATATAATTAGAAGTTTGCTTCATGAACATGGAATTTGAAAATGAAGGGAGTTAATTATTTGATTGTTCAATGGCATCTGGCTACAGGGGCTTGACTGAGAACTGAGACAGTCCTGCCAAGGTGTCTGACGCGTCCTTGAGCCAGCATTCCCTCTACAGGGATGAGAAGTGCCACTGCTTGACTCTGTGGCCTTCATGTTCTCTTCTCACTAACTGTCCCTCACCGCTTCCAGTTGTCTCATTCTTTCTTTTGATGTGTTATTATCATCTAAACCCACATTTGATAGTCTGGGAAGAATTTGTTTTAAAGATAATATTACCTCTGATTAGATGTGGAGGTGAGTACGCAGGAGAAGCTGGAGCAGAAGCTTTAGGAATCACTCTTTAGCTTTTGGGTTTTTAAAAATTAGGTAAAATCAATGTGACCTGCATCACCAGCTTGAGGTATAATTAAGAACATAAATCTTTTTAATATTCAAATTAATCATTCAATTCCCCCACAGGACCAATAAAAGGAAATCCAGTGGCTACCTCTTGAAACCTACTCTCCACTTAACCAAGTTGACAGGAATCACAGCAGCTTACGCAGTCCAAAGGAGTCATCTCAGTTTCTTGGTTAATCTTTAGCAAGAGAACTAAAACAGGAAGGAAGGAAGGAAGGAAGGAAGGAAGGAAGGAAGGAGGGAGGAAAAGAGAAAGACTAAAGGAGGGATGAATGGAAGGAAGCCACTCAAGCTGTCTGATCCATTTCCTACTAGCCCCAGCATTCAATTGCCATTTCCATTGTCACTGCCATACAAATTCACTGCATTTAACTGATCCAGCCAAGGACATGCCTTTGAGCCCTTTGGCCTCCCCAGTGATGTAGCACAAGCTGCAGAGGTATACTATGTACCTTAGTCTATTTTTTGCTGCTAACAGAATACCACAGACTGGGAAATTTATAAAGAAAAGAAGTTTATGTGGCTCCTGGTTCTGGAGGCTGAGAAGTCTGAGAACATGGCCCCAGCATCTGGTGAGGGTCATCTCATGGAGGAAGGTGGAAGATGGAAACAAGCACACATGACAGAGAGGAGCCCCAGGGTTCAGACTCACTTTGTAACAACACACGTTTATGAAAACTAACTAGCTCCTGAGATAACATTAATCCATTCATGACAGTGAAGACCTCACAACCAAATCACCTCTTATTAGGCCCCACCTACTAACACTGTTGCATTGTGGATTAAGTTGCCAACACATGAACTTTTGGGGAACACATTCAAATGACAGCATCATGCTTAGGTTTCTGAAATTACAGCTTTCCTTTTACCTTTTCAGTCCAGGCAATTATTCCCACAATGTGCCTGCTACAATAGGGCAGTCTTCCAGTCACAGACCATTATGCAATGAATCTTCCTGCATGATTTCCTGCAATTCACCTTCCCTCAGGGCAAGGGATCCTCTGGGAACACAGGTGAATTTATTTGAAATCATCATAACCTATCTGCTGTTCTGATAAGGTGGACTGAAATGGAACAAGGAGGGGATTCTATTTCCTTCTAGAAATCTTTGACAATGAAAATTCACTTGGACTTTTCTCCAAGTTTGCACAGCAAAAGATACATGGGGAAAATTTTATCAAGCCACAAAATAGCCTGATACATACTTCCCTTGAATCAATGGGTTCCTACTTCTTCCATTTGCATAGTAAGAATGGACCCTCAAGCAACTCTTCTCTCTGAATTAAGAAAATCTGCTTCAAATTTATTCATTATTATCCTTCACCTAGCAGCAGAAAAATAGCTTGCAGCTTCTTTCACCAACAAAGAAACAAAAAAAAAAAACTGTTCAATCTTGCCAAGTATCCCTCTATACCTCTACACAAAGAAAATATACATCACATAATCATTAGAGATATTATAAGAAAATGTGGAATTGATTTGAAAGGTATAATAATGCAGTAAATAATTAAAACTTTGAGCATAGCGGTACCCTAAATTTTTGTTCAAGTACCAATTCTTCTTAGATACAGCCTATGTATTTGACAGCAACTGACTCCCCACTCCCATGTGTTTGGTGGCATATATCTCAGGCTAAACAAATCCCACTTCCCTGGACACAATGATTATATCAGGGATGGGCCCAAGACTCCACGTCAGTCTATGAGAACCAAGTTTTTGCTCTACTCTTGAAGGAGAGAAGTTTGGTTTCCTGTTAGATGAGATGTATGAGCAGCACTAACCAGCCTGCTTTTAAGAGGAGCCAACACGAAGGAAGCAGAAATAGCAATAAATCCTGGTCATACCAGATACAGAGTGTTCCATTAATAATAACATTCCCTTTGGGCTGAGTTATTCTGGCCAGGGATTTCTGTTGCTTTTTATCAAAAGATTCTCATCTGATACATATGAAGTAATTCGTATGTGAGGTTTAAATTGGTGATGTACTGTGTAGAAGGGAAAGGGTGGAGATGCTTATTTTCTTTTCCTCTCTAAGCTTTTGTCTATTGTAACCACTATAACAACAGGAAGTACAGTTTAATTGGAAATAGGCTAACATGGTTCTAAGAATAATCATCTAAGGCTAACTGCCTGGGTAGTTTTGATGTCAGATAAATTGGCTCTCCTGTTATAAAGTGCATTTCTCCTGATTAGTACTTGATGAAACAACAATAACAAAAATAACCTCTTAGAAATGAAATATCAACAGCTTTCTGGGTTCCATTTTTCTCAGCAAGATAATGAGCATAGCACATTGTTTAGCATGTTTTTAATTGGCTGAATATCAGAGATACAATGTTTTTCTATCGTTGATGCCTGTGTGCTAAGAATTTCATTACATTGTAGAACTACCACATGAAGAACATCCTTGTATTTGTCATTCCTACATACAAAAATTGCCACAACTTGACAACTTCTACATGAAACTTTTCTTTACAAGTTCCCACTTGAACTCACAGAGCACTTGACCTGATTGAAAGACTGTGTTTTTGATCATGATTTATTCTTTCCAAAATAGATTTTTTAAAAGAGTAAAATTCAAATGGATTTTGGATTCATCTTTAAGTCCTAAGCAGTTATTGATTGCCCCACTCCATGTGGTTCCATTAAAAAAAAAAAGAAAACCTTAAAATGTAGTCCTTGCCCTCCAGAAGTTTATAAGCTGGTTCTAGTTAATAAAATGGGTAGGATTAAAAAAACTAGTACTATTTACACAGCAAAATACAAATGAACATAATACAGAATCATTAAGCGATGAGAAAATAATTGGTGAAAGGATGCTTAGTATTTGACATTTGACCCATCAGAGGTAAACAGGTTAGTCAAGAAGAGTTGTGTAAAATCTGAAGAGTCACATAATACTCCAAAATGAATGATTATTATCATTTACCTATTCAACAAATGATTACATACATTCTATGTGTTAGGTGCTATGTTAGATGCCCTTGGTCCCTGTGTTTTATTTAGTTTTGTATTTTGGATGCACATCAGTTGCACAGAATCATTATCCTTGGTTCATGACACGTTACCATCACTTATTCAAAGGCCACAATCGGGTTGTTTCCAGTGTGAGGCTATTACAAACACATGCACGTTATTCTTGGTACACACGACTATATATACAAAAGGAAGTGGAATTGCTGACTCAAATGATATACAAATGCTCTAAATTACAAGACAACACAAATTTTCAAAAGTAGTTGAACCCATTTATATTCTTTCCAGCAATGACTAACAAATCTAGTTGGTCCACATCTTCACCAACACTTGGTATTGTTAGACTGCTTAATTTTTGCCAGTGTTATTTTGTGTAAAATGGTATCTCATTGTCGTCATAATTTGTTTATCTAATTAAACTTAGGTTGAGCATCTCTTCATATGTTTTCTGGTAATATAGGAGTTTTTTTCCTTCTTCATTTTTGACTCTGTTACTATGCTTAATATTATATAGCTATAGACAGAAATATAGAATAGTAAATATATGATTCTTGCAAGTCTGACAAAATACAGAAGATCACTTAAGAGCTAAAAGCTTCTTGTATTCTTTTCTTCTTTAGGGATATGTGAAAGAACACTTGCACTTTGACCAAGTAATTAAAGGAAATATCAATCTCCAACTATCATTCACATTATATAACATAGGTAAGTCTTCATCAGATTCCTCAATTTCTTAGCCTTTCTCATGCCTTCCCTCATTCCCAAAGCTCATAGAATTCCAATCAAATCAAGGAGGAGCATAGCCCTCCAAGCAAAGCCCCCTTTTACACAAATGACTCTGAGTGATCTGAGACCAAGACCTTTACGCACAGGATGGCTCAAGAGTTCTGGTCAGGATTTGAAGACTGGTTAACTGGTCAGGAACACAGAATTCTCAATCACCCTGTAGCTATCCCTGGTCACCACATCAGGATGATCTGTATGGGGAGACTATGGAAAACCACTTCAAACAAAAGTAGAATCAGAATGTACGTTAGAGGCAGAGGGGCAAGGAATATTTGCTTTGGACACATGGCAGAATATGAATGAAAGTCATACCCTCTCATTTTTCCAATTTCCAAATATGAAAAATAGAAAAGAAAATGATTGCACAAAATGTTTTGCTTCACTCAGTGCATGTTGCTAATAGAAAAGCATGATAAAATACTGGAGACAACTATTGTATAACTATAAAGACATACCAACAACAATACACAGTCCACACAATACAGTGTATATTGTTATTGTATAGCTATAAAGTCAAACCAAAAATAATTTAATAAACTTGCAAAAACATTTTTTAAAAGATTTTAAAAGGTGGAAAGAAAAGTTTACATATTCTATCCACATTCAGAATCACTAAACTCTTAAGATCATGAGGAGTTTTTTTCCTTCAAATGAAAGCAAGAAATTACAAAGCTTTTGAATCCAGAGCTCCAAAGTAAGCACAAAAAATGGTATCAGCCTCACATGTAACGGTCTTCATTTGCATTCATAGACTATCGTTGCAGCATATTTTCTTCTTCAACATTTCAGTGTTTTTGGAATAGAGAGTTATTTAAATTTTCTTTTTTATCAGTGGAAAAATTGAGTCAAAAAGAAATGAGACAACTTCTTCAAAGTCACAAGGGGTTTAGCCCCACAAACAGACCTAGAAGTCCCATCTCCTACATCCTACTATGGCTATGATTGGGCAAACCTCTTTATGCTCTTCTTGTGATAAATATTTGGTTAGGGGAAAAAAAGATAGAATTCCAATATTATAACAATTCAAACCTCGTGTTTAAAAAAGAGTGTAAAAGTGACGTGTGATCAGCTATTTTAACTCTATGTATACACAAGGAATCTTTGAAAAGCTTATGCAACCAGTTACCAGCCATCTCACCTTTTTTGTGTTTATCCTTATAAAAACTCCCAGATGTCACAATTGACACACCTACTTATTAAACTGGAGAAATTCTTGAACCACAGTAAGCAGATGCTAGAACAGATGGAAATTTTCTTTTTGGGCTGAGAAAAAGAAATTTCTAGTTAAGAAATGCCTGGACACTATTTTATCTCCCTTCTAGTTGACTGAACTATGAGATTTCCTTATGTCACAGCTTAGAATTTTAAAAAGCCTTTCTGTTTCCCTCAAAGTCTTTATTTCTTCATTTATCCATAAGCATTAGCTTAAAATCTGCTCATTTTTATGTCCTCCTTATAGAATTTCTATGGCGCTTTCAAAAAATGAAATATTTTCACGCAATGGTTATAGTTACTACTTTTATCCTTATCCATCTGGCCTCAAGTTTGCCTCTTATATTTGCATTTCATTCACTTACAGCTTTATACAGTATCTATTAATATTATCTGCCTAACACTTATTAATATTTCTTCAGCATATTATCCTTCATCAATTCAAATAGAACCATTACATAATGCAAAATAAAATAGATCCTTTGCACAAGTATGGAAGCAGATGTCTTTTCTGTCAGCTCTCTTCCCAGTACCCAAGTGCACTCTCCAACAGTCAGCTTTATTAGTATCCTTTGGTGGCTGGTGGAGGGGAAAGGGAGGTGGTTTCCAATCACTCCTGAGCCATCCCCTGGCAGCTGCATCTCTGAAAGGTGCTCTTGCCATGCCCCGATTATTCCTGGGAAGCCTTTTCCATGCTTCGCTCTCCTGCCACCATCCCAAGCTCTTTATTCCCTCCAACATACCACTAACCACGGGAAACACAGAGCAGCCTTCCTGGAAGGTCTGAGACAGTGGAAGGGGTGTACATTTGCTCACAGCCTAACAGGTATTTTAAGATAAAATATCAGTCCTGTTCTTTAAAAGTCTTCAGCCATTCTTTTAATAAACTTTATTAGCAGTTTTGGTTTCAGAGCAAAACTGAGCAGAAGGTAGAGATTTCATACAGCCCCTCCCCATCCCACATGCGTAGCTCCCCGTTATCAACATCCTGCCCCGCAGTGGCGCTTGTTACTATCAATGAACCACGCTGACACTTCATTAGCACCCCAAGTCCACAGTTGACAGGAGGGTTCACTCCCCATGTTGTGTATTCTGTGGGTTTTGACAAATGTATACTGACATGTATCCACCACTGTAATATCATACAGAACAGTTTTACTGCCCTAAAAATCCTTTGTGTTCACCTTTTCATCCCTCTCTCCCCCTTCTTCCTGGCAACTACTAGTTTGTTTTTTTTTTCTGTCTCCATAGTTTTGCCTCTTCCAGAATGTCATATAGTTAGAATCATACAGTTTGTTGCCTTTTCAGACTGGCTTATTTCACTTAGTAGTATGCATTTACGATTCCTCCATGTCTTTTCATAGTTTGGGAGCTCATTTCTTTTTAGTGCTAATTGATAATCTATTGGTGGGATGTATCACAGTTTATCCATTTACTTACTGAAGGGTATCTTCCATCTTCATTGCTTTCAAGTTTTGACAATTAGGAATACAACTGCTATAAACATTTATGTGTGGTTTTTTGTGTGGAAGTTTTCACTTCATTTGGGTAAATACCAAGATTGCTGGATTGTATGGTTAGTTTTGTAGAAAACTGCCAAACTGTCTTCCAAAGTGGCTGTATCATTTTAAATTCCCAACAGCAATAAGAGTTTCTGTTGCTCCACATCTTCACAGAGTTTGGTGTTTGGGATTTTGGCCATTCTAATAGGTATACAGTGATATCTCATTGTTGTTTCAATTTGTAATTCCCTAATGACATAAGATGTTAAACAGACTTTCATATGCTTATTTACATCTGTATACCTTCTTTGGTAAGGTGTCTATTTGGGTCTTCAGGCCATTTTGTATTGAGTTCTTCTTTTCTTATTGTTAAGTTTTAAGAGTCTTTTTGTATATTTTGGATAACAGTCCTTTATCAGATGTCTTTTACAATTTTTTTTCTCCCAGTCTGTGGTTTGGTTTCTGTTCGCATTCTCTTGACACTGTCTTTCACAGACAAGTTTTTAACTTTAATGAAGTCCAGCTTATCAAATATTTCTTTCATGAATGGTGCCTCTGGTGCTGTATCTAAAGAAGTCACTGCCATACTCAAGGTCATTCAGATTTTCTCCTATGTTATCTTCTAGGAGTTTCATAGTTTGAGGTTCTGCATTTAGGTCTATGATCCATTTTGAGTTAATAGTGAAGGGTGTGAAGTCTGTGTCTATATGCATGTTTTTGCATTTGGATGTCCCGTGGTTCCAGCACCCTCAGCCATTTTTTCAATGACTGAATTTTCAGCTTCCCTAAGCTCCTAAAATTCCTACTTAATTTTTATTGTGAAATAGTTTTCCTATTGTTCATCTCACCAAGTCATTCCTGATTTTTCTAGAGGGCATCATTTTTATACTCACATTCACTGATTAAACCATAGCTAAGTATTTGCAATGTGCCCTGACTATACGTCCTCGATTGCGATGTTAGTGAACATCTAGGGGGAAGGGGTTGGTCATTGACTTTGCCATAATTTTATCCCAACTTCACATAAAACAGACCCAATACTATCATGTATGTAAAAATAATAAAACATGCCTGACAGCTGAGTTTCATCTCATATCTCATGCTACTTCCTTCTTGTCTTTCTGCTCTTTTTCTATGTTCTGTGAAACGAAACCACAAAGCAGCTTAACTAAATTCTGCTTGAAGAAACTGAGAGGGGATTACTTACTGTGAGATTTACAGAGAGAGAGAGAGAGAGAGAGAGAGACAGAGTCTCCATATCTTACACTTAAAAACTTGTTTTTTTTTTTTTTTTTTTTTTTTAGAAAAACACAGTCTGACGTATTGTTTTACTGTGATAAGAACATTGAACATTATGCACTCTTAACAAATTTTTAAGTGCAAAACACAATATTGTTAGTTACAGAAAAAATCTGGTGCATCAGATCTTTAGAACTTATTAATCTTGAAAACAGAAACTTTATAATTACTGAACAGCACTCCCCATTTCCCCCTTTCCTTTGTCCCTGACAACCACTTGTTTGTTAATACATAGTAAACCCTCTTGATTATCAAATTTCAAATTTTACTCTTTTATCTTGATTCTGACAATTCTTAACACACTTCATTTTCCAAGATGTATTTGAAATAAGTCAACACACTGTGAAAAAAAGTTTAATAAGTGAGAAAAGCATCTTTCCACCTGTTTCCCAACTTCAAGGGGGCATTTTAAAGAACAAGTATTACATTTCCTGTAAGTATGTACACTATGTAAAAAAAGATTTGAGGGACCAATTATGGCTATAAGATATAAAAGTTTCTCAAGAAATTATGTATCATCCCTATCCCTGATAAAGACATAAATATGAAGAAAGATAAAGTAGTAAGAGAAAGTAATAAATGGCTATCACAATATAACAGAACCCTTAGAAGTGTGAAGAGAACATTAAAACAAAGTAGCTGTATAATTAAAGAGGTGAGGATTACACAATGAGCTCTTTTTCTTGGAATTCCAACTACATCAGGGACCATTAATTTTGGGTAAATGAAGTTCCACTAACGTTCCTTCGAGACTTCAGCTTTGAGCTTCTACAAAAATACACATTAATTGATTTTGAAGATTGAGGAATATTTCACAGACACTACTTCCTAATGAAATAGGAATAATCATTATCCATCTTGTTTCAGCATCACTTGTTCAGGTCTTAGAACTATTTATTGTAGCCAATAGTATTTATAAGTATTTATAGAGAACTTCCTCATATCCTGGAGTTAGTCTGTTGTTTTCCTGCCTTCTATAAAAGCAAGTAAACAGAAACATGGAGAAATTAAATGCATTTTTATAGGCAAAAGAAAACTAATCTAAACTATCTTCCTCAGAAACTGTTTCCTTTCTACCAAGAGTGTTAAAAGGGTTTTCCAATTAAAAAAAAAAGGCAAATATCTAAAATTTAACAATGAAGGCAACATATAATAAACATCAACATATTATTTTCCTCTGACAATTCAAGCAATAAATTCAAGTTAAGGCTCTGTAAGAGTGGCTCTAAATTAAGATTTAGTACCAATACAAAAAACTAAAAAAAAAAAAAACAACTTTAATCTCATTACAGCGTTAAACTTTAGTTACTTCTTTTTCCTTTTAAATTCGATTTAATTTTATATATAGTTTTTAAGTATTCTGCTATTTTTCAATAATGCCTTTGTTTTCCCCAAACGACATAATGATCTCACAATTCTTTCCAAATTAAAGTTTTACTGTAAAACAGCCATTACCTCTTTGTGTTCATTACTTTTCTTCAGAAAACAAGTTGGAAAGTTAAATACCTCTGTTACAAGCCAACAAAATAAGATCACTTCTTAAACTTGTGCCCAAAGTTGCATTTGGGGCCTCCCTTGCAAGGGCCTGATTACATTTTCATGCAATGGAAGCAATAACAATTCTCCTCCAAATGGCTTTGTATCCCCACAACCATGTGGACCTTAGTATGCAGAAACAGAAGTTTACTGAGTTTGTAGGGATGGTCCTGTTCACAATCTTGGCTGCTTTGATTTGAAATGAGCTCCTCTTCATTTTTTCACCCACTGCAAACAAAGAGCTCCTAGCTTTTTAAGTAGCAACAATGAGACATAGTTAAAGACTGGTGAGAAGCTCTCAAGTTATCAGCCTAGCTGAGGAACTGGCTCTCAACAGCTGTGCTGATGGACTATGAGTCATCAAAGGAAGCCCATAAGAACCATATGGAGTGACACATCAGCACTTTTCACGTGCCCAGCGGAAACTCCCACAGGTGATGGTGTTCACACAGCTGTAGATTATTAGGAAGGAGCCTTGAACGATCGAGGGGGCCCTTTAGGGTCATTCACTATCATAATAATGTTAACTAAAACCTGCTGGTGGTGAAGCAACTTCGTGGAGAAGAACAATATATTACTGTTTTTTGACGGCTGACATAAGCTATAGGGAGCTCTATCTCTTCTTTCTGTGTGTTTTGAGAAATTAATTTTATCTCTGAGTTTTATAGTTATCTCCGGGGGCTAATAAATGTGGCTTTTTACACCTGACTTGTATAGCTGCTAAAATTCTAAAATATGCCTTTGCTAAACATATTTTTATTTGAATGACATGCAAAACCAAAAAAAAAAAAATACAATCTCTGAAAATTTTCTCGAAAAGCTCAAATGAATAATAAAATAAAATTATAATTTACAACTGACATGAAGTTTTGAAATACCATCATGGGTATCAAACACTCCCCATTTGACATGGATCTATAGGGCCTAAGTGTACTTCTCCCAAAATTCTTTCTTTCTTTTTTTTAGAGACAGGGTCTCACTCGATTGCCCAGGCTGGAGTGCCTTGGAGCAATCATAGTTCACCGCATCCTTAACTCCTGGGCTCAAGTGGTCCTCCTGCCTCACCCTCCAGAGTAGCTGGGACTAGAGGTGTGCACCACCACACCTGGCTAATTTTTATTTTATTTTTTTGGCTGGGGCGGGGGAGTCTCACCATATTGACCAAGCTTGTTTCGAATTCCTGGCCCCAAGCAATCGTCCCACCTCAGCCTCCCAAAGTACTGGGATTACAGGCATGAGCCACTGTGCCCACCCCCAAATTATTTCTTTAATGTTATTGATAACAAGTTAAAAATATATTACTTATTAGTAAAACTCAATCATTAAGTAAAAATGGCTTTAAGATAAACTCAACCTAAAACTGTCATTTTACAATACAGAAGCCAATTTCTTTTCCTCCTTTGAATTTCAAGTATGCCAATATTCAGAAAAATTTCATGCTAAATAAAGATCACATCAGAGTCTAAAAATAATTGACTTCCTCTTTTGTTCCTTCAACAAACAGTATTAAATAAGCACCTGTTATACTCAAGAGCCTAAGATCCTCTGTGATTAATAACAGTGGCTCCATTTATAGAGCTTCTGTTTCTGGACATGGCTAAGAGAAAAAAAGGCAAGTGTTAAGCCAAATGTCCTGACTTCTGCTTCAATCCAAAGAGGGAATGCCAAAAAACAACTCTTACATTTCATTATAAGATAATGATCACATTTTTCTCATATGTGTACACTGCTTCACTCAACGAGCTAAATATTATTGAATCTATAAAAGTATTTAATCAAAAACACAATTAAGAAACCTATTAAATACAAGAAAATAATGTTTTTAGGTTTTCAATTGTAGTGCTTCTCTATAAACGAATAGCACTTAAATCAGGACCAATCCCAATAGAAAATCAATCAACACTTATGTGCACATATAGAAGTAAAACTCAATGGAAATCAAGTAGATGGGAGGAGGGGATGGGTAAATTCACACCTAATGGGTACAATGCTCACTATCTGGGTGAAGGGCACACTTATAACTTTGACTCAAATTACACAAAAGCAAATTATGTAACCAAAATGTGTATGCCCCTATAAATATTCTGAAATTTAAAAAAAATGCATTATTTAATTTCAAAATATTAAGGAGGTACAAATGTTTTAGGTCACATGGATCATTTTTGTAATGCTTGGGTTCTGGCTATAAGTGTGCCCGTCACCCAAATATCATTCATAGTACCCATTAGGTGGGTTTATTCCCCTCCCCTCATTCCCTTGCCCCCCAGTTGCTTTCCACTGAGTTTTACTTTCCTCTGTGCACTGTGACAAATGGCCAAGAAATGTATGAAAAAAATGTTCAACGTCACTAATCATCAGGGAAATGCAAATTAAAGCCACAATATCGCTTTACCCCAGTTAGAAATGTGTTACTTGCATGCGATACCATTCTTCCTCTTTACTGTGCACAGTTGTCATTCTTCATCCACAGACAATAGCAGGTGGCATTCATGGCAGACGACGTGTTGTGGGTTCAGGGGCAAGTTTAGCTGCTGCTGACAATCTGACGTTCACGTCTGAGGAGGACATTTTGCTGCTGTTTTTTGGAGAATGTCTCCAAAACTCCAAAACACTCTGTTGATTTGCCTCTTTCACTTGATTTTTAAATATTTCTGTTTTCAAATTTCTGGCCTTAGAATAAATCCCATCAAAAAAGTTAGACAAAGAAAATTTACATTAATTTATCTTTTCACAAAAATAGTAGTAAGCACTGGCCACTTATATAAAACATGCTTTTGGGGGTGCTTTAAGAACACTGATTGTGATTTGTTCCCCATCACAGATATTCTTGAGCAGCACTTTTTATGATTTTAAGTCAGCAGAAGAGCCAAATAAGGACTCAGAAGTCCCCTGGTCTCGGCTTCACAGCTCTCTCACTTTTGAGCTATAAACTTCAGAAGCCCCATTTTTTTTTCTTTCATCTTATATTGAGTGATGGCTTAGATATGTAATATTTCTATCTAAAAGGGAGCTTGGATATGTAATATTTGTTCCTATTTAAAATGGACAACCAATTCTTTTGACACCCACAGGTGTAGTACCAAGGCTTCTCTGGCAGAAATCCAGATGTCACCAGAAAACTCCAAGCAAGGAATTTTTGAGGCCCACTTTGGCGAGGCTCCAAGTGCTGGGTCTTGCCCTCTTCTGATGTCTAAATGCATGAATGATTGTCGGAGGTGAAGTGGAAAGGGACTAACTATAAATTTCCACAAATTGAAGGATGTGAATACTCACCAGTAACAGATTATGTCCACTAGTTCCAAAGTGATAAAAATTCTTGGAAGATTTTGCTTTCGGTATGTTGCATGGCTAGGTGGTCACACATCTTATTAATAATTGGCCTGATTCCCTGCTGGCTTACACCTGTTATCCCAGAATGTTTTGAAGAGCATCCCGTTTTGTTTTCAAGTATTCTGACAGCTTGAGTTTAGATTCTGGCTCCATTATTTTCTAGGAGAACTGGGACAAGTTGCTTGACCTCTATCCCATTTTTATCACGTGTAAATAAGAATAGTGGTGCCTACCTCATAGGGTTGCTGTGAGATCTGTATGTATAATATTAATGCCTGGGAGGTGCTTAGAATAGTGCTTAGCAAGTACTTAGCAAGTATTCAAGAACAGTTGGCCATGATTTTATGGCACGGTGTTTATTTCATGACTTGGAAAGTATCACACAGTGACTTCTTACATTTTGGATTCATCATTAGTTCATCTGGCTAAAAATATATGTGAAATAAATATCAGAAGATATGTTTCTAGAGGCAACACATGTTCTCATTATGTATAATGTATAATTTTTTGGCCTGAGAAAAACAGAAAATTATCAGTTAACTCTTTAAAATTCGAGTTTTTTCTTCTGGGAAGAGGCTTAAAAAAATTGGAATTTTGCATATAAAAAATAAATCTAGACTGCAATATTTACTCAATACTGAAGTGCAATTTTTCTTTTAACAATTCTCAACTCAGAAAACAATTTTTAATCAGTGTATATACATACTTTGGTATCGCCACCCTCCAAATAACTTGTTTTTGGAATCATGAAAATAATGATATAGGGAAATATAATATAATATGTAGAGAGATAAACACATGTATTTACATGCATATATATGTCAAATACCGTATTTTCATATGTGTATGTGCATGTTTATATGTAAAGTGGCTTAATTCTCATAAAGATATTGATAAATTTGACCATATTAAAATTAAAAGATATTGTGAAGAAAATGACTAGCCACAAAATGGGAGAAGATATTTGCAACATATATACTGATGGATTGGTATAAAATATATATAAAAAGTCATACAGATCAACAGAAATAAAAGCCCAATAGAAAAATGGGGAAAAGACAGGAATAAGTATGTTATACAAAAGAAATACATTTGGTTAATAAACAGATGAAGTTGATCAATCTCATGAAAAATGTTGAAAATATACATCAGATCATAATACAATATCATATTCAAGATATTTGGCAAAAATTAAGAAGTCTGGGCCAGGTACAGTGGCTCACGCCTATAATCCTAGCACTTTGGGAGGCAGAGGCAAGAGGACTCAGGAGTTTGAGACCAGTCTGAGCAAAAGTGAGACCTCATCTCTATTAAAAATAGAAAAATTAGCCAGCACCCACCTGTAGTCTCAGCTACTGAGGTGGCTGAGGCAGGAGGATTGCTCGAGCCTAGAAGTTTGCGATTGCTGTGAGCTTGACTAACACCACTGCACTCTACCCAGGGCGACAGAGTGAGACTCCATCTTAAAAAAAATATATATGTATATGAAATTGAACCCCCCTCTCGCCCCACCCTTCATAAAGGAAAAAAAAAAATCTGACAATACCAAGTGTTAGAGAGTAAAGCTAAATCAGATTTTTAAAATTGATGTTTAAAGTTGCAAATCTTGTAGAGTTTAACATTTTTATGCCCTATGGCCCTACAATTGCCTTCCAAGATACAAACACAAGACAAATATTTGCATGTGTGCACCAGACACACACATAAGATAGCTCCTGTATCACAGTACAGAACAATAAAAGCTTTGAAAATTCCAAATGCCTATTGACAGGAAAACAGAAAAATAAATTGTGGCATATATTTACCATATATTATAAAGCAGTAAAAAATGAATGAATTACAGATATAACAACATGGATGAATCTTAATAACAATGCTAAACAAAAAGCAGCAAAACCAACCAAACAAAACTAAACAATGTATTGTTTAGGTATTTGCATGCCTTTTTGTTTATGTGTCTGTGATAAAACTATTCTTAGAAAGAATGATACAAAATTTGTGATAGTGCTTATCTCTGCAGGGAGAGAAAGGAGTCAGAAAATAGTGCACAGATAAGAGAGATATATTTCATATATACACACACACATATAAAGTATTCCAGTTCTTGGGCTAGGTCGTAGGCTCATGGGAATTTTTATATTATTAAAACAAATAAATAAAAGATGGCCATTCTAAATCAAATGATGATAGTCTGTCCTCAACCGAGAATTATAATGAATCCAATTCCAGATATCAGGCGTCTGGAAAAGATGGTGGCTCCCTATAGATAGGTAACTGGTAAGTGGGTTATTTGCCTTTGCCTTTTTTTTTTTAACAGACTTTGCATGCTGCATTTTATGTTGTACTTAGTATCCTGTGAGAGTCACTCTACATGACATTACTTCTTTTTATAGTAAATATTAAAAGATAAAATTTCACAGAGTAGGAAAGCTTTTTCTTTTACATTTTACAAAATCTAACATGGTGACCACTGCTAAGTTAGCAATGAACGCTATTGCTGATGCCTTCAAAGATTCGCCTAGTGATTGGGGAATTTGATGAGATGGCAAGAACAAACATATTTGTTAAAAAAAAAAAAAACTAGTGAAGCCTATTTGCTTTCTTTTTCTTCTCACCAATCATGTTTATTTTGCATTTCCTTTGCTGCTGCAGAGGCGATGTACTCCACATTCCCAGTAATAAGTCAGGAAGAGGAGAGTAAGGTCTGCTGTCAAATTTCAAAATATCAATATATATTTCTATTTGTAGATACAATCAGAGAAAATATATGGCACAAATAGTTTCGGAAAAGACTCAAAAAAATCTTTTGGAGTTCATTAATCTTCTAATTAGTACTATCTACATTTAGATTAAAATGTTATAGAAGAGCACAGCTTTTAGGTATGTTATGCTTTGCACTTCGTAATTTTAAGTTTGAAATTAAAAATTGCTATTGTGATCAACTAAATTCCTGGCAACTGAACAAAGAATACAGAATTTAGAGAGATTATAAATGTCAATGAAATATTATGGGCAGACCCACACAGAGAATACAGAATCATAAACCCATAAATTTGAATCAACCTAACAAAACTCTTCATAAATATGTGCCTGATTATTCACTCTACATAGTATGGTCATGAGTAATTCCACAAATGAAAGAGAAGGAATGTTCTTCCCCCAGAACTTTAAGCAGCCTATAAGAACAGAGTTGGAGTTTAATCATCATCTTAAATTGGTGATGTCTAGTTCAGCTGAGAAGCATATGTGCATTTGTTTCCTCACATGGTTGCTCCTGTAAACATGCTTCATGACCCATCTGGATTTAGCCAGGTAGCTTTCTCTCACTCATTTCAGAGGAGCTTAGAGTGAGTAATAATGAGTAGGAGAATGCCCAAAGGCCTGTATGTCATTCTTTCACTCATGCAATAAATATTTATTGTCTATCCTTTATATGTGATGTATTGTGCTGAATGCCAGAGAGCAGTGTTGAGCAAAAATGCCTTCATGCAATTTACAGCTATGGGGAATGCAGGCAAGCGGACTTCAGACTGCGATGTGCTGTAAGAAGAGAAGCACTGGGTGCTACGATACTTCCAGCAATCTGGAGTTTAAGAATCCACAAACACATTAGCAAATCCAAGTCTCCTGTGTAAGAGGAAGACTGCCAAACTTAGTGGAAGAAGTCTCATGGCTTGGTGCTTCTCAGAAACTGCGAGTCCTAAAACTGGAGCTTAGGTGGAGATGGAGTGGGCTGACCAGAGTTAGTTTGAAGAAGCAGTGGTGAGAACACGAAGAAACTTCTAAATGGATTTTATCCAGAGGGCTATGAGAATTTTTGAATGATCAACACGTGGAATGATCTCATGCATATTTTAGGAATATCACTCTAGCCATTTTGTGAAGAATGTATTAAAGGGAACAAGTTAGGGTGCAGGGAAACCAGTTAGAAAACTATTACAGTAATCCAAGTAAGAGATGCTGGTCTGAACTAGGATACTGGGGAGAAGCAGGAGATCCAAGTGCCCTTACAGAATCTACTGGACCAGGTGAGTGGTTAGACAGAGAGTCAAGGTTCCTTACCTGTATGTATAAGTTTAAGAATAAAATCAAGTTTTGTCAGGATGTGGAAGAGATATTTAAATCTTTGTTTAGCTTCTACTTACAGGTAATAGTGGAAAAAGACACTGTGCCTAAAACACCAATCTGGCATATGGTAAAGAAAGATATTCAGCTATTTCTCCATCTAATAAGTATGTACATACATATATATGTACATCTAATTATATATAAGTCACAAAACAATTATCTATTTAATGCAATTTATATGGTAATAAGACTATTTTGCAGACAGCTACTGGTTATAAGATCTGTCAGAAAACAAATTTTACAGAGTTGTTTTGCTTTTTGTTTGGTTTTGAAGCATGACTGTCATGTAATAGCAAGTAAGTTATAATATCAAAAATGTATTTGGATTTTTTTCAGTTCAAAACCAGTCATTATGAGTACGTGTCTTCTTGTTTGAAAAGGCACAGAAATGATTCATGTTATTTATGTATTGACAGACCACTGGAAATGTTCTAGAACAGTATTCCCAAGCATCTACACACAGGACCTTGCTGTGATGGCACAGAGTCAGGGCTAGAGAGGATAAACCCGGTCAAGCCCTTCAAAATCCCATTCACCAGGGAGGAGCCCTCATGGCCTAACCACCTCTTAAAGGCCCACCTCTGAATACCACCTCATTGGCAACACCTGAATTTTGGAGAGGACTATTCAAATCACAGCACCTGGAGATCTTTAAAATATTGCAAAGCCCCGGCCATGCTGCAGATCAATTAAAATGGCAGTCTCTGGGGATGGGATGCAGGCTTCAGTAGCTTTTTGAGTTCCTCAGGTGATACCAATGTGCACACAAGTTTGGGAACCATTGGTCTAGAACAGGAAGATAAAATAAAAGAGAACTGAAACTGTTCTCTGTATATGGGAGCTGGTATGATTTTCAGGTAACAAACTCAGATGTGTAAGAACTGTCTATCTTTCTGTAAATGACTGTAATATCTCTTTTAAGCTCCCTATTCTGCAGGGTGGCTGAAGTTTGTTCTTGGTCAATTCAAGGCTTCTCTCCCTTCTTCCCTCTGTTGTTTCTTAATGGGGACTGGGGTGAGGGGAGTTATAAACTACCAAGAGAGGAGAGCGGGACTGGCAGAGATGATCAACCACCTAATCCCCAGCTTCTGAGGATCCAGCATGTGGCCTCTCCAGGTGTCAGCTTCTAAGGTCCCTAGGGCAGCTGCCTCCTCCCGTCCACAGGGCCCCTGGGGTCCCCCGGCTTGCTGGTCACGGCCTCCCTGCTCCTGGCCGCAAGGCAGGCATTTTGCCCCTTCCCCTTCACACTGCAGTTAAGGAATGGGGGTAGGCTCTAAAAATCATGTAGCAAGGGATTATTGAAAATGAAAAACATTTAATAACATATTGAGATGTAAATCATGATACTTACTGAATACTTCTCCTTATTATCTGCCAATTACACAAAGAAATTTTTACATTTGTTAAAACTTACTTGGCTTTTGTTAGCATTATCTTCAACCATTTCTTTCTTTCCTGGAATCTTTTTATGCTACTTGTCCACTTTGTGAGGGAGGGTGAATTTTTTTTTAATTAAAAAATATAATCCATGAATCTACTTAACTGAACGCACAAAACTGCAATATGATGCAATATATCGAAAACTAACAGCAAGGAGGATGGACCTGTCAGCCTCCGCACTTTGGAGAATTTGCAGTATTACCTCAGGAAACCCGAGGGAAACTCCTCATCCATGTGTGACTCGTGACTGGCTGATACGGCACCAGTATAAATTCTTTTTTAAGGGTAGTCAAATTTTTCACAAATACAAGCTAAACCCGTTAATATTTAAAGATAAACACTGGCCAGCACCTGCCTTGCAATATTTCTTCAGCTCCCATACAAATCTCTATTCTGCATGGTCATCTCAGAACTGGGTATCTAGCATCAGCAAATACACAATTGAAGTAAGAGCCTATATTTATAGTGGGAGCCCAGAATCAATGTTGATTTATGATTTTATAATTTTTTTCTTGATTTCCAGAAAAATTGAATACTTCAAAATATACATATTTAGGTCCTATATCTCTAGATTACTTTCCATTAAAAGGTGCAACAATCAATTAAGGGTAGCATCTCTGTTGGGTTAGGAAATGCTCAACATAAAAAAGCAGTTTAGCAAAAGTTTACATGAAGTATACTTAAAACTAGGTAACAGGTATTCGCATATTTGCTGTAAAACTGGAAGGAAACGAGAAGAAATCAAATTAATGATTACGTGTTAGGTGGTGGGGACTTGGGTATTTTTCTTTTAAATTTCCTTGAAATTTTAACAATTATTTTAACTCAATATTTTTAATAGTGCCTTGATGTTTATTATGCTAGATATAAACTACAACTCTGCTCATTAGAATATAGTTTAGGGCATGTCCTGGCTTTAGTAAAGTTTCTTAAAGTTTAACTGAAGCTCCTAGCACCTGGTTAGCCAGTAGAACAAGAGCGCTACTTCCTATAAAGGATTTTTTACAACTGCAGGTTGGGAGACTGACTCCTGTGGTGGGTTTGTATTTAAGTAGCAATATGCTGGTATAGGTATGCCAAAGCACTTGTTCATCAATAAAAATGTGTTCAGGCTGAGCGCTTTTAAATATGCATGACTAAGTTCCCAGTGCACTCTGCGGTCCTTTATTTGCTATGTGGCAGCCTGCCTGATTGCCTGTTATCTCATCAGCAGTTCAAAAGTTGATGTGGTATAGCAAAGAAAGTTCAGGTTCAGAACACCAACTGCGAAGATTGAATGATACTATGTGGTGTCTGAAATAGGAATTAAAAGGGCTCTAAATGAGAAGAATGAGCAAATGTGTTGCCTCTTTATTAAGAAATAGGCACATCATCACCTATATACCATCTATATACCAAATAATCCTCATGTACAGTGATGCTTTTCCTCCATGAAGCAAGCAGACTCCATGTCACATTGTGTGCCACACGGGTGAGTTCTTACAGACACAGTGGACACGGTATCTGTGCTCTGGAGAGGAAGGAGAATAGATGAACCACCTACTTTTGATAAGAAGTAGATGACCTGCAGTTTCTAAGCGGAAATAAAAATGCTCAAATACAGAGAATCTTCCATCCCATCTTCGGCAAGTTCAAAATCAGATTTATTGAGCTTCAGCTATATTTAGGCTCTTGTTGCAAAGATTGCAGGGTCCCAAAGATGGTCTGACCTCATACCTCTCACAGTCAATTAGGAGCATATACCTATAAACAGCTAACATACAAGGCAGAGCTGAGGAGGGGCCACAGAAGAGATGACTCAGGAAGTTTCTAAGAAAGTAAGATGCTTGGCAGAGAGGCGCAGGAGGAGCTTTTTGGAGGAATGGAATTTAAGGCAGATCGTGATGACAGGTAAGCTTTCAATAAACTAGCCGTGAAGAAGCCTTTCCTTGAGACAAGAACAACAAGAGCAGCCGTCATGGTAGGGGAGAGTGGGGCATGGAACATAAAGCCTACAGAAGGGAAAGAGAGAAACATTCAACACTGAGGGTGCAAACGTCAGACCATAAACTGAACTGAGCCAACCAATGATGGGTTTGGCCCACTCAATGTTTAGTTTTCTTTTCTAACTGCAGAAAGAGACAGAGAATGAGAGAATGCGTGTCAGTGTTTTATTTGAATTAGCTACCAGTATTTAAATATTGGAAGATTACACATAAAACTCTGAAAACTAAAGTTCTGACAGCAGTGCTAAACTTGCACTCCCATATGTCAGTAATCACTGAACATGAGAAGTGAACTTCTGGATGGGGCATAAACTCTGCCGATGGCCACAGTCCCTGGCACTTCCTACGGCTTCTGCAAATTCCAGCTGCCATTTATTATGATGTGAGGCTGGGTTTTTTTTTTTTTTTTTTTTTTTTTTGAGACAGAGTCTCACTCTGTTGCCCAGGCTAGAATGAGTGCCATGGCGTCAGCCTAGCTCACAGCAACCTCAAACTCCTGAGCTCAAGCGATCCTCCTGTCTCAGCCTCCCGAGTAGCTGGGACTACAGGCATGCGCCACCATGCCCGGCTAATTTTTTCTATATATATATTTTTAGCTGTCCATATCATTTCTTTCTATTTTTTTTAGTAGAGATGGGGTCTCGCTCTTGCTCAGGCTGGTCTCGAACTCCTGAGCTCAAACGATCCACCCACCTCGGCCTCCCAGAGTGCTAGGATTACAGGCGTGAGCCACCGCGCCCGGCCGAGGCTGGGTTTAATATTGTTGTTGCCGTTTTATAGTAAAGACAAAAGTTTTTCTTAAACCTCTTGAACCTTACTTTCATGATGACTAGGACCTTTTATGTCCAAGTCATCACTCAAGTAAGAGGTAAGAGGGTTGGAGTTTGGGAGGCAAGAGCAGCAACAGAAAGAAAAAGAAACATGTCAGAGACACTGCAGAGATAGAATCAGGTGACTTACTGAATTGGAAGATAAGATGGAGGAAGTGACAGGTAATTAAAAATGACACTAAGATTATAGACCAGGGTAGGATGGTGGTTATGTCAACAGAAAGAGAGGTGATTGACATCTGCTGATTTTCCCAGGGAAAATTATCACTTGCTTTGGGGCTTGGTGAGTTTGTGTTGCCTGCTGAACATCCTGGTGGAGAAATTCATCAAGAGGTAGAGCCATTCCTAAAAGTTAGAGCATAGCAGTTAAAAGCATTGGTTTTAGAAACAGACAGAACTCAGATTCCTCATCATAAAAGGACTATAATATTAATATTAGATCCTACTTTCTTTGAGAGGCCTAATTGAGGAACTATGTAATGCATAGTGACTGCTCAATAAAAAACTCTTAGTTATAGAGTTGAGAATGAGATACATGTAAATGTTCATAGAAGCTGTGAGAATGGAATAAATAACCAAAGAAAAGACCATAGAAAGTGAACATGCGATGTGTATACCATTCAAAAAACAATTAGAAATGCAGTAATAACTAAGTCAACCTTTTGGTGACTGTGGGTTCAGGAAAGCCTGACAGTCGGTGGTTGTAGCATTGGGGACCAAAAGGACCAGAGACACAAGATACCTGCCCTTAAACTCCCAGGTGGCCTCTCCCTTTTGGCACATTGACTGGTTAGCTCTGTTCCTATGCAGATAACTGGTACACTCACCTCCTCCAGTAGGGTCTACTGACCTCAAGACACACCACTTGCTAGAGAGGACTGCTGAGCCAGGAAGCCTTAATGCCTAGATATTAATAAATGGATGGATGGATAAATAGACTAAGATAAATGGATGAGACAGTGTATTGTATGGTACTGCCTGAAATTAAAAGAATTCAGTCAAAAGATCTTTCACTAGGTTAATTAATTTATAGATACAATAGACTCCTGGCATTAGTAAATTTAACATTTATATTTTCAACCTCTCACAAAAGTCAGTGACACTGAGACAAGAGAAAATTGGCAAGTTAGTCAAAGTAAGCATTTAGATCTCAACATGCCTCTCTTTAAGAAAAAAGAAAATCCATTTCCACCCTCTCTTCCTCAAGATATTTAACCTTAGAGCCAGAAATAGCAGTAAAGAAGCCAATGAGAGCACAGATCGTAAGATTGGAGCGTTCAACTCATCAGTGACTTAGTGCATTAGAATGCTATGCTTCATGTAGACACAGGTAAAAGCAATGGATGAACAGCTTTCACCTATACTCCAGCCAGAGCAAAAACTGTTCATTTAGTGAGAAAGAAAACTTTCTTAAAAGTTGAGGTTATTAAAATGCGGTAAGTTGCACAAACATTTTGCTTGCTAATTTAAGAATTCATGAGATACCCTATGTCAAGGGTTTGCAATATTGGTTGGTTATGGGCATGTACTTTCATAAGGCCCATTTCCTGGAAAGATAATTGATCATTAGGGAATAGAAACCTAAGTCTGAGTTTGCCATTTAGCCAATTGCTTCTGCACCTTTTCACATAAATAAGCTTTGGCAAAGATGCCCTGAATCACCCCAGTCCTCAGTTTACTTCATGCATAAGAAAAGGAGGTAACTAGTTTAAACCAAGTAACCGCTTATTCTAGGAACTTTCCATGTCTAACAACTTACAACTCTTTCTATACATAGATATTATGGATTCTTCAACAGGTACTATGTTTTTGTCACATTCTTGTCTTACACTCCTTGGGAATGTTACACTCCTCTAAAATGTATGCCTGGAATGAGTAAAAGGGTCTCAGTTGCCTTCACAGATGACCTTAATTTCTGTTCATTTTCCCCAGTGCCAGGTTTCAGAGAAAATGGAGCCATCAGGTGAAGGCAATTTTCCAAGGCTTCTCCTTAGGGGTGAGTCTAGAGATTGCTTCCCAAGAACAAGACATAATTGTAAAGAATTGCTAACTAGCCAAGACAATCACAAGACCTCTCTTAGCCACTCCTTGCACACAGCTGAGTTTAGGCCCATAGCCTCCTACTAGTTCATCAACAGAGGCCAGCATTTACCTCAATTTTGCTGTGTTTGTCAAAATTCCTTCATTTAAGCAAGAGGCAGTGGTGCAAATGTTCTCCCCAACAAAACCCAAAAGTCCCCTGAATTAGGATATATAATCTGTTTTTATGGCTCAGTTACAGTTCTGGGCCAAACCTTGTTCTAGAGAGGGCAGGACAGGTTTTCAGGACCCCATCTCTAGCTTCTTCACACATACTTAGTCTCAGATTGAATAGATCTAAATAAAATCTTCAGCACTGTTTTTTTTTTTTTCTGCAAAGATACATTGATTGTTCTTGTTCCACTTAATTCTGTTCATCTTAATATATTGAAAAGTGGCTTGTAGTAAAAAAAAAATAAATAGATATTTCTCAACAATATTTTTTATCATTTTAAAGTTGAGGAACTGAAAATCTATTTTGAAATATTTAACCTAAATTAGTTAAGTTTTGACTAATTTTAGAATACACATTCATAGGGCAAAGCTTCATTCTTTTCGGCTTCCACTACAAAAATGTTCACAATCCACAAAGCTCCAAACCAAAACCATTCAATATGAGACTCAGCAATCTGCTTTTCTGGCTGGATCTGACTGCTAAAACAGAACTATATCCAATACACAAAACATTTTACTGACTTGAAAGGGGCAGGGACACCTTGGAGATATCACAAAGCATGCCAGACTGATTTCAAATAATTAAGATCATAGTAAGAAGTACATCCAGAATATCCAGAATTTATAAGAAGGAGGCATTTATGTCTGACAATTTTATGGCGTGTACTTTTCACAAGTTCTAATATTTCTTCCTTGAATAAAATGTTCACAGTGAAATTGGATAATCAGAATTACTCTCATCCTCTTTGCCTGGGTCACACAAGTACTTGTCAAAAGTTTTGGAGCAGCACCTGAAAATATTGATGCTACTAAATATTTCATTCAAGATTGTAGCCTTTAAATTTAATACACGAATCAAACAAAATCATTTGGAGGCTCCTGATTTCTCTTGCTTCTGTAGCTTATTATATTCATTACCTCACTTCAATCAGGTTCTGGATGACTTGTTTCTACACTAGGTAGCACCTGTGTAAGGGTGTTTTAATTGTATTAATAACTGTTGGCCTGATTCTCCCATCCCTGTGCCCATGTAACTTTCATAAAGTCAAAATCCCTTTCAAAGTGACTTAACCTTGAGAATTCACATGCTGTCCATATGTGAATATCTGTACATCTTTAAGATGATTGCTTTTTTGTTGCTATTATTATCTTCTTCTCAAAATAAATAGAACAAACAGTGCATGTCATGCCCATTTTTTTTTTTTTTAAGAGAAGAAATCTCCAGAAAGTACTTAGTGGTCCAACTGGAAAACGTTCTAACAATAGAGTCTTTCCTGGTTTTTCAATTTACTACAGGTGGATAATCTCTGAAAAACCCAAGACAGTGAACAGATTGAATCACTTTTAACAATTTGAATCTTGAATGAATTCCAAAGTGCTTAGAGTCAAGCTGTTTCTGCCTTTCTTAAATTAATACTTCAAATAAAGATTAAATAATTTTTCTTTGAAAGTTGGCTGAAAGTACTGGAAAATTGTGTGCTTTGGAAAACCACATTCATTATAAAATGAGCATTTGGGCATTGTAATTACACTGATATTTTAATTGGTATTACCATAAATTTGGGGGCCAGGGACTATCTCTTTAAATCTTTCTTTGGTATGCTGCTATTCTCTTAAAAGAGACACAATCCAATAAATTTAGAAATTAAAACATTACTGGAATATTTCATTATATAAATATTACAAAGAGGCTTTGAAAAGAAAAGTAGACTTTCAACACTGAATACACTAAAGTATTAATATTTTCTAATCTTGCAATTGGGTCTTAGAATTCTAGTTTGGAGTAAAGTCCAATAGCATGATATGACTACTCTGTATTTAGCACTGAGCACGGTTTTAACCTGAATTTTCAATCAACTGAAACAAAGGCAGAAAAGTAAAAGTATGCATGTGGCGTAAAAAGATGGTGTATATTCTATTAAATTATGCACATAACAAAAATATAAAACTTGACCAATTAGCATGCCATCTCTAATAGAGATTTGATTTCAGTATACCTGAAAATGATTTTTTTAAATGCACATTTAGATGTCTTCAAAATTTGCTTTGAATTTCCATTGTTGATGAGCACAGCCAAAACCACATTTTACCTCTTTAATTTAAATAGAGGAAATGCTAAGGAGAAAGACTTCTGATTCTGGACATAAAGAAAGTAAGCATTAGCAAAAAATAAGCAGGTTTATCATACTGCATGAAGAAAATGTACTTTTTATAGTCATCTTGTGTCAAAGAAAACCCTTCGACTGAGCCATACCCATTCTACCATATGTGCAGGAAACGTTTATCGTCATAATCACGACAGTCACTGGACACTCTAGAAACCGTGTCAAAAGCTAAATGAGCACAGATTTTGCCATCACTATCAGGCTCGTAAGTCCTGGCAAAACTTACATTGACTTGGAAGAGTATGAGTTATCTAGGGAGGGTATGGAGCACGGCATAAAGATAATTTATCCTAGCAGTTGCTTTGGAATTTTAACATTTGAAAAAAAAATCTAAAAATTGGCACCTGTGTTGTATAAAATGCATAGCTACTTAAGAAAATCTCATCTTTTTTTTCGGTAAAAACTTCTGTTTCCCCAGTTGCACTATTTGAAAGTGAATCATGTACCAGAAGGTTGTTCAGGATTATGAAACTTAATGCATTTTATCACAAGCAAATATAAACATTTTCGAGGAAAGCACAGGCAAGAGACATGAAAGACCATATGCTTTCAATGCTCTCCATGTCAAAACAATACCAGTCTCCAGAAAATAACTACTAGTCATATTGAATTATTTTGCCAGATATCTTCCAAAAGTTACTTGGAAGAAAGTACAGCACACTCCATGTACCATGTAATGGATAAAAATAGATTTCCCCAGACCAAACATATTACATTCATGAATTGTTTTATTGGCCATAATACTTTATAAGATTTCCCAGTTTTATTGCTCATGGGTTAGTGGCAAAGTTAAAAACGAGATAAGAGAACATAGAGGCTTAATTTTCTGGAAAATGTTTTTCAACAAGCTGTGTAAACTCTCTTTATTAAACATATATGTGTGTGTGTGTGTGTGTGTGTGTTTGTAAGAGACGGGTCTTGCTCTGTTGCCCAGGCTGGAAGGCTGGAATGCATAAACTGATATTCTTAATACACAGAAATAGGTCATTTTCCCTTCTCAGAGGCAAGATTTTTTTTCTTCTTCTAGAGCGAGCCTGTAACCATTCACAGGTTCACACTGCTCTTGCCATGTTCTACTGTGAAACTCAAACACACACACACACACACGCACACACATAGCAAAAGCAAATCTGCCCGAGAAAGGAGAGGCTGAAATAGAAGTTCTCTGAGCAGCCTTCTGGCTTTAACATTCCACCAGTCTAACCTTTTTAACCTGTGTCAAAATACTGCTCAGGTGATCAGATGAGACACTGCAAATGCTCTGTTCAACCTATAATCCTTCCACACTGCTCTGAGAAACGGCCTCTTGCATTGTCAAACAACTTCCTAAATAATTATAAGAAAAACTTGGTGAATAATTCCTAAAAATAACCTTGAATATCAAAGGAACACACCACGCCCTAGAAACAGGCACCTATGCCGAAGGGAGGGGCAAGGAAGGAAGATCAAAATGTAAGGATCCTTCCCCAGTGACTCTGGTAGGATTATTTGTTCCTTCAAGAATGTTCTTCTTTACCTTTTTCTATTTTGAGGGCCCACAATTGACTTCCTATAATCCCTCTATTTATGGAAGACCTGCCGTGTACCAGCCGCTTTGCTAGATGCTTACTGCCCCTTACCTCATTCAATCTTTTCAGCAACCGTATGCACATCTTGAACACAGAACGGACTGAACGATTTGCAGAGCTCAACGCCGAGTGAAAAATGTGAGGTCTACGGTTCAAAAAGCAATTAAAAATTGTCATTACAGATACTGAAATATAAAGCGTTTGCTTTTGTTTTTTCCTGGTCTCTCTCTCAGGACATTATTTGCTATTTAATGCCCCTTGGGCATCTGAACACTCACCCGGCTGGAGCAGAGCCTCCCAGGCGCCGGAGCCTCGCCCTGTCACGTGGCGTGTGTGCTCCCCTGAGCACGTACAACGCATCAGGTGCCAGGTTCCTCCTCTTACCAACCACCCAATCAACGCGCTGTGCCCCGGCTGGGGGCAGGGGTCTCGCGACAGACACCTTCCCTTCCTAGGAGCTCAACTCCAACGCAAGGCAGCTGGGACGCGCCAGCTGAGTATTTGGATCACACTGGGTGAAAGATTCGCTTCCACCTGTACAACGCCCCATGGCCCCAGTTCAAGACACTGCGGGGCGTGCAAGACCCTCCCGCACCTGCGCCCTGGCCCCTGCCAAAGGAGGAGGGCCCCAGCAAGCCCCGGCAGGTGGGGGAAGGCCAGTCAAGGCCTGTGGGGGCGGGGTGTGGTGTGGGCCAGGAGCTGGCAGCCGGGAACCCACCTGGAGTGGGTGGGGAGGCCCCAGCACTTGCTCCCTTGTCATTTCTAAATTCATTTATAAATCACAGAATCAAAGATGAAATTACTAAGAATTTAGAATGGTGACAGTAGAGCCTTAAAGCAAGCGTGGGAGCCATCCGAGTGAGCATGGAGCCCAGTGTGACTGCACTGGCCACATGTCCATGAAGCTAGCCTTGCTGACATGGAGAAGACATCCAATAAATATTAGCTCCTTTTCCTCCCTCAATTATTCTCTCCGATAACCCTCACCAACGGCCCCAACTCACCCACCCGATTGAAGGAATGGGGTTTCTTAGACAAAAATATACCAGATCTATTTCCACAAAGGAAAGGAGGAATTATGTTTTTCTCTTACTTTTTCCTTTTTTACAAATGATGAAACTGATCCTGAGAGATTAAATGACATGCTAAAAGAGCCATCTGGTATGTATGTGGTAGACCTGAGTCTAACACCATAGTCCTCAACCTTTCCATTACATGCAGCTGTCAGGTAGAAGGAGTGGCAAATGCTTGATGAAGACTTCCCAATAAACCTGTTGATGCCTGGCAATGTCACAACTCTATTTTTACCAGAAAACATTTTGACATTTTAAGCAAATGTTTATGAAACGTCCCCTTTGTGTGTTATGGTTTTAATATGAATGCAACACTTATTTAGAAAAATAAAAGTCTCTTCCCCATAGATGGCCATCATTAACTCGATAATTGTTCATGTATGGTACAATGTAGAGATGATGTTTTTTCATTGATTTATGCTTTAGAAATAAGAAGTACCTAATTGAAAGCTTATTCTTGTAATAGTCTTGAAATGTGTTGTAAGCTTAATTTTGTAATAGTCTTGAAATGCACATACATGTCATTATGTGAGACCATATATCTTAGATAAATTTTTGTTTTATTCTTTAATTGATATTAAAACAATATCACATTATGGAAAATTTGGATTATAAGAAAAAGACAATAAATCACTCATAATCTCACAATTCTCACACAACACTTAATTTTGGTGTATTTTTTCCAGTATTGTTATTGTAATAAAAATATGCAATTTACTGTAATGCTTTCTTTTAAATAAAAGGAAAATCTACAACCAAAAAGGAAAGGCCACACATCATGATTTTATTATTTTGCCAAAGGCA
Organism: Eulemur rufifrons; assembly: GCF_041146395.1. Classification (NCBI taxonomy): domain Eukaryota; kingdom Metazoa; phylum Chordata; class Mammalia; order Primates; family Lemuridae; genus Eulemur; species Eulemur rufifrons. The sequence continues at coordinate 47,251,641 of NC_090983.1, forward strand.
GAGATATGGACTAGATCTTTTTGAAAGATCTTTTCTATATTGGAACTGAAATTATAACTTTCTATTTTAAAAAATACCAAAAAGAAAAACATAAAAATCTCCCAAAGCTTACCTAAGAAGTAAAATTATCTCCCTACTCCACCTATCTAATTCCATACCCTAGTCTTGACTACTCTTACAATTTGGTATATATATTGCTGAAAATTTTCCCAAATCTAGATAGATAAATGTAGATATACAGGAATATATTCATTAATTATTATAAAATATGAATCATACTGTACATACTGATCTGTAGCTTTATTTATATGCTCAGTAGTTTATATTATAACTATATCTGGTATTAAAATGTTAAATCATAATTTTGACCTAATGTCTTTATTAATATCTATATAAATAAGTAAAACCTAAGGGGCAAAATATTTTCAAGTCAGAAAATAACATTTCTCACACTGGCATATCTAGAAGTCTTTTTGGCATGAAAATACTTTTATTGACCCATCATCCTTCCTAGGCAAAAATACTTTGTTAGCCACCTCCTAACTTCCCTAGACCTTGATTTGTACCTTCCTGGTAAAACTTATTGTAGTCTCTTTTTATTACAGTTAAGTACCCAAGAGTCAAATATTCTCAACTAAACTGCAAAATACTGAGGAAAAGAACAATGTATCTTGCTTCTCCTACAATTCTTAGAATACCGTCTTGCACAAAATATGTCCTTAACGTTTGTTGCTCAAACAAGTGCATAAATGGCCAACCCAATTTACTTTGAGTTGTTTCACTAACAGTAGTATCAGGTTTGCACTGATCAATCTAGACTCTCATGAAGTCTTTCTTTGTGACCAGTATTTTAGATGACAGGCCAGGTTCAGTGTGTGAGTACTGCCAGAACAACTAATGGACCCATATAATAACTAAACCCGAAGCCTTGGTCACATATCCTGACAATTAGCAAGGAAATTTCATTATGTTGTAGCCTTTTAAAATATCCCCTCACACCTGACTGTTTTGAATCTACTTGAATAGACCATGACAGTGATAAGCTTCTAACTTCAGCCTTTTTTGTCTCCATAAATAAATAATCATTCAAATAAATCCTTTTATAAAGATTTTGAACTTAGTTTTATCAAATTATACACACATGCCTTAATTTCTTAGTAAATACATGCATCATGTCTTTGTATCTATTTTAGTTTTTCTATTCTTATACATACTCAACCTTACAAACAGTATTTTTCCTCATTTTGATTTCCAATTTCTTTTAGATTTTGATTATGCAAATTTTCAAATATACAAAAAAGGAATAGTATAATAAACTCATCCCCAACCTTCAACAATAATTTAATAAATGTTTCAAGTCCTAAGAGTGATTTAATTTTAGAACAATTCTAGGACAAGAAATTTAGGGAATTCTAGGACAGTTCTTGTCAGACTTGATTCAAACTCTACACAAAAGCTCTACACAAAAGTAAACAGGAGAAGAGTCACCTAAAAACAAATAATCTTCAGGAAGTGAAAATCAGAACCACATGTGCACCCCGAACTGCAGCTTTCAATGCAGGACAGGCCTTATATTTAGGCTCTTGTTTGCAAAATAAAGCAGTGGAATGAAGAGGTAAAAGCAGAAAAAGATGTATGTGATCAAAATGTCCTGAACTCTAGTGACTGTGCACCCAGAAACTGCACTGGAGCCTGTAGAAGCAGGTTCACTTACCATTTCTAAATGATATATATGCTTATGGATTCATTTGATCTAGTAATCTTTTACATATAAATCTTGGGTTGAAAGACTAACCCTTTTAGCTGTTTTCCTTTAAAATTAATATGTAGAGATAAGACCTTTGATTTCTAGAAATCAATTAAAAGTCTCAGCTAGAAAAGAAAGTTATTTCACATTTCCATAATAATCAACAGATTTATCTATGTTTCTATGTAATACTTAGACAGAGAAAGTGAAGATTTAATATTGAAGCCAAACATTAGATAGAATAAGTAGAAATCTTGTCATTAGCATACTCTAACCCAAGCAATTTTGAAAACACACATACACAATTTCATAGCACCTTCCATAGCTATTTTCTGCAGAGCAAATATGGGTTAGTCTTTAAAACGTTTTATCTTCTGAATATCTGCAAAATACTTTCAACTGTAGAAAATTCAGAAGGCTAAAGTGCTTTTTATCCTATTACTTTTTCTCCTTTGCATTTTAGCAATTCTGAACTCTGGCTTTTAAAATTATTTAAAATGTGAATAAAATAAATGTTTTAGTTCACTGTGTCTACATATTGATATATTTGCACTTCATCAATTATAGATGCATATGATCTCTTCTATCTGTGTTGAAATACATAAGTCACAACTGTCTTTATGAGTCCACAAAATAGTCAACAAACCTTTCCAGATTTACTACTGTTATTCAAAAGACATACCTGATTTCAATAAACTAGCAAGTCCCTAGGAAAACTGCAATTTGGTGGGGTAGAAATGAGATGAACTCATAGAACCATAGGTGAGTTTGGCTTTGGTGGTAAGTGAATGGACACATCCAGACATTAGTCATGTGGTCAGCTCTAGGGTGGGAGGGGAGGTGGTAAAGAAATTGAGACTCTCCCTCTTCTTCCTCCTTCCTTTCTCCTCCCCTTCCTCCACCACTGCCTCCTACACTTATCTTTGCAGATCAAACGACTTCTGTTCTCCCCACTTAGGAAAGGCCAAGAAACATCTTATGACTGACTGTTCCCTAAAATTAGCCACAAGCAGTTTATTAGGAACTGTCCCTAAAGACAGAGAAATCTGGTAGTATCAGTTGCAAATTAATCACATTCATGTTTTTAACCAACACAAAATCACAGGTATGATCTTAGTAGTTATGAACTTCCCTAACATCTTTATTAAGATGCATATGTACCCAATACTGAATCATAAACATAAGGGCAATTCAGCATCAGCCTTGCCAAGACCTAAGCTACCTGAGAAACAGATAAGGCAGACACAGGGCTAAGAAATGAAATTAACTTCATCATGGTTCCAAAGGATGTGGCAGAAGTCTAACTTAGACCCTCCAAAAAAAGTATGGAGAGGTCAGCTCATGTTTGGCCCATTTTAACATCCATAAGCAATGGGATCCAAACCTGTGGTAGGCAGTGGAGTTGCAGGCAGGGGCAATCCCATAGGAGAGCCAAGTGGTGGCATTCTTTTGAAATCTTTTTCTTCCTTTGTTAAATGATTCTATTCCCACATTCTATAAATTGAGATCATATATTAATATATCTTCAATTTTAAATTCCCCATATTTTTGCTGAGGCTTTGCAAAGCCTTTCAGGTTTATATAACCTAGTCAAAACTACCTTGCTCCTCCATACACCTTGGTGGTAATAGAGGTCAAGAAAACCCCTAGGAGCTACAGGGTCCCTCCTAAAGCTTGGGGTACTCAAGTATTGCACCTTGAGGACCAGCGTCTACCACAGACACAGAAGAACATCTTGGCAGCTGGCTCTATCACACAAACATCAACCAATGACAGGGAGAACAACAGTATAGACCATCAGAGTGTCTTCCAACTCAAGCAAACAGGGTGTGGCTGATTTACACTCACAAGTACCACCCGCCATCACTGACAGTAAGCTGAGGGACCTATCTCATTACACACTGTTGGGAAAAGGTGAAGACAGCAACTATACCCAAGCAGTACACCAAACCTGCTAGAACATACCACAGGCAACTAAGGACCAGCACTCCTCTCCCTGGCATGCTCAGGGATCAATCTTTGAGGACCCAGCGACAGGCCCATAAGCCAGGCCTAGGACTCCCAGGTCCTGACCAAGAGGCCAGATGAAAAGGAATCAGCAAAAAAACTTCAGAAACATGAAAAATCAGGGCAAAAGGACACCCCCCAAAGGAAAACAATAACTTCCTACCAATAGATACCAACAAAATTGAAGACTGAAATGATAGATGAAGAATTTCAAATATGGATTATAAGGAAGCTCAATGAAATACAAGAGAAAATAGGAACTCAACACAAAGAAACCACAAATGCAGCTCAGGAAATTAATGAAAAATTTACTAAAGAAATAGAATTATTTAAAAAATCAAACAGAACTTCTGAAATTGAAAAATTCATTCAAAGAAATACAAAACACAGTGGGAAGCCTTAAAAATAGGCTAGATAAGGCAGAAGAAAGAATCTCAGAACTTGAAGACAACACCTTCAAATTAAGTCAAAGAGAAAGAACTAAGAAACAATAGGAATGAACAAAATCTATAAGAAATATGGGACTATGTAAAGAGACCCAACATAAGAATCATAGGCATCCCAGAGGGTGAAGAAGAAAATACATAAGGGTTGGAAAACCTATTTGAGGGAATAATTGAAGAAAATTTCCCTGGCATTGCTAGAAATCTAGATCTCCAGGTTCAAGAGCTCAAAGGACCCCTGGGAGATTCATCATGAAGAGGAAATCACAATGACACACAGTCATTAGATTGGCCAAAGTAAACATGAAAGAGGCACTCCTATAAGCCATAAGGTGAAAGCAGCAGGTAACTTACAAAGGAAAACCCATCAAACTAACTGCAGATTTCTCAATTGAGAACTTACAAGCCAAAAGTGATCAGGGCCCCATTCCCAGTCTTCTCAAACAGAATAATGCCTATCCTAGAATTTTGTATTCTGCAAAACTAAGTTTCTTTTATGAGGAAGAAATAAAGTATTTCTCAGAGAAGCAAACACTGTGGGAATTTCTCAAGATAAGACCTGCCCTACAGGAAGTACTTAGAACTGCATTATACATGGATCAGTACAATAGACACCCACCAGTGTAAAGCCACCCAAGAGCTAAAGGTCAGAGGACGGATGCCACAATGACTTAAGAGGTAAAAAAAATAAAAAAATAAAACAAATAAAGTTCTACTCAATAGAATCAACAAAAAATGCACACTATTTACCAATTGTTCTAGCAAATGTGATAGCTTAAACTCCCCACTCAAGAGACATAGGCTGGCTGAATGGATAAAAAAATACAAGCCAAGTATCTGATGTCTCCAGGAAACACATCTAACCCACAAGGACTCATTCAGACTCCAGGTGAAGTTATGGAAAACAATGTTCCATGCAAATGGAAGCCAAAAGAAAGCTGGTGAAGCCATTGTCATATCAGATAGCATAGGCTTCAAATCAGCAAAGGTAAAGAAAGACAAAGATGGCCATTATACAATGGTAAAGGGAACAATTCAACAAGAAGACATAACAATTCTAAATATTTTATGCACCTAACACAGGTGTACCCAGATTCAAAAAGCAAACCCTACTTGATCTAAACAAAATGATAAACAGCAGCATATTAATAGCCAGGGACTTCAACACCCCACTGACAGAGTGGGACAGATCCTCCAACCAGAAAATAAGCAAAGAAACAATAGACTTAAATGGAATTCTAGAACAAATGGGCCTAACAGACATTTAGAACATTCTACCCAAAAAGCACTGAATATACGTTTTTCTAATCAGCTCATGGAACATTCTCTAAGAATGATCATCTCTTATGCCACAAAATAGGCCTCAAGAAATTTAAAAATAGATAAATTATATCATGTATCTTCTCAGACTACAGTGAAATAAAATTAGAAATCAATTCTAACAGAAACACTCAACTCTATATGAAGTCATGGAAATTAATAACCTATTGCTAAATAGGTATTGGGTCAAGGAGAAAATTAAGATGGAAATCAAAAGATTCTTTGAAATAAATGACAAAGGGGACACAAGTTATTAAAATCTGTGGGATTCAGCCAAAGCACTCATAACAGGAAAATTCATAGCCATAAATGTCTACTCCAAACTACAGAAAGATCACAAATCAACAATATAACGAATTATCTCAATGAATTGGAAAAGGAAGAGCAAACCAATCCCAAACCCAGCAGAAGAAAAAAAATAACTAAGGTCACAGCAGAATTAAATGAAATCGATAACAAAAGAATTATACAGAAGATTAATGAAACAAAAGAAAAGTCCCTAATAAGCTAAATTAGAAATGAAAAAGGAGACATTACAACTGATACCACAGAAATACAAAATATCATCTCTGAATACTATAAATATCTCTATGCACATAAACTTGAAAATATTGAGGAAATGGACAAATTACTGGAAACACACAACCTCCTTAGGCTCAATCAGGAAGAAATAGAACTCCTGAACATACCAATATCAAGTAACCAAATTGAAGCACCAATAAAAAATCTCCCAACATAAAACAGTCCCTGACCAGATGGTTTCACTACCAAATTTTACCAGACCTACAAAGAAGAGCTGGTACCTATACTGCAGAAATTATTTCATAACATAGAGAAGGAAGGAATCTTCCCCAACTTGTTCTACCAAGCAATATCACCTTCATACCAAAGCTAGGAAAGGATACAACAATAAAAGAAAACTACAGACCAATATCCCTTATGAATGCAGATGCAAAAAATTCTCAATAAAATCCTAGCAAATCAAATTCAGCTGCACATAAAAAAAAATAATTCACCATGATCAAGTGGGCTTCATCCCAGAGTTGTGAGGATGGTTCAACATATGTAAATCTATAAATGTGATTCACCACATAAAAAGAAGCAAAAACAAAGGCCATATGATCCTCTCAATAGATGCAGAAAAAGCATCTGACAAAATTGAAACAAAAAGTTGATTCTTTAAAAAGATGAACAGAATCAACAGGCATCTCACTAGATTAACCAGAGGCAGAAAAGAAAGGACTCTCATAAGTTCAATTAGGAATGCAAAAGGAGAAATGACCTTGATTCAAATTGTACAAAAGCAATTCATGTAACCAAAATATTTTTACCCCGTAATATTCTGAATGAATAAATAAATAAATAAATAAAGTCCCTTATTTAGAAAGTGAAACATGGGATATCCAAGGCTAAGATAGTAATTTCTAATTGTTTTTCCTCCTAAGAAATACTTGTCATTGTCTTTATTTTGCTTTGACTATGCCTAACCCTCTCATTTCTTAGTTTAAATGCTCTTCTCCAATCTGAGATTATCTTGACGGGCTTTCTGGCTATAACAAGATGCTTCCTCTTCTTGACAGACCCATGTGTTTTTCATCATAAGCAATGGTATCAAAAAAATTATGTTCTTCATCATTATTTGTGAAGTCAGTGTTTCACTTCCCTTAATCTTTTTTCTACGCTACTCTTGACAAATGCAGGAAGAGTTGTGTTTTTTAAATTGGTCTGTAAACTGAAACCTTTCAGTTTCTACCTTAGAATTAAAATTTATAAGAAACACATTCTAAGTATTTTCCTTGGTGGTATTATTTTATTCTCGGTGTATTAACAGAAGCCCTGTATGTAGAACTTGGTTGTTTGTAATAATCTCCATGCATCTTATGATTTGCCATGGAAACTACTCATAGCAAGTGGTCTCCAAATAGCACTATGACTTTTTTTCTCTAGGGGTGACATCAAAAATCGTTATTTTTGCATAGAAAATAAGAAACTTATGCCTCATCAAAAGTTTAGAGTTCATATTTTATGAGAAGAGCCTCATTTAACTCCACAAGCACTGCTGCTGCTTCAACTTTTTCTCTGTGAAATAGCATGTGCATTCACTTTCCTAGATTTTAACTCTAATATTTTTTTTCCTCTATCTCCTCAAGCTATTTTGTAATTTTCTTTTTGCTTCTTTTTGGTGTGTGTTAACACTTTGTCTAGGAGCTCTTCATCCTCCTAAATAAACTAGAGCAACATAAGACATTCCTCAAGAACTTTCTCAAAGTTCTGTTGTGTTTGCCTGTACTATGTAATAGTAACATTTATTAGATACTTCTATCGTGTTATGTTTTTATGCTTTCTATATATTTAAGCTTTTAATCTCTTCCAAAAGATTATAATCTCCCCAGAAGATACTGTTTATTTTTAACTACCACCCACACCCCCATCACCACCACTACACCTGACATATTCATTCATGACCATCAACTAAGGATCCAACAGGAGTTTACTGAATTACAAAACAGAACAAGAACTGTTCCTTTGGTGGCCATTATTCTTTCAGCTCCAAGTGGATTATACTCCTGTTTTGTAGAACACAACTGCAAATTCTTGAATGAAGGGGGTAAAGTTGCAGTTTGAACTCTGAATGTCCACTCCTTCAGTCCAAAAGGTGCGTATTATCCAAGTATCAGAAATTAGCGCTGATGTGCTTTACCCAGTGAGCCCAAGCTCCTTCGGTAACTACAACAGTGATGGAACGAAACATTTTATTGGCCTCTTCCTGCCTTTCTCTGTATCTCCTATTGCCTCTTGCTTTTGGGATATCGGAGTCCTAGGAACACTATTTTAAAGGTTAATTTCACCATTTTACAATCCCTTGCTCCTTCCTTTTAGAAGTTTTTAATTTCTAATTTCCATAATCACAGCAAAACAGAAAAGAAAATTATAAATCTTTGTGTAATATTTTGGCAAATTTACCTTGTTTTTAAAATATCTTTAAAAGCCTCCTTTATAGTTGTATATCAACAGAAAAAAAATATTAAGAGATTCCTAAATAGATCAGAGAAATAGAAGTAAACAGTTGCAGTTAGAATTAGAAATCAAATTCCAAGGAATTCGTAACTCAATAAATACTAAATATCACCAACATACTGTTCATTGAAAACTACTCAGTGGTCTATAAATCTTTACCCAAATTATTCATCTTGAAACCTCCAGGACCTATCATGGTGTCTAGTACGTAATACATTTAGTTAACCTATAGACAGTAATGCATCAGGTACTAAGGAGAGTTATGACAGAAGAGAAAACACTGATTTATTCTTAAGAAATTTGCAGTTGAGCAAAGCTTCAATATATAACAAATGTAATATAAATATTAGAGCATATACATTTATAAGATCGGATACAAAATTAAATTAGTTTCTTTATTTAAAAAGTACTTAGAACCTTTAATACGTTTAAGCACCCTGAGAAAGGTGGCTAGAGCGAGTAGAATTACCCAAAGTTAGTTGACCACAAGTTTCTTTCCCTGCCCCTCCAAACGAACACTGACTAACATCTTTCAAGTAAGCAATGTTCTATTCAGAAAAACCTTTCAGAAATTGAACTAATATGGTAGCAGTGGCTAAAACAAGATATGACTAATCAGGAAGATTCATAGACAGGAGTCCTGAACTGTGTTTTGAAGAAGGATGACATGTTTGGAGAAGAAAAAGGTATGACAAGGCACGACTAGTATATGTTCTTTAACTCTCATTTAGAAGGTTGCAAAGAATTGAATATGGATTATCTTAACTTTGGTTTAACAGTAAACCAAAGATGCCAAGAAAGGAATATTAAGGTAGAATTTACTAGAATAGATGAACAACAGTCCCGATTTTTGAAACAGAGGTTTCACGAAGATTGTCCTCAAGGGTATATGTATATGGATGTGATTATGGGTTCACAAACTACAAAAATATGAAAATATATGCAGTTTGTTAACTACACTAGGTAACATGAAGAGAGTACTGTGTCCTGCTGGTTCAAAAGCAGGTTCCATTTCTGTTTGAGGGACTGGGGATCATGTTCCAAAGTGCCCATTTGGATAAGTTGAAATGCATTAGAGCTTTTGTACTTTTTTACTGAAAGGAGGAAAAAAGAGGTATGTGGGGGTTGAGGATTGAAGGCGTCTAGGAAAAGATAAGAGAAAACATTATAAATAATGGAATGGCCTGGGATCATTCTGCCAAACAGTTGTAAGAATGGGTTGTGGAACACATGGGGAAGAACAACTAAGTTCAGAGCTAAAGATGCTGTTGGCCAGTAAAACTGAGATTATGGGCTCTGGCACTGAAGTACCTAGTTTAGAACTAATATGGAAAAAGGAACATCGCCACCTCTAGACTGAGAGTGTGACTTCTGGTGGGACCTGCAGAGCAATGGCTACCATGGTAGCCACCCTTGAGATCAGTGGAGTTGCGCGGCGGCTACTTTCCCCAGGAGGCATCAGCTGCAGTGGTTATGGTATAATACCTACCTCAAAAGACTTGCTGGTAGTCAGGTAAAAAACAGGTAAATTTTTTTTCTTTTACACATATGAGATCTCCCTGGATACATGCAGAAATAAGTGGTGCTGAAGTCCTACAGTCATAGATGTAGAATAAAAGAAACATCATGATTTCATATTAATGTTAATGAGACTTTATTTGAACTTACAGGCTGGTCAAACTTGCTGATATTTATGTCATGGAAAGGTATGATGTTTTTATCTGGGCCTTGAAGACATACTTCTGGATTAGGGATTGCAAACGCTCTATCTACAAGGTATGTGCTATAAACATAAATATTTTCAAGGTGATAGGTAGCACACAGTAGGTGCAAAACAGCTTATATTCTATCAAGCATCATTCTTGTCATGGGATATTACATTTTAAAACACTATCCAGGTATAATCAGAGGTGTGTATGAAGCTAACAGGCCTTTACTATTTCATCTTTACTCTTGATCCTTTAATTGATACTCTAGAATCCAGCTGAAAATATATGATGAATGGGTAAATAATAAATACATTTCTTTTCCCACTGCTGGGATCATGGGAATGATAAAAATTAAATTGCACAGCTTTTCGTCAAGAGTTTGATCCCATATTTCTCCATGAAATGGGTATAGACTATAGAACAAGAATATGACCTAATTAATGCTACAAGAAAAAGTAAGAGGACTTCTAATTCATTTGCAGTATGTCACCATTTAACTAAGAGACTTATGTGCACCAAAATTCCTGCTTCCAATTGTTCACAAAACTGCAAAACCTTCCAAAATGGCTCTGTATTCCTCTTTTATCCATTCAAAGCTGGAAAAGCTGGAGAGACTGGGCCTGTGAACAGACCTCATAATATCTTCCTCATTTCAGCATAATCCTCTTCCATGGCCCCAATATCCAAAGCATAAAACTTCATCCCTGTAGATCCTTTCTATTCTATCCAATTAGGTCCATACTGAGGGCAGTCACCATCCCCAAATGCCCAATTTCAATGCAGGCTGTATTAGGATCACATTGCTACAAGTCTATAAAAATAATTACTATCAATTTGTCTCCAGTTTGCCTGAATTAATAATGTTAATAATTCCCATCTCATATCCTTATGTCTATGCCATAATAGTCATTGAAATAAAATCCATGCACCATAAAAAAAAGATTGTAGCTTTGAACACATTCTGTCTTCTGGAGTGGTTCCCAACACTATAATCAAATGGACAGGCAGCCCCTGCATTCTCATTAACAAGCTATAAGTAAACTACTTTATTGAAATATAACAAATTTGTTTGGTCTAAATCACCAATATTCACCTATTGCCACAGTAGAAATAGCTTTCCTGGGTTCCAGCCTGAGACAAGTTCAAAAGCAGGATTTCAAAACATCATTTTTGGTCACTCTGATTTCTCTTACCGTGATAAAGGCTGACATGTAGTAGTATTTTTCTTAAAATCAATTTTTCTTAAAATTATTTTCAGTCCTTGGTTATGTTTTAAGAAAATGAACAACTAAAGCATAACTATGTACCAGTTGAGCCAGAAAATGAAAGTGGTGTTAAAGGTAACCTTCAGGTTAGAGAGTCATTCTCTACAGGAAACTTGAGACAATCGCCCAGCCAGGATGACTGCGCCACTTTTACTGATGAAAACTCAGCTCCAGAGGTTTTCTAGTTCTCTGGAGCAGATCTGCCTCTCAACAAGCGCTTTTTCTTCTCTGTGACTGCCCTGGCAGACATGCTGACTACATATGGTTACTGCACAGATGAGGTTTCAGATTCTTGGATCTTTAAAAGCACTACAGCCTGTAGGATCCGGAAAGGTTACACCACCCAGTGACCCCTTTGATATAGCATAGCTGATTCCCTTCTCCATTTAAAAGGTTGATTCAAATCCTTCATATTTTTGTGTCCCATATTCAGCATCCATTTAACAAGCTAAGTGCACTAAATCCAAGAACTTCAAAGATTCACAGTCTTCAGATGGACTTTGAGACAACTTCTTGCATGCTACAATTATGCCACCCCAGAAAACTCTTACTTTGAAAGATCATCATAAAAGGATTTTCCAAATCTCACTATATATGCTATTACAAACCACTAGCAGGCTTCTTTTCATACATTATCTAGATCCTTCACCTCCTAACTTAAGTGTGTCTTTTCCACTGCAATCCTTTGTCATCTCACCATCTCCCCTACACACTTGCATTGCTTATTTCAATTGATGGTACCGTTCCCTTTGTTATTAATGGTCCAAATTATAAACATCTATTATGACTTCTTAGGCATCACTTAACTGATCACTGATCAATGATTCCTTCACAACATTCCTGAATTCATTTATTTCATCTACATTTTCAGAGTCCCAACCTAGCTCACTATGCCGCGTAAGTGTGGTACGGTGCCTGATCCACTAAAAAAAAAAAAAAAAAGTAAATGTGGTTTTCAAGATATTGATTTTGGATCATTTTTCAATATCATGTTTATTTTGAGAAAAAATTTTTTAAATGTTGAACAGAACACTGGAAACTTCTCTCCAACCTTGGTTCTGCCCAGAATAGATGAATGGTCTTTGATAAGTCACTGCACCCTCCTGACTCAGCATTGACTGTCTTCCTCAGAAAAATAAAAGAATTAAGTTAAATTTCTCAGGTCAGTTTAATCTTTATTATTTTATGAGTTTTAAGGGTTCTTTAAAAACTTGTTAATTGTTTCCCTATTTATATGTTCCCTTCACTCTGCACAGTGCTATTAAATTAAAATTAAGTTACCATCACCTCTTTATGAGGAAACGAAGGCTTAGAGAGGGTAACTTCCATTTCCATGGTCACACACTTCATGAATGATAGAACCAGGACGTATTAAGGGCCAGGACTAGGGTCAGGCTGGCAAGGTGTACAGGGCACAAAACTTAAGGAGACACTGAGGCCAGTGCAAGGGCAGGGTTGGCACCGAAATCTGCACCCCGGGTGCCTTTCTTGTCACAACCTAAAGACACTTGTTCTCTTACCTCTGGAATCATGTGATCATCACTTCCTTTAATGCGTATTTTACTATTATTTGTACTGTTAGAATTGGAATGGCATCTAATTTTCTTCAAAAAAGCATCTCCACTATTATTCATTTTGAATGAAATGAAGAAACAAGTATCCTGCTTTATCTTAAAATGTAACAGACTGCCAAGGTAACTAAACAGTAAAGTGAAATATTATTTATACAATATTTCTCCATTTACCTATAAATAAAAATATGATGTACACATGATATTCACATTATTATAATTTTGAACATCATGCCACCATGAGATGCATAAGACTATATTTTGAGACCATCCTCTAAAACCTTTGAACCAAAGGGGCCAGGTTCCTTCCAAGGGGAAAATAAAGTTTGCCCTCAAAGGCCCAGGTGGAATTGCTAATCTTCTGATGTGCAGTGTTGGTATAAATTCTGATCAATGAACATATGTGTTCTAGGTTGAGGTTAAGTTGTGCTCACTGTAGGATTCAAGACTGAGTGGGCATAACTGAGTAGCTGAAAGAACTCAGCTTGCTAGCCTGAGGGACTAAGAAGCCTCTCAGTAAACAAGAAGAAGAGACAATAGAGCAGTAAATGGTTCATTCAAGAAAAGCGGGTCAGTTTCCCAGGAGAGAGTTTGTGCCAAGAGGACTGCCCTCTGCCCTCTGCCCTGGGGCCATGAATTCATTCAAGAGGCTAGTAATTAGCAAGCAAGTAAAAACAAAGACAACTGCTGCTCAAAAGTCCCCATGGGATATCCAGAAGATCTAGTATCACCTCCATTAATACCAATAGTTTCTGCACTGGCAAGAACACAGTGTCATCAACACCCTTGAGGGATTGATAGGTATCAATAGTAATCTTAATGTATGTAGCTGACATTAATAACAAATGTGTGTAGTAAACAATTTGGCCTAATGTATCAATTTTTTTTTTTTTTGAGACAGAGTCTCACTCTGTCACCCTGGCTATAGTGTGTGGCGTCAGTCTAGCTCGCAGCAACCTCAAACTCCTGGGCTCAAGCAATTCTCCTGCCTCAGCCTCCCGAGTAGCTCGGACTACAGGAGGGCGCCAGCTAATTTTTTCTATTTCTAGTAGAGACAGAGTCTCACTCTTGTTCAGGCTGGTCTCAAACTCCTGAGCTCCAGTGATCCTCCCACCTCCACCTCCTAGAGCGCTAGGATTATAGGCGTGAGCCACCACACCCAGCCCTAATGTATCCATTTTTAAAAATGTTAAAAATATATAATTAAAAAAAAGAATTTGATCTTGCCCAAAAAGAAGGGCTAGTCTTTAGGAGATAATCTCAGCTGGGAGATTCTGGGAGGTAATCTCTCAGATTGGAGTGTCTTTGTTTAGCTTGGGCCTTAGGTCATGCCAGGTTATCCAACCATGTGATTAGGGTGGAAGAAAGTCATGCCAGATAGTATTTAGGGTGGGGGCTAACCACACAAGAAAGACCAATAATGTAATGTAGAGCGTGGGCTTTAGGTCATGCCCAGAAGAGTTGGGGACTCAGATAACCACATGGGAAATCAATAATGCTTATGTAATGGATCCCCCAATAAAAACTCTGAACTCAGGGCTTAGGGGAACTTTTCTGGGTGTCAATACTCTATGTATATTGTCACACACCATTGGTAGGAGAGTAATATATCCTGACTCCACAGGGAGAAGACAACAGAAACTCTGTGTTTGGTTCTTCTCCTGGATTCTGTGCTATATGCTTCTTACTTAGGCTGACTTTAATCTGGATCTGTTCCCTATAATGAACCATAACCATGAGTATAATAGCTGTCAGGGAGGTCTGTGAGCCCTTCTTAAGGGTGGTCTTAGGAATCCCCCAAACTTGCAGTTGGTGTGAGAAGTGAGGATGGTCTCTTGTAAACTGTTCCTTCTAACTTTGCAGTTGGCCTAAAACTCTCACAAAGGATAAGAGATACAGCAAGCCAGAGGAGAAAATAAAATGGCCAATATTATTTGTGGAAAATAAATGAAACGTCCACTAGGGATTTCCAAACAATTTGGGAGGAAATTTCCCATTAAGCAGGTGTAACCAGAAGATTTTACTTTAGAACTATGGTTGTGACTCTGTTTTTTACCTCTTACCTATCATGGTCTGAAAAATGCATAATAAATATTAATGCGGACATGTTATTTCCTATCATAGTCAAATGAGCTCCTATCAGACAAGCCCTTGTGTGGTTAAAACTATAAAATCTGAACAAACCATAAAAAATAACTATCTGAAGACACAGGAGCTCAAACAAAAACAGGATGATACTGGAAAGTATTCAATAGTTGGATGAAGGGAACAGCATGATGTGTGTTTCTCATTTTCCTTAACAGCTTTTTTACCTGAGTACAGGCTCATATTTGGATCATATACATGGGGTGGCTAGAACTCAGAAAGAAACCAATGGTTTGAAAAATCAGAGCACAGACTTTGAAACAGTTACAACCACAGGAAAGTGGTGGAGGAATGAGAGAAGAATCCCAAATTTCTGACTGGCACCTTAGCCATGTTTGTGCAGGACAGACAAGCAGTCCAGCTAACACTAAAAGAACTGAAGTTAGATTTGAGCTGCTGTTCACTAGGATAGAGTTTATAAAGTCAGTGTTTGATATAGTTTGGATATTTGTCCCCTCCAAACCTCAAGTTGAAATTCAATCTCCAGTGTTGCATGTGGGGCCAAGTAGGAGGTATGTGGGTCATGGGGGAAGATCCCTCATGAATGGCTTAGTGCCCTCCCATGGCAATGAGTGAGTTCTCTCTCTCTTGGTTTACATGAAAGCTGGTCATTTAAAACCTGTAGCACCTCCCCGCTTTCTTTCTTGTTCCTTGTCTCACCATGTGACATGCCTGCTCCCCCCTCACCTGCCACCTGGATTGGAAGCTCCCTGAAACCCTCAGAAGCAGATGCTGGCACCATGCTTCTTGTACAGTCTGTAGAACCATGAACCAAATAAA
Organism: Eulemur rufifrons; assembly: GCF_041146395.1. Lineage (NCBI taxonomy): Eukaryota > Metazoa > Chordata > Mammalia > Primates > Lemuridae > Eulemur > Eulemur rufifrons. The sequence goes on from NC_090983.1 coordinate 47,267,646, forward strand.
CCTCTTGTCTTTATAAATTACCTAGGTTCAGGTATTTTCTATATAGCAACACAAAACTGACTAAGACAGTGTGCTTAAGATAAACATAATGTAAGGCACAGTTTCTACAATATACCATTCATGATGAGGGGAATACAATCTAAAACTACTCAACATACCAAATAAAACCCAGGAAAATATGACCCATTTTAATAAGAAAACACAATTGAGAACTACTCTGAGATAATACAGAGATTAGTAAACAAGGATTTTAGTAGGCTGAGCATGGTGGCTCATGCCTGTAATCCTAGCACTTTGGGAGGCCAGGAGTTTGAGACCAGCCTGGGCAACATAGTAAGACACTGTCAAGAAAGAAAAAAAAAGAAAAGAAAAGAAAAGAAGAAGAAGAAGAAGAGGAAGAAAAAGGAAAGAAAGAAAAAAGGAATAAGAAGAAAAGAAAAGGAAAGAAATTTATTAAAGCACCACTGTAACCATACTCAAAAGTTTCACAAGAATGGAAAAACAAGCACTACATGTACTCACCATCAAATTGGTATTAACTGATCAATATTTATGTGCACATATAGTAGTTACATTCACTGGGTGTCGGGCAGGTGGGGGGGGGAGGAGAGGATGGGTATATTCACACCTAATGGGTGCAGTACACACCATCTGTGGGGTGGACACGCTTGAAGCTCTGACTCGGGTGGGGCAAAGGCAATATATGTAACCTAAACATTTGTACCCCCATAATATGCTGAAATAAAAAGTAAATAAATATATACAAATAATAAAGAGAAATATGTGTGCAATAAATAAAAAGATACAAAATCTCAGCAGAGATACAGAAACTATAAAAAGAAACTATTCTAGATGTGAAAAATTCGACATCTGAAATTTAAAAATGTATTGGATGAGCTTAAGAGGAAAATTGAAATGACAGAAGAGTCAGTGAACCTGAAGATCAATAGAAATTATCCAATCTGAAAAACAGAGAAGAAAATGATTGGAAAAAATAAAAAAAGCCTCAGGTACTGTGGAGTATTATCAAAAACTATAACATGCTATAACTGGAGTCCCAGAAAAAATAAAAGAGAGAGAGGGTAGAACAGGAAAAAAATTGAAACAAATAATGAAAAATTCCCCAAATTTTGTAAAAAAGACAAATTTACAGATTGAAGCAGTTCATCAAACCACAAACAGAACACCTCCAAAAAACCCCTATACACAAACATCTAGATCTGTCATTATAAGGTACTGAAAACAAAATAAAAAGAGAGAAATATTGAAAGAAACCAGATAAAAATGACATATTTCATATAGGGAAACAACAATTCAAATGCAGATTTCTCATCAGAAACAAAAGGGGTTCACGCAAAGGAAGAACATCTTTAAAGAGTTAAAAGAAAAGAATCTGTCAACCCCGAATTCTGTATCTAGTGCAATTATCTTTCAAGAATGAAGGCAAAATATGTACTGGTGGATACCATGCCGGTAAATGCCAGGTAAATACAGAATTATTTTCTTTTACCCCTGCCTTTTTGATTCCTACAGAGAATTTTTTTCCTAACCTACCTCAAAGACTCAATTTTAAAACTGCTCACCTGGAGCATCCCCCACCCTCCAGTCAGTGTTGTGAGGTTTACTTTCTGGTTGACCCATTCTATCAATATGTTTGTAAACTTGATGGGATGGGAAGTCTTCTTCTATATCATTTTTATATCACCCACAGCTATGCCATTGACTTTGTGAATGTCAGACATGCCCTAACCTCAGCTATGTCCTCATTTCCCATCAACAAGAAAGTTGATAAGATCAACTGAAGCAATATTGGGTTGCTTTAATAGTTCGAGAACCTTTTGCCAAAGGATATCAGCATGTTGTTTACAGCAATGTTAAAAAATCAAGCTGTTTGACACTCATATGTAAGCATAGAGGTTTAAATTTATATAAAATATTTTGAATTCCATATACAAAATGATCATGTAAATACAGCATGTTATCTCTCTAGAAAAATTTAATAGTATTATAATATTTATAAATATGAACATTGCTATATCCCTTGTTAATTCTATCTTTCCTAAATTTACCAAATAAAAATCTTCTTTTGAGAAATCTGATACACAGAAAATTTTCTTTTTACTTGTTTTTTTCTTTCCACAACTATGAATCCTTAGTGAGAAGAAAATACTAAGTGCTTAATGGCCTTTTCATGGTTGAAGTTTTGCTAAGATTCCTGAAACATATTTTCTTTCCTTAAACATCTGGATGTGAAACCAGAAATGCTAATTGACTTCCAAGTTTGAGAATCACAGTAAGCAAAATTTTTGTCCTGGTGATACTTATATTAGAGAATCTCCACTCACATTTCTGGTGGGAGTAGTGAGTGTGGAACTGAGGCCAGCCACATGGAGAATTCTGTTGGTAACTGGAAGGGCCTCAGCCAAGTAATGTTTGGGGAGTTTTGACTTTGCGGGTTGGTTTTATACATCAACCATCTCACGTTACATTCACTAGTCTTGACCCTGATATGAACTCTTTAAAATTGAAGAGTAATTTTAAATAAGTATTTTCCCACCACACAAAGTATTCTGTTAGAACTCTGTAATCACAAACCGCTTACTAAAATTGATGTGTTTGCAACCCTTCCCTCATATTGGTTGTTTTCCATTCTCTTAAGTCCCACTACCCTGAGTTATTCAAAAAATAACGAACCCAGTTCTTGTTTGAGAACCTCAAATTATTTTCTTTGTTTTAGAATTTTTTAAGCCATGCTTTGCTTTTGAAACTCAAATTATATATTATAAAGTAGTTCAATGTGATCACTAGACTTGGGGAAATAGCTTGAGAAGACTAAGACTTACGGAAATTAAGCAAAGTACCAAAGTTATGTAGTTAGTAAGGGGCAGACCTAAGCTCTGAAACATGTGCAGTTGATCTTACTAGGTTCTACTACACTGCTTTTCTATTGTCTGTCTTTTATGAAATGTGTTAATCTATAATATTTAATCAAATTGTATATATTATATAAAACTATATAACTATACATAAATATGCTTATATAAGTCAATATTATATATGAATAATTAATATATTATGTTCATATAGTATAACATATATAATAAACATATCATAACATATGATAAATTATATCATATATAGTTAGAAAATTACATAACATAATATTCAAATATATAAGCCATACATGTATAAATGTAGTACCTACATTCTAAACAATTAGTATGTTTGTAATAATCTGAAAGTATAAACTCTTGAGCATTAAAGTGTTTTTGTAAGGATAATTATAACATTGTGAGTCAGTGTACTTTGATCACATATATGTTGAAAACATCCTCACACCAGACCTAGGTATCACCTCAAATTATGATTGCTTCTCCACATAGTTCAGTCTAATAATGACCTTGTCGATTATGTTACTCTAGAAGAATTATGACTAATTATTTCAGCCAATAGTAGGTGAGGAAATAATTTTTGTTAAGGCAGCTTGTCTTGATTACATTGAAAAATTAGGACAAGATTTCATTTATTAACTTAGTCATTTTATGGAGAATGATGTTAAGCCACGGTTTGATAACATGGAAATATAATAATCCGCTGGCAAAACAAATGTGTTGCTACTTTTTGCTTCTGACAGTGAGCTAATGGTGTGTGCCAGAACAGCATACGAGGAAATAACATAGGTCTGTTATAATTGGATGTCGCCTGCACTATACTCGTTATTAAGTATTTTCAATAGTAACCCTAGTTGTATACCTTTATACAGCTTAAATTTTTCTGTTCTTGTGTTAAAGAAGTGAAGTTAAAGCTTTAATAAATAGCTCTAACATGCATATTTTATGTATTATAAACATTTGGTTAGAAATAGCAGCATGTGTTTTCTTTGTAGCCCCTCTAACTCACTTTCAAAGCACATGAGTTTAACTTAATGTTTTGACAGGATCAACTTGTTTCTGCCAGATAAAAGTACATAGTCTAACGAAACATGGCATTGAAATAAAGGAGATTGAAGCAACAAAATTTTAAAGGATCAGCTTGAAAAATGCTGTTTGGTTTTTAACATGCATACACCAGCATGGGTGTACATATATGTGGGTTTGGTAAATATATCTGCACTTTCTGCGATAGATGAAAAAGATTTGAAGTTTAAATTCATAGTTTGAACCTTTCCTTGCATAAGCTGATGCTTGGATTTTTTTTAAGTTGAGATCTTAACTTGCCAGGAATGAGCTCCTTTTTTTAATCTATACCATTCCTTAATAGTATGGTACCTCAAACAAAAATGTCATTGTTTTCTGCATGGCTTTTGGCAGAGCAGGCTGTTTCATGGGGCTTAAACCAGGACTGATACAGGCAGAGTATAGGAAGCAAAACTAATGAGCTCCGGTATGAAAAAATTAAGTGTGAAGCCAAGTTAGCAGTTGGTGAGAAAAATATATATGAAAAAAATATAAGGGCAAGCACAGGAAGATATGCAGACATTAGTTTACTAATAGGTGTGAATATAACTTAAAATGCTTGTGGGGAAAAAAGTGTAAAACAGGGTGTAAAATAAATTAATCACATGTTTACAACCGTGATTCCTAAAAGAACTCTCACCAATCAGACTGAGTATAGGTCACGGAGCCTTATAGATACTGCCCGCCCAGAAATGGTATAATTTCCATAGTAGTAACAAGTAATAGTACTCCTTAAAAGGCTATAAGCTAGACATCATCATTGGGTTACTGGCTGAGGGAAGCTTGGAGTTTCCAGTTAGGCATTTTGATATCTTGAAACTGCTCTGTTTGACTTAACCATTGAGCCATGAAGAATCACAGTATGCATTTCATTCCTAAGAGATAGAAAGTATGTCTAAGTGGGAAGACACACTTTAATTTGTAATCTGGAAGACGTGTGGGACACAGATGAAAAAAATGATGAGTAAATACTTGAAATTTGGGGGAATTTTCTTTTTTTCCCCCTAGTTTAGATTTGCCTTGTAATTTTCATTATTAACAAAATCTATACTTGCTCTCATGCAATTACTTAAATTTTTGGGCTGCAAAATAGCTTTTAATCCCTTGTGATCAGTGAAAGACATTGTTTATTATTTCAGACTCTTCCATCCTAATTTCACCATTCCGTACATTTATCTTTTCTAGTTCTTCATTACGAATATTGGAAACATAAATGACTTCTGATAAAAAGTAAAAACTTGATTTCCAGATTGATTGAATTAGTGACCTCTACATGAGTTCCTTAAATCAAAATTTTGCTTCTAAAGAAGCCATTCTTCAGTGACAATGTTAAGGAGTTTTCACCGTGTGGTCTCTAAGGAACATAGCTTCCACATCCCCCTGGATCAAACGTGGAGGGCTTTCTTTTCCAGCTATCCATCTACTGTAGTTCTCTATCTACAGAGAAGAGCAGGATTATCACACAAAAGGAACAGAGCTATTTTTAGACTTTTCCATTAATTTTCTGAAGCTCTTCGGTGAGGAAATTCTAGAATGACATAGAACATAACTGTTCTGTCTGCTCAATGGTCTCCCTCAACACCATCCTTCACAGGGATAGTAGGGTAACCTCTCTAAAATGGAAGGTGAGGGCTTAAAACTCTCGAGTGATTTCCCCTCTCCTCATCAGAATAATATCCAGTCTTCTCACCTCAGAGATTATGCGCCAACAATACAGCACTAGCACACCATGCTGCTTGTGGGTTCCAGGGCTTGGTTCATATGTCTTCTTTCAACCTCCATTATACCTCAGTTCCCATAGTCAGACAGTTCAGTGTCTCCTCCCCAGGAATCCTTCTCTGAAACTGTACTCTCCCTCCGTGTCTCAGGTGGTATTACATTTCCTTTCTCCTGGATGTTATAATAACTTGTGCCTAACATCGTCACTGCTTTTGCCATGTTGCATTTTAATTATCTGTGTATCTGTCTTACACTGCCATTACACTGTGATCTGGAGGGCAGAAACTTCATGAATTTTTTTATTTTTAAATCCCAATGCCTTAGCTGATATTCTAGCACATAGGAGACACTTAAAAATATGTCTTGAATGAAAAAACTTAAATATATTGAAAGTAAGCTCAACTGAACCATCCAAATTTAAAGACGGTTAACTAGAATTCTTATAGTTTCATGCCTTAGGTTTAAGTCTGTTATCCACTGTGAATTACTCTTTGCTTATAGCAGTGCAATTCACAATCACAAAGATGTGGGAACAACCCAAGTACCCATCAATACAAGAGTGCATTAATAAAATGTGGTATATGTATATCATGGAGTATTACTCAGCCATTAAAAATGGTGAACTAATGCCTTTTGTAACAACCCGGATGAAACTGGAGACCAACCTCCTAAGTGAAGTATTGCGAGAATGGAAAAATAAACACTACGTGTACTCACTATTAAACTGGAACTAAAAGATCAACATTCACATGTACATATGGTAGTAAAATTCCAAGGAAATCAAGCAGGTGGAAGTGGGGAGGAAGGAATGGCTAAATTCTCACCTAATGGGTACAATGCACACTATCTGGGTGATGGACACACTTGTAACTTTGCCTCAAACTGTACAAAAGCAATTCATTTAACCAAAATTTGTACCCCCATAGAAATCTGAAATAATAAATAAAACAAAACAAAACAAAAACAAAAAACAAAGAAAAGACAAATTTCTGCATTCTTAAAGCCAGAAGTTTTGTCAAGTTTTCTCCTTCAACCTGAAATTTTCACAACTATCTTTCCCTCCAAAATTAAGGGATAGGGACAAACAACATACCTGAGGAAGGTACATTCTGATTGTTTATAAAGTACGTGAGTAAATGATACCTGATTTGATGATAGGATTAAAGCTAAAGATGGCTATTTTTACGATAGTTTTTAGTATCTAAGGGTAGAATTCTTCATCATATAAAAGTTTAAGGCAAAGGCTGTGCATATATTATACTGCAAGGCAAATAAAACAAAACACATAAATCAAGTGAAAAAAATCCACATCGTGGTACAAATAAAATACTCATGTATCCTCTTAGTGACATATATATATATCTCACATATATATATTTCACACATGCATATGTGGGTGTGTTTATGTAAGTATAAGTGTAAAGAATGGTTTGAATTACATTTTAGTATTGGAATGCTAGCAATATGCAAAAATTAAAGTAAGACACAATCAATACCAAATTATATTTCTACTGTATGACTTAAATAACATAATAAAATGCATGGAAGGAAAAATAAATAGAAATAAATCAAAATGTTAAAAATATTTATCTTTGAGTAAAAGAAATATAGATTTTTTTTCTTCTTTCTGCTTTTCTGTATTTTCCAGTTTTCAAAAAAAATCTATTCAAAAGGAAAATACAACTTCCATTTAAAAAAAGAAACAAACAAGGGCATGACTTTGCCTTTCTAGAGCTCCACTTCAAGCTATAACTCTAATCATATACTGTACTTTGCAGGTTTTGAAGTATGTTCATATTTAATATATCATTTGATCCTCACAAGAAAAGAGTCCTACAAAAATGAAAAAAAAGTAGGCTGAAAAATTAAAGAATTTTCTCAAGATTGCCCAGCTATGAAGTGGCAGAGACATTCTTAAAACAAATTCTGGATCTATTTTAAATGATGACTGTTTTCATGACAAAGGGAATCATAGAACTGTGAAGAAGTAGAGGAGGGAGAGGGAGAGTCACAGATGCAGAGAACAGGAGAGCGCACTGAGGAGGAAGCCAAGGAAAAGATCACATTTAATGAGTGTAGACCACATGCCCCACCTAGTTCTAAGCACTCGGTACACATAATGCCTTTAATTTTCTGTGAGATACTTAATATTGCCATGCCATTTTATAAATACAGAGAGGCTTCGTAAGTTGGTCAAAGTTACAAAGATGTAAGAGGCAGAGCAGGGACTCAAACCCCGGCATCATGACCCATCAACCCAGACTCTTAATCATGTCCCTACACTGCTCCAGCATAAGCCACAGAAGTCTCCATCTACCAGTCTCCATGGAGTTTCAACGTTTTTTGAGAGACCTAAATGACCAGAAGTGAATCAATTTTCAATCCTTTCAGTAAACTAAAATGCTTAAAAATTCATCATTTTCTTAGAATATTAGTCTTAATTCCTTCTAACAGGTGAAAGAAAATCAAAGGATTAAATAGCAAGATGTAGTAGTGTTTTAGCAATCTGATTTTTTTAAATCACTACTTTATGGAGAAAAAATGCTTTTATTGCATGAGAATATAAATTACCTGGATATATTGATCATAAACTAGATCCAATAGCTGAATAACAACAAAATAAATAAGAGAATAAATAATTACCTAATATTGAAACCACAAGATAGAAACACCTTCAACATGCTCATTTATCTATAAATCCAACATGCTACCTTTGGCTTTCCTTCTTCTGCTCAGAGTTGTAGCTGTAACCATTTTAAATGTAGGAGAGGGAGTAACAGATACACAGTCAGCCCCCAGGATTTGTGTAGGTATCCAAGACCCCATTCAGATACCCCAATCCACAGATGTTCCAGTCCCTTGCATAAAATGATGTAGCATTTGCTTATAACCTACGTACATCCTTCCCGAGATTTCAAATGATCTTTAGATTACTTATAATAGCTAATGCAATGTAAATACTATGTATTAATAAACAGTTGTTATACTGTATTGTTTAGGGAATGACAGGGAAAAAAATCTATACATGTTCAGTATAGATGCAATTATCCTATATTTTCCAAATATTTTCTATCCATGGTTGGTTGAATCCAGGGTTATGGAACCCCTACATATGAAAGGCTGTGTGTGTGTGTAACAGAAATACATTGAGAAAGATTTTTTAGGAATATTGTCTTCTTACACTAAACCCACAAATGGAATAGTTTTATGTTGAATTTTACTAGATTTTGTTGAAAATAAATAGAGTTTTTCACCCTTGACTACTCATTGAATCAAAAAAACCATCGTTTTAAATCTTTGAGTTCCGTAAAACTAGATTTGAATTTAACCACTTAGCCATTCCAGATTATATGACTCTGTTCCTACTGGCTGTAGACCAAGTGAATATAAATGATTATCTATTTCAGTGATACTTGAACATGATACACTCAGTAATAACTGGCGCAAGAACAGTGCAACTAAACGCTAATGCAAATACAAAGTCTCAAGTTTATTTCATTTCCTTTAGGCTTTCTCATGGAATTCTGTGAATCAATTATTAAATATCAGTGTCACTCACTGAGCTTCATTGTTCTAGTCTTACCTATTCACTTCCTTTGTCTGGACTGATTTGTCACAGATAGAGACACAATATTAATTGCTTGGCTAGATTTAAAGCTCTTCACCTTTAGGCATTTTCATTACTAGTCTTTTTTTTTTAATCCTTGCAAATTTAGACACCATAGAAAACTGTTATTTGCCTCATAATGGCCTCTTCACTGTGTTTCACAGTCTTTTGTGGAAAATAATGACATAATGATAGTGTTCTCAGACCTATATTTTCTACTTGATAAACTAGCAATTATATGATTAAAGCATTTTTAGAAACTCACATTAAGTATATGATACTCTAGAAACCAGTCCATCATGTAATTACACAGTCAGGAGAGAAATAATTTACATAACTAAAAACCATCTGAAACAGTATTCATGACCAGTATGTGACTTTTTAATGACTAAATATTTATGAAATATTAAATAACTTTATATATAATGTACCTTCAATGTTATTTAGAACTATAAATTCTGTATCTTATAAATTAGGTTTAAATTTTTATTTTCTGTCGTTAGTAAAAGGAAGCTATGCTCGACTCTACTGGAAATGCACTAATGTACTGGATAAATTAAGACAAACCCAGATAAACCTGATGATTTCTCTCCAAAAAACAGAGACAGGCAGGTAATGCCTGCATATTTTAGCTGTGATGAACACAAATTTTGCCAAGGACTTTACTTAGGTATATATTAAAGGCAAATTTAACTATTCAATTGATCTTTGTGATTTCCTTGAATATCAAATCATTACAGCAGCAGCATTGCAGTGAGTTGGAAGAGACAAAAATATATTCAAACACATAATTTTCTTTAGAAAACAGGAAGGACACTTAACAGGATGTGCAAGGTGTTCAAACAGCATGTATTGGGAGGACCCAGTCTCAAAAAACTAAATATACTAATATCTCTTTTCATTTTTTTGCTCAACTTCTGGAAGAACCAGTCACCCTATTTTCCCTAGTTCATTGAGGAAGACTGTGGAAAGTTACAGAAGTATAACAAGAACCAAACCTTCAAAGGGATAATCTCACACAATCACATGGGTAAGTATTGCCTAAAGAGGAAGCTTGAGTTATATTAAGTAAAAATTATCAAGATGCCAAAACTTGTGGATCTTTTTAAGAAAGAAAAATAATATATATTTATATTGGGTTGCAGCTATAAACAATATCTCTGTAAGAATCCACAGGAAACACAGGAAACCTATACCAGCAGTTACCTGTTTGTAGTCATGGTAGAGAAGGATACGTGGAAGTTAAACATGGAAGCAGGGAAGGGAAGAAGACTTTTCACAGATACCTATATACTTTCTGCGTTTTCAATCATTTGAATGTATTACCTACTTGAAAACGATGTTAATCTTAAATTAAAAAGAAAAGAGGGCCGGGCGCGGTGGCTCACGCCTGTAATCCTAGCACTCTGGGAGGCCGAGGCGGGTGGATCGCTCGAGGTCAGGAGTTCGAGACCAGCCTGAGCAAGAGCGAGACCCCGTCTCTACTAAAAATAGAAAGAAATTATATGGACAACTAAAATATATATATACAAAAAATTAGCCGAGCATGGTGGCGCATGCCTGTAGTCCCAGGTACTCGGGAGGCTGAGGCAGGAGGATCGCTTAAGCCCAGGAGTTTGAGGTTGCTGTGAGCTAGACTGACGCCACGGCACTCACTCTAGCCCAGGCAACAAAGCGAGACTCTGTCTCAAAAAAAAAAAAAAAAAAAAAAAAAAAAAAGAAAAGAGAAAGAAAAGAAATAAAAAGAAAATAAAAGACAAGACAGGGAGGGACGGAGGAAGGGAGGAAGGAAGGAAGGAAGAAGGAAAGAAAAGAAGGAAGGGAGGAAGGAAGGAAGGAGAGAAAGAAAGAAAGAGTGAGTGAGTCTTGGTTCCTGTGTGGAGTAGGCACTCTGAGCTAGATCAAGTATATTCTTGGCTATGATGCCAGTGAGGTTGAAGAGTGAAAGGCACCAAAGTTAGATGCCTCTTGTTACTGGTTTATTTCACCACTATGACCACCCCTCAATGGCATTGGCTTCAATGTTTTCTACCTCAAGAGAAGTTAGAAAACACACTGCATTTTATATTATAATGATAGCATCGTGATAGCAGAATCAGACCACCACAGGGTATTCAGGTATCCATGCCTGGTGATCACCATCATAATAAATACTTTTGAGACTTCCCAACAGAGATGGTAAGGAAACCAGTAATGGTTAACAACTAAGTGCCGCCACCCTATATAATGCTTAACCTCAGCCCTCAGTAATGTCTTAAAACCTCTGCCATTTAAAGCACTATTAATACAAAGGGCTGAGAATGAAAACAAAGACAGCTTACAAAATACACCAATACCCCAGCAATTCTGCTGAGCTCACCAGACTTATTTGCAATTATCTGGTTCTTCCAGATCTATGCTTCTGAGTTACTCATTTTGTGACTGGGAAATCATTCACCTTGATATTAGGAAACAAGGTAAAAGAACTGTTAATCTGTCAGTCCTTGTGCAAAGGATAAACATGATGGAGATACCATGTGACACTTGGTGTAAAGCTTCCCAGAGGCACCACACACAGGGTATTGCGGCTCAACTATAGCAGTGGGAATTTGGTACGGTAGGGATTGTCAGCTGTACTTTCCTGTCCTTTAGGGGTGAAGACCCTGTCTCAAGGCCAGCAGTGGCAGGACTAGGACTCCATCCCAGGTCTCTGACCTCGTGTTTACTGCTACAATATACCATGTGTCCTCTTCAGTGTCTGAGTCTTCTCCATCTCCAAATAGCAAAGGCTTTTCAAAATTGTGTTGCAAAGCCCACACCAGAAGTGAGACATAATACTTGATAAAACTTTTCTGCCACACTGAGGGAGGGGTCCAACAAGATGCAAGTTTTTTGGTCTACAATATAATTTCTTTGTAATGGTCAAAACTATTAAAAAGAAACTACTATATTTTGCAAAATGAAATATAAACATCAATCATAACATTTGAGCTTTCAACTAAAAACATAACAACATTGCATCCTGTAATTTTGATTTTAGATAACCAACTGCAATTACTAATATAACCTGGCTGATCTTATCAGTTTATATGTAGGGAAGTTTGAATAAAAACATTGAATCATTTTCTTATTCTACTTCTACCCGACCATAAATTTCCCATCTTCCTAGCCACAGTAGGAAGCAATATGGCAGCATATCAGTATAACGCATTGTGGAAAAGAGTCAAACCTGATGGGAAATGCAAATCATACTATACTTTGGGCTATTCAAATAAGAAAAAAAAAAAAAAACCCACAAACTTGAGAGAGTCTTTTCTGATTTTATTTCCACTGCACTTTGCATCATGCCAGTACAGTGTTAATGCATATGAGCACTGAGACCTTCAAAGTAAAAAACGTGGAGGTCTTGCGGTCAGGCCGACTACCCTGTTGTCACTCATTTCCTGTGCTAATATTATGCTGAAGAAATTTTTAATGCTTTGGTGTAAACAAAGCAAGATTAAAATGAAAGCTTTTAGAAAACAGACTTTCAGAAAATTAAAGACAATAACTATTACATTAAAAACTCCATCATTTGTGCTTTAATATGACCTATCACAAAAAATGCCATTTTAATTGCTTTACTGTCTATTTAAATGTTTTGTATTAATATTTATTGCTATTCTCAGCAGCTAACAATAAGAAAATAGCAATGTTAAGCTCAGTTTGAGACCATTTTTTGCTAGAAATCATGATACTAATGAGTATCATTTTCTGAAGAAAAATGTTGTTAATCATACTTCTTTTGCGGTCTTTTAAAATAATTACTAATGCTTATGTAAAGTATATATAAAGTAAATATGTTTGTGTGTATGTATCTTGACAGTTGAACTTTTATCCTGCAAGCAGATTGTCCTGTAAGTTTTATGTAATTGAAGGGTTCTGTGATAATGAAGCCTGGGTGCTGGACTTAAAGTCAGAAAATCCTGGGTTTAGCCCTGATTTAGCCATCTACTGTATGCACCAGAGTGCTAATTCTCACCTTCATGCATTAAAAATGGAGATAATTCCTATCTTATGAAGTATTCAGGAGAATTTAATTCAGTATAAGAGCAAAAGTACCTAACAGACTATAGAATGATAACACAAATGTAAGGTATTCATATTATTAATAATACCTGAACTTTAATGCCAAGGATAGTATACAGATTCAAACAACCGAAAAAATATTTAAGTGAATTTAAAGAATAAGACAGGATATCATTTTAATTTTTATTTCATTATATTTTTGGAAATATAATACAGATGATATTTATATCTGGGAGAGTGAAAAAAATCTGCACTTATTCTTAAAGTATGTATCTCATATTTATTTGACAAAACACAAAATGTTCATTTCCTACTTCTACTTGCTGGACAAAATACAAAAATGCTAACTTTTTTTTTTTTTAAATAAGGCAATACAAGACTTGGGTTCTAGAATCGTACAAATCTCTCAGCTCCACCAACTAACTCTGTAACCTCCAGTAAGTTACTTGTTTCAGTTTCTTCATTTATGAAATATGCATAATAATAGTACCAATACTTCAGAAATATGCATAATAATGGTACCAATACTTCCACTGCTGTGGATATAAATGAGTTATTATAGGTTTAGAACTTAACACAGTGTCTGACACATAGTAAGAACTCAATAAGTATTTGTTGTTGCAATATGATTATGTATTTCCTCACATGGACATTTTGGGCATGTTGACCAATTCCCAATCTCTATTTGTAAAGACCAAAAAGATTAGAATTAGAATCTATCCCAGATTCATCTTTTTTCACGAATGAAGGCACTTGGCCCACAGGGTCTGTTCACATAAAATCGCAGCCATCCCCTCTTTCAAGTTCAATTTGATTACTCAAATCACCTGACCCCAAAATGTTCTAATGCACTTGCATAGCTTAAATGGCCATACTTTCTGGTCTTAAACAATCACAATAGACTTAGTAAAGATTTATTGCAAATTCTTGCCATGTGACTTCATTTTTTCACTTATCTTAAAAAAAAAATTATGGAAACCCTACCCACATCCCAGGCACTGTATTAGGCTGTGGGATACAAAGTTTCAAGCAAAAAATAAATACAATCTCTGGGTACAATGAACACTATTCAGGGTGATGGGCACACTAACAGCCCTTATTTAAGCATTATAAAAGCTATCCATGTAACAAAAACAGTTGTATTCCTTTAATATTTTAAAATAAAAATAAACAGAATCTCTGCCTTTGTATAGTAAGGAAGATAAATATTAATCAAAGTCATTACACAAAAGTAATATAAAATTCCATCTGCATTAAATAATATAAAAGAGAAAATCCCAGTGCTATGGGAGTATAACTTTATGGGGAAAGAACAAATTATGTTGTGAGGGAAAGCTTCTCTGAGGAAGGGATAACTGAGTTGATATTGGAAGACAGTGAAGCTCACAGGGTAAAAGTGTGAACAACCATGTTCAAGGATCTACGTGTGGGTAAGAAGGAGCGTGGTGCTTTCCAGGCTGGAAAGGAGGCAGGTGAGACGGCAGCTCAGAGAAGGGGAAGCATGGAGTGAACGTGCTGAGACTGGAAGAGGGAGCCGAGCCTTGTAAGCCGTGTTGAAGAATGTATGTTCTTATCCTAAGAACAAAAGAAAACCATTAAAAAATTTTAAGCATGGGTACATGGTTGGTTTTGAGGAGAGGAAGGGGTTGGCATAATCTGATGTGGATTCTGCATGTGAAGAACAATTTAGAGGGGGTCAGAGTAGTTGTGGAGAAACCAGTTGGGAGGTTGTTGCTGGGGTGCAAGAAAGAGAATGTGGAAGATTAGATGAGGACAGTTGAGATAGAAATTTTGCAAGTTATGGACGAAGAGCTTGGTTTTCCATAAAACATACATTCTTCTCTTTCATTGCCCAGGCACATTTTTTTCTGTAAAGACATTTCCCTTTAGAAATGTTCTGAAGAATCCAAGTATATGTTAACAGTGGGTAAAAGGATTCCATCTACATTTGAAGTCATGAGGCAACAGTTAAAATGCCAATTTCTTAATAATCAGTTATTTTTTCCCTCCAGGTAAAAGCCCTTGTTTAGTATTACTATAAAACACATAACGTTGAAAATGAACCAAAGAAAACAATTTCCATTGAAACATGTTTTTATTATGAAAATGCCATAGGTAAAAAATCATTTATGAGAAATTAGATCAAAAAGTAGTAATGTCTTTGAATTCAAGCTGAAAGAAAGGAAAATTCATTCAGGAAGTTGAGAGAGTCACAGGCAACAAGTCCAACAGTAATAATTCTGAAATAACCCAAGGCATCTTCTTTGGAACTGCCAGAAGACTAGCTACTGCCTAAGGGAGAATATCTCCATATTTTGGCTACTAAGCAACCATGCTTTATGTGCAAAAGCAATATGTATGATAGCCAAAGCATCTTCCCAGTACTTCACAGCAACCGAACAAGCACAAATACACACACACACACACACACACACACGCACTCACAAATAGCCTTAAAATATATAAGCTCGCACATCTCTCACAATTAAGCAGAAAAGCAAAGGAACAGCACAAAACAGACATGTCCTTGCACAAAATACACATGCAGAAACATCCATAACAATTTACTCCATGGTAAATCGTCTCTCTCCCCCAAAAGAAATAAAAAAAAGAAATCATTGGCAGCTTAGTTTTCCCTGAGTAGAAGTGAGACATTAATTTAGATCATTGTGCACATTGAAAAGTTATTGCACTGCAGGGATTTCCAATTACATAATGCAAAATCAGAACCCTGTTTGAGTGTCACTTGGCTGCCAGCATCCATGGGTGAGCTGTGTAACACTCCTCTGTCATGTAGCTCATGTGAGAAAAGAATTCTGCTGTTCCAAGAAATGGCACTCATCTTGGAGACCTTCCCAGTTACACAAAAGAGCATAATTTCCACATTATCCCCAGGCATACTGTCTAGGATGATAAGTCTATGATAGCTCTATGTGTAAATTATATACACAGTTCTACTAATGACAGGCATATGGGCTGCTTTTTGGTGGTGGCAGTTCAGAAAAACAAAACCAATTTGTTTTTCAATTTTTATAAAATGATACCTGAGCTATCTATTATAATCAACAGAGATTATGTGAGGTTTAGATGGTAGATAAGGTAATTGCACTGTGATTATCTAACAGATCAGGACTAGAGTTAGCAAGCAATGTCAAAAGGGTGCAGACTTACCGACTGCCTTATAACTGGCTTATTTCAGTATTTTCCTTTGAAGTCCTCCAAACTTTTAATTTCATTCCTATCTCGGGTTTCATCAGGGACTGCACTATTTTGCATCATGGTTTAATTTTCTGTGTAAGAAAGAATACTTGCAAAAGAGAGAAAGTGAAGGAAGAATGAGTATCTCATATATTTATGATCTGTTTGGTGATGAAACTACATATGTGGTGCATATTGCATGCCAGATATGGCAGATAAACTGGATGACAGGACAGTGTTCTTTTCCCGTACAAGTTCACAACTCCCCTATTAAGAAGTCTAAGACATGAAAACTTTTGTATACTAGTATCATTTGCAAGATTTCTTTTCAGTTTATTAAATCTAACAATTTTAAACCAAATGAAAAAAATGTAAACTAGAAAATAGAAGTAGCTACAATAATATTTCTTGAGCACTTACTATGTATACAAGTTTTGCACATATCTAATCCTTATGACAAACTTATCACTAGATTTTAATTTTCATTTTGAAGATGAGGAAATTGAGGCTCACACAAGTTAAGCAACTTGCCCAACATCACACATCTCATAAATGTAGCCTAGATTTAAACCAATGCTGTCTGATTCCACAGTGCTCTGTCTTATTCATTTCTCTCTACTGCTACATTTTAATAGTTACCATAACCTCAACATTCGGACATTAGTGCTTCAGGATTTTTGTATGTTTATTTAATTGTATTGCTTGATTTGGAAAATTTTCCTCAATCCATTCTCTTTTTCTCTTGAGGATCCTAGTGGGAAAGTGTCTGGATTATTCCATCATTGTTGAAAATACAACCATGTAGCTTTCTCAAACTACTCTTGTATTGCTTTCATGCTATAATATATTTACTGAGCACCTGTCATATGCCAACCGCTGTGCTAGATGCTTTAAGAGTGAAATGTGGTTCTTGACTTACGCTTAACAAGAAAACCGAAATCAAGTAATAAATAAAATAAAGGTCTAATGAATGACATGGTAGCAAGAATACAGGGTGCTAAAGAAGCATCTGCCAGCAGGGGGCTCTGCTGAGGCTTCCTGTGGGAAATGGAATTTGAACTGCCACCTGAAACTTGCGGAGGACTTGGGCAAGCTTTAATTTTTATTTTTCCCGACTTGACCTCATTTCCCAGAATTTGGCTTCTATCCATATACTCAACTGAATTTGCATTCTCAATGGCCTCCAACCATCACCTAATTTCCAAATGCAACAGATCATCATATGCCAGTCTACACTGATCACCACTGTAGCTTCCCCAGACTTCTCTTCCCTTTCTCTTCTCTGCTTCTTCACCAGTCTTATTTTTCCGCTCCGTCCCGGACCACTTGCATCCACTGTTCTTTCTCCTTATTGGTGGTACCTTTCCTCTTTACACTTCCAACCAGGAAACTGTCCTCAGGTCCACTTTTTCTATTTTCTCCTAAACTCTCTCTTTTTAAATTCATGATTTAAATAATTTCCATGCCTTTTTATTTTTATGTTTATTTTCCATTGAATACCATAGAGGATATTCATACATATTTGTATATAAGACATATTACATATATTCTATATGTAATGACATAAGTAAAACAAAATTATAAATTTGGTTAAAAATGTTTAAAATTATATTGCTATCTTTAAAAAAACTTTTAGTAAATTATGACTCATTTTTGGATTATGTGATAGAATGGAAAAAAAAAGTCAAAAATTTCCTGTGCTTGTGAAAATCAAAAAGAAGGAATTACAATGGATAAATAAACGTTCCTGCCTAAAATATCGTTGACCCCACCCCAGATTTACTTTTGCCTTGTCAAGGGACAGAGACATTAATCTCCTTGACTGGATTGGAGGGGGGAAGCAGTGGCACTTTTTGCACAATTATCAAAACTGAGGGAAAAATTATCATTTCCTCAGGTAATATACTTCATGTGGAAACTTATATGGCTTTCCAACAGTCCAACCACTCCAAAGTGTCAGAAAAATGAATGAAACACTAGATTGAAAGTGACAGAATGAAAAACAAAATGTTTATTTTCTCACAATGATGAAGACACAAGGATTTCATGAAGTTAGTTGAACACAGACATTGAAGCTAGAAATGAATAAATGTGTCTATATTAGATCACATTTACTGAATTTACTACAAAAAAGGAATTCATATGATTTGACATAAGATTGCATATGCTTCCTAAATTTGCCGTCCTCATAGACTAAAAGAGAACACTGAGAATTGCGGATGTTAACAGTTCATAAGAAGCTCATGGAATATATTCTACCTATAAAGAAAATCTTCTTTCCCTCCCTTCCTCCCTCCCTCCCTTCCTTCCTTTTTTCCATCCAAGTGAAGTAGGGGACTGTAAGGAGCTGATGAGAATATAGTGGTTCAGCCTGATGCATGGCAGTGTGGGATTAGAGCCCAAATGACCGTGTGGAGGAAGAGGTAGTGATGGCCAGCCCAGAACATGGCTGCAGGCTGTGCAAGGTTTAGGAAGGTATCCATTTCAGGGACAAAAGAAGCCAGGTATGGAGTTGGGAGATTTTACAGATTGGGGAGATAAGACTAGTACATATACTGAGGAAAATGAGAGCCAGGTTTCTCACTATCCATAGGATATCCATATGGAAAGGGAAAACAGCAAAAGAAATTTCATGGTGTTGGATTAGAATTGGAAGTATCAATGTAAACTCAAGGTTTTCAATATATATTGACATATACAAAAATATAAATAGGTGTAAATTTATGTGTGCATATATTCCCTCTCTCTGTCCACTGGGAGAGCCTGGGACCATTGACGCCCCAGTATCTTGGAAGCTACTTTCACTGTCACTTCCCTGGGCCAAGCCACTTTCATCCTACAGTAAGTGGTCTCACTGCTTTAACTTCTACCCTACAGCCTACTTTCAACACAGAAGCCAGAGTGACCCTTTAAAATTCATCATATCATATCACTATCCTGCTTAAAACTTTCTAATGGCTTCTTATTTCAAAGAGTAAAAGCCAAAATATGTACAATGCTCTGTAAAGCCTTATACAATACAATCTGTTATTCAGTATATATATATATTTTGCTGCACCTTATGGTACTTTCCCCTGGCTCACTGCACTCTAGTCTCTCTGACCTCCTTGCTGCATCTGGAATATTCTAGGAATGCTCCTACCTCAGAGCACTTGCTGCTCCCTCTAACTGGAAAGCTCTTCTAGATACCTACATGGATCTCTCCCTCACCTCTTTCATGTTTTAGCTCAAATGTAATATTTTTAGCAAGGTCTTCCCTGATTATCTTATTTTCAGTTGCAGCTCTTCCATCCCCCAAGCCATACCTGGCTCACTAAATCCCCTTTCCTGCTTTATTTTTCTCCATAGTACATAAAACTGCCTAATGTACTATACAATTTACTTACTTTGTTTAATGTTTATCTCCCTACTAGAATATAAACTCCATAATCATATATTTTCATTTAATTCTTTTGTGTTCTACTATATTACCATCACTAGATTAGTTCCTGAAACATGGTAGATATTTATGGAATGAATGAAGCTTAATGGGAAAGCAATAAAGTAGGTCACCTAGCAACCAGAACTTGATGGACAATGTAGTAGGGAAGGTAAAAGAAAGTGGAAACCATACCTTTATATTGCATAACTACCACACACAACTTGTCAATAAGGTCAGTGTGCCCAGGTGAATAAGAATTAAACCTTAATTATCTCTGACCTGGTAAGTGCAATGTGGTCTCTACTGAGAGAAGGAAAGGGCCAAGAGCTTAGATCATAAACTTTGACAAACCAAGGTCTATATGAAATTTCAGATATTAAAGTATACCACATTTATAAATAGTCTGAGACGCTAATCTCTCAACCCACATTCCAACAGACAGGTAACCGTGCAGCAGTAAACAAACAAAAAATCAGCACATAGACTGATGTTAGTTTAACAGCTATGCTCTTATCAATTCTCAATATTTCAGGAAAGCTGGATTCATCATTACCTGGCTAATATTAGCTACTAAATCATGGAATCTTGACATTTTTATACATATTCTGTTTTAGTTACTGTAGCTTTGGTGTATAATTTGAGGTCAGGAAGTGTGATATCTCTAGGTTTGTTCTTTTTCCTCAGAACTGCTTTAGCTATTTGGGATCTTTTGTGGTTACATACAAATTTTAGGATTGTTTTTTCTATGTTTGTGAAGAATGTCATTGGTATTTTGATAAGGATTGCATTGAATCTGTAGATCACCTTGGGTAGCATGGACATTTTAATAATATTAATTCTTCTAGTCTATGAACATGGGATATCTTGTGTGTGTGTGTGTGTGTCCTCTTCAGTTTCTTTCATCAGGATTTTATAGTTTTCCTTGTAGAAATCTTTTGTTTGTTAAATTTATTCCTAGGTATTTTATTTTTTATAGCTATTGTAAATGGGATTGCTTTCTTAATTTCTTTTTCAGATTGATTGCTTTTAGCCTATAGTAATGTTACTGATTTTTTGTATGTTGATTTTATATCCTTCAACTTTACCAAATCTTTAGGTTTTTCTAAATATGAGATCATGTTATCTGCAAACAAGGATAATTTGACCTCTTCCTTTCTAATTTGGATGCCCTTTATTTCTTTCTCTTGCCTAATTGCTCTGGCTGGGACTTCCAGAACTGTGTTGAATAAAAGTGAAAATAAGCATCCTTTTCTTGTTCCTGATCTTAGAGGAAAGGCTTTCAATTTTGTCCCCTTTTCAGTATATTAGCTGTGGTTTTGTTAAATACGGCCTTTCCACACCCTGTTCCATTCCATTGATCTGTACATTTTCATGTCAAAACCATGCTGCCTTCATTATTATAGCTTATCTCCATCTTGAAATAAGGTTTTTTTAAAGTTGTTTCGCTATTTTAGGTCTTTGCATTTCCACATGAATTTTAACATTCGCTCAGTGAATTTATTTTTCAATTCTCTTTTTTCTTGGGGTTTCATTTTGTTAGTTTCCTATTGCCATGTGTTCAAGTCCACTAAGTCTTTCCTTCTGCAATGACTAATCTGCTATCATAGAATTCAGTATACTTTTCATCTCAGACATTATAGTTTTTATCTCCAGAAGTTTTATTTTGCTTTTTTAATATCTTCTATATCTCTACTTACTTGAGTTTTTTGAAATAGGGAAAATATTCTTGTCTACTAATTCTAACATTTATATCATTTCTGGGTTGTTTCAGATGATTCATTTTGATTCTTTTTTTTTTAAGTTATAAAGAGTCATATTTTCCTGCTTCTTTCCATGCCTGGTAATTTTTTATTGGATGCTAGGCATTGTAAATTTTACCTTGTCGCCCTGTTGGGTACTGGATATTTTTGTATTTCTATAAACATTTTTGAGCTTTGTTCTAGAGTCTAGTTAAGTTACTTAGAAACAATTTGGTGCTTTCAGATCTTACCTTAAAGATTTATCTTCAACAAAATACTAGCAAATTGAATTCAACAGCACATTAAAAATATCAAGTGAGATTCATTCCAGGGATGAAGTGGTCAATTTTATTTCATTGAAATTAAAGATGTCTGCTTTTTGAAAGACACTGTTAAGAGAATGAAAAAACAAGCCACAGACTAGGAGAAAATATTTTCAAAGTATATATTCACTTAACTGCAGTGGTTCCCAACCTTTTTGGTACAAGGGACTGGTTTCATGGAAGACAATTTTTCTCCAGACAGGGATCGAGGGTTGTGAAGCGGAGCTCAGGTGGTGAAGGGAAGCAGCTGTAAATACAGATGAAGTTTCACTTGCTCACCTGCTATTCACCTCCTGTTGTGCGGACCCCGAATTCCTAAGTTTCATGGAAAATAATTTTTCCACAGCCAGGGGGGCGGAGGGTGGCAGAGCTCTAAGAGCTCTACAGGCCGATCCCTAACTGGCCACAGACCAGTACCAGTCCACAGCCCAGGGGTTGGGGACCACAGTTCTAAAGGACTTGTATCCAAAAAGAGAAATTACACTGCATATTCTCAAAACTCAATATTAAGAAAATGAACAACCCAATTTAAAAATGAATAGATTTAAACAAATACTTCACCAAAAATAAATACATACACCAAAGAAGCACAGTTAAGACACTCAACATCATTTATTATTAGGGATATGCAAATTAAAACCAGGAGATAACAGTACACACTTACTATAATTAAAATTAAATGCTGACCATACCAAATGTTGACAAGGATGTGGAACAACTAGAGCTCTCATATATTGCTGGTGGGAATGAAAAAACAGTACAACCACATTAGAAAACAGTTTGTCAGATTTCTAAAACTTTAAACATACACCTACTGTATGATCCAGCCATTCCATTCCTAGGTATTTACCCAAGATAAATTAAAACATATGTCCATACAAAGGCTCGTATGCAAATATTCATAACAGTCTTATTTGTAATGGCCCCAAACTGGAAGCAACTCAAATGCCCACCAACAGGTAAATGGGTAAACAAATTGTGGCATATTCATGCAATGTGATACTACTGCTCAGCAATAAAAATGAATAAATTACTAATACATGCAACAACATGGATGGATTTTAGAATAATTATGTTGAATGAAAAAAAGCCAGACAAAGAAAGATTGAAAAATGATTTCAAATAGCTGTTTAAATTAACCTTATTTATTTTGTCATCTTTGTATTTTGTATTCTCTATTTTGTCATCTTAAACTATAGCCCTAAAACCTTCTAAACACTACAGGAACATTCCATTCATTAAATCAAATTATTCCATTTTTATAAAATTCTAGAATATATAAACTAACATATACAGAAAGCAGATTTTTTGTTGCTTGGGGACTTACAAGGGGACAAGCAGAATGGGAGAAATTACAAAAGGCATGAGGAAACTTTTGGGGTGATCATAATTTTGTTTGTAGTGATGATTTCATAGGTGAATACATCAAACATTGACCAAATTGTACATTTTAAATATGTGCAGTTTATTACGTGTCAATTATTCTTTGATTAAGCTGGTAGAATAAAAAGAAGGCAGAAGAGGAGAAGGAGGCTGGGGTAGATAACATGAGTTTAGACAAGTGGTTTTTGCTAGAAATATAAATTTGGTAGTAGTCATCAGGTACAGACGGTACTTCAATCCTTGGGAATGAATGAAATCACCTAGGGAGAGATTAGTTGGAAGAGGAAAGGAACCTACGATACTGCCATAAGAAGACACCAAAATATAGAAGTTTAAGATGAAAAAGGACATGACAAACTATTCAGTTTTCTTAAGTTGTTTTCTTAAGTTGTTTAAATCCAACATCAAGCTTGAAGCATTTGTTCACTACAGGCTGAACCAGTAGGACTACAGGTCCATTTAAGATAGTTTGTAACTTGACTATGTTTGTTACTTTTTATACTTGTTCTTTTTCATAAGTTCATAGCATTTATCATTATTATTGATTCTAATTTATAAGAATTGTCTTTTTTCCCTTAATGTTAATATTTATAAAAGTTCCATTCAAAATTTTCTATCATAGTGAAAATATGTCTCATATTTCCATGAAATGCTAGCATATTCTGAAGATATAATGCATGGTAAACTAACAGCATTTTGCATGGTATAAGTCATCAACAGAGCATAGAATATAAAATATCACAGAAATGAATATGTGGAAATTGTCATTTTAATTGGTATTTATGAGGCATGTGCCAGCATATCCTAAATTAACATTATTAGAGTTCAAAAATAAGTAAACTTTTCTAGTTAAGCTTAATTGTTTATAATTAATTAATAATAATAAATATAATTAATTCAAGTGGCTATTTAAGTTAACTTTGTCTATTTCTATTTTGTTATCTTAAAGCTAGAGCCATGAAACCTCCTAAATATTAATACTACAGGAACATATCAGATTAAATCCTTGTATTTCTATAAGAAATGGAATTATATTTTCAAAATCTGAAAAATCAAATTCCTCTCTTGCTTCAACCTTCTTTCCCACTCAGAATATTCACTCTGTCTCTCCCAGCTTCTCACCAAATACAATACCTCTGGAAGTGTGTTTATGCTCACTGGCTCCACTTCCCATCCCTCTCAGCCATGTCACTCTTCTAAGGCTGCTCCCTTAAAGCCCACCATGAAATCGCAGCAGTCAGCATCCCCAGCACTCCCCCTTCTCCTGTGACTTGAGCTTACTGCAACATTTGACGCTGCAGATGGCTCCATTCTTCTCCCAACTCCCCCCTCCTTTTTTTTTTTTTTTTTTTTTTTCCTTTTTTACTTCTGGGATACTACTTTCTCTTACTTTGCTGGCTATCCCTTTTCAGTTTCTGAGTTTTTCTTCTCAGTTTAAATTGTGAATTTGCATGGTTCTATTTTCTACCTTCTTCTTTCTCTACCCCCTTCCTGGACAGTCTTATGCCCACCCGTGTTTTTAGCTCCAGCCTCCTAAATTATTTGCATTGTTGTGAAATAAGACTATTCTCCCTCTTAGAGCCAAAACACACTTGCCTACCTCAGTTTCTTGGCTAATTCCTACTGAACTTGGAAGACTCAGGTCAAGGAAAAATGTAATTCTGAACAGCTTAGAAGCCAGGTCTATTCAACAATAGACAAGTCTGTTAGCAAAGAATAAATCTTATGAAATAAAGTGACAGCCAGACAATTCATTCCAAGTTTTAGCAAATTTACTAGAGAGCTAATTTTCAGAAAAACAAATGAATACATAAACTTGTGGTTGTCAGTCACTGGGCAGTATATAAAAGCTGTGGGAAAAGGCATTAGAGAGTAAAATATAGGAAAGGGTATGAAATCACTTGGCCCGGAGCCAGGGCTCAGTCTACATTAATCTTACATTGAACATGCTGTCTAGTTGAAACTAAACAAAAGTAAATTAAGGAAAAATTTGCTACCAAAGCTTACAGCATCATATTCAAGCTTAGAGAAGTGCTGTTCCCAGTATTTGTGACACTTAACTTTTATAGATGAAACCAACTTAAAGTGCTGACACTTTGAGTTATAAAATTCCCTGGACAAGATCCAAGATATTACTACAGTGAGGTCCATTTCAGTGGTTAGCAAACCCAGAGGTTTTGGAAATGCTTTTTTTCATGTAGATGCTGCTAATGGAAGAATATGTCTTATTGTCACAAAGAAACAAAAGTAAATTTCTCTTAATTTTTAAATAAAATTACTCACTGAATAAATTATTCACCTAAGTCAGTTGACGAGTAATAAAGCATGTATAATTTGCATCAATGCATTATATAATCACTAAAATTAGCCTGCACCTAGTAATCAACTATTTTTTCATTTCTTAAGAATACTTTCTTTGCATCTTCTAAACAAAATTTTAGTGTATATATAAAATTTTAGATGATGACAGACATAAACTTCAATTTTAAATTTCTTTTTTAAATTGTATTTTATTTCAGAATATTACAGGTACAAACGTTTTGGTTATGTACATTGCTTTGTGTATCGTTTGAGTCAAAGTTATAAGTGTGGGAGGAGGGGATGGGTAAATTCTTAAATTTCTATCAAAATATTTCATGTTTGCCTTGGTAAAGTTATATATGTGTGTGCAGAAAGAGAGACAGAGACAGAGACAGAGAGACCAGGACAGAGAGAATAACAAAAGAGAATAGGATTAAGAGATGGTACAGAAATTAAGCATTTATTCAAATTAATTTTGCACATAAGATAACTAATATGTGGGTCATAAAATAAAAAATTTTGCTATACATAATCTATTTCAAATTATAAATTTTAAAAATGCTTATTTTAAAGATTTCCATATTCATGTGTAAAAACACTTGTATACTAGCTCATTGTGTTTTCAGTAACATGACTGTTTTTCATATTTTTGAACTTTATGCTCATTTTTATATCTAAATTATATGAAAACATTTAGTGAGCTCTCTAAATGAAATTATTTTTAACTATTCTCTCAGCATTTCTTATTTCTAAAGTAGGAAATAATTTCAATACATATGTTCATTTAAAAAAGACATTCTATTTCATATTATTTGATGGAAATTTACTAGAAATAAATTATATTTGTGGGTTTTAACATGAGATTAGAAAATTATAAATCTTAGTGGAGCGACTACAGGTATGAGGTAGGTAGGTCAGCGACATTTATAAAGAACATTATCTTACACAGCTGTCCATTAATAATCTTCTGAGCTTAGCACTTGGCAGACACATTTATAAGACAGGGAAGATCCTGCTAAGGTCCTCATTTCAATTACTCTCAAGTTTCTCCTGGGGTGACCTTAGATGTCCTGGATGAAAGGCCATTGTAGTTACTCAATATATTTTCCACTACTAATTTTCTCTACTAAGAAGGCTGAAGTACATTATTTGACTGTGTTTTAGATTTCAAGATTTTAAAAAGGTTAAAGATGTTAGACTTTACTAGTCAGTAAAACCTCAAGGTACTAGAGAGCCCTTTCTGTAGACACCTGTTTTGTCAAGAGTTAGTGAGTTGATGTCTAATAACTATACCGACTTTTATCAGAACACAACTGGAATTACTGTTGCCTATTAATAGTGAAAGCAAGTTTCTCAGCTAATCAACAGATGCAAACTTCCCCTATGATTCTAACAATGTGGGCTTTCAGCATGGTTATATGATTCAAGAAGTCTAGCTCATTAATTTTGAAAAGGACACTGCAAAACACACACACACACACACACACACACAGGCACACGCACACACACTTTGCAGAGGAGTTGACTTAAAGCAACAGAAGGTGAAAGGTCAACCATGAGTCTGATGGACTCTTTTTATGTATTGCTCATTCCCTTAATTCCTGCTTAAAAAGAATAAATAAATAAAGGAATAGTGAAAAGTGTATTAGCATTTCTTTATTTCTTTCTTTTGAGCTCTGCCAGTTCACATAACCAAAAGAGTCTGTCCTAAACAAGTGATCATCAAAGCCCAGCATTTATCATCAGGATAGAAAACAAGTTTACGGGTGCAAATTTTTGCTGTCTGGTGATATTTAAGCATGCATCTTATGGATGTAGAGTGTGGAATGAGAGACAACTGAGACTTGAAAGAGTGAGGTGAGAGGAGGGTGGATGATGAGAAATTACTTAATTGGTAGAAGACACATTATTCAGGTGATGGATACCCTAAAAGCCCTGACTTCCCATTAGGCAACCTATCCAGGTAATAAAATTACACTTGTAGCTCATAAATTTATACAAATACAATTTTTTTTAAAAAAAGACACAGTTTAGACCTCTAAGAACCAATAAAATTGCAAGGAACATGAATTCACACTCTCTAGACACAAGAGAAAACAAGCTACCACAAGTGGGAGTCAGCAGAAACAGCAAACCATAGAGTCAGCCCACAAACCTGCAGCTATTGGAATAGGAAGATAGTGACTAGAAATTAAATGTTTTACATGTTTAAAGGAATTTTTTAAATGTTTTCAAAATTATGATAATTAAGATATTACCGAAATTGCCAAGAGATCGCTAAAAGAACTAAATAGAGCATCTAAAATGTAAAATTGAAATTGAAAAAAAAATCAATTACCTCTAAAGTAAATCTAATCAGAGTTTTAGATAAATAAATTGGAAGAGATGAGGAAGAAGCAAGTATCCAGAGCTGGAAAATATCTACCACACTTCAGATTTGGGAAGCCCAGTGAATCTCTAGAAGGATTAATGAAACTAAAATTCACTAATCACATCGTAGAGAATAAAACCAAAAGCAAAGTAAAGATTTCAAAAACAGCCAGAAAGAAACAGCAGTTCACCTACAATGAAATTAATGCATGCAACATTAAAAGCCAGAAGGTGGTGGAATAAGAACTTCAATGAACAGACAGAAAATAACTCTCAACCTAGAATTTTGAAGATTATCTATAATAAGGGCAAAATAAATATGTTTTCTAAAAGAAAACTGTAAGTGAGGCACTTCCTAACAACTGACTCTCACAAAATGAAATCCTAGAGCATGTCTTTCAGAAAGAATGAAAACTATACTAGGGTAGGATCTGGGATACAAGAAGACGTGAAAGAATGGTGAGAAAACAAAATCATTAACAATATAAAACAATAAAATGCCTAATCTGTGGGGTTGAAAACAATCAAGGTGGAACTAAACATATCAAGCAGTCATAACATCTATGTTAGAAGAGGATAACTCCTTCTTAGTCTTCTTAGGTTTCGAATGCCTGACAAGACAGCAAATATAATAAATGTAGACTGCATTAAGTTACATATATGCATGTTAAAATTACTAGGATAAACACTGAAAGAAAGGAAATAGTGTATATAACTTCTGTAAGGGAGAAAAATTAATATCTTTTCCTCATTTATCACAAGGCTCATGAATGAGACCCCTATAACAAAAGATTAACAGGAGAAAAGCATAACAAATTTGTTTAATATAAAATTTATATAACATAGGAGCCTTCAGAAATGAAGACCCCCAAAAAACAGGGAAAATGTATATTTTTATGCTTAGGTTTGATGAAAAGTGGACAGTCATATAAAAGCATGATTAGATAGAAAGTGGTGTGATATAATAATAATGATCATAATAAAAGTGGTAATGATCTAATAAACTGAGGGGAATAAAAAGCATGCATGTTAGATATTCAGAATTCTTTTCTGGTGGGGAGGGGAGGAAGGGGGTTCAGTTTCTTTCTTTCTTTTTTTTTTTTTCTGAGACAGAGGCTTACTCTGTCACCCTGGGTAGAATACAGTGGGGTCATGATAGCTCACTACAACCTCAAAGTCCTAGGCTCAAGTGATCCTCCTGCCTCATCCTCCTGAGCAGCTGGGTCTACAGGCACCACCACACCCAGCTAATTTTTCTATTTTTAGTAGAGATGGGGTCTCACTCTTGCACAGGCTTGTCTTGAACCCCTGAACTCAAGCAATCCTCCTGCCTGGGCCTCCCAGAGTGCTAGGATTATAAGCATGAGCCACCGTACCAGCTGAAATTCAGAATTTTTACACTCATTAGTCTATCACTCCCCCCACTTCTCCTCTTTGTGTTATGTATATTTTTTTGAAAAAAGGAAAGAACTTGGTTTATGAATATGTTGATGGAAGAAATTGCTCAAGAAAACCTAAATTAAAAAAATAGATTCAGGATTTTTTCTCTAAACTTCACAACTTAAACACCTTTTTTTTCTCTCTCTCAGAAAACATAGTTTTAAAACTAATTTTATAATGTCCAAAATGTCTATGACATGGGTTGGTCCAGTTTCTTATTGTACTAGGATTATTTTTAAATGTTCTTCCCAAGTTATGCCATTGATATTCATCTTTAAACCAATAATAAGCTAGTAACCCTATAAAGATAGAAGTAAAGCACTTATATTGTAGCAAAACCTTTGTATCATCTCAAATCAAAATCATAATTAAATCTTTATCTTGCCTTTAGGGAGCTTAGGTTTAGAACTAGTATTCCTACATTATTCTACTTAAAATGCAGACAGATAGGGGCCTGAAAATTGCCATTCAATGTCACTGAAAAAGGTACACACTCCATCCTTAGAGTTGGTGGAAAATACAATCAGACTAATGAATATGAAACTTCCCATGACTGAGAGCCACGATAAAGGGAACACATTGCTACCCTAAAATATGAGTTTTCTCATCATTAATTGTATTCTTATTTAAGCCCTATAACTTGCTTCTGCCTTCTTATATTTCTAATATAGTGCCACTTTATCTTCAAAATGTTTACTGTCTCTAACTTGATAGTGTTTCCCTAAATTTCTATCAAAGGACTCCATAGAGTTCTCTTTGTGTACATGGAACACGTTACTGTTGAATCAGTATTGCCATCCTCCCAGGCACACCTCCCTGGCTCAGGAGTTTTACGGGCCCTAATGAACAACAAAAGCATAAATTGTGTAGAATCAATTTCATAATGTTTCCTCAGAACCCCCCAATAGTGACAGGCAACAGCCATCATAGTATCAAAGACTCATTGTGTGAGAAACAGAAGTAAAGTACATCAGTAAAAGACAAATGTCTTTTTCAGGGAATGCAAAGAGATTCCAAGTGGTAGGCAAAGACGAGATGGGTATACTGCCTGGAACCTGTGCCCCAGCATGCCAAAGCATTAACACAGAATTCCAGATGAAGGTAATTCATGGGCCCAAATCAGCAGCCAGAAATTAGAGTTTGACACTAAGTCACGATGGGGGTGGGGAGTGGAGAAAGATTTGAGTGAAGTTGCTAGCAGAAGCAAATGATGCTGTATCTCACATTGTCAATCATGTTATATCCCTTTCGGCCAACTTTTAGACCTCTGGTGCCCTATTTCGTACCCTGCTCAACTCTGCACAATTTCCCTGGATAGCTAATGCTTACAATGGGGTGAATATCCTTCTGTCTCTATTCTGGTGGAATTATGTGTAGATAGATAGGTGACTGATAAATAGATCATTGCTCGGGGTCCTCTTATATACATTTTTCTGCATCTGCATTTCTTCCTTAATAAGTTTTGGAAATCCCTCAGTGATATAGCTCTAATTCCATTCTTCTCAGTGACTACATGCATAATACTCATGTTATTGATATACCACAATTCATCCAATCATTCTCTTACCAAAGGGTACCCTCTTTGCTTGTTTTTCTGTTCATTT
Source organism: Eulemur rufifrons (assembly GCF_041146395.1). Classification (NCBI taxonomy): domain Eukaryota; kingdom Metazoa; phylum Chordata; class Mammalia; order Primates; family Lemuridae; genus Eulemur; species Eulemur rufifrons. The sequence continues at coordinate 47,298,754 of NC_090983.1, forward strand.
GCTACCACAAACCATTCATGCAAAAGATCTTTATTTGATGCCCATTATGTGCCTGTTCAACTCTAGAAATAGAATAGTAAACAAAACAAAGACCCCACTCTCATAGAACATCCATTCTAGTTGAGGGGACAGCCAAGAATTTCATATGTAACATAATGTTATATTTGTATGAAGCTAAATAATGGGATGAAAGTTACATAAATTGCCTATTATTTTAGATGATCAGGGAAGACCTGAGGAGATGTTTGATCAGAAACGGGAATGACTTAAGGGAATAAGCCACGAGCAGCATTAAGAGAAGAGCAATCCAGTCAGAAAGGCACAGCAAGCACCAGAGTTCTGAGGGAGAGCAGCTGAGAGTGATGAGAAGAAACAGGGCGCCATTATGGCTGATGCGTGATGGGAAGAAGGCAAGCAGAGGGCTCACACGGACATCTTGTGAGGGGACAGAATGACACAGGGCTTGGCAGGCTGTGGAAGGAACTTTAGAAAATGCCACAATAAACATCTACAGGTATTGCTAGATTAGTCTCCAAAAAGGCTATCAGAATTCATATTTCTGTAAGCAGTCTAAAAACCTGGGCAGTTGGGATCCAGAGTCTAGTCAGCTGTTTGTCAGCCATTTGAGTTTGCTCTTTTTAAAATTTACCCATAGTTTGAAAAGGTATTAGGAGAATAAAATATTTGTATATAAAAGCTAAAATATTTGTATATAAAAGCTAAAAATATTTGTATACAAATGCAAACATTCTTGTTAGTTTATCAAATTTATCAAACCCAAAGAGATATGGATACTGTTCCCACCAATGGGAAACAAGACAATTTCACAATAAAAAACAAAACAAAACAAAACAAAAAAACTTGGGCTGAAAAAAATTGAAATACTGGTATAATTTCAGGTTCAGTGGCCTCTAGAATAATAGTTCTCAGGGCTGGAACTGGGAAATTCAAATTGGCAGTGTCAACACAATAGTACAGGACAGAATAAGTTGCTAAAAGGCCCAACATTAGCAAGAGATAGAATTTTCTGGGTCAGAAGGACATAGTCTTTTAAATATGCCAAAATGCTGACTTTTGACTATAATAAAGTGACTTACATCACTGAAAATGTATAACACGGGTAAAATTCAAAGGAAAAGGAGTTTGTTTTGATCCTATTGTCCAATCTTTTCTCAGAATTTCTGGTTTCGTCATCTTCTATTGACACCTTACAGTCTGTGAGGGAGAAAGTCTTGGGGCAGTGGGAACAGGCTGGACAAAGCACAGAAGGTCAACGGGAAGGACAAATCCTTGAAGATCAAGAACCACAAATATCCATTAAAGTCGATGTTGCCTTTTCATGAAAAAGGTATAAAGAACTCTTAATAATCTAATACTTACAATGTAGGAAAAAACTATTTTACATTAAACTTGTAGCATTTTTAGGTGATTATGAAACTCACTTAAAATAACCATGTAGCCAAATGAGACTATTGAAAGACATGATACTGATTCTCCAAGTTTAAAAATCCTGATGGGAAAAAAATGCCAGAGGATGCTGGCTGTGTAAGAAGGCCCATGTCTCTTTGGAATCACTAATTTAATCAACTTTTGATTTGCTCCTTGGGCTTAAAAGTAAACATTTAGAATGAAACAAAAAGTGTTCTAAAAACGAAGCAGTCAATACAATTTTAGTTATACTCTCTAAGCCATCATTTGGCTTTTAAAATTTTGATAACGTTCTCTCAAAAAGTGAAACATTTCCTCTTGTCTAGACGACATAACCTGCTTCCATCTCAAATAGGCCATTTGGGAACTTGGGATCTGTCTTATTAATATTTCCCTCACACCATATATGATTCCATATAAACCAGGGCTGTATGTCAATTCTGCACCCCAAATGGGGATCCCTGCAAGGCGGTGCTTCCTATCATTTTTGGGCCAATGCCTTCACCAAATTCTGTTTAAAAAGACATTTGTTCCTGTTTTCTTTGCACTTACCTTGTGAAGTCTCATCCGCACGACATCCGACAGTGGCTTTGGGTGTTGGCTAAAGAGAAAGCAGCGAGCAGCAGTTAGGGAGGTGGTTTCCTGTGGAGCCAGCAACTTAACACAGCTAAGTTCAGGTCAACCCCTGAATACTAAAAGTGAGAAGTCAACGATAGTGTAACCAGACAGCTAACTGTTTTCATTACACCTACACATGGAGTAGTAAAGCATTTTGGCTGCTGAATTTTATTTAAGTACAGAGTGCTGCTTTTTTTAAAAAATATTTTTTTCAACTTACAAAGACTTTTATAACAAACTGCACTTTTGAAAAAGAAAAGCCTTCTTTCTTTAAAATATACTATCCAGAATCCATCCCATACATACATACATCCCATATAATGCATTGCTGTTACATCTTAGAAATACCTTCTGGAAAGGATCCTATCTTATATATCTTTGCATTTCTTAATTTACTAGCATGATGTGTTCCTAGGAGTTGTAGGCATGCACACATATGCCATTTGCTTATTTGTTCTTTGATTCATTCATTCATACATTTATTCATTTGACAAATTTATTGAACATATATTGAGCTTCTCTTTTGGATGAGGATATAACCACAAATAAGACATAATCCCTGTCCTCAGTAAGTTTATTAAATCTATTGTAGCTGAGTAAAGAAAACTGAACAAATAATTGTGAATACCATGTGAGAATTACAACAATAGGAATTCATACAGAATACATTGGGCTCTAAATGGGGAAATGGGCATTATAACTGGGGTAAAAGAGTTGTTTAAAAAGAGGTGATTCTTGAACTGTGGTAAAGAATATTACATGGGCATTTTCCATGCAAAGAAGTGCATTTTCCAGCTGAGGGTCTATGCAGAAATCCAGAGGCACAAAACAATATGCATGTTTTGGTGGTAACTACAGCTAGCACTATACTGATAAAGTGTAGAGGACCCCGGCAAGGGATTAGACTGAGATATTAGCAAAATGATATTTAGTATCACGAGACATTTTTCGTGCAGAACAAAAATAAATGAATGTATTATATATCCATGTAATACTTCTTAAGAAATATTTTGGTTAAAGATTAAACACTTTAAAGAAGACTGTTAATGAAAAGTATTAAGGTGCTTTCAATACTTTGGCCTGTGTCTGAAAAATGCATGGATATTACAGATGTTCACAATGGTGAATGTTCAAACTAAGTGCTAACACATGAAGCTGAACTAAATTATAAAACACTAATCCCTTTTGAGGAAACTATATTCACTTTATTTTTATGTATCAGAATGGCTTCAATCCAATAGAAAATTACAGCATCTATAATAGTGTCTAGCATAGAGTAGGTTCTCAATAAATAGGTGTTTATGGAAATACTATATTGAGGCAGCTTTTGGCCAACAAAGAAATGCTTTGGGTACTGACCCAGCTCTCCAGTTTGTGACTGTCACGGATCCTTTGGTAATCAGAGTCTTCTTCCCTTGGGATCTCTAGAGTTGTACTCATTAGGTCTCTTTTTGGTCTCAACTCCTAATTAAGCTTTCCCCTATCTGACACATAACTGGAGATACCTGTAAATGTTTTCTCTAGGTGTGTCTGAGCAGGTTCGAAGGATATAGCTGTCAAACTATGAGACTTGGACATGCAAACCGGAGGGGCACAGTTGCAGTTGCTGCTATCAGTGGCAATTCAAAATGCCCAAATCAAAGGAGGAAAAGCAAGGGGTCCATGGAGAGCCACAATAAAAGCAGCAGAACACCATCTCCTCTCTACTCCACCTCCTACTGTTTGGGTGCATGTGGTTAGAGGGTGGAGTGGTTATGACAGTGAAGGAAGTATGAGAGAGAGAAGAGAGTAATTAATTAGCAAACAAGTATGCTTACCAGAAGAAGGTCTAAGACACACAATCTCAGGGCCAGACCCAGATACCATTTCAAAATACAGAAACACCCCATGAGACTCACTCATGCCTCTACTCAGCTCACCACTTTTATTAGTCAGACTGAGGATGTATCTACTGCCATTTGAGTTTTATATGTAAAAATTTATATATAAAATTCTAGAATACTGAACTACAAATAAATATTTGGAACAAAATCTGTTTATACAGTTGGGACTAGTTGCAGCTCCATCTTATCTAGTGAAATCAATGTTCTTGAACTTATTTTTCTAAATAGAATGTGGCTATACATTTGAGTGTATCTATAGTCCTACCTTGATCAGTCCCATAAGAAGGAACAGAGCTCGATTAGTACCAGTTTGCAATTTCTTTCCAAAATCTCTTTTATTTCCTCAGGGAGAAATCAACCACCACGTAGCACTCAATACATGTTACTGTTCAGCACAAATTGTACTCCTATACATGAAAATTTTAAACACCTTAAAGTGTTCTTTATAATTTAAGTTTTAGTTATTTATATTTATTTTTTAACAACCAAATGCAGTCGTGAATTATATTCATTTTGAATTGAAGCAAAACTCATTCACTTAGTTCAGTTCAATTTAAGCTAATTTACCTCAGCTAAAAACAAATAATACTGTTGATGGTTTTTTTAATAGTTTAATATCTTTCTCTTACATACAATTATATCTTACCTAAAATAACTTGTATATATCTTACACACATCCCTGCTATGTAAAAGTACAGCAATAAAGGTTTTATTTTAACAAACTTATTAAATGAAGGAACATGTACCATTCTAATCTCAAACAGTCAGTTGAGTTTGAAATAGAAAGATTTTCCATGCTCTCACTTAACCTTTATGACTTGCTAGGGTTTAATCTGATGTTTTTATCCACATTACTTAGAGGGAATCTAGGCAAAAATATTGGACTCAACTTTTTAGAGCAAAATATCAAGGAAGCATTATAGTAGTGGCATGGTACAGAAGAAAGAGTTCAGTCTTTGGAGAGAGACAAATATGCGTTCAAATCCTGCCTCTGCCTTCTGTTAACTATGTGATTCTTGAACAAGTTAATTAACTTCTCTAAGCCACTACGTCTTCACCTGCAAAATAATGCCTGCCCTGGGGCTAATGCTCAGTTTGCACACCAGAGGTACCGCCATGCCTGTTAATAAATAGTAAAGCACTTCTACACGTTGGTAAATATCTGCTACCCAACATCCACCAGTCCCCATGTCCCATTTGACACCAGAATCCTCTGGACCTCCCCAAATTCAGGAACCAAAGGGTCAATACCTCACCAAATAGAGGGCTTCCGGGATTCTACTCCAGTGATGCCATTTTGATTGGTCAGAGACCTTACCCCACTGGTTGTTAAATATTTTTACTATCTCCTGTACCTATCTCATAGAGTTTTGTTATCTTTTGTTTTGTTTTTAGGATCTAGTGAGGTAATAATATCTAGCATTTAGTAAGGATTTGCTGTCTTCTCTGTGCCCAATCTCACACTGCAAGATTTGTCTACTGTGGCTTATTAAGAAAATTCTCACTTGATAAGTTCATAGAAGCTTTTACTCTGAAATTATTCCCTCCTTTCTTAGAACACTGGCAATGCTGACTTCATATCTTTAGTATAAATGTATTTAGCAATCTTAAAATGCAGGAAAAATAAACCATTTCTAAACTATATCAAAATAAGTTAGCAGATTAAATTTGGATTTCAAGATGACTTATTTTTTTGCTTTTATGCCAATTCATTTAATTAACGAAAGTCTCTACATTGTTTTGTATGTATGGTTTATTGACTTGTACAATCATAAGTTAAATACACACAAAATTGAAGGGAGAAAAAAGTGTTACTTGGTTTAACTATAAAGTATTAACCCAAATAATTATAATTTCTTTCTTTCAGTGAAAGGAAAGTTTAGTTCTCATAAGAAATCATAAAATAAATTCCCTTTCCCAAATTTATGGTTAAAGAAAATGGCTAATTCAGAAATACAAAAATCTAGCTGGGCACCATGGCTCATGCCTATAATCCTAACACTCTGGGAGGCTGAGGTGGGAGGATTGCTTGAGACCAGGAGTTTGAGACCAGCCTGAGCAAGAGCGAGATCCCATCTTTACAAAAAATAGAAAAATTACCCAGGTGTGGTAGCACACACCTGTAGACCCAGCTACTTGGGAGAGTGAGGCAGGAGGATCGCTGGAGCCCAGGAGTCTGAGGTTGCAGTGAGGTATAATGACCACACTATATTCTAGCCCAGGTGACAGAGCAAGACCCATCTCAAAAAAAAGAAAAAAAAAAAGAAAAGAAAAGAAATATAAAAATCTAAGAACCATGTAAATATTTGACTTTGAAAAGATCAAATCCATAATTAAGTGAATAGATTCATTGCAAAGATGTTTGTTTCTTCTTAGGTTTACTGCTACTCCCTTTCATCGTAGGATGATAATGTGAGTGTACATCCCTATGTATTTGTACTCAAAACTGACCTGTGTGCATTGGATTTGAAGCACTTCTGCTCCCTCAATATTCCTGCTGGCCTGATAGAGTATAATTAGCATAGAATATCAGGTAGGACAGAAAGAAGGGAGTTTGCCAAACAGATTTGCTATCGAAACAGTAGGTGTTGCCACTTCTAGCCATTCCTGACAGTACTGTTAGGAATTAAATCATGGCATAAGCTGAGCACTATTTGGCTGTGGAAACCTAGTAGGTCATCAGTTTATGCCCCCGCCCTGCAGACAAGTGGCAGGTGGAGCAGCACCAGCCCCTGCTAATGCCATGAGCTGGAGGCTCTGGCCAGTAGGGGAGAGTTTGCAGGGTTTTGTTTTTTTTAATTCATCAGGCCATATGCTGCCAGGCTCTCATGCAAATAGACAAAATTACAAATAATAAAAAAGAACCAACTGTTTTAGTGGTTGGCTGTTTTCTGTCATCATTACCATCTATGCGAGAGGCCACTTAATGAAAGAGGGGTCTTGGACTCTCAGTGACATCAACCTAAAGAGATAGACACTTCAAAATCCAGGCTTCGTTCAAACCATGTTAAACCTCTGCCCTAGGGTAACTCAGTGCCAAGTGTCTCTTTGGCTGAAAAGCAAGGAAACTGGCCTTCCAGCTGGCCTGGAGACTGGGCAAGCCTCTCTAATGCTTTCCACAGCTGAGGCCCATTGTCCACTGATGTGATAAGAGAGAAAAGGTTAAGTTTCACTTAGGTTGGGTTAAGTTGGGGCTCATGGGTTTATCAGATTCAGACATGCTTTGAATAAGCAGCTTTAGAAATAGAAAAGATTAGTCAATGCAATTTTCTGTTTTAAAAATTACAAGAAAATTGGCTTTTATAGGCTGTTCAGAAATCACTAACTTTTTAATATCAAAGACTGCAAGAAAATCTCTCCAAGCAGATTCTAAACTCTTGAAATACTTGCATTTAAAATTAAAATGTTGCGAAACTTTTGTATAATTTCTACTATTGCTATGTTCATAATTATTACCAAGTTTCCAGTCTGTACAAATGGAGAATTTCACACCCTTGATAGAATTCACACATTTATTTCCCATTTTAAGGCAGTAAACCCCCAACCAAAAAATGAAGGAGACCAATTTTGAATTCCTATCTGTATGCATATATTTTAAATAACTCCATTTTAGAAATGTTGTACTAACATTCATTTGCACCTCTATCGGGTCACTTTGAAACCACAATTTGCACCTTTTTGAAAGACAATTCAAACCAGTTTTACTCAATTAATATGCAATGTGTTATATTTCAAAAATTGTCAAAATAAAAGTATCACAGAAATATGTATACATGCATGTATGATACTAGGAGAAGTTCATGATGCAAGTCTCTTGTTCATTCCTTGCTATGTGACAAGCACATGCTGCAGAGTGCTTTTGCCCACAGTGACCAAGGCACAACAAATGTCTTACAGGCAAACAGAAGCAAATTATTTTCTGTTCGGTTTTTCCCTACCTTGTCACCAAAACCTGTGCTCCTTAGTGTCTCATTGGGTTTGCTTTTACCTCCTGGCTAATTTGTAATCTAAAGTGTGATTATGAAACACACATGGGCTTAGCTCTACTGTCAGGAATGGTTCCCAGATCCACTGAGGGAAAATCATAATAGAAGGCTACAAAGATTTGCCTCCAACAAACTGTCATGGATATATAACTTGACAGCTTTTCAATGAAGAAAAATTGTTAGTTCATAGATGAAATTAACATTGGTAGAAAAACCATTTCGTGTTGTATATAAACAATGAGGACAATGAAAGATAACACTCCCTTTAATTTTTCAAGAGAATGTTATTAAAGGGTCCCATAACAGGGAATAGTAGGCTGTCTATTGTCACTGATTTTCATGATTCTGTATACCAAATCAATTTAAATTTTTTTTTTCTAATTTGAAAGGGTTTACTTCATTGGGAGACAAGTTTTGTTGGTGATGCCCATTGTGTAATGTCTTACAAAGAAAGGTCTTGCTCTCCAACAAATTTAAAGCTGAGATATAGCACCCACACTGACCTTAATATGAAGGTATATTGAAGCAAGAAGTAATTCATTCAGCTCACAAAGGATAAATGACAAGATTTTCAAACATTTTCATGTTATGGGATACCATATATGTGAGGTGTGAAAGAATAGGTATATTCTAATATCTCAGTAGGAAATTTCAAGATATATTACTTTTCACAATGAATTCTAAAATTTACAATTCACATTTAATGATGATAAATATTCTTCTCTCATATGAAAATACAAGCCAATAACAGGCAAATTTATTCACATGATGTAAAAATGTACCTAGACATTACAATGTACTCAAGTATGACAGCCAATCAAAAATTTTAGGAACAATATGGCTAATCAAATTTAGTGTTAAAGAAACCAAACACATAAACCACTTATGCATGAAAATCCCACTCTTGATTAGCAAAAGTAAAAAGGCCATGAATAAATAAAATATAGATGGTTTTCATACATAGGAAGCAAAACATTTAATCATTTCCTCTGTTAATTATTTTATGTAATTGTAGATTCAACCACTACTCCATCCTAGTGAACGCTTAGTGAAGTTATTTTAAAGAATAAATATTAAGTGAAGTATCCCAAGAATGGAAAAACAAGCACCACATGTACTCACCAGCAAATTGGTTTCCCTGATCATCACCTAAGTGCACATTTGGGAATAACACCAACTGGGTATCGTACTGAGGTGGAGGGTGGGGGGAGGGGATGGGCGTATAACTACATGAAGAGGGTATTGCGCACTGTCTGCGGAATGGACACGCTTGAAGTTCTGACTCGGGAGGATGGGCGGGACATGGGCAGTGTATGTGGCCTGAACTTTTGTACCCCCATGATGATAAGCCGAAATGAAAAAAGAAAGAAAGAAAAGAATAAAGATGTTGCACTCTGGAGACACAGTTGAATTCCTTCATTCATTCATTCATTCAACAAATATTTCTGGGAGCCCCTATTACATGCCAGACACTCACTGTTGTGGGCACTGGCCACCTATCTGTGGTCAAGACCGTCTCTGGTGTCATAGAGAAGCGAACTCTAAACAGGAAAATAAACAAATAAACAAGATAATTAGAGGCTGTGACAAGAGCTATAAAGGAAGTGAAAAGGGTAATATAAGAATAACTGAGGGAGAAGAACCATTTTTAGACAGCTGAAGGTGATTCTTTTTCTGGTGTGAAAAGCATAGTATCATTTACTTAAGACATACTCAAAGGCCCACAAAAGCAGAGCCAAATCTTTTCAGAACCAAAAAGGACCTTAGAGATCATTCAGTGTTACTTTCTCACTTTATATGATAAAACTGAGGTTTGAGTGGATTAAGTAGCTTACCTAATGTCCTACAGCTAGCTGAACAATTAGCTTTCGATGTTAAAAAGTAAAGGAAAAAGCATCATTAACATACATTAATTTACTTATTATTTCTTGTTGGTGAGATATACACTGAAATGGCATATCTAAATCTGGTTATCAATCTAGTTACAGTGGGAAGAATCTATATAAATAATTGTCTTCATCTAATTAGATTGTTTGATAACACATAGTATGTGGACCTAGATATTTAATATCAAGTTCTCATTCATAATATTTCATTATAGAATTATATAAGATTATATTCCTTGGAAATGACATACATATGCAAATGCATAGAAAATATTAAAAACAAAATGCTTTCCTAATCCTTTGTAAGAAGGATCATTATAATATTAAAAATCTATAGGGCTGGATCATATCTTAAAGTTTATTTAGTTAATAATAATAAAGGGACAAAACTAGTTAATACCTATAGAGAATTTTATTACTATTTTCATAATCTAATTTGATCTTCAAACAAATTAGTGTGGCATAAGTAGAAAAGATATTATTATAATTCTCTTAGAAGTGATGAACTGAAATTCAGAGAGGATAAGTGATTTTCCTAAGGTCACACAGCTAGTAAGCATCAAAGAGAACTGAAACCCACCTTCTCATCCCAATCATGTGTTTTCACTAGAACACCTACCTGCCCATAAACATGTATTACAGAGTCATAGTGCCAAGATCCAGGTAAGGGACACATTCTTTGAACCTTACAAAGTTCATAGTCTAAATGTAAATAGGACTGCACATACATATACACACACCCACACACACACAAATGCACTGGCTTGCTAAAAGAATGAAAGAAGAAATGTTCCTCAGCTGCTGGGTCTTTCTGCACAGTGTCTCATTCACAAATCTCTCTCTCTCAAAACATTCCATTGATAAATTCTCAGGCATTAGTATTATAGTTTCCAGTATCGGAGCACTGTCTAACTTGTCTCCTTGCTTGCTAAGGGCCATATTAGAGACTACACCACAGAAGTACATGTGAGTAGTTATAACAGACAAATTTGCTTCTACCATTAACCTAAATGCAGTATATTTAAACTATAATGAACAGAGGCAATATGAGATAGGGAAGTACCCCAGGCATCACAATAGTTTCATTAACTGGGAAATTTGTCCTACCAGCCTAAAGAAATCCACTACTGAAAGATCAATTATTTCATCCTCTTGCAGCCAATGTTGCTATTATGCGAGTCCAGCTCAGTACAACATCCCTACCTACAGATGAGTTTGCCATTGTTATCACCAACCATTCACTCAGAGACTTGTATGTAAAGGTCTAAAATAGCCCATTGAATCAGGTGGTTTGGAGGCATTTCATGATCCTGACTTCTAGAACAAGCACAGATAATTAATAAGGCTGACAGAGCCCATTATTTTTACACTCAAGTGCATCACATTAAATTAACAGACAGAGGCCACATGATGTGTGACATTTTTTCCACTGATAATCATTTATGTGGTGCCACTTCTGCTACCACATTCTTCTCTTCCATGGGATGAATTCCAATAGCAAGTCACTAAGCAGTCATCCCATCAGTTCCCAGTTTTTTGTTTGCTTTTTTCCCCCTTAACTGTGAAAGCTACTTTGAGTCCTTCTCACTGGTGGTACTTTAATGTGGTAGGAAAGAAGGTGGAATGAAAATAAAATATTAGCAAAGATACAAAATATAGAGCTAATACTACTTAAGTCAAAGAATGCCCAATATATTTAGGAAAAAATATGACCTTAAAGGTTAGAAAAATAATTTTTTACTCTATCCTCATATTTTCAGAAATGACATTTGTTGATCCTAATGAACAAATTATCTCATAAAATGTAGCTATCTTTTGAAGAATAAAGGAAAATCTTCTTATCTGACCTATACATTCCAATTATATGATTTGTTAATGTATAAATTCTCACTTTCATACATTAAACAATTAAACTTAGAGCTTCTATTATCAATACTGATAGAAATAGTATACTCACATACATAGCGTGGCTTTCATTATAGAAATAATGCTGGAAAGTGATTGTTACAGTTAAGTAACTCATAAGCATGAAACTGACTGCAGAACAATGAAACCTGTTTGGGGCAAACACACTGAATATTCACGTTTGCTGCCATCATAGCCTCTCTACAAGGAATCGTAAAGCCAACACTGCTGTCGTTTGGAACAAAGAGAGAATTTTCAATACAAATGAGTAAAATTCATAGGCACAGTGTCTTTCTTCCTTTCTCTTTTTCTTTCCTTCTGTCTATCCTTCCTTCCATCTTTCTTTTGACCTAAAACAGAATTACCAGAAATCGATCACTTGACTAATTTATCACACAGTATATGGCTCCACATGACCTTCATAAGTAAAATATCAAATCTTCCATTAAATGGTGAAGATTTGCCATCAGTGAAATATTCACCTGTCATTTTTGTAATGTAACACCTTTATCTGTAGAACTCAGAGTAATGAAAAGTATTATCCCATAAACACTGTACGTTTACTAATGTTCAATACAGCTACACATCCAGTTCATGAGAGAACATTTCTGTGGCTATGTAGAAAAGGTTCACCCTAAAACATGGTTTTTCTAAATTACAATAAAATAATTTAGCTTTGAAAATGCTATTCCAACTTATTAGATTAACCTTCTAAGTCTGCTACAAAACTTTCCCCTATGATCCCTACCTCCAGCTAGCAAACTCTTCTTCCAAATCCCTACCTAACCCCACTTACTTCTCCAGCTTTCTATACTTAGGAAGTATTATTGGCTGAGAATACCAAATCCTGGATTTTCCCATCAAGTTATTTCAAGGCACTCTATTCAGAGAAAAGAATAACTTCTCATCATTGTGCTGATACATTTGTAACATTGGCATTGAAAATTTTCTAACGGTCTCTGAGCTTTGTAAGGTAGACTTTAATCTAAGACACTGCTCTAGGCTCTGTGTCTTACTGATTAAGTCTGTCATTTACTGGAGACCTTCAGGCTTCTCCCTGTCAGCTCAGGTTTGTGTGCAGATAAGTCAAGTGTTTAAAGCACACTGAATGCCACACTAACAGATGTCAAAAAAATATGAGGTATGGAAGTCATTTTTAAAGCATTTCAGAAGTGAAATCATTTGCTAAGGCAGTCTTAAGGGCCTAATAAGCAAATGTAAATTTTGTATGATTATCATAAGGCTGATTGGGTTACACAGAATTGGCCCCTTAAGTTCTTTCAAACCCGTGAATGGAAGTATCTCTGTGGAGAGGACTGACTTCACAAAAGGACAGAAACCACTCGACATAGTGTGCTTCAAAAAGAAATATTTGAGAAGGTCACTAGCCCCTCAGCACAACCCTTATTGACTTCTGCCACAATGATATCTTCATTTCCTTGTGTGTTAGACTGAGGGGGGATAGCAGAAAAGATTATTGAAGTAGGTAAAGATCCCACAGATAAACTTCATTTTCTCCCAATCTTGTGTAGGATCTCTCTTGATTATAAGGACATAACTCTATGGAGATAAAGATGTAAACAGCCCTTTTCCCCTAAACAATATTCTCCATAAATTTTGAAGCAAGTCTATTGATGCAGATTACCCTGTAACTCCTTTTTTCTCATATCTAAGGTCCAATAATTAAATATGTTTTAAAAAAAATGGTATATATAAAAACATTATATTATGCAATTGTATCTATGTTTTGACTGTCACTATAATTTTAAGATTCAAAATATAATAATTAAGAATTAATTTCAAGATCACCTGTGAAACCATTAATGTTTACCTCCACGTGCTCTGGATAAGGAAGTCCTGCCTTTAGACATGGCATCATCATTAGCACTCCATCGCCACTTCTAGAGTCTAGACTCTAGACCACTCACCTTCCTCCCAGCTTTGAATTTCATATCATCGTACTTTTTCAACCACTACTCCTCCCTGTAGATCATCACCCAACTACTGGGTCATTCCCCATCATTTTTGGAAGAATCATTCCCAACCAGCTTCCAAAACTTCATCTCATAAGTTAGATTTCATATTTTATCCAATCCCTTTTTACCTGCCTCAATTTGCCTTCCTTCCTCTTTTAATAAAACTTGATGATCCCCACTTATTTCAGCTCCTCCATGAAGAATTCCATCTTCTTTCTAGCTCAGTGCTTTTCAAACTTTATTTCAGATCACTTCGGCACTTTGATAAAATGCAGATTCTGATTCAGTCGATCTGCATGAAGTCTAAAATTATGCATTTCTTTTTTTTTTTTTTTTTTTTTTTTTGTTGAGACAGAGTCTCACTTTTTGCCCAGGCTAGAGTGAGTGCCGTGGCGTCAACTTAGCTCATAGCAACCTCAGACTCCTTGGCTTAAGCGATCCTACTGCCTCAGCCTCCCGAGTAGCTGGGACTACAGGCATGCGCCACTATGCCCGGCTAATTTTTTCTATATAGATTTTTAGTTGTCCATATAATGTCTTTCCATTTTTAGTAGAGACGGGGTCTCGCTCAGGCTGGTCTCGAACTCCTGACCTTGAGCAATCCACCCGCCTCAGCCTCCCAGAGTGCTAGGATTACAGGCGTGAGCCACCGCGCCCGGCCTAAAATTATGCATTTCTAACAAGCCTTAAGGTGACGCCAATGCTGCTGGTCCTCAGATACACTTTGAATAACAAGTTTCTGGCCTACCATGGTATCTATGTCCTCTAAATTCATCAAGGGCAGGCAACATGCATGATTTATTCCTCTTTATATATCCAGTGAATCACTGAGTACTTGGCACATCACAATGCTCAATAAATGTTTGTTGAATAAATGACATTCACTCTGGTCCTTAGAAAACTCTACTTAAAATAGGATATTTTTATATGCACTTTTTTCTTTGACTGCAATTTAGTTGAGGGCAGGTATCATACCCTATACTTCTTTGAATCTTCAAAGAGCTGTAGATGGTCTTTATGTCCACAGAAAATAGGGCCTCAATATAAATATTTTCTAAATAGTCAATTGATAAAAGTATTCCTTGGATTGACTGAGTAAGTAACTGGAAAAGGAGGGGCATCCGGTATAGCCTGCACATGAGGTACTTGGAAGGTAAGAGTCATTTAACAAGCTGGCCATACAAACAGAGAGAAAGCCTCAAGTCCAGCACAGGCAGAGCTAGAGGGCAGAAATATTAAAATCAGCAACCAGGAAAAAAGGCATTTTGTAGACACAGACACACTCTAATGAGAAAAGTGCTTCAGTTAGTTAAAATGCCAAGCCAGTGGTTGATATGCTTGGGAATAAAACCAAGCATTATTACACGGGTAGGCAGATGGTACATTTTTTTTCTTAATTCAAAGCTTCACTTTTGTAAATAACAATGGAAATTGAACAACTGGCACATACCAAGCTTTGCAGACTATGTTAAGAGTTTTCAGAAGTGAATTTCCTCAACAATTTCTGCCTTTGGAATATTTAAATTTCTACTGACTTGTAGTATTATTTATTCAATATTTCACACCTAGGTGTTATGTTCTCAACCAGGGTGTTGCCACTCAGGGAATATGGACTTTATCCACACACATGGTAGGCACACAGTGATACTTGTTGAATAAATAAACTATTAGAAGAACTTGGGTGACATACAACTCTGGTTTCTGGTTTTAAGCAGAGAAGAGCAAGGATGGGCCAGGAAGTAGAATTCAAGGCAAGTAGCTCGAGGGGATTCCCAGACTGGAGAAGGAAACTCCACATATATTGGATATGGATTTCTTTCTTTATTTTTCTTTTCTATTTTTTTTTTTTTATTCCGAGAAGATGAACTAGCCTAGAATTCTCCCAATCATTGATTCTTTAAAAATATCGTATCATATAAATAAATTAAAACTGAGGTGCCCCTGAAGCTTTCAGAATCACTTAACCAAACATTGACTCTGCCACGAGATTACAAGTAAGCCAGATGCAAATAATTTATCAGTAGGGGCAATGGGCTATCATCTCATGACTGCATTTTATTTGTTAGAAAAGTAATTGAGGTTCTCATTCCTAGAAAGATAGGGAATATATGCATATACACATGGGCTTAGAGAACTATACGGTTCAAAATATACCTATGATGCTTCTGATTCATGTTTTAGTCTATTAACTACCTATTCCATAATTACTTAGACAATTATGCTTTGATTCTGTTTAAAGATGGATTCTGCAATAATGTAAGAGCTTCTCATGCATAGAGTATTTAAAATAGAATCGAATTAGTATCTTAAAATTATACATAACATTTAGCTTCATTTAAAATTAGAGTGCTAGAGGAAGCAGATTTCCATGGCATTTTCATTATGCAGAGAGGTAAACAACAAATAAATAAGCCATACATGAATATGAAATTAACAGCACGATAATTGCTTTACTCCTAGAGTGTGTACAATATTAAATCCTCAAATAAACACTTACTTAACCTCGTTCTCACATATGCCTATTGCTTTTATCAAAAGCAGCATACCTGGAACACTCAAACTAAGGCAACTTCCATAGTGAGATACAAAGCCCACAGAAATCATCGCTGTTCCCTGGAAATTTCAGGTTGCTTAGCAAGTTCTAGGATCGGGGATATATTTGAAAACTAGTCAACATGAGAAGAAATTTAGAAACCAATAAAAAATGCATTTCACGTGTCTTTGTTATTTTGCATATTACATCATCCTTAACTCCTCTGTTAGTTCCTAAAAAAACCTCATCCAGATAATCAGGACAGCCATCCCAGAGAAGCTGCAACCTTCCTGCTGAGACCACCTCCAAGCTCTCTCTCACTCTGGCACAGACCCCTGCTGACTTGTTTTACAATATTTATCCAGGAAACTGTTAAACCTTCTTTCTGCTGATTTTTTTCTTCTCTGCATAAGGCAGAAATGTTTTTCATGGTTTTCTATGGCTCTTAATTATAGCTAAAATCTGTCTTGTGTTCTGGGCCTAGCCTTGCCCTAAATTTAACCCCAAGTGATGGTTTCTCCATCTTACTCATAGCCTGAAACTGACTCATTTATAAAAAGTCTGCTGGTACTACTGGAGTTTTCCAGTAAGCAAGGGTTAAAAGGTCAGTGATAATGTTACCTCTACTCTTATGAGTATGCAACTGGTAGAGTTCAAAGGTATTTGGATATAGCCTAAAAAAACGTCTCATCATTTTCCACAATGTACTCAAGGGTAAGGTTCAGAAGTGAGGTATGGCTCGTGTACAGGAAACCATCTTTCCTAGCAGGAAACATCAACCACTTCATCAGAAGCCAGTGACTAAAAAGTAGAATAAAATAAATTAAATTAAAAGAAAAAAAATTATGAGATCCAAAGAAAGGAAAATCTTATTGTCCCAAATAAGCACCTTTAAAAATTATTAAGTTTTATTGTTCTAGTGATGAAATTAGAATGTCTTTGTTGATCTACTTAAATTTGACTCAATGGGTAAATTTAAGCCTGAGGCTTTCATGCCATTATCAGAGGCTCTGTCAGTGAGTGCTTTAACCTAATTACATTTGATGCAGCAAATCAACAAAACCACTGCTGGTTATGACCTCTGCCAATAGCACTAGCGAGCTAGACAAATGGAGCTTAAGATGTTATTAGTTGTTCTGTTGCAAAGTTCCAGATACAACCCGACAGGAGGCTGTTGCATGACTTGGGCATGCATCCTCCAGATGGCATTCTGCATTGGCTTGTGGCAAGGCTCACAGGGATACTGGCACATTTTCTCTGTCAAAATGAAAGTTTTCCAATTACAAGGAGATAATGTGAGGAGATGCAAACTTAATCTCTTGAACAAAAGGTTGCAAGCTGTGTAATAGCCATTTCAGGGGAGAGATTTCACTATAGTTCAATTGATTTAAACGTTGCAGATCACAAAATGGGCTATCTTTCCTAATAAACCCAAGGAATCAGCTGCAGTTGATTCTATTTACTGGGACAGTGTTGTAACGCTTTTATCATCTAAGGGATGCTTCTTTTAACTTAGCGTTCGTCTACTGAATTGAAGTCTGTGATTATTTTTTGTTTTTTCATAATGTGTGAACAGGTACAAAGAAGCCATTTTCCTTTCAAACACCAAATGCCTTAAATGAAGATTTCAGGTGTGATGTTATAACAGATCACTATTGGATACCAAATCATAGAATTTCATTAGTAAGACCATATGATAAATGGGAAGAAAGCCCTATTATCATTAAATCGTGCTAGACAATTTAGCTAAAATGTTAGCACTCTTTATTTTCTAACCCAGGGAAGATTAGTAAAAATGGCACATAGCACTATCAATAACTATGCAAATGAAGTGATGCACCTTAAGACTTGTCCAAAGATAACTGACCCATCAAAGCAAGTCAGTAGGTACTTTGTTGTAAGGTTACTTCCCAGGAATATATGGATTTGCCAGTTGACGCGAACATTCTGACGAAGCAGGAGAGCCATTGTATATCCATTTCTACAAATCCAGCAGGGACACTACATAGGATAAGATTGTGTATGCCAGCTCCGAGCAGAGTGTCTTACAGGCCAACTACAACCACACTCCTGCACTGAATGCATTATACAGAATTTCAGCAGAGTTTAAATGCTGAAATAATCATATAGTTCTAATGTAAGCAAAGATCCTTCAACATTTATGCTAGGTTCCTTTCTTTTGTGATTTAAGGAGAATTCGCCAATCCAAAATTTTTAAGATTCATAATATTAAAAGAGAACAAGGTATACATCCAAAAGTTAATTAAGGTAATTCACACCCAGAAAAAAACTTTTACATCAAATTTCAAAACACTTAAAAATATATTTTAGCTCTTTAGATGGAGATCAAAGCTGCAAGGTTGTACAAAACACTGAGTGCAGCCAGTAGGGTAAAACCATCATAAGCAGATGCCTTTTGACATTTCCATAGGAAGTACCTAGGACACTGTTATTTCTTTACTGAAAATTCAGTCAGCTAAGTAAAGCAGGATTATAAATTCTAAGTAGTCTCAACTGCAACATTGTAAGATCTGTAAATCATTCAGGAATATAAGCAAGTCCTTCAAATCGCTCAGAAAACTTAACAGATTCCTACCGAAGAGTTAACATTTTCAAGAAATGAGCTTTTTTAAAAAGCCTCAACATCAACATAAAGTGGTCTATAACAGCTGTTGTAAAGCTCAACATCAATTTTATGTTGGCTCAACTACTAAACAGCAATCACAATGGCATCCCTTAGGAGGCATTTAAGGGCCCAAGTGTATAGCAATTTAAAAACTGAGCAGGAAATCAAAACTAATTCCTGGTATGTTTACAAAAACACTTCTCCCTATGTTCTCGTACCACCACCTAGTGGTTACATAGCTCTCAATCTGACCATTAATAGAAACAAACTAGAAGGGAAGAAAAGGGAAGAAAGGGAGGGAGGCAGAAAGGAAGGCAGGAGGAAAAGAAAAACAGAAGAGAGTGAAAATATAAAGAAAAGAAGGAGAAGAAAGTAAAAACAAACGCAAAAACAAGTACACATATAATTTTCAGGTCTTAAGATCTACCTCCTCATAAAATTCATAGAATGTTACCAATTAAAATTAAAATATCATTTGAAACCATTTTGCTTTGAGCATTTATGAAGTACATGAAAATTCTACAGTTGGTGTCACAACTGCCTGTTTAAAAAAAAGTGGTTGAATTTCTAGGGCTTTATCCTACACCGTAGAACTACAGATATAATTGCTTGTGTGTGAAGTGATGTAAATACAAGATTACACCATTATTTGTAATAGCCTCAATGTTGATCAGTAGAGCTGTTTATATAAATTATGGTACATCTATAAAGTAATATACATCCCAGCCTGAGCAAGAGTGAGACCCCATCTCTACTAAAAATAGAAAGAAATTATATGGACAGCTAAAAATATATATAGAAAAAATTAGCCGGGCATGGTGGCACATGCCTGTAGTCCCAGCTACTCGGGAGGCTGAGACAGGAGGATCGCTTGAGTTCAGGAGTTTGAGGTTGCTGTGAGCTAGGCTGACGCCACGGCACTCACTCTAGCCTGGGCAACAGAGTGAGACTCTGTCTCAAAAAAAAAAAAAAAATATATATATATACATAGATTACATCTATGAAGTAAATCTTTATGTCTTGCTATGGAACAATCTGTAAGATACTGAAGTGGGGGAAAAAACAAGACGTAGAATAATGTGTTTTGTATCCTATCATTTGTATAAAAACATTTTCTTTTACACATGCACAGTATCTCTGGAAGTACAGGCAAGAAGCTGGAAAAATTCCCTCAACAGAGGGGAAGCGGGTGAGTTGGAAGCCCAGGTGGAAAGGAAATATTTTGTCATTTAAACCATATGAAACTACCTATTTAAAACTAAACAAATTTTAAATCTAAAAAATAGTACATGATTTAAAAAAATGGTTACCTGTGGCTTTCTTAAATCAACAAAGCACCCCAGAAATTTTCCATTTGAAGAAACACTTGTCACCTTTAATGTGAATGTAAATTTACTGTAAATATGACAAAAATGGAAGGTTTGCTTTTTCTCTATAAAAAGTAATACAGTAGTCCAAAGGGGGGAAATATACGATTAAAGTGATAAAATATTAAAACCATTTAATGCTCATACTTTGACAAGCTCTGCAGTCCTGGGCTGAGGGATATTCTCACCAGGAGAGTCAGGATGTTCAGACCCCCCCTGCTTTGGGCTGAACTGCTTACAGCAGTGAGAAAAGTACCCTGGAGACAGCGCTGGGTGTCTAAAGGCAGAAAAGTAGAGTACTTTGAACAGATGAGAAGAAGCAGGGAAAGCACAGAGCCATCTTTAATGGAGGTGAAACGGGATCTGGACCATTTGGACCCAGACTCATTTAGCAAAGGACTATGCTTGCTAGGCTTTAGTCATTATCTTCCAAAGGAGACTGCACCACAGCCACAGGGAAAGGCAGACAGGACTGGTAGAAGAATAAGGTCTATTGCTAAAATGTTCCTTTGTCAAACAGAAACACTTAACATATACCATTATTTTTGTACTTGATTAATATTAATAGTTCTTTATTTTTTACTATTCTGGGAGCCTCACAAAATGAACATCTCTGGGAAGTCCTGGAGAAGACCCTGAGTACCCAGGGGAAGCTGGAAAATAAGTTTGGAGAGGACAAACGCTCAACTCCTGAGGCCTGGGGAGATTGATATAACGGGGGCTGGAGAAGGCACATGAGAACATCAGAGGAAGGCAGCCCCTGAGGGACAGGCACAGGTGGTGCGGCTACGGCTCCCTAACAAAAAAGAAATGTATTGTAATACTTGATTTCTGTTTCACAACCTGATAAAAACTTTCTACCACTGATATGCCTATTTTCTTCATTTGTTGATATTCATATTATTTACTAGGTTTTGAAGGTCAGTATAAGCCATGCCACTGTTCCAGGTGTTAAATTCTATAAAAAGTTCTTAAGTAAGAAAATATGTAAAATATTTATTTTTATAAACTACAAATAGATAGTTGTTGGGAACTGCATGAAATTAATACTGTATTCCATTGAGGTTAAAAGAGATCCTTAAGTAACACATAACATGGACCATTTAATATTTGAAATATTGAGAAATGTTTTTTAATAATTTAGAATATTCAATAGTCAGAAGTGAGTAGGTTCTCTGTGGGCAAAGGCATGGGGAAGAACACATATCTAAGAAGGAATATAACAGAGTGAGATATTCCCATGATGAGGTTGGTCCAGCCTCATAGCTTTTGGACAAAACTGCACCAATGCTCACTAGCATAAGCACTGACACTTGAAAACATTATAACAAACTTAGTTTTTCACTAACTTTACATACTGTCTTCAATATGATTTTAAAATTTTTTAAATCAATTTTTTATTTTATTATACATTAACATGCAGTTGTAAGAAATAATATAGAGAGATCCTGCATACCCTTTACCCAGTTTCTCCTAATAATGACATCTTACAAAGTGATAGTACAATATCACAACCAGGGGATTGGCATGGTCCAGGTACAGAAGGTTCTCATCATCACAAGCATCACTCAAGTTGCCCTTTTATAGCCATACCCAATTCTCTCCCCACCCTCTCCTTAACTCTCAGCAATCACTAGTCTGTTCTCCATTTTTATAATTTTGTCATTTGAAGAATGTTATACAAATGGAATCATGCAGTATGTAACCTTTGGGATTGGCTCTTTTCACTCAGCATGGTTCTCTGGAGACTCATCCAGGTTGTTGCCTGTACCAATAGTTCATTCCCTTTTATTGTGAAGTATTTCATCATATGAACGTACCACACTTTGCCTAACCATTCATTTGTTACAGGATATCTAGATTGCTTTTGGTTTTCAGCTATTACTAATGAAGTGGTTGTAATCATTTGTGAACACACATTTGAACTAACATAATTCTTCATTTCTCAGGAATAAATTCTCAGGAGTTCAGTTGCTGGATCATATAATGGTAGTTGCATAAGTTTTGTCTCTTCCAGAAAGTTTTTCTTTTTATATACAGCTGTTCTAATAGCTGTGTAGTAATACCTCCTTATGGCCTTAATTTGCCTTTCCCAAACAACTAGAATGTTAAACATCTTTTCATGTTCTTATTTTCTATCAGTACATCTTCAGTGAAATGCTTCTCCATATTGTCTATCCATTTTCATATTGGATTCTTTTTAATGTTGACTTTTGAGTGTTCTTCTACATATAAGCTTACATATATTCTATATATAAGATTTTTCAAATATGTTTATAGATAATCTCTCCAGTTCTGTAGCTTATCTATAGCTTATGACTTTTTTCTTCTTTAGTCTAATAGTGGACTATATGATTTTCAAATATTAAAGCAGCCTGGTATACCTTGAATAAACTCCATTTGGTCATGATGAATTCCTTTTACATATTGCTGAATTCTATTTGTTAATATTTTGCTAAGTATTTTTGAGTCTATATTCATAAGAGATATTTTTCTGTACCTCTTTTTGGTTTTGGTTTTGGTATCAGGTTTTTACTAGTTTTATATAAATGAATTGGCACTATTCCCTCATTTCCTCTTTTCTAGAAGAGATTGTGTAAATTTGGTGTTAATTCTTCTTTGCATTTTTGGTAGAATTTTTTTTAAATATCCAGGCCTGAAAATTTCTTTTTTGCAAGTATTTAATTATGAATTAATTTTATTTATAGTCACAGGGCTATTCAAGTTATTTACTTCACATTGGGTGAGTTGTAACAGTTTGTGTTTTTTGAGGAATTTGTCCATTTTATCTAAGTTACCACATTTATGTATGTGATATTGTTAATAATGTTCTCTTATTGTCCTTTTGGCATCTGTAGTGACATCTCTTGTTCCATTTTTGACATGAACAATTTCTATTCTCTCTTTTTCCCTGTGTCAGCCTTGCTAGAGGTTTATAAATGTTACTAAACTTTTCATGGAATGAGCTCTTTTTTAAATTGATTTTCTCTATTGTTTTCTGTTTCAACATTATTGTTTTCTGCTCTTAAGTTTATTTCCTTCCTTCTGTTTGCTTTGGGTTTATTTTGCTCTTCTTTTTCTAGTTTCTTTGGGTGGGAGCTTAGATTGATTTGAAATTGATTTGAAATTTTCTTCTTTTTAAATATATTCTAATATAAATATTTAGTGCTATAGATTTTCCTTTCATCATTGCTTTGGCTATGTTCCAAAAGTTTTGATATGTTGTATGTTTGTTTCTATTCAGTTTAATGTATTTTTAAAAATTTCTTATAAGACTTTCTCTTTGACCCATGGATTATTTAGATGTGTAGTTTTAGTTTCTGAGTATTTGGAGATGTTCTTGTTATCTTTCTGTTATTTGTCAATAGTTTGATAGGACTGTGGTCAGAGAAAACATGCTGTAGGATTTCAATTCTTTAAAATTTGTTAAAATTTGTTTTATGGTCCAGGATATGGCTTTACTTGGTATATATTTTGTATGTTCTGTGAACACTTGAAAAAAATATGTAGTCTGCCGTGGTTGGATCAAGCACTGTATGAAGTTTGGTTAGATCCTGTTGGTTGATGGTGTTGTTGAGTTCTTCTAGATCTTTAATGATCTGTCTAATTATATCAATTTGTAAGATGGGGGGAGCATTGAGGTCCCCAACTATAATAGTGAATTTGTACTTTTAGTTCTATCAGCTTTTGCTTCATATATTTGGCTTTTTTTTTTTTTTTTTTTTTAGACAGAGTCTCGCTCTGTTGCCCGGGCTAGAGTGCCGTGGCTTTTTTTTTTTTTTTTTTGTGCATACACATTCAGGATTATTATGTCTTTTTTGTGGATTGACACTTTCATCACTATATAATGTCCCTCTCTGTCTCTGGTAATTTCTTTGCTCTTAGTTGATTTATCCAGTATTAGTATAGCCATTTCTACTTTCCTTAGGTTAATGTTAGCAATATATATAGATAGAACAATAGATAGATATTTCCATTCCTTTCTTTCCATGCATTTTAAGTAAATACCTTGTAGGCAGTAAATAGTTGGGTATTGCTTTTAATTCACTCTGTTAATCTTTGTCCTTCAATTGGTGTACTTAGAACACACATTTAGTGTAATTTTTAATATGTTAAGGCATAAGTCTGCCATTTTATTTTTTGTTTTGTTTGTTTTTCCTGTCCCTGTTTTCCTTTCCCTGCCTTCCTGTGAACATTACTTGAATATTTTTTAGAATTGTATTTTGATTCATTTATATTATTTTTTTAGGGTATTTCTTTGTATTCCACTTTAGTGGTTGCTTTAGGTATTGCATTATATATACAGAACTTATCACAGTCAACTGATGTTGGCCTTTTACCAATTCAAGTGAATTATAGAAAACTTTCCTTTACCCTCCTCTGTTTATAATATAATTGTCTCAAATATTTCCTTCACATACATTTAGAACCATGTCAGGCAATGTTACAATTTTTGCATCAACTGTCAAATATAATTTGGAAAACTTAAAAGGAGAAGTAAATTCTATTTTATTTATCTATCTTTTTGCCTATGGAAAGGCTCCAGAACTGGAAGCATCTGGTACCTCTGACGGTAGGAGCGTGGCACGGGCACAGGCTCCTGATGACGGAACACCGATTGAAAGTTAAGGTTGTCCCATTGGTAATCAGACACCCAGACTTCCACCCCCACCTTGTACCACCTGCCATCATTTCTCATATTATGGGTACTTCAGGGACAAGCGACATAGCTGAAGGAAGGGTGAGACAAGTAAGGAAAACAGGGGTATTAAATAAGAATCCGCATACCAACAGTGATATTCAAGTCGCCCCCATTCCCCTGCCCTCAGTGCTTTACCTCTGCTCCCAGATGTTCCAAACAAGATTCTATTCCCAGGCTGAAAACTGGAAGAATCCTCTGGTTACTAAACTAAGCCTAAAAGAAACACTGTAAATATACTGGCCTTTAGGTGTTTTTAACCATTGAAATCCTTACTATCTTAAAGTAAAACCCACACAGTCCTTAAGCACAACCAGGCACACACAGAACTTCCAAACAGCTTCTTAGTGACAGATTCTGAAATATGAATAAATAGCCAACAATCCTCTGGCATGTAAGGAAAGATTCTCATGTGAAAAAGAGAATCCAGAGCAAACAAGTAGAAAAATTAAAATTTTGAAAGACTCAAAGACAATGAAGTAAGGTGCAGAAAAGTTAAAAGAGAGAGGATATTGAATTCATGAAGTAAGAGCAAGATACCAGAAATTCAGAGAATAAGAAAGAGCTCTTCAAAACTAAAAATATAACAGCAATAAAAGATTCAATAATGAGTTTGGAGGTAATGTTGAGGATGTCTTTCAGAAAGCAAAACAAAACAAAAATTAAAAAAAAAAACCCAGAAAAAGCATGAAAATAGGAGAAAACAAATTTTAAAAATAAGAGAATCATCTCAGGAGTTCTAACATCCATTAGTAAGAGTTCCATAAAGAGCTAAAGCAGATAAAATGAATAGGGAAGACATTATTAAATAACAAATAGCATGCAATTCATGCTGGAACTGGACACAGAGAGTCCAGGAGTGCTGACTTGGAGGGAATGAAATAGATTTGCTATGTGTTCAACTCAATTGAGATGAGTTTTAGGAGATAGTTGGGAAATACATTAACAATAAGAACATGGAAAACCAAGCACAAAATAAAATTAGGCAATTTTCGTGGTGGGAAGTTGTATGAGAAAGGAAACGTGATTATAGTACACTATATTGCTTTGCTGTGGAACACCTTTATGCTGACATAATAGTGCAATATTGAATATATAGTTGACCCAAATTTGGCAAGATTTGGGGGGAATAGAGTGAGGGAAAGTGAGGGTAGTATAATAGATGGGGGTAATATAAAACTCCATCTTCCTTGGTAGGATGTCACATCAATAGGTAATGTCTCAAATTGGAAAGCCAAGAAATAGCAGTATAAATGCGTAATTAGAAATACAGAGTTTAAAACCAGAGGCTGGGCATGGTGGTTCATGCCTGTAATCCTAGCATTCTGGGAGGCCAAGGTGGGAAGATCACTTGAGGTCAGGAGTTTGAGACCAGTCTGAGCAAGAGCAAGACCCCATCTCTACTAAAAATAGAAAAAATTATCTGGGTGTAGTGGTGCTCACCTGTAGTCCCAGCTACTTGGGAGGCTGAGGCAGGAGGATTGCTTGAGCCCAGGAGTTTGAGGTTCCTTTGAACTAGGCTGATGCCAGGGCACTCTAGCCGAGGTGACAGAGCAGGACTCTGTCTCAAAAATAAAATAAAATAACAAAAGCCAAAAGCAAACCAGAAAAAAGAAAAAAAAAAACTTAAAGAGTTGAAAGTGAATACCTACAGGGAATAGGGACCAGAGGATGAGGAGTGGTGGAACAGAGGCCTGTGCAATTCCTCGCAAGCTTCATAGTACTATTTTACTTTAACTATATACATGGGTTATTTAGATAAAAAATTAATTTGAAAATTAGTAATAACAATGTACTCTGAAAAAATTGTGCAATACAGAATGGTGTTATGAAAAATTAAGTTTCTTCACATGGTCCAAGGTGACACATCCTCTCCAGTTTTAAAGATTCTGGTATGCTTACTTCCAGCATTTTCTTCTGCACTCAGAGCTGTGCATCTAAGTAAAAGTAGCAGCTCAGGGGTAAGTAGTCGTAATGGTTAACTTTATGTGTCATCTTGGCTAGACCATGATACCCAGAAATTTGGCCAAACACTATTCTAGATGTTTCTGCAAAGGTGTTTTTTTGGATAGGATCAATATTAAAATCAGTAGACACTGAGTAAAGCAGATTACCCTACCTAAGGTAGATGAACCTCATCCAGTCAATTGAAGGCCTGGAATGAAGAGGGAATTCTACCTCCAGACTGTTTTGAAATCCAACAGCAAATCTTCCCTTGGTCTCCTGCCTGCCAATAAGCCCAGCAGATTTTAAACTTGCCGGTCATATCATGTAAGTCAACTTCTTAAATCTCTCTCTCTCCCCCACCTCTCTCTGTATGTATACACATTCCCAAACCCTATCAGTTCTGTTTCTACACAGTATACAGTAGTGTTTAAGGACATGCCAAGAATGGGCTTGAAGGCTGAGAGGAATGAGTCTGAACTAGGTAACATGAGATATGTTTTAAAGAAATCCTTAGAAAATAAAAAAATCAACTGTTTACCATGATTGGAGTTCAGAGAAATCTGTAAATCTCACTAATATGAGGCATGTTTGTTGAAAGATTTAAATTTTAATAGTAATTTGAGAGACGACATACTGGTGGTTATTTTCACATTAATGCAGCTGGAATTCTTTCAATCAAGTCAAAGATTAAAGAAAAATTTGAGAGAGAAGCTGAAATAATAGAGAGTAATAAGGAATCAGACTAACTTGCTTTCAAATCCCTACTCTGCCCTGAACTTGCTGTATTGTCTTGGACAGGTTATTTCATTTCTCTAATCTTGTGTTCCCACATCTATAAAAATGGGATAATTATACCTCTCTCATATGGTTATGGACATAATTAAATAAAAGGATGTATGTGAATGTAAAACCCACATTATGTTGAGCAAGGAGTCATTAAAGAGTAATGAATATTAGTTGCTTCTAGGGAGCAGTTTAAAGGACACCAGGTCTTAAGTGACTCTTCCTGACAGGGAGAGTTTAATCTCTCTCTCATCAGTACCGGGAGGTGGGGAGACGGGAGAAGGGCGAGGGGAAGGAACGAGCACTGATTACCCAGAAATGAAACAACTGCCACTTGGAAAGAAAATGTAGATGGAGTGTTCAAGTCAGCGAGGCAGAGAATTCCAGCTATAGGAACAAAACTGGAGGATTATATTTGTTCTATTTGTCCTTTGTCATCGTATGTGTAATGAGGTTAAATTTTCATTTGGATTTTAGTAGCCGGCACCAGAATTTTCCTTAGGAAGAGAACTGGCTTTGTTCAGGAATACCTTGATTGGTCACTCCTGCCCAACCTGGGGCAGAGCTGGGATGTCAGCAGGAAACAGGACATCAGAGAAGCGAGGCTGCTCTGCAGAAGATGAAGGGAGGGGTTTCTTGTTTGCTTGCTTGCTTTTCCCCTCTTGATAAAAGGCGCAAAAATGAGTAAAGGTCAAAGAAAGGAGGGAAGAAGAGAAACCAGTAAGATAGAGAAGAAGCCTGGGATGGGGTGAGATGAAGACTCAGTGAACCCTCAGGTGGTAAAATAGCCAAAAAGAGTGATGCCTGATACTGGACTCTTGTTACAGGTGACTGAGCTTGTGAATGCTAAGAGGGCCTCTCATCTGTGCGTTGGTACTTTCCTTCTCAGGAGCACACATTTTGAAGACCCCAAGATAGTAGGTATTGCATGAATCCCTGTAAGTGCCAAAGAACCTACCAATTTTCAATAAATTCACTTTTCCAACTTTACTTCTTACTCCTTCTCAATGCACATGTTCTCTTACAACTATATTTAAGCACATAATATATCAAATGCACTTTTTCATTGTCATCAGACTCAGTTTCCACTGTCTGCTTCCATTTTCTGCTCCCTCATTCCTATACAAGGTTCAGCTTAATGGTCCCTTCTTCCAGGAAGCCCTCTTGATTATTCTAGCTTAGTGCTATCTCCCCCTACACTATGTCTTTAGGATAAATGTGACATTAATATGATGACTTATCCTTATCTTTTCATATGACTATACTATACCTCTCAAAGGAGTCTCTAGACTACTTCAGGGAAGGGGCTGGTAAATTTAGTAAAAGTAACTGAAAATATCAGAGAGTCTCATTGCTTAGTACTGTAGAGACAAATGACGATGAAGTTGCCTGAGTTTTTCAACTTATCAGCTATATGTCTTAAGCAGAATTATTCATGATAATAAAATCTGGTTAATTCTCATTTCTTTGAGATTTTATACTAATTTATGCCACAATGCTTCAGCTAATGCTCTCAAATTAATCTTCATCAAAATCACAAACTATAATACATTTAATTTTGTGAGGATAGGACTCGGGCTCCACCAGTGAGTAGAGCATATCTAGTGTGCTTATTTATCACGTGCTCAGTGAAGTGTCTCTTTAAAAGACTCCCTCTTAGCACTAAGTATAGCTTCCTGCCACCAGAGATTTTTGACTGAGGGTCTTCCATCACCATCTCACCCCTTTACCCACGTGGAATGAATCAAATTATTTTATTGATCTCCCTATAAATATAAAAAAATGGAATTTTGGAGCCATAAAGCTGTCTCCAGAAACACTTTGTAACAGAGGTAAAGGTTAGAAAAAGGGCAAGGAAATGTTTTAGGACCTCCACCCTTTTTGGGAATTAAAACCTGCCTTATTTCCCTGAGGCCAGTAGTCAAAGGGGCAGGCAGGAAAATATTCTTTGCTGTTTGTTTTCTAGTATCTTAAACCACAGGAGGTGGCTTGACAGAATTGTCTGGACAAGGATCAGGAGACCAGAGACCACCTGTCACCATCACCGGAGATAAGGTCCACCAAAACCATCAGTTATATTAATAGTTAAACAACAATACTGTAAGGCCATGACTTGTGACACTGCCCCCGAGCCCAACCACTGAAATGCCCCCCCTCCCCTTTAAAAAAGCCCTGCATTTCTGCTTAAAGGGAGGATGGCAGCGTTTGCGACACTAGTCCACTGCCCTCCTCATTTGCTGGCAAATTAATAAACTCTTCCCTTTTCCTCAAACCACTTGTCCTCGCTCTTCGTTCTCATTGATTCGGCCTTGGGGACAAGTACTGAACTTTTGGTGACAACCTTGTTCTGTTCTTTGTTGGTCATTTTTTGTTTCATACTGTTTAAGAAATCAGAGTGACCATGGCCTGCTATGCTGACTATGGGACATATTTTCGCTTCCAGTTTCATTGATTGGATATTTTACTGGAGTGGCATCCCACAGCACTATAATGGAGCACTACTTGAAAGAAATATTCTTGGCTAACTCTGTTAAAAATCACTGATGATTACAACTATAGAAATTAAAAAACAATAAAGCCATAACAATTGAGCACCAGTGTTTGTGGCATATGACATACCCCTCTCACACAAAGCCCATACAGTTGTAACCAGCAAGAGGCATCCTTTCAGGAGACTGTTGCTGTAACAGGCATGTTGACTGCAGCAGTGATTGTTAGCAAATAAAATGAGGACTTTCTCCTGTGTGTGTCCCTATCTCAGAATAAGTAGAAGAAAAATGAACATTATGTGGTTATAGAGAAACTATTTCTAAGGGCCCGTTCTTGCTTATATCTCTGCTGTTGAATAGCACTGTATTGCAACAGCGGCCCTTCTACATTTTGATCAGTTGTTTCAACCATTAATGTGTATGAAAATCACATCAGGCATTTAGTAAAATGAAGATTCCTGGGTCACTTTGCAATAATTTCTTTTAGAGTAGATTTGGAGTGGGGCCCAGGTACCTGTATATTAACTATCAATTCAAATGATGTGTTCTTGGACTACACTTCAAGAAACACTGCTTTGAATCTTGTACAACACAGGCTCTATGTGCTCTGTGATGGGAAATGGAAATAATGATAAGTTTCCCCCCAACACTGTTCAGGACCTGAGCCAATCTGTGCTCTAAGGGGCAGTTAATCATATCTGAAGCAGCACGTTGAACTGCTTAATATTGGAAGGACTTTGAATATAAAAGTTCCCAGTAAGGAAAATTCAATATAGGAAGGGATTGTGAATGGCAGTTGGTTCAGTATAGGAATGTTTGATATTTGGTTTCAAGGCCTATGGTCAAATTTATTATTATCAAAATAGCAAAACCTCACAGTGCTGTATTTGGAGTGATTCAATTATGTGCCTAAGTTTCTCTTTAATTACATATTCAGTATTTGATGGAAATTGAGAAAGTAACCAGGAAGCCTGGTACAGACATTGAGTTCTTATAGTAAGTATTAATTTATTTGGCATAGTTCTACTCAGTTGACAGGTTTGTTTTCTAGAATTGGGGCATGGTGCTAGCAGCATCCTTGCTAAGTGTGGCTTATGTTCCCATTCACCACGATGCTGTAACAAAAGGCCACTGGCTTGGCAGGAAGAGGGGTCCTGAGCTTGAATGCTGGTTCTGTCACTTTAGCTTTGTACCCTTGGGCAGATTATTTAGTCTCAATAAAGTCTTCTGTATTGGGGTTTCCACAGGAATCAAAGAAATCACATATGGAGATGACCAGTCACAGTAGTAGTGAGTTCACGCCCTCTCTTGCTCTTACTACCCTCCTTAGTAATATTTCCTTTCTGGATTGATATAGTGAGTCACCCAAACCAACAGATTTAGGATCATTTTTTAAAATCCACCCCCTTGTTCGCATTTCTTATCCAATTAGTCACCAAGTGTATCAACTCAATTCCTGAAAATCTCACTAGCTGCCATCTGCTCTATCAGGCCTCTATACTTGATGTGTCCTTTAACTGAAATGTCCTTCCCCTCTATTTCTCTACAGGCAAGAAAGCAATGTTTCAGGCTCTCAAAATGTCACAAAGTTTTTGATTATTCAGTGCTGCACAGGCTTCCCCAGGGTAACAAAGAAGCTGAGTGACACACAGTGCTACAGTCAAGACTGTGACCTGGTGCACCTTGGTTACTCCCTATGGTTACGTTCCTTCTTCATCTGGATGGATGGCTGCTGTAGGAGTTAAGGAGTGACCTTTTAACAAGAGCTCCTAGTGGAGTCCTGAGGAGGGTTCCCATTCTTAATGTATATAATCCTTACCTGCCCCTGCTTTCTTATGTCTCATGAGGCTTCTAAGACTGCCTGTGGAAAAAAAAAAAAAAAGCCCACTACCAGTTTACCCCTCAGGAAAGATAAATGAATCCCCCTTTTTACAGACACTATAGGCCACATACAGTAAAGTAATTGTTTCAGTTTGACTGAAAGGAGTTTTGTATGAGTGCGTTTTAATTAAGGGAATCAAGATACAAAGAATATCTATGTTAATTAGAAATGTGGATACCTAAAAAAAAATCAAGAGACATTTTCAGAGAAAAAAAAATTTTCTCTAAGAGCAGAAACAACTGAATGATGTATTTTAAGAGTGAATTACATTTCCAATGATTTACCTTAAAGTGTACCTACCCTACCTTCTTACCTTTGTTTATCCAAATGATTTCTGAAAACTAAACCCCAAAAACTACATATGAGGAAACTAATAAACATTTATGAAATAAATATCTGCTGTATATGGTGAACCTAGATATTAAAGAGTCAAATTATGCAAAATATAAAGTAATGATCAAAAAACAGGAAGACTTTTGTTACCTTATTCTTCCTGCTGCTTATTCCTAGAACTGAGTTTTGAAGGCTTGATGTCAACTATTGAAAGCACAGTTATAAAACCAGCAGTGATAAACTTAGAACTAGTAGAAAAAGAAAAGCAGCATGCTTGAGGGATAGGTTCATTATATATGGTCCAGGAATCTATCCTCAAAAGGGCTAAACATATTTAGGATTTAACAGTGATTAACAGATTTCTTCAAACATTTGCCAAATACAAGGCAGTTTCACAAGGTTATTACAAGAACGTGTTCCAGGATTCAGGCAGAGGCATGCTGCTTCTGCGACATCATGACAAGGAGACACAAGTTACCTGACTGCTTTAACCTTCCATCTTTTGCAGTTTCGTTTTGCTTTTTTAAGTTGATCTATGGTTAGAAATGCTTATGCCAAATAAAGAAATAAGCCAGCTATGACAAGGTGTAATAGTTTCAGTTAATCATGAGATTAAAGAAAGTAAAAGAACTAGGCTAGATCTGCGAAAAATGATGTTGATATTTTAATAGGGATTACATTGAATCTGTAGATCACTTTGGGTAGTATAGACATTTTAACAATGCTGGTTCTGCCAATCCACGAGCATGGTCGTGTTTTCCACCTGTTTTTGTCCTCTGCTATTTCCTTCCTCGGTGTTTTATAGTTCTCCCTGTAGAGGTCTTTTACCTCCTTAGTTAAATATATTCCTAGGTATTTTATTATTTTTTTGTTGCTATTGTGAAAGGTATGGAGTCTTTGATTTGGTTCTCAGTTTGACTGTGGCTGGCATATAGGAATGCTACTGATTTGTGTACATTTTTGTAACCTGAGACTTTGGTGAATTTGTTTATCAATTCCAGTAGTCTCATGGCAGAATCTTTGGGGTTTTCTAGATATAAGATCATATTGTCAGCAAAGAGTGGTAGTTTGACCTCTTCTGCCCCCATTTGGATACCCTTGATTTCCTTCTCTTGTCTGATTGCTCTGGCTAGGACTTCCAGCACTATGTTGAATAGAAGTGGCAATAGGGGTCAACCTTGTCTGGCTCCAGTTCTAAGTGGGAATGCTTTCAATTTTTCCCTGTCCAATATGATGTTGGCTGTGGGTTTGTCATATATGCCTTTATCATTTTGAGGTAAGTCCTGTCTATGCCTATTTTGTTAAGTGTTCTTATCATAAAAATGTGCTGAATTTTGTCAAATGCTTTTTCTGCATCTATTGAGAGGATCATATGGTCTTTGTTTTTACTTCTATTTCTGTGGTGAATTACAGTTATAGATTTGTGTATGTTGAGCCATCCCTGCATCTCTGCAATGAAGCCCACTTGGTCATGACGAATTATTTTTTTGATAAGCACCTAAATTCAGTTTGCTAGGATTTTATTGAGAATTTTTCCATCTATATTCATAAGGGATATTAGTGTGTAGTAATTCTACTCTTTGTATGGAACCAGAGAAGACCCTATATAGCAAAAGAAACCTTAAGTAAAAAAGAACAAATTGGGAGGCGTCAATTTACTGGTCTTCAAGCTATACTACAAGGCTATAGTAACCAAAACAGCATGGTACTGGCACAAGAACAGAGACATAGATCAATGAAACAGAACTGAGAATCTAGATATAAAACCATCCTCATATAGCCATCTGATCTTTGGCAAAGCAGACAAAAACATACACTGGGGAAAAGAATCCTTATTCAATAAATGGTGCTGGGAAAATTGAATAGACACATGTAGAAGACTGAAATAGGATCTGCACCTCTCACCTCTCACAAAAATCAACTACAATGGATAACAGACTTAAACCTAAGGCATAAACCATAAGAATTCTAGAAGAAAATGTTGGCAAATCTCTTATAGACATTGGCCTAGGGAAAGAATTTATGAAGAAGACCACAAAGGCAATCACAGCAACAACATAAATAAATAAATGGAACCTGATCAAATTAAAAAGCTTCTACATAGCTAAGGAAACTATCATGAGAGCAAATAGATAACCTACAGAATAGGAGAAAATATTCACATGCTACATATCTAATAAAGGTCTGATAACTAGAATCTACATAGATCTTAGGAAAATCAGTAAGAAAAAAAAATCAAACAACCCCATTAAAAAGTGGGCAAAAAACATGAACACGAACTCTTCAAAAGAAGACATACTAATGGCCAACAAACATATGAAAAAATGCTCAACATCTTTAATCATCAGGGAAATGAAAATCAAAACCACACTGAGATATCACTTAACTCCAGTGAGAATGGCTTTTATCAAAAAGTCCCCAAACAACAAATGTTGGCATGGATGCAGAGAGATAAAAAAACTCTTACACTGCTGGTGGGACTGCAAACTAGTACAACCACTATGGAAAGTTGTACAGAGATACCCCAAAGAACTACAAGTAGACCTACCATTTGATCCAGCAATCCCAGTATTGAGTATTTACCCAAAGGAAAAAAGTACATTCTATAAAAAAGACATCTGCACTCAGGTGTTCACAGCAGCACAATTCACAATTGCAAAGGTGTGGAAACAACCCAAGTGCCCATCAATACATGAGTGGATTAATAAAATGTGGTGTATGTATACCATCAAGTACTACTGAGCCATAAAAAAGGATGAACCAATACCCCTTGTACTATTCTGGATGGAGCTGGAGCACATTATTCTAAGTGAAGTATCACAAGAATGGAAAAACAAGCACCGCATGTACTACTATCAAATTGGTACTAATTGATCAACACTTATGTGCACATATGGAAGTAACATTCATAGGGCATCGGGTAGGTGGGAGGCAGGAGGAGGGGATGGATAAATTCATACCTAATGGGTACGGTGCATGATGTCTGGAGGTTGGGCATGCTTGTAGCTCCGACTTGGGTGGTGCAAAGGCAATTTATGTAACCAAAGTGTTTGTACCCCAGTAATACTCTGAAATTTAAAAAAAAAAAAAAAGTCAGATTGTCTAAGACATTGGGTTCCTTTTCTGAAAATAAAGAATTTAAAGAGCTGTTTGAGATTTTTTTTTACAACCAATATCTCATTTGATCCTTACAGCAATCCTATGAAATAAGTACTATTGATATTTGCATTTGTAGATGAAAAATGTAAACCATAGAGAGTTAAGCAGTTTACCTATGGTTAAACAGATAGCACGGGGTGCAGGGCCCAGGCTGTGAACTGTCACACTAGTATGCCAAGTCTTACTATCAATAGTTTTACCTCATCAGATTTTGTCTGTTTCTCATAAACTAGAAAGAAAACGACAAAATGTTGCTAAAAGGTTGAAGGTATTAGAACTATCAAATCATTCTTCCTCTTCACAGAACATAAAACTAAAAATTTAATTAATCCAATTTAAGTGGATTATGCCATAAAAAATACTATAAGAAGAAAGGAATTAGATGATTAGATGCAAATGGGGGAATGAGGATGTGGTCGTAAGATCTAAAACAAAGCTGTCCTATTAAAAATAAAAAAAATCTGAAACTGTACAGATGGCCCAAGATATTAATAGTATGAAGTAAGGCCTGGTTAACGTATCTTTTTATTTTAAACTCGTAAAACTCTTATATATTTTATATCTAAAACCTCAAGGAAATAGCATCAATACTAAATGTAGAAATAAATTTACTTCTATATATTTCCTGATGTCACATTTTAAGACAGAATTAACACTTCTATGGTCAAAAATCCCCTTCCCTTCTCCCATAGGAAATGATGTCAGGGAGTGGGAGACCCTGGCTCGCTGGGCAGAGGATCCAGACCATGGGGAGGCAGGACACAAGAGGGAGAGAGAGGATTCTTAGGCCTGGCTGGGTTGAGAACCGTAAGGAACAACTCACAAGATGACTTCAGAAACTGTGGACACAGTGTGACCAGGTAGCGCATTGGGGATAGGCTCTGGGAGGGTTAAGTTTACCAAGAGAAGAAACAAAACTGAAAGCCCCAAGTTCCTGTCACAGAAGTAGAAAAATATTCCTCAAATAAGCTTTGTCAACAAGAATTTATTAAGGGCATAAAAATGTGTCAGTCCTCAGGTTAGACACTAAATATAGAAAAACGACAACCCTATGTCCCAGGAGCCTCTCTGTAGACTAGGATCAGACAAACAGAACATTCCAGCAGTCCCTAGCTACAGAGAAGCTGCTGGGTTCACGGGGAATGGAAACTGAAAAGTACGGTTTCCTGATACGGAGGAGAAAGCTGCCAGGCTCGACAGCTCCCATCTCCTCAGGGGAGGCAGCTTTGTGAGGGGGCAGCGCCCAGGCCCAACGCGGGAGCTCTGGGGCAGCCGCACCTGCAGCCGCAGCCTGTGGGTTCTCTAGGCTGTGCTGGGAAGTCAGTCAGAGAACGTCAAAGCAGCCACATTTAAACAGAAGGAATATGGCAGTCTGGAGGTTCCCAAGCAGTCACTTCTCCTTTAGTTGAACTGAAGGAAGAAATGGGGGGATAGAGGCACGAAATAACTGTTGCTACACATTCTCTAGGGAAATAATTCATGTAACATATGAGCATAGAGAAATCTTTAATAGTAAATAACTAATAAGTATTTACTGAGCTACTACAAATTAGACAATGTGCTGGGCCTTGGAGATGCGACGAAGAATAAGAAGCCTTGGTCCTTGTGCTCCTGGGCTTCTGAAGTCCAGGCAGGGAAGTTATATAATCAAATGATCACACAGATGAGGAAATGCTCTAATTACAGACTGAGGTGATTGCTATTAGGCAAAAAGCCTGGTTACAACATATTACAAAGGAAATCAGCCTCAGTGGGTTGATGAGTTGGAGGAGGTTTCCCGTTTAAAAATCTTTTTTTGTGACACACAATGTATAATGTAACTGAACTGTTAACATGGAAAGTTATCTAAGAAATTAATCTACTATTCTAGATAACCTAGAGGTTTCTATAGTATGGCAGGAAAAGAAATGTGCTTTGGATAAGATCTGTTCAGAATAACATTGCTAAGTAGACCAGCCTCTAACAAGCAATATTTGGTGAATCCTATTATTGTAGCTTTTATGTAGTACAAGTTGTTATGTTGTTATAAAACCAAGGTCGCTTAGCTATTTCCAGTTGTAACACCCAGTAGTGGCATGGAGTACTTTATATTTATTTGTTCTCTCACAAATCTCCAAGGAGGAAGCTAATGTTAAATGCATGTCCACTGAGAGAAATTTTATAAATCACAGAGCTCAAATACAATAGCTGTATATTAATGAAAGGAGAAAAACTGACTTTAAGAATGAAAAAAATTTCCATATTTAACGTTTTAATATTTTTAAACATAATAGTTAACATATTTAATCTTTGAGACAAAATAAATTTTGGTAATCCTCAAACTGAAGAGATTGTTCTCAAACACAACCACGTTTTCTCATAATAATGATAATAATACATTCAAAGACACTGAAGAAGAGGGAATTGATTAAAATAAAAAGGTAACTGCTAGTTGGAAACAAACATCTTGAGTTTTTATATTTTAAGCTGTTGCAATAATAAACTGAAATTTTCATTCTCGTCAACTTATTTGAAGTTTAAATCTATATTTAGCCCCGTCTTTATCCTTTAACTTAAGAATGGAATAAGCATTGCTCTAAAGAGATTAGAACTTTAAGAAGTTTTCCCAAGTTGCCTATGGATGTTTTTTCAATATATTTCCAA
Organism: Eulemur rufifrons; assembly: GCF_041146395.1. Lineage (NCBI taxonomy): Eukaryota > Metazoa > Chordata > Mammalia > Primates > Lemuridae > Eulemur > Eulemur rufifrons. The sequence goes on from NC_090983.1 coordinate 47,336,897, forward strand.
GTTCTTAAAATATTTCTATCAAAGTTTTGAAAAGGTTTTGCCAACAAAAAGTCTGCAACATCTAAAACAGTATTATTGCGAACTCTGGCTGAATGTCCTTAAGTTGTGGATTTCAAACAATGCGACCCACCACAGCCAGGAAATTATGGTCTAAATGATTCTGAGGTCCAGTGCCCACTGAACTTCTTTTCTTTATCTTCCTGATAACTTAACATACAAGCAAGCAATACAAAGCTTGGTCTTCCTGTGCATGGCTAAGCTTACAAAGACAAGGAAGACATCTTGAGAGCTTGAGTGAGGTGATCTCCTGGGTATTTTTTGGCAAAATGAAGACACTACCAATTCTTTTGTGGTTCATAAGCATGATCGGCTGGGTGTTCGTGCACATGTGTGAGATGTGCCTCCCTCAAACATTGTTACAACATCGGCACCATACCCGTCTGACGGCAACGTAGGAAAAACAAAATGAAAATACTGGGCTCACCTTTGCAGCATGTCACGAAACACCCACAACTTAGAACCCAAGCATATGTTGGGGCATCAGGTGCTCTGTAGTTGCTCATCTGGCCTGGGGATGTATTGTCCAAAGCATTGCTCCTCCAAGGCTGCCCCTATTATCGGCAGTTAGAAATGCAAACTTGTGGCCCTCACCTGCTGAAAATCAGAATCTCGGAGATGGGGCCCAGGAATCTTTGTTTTAGTAAGCTCTCCAGGTGATCTTAATTCTCACTCAAGTGCTAGAACTTTTGGTTTAACACATTGACTGCCACACTAGAAAAAAAAAATTTTTTTTCCCTTGGGGCCACAGTGTTTTTTTTATTATGAAAGTAGAATAAAAACTTCAAAAACAAAATGATCCTTTCCAATTTAATGAAAATTTTATTTTTTATTGTTTTCTGCAAGTGAGTTCTCTGCAACTTGAAATAAAGTTCTCTCAGCTCCCAAGGTGAAGAGATGTGAGTTACATATGCTTAACAAGGTCCTGGGCTCAAAACTAGCATGAGTTAAATACAACATGGCAGTTAACGTGTTAAAAGACTCTTGGGTGCAGGGTTATAGGGCCTGTCACAGACAGATGAAGAAGATTAAGTTTGTTCCTCCATAAGAGCAACATGGACATCACCTGGGAGCTTGTTAGAAAGGCACACTTTCCTGCCCAAGCTCTATAGAATCAGAGTCTACATTTTAGGAAGACCCCAATGGGATTCTTTTGGAAATTCAGGTTGGAAGCAAGGGTGCTGATTTCTGTTCTCTGGGATGGTATAGCCACGGGGCAATTAGTGCCTTGAAGGGCCTGTCCTCTTAAGCAGTAGCTAGGGCGCTCTGAACTTCTGTTCACTTTTCCTTACTGAAATCCTCATTTACCCAACAACTGGCTTCAGGCAGGTGCAGGAGAAGCAGCGATTTTTATGAGCAATAAGCTATATATACTGTGTAGTCACTGATAAAACTCAATGTGTTACTAATTCTTATAATATCAGCACTAAAAAGAAATGACTTTGGAAGATGACTATATATTGTTTTTTATTTCTATAAAAAGGCTTTATTTTTTATCTCATACCTTTTTAAAACTGATACAATAATTGATACAATTTTTAATTGATACAATAGTCCAAGAATTAACTTAAACTGAGGATACACTTAGGGCTGGGGATGATTTTGAAGGTCCTATATATGCACGAGCACTATATGTACTATATGGGGTATAGTGTGTTATTTTGAAACACGTATACAATGCATGATGATTAAATCAGGGTAATTAGCATATCCATCACCTCAAAGATCTATCATTTCGTTATGTAGATAACATTCCAAATCCTCTTTCCTAGGTATTTGAAAATATACAATAAACTATATTCATCCTACAGTGCTATAGAGCACTAGAATTTATTCCTACTATCTAGCTGTAGTTTTACATGTTAAGCATCCTCTCCTCATCCTTCCCTGCCCTTTCCAACCTCTAGTAACTACTACTACACTCCTACTTCATATTAACTTTTTTAGTTTCCACGTATGAGTGAGAACATACGGTATTTATCTTAGGGCTGAGCAGTATTCCCTGTTTATATATGCCACATTTTATTTATCCATTCACCTGTTGATGGATGCTTAGGTTGAATCCGTATCTTGGTTATTATAAATAATGCTGCAATAGACATAGGAGTGCAGATATCTCTTCAACATACTGATTTCCATTGCTTTGGATATAGACCCAGTAGTGGGATTGCTGGATTCTAGGGTAGTTTTTAGTTTTTTGAGGAACATCCATACTGTTTTCCATAATGACTGTCCTAATTTACATTACCACCAACAGTAAACACATGTACATGGTGTGTTTGTTCCCCTTTCTCTGCATCTTCACCAGCATCCCTTGTTGTCTTTTTGATAGTAGCCATTCTAACTGGGATGAGGAAATATTTCATTGTGGTTTTGATTTGCATTTCCCTGATTAATGACAGTGAGCATTTTCTTATATATTTTTTGGCCATTTGTATGTCTTCTTTTGAGAAATGTCTATTCTGATCATTTGCCCATTTTTAAATCAATTAGTTTTTTGCTATTGAATTGCTCGAGTTCCTTGAATATTCTGGATATTAATCTCTTGGATGAATATGGAGATAACTATATTTTAAGCCAAAGAATGACTCTCTAATGGTGAGGTTCTAGGCACAGTGAAAAACAGGTAAATAAAGGTTTGTGGAGGTTGGAGTTTGTTTTTGTTTTTATTTTCTTGTTTGAGACAGAGTCTCTCTCTGTCATCCAGGCTAGCGTGCCAGGGCATCAGTCTAGCTCACAGCAACCTCAAACTCCTGGGCTCAAGTGATCCTCCTGCCTCAGCCTCCCAGTAGCTGGGACTACAGGCACATACCATCACACCCGGCTAATTTTTTCTCTATTAGTAGAGACGAGGGGGTCTCACTCTTGCTCAGGTTGGTCTTGAACTCCTGACCTTAAGCGATCCTCCTGTCTTGGACTCCCAGAGTGCTAGGATTACAGGGGTGAGCCACTCTGCCCAGCAAGTTTTTCATATTCTATAAATCAGACATGAGGTAGGCTGGTCTGGTCTTGATCTTATACCTGGACTCTTTTCCTTTATACTTAATAAGAATTGATTGAACGAAGAATTCACCTCCATTCACCTATCTCTTAGATTTGCTTCTACTACCTGATAACTGCAGTCCAGGGTAAGCCCACTACCCTGTGTTACAGCCAGTACCATTTTAGTGATTTCAGGAGTCTAAGAATTAACTCAAATTGAGTATATACCTGGGGGGGGGGGAAGGGGTGTGATTTTTGAAGGTCCTATATGCACCAGCACTTTACAGCACCCTGAAAAGTCCTGGAATCACACATTCCTATCCCCTCCATCCACTCCACGCCCAAGTCTGGAGAGCCAGGTTTCCAAATGTAATAATTACAGGATGGAGATGGTGGCAAGGGAACATACATGGTTTTTAAAGATTTTTGGCCAATTCTGATACAAGTGCCCAACCTCCCTAACTGATAATCACTAATCAGTTGTGCATTGTTATTGTCCATGGAAGTTTTCATATGTAATTCAATGGTGTCCACATTATTATTACTTGAATAAGACATATAATACAAGTTTTCTTTTATAATATGAAATGTTATTTTATACCTTAATTTGATCCCTATGTGATTTGCTATATACAAGTTCTCAGTCTAACCATAGGTTCAAGCATGCAAAATCAATAGGTATTTTAATTTTTAATTTTGGCAATCTCTTGGCCATTGTTGGTAACTCTTGTAAAATTACACCACCGAAAATGAAAACACAAAGTGAGGATAGCTACATTTATTAAACACTTCTTCATCAATATTTACTAAACACCAACAATTTAAATGCTACAGCAAACAGCCTGCTGAGATTTAGGCAATCATTTATCTTCACTTAAAATTTACATTGAAGTTTGAAAATCTGACCCTGTACTTCTGCCTTGATTTTTATGATTTAAATGAAACACTGGTAAACAAACGAAGCATGAAGCCCATCTTCTTGTATTACAATTGTTTACAATATACCTCACTGATATGAATAGCCCTTCTAAGGTTGAGATTGTGGCAAATTTTTATAATATAGACAATAAAGGAGATACCATTTTTTCTATTTATTATAAAAAAAATATTGCCAGATAAATGGGAAATTAAATTTACCCATAATCCCACCACCCTATCCTCTTTACTGGTTATTCTTTTCATCTTTATCCACAAACATAATTTTTACATAGTTGTAACCTGTATATCCATACAATTTAGGGTAAATTACTATTTAAATCCTAATATACAGGATTATATGTAGACTTCTCTTTAAGGAAACTATAGAGTGTAAAACCTACAATATGCAATATGTACCATAATCCTCAAATTCCTAGGAATTTCAACCTTCCAGACCAAATACAACTTCCTTTCTTTCCTTCTCCACTTGAGTAAATGAACTTAGATGAGGCTCTCATTAGCCTGAGCTCACTATCTCTAAAATAGTACATGTAAAACATTGTTAGCTTATTGGATGTTTGGCACTCTATGCAATCAGTGTGAAATCTTAAAATTATGAATTGATGTAGTTTCTATAATCTGTATAAAAGTTAAAAATTATTACCAAATACCCTTTCTACAAATTAATACTTTTTCCTGTACACAATTTTGTTTTTACATTTTCTGGTATAAACATCCCCATATTAATTTAACCAATTATCTCATTGTTCTTAATTATTTCACTCTAGTTGAGTTTATTTTATAAGGAAGTTAGTTAATACAAATGACAGACTTCTCCTAAGGGAATGTGCATCTAAATACACTACAGATACCAAAGGAGAAGAGTAGGTTCTGAGTTTACAGAAATACCAGTCTGGCTCCACTGTACATTGACTGTGTGATTGATCTTGGGCCAATCACTTTGTCTCCATGAAAATGAGGCTAGTTTACTATAAAATGAAGATCATATTTGCATTCTGTCTCTTTGTGGATATTATGGCAAAAAAAAAAAAATGAGAATATATATAAACATTTGGAAATCCTCATACTGGAAGTACTGGATTTTTAAAATAAAAGTTTCATTTGTTATTAATACTCTTTAGGACAAATATCACTTATTACTAATCTGTACTACTAAAACATCTCTATCATTCCAGTTAAAAATTATAAATGAGTTCACCTATCCAATATGTTCTAAGAACAGGTATGCTAAACCAGTTTCATTTAGTGACACACTGACATCTAGTGGATATTTATGGTGTGCTTTGGGAGACTGTATTTCCAAAAATCCTACCACAGTTCTGATGGCGGCAGAGAGAAGCAAAAGCACCTTTTGGTTTTTATGCAAAGCATTAAGAAAGAGACATAAAAAGATTAAGTAAAGAAGGGTACACTTCCCACATATTTTTGTTTGTTCCATTAGAAACACTGGCCAATTCACAAGACATAAAAGTTATGAGAAGGTTGAGGTGGGAGTGGTGAAGAGTCCGTCAGTGTTGTGACTTGAGAGATCACAAAAACCTCCAACTCAGAATTTAAAAGAGCAAGTAGGTAACTATGTGCTCACCTGGTCTTTTCTTTCTACAGTGAACACGGGCAAGGGTGGAGGGAGGAAAGGCAGAAGGGAGGGAAGGGGAGGGGAAAAACAAGTCTTCCACTACATTCCTTGAATTAATTTTTGTACCTCTTTGTGGTTACAATTTTATTAATTCCAGAAGGAAAGCTCCTTTAAGCAAATGTATGTGTAAGCTTTTTGGCATGTCACTAAGCATTTATCTAAACCTGTGCATTTACTTTGGAATAAAAATATAAAACGTTTCTATTACCCTGAACTTTCCCAATGCCTAGCACCATCAGGAAAAGGGTGGCTTCTGTATTTCCTTTCTGTCCTTCCACAGCTTGCAAGAAATAAATGCTAAGTGGCCCCACGAGGAAGTCAATTTAACACCTGCATATTTTATTTAACATGATTATTTAAATTAGGTAAGATTAACAAATATTCATTGGAAGATTGTCACAACCATATCTGCAACAGTACAAATTAAATTTAAAACTGTGTCTCTCCTCCCCCTTTAGTGAACCTGGGAAAAACTTGGAGTGCAGATGGTTTATTTTATCTATACCAGCCTACTTCCTTGTTTTCTATTGGGCTTCAACCACTGGATGGAACTTCTTTACACCACTGTTTAATAGCTTCATTATTCCAGTGAACAGGAAAGGCTGAAGAGAAGGAACTCTGGAAGTTGGAATAAAGAATTTTTTTTATACTGCTGTGTGCTTAGCCTCTGGTTCTGGAAGACCTTTCCACCACACCTCTTCTGGAAAAAAAAAAAAAAAAAAGAAAAGAAAGAAAAGTGAAAACATCTTACTGTTGGTCTGGAGGAAACATGGAACTAAAAGAAATCCTCAAGGACTAGAAAATGTGTGCTTTTTCTCTTGAGAAGAATGTGCATGGCTCTGTTCCCGCCACACTCAGAACGCTTCTAAATTCTTTAACTCCTTCACTCTTTCAATTATGTCTGGGAATCAGAAGAATCATCTAGAAATGATTAGACCAGACCAGTTCTCATGTGTAAAGTCCTAGAAGAATCTTAAGGCAGCCACATTGCTTAATTATAACCAAACCAAACATCCTTAAATAAATGTGTATCCATTGTTGATGTTAAATTTTAAAAAAGAAGTATACTCACTTATGTCCTTGTCGGCAATTAATAAACTTCAATCTTCAGAGCCCAGAGACAAAAACAAACAAACAAAAACAACAACAAAAAAAGATGCAACATAACCTATTAGCACAAGCAAAAACAGTGTTCTAATAGTGAAGCTTCATGCTGCACTCAAACGTATAATTATCCATACAATTTAAAATTGTATTATATTTTATGCTTAAAAAAGGTCTTTCCAGATACTTTACACTGCCCATTGTTTTACCACTAGGTAAATTTTCCTCTTGCTACATTTCTGCAGTGTTGTTCATCATTTTTAGTTCAATTGCGTAATTGAGAAAATTCAGGCCCAGAGAATTAAAAAGGAAAAAAACTTCCTAGCTATAGAGCAAGATAGCAAATAAAGGAGATTTGAAAGCTTAGCTATTCTATTATAGGCTGGTGGTTAAGTTAATTATAACTATTTTAGTTCTAGAATTCAGTATCTTCCTTAAAGACTCAGAAGTCAGAATTGAAATATCAATTATTACTGGAGTGTTTTACTCACAAAGAAACTATTGTGATAAATCAGTGACCCCTAATTACTCTTAAGTAATTCTAAAATTAAAAGTTGTGATCTCCGTATTTCTTTCTTTCAAGAGAAACTGTCAAAATGTTAGGCTCCAACCCTTGGTAATTAGTTTTCATATGTGTGTAATATATATTTTATTGGATGATGTATTCTATAAATGATACGGAGATGGTGATTTTAAAGATTCCCAGGCAGGACTCTAACTTTGGAACTAAGGCTACTGTCCCTACTGTGCTGAATAAGCAGATTCCTGTGATTTTTCAAAGAAGTCACCAGTTGTTTTGGGGGAGTGTGTGTGTGTGTTCTCCTAAATCAGTCTTCTAGTTCCACTCTCCCAGGATATGCTGCTATGTGTAGACAGGAAATGAATTTTCTGGACATACTCCAAGTTGTAGATGTGAAGAAAGAGATGGCTATTAAAAGATCAGTCCAAGGGCATGTTATATGAAATGAATCTAGAGATGTGCTCAGAATACCTGTGTACAATATATTTAATCTCAGAAAAAGAATTTACAGTAAAATTATAGAATCAATACCAATTTTTCCACCACTAGAATCTATCACCCTTTGTGATCTTGGTTTCCCTGGAAATGTTAAGAAAATAGAGACAAGTCTGACTTACAGAATTGGAGGAAACTTTATTGATCTCTTTATCCTTCCAGCAATAAGAGCAGGCAATACAATATTTTAACCCAAGCTCAAAGGAGTAAACCTTTTCCAAACTTTAAGCTGGATGTTTTCCCCATGTAACAGCACCCTCTCCTAAATCAACCATCCTCCTCCCTACCACCATGATAACCCACAACTCAGAGTGCAGGATGGGGATGCTTTGCTGTTTCTCTTCAAACTCCCCACTGGAGTGTTCTTATCTTCTTGTGGGCTTTTGGCATCTTGTGATATTTAACACCTAGTGTTTCCCAAATGATAACCACAGTTACATAAATCCTGCTTTAAAAATCCATGAAGAGAAAAAACACATTTCTAGCTAATGACTAAGAAGGCTCTAACAAGCTGCAAGTCAAAGGAATACAAAATAATTTCTAATTTTAGTTCACAAAATATAGGACTTTAGAGATGCTATTCTCTAAATAAAGACTTTAGAGATACTATTCATTGTAATCTTCTAGCCAGACCTTAAATAAGACAATGCTGTTTTAGCAAGGTGCCTGAGGAGAGGTATTAACCAGGGGCATAAAATGAAATATGAAATGTGACGAACATGAGATTTAAAAGCATTCACTCCTTTAAACTTACTTCAGAAGTTTGAAAAGCCTCCCTTTTGGCTTATTAACTAACATTAGCCTAATAGTTAACTTTGAACCTGGAAAGTTTTAGGCCCATGTTTAAATGCGGCCAAATACAGCAGACCCTTGAACAATGCAGGAGTTACGGGGACGGACCCCCACACAGTTGAAAATCCACATATAACTTTTGACTCTCCAAAAACCAACTTACTAGTAGCCCACTGTTCACTAGAACCTTACAGGATAACATAAACAGTCCATTAACACATAAATAGACTAGTATCTACATACATTTTATGGATTCATGACATATCTTTTTATTTTTTTCACTATTTCTAGGCTATGCAGTTTGAGTTTTTTCAAATTGTTGCAAATCTACAAAAAATGTTCTGATACATGCATTGAAAGTATCCACATGTAAGTAGACCCGTGCAGTCAAATTTGTGTTATTCAAGGGTCAACTGTCCTTAAGCTTACTAGAAACACATCACTATAATGAAAATAAAAGTAAGTGGCACCATATTCCAAACTGATATACAGTATTTATCCAGGGCTTAGGTACTTGCCCATGCCTGTAATTTCATGAAGGTGCTTGCACATAGTTAATATGTGAGCTAAAACACTTCCAAATACAGCAAAAAAAAAAAAAAAAAAAAAAAAGCACAAAGTTGCCCACTCATCACTGAATTATTTTGGACTGAACAGAAGGCTCAATTTCAGCACTGCCAAATGCTCTCAGGCACCGAAGCAATGCACCATCTGTCTTGAAGCACCAAGTATATCAATTCACATTTAAAATACTGGTGTGCCTAGCAAAGTATCTTAAGCAATCCATTTTCTGATGCTTGAATGAAACTTAACATGGCTAGCAACAAGGTTACATGCATCAATACTTTCCACTGCTGGTAGTAAAATAAATTATAAAAATGTCAGAGCATTGAAGAGTTGTAGTTCTACGAGCAGAAAGCCTTGAAGAAGAGCCAGTGGATAAAGGAAGTGTTCTCAATGAGTCACTATTGCTGTATCTCTGAGAAAATATTTTTAAGTGACAGAATTGCTGCCATTGACAAGAGTGACTCTGGTATTTCACTACAAAACGAGTGTGGCTGCTGTTGAAATAGATTCCGCTTCATCATGGGAGCACACTACGGTAATGACAGAAAGCTAGGCTTCTAAGGAGCCTGGACTTCATTCAGTAAACAACGGGCAACCACTGAAGTCTTACCAGTCTAGTGTCCTGATAAAGAACTTACCCCAGGAAGACTAAATGTGACAGTGGTGTGCACACTATTGGAATGGATGGGAGTCATTTGTATGTACAAGGGTAGCTTTTTACAAAAGGTTCCCGTAGATAAGGGATAACTGAGAGCCTGAACAGACAGTAGGACCGGAAAGAACAGAATCAAGACATGATGTCCTAAAATAAGAAAAGAAGAAAACAACTATCAGCCTATCTATATGTGAAATATTGTAGAATACTGTTATGATTGATTTAACTTATGAAAAAAGACTCATATCCTATTTCTTTTTCAGATAAAAAGTACAGTTGGGTTTAAATGTGTAATAACCACAGCAAAGGTATTGTTCTGAAAGAACCCAATCAGAAAAAAGAAATTTTAACTTCTAAGTATTTGTTAACTCTTTTGACTCTGTAACCAAAATTAAATAGCTGAGCCAATTAAAATTTTGGTCTCGGGAGGCTGAGGCAGTAGGATTGCTTGAACCTAGGAGTTTGAGGTTGCTGTGAGCTAGGCTGACGCCACGACACTCTAGACCAGACAACAGAGCGAGACTTTGTCTCAAAAAAAAAAAAAAATTCGGGTTCCTTTGTCTCAGATGTTTTCACGGAAAAGAAGCAAAGAAAATGCCCCGCTTCTTACTTATGGACCTTGGGAAGGAAGAAGTCAGGACAGCAGCAGGGAAAGGTAAATACTATAGAAGGTATGAGCCTTGGTCATAAGCTGGAACTGCTCCATCGGTTTTCTGGAAATGAAACCTGGTCTCCAAATTCCTTACGTCCTGAGTAAGGTACAGCCCAAAGGGAGAGAAGGCTTAGAACTCAAGTCTTACCACGGGACCCGGGTGGAAGACAGGGCAATAGAGATTGGTGTTACTATGTCCTTCTCTAACACATCAACAAAAGAGAACTGGGGCAAAGAATACACAATTTTCTAGAATGATTTCTTCCAGCAAACTCAGAGAAGTCATCTCCCACATCATCCACTGAGGTGTTTTCAAAGCTCTCTGTACTTACCTTGCACATCTCTCTTCCTAACTAGACTATGATGAGCTTTTTGGGAAACACAGCATAAACATCTTTTGCTTCCAGCATTTAAAGCAGTATTAACTTTACCCTAAGTTTTCTAGTCAAATTTGGTGTCAAGGAAGATTCTTCAATGACTTAAGGAAAATCACGCGAAGGAAAGAAAATGTTAAAGCCCTTAAGATTCAAAGCAACTAACAATTGCTAACTATAGTTGAGGAAAAAGAAGAGCCACTCCAGTATAGGTGAGAATTTTAATTGCTTGTGCATTATTAACATGTAACTAAGAAAGCAAAGACTCATCCAGATAGACAACTCATTCATTTACACTCAACAAGGACTACTCTGCTGGATACAAAGGGGTCACTCAGACATATGAACTCCCCCCACCCCTCACCACCACCACCACCCTCACTTTCAGCCAATACCATCTGTTCCACGGAGAAACTGAAGCAACCACAGAGCTTCCCACTACCCTACCCTCCAGTCTGGACCTATGCCCTTGTTGTTCTCTGCAAGTTCTAGCACAGGCCAAACACTTCACTTGTGCTAGGTCCTATCCCTTCCTGCCTACTGAGGGGAATTCAAGAATGTGGTGAATGACAATAACGCTTTAGGTGCTGGATGCTGTGTTTCCCAAAAAGCTTCCACTCTAGTCAAGAAGAGAGACAGGTATCCAAAGTAGTGCAGAGAGCTTTGGAAGCACCGTGAGTAGGCAGTGTAGGAGAGGAATTTTTCATGGACACTGCCCCTCTTCTCTTTATCAGGCATTTCCCCACTCTATCAACACACAAACATGTCGTAACTTTTCTCGTCTTAAAAAAACCTCCAGCTATTCCCCATTTCTCTAGTTTACTACCAATATAAAATTGTCAGGAGTCTCCAATTTCTCTCTTCCTTGTTACTTTCTCCAATCAAGCTTCAACCTTATTACTCCAACAAAACTGTGCTTATAAAAGTCACCAATGACTACAACCCTCAAGTTGCTAAATAAAATGAACGTTTCAGTCCTCATCTTGACTTATCAGTAGCAGCATCTGACAGCAGTGCATTCCCACCTCCTTGAAATGTTTCACTTCCTTTTCAGTTCTCACACTCTCCTGGTTTTCCTTACTTCTTTACTGTTCCTTCCTGGGTTCTCCACCTCAGCTTCTTAACGTTGGCACTGCCTAGCCTGCTTTCTTCTCTAGCAGCACTCATTCCCTTGGTGAGCTCAAGGTCTTACGGCTACAAATACCATCTACACACTCCCGAGTCCCAAACGTACACCTCAGGCCCAGAACTAACTCCTGAATTCCAGATTTGTATGTCCACTGTCCTGACACCTCCATTTGGATGTTTCATAGGCATTTTAAATTTAAACTGTCAAAAGCTCTTAATCTTTCCAATTCTGCTCCACCCCCAAGTTTCACACGTTGGGCAATGGCAACTACAGCCTCCTAATTTGCTCAGACCCTAAACTTTTAACTCCTTCTCCATACCACATACTTAATCAACAAATCTTGTTAGCTCTGCCTTCAATCAGAACATGATCTTTTCTTATGACCTGCACTACCACCACCCAGGTTGAAGTCACCAGTATCTCTTACCTGAATTAGTCTCCTAACTGATCTCCGGGCTCCTAATTCCCCACTCAGGTCTTTTCCCTAACAGTAATCAGAGATTCTAATATAACACAAATCATATCCTGTCACTCTTTGGCTAAAAAACTCTCTGATGGTGTTCCATCTTACTTAGAATACTAGCCAAACTCTTCCAATGGGCTGTACGATGGTTAAGACTCTGTGTGATCTGTACACCTCGTCTTCCTGACCTCGCCTCCTACACTCCTCCTAGTTGCTCACCCTGCTCCAGCCCTCCCAGGCTCTTGCTGTTTTTTGAATACACTGGGCATGCTCTTGCCATGGTCTCACTTGCTACTCCCTCCGCCTGGAACACTCATCCCCTTTCATCCCTCACCATCTTCGGCTCTTGATTCAGCTTTTTGGTGAGGTCTTCCCAGCCTACCTTTTTTATACTGCAGCGTAACCTCCCCTCTCTTTCTCCCTCCCAGCACACACTATTTCTCTTCTCTTTTTTAGTTTTCTCCTTAACACTTACCATGTAACACATATACATACAAACATAAATATATATATGTATATTTGTCTGTCTTCCTGGATATGAAAGTAAACTCTATAATGGCAGGGATTTTCATGTGCTTTATTCACTGCTAATCCTAAACACCTAAACAATATTCCAGAGTACACAACTAATAACTCAGTGACTAAAATGAATTATCTTCCTTATTTCTAGAGGCTCACGATTAAGGGAGAAGATACACAAACAAAATGTTACATATAAAAAAAAAACTACAGAAGAAAAAATGTGGTCTCACATGCATATAAAATGATCTTTACCATTTGGGAGTTAATGTAGCCATGGTGAGAGTTTAGCAGAGGGCTCAACCGCTCCTTAAAACACTGATAAAGGAATCAGATGAGGGTATGCCAGTGATACCCTTTTTGTGTTCCTCATTAATTACTCTTCATCGCTTTATAGATGAAAACCTGAAATGCTCACGTGAAGACTTGAGGTAAGTATCCCAAGGTCAATCACTGGAGAACTGTTAACTTTCCTTACACACTCAGGCCCATAATTGTGGGGATTTCTCTTGGTGCCCAACACCTCTCAAGAACTCATTTCTCCACAGGTTTAGCTTTCTCCCCTCTTAGACTGAAGTGGCCTTGGGAGCAGTCAACATACCCGAGTTTGCTCAGCTGACTTAAAAATATTCATGTTATGAGTGAGATAAACGACAAGTTGCTGAAATTGTACTTCTGAAATTAGGGAGCTTTTACCCAGTCACCTTTCAATTATATCTACTGGCAAAGAAATAACATGTGGCAATACAGAAAAAATATAACTCTTTGATTTTTTATCTTACTCCACTTCCCTTTCTCACAGAACCCAGAAGTGAAAAAATGAAGAGACTTGGCTAATATTTCAATAAACAACTTTCACTCAGAGACAGCTCCCTTCATATTACCAGTGTAATAGTTTCCTTTCCCTAAAATATTTTTCTTAAAAGAATTTTTTTCAAAGGCCATCACTTTTCATTTTTCCTATTAGATTTCCTTAAAAGAATGTAAGCAGATACATGCGTTTCTTTGTGTCACTTTTCTTTTTACCAATAAAAGAGGGTAAGAGAAATATATCAATTAAGATTGTCATGATAATGAAAAATTATGTAAATTCTGTAGGACAACAAGCATTTTGTTATATTTAAGGACTTTTATAAGATTAATTCAATCCCCATTTTAAACAAGTAGTCATTAAAAGATTATATGAGTAACTCATCACTACTTCCCACATTTCAATTTAACAGAAATATATGCAGCACCTGCCCATATACAAAGCACTGAATGAATCAGCCTGATGGGGAACTAAAGATGTGACTGATATACTTCACATGGTCTGTGAAATACCTTATTGAGAAGACTTACACCCATGATGTAACAGTTATTCATTCAGCAAACACATAGCATGTTAGATACTGGGCTAGGTACAGAGATACAGAGACAAGAAGTATAGATATTATCCTCCAAAAGCATATTATCCAGAAATATATGGTGTTAAACTGAATATAATAAAATGCCAACATGCACACTAGAAGACATGGAGCACTAAGAGCAGTTTGAAAGAGAGTATTCTAAAAGCATCAAATAATATTAAGCGTATTTAATATTATAGACATTGGGCAAAACTTACCCAATATTATATTAATATTTTCATTGCTAAATCAGCAAGGACATATGTTCAATTTCTTATTAAATGAAAATGGATACACATTAGTAAAGATGCGTTCTCCCCTGCTATGAAGAGGGAAAAAATTATCTGGACAGAAAAATGATGACTTTTTAAGGATGTTAAAACTTGTTCATCTCTGTGTGTATCATGTTGCCTGAAACAACCTTCCAATTAGCAAGCACTTAAAATTTGTAAAATAAACTCATGACATCAGCTAAGGAGTTATACAGCATAACTACCTTCCATGTCCCCTTCCCCTCTCTCCACCAAAAAAAAGAAAGACAGAAAAGGAAAAAGGATTCTTGGTTTAGGGTAAACATTGCTGAAAAAGGCACCTGGTTTGTTGCTGGCAATCAGAAATTATGTGTATGCTGGATTTCCTTTTATTATTTCTCATGTTTGTGCACATGCATCTCAGAGAGACAGAAAGACTGACAAGACTAATACATACATGAGAGCAGTACAATGGAAAGGTTTCATCAAAGCAGTTGGGCTTGAGATAAACTTTAGGGACTGGAGAATATGGGGAAAAAATTGCTTTTAGGCAGACTTGCATGATCGATCAATCGGCTTTAGCTTCGTCAGATTTCAACAAGGTAATCTACAGATCTGGAAGATTTAAAATGAATTTAGATTTCTCTAAATTCACATCACTGATAATACTTAGATTGGTCAAAAAAATTCCTTTTGTTATGCCATAGTTCTGTTTATTTCAGAACATACCCAGGACTAGGCTCCAGAGCTCTGCTGCCTGATTATATTAATGATTCTCTCATGTTTAATTAAATTAATGACACAGGCTATTAAAGGATGTTTACACTGTACTTGTGCCTGAATCTGGGTAATCTATTGCTTAGAAATTCTTTTCTTTTTAAAACTTAGGTTCTCAATATTTGGTCTTACTAAGATACTGGATATTGTCATTTAAAAATCACCTTGGGCTTCCTGTCTCATGAAATAATGGAATCACAAGAAGTTGAAAGCACAGCAGGTGGCAAACTGAAACAAGATACTCCCTTCAGAGAAGTGCTTATGAGTTTAACAGAGCAGGGAGAAAAAGAGGAAAGTGCAGCTAGGTGTGCACATGCCTTAGACAGGATACGTGTAAGTTTACACATGCATATGCCTTACAGGATGACTCTTCATTTCTAATTTAACAAGGTTTATTCTGTCTGACACTGACCAAGGTTTAGCATCACCCACTACTGTTGGCAATGCAGTTATATCCCCGGCACTTTTATAACCTTTGAAAGGACTATCAGTCCACAGAGTAGAAACATCCCATTAGAGAGATACACAGTTAAATCATTAAAGAACTTTGCAAAAAAGATTGACAAACTTGTTAGAAAAAATTTATGTTTCATTTCAAATAATATGCATCTACTAAAATATAATTATAAATTAATTTTCATTACTTGGGTATTTCTTGAAAAACCTGAGATATGAAACAAATGAATTTATTTATTTAATTTACCTAAAATAAGGAACACTAACTGAAATATAAGTAGATAATGTTATTATAGAATCATTATCTCAGCCTCTTAAAACAATTTATAATAGTTTGAGAAAGATAATGGATGTTTCAGATCATGCCATAATTCTGTCCATTTATATTCTGACAATATAAATGTCAAATAACATGTAAAATGTACTACACTAACATTGGCTATAATTGAAGGTTGTAATGTCACTGGATTGAAACTGACTTAAATTTTACCATACAGTCATTCTTGTATTGTTATAAGAATACACTTGGGCCGGGCGCTGTGGCTCACGCCTGTAATCCTAGCACTCTGGGAGGCCGAGGTGGGCGGATCGTTTGAGCTCAGGAGTTCGAGACCAGCCTGAGCAAGAGCGAGACCCCCACCTCTACTAAAAATAGAAAGAAATTATATGGACAGCTAAAAATATACATAGAAAAAAAAAAAAATTAGCCGGGCATGGTGGCGCATGCCTGTAGTCCCAGCTACTCGGGAGGCTGAGGCAGGAGGATCCCTTGAGCCCAGGAGTTTGAGGTTGCTGTAAGCTAGGCTGACGCCACGGCACTCACTCTAGCCTGGGCAACAGAGTGAGACTCTGTCTCAAAAAAAAAAAAAAAAAAAAAAAAAAAAAGAATACACTTGGACAAGTTAGTGGGCTGACTCCAAGTTTTTTAAGTGTACATCAGAAAACAGCACCTCAAAGTTCTTATTAGAAAGTATAGCATATACATGAGTCAAATTGCAAATGTCAACTGAATATTATCCTAGTGATTAGTTAAAATTTCCCTGCTTACCAACAAAAAAGAGCAATGTCTGGATAACTAAAACATCTTGTTTTGAAAAATAGTCATTTAATACTTGATATATTTATCAATATAAATTTTCTGATGTGGTTATGAAATATATGGTTAAATAAGTAAAAAATACCATTTATCTCATTTTCCAAACTAAAAAAAAGGGAAATTGATGTTAAAATTAGTATTCCTATGACACATGTTTAGGGGAGACTATAAATAAACCTACCTCATATTCATTTGGAAACAATAGTCTTATTTTGTAAGGTTCCATTTGAGACTAAAATAGAATATTAAAATAAAGATTTACTAAAATGCAAAACTGTAATAATTTTCAAAAGCTACAGAAATCTATGAATATCCACTTGTACAGGGAACAGTTATAACTTGCATATGTATGTATATATGTGTGTGTGTATTCAATACTAACTTGTAATAAACAAAACCCTTTACCTAGTGGATTTGGGGGTGGGGTAGTAGAGTGTGTGCATGCTATATCTCCACATCGTATTGGTTGTATAATCTGCAGGGAGCTATGTAACCTATCTATGCACAGTTTCAACTGTCAACTGAAGATCATCAGTGTCTACTCTCCTAAAGCTCTTTAAGGGTCTTATATGAGATAAGGCACATTAGTGATTGAACAGGGCCTGGCATGTAGTGGCCCTCATTTCATGGTAGATCTTTTTATTAGAACACCAAGCTACTATTAGTCCATTTGAAAGTGTAGCCTGTTCCCTGAAAGAGAAAGCAGAACAAGAACAACAAAAATTTACAATTACAGAGTTTGTGTGCTAATAGAGAATAAGGAAACAATCAGGTTCAACTCTTCTGTTTCATATATAAGTAAATCTCAAAGAAGTTGTCTTATTTAAGGCCACAAACTACCTGTGTGGCCTTAGAGAAGAGCCTTTGGAATGCCTTGGAAGAGCCACAACTATTTTAAGTAACCAATTCCTCCTACTTTGCCCCAGGCCAGTATGGGACACAGTCAACATTAGGCTCATAGTAACTGAAGGAAGTCCAATCATAGCATCCCCAAACATCCTAATATCCAGTCTGATGAAAGTTTTTCCAGCACCAAAAGTTTATTACTTTAGGATATAGAATGCACAATCTTAGAATTAGAAGAAAAATGACTTTCTATAGCTCACCCACAGTTCATAAAAATCCTTACAGCTTACATAAAAGGTGAAGAGACTCATCACATTGACTTGAACTTCATTACAGATTATTAGTTACGTTTTCATAGACATAAACCTGAACTCTTCAAAATAGTTTTATATGGTGTTCCTTTGTAATAAGGATTGGGGTGGAGGGGAGTTTAAGTGAAAAACAGATACATAAATGTAATAATATTTTTATTCTGATTTAAGACTACTATTGACAAATACTCAAGTAGGTGCTATTGTCACTATTCTTAGTGACAATATATGCAACTATACATGTTTTACTTTATTATCTTGAAGAAATGCATTTTAATGCTAATAATTCCACTCTATAAATTTTAGGATGACATTCCATTTCCATAATTAGGAATGGAGAAGACACTTGCCCCATATTCCAAAACCTTGGCTACATGACCAGGGATAATTATGCTAGTGATAGGAAAAAAACAGCACAATTATACTGTTTATCAAATCTGAATATTGCGAAGTAATTCTAACCCCCATAAGAAATCTAATAATAATCACAACTAGAAAGAAGGAATTTAACCTAGGAAAACCTTATGATTTGGCATTTTTCCAATTGACAAATAATGTCACATCTGCACACTAATAATATACAGTTCTATTCTACCTTCAGGGCAGACAAGAGTTTCTGTGTTCAACTCTGCCTCTGGCTATATCAACTGGCCAAGTGTCATAGTAAGAATGGTAAAGCACACCATGAAAATTCAAGAGCAGGATTACAAGTAAAAAATACACCATAGATTAGCTACCAGATCAATATTATTATTTGATAATATTGCCCAATGCTGGACAGAAATCATCAATTTGGAAACAAAACTGATGGTTCCATAAGACATTATCAGACTCCTGAGAGAGCCAAAATTTTATATTTTTCTTGGCTCAAATATCATATTATCAAAGTAAAGCTTTATGTGTTTTTGAGACCAATGGTTTAAAATCCAATTTTGCATATTTAAGCCATTGTATTCTCTTATTTCAAGATTTAAAGGAAAAAACTCTACACATTAAATAAGATTTTAAATGTTTTTAATTTAATGATTGGTTTATTTGCACTAGTCCTTAGTAGTCAATCTTCATATCCACATTTTTATTTCATCAACAATCATCTCAGACACACCTTCTAACAAGACTGACTTAAAATAGTACGACAGGAAACTATGCCTTCAGGAGCATGTTTATTGTGTTTGAGATGATACATCAGGTGCTCTCTGAGCTACAAAGGGTAAAAGGAAATCCTCTCATTACAAACTGACAAAGGTAAAAGGTAAAACATTTTTCACAACAGCATGAACCACATACTCAGAAATAGATCTGGGCTTAATACAAATGACATAATTCCTAGTCATCTACGGCTACTTTTATAACTTCATACAGATAATGAATTAGGCTAAAATGCACTATAATATTTGGTAGACTTCAGGACCAGTATCCTTAGTACATCACAAAATACATTTTGATATCCCAAAGAAGCAAGACTTGCAAGTAGGCGTTTTAAACATAACTAATCTACAGCTACAAAGTTCTACTCTTGATAGCATTTACCTTTTTGGGGAGTCTCCCAGTCTCCAAAGGATAAAAGCAGAGAGTAGAATCAGTATAACATATACACAGAAGTCCGTATTGTAAAGGCTATAAAGATTTGCAGCACAGTGAGAAGATGCCTTCTGCTCCTTCACACTGCATACAAATTATGTGAATTATGTTGCGTATCTCTTGGTCCACTGTCTGGCTATCCTGTCATGTTCTGCTCTGTTGGTCAAATACTGAGTGGCTATGCTTCCAACCAGAGGATCCGCTAGAAAAGTGGAAAGAACATTAAAGATATTATGTGGTGTCTTACAGGGACAGCTCTAATATTCTATTAAATTGAAACATTTATTTTTCAGCAGCATCTTGAGATATAATAGCTAGATTTTCAAAATAGAAATGTTTAAAGTAACATGATTATCTGTATATTTTAATATTCAAAACAGGAAAGCCCCTTGCACTAACAAAATGAATGAGTTAACAGATCTGATTTTAATAAAAGATGGCTGGGTGCGGTGGCTCACGCCTGTAATCCTAGCACTCTGGGAGGCCGAGGCAGGTGGATAGCTCGAGGTCAGGAGTTCGAGACCAGCCTGAGCAAGAGTGAGACCCCATCTCTACTAAAAATAGAAAGAAATTATCTGGCCAACTAAAAATATATATATAGAAAAAATTAGCCGGGCATGGTGGCCCGTGCCTGTAGTCCCAGCTACTGGGGTGGGTGAGGCAGTAGGATCGCTTAAGCCCAGGAGTTTGAGGTTGCTGTGAGCTAGGCTGATGCCACGGCACTCACTCTAGCCCGGGTAACAGAGCGAGACTCTGTCTCAATAAATAAATAAATAAATAAATAAAAGACGTAAGTCTTTAATATATAAAAACTATTTTGTTGTCTTGGCATTTTATTTAACAATGGAAGTATATTAGGTAGTTACATTTCTGCTTTCTTATGGATGCTAAAAAATGGTGATTTTAAAATAAAACTCTAATCGTACAATACAATGGTATTCATAATCACTATTTGTATCTCACTTGAAAACTTATTTGCCATTTCATTTTAAATGATTTCAATTTAAATTTCCCAACTAGAAATTGAATCTGAGATGTAAACTTTTATTTCAAATTTATTTTTCAAAAAGATGAAATATATATACATGGTACAATATTTGAATTGTATAAAACAACAGCCAGTAAAAAAGTTAAACTCTTTTTCTTCCTGTCTCCAACTATGCAGAAGTTTCTCTCCCTGGCAAACAATTGTTAACCATTTACAACATTTCATTCCAGAGATACTATATGCATTGATAAGCACTGAGAATATTATTGCTATGTATATATATTTTTCCAGTACCTTGCTTTTTTACTTAATATATCTTAAAGACCTTTCTCCATGAGTTAATATAGAGTTGTCTCATTCTACTAGCTATATCCTCTATTAATGAGCATTCAGGTTGTTTCCAATCTTTTGCTTTAATAAATGATACAATGAATACCTCTATCTATATATAGATGTATATATATAAAATATATATCAGTTGCAAACATATAACTGCAGAGCCTAAGGTAACAGTAATAGTCTTTAGTGTCTTAGTAATTTTTTTTAAAAAGTCAACTTCAAAAATGACCACATGGTAAGACAACATATGTGAAATTCTAGGTCTAAACATCACTTTATCAAGTCAGTTACCCATAGTTGAAATTCACATGTGGCAGTTAGGCCTTTTTTTTTTTTAAGTTAAGAATTATACACTAATGACTATCTCTGAGTTTATATAATCATAATCTAGTCCAATTCTCTCTTGTAATTAATCTAAAAAGGAAGGGAGAACAAGAAAGACCTTCATTACTAAGTGATTGCCTTAAAGCACATACCAGTATGGAAGGAGCAAGAAAAGGAGGCCCTAGTGTCAGAGACATTGCTTTACTCTTCTCAGAAGTGGTTTGTACAGCTATACAGTGTAAAAAGTAGAGATTCCATCAATGATTGTGATAAAATAATTAGAGTGGGATGCCATTAACAAACTAAATGAAGGGTACTTGAGAAATTTCTGGCCTGGTCTACCTGAAATGTCCTTGGTAATCTCACAAAATGTTTTATGCTGATCTTTCTACCAAAAGCATTTACTTCTCAATCCACATTTAATCTAACTGGAAAAATGTATTCGTTTTTGTAGCCTTACTGTATGTGTTAATAAAGACTTGCTTCTGTCTCTAGTTTAGGACTGGGGGAAAAAATATTGAAGATTTGCTTACCAGGGTTGCAGTCTGTCAAAAGGGAACAAATAGACAGCAAAACCTTTGAAATAGTCAAAGCGGGACTCCAGTTGTCTTTAAGGATGTCCAGACAGATGACTCCCTGACTGTTGATGTTGCAGTGATAGATTCTCGTGCGGAAAGTAACCTAAGCACAGTCATATTAAAAACAAACAAACAAACAAACAAAGAATGTTTTATTACCAACTGAAACACTCACCAGAAAAAATAAAGGGTGACACATCATAGGTGATACTAAATATCAAACTACACGTAAATGGAGCTGATCTTAAATTAGGTTCAGTAACAAAATTAAATGGTTTTATTTGATTCAGTTTAAAGAAATTTTTGTTTTTTACTCGGTATAGAAAGAAACAAACTGAGTAGTTGATCAGTTGAATCTAAATAAATGATACGGTATTTCTACGTATGTATTTGGGTACATGTGTACACACACACACACACACACAGAAAGTAAGGGAGAACAGAAATGTTTTGGTGTTAACGGTAAGAAAAACCAGATGAATTTTAAAAAAAATAAACATTATATTAGCTTCTTAGTAGAAAAGACCAGTATCAACTCAGCTAATTTCTTGCCACGTGAGAAAATACTAGACAAGGACCGAGAGGGAGATTGATAAAACCATCTGTACTATCTGCCTTTCTTTTTTCTTTTTTTTTTTGAGACAGAGTCTCACTCTGTTGCCCAGGCTAGAGTGCCATGGCATCAGTCTAGCTCACAGCAACCTCAAACTCCTGGGCTCAAGCAATCCTCCTGTCTCAGCTTCCCAAGTAGCTGGGACTACAGGCATGCACCACTATGCCTGGCTAATTTTTCTATATATGTATTTTTAGGTGTCCATATAATTTCTTTCTATTTTTAGTAGAGACGGGGGTCTCGCTCTTGCTCAGGCTGGTCAAACAGCTGAGCTCAAACAATCCGCCCGCCTCGGCCTCCCAGAGTGCTAGGATTACAAGCGTGAGACACTGCACCAGGCCCTGCCTTTCTATTTCTTAGCCTATCATTTTCACAGCTGGTTCACTGTCTTGTTGGACTAAAATATTAAAATAAGCAAGGTCTTTAGCTACTGGATAAAGAGATGTGTGAGAAAAAAAAAGATAAATCATAGAAACAAATGCTGGCAAGTTTCAAAACAGCCACAAACACTAATTGGGTGGTTAATTCACAATTGGAGTTGCAGAGAAAAAAAGACAATTCTTGATCTCTTGGAAGTAGCAGTGTACTGTGAGCTCCAGAGTGGAATCTGGGAAGAAAATATTAAAAGCTCTCAAAAGTGTCTTTCTACAAAGAATGCACAATTAAGAGAGGGAGGGATGGGGGGAAGAAGGACATTAGTTTGGGAGGAGGAGAGTACAACCCTTTAGAACTCCTCTATGTGGTTAGCTGAATTGAGATGGGCTAAAAGTGTAAAGTACGTAGCAGATTTCAAAGACTCAAAGTTCTCAAAAAGGGAATGCAAAATATCTCATTAATCATATTCTTACATTGATTACACGCTGAGATAATATTTTGGATATATTAAGTTAAATAAAATATATTATTAAAATTAATTTTTTCTACTTTTTTAAACATTAGAAAAAAATTTAAAATTATATATGTCAATTGCATTATATTTCTATTAGTCCTGCTCTAGAATATAATATATATTTAGATCATTGACCGATGACTACTCAATAGATATGCAATTTATAAATATATTTTCAGCTATCAATAACCAGTGAAAAGAATAGGATCCAAGAACAGTAGAAGAAATTAAATTTTTATTATTCTTCAAGAAGTTCAACACTTTTTCTGAATTTCAAAAAGATTCAGCACTGTGAAGAAATAAATTATTCCTAAAAAGATTGACACCAGAAATCTTATTTTTTCTAATCCTACAGTAGACCTTAATGATGTTTAATACTGTATAATATATTTTAGCAAGAAGAATGAACCAACAAAAATCAAAATATTGCAATTTCAGCAAAAAATAAACATGTTTAATTTACAATATTTATCAATAATCAAAATTATTGACAAATCATATACAGAACTATAGTTTAAAATCCTTGTTAGTCAATTTCCATTTTCCATTAAAAGGTGCTAAGAAAAATGTAAGAGTCTTTTTCTTCAATTAATTTCCCCCCACATACAAAAATAAATTATACAACATAAATCTTGCTAACTCCTTTCCTAATTTTGTTAACATGTTAAAACCAATTTCCAATGTGAAAAAACAAGCATGTAGAAAATAAGTCTCACCATTTATATAGTCATGAAGTATTTTGCTAAGGTTTTACTTTTTTTCTATAATATATAAAACTTAATCAGCATATTGAAGTTAGTGATACACTGGCATTTAATATGTGTCATTCTGAATGTGAATGCAATTTATGGTGTTATCTATGTGAGTATTTTGCCCCTTTGACTGCTTTAGCAAGACTCTACAGACATGGGAACATTAAAAAAGATAGCAATTTCAAGATCTTAGATTCTAACGGGACCACAAAGTCAAGCACTCTAAACACCAACTGACAGTCTATACCTCCAGGCGATAAGGGACTTTGGTATCTGTGATTTGAGGTAAACACCACTAGGGTAGAACTTGTTAGATAATGTTTTCCTGAGAAATAATCCTATCCTTTTCCCCCATAAAATAAAACCTTTATTTTTATGCATACACACACATACATATACATGCGCAGGCTACATAAATTTTAAATAGCATAGAGAACATAAGGAACTGTGTTAAAGAAAAAAATTTTATCATAGTTAAGGGCTACAGACTTGATAACACACTTTTCCTTGGTATGTCAAAATCTCTGTAATCAATTCTGCTCATGCTTAATTCTGGTGATTTTTACTGTTGGCTTGACCATTTTAGAAGGAGAAAGAGAAGTCAGGGGAGGAAGCTATTCAAGTAATTGTTAGGTTTACGCTTTGCAAAATAACTGGCATTCATAACATGACACAACTCACCCCCTCTGTTTGTTATCTATCTAATTCATACTTCCAATGAACTCAGAGACAACAAAAAGGCAGAAGTCACTTGGCTACCCTCAGTTTCTGTTATTACATCATACCCACAGACGGTACAAAGTGAATTTACTAGATATTATTAGTTTCTCCCTTCTTTGATATGGTTTTCCAGGTTTTGCTTAACTATGAAGGTATCTGGCACAAAATTCATGTTATTAAACCCTTATTTCTGAAAGCTGGCAAACAGGTACCCTCTTTCTGTTGATTACAAAGTTATCTGTGAAAGACAGGAGTCAATTACTTTCGGTTTTACAATTCTTGGTTACATAAGAGTATCAATATCAATCCATGAAAAACAATGAAATAAAAATGATTACAACAATATACATTTAAGTTACAAAATAACTGATTTTGGAAAGGTATAAATATTTAAGAATACACTTCCAGGTTCTTACCTTTGGTGGCTTAAATGGATAATCTGATGAAAATGTGATATCCAGAAAAAACACACCACCTTCGTATACAGAACCTGGTGGGCCAAGTATAGTTGATCTCCATTCATATATGTTATCTCCTTTAGGCCCAGCACTATTTAAAAGAAATTAAAAATCAATATGTACATTTGTAAGCAATGCATGTTAACATCTTTTTAAAACCAAGGAAGTGTTAAAAGGTAAATTAGCAAACTAGAACAATAAGAAATGAGATAAGCATAAAAGAAATAAGCCCAATGTATTCATGAGTATGTATACAAACCCACCTGGAAATATTTTAAATTTACAGAAAAAAGTACAAGAAAAGCAAGAAAAGTACAAACACCTGTGTAACTTAACTCATAATCTCCTTCTGTTAGCATTTTGTCCCATTTGTTCCTCCCTCTTTCTCTCCCCCAAATACCCTCCCTATCCCCAGTGTGTGGACGTTTTTTTCTGAGTCATTTGAGAGTAAGTTGCATACATCATAACATTTTCCCCATGAATACTTAAGTGTTCATTTCCTAAAAACAATCTCCTATAAACCACATTACAGTTAAAATTATCATTTATCAATATAATACTTTAATCTACAATTTACATTTTAATGTCAACTGACTCAGTAAAACCATTTAAAAATTTAATTATTCTCCAGATGCAGGATCCAGTCTTAGAATCCATCATGTATTGTCCTATGTCTTTAGTCTACTTTAACATGGGTCTTTTTAGCCTTTCTTTAACTTTTATAACATTAACATTTTTGCAGAATATAGTCTCTAAAAAAAATAGAATGCTCACTTTGAGCTTGTCTGATATTTCCATATGATTAAATTCAAGTAATGTATTCTGAGGATATCACATGCAGAGGCACATGGTATCCACCTGTACCTCACTGGTGATGTTAAATTTCATCATCCAGACAAGGTGCTGTTCAGTTTTCCTACTGCTTAATTTTTACCTTTTTCCCTACAACCAATAAGCAATCTTTAGGAAGACACTGTAAGACCATGTAAATATCCTGCTCCTCATCAAAATTTCTTCCCTAGTTTCAACATCTATTTGCAAATGCTATGGTTTGGTTTGTCCCTGCCAAAACTCATGTTGAAATTTGATTCCCAATGTGGCATTGTTGGGAGTTTTCTGAGTCGTGGTGGTGGATCCCTCGTGAACAGATTAATGCCCTCCCCCTCAGGGGTAAGTGCGTTCTCATTCTCCAGAGAATGGATTAGAAGAGAATGGGTTGCTAAAAGAGTATGGCTTCCTCTATGGGATCTCTTCCCACACAACAGCTCCTTTTCCGCTTTCCACCGTGAGTTGAAGCAGCTTGAGATCCTCACCAGATGCAAATGCCCAAGCTTGAACTTTCCAGCCAATCAGAATCATGAACCAAATAAATCACTTTTCTTTATAAACTACCCAGTCTCAGGGATTCTGTGACAACAACAAAATCACCATTTTCCAACTCCAGTACTGCCTCCATACTTAACAGTTGCCCCTTGAGTCCTCTTTTCTCTTGTTTTTATGTATGCGTATTACATATTACTGGCATGGTATGATGGTTTCCTTTTTTCTCCGGATGTTTTATAATTCATTATTGGCTTTAATTATTTTGATGCTCTTTGGGCCACTGGGAACCCTTTCAAAATGGCTCCTACATCCTCATGACATACTGCCATCAATTTTTTAAGCACTTCCTTCTTTTCTGGCATAACAAGATGTCCCAGGCTCCAAGCCTTGGAATCAGCCATTTTTCTAAGGAGCCCTGTTTCATTTTAGTGGGAATGTTGTTAAAAAAACAGGATCTGAGTGCTAGGTGCTACTAAGTCCCAGTTATATTTTGGTGCAGTGTGCTCAACACCATTTCTTAATTTATTAAATACAAATATGAAAGAGTTCAAATAAAATTTAAACTCATAAGGCGACTTTAACATGCCTTAAAGTTTCTTCAAATACACATTACTGCCAGTTGGTGCAAGAGCTGGGATTCCCACATCAAATTCTCAGTTCTTAAATATGCTTCTTCCCACTTATGCTATTTGCCACAGGATAAAGGATACATTTAACTATTATAGCAAGACATTAAATTTAATTTTTCTTGTCTTGGAGTAGAATGAGCAGAGATATAGCTACGGTAGTTTGATACACCTAGCCTAAGGCATATGAGGGCTAAAATCCAGCCCTGCGTCCAGAGTAAGGAGCCCCTTTTCATTCTCACAAAGGTACCATCTCCTATCATGACATAGAGTGAGGTGGGAGAGGGGTAGGGAGGAGTCTGGGATAGGAACAGCTTCAGGATTGAGTGCATTCTAATTCCAACAAAACATTTTGCAGGCCAGCAGCTGACATGCCATTGAGGCTTCACAGTTGAGTGGAAAATGGGTGATAAATGCTGACAATCGCTAGACACACCATTTCACTAGTTGCTCTCTCTCCCCTACAAGGGCAGCGCTCCAGTAATTCCCCATTTTGTCTTGGATCGTCCATTTTTTCCCTCTCTGGCAAGTCACGCCAACAAGAATCCAACAATGCCATTTCTCCAATCTTTATTTAAAAATAGACCTCTACCCCTCTACCTTCCATCTCAATTATCTCTCCTGTAAAGCAAAACTCCCCGAAAGTATTACCTATAACTGCTGTTTCCAATTTGTCTCCTCTTGCTTTTATTTGAACCCTTCCCCCAAAGGCTTTTCTTCCTCATCACTCCCTTTAAACATCTCTTATCCAAGGTCACCAATGGCCTTATTACTAGACCCAATGATCACTTCTCACTCCTCATCTTATTTAATTGGTCTAGCAACATTTGACACAGTCGATGACTTCCTCTTTGATACACTTTCTCTGTTCTGTTCCTAGAAAAAAATACTTTATTAGTTTTCCTCCTGAATTTCTGGGCCCCTCTTTCCTAATTTCTATTGCTATTCTTTATCTCCCCAACCTCTAAATATTGCCAGTCATCCAGACCTAAGACCTTAGCTCTACAGTCTTTTCTACCTCCATATACTCTTTTGGCTATCTCATGCAATTTTATGGCTTCCAATAGCACCAATATGCTCTTAACTCCCAAATTTGTATCTCCAGCCTAGATTTTTTGCTCTGCAAAAGACAACATCAAGAGAAGCCACAGTCTAGGAGAAAACGTTTGCAAAAGGTACATTTGATGAAGCACTATTATCCAAGATACACAACTCTTAAAACTCAACTATTAAAAAATGAACAACCTGATTAAAAAATGGGCAAAATAAAAAACACCTCACCGAAGATGACAAATGGCAAGTAAGCACATGAAAAAATGTTCAACCTCATGTCACTGAAGAATTTGCAAATTAAAACAATGACACACGTGTAAGAATGGCCAAAATCCAAAACACTAACACCACCAGATGCTGGCCGAGACGTGGAGCAACAGAACTGTCATCCATTGCTGGTGGGAACGCTAAATGGTACAGGGAATGCAAAATGTCCAGACTCATTTTTTTTTAGATGGAGATGTCCACTTTGAAAGACAGTTTGGCAGTTTCACACAAAACTAAACATATCTTTACCATATGGTCCAGCAATCCCTGGTATTTACCCAAAGGAACTGAAAACTCAAGTCCACACAAAAACCTGCACACAGGTGTGTATAGGAGCTGGATTCACTAACTGCCAAAACTTGGAAGCAACCAAGATGTCCTTCAGTAGGTGAATGGATAAATAAACTGGGTACATCCAGACAATGGAATATTATTTAGTGCTAAAAAGAAATGAACTACAAGCCATGAAAAGACATGGAGGAAACTTCAATGCATATTACTAAGTGAAAGAAGCCAATATGAAAAGGCTACATACTATTATGATTCCATTTATATGACATTCTAAAAAAAGCACAACTATGGAAATAATAAAAAGATAAGTGGTTGCCAATGGTTAGAGAAGAAGGGATGAAAAGGTAGAGCACAGAGGATCTTTAAGGCAATGAAACTATTCTGTATGGTCTAACGTGGTACATATATGTCATTATACATTTTTCAAAACCCATAAAATGTACACCACCAAGAGTGAACCTTGATGTAAATTAGGGACTTTGAGTGATAATGATGTGTCAATGTAGGTTCGTTAATTTTAACAACTGTGGTGTGGGATGATGATAGTGGGGATGGTTGTATAAGGCCAGGGGGTTATATGGGACCTCTCTGTACTTGCTGCTCAATTTTTCTACGATCCTAAAACTGCCCTGAAAAATAAAGCTTATTAATAAAAACAAAATACAAATAAAGTTCAGAACAAGGATTTGTTTGTGTATTAAAACAAGAAGTCATCAATGTTTCTCTAAGTGTTAGTTTACAAAAAGAGTTTCTAACTTACAAATGGATGTGTTCCAAAAATTTGTTATAAAACACCACATTTTGATGACAGTAAATAAGGTAGTCTAAGGCTGGTCCACAAAAGTTTATTTAAATCATTTCCTCCATTATGTTAAATGAAGTATTGTATATTTGAAGTAAAAAAATACTGAAAAGCAATGTTATATTTTACGTGTCATGATATCTGGCTAAATGTTTAAAAAATACATACTCCAAAGGTGCTCCTGGATTTATCAGTCTGGCCCCCCAAGTTCATGTACTTGGCAGGTATTGACTCTGGTCTCTAATCTTTTCCTACTCTTTCAAACACACCCTTGTAACCAATGAGAAAACAGCGGTAAAAACAGAAAGAATGAGAGGCAAAGAAAAAGATTATTCCTGGAGACTTAAGGGGCTGAAATGATTGAAAAATGAAGGACACAGGGAATGGGATTATAAAAGTGATAGATGGTTGGGCTATGCACAGGGAGGCAAACAAACAGCTCACCAACCAGCCACAGACAGGAGAGAGGTAAGGATAAAAAGAGAATCAAGGTAGGGAGGTGACCAGCAAGCATTTCTCAGCAGGCATGAAAATGGAGAAAGGGATTCTACTGGGACAACAGACGCAGAAGCAGCAGAGCAAAGAAAATAAGGAGAGGAATCTACGCTGGCCCGGACAGTGGGCAGTCTCTTCAGTAACAGTGAAGAGGAATGGGCCATTTGATTTGAAACAGAAATCTGGGAGGTAAACAAGAAAGGGTAATTTCTATGTCAGTAGCAGACAGAAAAAAAAAAAAAAAAAACCTAGCCAAGGTTGTTGCTATTAAAATAATGCATGAAATCAGCTGTTCTCACTGGTGACTTTTAACACTGGAGCCATTTCCAGATATTTTTAAAATTCACAATTTCTGAAAAGCAATTAGCATATATCCTGGGTTAATGAAGATATTTAAAAGTCACATAGACTCAGAAGTGTTTTAATTAATTCTTGACACCACCAAGATCCTAACAATCAGTTATGTTAAAAATCAAATTTCTATAAGTTATTTCAATTTGAGAATTAGTTGCCTTGATGATTATTTTATAGTTTAAGCATTACATTCATTTTTTATAGGATATGACTGTGTCAGCTACCTTTCTTTTGTTCAACCTTAACAGCTAGATAAGATTCAGATTAGTAAAATTGCTAATAAAATGAGAGGCATTTAAGCACTATGATTCAGTCAAATGAAGTCAAATGAAGTAAAATTGTACAATTTTTACATTGTGCCAAACTATACGGAAATACTCCAGTAATTAAGAAATATATCTAGTGTCCACAGACTCTATACAAAGTGATTTTATTGCGAAAATTTTTTTTCAAGAGATGAGGTCTCACTCTGTCACCC
The DNA here is from genome assembly GCF_041146395.1 of Eulemur rufifrons. Lineage (NCBI taxonomy): Eukaryota > Metazoa > Chordata > Mammalia > Primates > Lemuridae > Eulemur > Eulemur rufifrons. The sequence goes on from NC_090983.1 coordinate 47,367,837, forward strand.
AGACTAGAGTGCAGTGGCAAGACCGTAGCTCGCTGCAGCTTAGAACTCCTGGGGTTCAAGTGATTCTCCAGCCTCAGCCTCCCAAGTAGCTGGGACTACAGGCACAGGCCACCACATTGCTCCCTGTATTACCCAGGTAGGTCTCCAACTCCTGGGTATTCTCCCACCTCAATCTCTTGAGTCACTGGGACTATAGGAGTGAACCCACCATGCCCAGCTCTTGGAAAATGTATTTTTAACTTGAAAACAGAAATATAAAAATTTTAGATAAAAATGCCATTGCCTTAAAAAAGGAGCACTCTAGAAAACACAAATGATAATATTTATCAAGGTAGCTCACTTATTCACTAGAAATACATATTTAAAAAGAAGTTTCTACATATAAAAGGTTACTCCATTAGGTTGCATTAAGTATTATAAAAGTCATGAGAATTTCCACATATCTTTTATTGCAAAAATAATGCTTCAGAATTGGTACATTTCATTTAAAAATACATAGTATTAGAATTTAAAACCAATCACTCTAACTGTTCGCAACATAAATGGATATGGCTTTTCCCACAAAGAGGCTATCAATTTAGCATCTTGACATAAGTACTAGGGGGAGGGAATTAGGGAGAGGAGCACTTAAATTAGACCAATATTTAGGAAAGACTGGAGTGAGTTAGTTAATAAGTACTTGAGAAAGTTCATTATAAAAATTTTTAGGTCAGTAAGGTACATCTTGGGGATTAAGGTGGGACTCAATAAATAGGTTCTCCTGAGTTCTAAGAATAATATTAAAAATACAAAGATAGTCAACGTAGCATTGTATATAATAGTGAAAAACCGCATAAATGTCCACCATAAGGAAATAAATAAGCAATTAAAATGAATCACCTAGATACTTTTAGCAAGAGATAGATCTCAAAAATAATGCTGAATGAAAAAGTTAAGTTGAAGGATTAAGTATGCAACTGGATACCATTTATGCAAGTTTTTAAAACAAAACAATTGTCCCACATATTGTTTATGAATATATACATGCAAAGTCAAAGAAAACTTATACAGAAATCATGTTCAAAAAATACAGGACAATCACTGCCTCTGGGGAGCAAGGAAGAGGAATGAGACTGGAAAGGAAGTACAAAGACATTTCAATTTCATATAGTTTTATTTCCTTTAAAAATGTGTTCAAGTTAAAATTATTTAAGGATTATTGGATTACTACTCGCGTCCTATTTACTTCTGTACTTTACATTTAAAAAAAAAAAAAAAAAAGGTGAAAGTTTCAAAGTACACCAGAGCTCTATTTTACTATTAAGATGAATAAATAAAGGAACATTTTATGGTGTACCTGCTCTATGCCAGGGGCTTTATATCTCATCTAACTTGATCCTCAGTAATCTGTGAAGCATATTTATTACAATTTCATAGGTGAGAAAATGCAGGGTCAGAAAGAGTATGTGACTTGCCTATGGTTATACATAGTTAAGATTCTCTTCTAAAATGTCATTGCAAATTTTAAAACAATAAATCCATATAAATATTTTAAATTACCCAGCTCCTGCTGAAAATGTTAAAAGATTGAGAAATAGGCCGGGCGCGGTGGCTCACGCCTGTAATCCTAGCACTCTGGGAGGCCGAGGCGGGTGGATCGCTCGAGGTCAGGAGTTCGAGACCAGCCTGACCAAGAGTGAGACCCCGTCTCTACTAAAAATAGAAAGAAATTATATGGACAACTAAAATATATATATACAAAAAATTAGCCGGGCATGGTGGCGCATGCCTGTAGTCCCAGCTACTAGGGAGGCTGAGGCAGTAGGATCGCTTAAGCCCAGGAGTTTGAGGTTGCTGTGAGCTAGGCTGACGCCACGGCACTCACTCTAGCCCGGGCAACAGAGTGAGACTCTGTCTCAAAAAAAAAAAAAAAAAAAAAAAAAAAAAAAGATTGAGAAATAAAGGTATCTGATAATATATTAAAGGTGATTCTGTAATAGCCTCTATTACTACATACTTCAAAAAAAATTACATGCTAATGCTTACAATTTGGATTATTAACCTTTTTGTTCTGTATCTGTTTTGCTTATTTAAGTGTCTAATATAGTAGCTTCTCTACAACTTTAGAGGTTATATTTCTAAAGAGTATCTTGTTGAACAGAACAGCAAGTGAAAAAATGAGCTTTAGAGTCTTTTATCACCTAAGATGTGGGGATGGGAGGAAAAACATGCAAAATGATATTAAATTCAAGTTTTGAAAAGAGTACACAAGAAAATCCATATCACCTTCAAAAGAATATGATTCACTTGCATTAAAAATCTATGCTGGTATGTAACTCTTTTTGAAACACCTTCAATAAGTGTTTAGGAAATAATGATCAGAGTACTGTCCTATAAAGAAGTGGATTCTTTTCATTAGATTTGTGTTAAGCAGATTCTAATTCTTTTAAAAAAGTTTTTGAACCATCCCATACCAGCTTAACATCTTTTACATAAATTACTGAAAAATGCTTGTCTAATCTCCTGGCCCTTTTGTAAATTACTGTGATGCTTGAAAGTATGGTTTTTGAGACCTAGCCTACTTTTCATATATTTAGAGTGTGGCACATAAATAGATTTCTTCTTTCTACCCAGCCCTGACAACCTTACCACATGGTCTACAAAGAAAGAAGCAATATTTATTTTCATGGTCTTTTGTTTAAAGGGATTAGATTAAACACACTCCTAAAATGGCTGTGTGTGGGAAATATGTACACATAAATAAATTCACAATCTGCAAAAACATCTTCATAAAAGAATTGATGACTATTTCTGGCAGTTAGATGTATATAATAAAAAGACTGGTGAACTTGAAAAATATTTAAGGCATTTGCCTGAAGAATTCTATCTGCACATATAATGCAATGCTTTCTTGATCCAGTAATTACCACATAGTCTTTCTTCAAAGCTACTACTATAAAGCATGTGCTTTGTCTGTCTTAAGTCCTATTATGACAGGCATCATCCAAATTCAGTCAAGTCTATTGTGCATAATCATGAGAAAGACTTTATAAGAGAGTAAGAATTCTAGTCCAGATATTTTCCATTGCAAAGTACTGCACACTTGTATAAACACAGGTGAAAACATTTCTGAAAGTACAGTGATACACAAAGTGAAATGATTAAAAACAAAAAACAAACCCAACTTCAGTCAGTTAAAACATACTTTGAACAACTACTATGCACCAGGTACTGGTGTTAGGAGGATAAACTGTGAGGATGGTGAAATTAAACATCAACAAGTATATTGTCTTTAGCTAATGTGGTCACAATCTCACATTTAAGTTACTTGTTTTTTATATTCACATTCACTGTGGAAGTGTAAAACCAGACTTGACTAAAATATTTACAAACTCAAAAAGCTGCTCTGTCCAGGGGATTTTTTTTTTTTTTTTTTTTTTTTTTGAGACACGGTCTCCCTCTTTCACTCAGGCTGGAGTGCAGTGGCATGATCATAGCTCACTGCACCTCAAATTCCTGGGTCAAGCGATCCTACCACCGCAGCCTCCTCAGTAGCTGGGACTACAGGCGTGAGCCACTCACTATGCCCGGCTAATTTTTTTTTTTTTTTAAGTGATCCACCCTTTTCAGCTTCCCAAAGTGCTGGGATTATAAGGAGGACCCACCCCACCCAGCCATTATCCAGGAGATCTTTGACTTTTCTCTCACCAATGGAGACCTCAAGAATACTTTTCTCCTCTAAGTCTTTTCTACTCTCTCAGCCTATAGGAATCCCTGATTCAAACACCCATCACCCTTTCTCTTCCTAGTCTCCTCTACTCTCTCAACTGAAGCCTACAGAGCTCAACCGTCACTGGAGCACAGGAAGAGGGGAAAAAGGTAATCTTAGTTATCAATGAGTTGTTCATTTTAACAAGGTTATCAATGGTGTTAACAGCTTTGGAATATCCCCAGCATGTAGAACAAACTTAACTACATTAATTACATCAAATGCTAAATGGACATACGTGAACTAGGCTGGGAAATTAAACAGTCTTTGTAACATTTTTCTAAGGGAAAACCATATCTCTATATCTCTTTCTAAACTTCAGAAATTGTTTTATAAGTGATCAGTTGTCATTCCTGAGTGCTTTGGGAAATGTCATATTTCTCTAGGCTGAAAGCAATTAGGAGTTCATAATTTACTCGGGAGAGCCATAATATAGGCAATTGGGGGAAGGGAGGAGGATGGGAAAATAATACAGAGAAGTAATTCCACTAACTAAAAAGGTAGAACTAGTTATGTTGCCAGCAGTTCCAATTATTTTATCTTCCTATTCTCTGCCCTCAAAATGACCTCTTTCTGGTAAACCTGTGAATTCTGGTACAATTTCTATTACAACCAACCAGGAAATGGTATTGCTTATGTGAACATACCAATTTACTGAGTCAAAAGTATCTGAACTTTCACAATATGCAAAATACAATGATTCCTGGAATCAACGAAGAAGTAAATAAATTCATTCATTCATTAAAGATTTATTGAGTGTCTACTATTTTGTGCTGGACATCTGTGCAAGAAACTAAAGATACAATGCTCACTGCCTTCAGGGAGATTACAGCCTAGCTGAGGATATACATGTTAATCAAATAAATTCACAAAAAACAGAAAATGTGACAAACGCTACAAAGGAGAGGTATGCCTTGCTGAGCACCAGGTGAATGTTAGGGAGATAGGGAAGATTCAGAGGAAGCAATGCTTCAGAGAATATTTGAAAGATCCAGTGTGAGTTAATTGGATGAGAAGAAAGGACTGGGAAAGAACACTTAATAGCATATGCAAATGTCCTAAGGCAGGAAGGAACAAGATGAGTAGTAGCAGGGCCTGGAAATAAGGACAATATGGCAGAAACAAAAAGAACATGAGATAAGTACAACCAGAGATGATCCGATGAAGAAAGTAGTAACAAATGTCCATGCAAGACTTTGTCAGGCTGTACTAAAGATATCTGTCTTTATCCTAAAAGCAACAAGAAGCCATCAAAAGATTTTAAGCAAAGAAGGCGGTCACACTAATATTTACATTTTGAAAAGCTTCCTCAGGTTGCCGTGTGGAGAATGGCCTGGAAGAGGACCAGAGGGGCTGGTGGGTGGACAACTGCAGTAATCCACATGAGAGGTGGTGGCAGGCTGGACTAAGGTGGTACTAGAGATAAAAAGAAGAGGATGGATTTGAGAGATATTTAGGAGGTAAAAAAAAATCAACCAGACATATTTTTGAAATATGGGAGGAAAGGGAATAGGTGGTATCAAGAACAGCTTGTAGTCTTTTGTACTACACAACACAGATGATTATAGATGCCATTTACTAAGATATGGATGCTGAAAAAGCAGCTGGTTTGGCACATACTGAGATTAAGAAATCTTTGAGATATCCAAATGATAGTATGTCAAAGACACAGACAGACAAGACAAGGTAGAGGAGCCTGGGCTGTAGATACAAACTTGTGAGATTTTGGTGAGAAGGAGAGATAATGCCTGGAATGAAAGGAACAAACCTAAGTCATAATAATATATGACAGACCTGTGACAGATAAATAATGGAGGGACAAAAAAGCAAATAGGAACAAAGCAAATGGATTAATTCCATGAAGAGATATGAAAAGAAACTAGTTTTGAAAAGGGTGCTAGAGACTAAGGAAGACTTTGTCTGGTGATATGGGGATCATACCAGCTCACAGTGAGGAAAACAAAAAAGTAATTTTGAACAATCTCTATGACATATGGTAAATGGAAACAAAAAAAAGGAAGGTACACAACAGTGGATATATATATACTCCTTTATAGGTAGAAACTACAAGAGCTATTTGCATGTGTACACTGGCAATATGAACTGACTCTTTCTGGAAAAATACATAAGGAAATGCTAATAGTGGTTATCTCTAAGAAGGATGTGGTGCTCTGGAATGACACGGAAACCTGCTTTTCACTGTGTAGTCTTCCTATTCTGAATTTGTTCTGTATAATTTTCAATTTAAAAGAAATGGGGGCGGGCATCAGGGGGTACCCAGTGAGTCAAGACTAGAGTTATGGCTGAAGCAGTAAGAGTACTGTGGATGCACCGCAAGAGAAAATCTAAACCATAAAGAATTTTAAATAGGCAGAGTGAATTTCTATGACATGCTTTCTTAACCTCAATCCTAAAACAGGAGAACTTTGACAACAGAGATTCCCTGATTCTGAAATAACAGATTAATAAAAGCTTTCAGATATCTTAGCTAGGACTACTTGTCCCTGCTTAGGATAACTTCTTTCCCCTCATTCTTTGCACACTAAACCTTAGCGGCTCATCCAAAATTTAAGCCACTTTGCCAATATATTATAAATCTGTATTACAAGGTAACCGTATTTGACAGATCATCTCATTTTCATATTCCACCTTCTACTTCAAGACAGGCTATTATTGTGTAAAGTACAACAGCAGATAAATGTGCCAAACTCCAGTCCAGTTTATCATGAAGCTTAAAGCAAGCACAGACTCTAAAAGCACCTATTTATTTGTCCATTATTTTTTTCTATATGTTTTGTTTTGGAGCTTGATATAGGAGGGTCAGTATGGAAATGTATCTTCTACCAGTAATTGTATTTTTTGCTATATTTTTGTTCAAAACTTAATAATGCATAATGCCTACACGGAATCCTTGACCTGCAAAAGACTTCCAAAATTCAATAAATCTATTTCTTGATTATCATCTGCTTTATGGAAGATCTTTTTCTTCTGGTGGACGTAATTATAAAGCTTCATAATATAGGTAGTACATAAAGATAACAATGAGGTATTCCCAAAACTGAATGTTAATGATTCATTCTTGTAACATTTTCTGAGCAACCACTATGGCTGGGCACTGCTGGATGAAAATACACTGATGAGGAGAACAGACACGGGCCCTGTCCTCTAAAGATCACACAAATACTGACCTAATAACACAAAATTATCAACATAAAACAATACTAGATAATGTAAAGTCACTTAAGTAAGCAGGATATATCCCAAAAAGAGTGCAAGAAAAATAGTACTTTAACTGATTCTGTATTTTTTTTTTTGCCCCAACACATGGGCATGGCTATATTCCCATCAGTTAACACTGGTTCACTCAAATAATAAGGGAAGAGAGAGAGAGGCAATCAGTGTAGAGAAAATCTCATAGGTGATTATTAAGCAACCTTATTAAGAGATACTAAGTTAATTGTTGGCATTCCTACATCTGAACTCATGGCATTCCTACATCTCAACTCAGTTGCCAAATGTAATCACCCATGGGTTTTAAAAATTACTGAATCTCTTGGCCTGGTTGGGTGGCTCATACCTGCACTTTGGGAGGCCAAGGTGAAAGGACTGCTTGAGGCCAGGAGTTCAAAACCACCCTGGGCAACATAGTGAGATCCCCATCTCTACAGAGAAAAAGAAAATTAAGCCAGGCCTGGTAGCACATGCCTGTAGCCCTAGCTACTCAAGAGGTTGATGCAGGAGGATAGCTTGAACCCAGAAGTTGAAGGCTACAGTGAGCTATGACTGAGCCACTGCACTCCAGCCTGAGAGCAAGACTCTGGCTCTCAAAAAATTAAAAAATAAATAAATAAATAAATAAAAGAAAAAAACATTACTGACTCCCAGATCATACTGCCAGAAATTCTGACGCATTAATTAGTCTGGGGTGTGGTCTGAGCTTCTTACACAGGTTTAAAATCTCATCAAGTGCTAAAATACAAAACCATGGCCAGGCGCGGTGGCTCACGCCTGTAATCCTAGCACTCTGGGAGGCCAAGGTGGGCGGATCGTTTGAGCTCAGGAGTTCGAGACCAGCCTGAGCAAGAGCGAGACCCCATCTCTACTAAAAATAGAAAGAAATTATATGGACAGCTAAAAATATACATAGAAAAAATTAGCCGGGCATGGTGGTGCATGCCTGTAGTCCCAGCTACTCGGGAGGCTGAGACAGGAGGATCGCTTGAGCTCAGGAGTTTGAGGTTGCTGTGAGCTAGGCTGACGCCACGGCACTCACTCTAGCCTGGGCAACAGAGTGAGACTCTGTCTCAAAAAAAATAAATAAATAAATAAATTCTAACATTTAGAAAAGTCTACATAATGTGAAAATATAATGTAAAATATAAGGTGCTATTTAATTATATATAATTAATTCTAGAACATTAATCAGTACATTACTAGACATTATATGACTGTTATGCTATAAGATACTTTTAAAATAGAACTGAACAGTTTGGGATCTCTAACTTTGGAAAAGTCCAGTAAACTAAATCAGAAACTAGTGGACAATTAATGCTTTTATTAATAATATAGTTGTTAAGATAACCATTCAGGGACGTCAGTAATATGTTATCATCTATAAGCACATATAATATAAAATAGCAAAAGGGTTATTAAGAAGATCAAGAATACATTAATATATGTGACATAAAACATGTCTACTAGCGTAACAGTGGAATTAGGTCAGAGATTTTAAAATTACAAATGTAGCTGCTGCTACACAATAAGCTAAAGCTGAATCTTGCTTAGGATAAAGCCTTACAGAAAACACAATTGCCTAACTAATGTAAACCTGCATTCTCTATCACCTCTAGTTTTCTCTATCACCACTAAAGATTCTTTTTTTCTACTTCTATCTCTTATAATCTGAGCCTACCCTGAAGTTGTCTTTAGCATCCTACTTCTTGCTATATATAATGCCATACATCACATATATCACATACATACACTATATATTTATTGCTTAAAGTTTTCATCCTGTTTCACATAGATTTCTGTATCTTTAATTGTAGCATTGCATATTTCATACTATTGACTTTTCTTCAAATACTTGCTGAACATTATACACCATAACTTGTCTGTCCAACTGTCACTTCAAACTCATCAAAATTAAAATAATCTTTAAAATAAAATCTGGCCCTGCCAAAGACCAAAATTGTAGTATTTGATGGGAAAAATGTAGAGAGACCACCATGTTCAACCACTTCTGGGTGGGAAGAGATAGTAATACAACTTTTTAAAGACTCCCAGCCACGTGTATAAAGAGCCATTTTGATCAAGTCAACCCACTTCTAAGAAGCCGTCCTCAGAGAATAAACAGAGATGTAGATAAAATCTTTTGTACAAGGAGGCTCAAAGCAAAATAACAATAGTGAAACTCAAAATAACTTAAATGTCCAACAAAACAGTAATAGTTAAATCACTTAAGTTTTTTAATCAACTATGACATAGGCACTAAAAAAATCCAAATTTTAAAGATTGTTTAATAACATGGGGAAATGTTCATGACAGATTAAGGGGGGGAAAAGCAGGTCACAAAACTATACAGCAGTAATCAAATTGTGTAAACAATTTGTATATGTGTAAACAATATGTATATGTACCATATTTTTAAAAGGTAGGTAGAAATATTAATAGCTGTTATATCTATGGTAATATAGTTGATTTTTACTGTACTTTTTAGCTTTTCTGTCTTATCAAATATTCTATAATAATCCAGGTTGAGTATCCCTTATCCTAAATGCTTGGGACTAAAAGTGTTTTGAATTGTGGATTTTTTGGATTTTGGAATATGTGCATATACATAATATGCACATACCTCAGGGACAGGACCTAAGTCTGAACACAAAATGCTTTTTTTTTTTTTTTTTTTTGAGACAGAGTCTCACTCTGTTGCCCAGGCTAGAGTGAGTGCCGTGGCATCAGCCTAGCTCACAGCAACCTCAAACTCCTAAGCTTGAGCGATCCTCCTGTCTCAGCCTCCCGAGTAGCTGGGACTACAGGCATGCACCACCACGCCTGGCTAATTTTTTCTATATATATTTTTAGCTGTCCATATAATTTCTTTCTATTTTTAGTAGAGATGGGGTCTCGCTCTTGCTCAGGCTGGTCTCGAACTCCTGAGCTCAAACGATCCGCCCATCTCGGCCTCCCAGAGTGCTAGGATTACAGGCCTGAGCCACCGCGCCCGGCCTAAAATGCATTTCTTTCATATACAATATACACCTTATACACATAGCCTGAAGGTAATGTTATACAATAGTTTAGGTAATTTTGTTCATGAAACGAAGTTTGACCCATCAGAAAGTAAAAGTATCACTACCTCAGCCACCCATGCGAACAAGCTGGTTGGTTGTCCGGCATTACCATCATTCCTGACTCTGAAGTGATACGCTACTGATAAGCAATCATTTTCTTACACTTATCCACACATAAGGACTTAGTAAAAAACAGAACGTACCATTAATACAGTGAAAATGTGTTCAGGATAATTTGTGGTGTCATGTTGGCACTCAAAAAGTTTCAGATTTTGGAGCATTTCAGATATTTGGATTAGGGAAGGTCAACCTGTTATATATTTTTATAATAAAAAAGTTATTTTTAAAAATGGCACTTTCATTTATTGTTCCAGTTGCATAAGTATAAAACTTGAGTTTTAAGCCTCCTTCCTCACCATTCTCAAAGTCCTTCTGAATAATCTTTCTTATAACAAAAGAAGCTAAGTCAGTATTGAAAAGGCTTGAAAATCACAAAAGATCTAAAACCTGGTTGCATTTACCAGATGTGTGACATTGGGCAAATTACCCAATTTTTCTCCATCTGTATGTAATGGCACCTGACTTTGAGGTTACAGTGAAGTTCACAGCTCCTACTATTACGTAATTTTCTTTAGCACTATTTTCAACCCAGATACTTCGCACATCTGACCTGGGATTCAATTATGGATGTTTAGAATTGAAAGGCCTTTAGAGATCATTTAGTATGATTCCCTTTGTTTTACAAATGAAGAAACTGAGGTCAGGTGCTTGCTCAAAGCTACAGAGCCAATCTGTAGAAGAACCTGAATTCTAACCTGTTTCTTGACTCCAAGTTCAGTACTGTTACACCAGCATCCTTGGAAAATTCTTCGGGTCTTTGCTTGTGCCATTTCTTCCTACCTCCCCGATCACTCCTGCCTCTTTTAATATTCTTTATCTGGAATCAATTAACAGAAAGCCCTCCCTAATGCCAAAAGTGACTTCTCCATCCCATTGAATTTACCCAGTACACACTGCTGTTTGGCTTTCTGGTTAGATCACACTGATGGAGGGACAACTAGAAGAGCAAGCACAGCAGCTTAAGGTCAAGTCAGAAAACATGAAATATGTAAACAGCCCCTGAAGGCACAGAACAGTAACTAATGTTTCACAATAGCCTTGAGCTGACAAGACTGAGCAATGTTCAGTACATATTCTTTGATTTCTAACACAGGCAAACAGATTAATTTTCAAACTTCTAGAAAGCTTAGAAAATGATTGAAAATTGATATGGAAGACTAAAGAGAGGTAACAATTTAATACAGTGGAATCCTGGAATGGATGCTGGAATAAAAAGAACGTTAATGAAAAAACTGGTAAAATCTGAATAAAGCCTAGAGTTTAGTTAGTAGTAATTTACCGACATTAATATCTTAGTTTTGACAAATGTAGCAGAAGGTTCCACAACTGTTTCCTCATTTACATTTGCTGTCTATTGTCTAATAGGTAGGCACCACAATAATGTTTACAGTCAATAATGCTAAGGTCTGCCCAGATGACCGTCCACACTTCGTGATGGTGAGAATGATTTCGAATGAGATCTTCTGGCTCATATTCCACTGCCCTTCCAGACCACACTGCCCCTTGCCAGTGGCTTGGTTGTCATTCAATTCTTCTAGTAAAAGCAGTGGCCATAAATATAATTCGTTTGACAAAACCTTATTTTAATTTCTGGTATTAAGAATCCTTAAGTTGCACAGTGCTCACAGAAAACCCTAACATCCATTTTAACAATTAGTACAGAGCTATACTGATCATCTATATAGAAAGTATTATGTTCTAAGCTTCTATTACTATTCAATGCCCCTAGGAGGAGAGGTAAAAGGCTTTGGTTCAAGTGCTATTTGACATTCTATATGAGGACAAAAATCTCTTTAAAAACAAACAAAAAAAAAGGACTGACTCTCCAAAGCACTACTCTTCATTGTACTTCTGTAGAGAAAAGGAAATGTGCTAAAGCATCAGAAGGAAACTCCAGTAATCTACTTATGAAAATTCAAGTCTTCTGCTCTTCTAAGATGAAGAATACAGGGTGTCCCAAAAGTCGCCATACACGGGAAAATGGGAAATTGTACCTAAATGTACTTTTATTTACAAAATATTCATTACACAATTTTACAAATTTTTCCTTTATATGGAGACTTTTGAGACACTCTGTAGTTCATTTACTGCACGGTCTAACTCTTTTGATCAACCTAACAATATGAAGGAGAATGACTTTGTAAAAATCCCAGAAACTGTCTCGTTAAATGACATTTTAAAACTATGATTATTGTGAACATCATAGCTACTGAAAACTGATTTCCTCTGTCATCAGACTAAACAGTTTTTCCAGTATTTTTAACCTATGATCCACCTGAAATCTCTAATGATTACCCACCCTCATCCTTTATATTATACCTTACACTAAACAGAAACACATTTTATGCTAACCTTGAAAGTTTAGATGTTGTAGCACTTTTATATATCCCAAAGCAGCTAGTACAATGCTTTCCATATAACAATTACTCAGTAAATGCTTGTTGAATAAACGTCAAGCATGATAAAATGCACTGTGGCACAAAATTGACTCTTAATAAAAATTTTTCCTATCCACTAGTATTTCTTGTAGGTACATCATAAGCCAGGCATTGTAGCCTGTAGTAGAGATAAAAGGAATAAATAAGATGCCACCCTAACTGAATTTACAGATATGAAAATGGCTAAATGCAGTACAGTGTAACATGCAGAATTAGGGACAGTTCAATGTCCCATAGCGGTCCCCAGCCTTTTTTGGCACCAGGGACCAGATTCATGGAAGGCAATTTTTCCACGGAGCAGGGGTTGGGGAGTGGGGTGTTGTGGGTGGAGGTAATCGTGGTGCAAAGCTCAGAAGGTGATGTGCGGCCCGTTTCCTATTAGGCCATGGACCAGTACCCGGCTGTGCCCCAGGGGTTGGGGACAGCAGCGAGGAAGGAGCAAGGAGCATACATCAACATTGTTTAACTAGGTACACCAGAAAGTTCTATGAATGCCTGACTACAAGACAATCCTCCATTTTCCCACTAAGAGGATAAACTTTTTTCCTCTCAAATTTAAGAATATAAAGTTTTAAGAATGTCAAGGAAACAGTCAAATAGCCACTTAAAATACTTATTAGTTTAGCTATAGATATTTAAAATCACTCAATAAAATAAGTTGTAAATACAGTCAGCCTTCCATACCTATGGGTTCCACATGCACAGATTCAACCAACCACAGGCTGAAAATATTTGGGGGAGGGGGAAGGCGAAACCCAATAAAAATACCAATAAAATAACAGAAAATAATACAAATAAAAAACAGATACAGTATAACAACTATTTATATAGCATTTACATTGTATTAGGTATTACAAGTAATCTAGAGATGATTTAAAGTATACAAGAAGATATTCATATAAAATAGCATATGCAAATATGCTATTTTATATGAAGGACTTCAACATTTTGAGGATTTTGGTATCCATGGGGATCCTGGAACTAATCCCCCACATCACCGCCCCCAGGATACTAAGGGACAACACCGTAATGCTTTTCTCCATGATCATATTTCATTAAAATTTTACTCAACTCCTTGACATCAGTGTCTTTGTCAGTACTGAGTTATTGAGATGCAACAGTTTTTGATTCTGCAATTGACACTGTCATCAGAAATTTTATCACAGCCAAAATTAGATATTTGTACAATCTTAAAATAAATGTTTTTTTTATTTGACCTAAAAGTATATTCATTATATCCTCAATGTATTCTTTTTAAATGTTCTAATCAGCTTTAAGTATAATTTATAATTAAATTCACCATTTTGAAGTGAACAATTTGGTAAGTTTTGACAAATGTATATAATCCTGTAACACCACCACAATCACGATTAAAAACATTTCCACCACCCCAAAAAAGTTCTCTCATATTTCTTTGAGGTCAATCTCTTCTCCCTACCCCCTACTCCACACAACCAGGAATCTACTTTCTGTCACCAAAGTTTTGTCTTTTCCAGAATGTCCTATCAGCAGAAGCATAAAGTGTGTACACTTTTGAGACTGGATTCATTCATTTAGCATAATGCTTTTAGACTCATCCATGTTGTGGGGGGAAGTGTGTGTATCAATAGTTCATTTTATTATATGGATACAGCATCCCATTTTTTACCTATTCACCCAGTTGATAAACAATGGGTTGTTTTCAGATTTTCACTACTATGACTGCAACTGCTATAAACATTTTGAGTACATCTTTGTGTGAACATGTTTTCATTCCTCTTGAGTAAATGCCTAACGTGGTATTCCTGGGTGCACTAGTTTCCTAAAACTGTCATAACAAAGAATCACCAACTGCATTAAATCAACAAAAATGTATTTTCTCAACAGCTCTGAAGGCTAGAAGTATGAAATCAGAACCATACTCTCTTTAAAGCCTCTAGAAGAACTTCTAGAAAAGAATACATTCCATGTCTTTTTCTCAACATCTGGTGTTGCCAGGAATCCTAGATAGCCCTTGATTTGCAGCTGTGTAACCAATCTCTTCTTTGATCACTGGGTGTCATTCTCCCTATAAACCTCTATCTTCACAAGGCCATCTCCCCTCTGTGTCTTTGTCCTCTTTTAAGCAAATAAATCATGCTGGATTGAGAACTCCCTACTCCAGTATGACCTCATCTTAAACTAATTATATTGCAATAATCCCATTTCCAAATAAGGTCACATTTTGAGGTACTGGAGGTTAGGACTTAAATATACCTTTTTGGAGGACATAATTCAACCTGTAACACTTAGTCACATGCTAAGTGTATGTTTATAACAACAAACTGCTAAACTACTATCCAAAGTGGATGTACCATTTTGCCTTCTCAAAAAGCAATGTATGATAGTTTCAACTGCTCCACATTCTCCCTAACACTTAGTATGGGCTGTTATTTTTGTTATTCTAACCATCCTAGTCAGTCAGTACAAAGCTATAGCTCATTGCGGTTTTAATTTGCATTTCCCTAATGACTAATGATGTTAAGCATCATTGCCACTCATATAGTTCCATTGGTAAAATGCTCATTTTGGATTGTTTTTCTCACTACTAAGATGTAAGAATTCTCTATATGTGCTAGATTTACAAGTCTTTTATCTGATGTAGGTTTTGCAAATACATTCTCTCTTTTCTTGGCTTGCCCTTTCATTTCTCAAGTGTCTTCTATTTGAAGAAGTTCAATTTACCAATATTCTTCTTCTATTTCATGATTTTTGTGTCCTCAGAAATCTTTACTTAATCCAATGGCATAAAAATTTTCTATGTTTTTTTCTGTAAGTTTTATAGCTTTAACTCTTACATTTAGGTCTGTGACCTGTTCTGAGTTAATGTTTGTACAGTCATGTGCCATTTAATGTATAACAATGGAGATATGTTATGAGAAATGTGTCCCTTAGGTGACACTGTGTTAACATCATAGTACAGTGTGCTTATACTAACCTAGATGGTATACCCTATTACTCCTAGGCTACAAATCTGTACAGCATGTCAGTGTACTGAATAAGCAGGCAACTGTAATGCAATGTAAAGTATTTGTATATCTAAACATAGAAAAGTTACAGTAGAAATACCACACAAAAGATAAAAAATAGTACACTTGTATAGGGCACTTACTGCAAATGGAATTTGCAGAACTGGAAGTTGCTCTGGTTGAGTTAGTGTGTGAGTGGTAAGTGAATGTGAAGACCTGGGACATTACTGTAGACTACTGTAGATGTGATAAGCACTGTATACTTAGGCTACACTAAATTTATCAAAAAGATTCTTTCTTCGATAATAAATTAGCTTACTGTAACTTTTTTACTTTATAAACTTTTTAAACTTTTTGACTCTTATAAGATTTAGCTTAAAACACAAACACACTGTACAACTGTATGTACAAAATTACCGTTTCTTTATATCCTTATTCTATAAGCTTTTTTCAGTTTTTGAAATTTACTTATTTATTTTACTTTTTAAACTTTTTTGTTACAAACTAACACACAAATACACATATTAGCATAGGCCTACACAGGGTCAGGATCATCAATATCTCTGTCTTCTATCTCCACATCTTGTCCCACTGGAAGGTCTTCAGGGGTAATAAGACTCCTATGATAACAATGCTTTCTTTGGAAAACCTGCTGAAGGACCTGCCTGAGGCTGTTTTACAGCTGATTTTTGTATATATATAAATGTAGAGGAGTGCACTCTAATAATAAAAAATACACCATAGTAAATACATAACCAGTAACATAGTCATTTATTATCAGGTATTCTCTATTGTACATAACTGTATATCCTGCATACTTTTATATGACCGGCAGTGCAATAGTTCTGTTTACACCAGCATCATCACAAACATGTTAGTAATGTGTTGTGCTATGTCATGATGGCTCCAACATCACTAAGTGATAGAAATTTTTCTGCTCCATTATAATCTTATGGGACCACCACTGTATATGCATTCTGTTGTTGATCCAAACACTGTTATGCAGTACATGACCACATATGATGTGAGGGGACAAATCAAAGTTCGGTACAGTAAGTCCTCACTTAATTTCATTGATAGGTCCTTGGAAACTGAGACTTTATATGAAATGACATACAATGAAACCAATTTTACCATAGACTAATTGATATAAACAAGAGTTAAGTTCCTAAAGCATATTTCTGGTCACAAAAACATCACCAAACTTTACTAAATAAAGACCAAAACATTTCTAATTATTAAACATTGAAATAAATGTGAGCTATATATACATTTAAGAAAGATTAATAAAAACAAGTAAGATAATTGTTTACCCAGTTATTCGGGGTCACGGGTGGCCATAGCCTATCCTGGCAGCTCAAGGCCAAGGTGGGAACCAACCATGGACAGGATGCCATTCCATTGCAGGGTGCTCTCTCACACACCCACCCAGTCACTTAGACTGGGACCATTTAGACAAGACAATTCACCTAAAAGGCACATCTTTGGGATGTGCGAGGAAACTGGAGTACCTAGAGAAAACTCACACAGATACAGGGAGAATGTATAAACTCCACACAACAGCCCCTGCCAGGAATC